>NC_133584.1:42179586-43539084 GCF_964106895.1 Numenius arquata
TATGTGAATGCTGCAGTAATGATTGTTCTCCAACAAAAAGCAAAACATAAATGTTAAAAATGGGACCAAATGCTTGGCAATGCAAAAGGAAAAATCTTTACTGAACTGCATTCCTACTACAGACAGCAACGAATGCAGTTCAGTAACTGAGAGACACAGATCATTTGTGTTTATCCCAAAATTAAAGATGTGAAAAGGCAATGTTAATTTTAAAATATTGTCCTCCATCTTGAATTGAAAACACAGAATTTCTGAAAGATGAACTACATTGCTATAACAGATAGTTCAGAGGGGCACTAGCAGTCCAGTAGAGACAAGAGAATGTTGGCTCCAAAGTTTATTTGAAAACAAAAGCTGAAATCTTCACGTTGTCCACCTCTGATATAGTTCTTTTCATAATGGAAGTTCCCATATTCATACCATGTAATGCTTAGAAGTTAATTAAAAAGTGCTGTTTAAGCTGCTTTGAATCTTCTGTCAAGTTTCCATGGCTTGATGTTGTCTTACAATAAATTACCCATTTTGTATCTTACATCTAATCCATGCCATTTTCTTGGAATTCAAAAAACCTCATTTTATTGCCCCCACCACACACCATCCTCCAAAAACAAAAGTCACATAATATTTTCAAGCATTGTTCAAAAATAAAGCATTTTTGCAACCAATTCTTGCTATGAAACAATATGCACACAAAATGTATTTCTTAAATCCCATAAAATCCTCCAACATGAGGCAAAATGATAGTGTTTAAAAAGTGGCTGCAGACCGCAACATTGTCATTCAAAGCTGTTTTTTTTTTTTGTCCATTTCAGTTCAAAATACTAAAACATTTAATCACTAAAGCATTAAAAAGAATTTACACTCTATTTATTTTGATCAGCTTACCTCTTCAGAAATATATATACCCCAAAAATGTGCATACATTAGCAGCTATAAACATTACATGGCATATCACACTATGTCAGCTTATATGAAAACGTACAAAATGTGAATGTATTCAAAAAACTATTCTGCAATTACTATCTTTAAAGCAAGACATAAAATCATTATGAAGTCTTGTAAGCATAACACTGTTTCAAACAGAAATAAATATATAACACTTTCTGGTAAATTACAGCAGCAAAAAACAAGAGGCATCCTTTTTTTAAGCAAGACTTTCACCACTATAGCAGCTGTTCAGACCTGAATTCCTCTCACAGCCTGCTTTATATTTTCCAGTAGGGCTTTATTTTCTGGACTCTGATAACGATCTTGATTTGTATACATGTCCGTCAAAGTGGTCACGTAAGCATCAAAATTTTGTTCATTGATTGGTTCCTACGAGATATTAAATAGTAGTTCATATACAACTTTTATTTTCTTAATCGTATATTCATTTAAGCATAACATATTATCAAGGCATATTGCCACCATTTTTTATAATATTTAAAATGCCTATTTAGTTCTTACTTAATTTTACAGGATACACTGGAACAGGCCCTCCATGTCTTTGTTAGCAGTTAAATGTATCTTTATGGTTTCAGTGTTGTTACCACAAATATCCAACTGGTTGATGAAACATAAACGTAAAAAAAAGACATCTATTGTATGAAGTGAACTGAAGATCTCCAAATTCCTTAACTTGTGCTCTCAATCACTTACCATATGTGGCAGCTGGATATTAGCTAGACTATGAATTAAAGACTGGCTTAAATTGGCCAATTCATGAAGAAGAGACTCATTTTGCTGTTCAATTACTTTGTTCTCCTCTTCTATCGTCTTCAGGTTGCTCTCCATTGTGGTAATCTAAAATGGAGAAATTTGTGTACAATGTAATATAAAGCAAGCTGTTATAAAGCATGCGCTCTTTGAAGGGAGAGATAACAGAAATACCAGGGAAAGGAGAAAAAGGTCTATTCATTCACGCTTAAAAAGGTTTTGCTTGAGTCTGCAATTCTTATCATTGTTAAGGGTTTTTTATTCCTACCGCATGTTGTATGACTTTAACAGCTTGTCTTTTTAATACTGGTAATATTGAATGAACTTGGATTTGATTCCACTGCTTTAGAGCTTTTCCTCTTGAGTTGAAAGGCATTAAGAAGGACCTTAGTTCTGCAAGTTCACTCGTGTGGTTAAACACTTCTGCTCCTAGGAGCCTACAGGAGGGACATTCTACAGCAAGTCAAGAATTTCTTGTATTTTCTGATATATAGTTAGTTAGTTAGTTAGTTAGTTAGTTAAGCATGCACAGCTCCTTGCTGCCAGTGTTTAGCTCCTTGTAAGCATAATTTGATTCCATGCAAATTCACAAGGCTGCTTTTGAAAGCTGAAAAATTGCATGCTATTGTGATGTATGTACAAATTCGGAAAGTTTTCTAATACATACAGTGACTTGCAAAACTGAAGGAATCAAAGAAAATTTGCACGTAGCCAGGAGAGTGGGTCTCCGGGGGATGACTCCACGTTCAGGTGAAGACAACTGGGAGTATGCTCTGCCTGTGTTCTCAGGTGATGGGACACAAGGTGGCTCAGACCCTGCATGGTGGCCTGCTTGAGCTAAAAAGCATTGCTGAGAGGCGACTTACCCAGGCTTGTGCAGAACACAGTGCTAATGAAGGTATAAGGATTTCAGATGAGCATTGGCTTATGTCCAACTCGTTGAGAGCACATGCAGAGCTCACTCGTATCTGTCTACACTTCCCTCTGTAGACCTGTCCTTACTTTCCATGTTGGATGACAACTGTTAACATCAATTACAAAGTCTACAGTGTGCTTTTGTGTGTGTGTGTAGGTTAAAATGTGCATTGACAAGAGGGCGAAAAAAGATGCCAGAGAAGTGGAAAAAATGCCAAAGAACACAAGGTTTTGAATTCTTAAAATGAGCTTTATCCTTTTCTACACTGGCATAGACAGTGAACTGTGGGAAGACCTGATACAATTTAAATGCTGATGGGAAGGTTGGGGCTTTTTGCAGTAGTAGCAGGCAGAAGGGGAAAAGGTTCTTAAGTGAATATTAACTTGACCATGGGTGAGTAAATTTTAGGAAATTGTTGGCGCAATCAGGTAGTTAGATGTCTGAAGTTTTATTCCGGACCTAGAGTTTCAATCTGCTTAAGGAAATGCAGCCCATTAACTGATAGAAGTAACTTTGGCAAATGACGTGGCTACATAAAACTATCTTCAAGTATCTCTTACTTTGACTACAGGTGTTCATATAGCAGTTAATCCAAGCTGTCGGTATTGCAGGGGCTTGGTTTTGTCACAATTAATCGATTCTGAGCTATTTCCACAAAATATTATAGGAGGCAAAATACTTGCTTCAGCTTTGAAACTGCTCCTGCTCTTGTTTTGTTTTCAGCTTGTTTATATCAGAGAGCAATGCTGTATGCAAATGCAAAACATCTTTCGTAGGTGCTTGTTAGAGTCAGTCATGCTCCGATATTTACCTCAAAAAATGTTTTTTATGTTACAGACCAAAGTGAAGAGTCTGATGTCAATGAAGGCGCAGTTCAGTACGGCACACTGCTGCTGCCTCACGCGTAGACAGGAGCTGACGTTTTGTAGGTTTTCTAGCTAGCTGAGCACTGCTACTTAGATAGATCTTTTTTCTTTTTTTCGTGTGAGTTGCTGACTATCTGCAAACACAGTGGCAGCTGATCAGCGTATCTCACAATTTCATTTAGTACTCACCTGTAAGTATCTTAAGATACCTGGCATACGTAATTATTGTATTCACTTGCTTAAAGGCTGAAATTTCCCTCCCCACATTTTACCCTAAAACTAATGTATGTTCACTTGTATCTGTTCTGAAAACAGGATAACCTGTTGCTTGCATGAGACACAGTTATCTGCAGACTTTTCTTTGCCCCTCTCACCTTTATGTTTGAAGGGACACATGCCCCTCTCATGCTTTTGGACTTGGATGTTAAATTTGAACAAATTTACTAGAAGATCTTATACTAAAAATACTTTCTTCAAAGTCTTAAGCAAAAAAGCAACTGAATAAAGAAGAGTTGTATGAATGCTCTAACAAAGAAAAAGGCTGCAGCATGACTTTTCACTTTATTATAAGATTCTACATGGAAGGGAAGGTCCTGTTGTAGGAAAAACTTTCACTGGCACTCACAATCATATGGGATGCAAATCCACATCAAGCAAGACTGTTACTACTTCTGGTGTTCACAGAACTTTCACTATTTTCCCACTGCGTATTCCCTGCCTGTGAGGTCTCACTGAAATCTAGGTTGCACAATGATTTTCTAAAGGTTTATGAGCAAACATTTTGTTATGTTCAATATAATTTTACTGTTGCAAATAAAGGGGACTGTTGGCTTTGATCCTCTTAATAGATTGATAATGACTACGATGTAACTCTATGTGTTGGAAATGCAAATTGCTTGTCTTCAGGAGAGTGTATGAATTCAAAATTGAGGCCTCTCAATTTTTGTGAAGTTTGACTCAGCTGGGATTTTCTGTTAGGCATCAGTAGCTAGTTGGGTAAGAATAGGTAAGTATTAGACTAGACTGCTTAGATTCTGTGGAATCTCTAGTGCAGGAAGTAAAGAACAGGTTAGACAAGCATCTGTCAAGGTTGGCTTAGGAAGAGCTGGGAAGTAGGAAGGAAAGAAGATTGGTGGACAAAACGTTTCAAGGTCTCTTGTAGCTCTATTTTCTAGAATCCTGTTAATTATTTTAATGACAGTATGTTTTTGGCAGTCATTCTACCCTTTTGGTAAATCTGCTGCACCAAGGTGTGAAAAGCATCCTTGCAACTTCATGGTAAAATCATCACATGATTTTTTTTTAACCAAGAATATGCGGTGGTCCCAGGTAGCGCCTAATCTGATTTCTTCTAAGAATATGCAACAGCACTGGTCTGCGAAATGAAAGCTGGAACTGAGACCACTGAAATACAACTTCATTTTGGATCAAAACTTAATGTGAAATTCCTAGCTACAACTTTGAAACTCAATACGTGTTTTATGCCTGTGATAGTGTTACCATGGCTAATTTTTTTTATTCATCTGGCCAAAAATAAAATTAAAAATGCAGAAAGTTATTGACAACTAGAGCATTTACCTAATATATACATAATGGCCAAACTGCTTCATATTTTTTAAAATCTCAGCTAAATCAATCTGTATGTGAATTACACCTACATTGTTGTATTAAGCAAAAGAAAACATAAGGCACATTGGAAGTGGCCAGATTCAAAACTTAGGACCAAATTCCTCCATAATAAGCATAAATACATATAATTTTCCTGCCATTGATTATTCATATTGCTTTACATTCTCGCAGATTTTGTCCTTGTTACCCTACAGTTATATTAGGTCACATCTGAAAACTGTGTAAAACGTAAGTCAAATCCTATAAAGGCTGAATAATTACACCAGAACCCTGAATACAGGCATAAAATAGAAGTGAGGTTTCAATATCAATTTGGCTAAGGTTTAGAAGTCAAAGAAAAACCAAGCTGAAGAGGCAGATCCTGCCTTCTATTTATAGGTATATAAGAGGAGGAAGAGAACAATGGACATGGTGCTCTTCTCCACAAGAAGACAAAGAAGTAACCACGAATCGTTTACTCTGTCTCCATTAAGATCATTTAGATGTTTATGACCATGGGACTAAAGGCTGATAAATAGTGAGGAAATCTCACCATTGGTGAGACTGGTGGTAAATGCCAGATTTACCACTCAGTGGTGGTAAATCTCACTGTTGGTGACTGTGCTCAAATCACATGAAGAAAAAAGCACCAGAAGCTAGGTTGGACACTGGAAAATACCAGGGAAAGAATTAATTTCCTTCCTTTGCTTTTTTCATGCAGTTTTAGGACTGCAGATTAATGAGGTTTTAAATGATAGTCTCATGTTAGGTTTTCCCTTTTTTTTTTTTCTTTCTTTTTCCCCTGAACAGATTTATGTGGAAACTAAAAGGAATTAAGCTTGATCTGTGGAACCACTACTGCTGCCAAGGGCTGCACTGAGTGTACCACATGATGAAGTGTAACAAGTATTCTCTTACCTATCTAAATTTTCTCTGTAAGGCAGACCTGGCAAAAGCCATGTTGTTCATGTGAACTCCTTCACCTTGTAACTTATGTTAATGACCATGATGTCGCACAATATTTTAACTGCTACTAAAAAGGCACAGCCTAATCAAGGAGAAATACAAAGCTGACCATGACAGGTCACGCTTTTGCCATTATTTTAAAGAATATAGTTTGCTAAGCTCTTTTTTTTTTTTTTATGATGTTAACCAATGTGAAAATTGCATAATGGATATTGTTTTCTGCTTTTATAAATGGCAAATCACAGATAGAAATCTTAATATGTAAGAAACATAAAAGGGAACAATGTATTTCCTATAGCTTCTTTAATCAGTCACGCAGAAAAAAGCAGCTGAATTTAGGGCTTCATAAAACTGTTACCTGAGTTCTGAGTTTAATCATATCAGCTTCCATCTGGGAGTTGGATTCATTTAATTCTTTGATTTCTTCATCTAACTGTTTAATTTCTTCATCATTTTCTATACCTGTGTGATACAAAAATAAAAGGGGTGTTAAAATAATTAAGCTTTGAATCAGACTTCAGTGAATTGATTATTTCCATATTTGAAAATAAATTTATTTCAAGTAAAAGTACTAAAGTAAAAAAGAAAAAGGAAGCATTCTTCAAACTTTTCTTTTGAAGTTAAACCAACATATTTTCCACTACTTTTCTTTTTAAAATTGCAGTAATTTTCCAGCAAGAGGTTTGAAAATGCCTAGAGGATCAGTAAGACACACCATTTTCTTTATATGTGCTGATTTAACTTTGTATTATAAGAAATGCACCTGCAGCAACAAATTCTGCTCCACTGTCTTATGTAACTTATTTGAAAGACTGTGTCCCCTTACAGATCTTTTGAAGGAAAAGAAAATATCTTAACATACTAATCTCTTCACACTACAGCATTGTCAAAATCATTTATAACTTATTCAGAAGATTTTTTTTTCCCAACACAGTGAAATTTTTTTGTTGATGTACTGGGATATATTCAGATTCTGCTGTTGCTTTTAATGATTTCATGGTTCAAAAGGGTGTTGTTAAATAATGATATGTAGAATAATTTGCAAAATGGAAGTGATTTCTGAGTTTTTAAAACATTTTTTAAACATTTAGAGAAAATAATTTTAAAGTTATCTGCATTTTTAAGGATTCAGACAAGAATAAACTGTAAAGATTTTATTTATTTATCCTTTTAATTACTATAATGAAGCCTAAAGTAGTCCTGGAAAGAGACAGACCTATTTTCTCTCAAGCCAAAGTATGAACTCCTAAAGCTAGAGAAACTGGTGTTCCCACACTCTTGTTTTTACTCCAGTGTGAATGCTGCATACCTTTTCCCACGTTGCCTAATAGGAATGATGCCATGTGTCCCCTTAAGTACCCAAAATATCCATATACCAGTCCTTAAGGCATTCTTCCTGGGCATGGCAGGTACAGTTTTTCAGGTTGCAGAGAAAATTACATCCAGATCTTCTACTCTACCAGGGAGTATGGAACTGAAAACTGTGTGTATTGAACAAAGCCAAAGCTTTCTCCAGCTGTGCTGGCAACGTGGCTTGAAACGCCTCCTGCACTGTGTTGAAATACCTTGTGGCTCTCAAACACAGTCAACACCAACAGCTGAGGAGGCACGCACTGTCACAGACTAAGCGACTACACAAAGTTTTCCAAGAAAACTCAGGACTTAGGCACCTCCCAGACAAGCCTTTTGTGTGTCACTTATTTGAACTGAAGCACCTATGTTTTGCTTCTGTTGCACTTCAACTATCAGGGTTCTATCCTGACTTTTATCGGAGGTGCTTTCACTGTCTTCCCTGCAACTTAAGGTTCCCAGGCAGGATTGCAGATTATTGGAGATGAAATGGCACAAGGCCATCTACATCTGCCAGAGGTTATAGAGCCACAGCTCCAAATGAATTCAAGGGGGCTTGTGAGGACTTGACACTCTGGAAATCAAACCTTTTTCCTCTTCTGAATCCCACAACGATATAAGACCAGCTATCCACCTTTGATGAATGAGACATGAACCAGAAAATTATAACGGTATATTCTACTTTGAAATATTTTAGTGTTTTAGATTTATGTAGACATAACTCAGACCAGCCTGACAACTCCACTGCTGGCTCAGACTTCCACAGCATAAACCCCAGTTTTGCTTCTACTGACAGTGAATTCACTATTTATACAAAGAAGATTCACACGTGTAGGAAAAAAAAACTTTAGTTTACAAAGAAGTAATATTTAAAAA
Source organism: Numenius arquata (assembly GCF_964106895.1). Lineage (NCBI taxonomy): Eukaryota > Metazoa > Chordata > Aves > Charadriiformes > Scolopacidae > Numenius > Numenius arquata. The sequence continues at coordinate 42,187,867 of NC_133584.1, forward strand.
TGTAATGATTAAAAATTTACCGTTACTGGCTCGCTGCTTTATTGTTAGCATTTGTTCTCCAGACAGCTTTGCTTTCTTCATTGCTGAAGTAGCTCTGGGGCATCCTGATAAACTGTGAACAGTAAGGAGCCTGTTAATTTTGATAAGTTATTGAAAATAAATCTGTAATCCAAAGCTGTAATAAAAACAGTATCAGAGACAGTTTATCTTCACTGCCTAGCACTGAAAGAGTGTGTTAGTCTGAAAAAAAAAAAAACAACAAACTCACCAGTAGTGATTTCACAGTTTTATTCTTTCTTCCAAATTCTTTTTGTACAGACAGCTAATATAGAAGTCAGATATATTTTGCAAAACTATAAGCCTGGGAACAACAGTCCAATTTTCTAAAGATGCAATGATCTTATTAAAAGGTTTTATTTTAAAAACAGTTACTGTGTACACCTTTTGTATTTACATGTCCCTGCTCTGAACCTTCTCCCTTTTTAATTTGTATGTTCAAACATGGAACTGAATGCTGAGAAGGGGACATGAGCTACCTCTCACAACCAAATGACTAACTCTTACGAACTATGCTTTTCTTTGTGAATATTACTTACCGAGCTGGCTAAATTGCCCTTTTCTAAATTGTTTCTTAAAAAGGCAGTAACTATGTGTTGGCTTTTTGTTGAAGTCCAGGAAAAGTCATTCCCATAAAAATGCCTCAATAAGGGATATATATCTCTTATAAAGGGTATTTGTTACACTTAACGGATGTAGATTCAGTTATCTTGTCTCCCATATTGCCAAAATATTAAGCTTTTTAATTACATCGTACAAAACAGTTTGATAACAAAGGCAGTCTTAGCAGGTTTTGTTGTAAAAATAAAAATAATGATCAGACAGTGCTCACTGTTGTATAAATAATTGTATAAACCAAACAATCCCCCTTTTCAAAATCACACCTTTAATGTTGTTGCACTATCTATCACAGGTAAGAGAAAATACATATTCAATCTAATTTAACGATGGATAGTCTTATTCTGAGCAAGCTTTAGCAGTGAAGGCAATTTGGAAACTTACTAAACAATTCCTTATTGATTCAACATTTAAGGGTTCATAGCTATTGAAACTGAGTAATGTCACATACTTCTCATTGCATACACTCATATTTATATTTCCTCTTCAGAATGAAAGGAGGACTTTGGTTTTTTTACAATTTTTAATTGTGCAAATCAAATTCAAAGCATATACTCAAATAATCTCTCTGTAATGTGGAATGAGTTTCTGAGGAATATGGTACCTTTGATTAAAAGCATTTATTTAAGTAAACACCCAGCTTCCTACTAAATAAAGTCCTCTAATTTAAGTATAATGTTTAATTATTGAAAATAAATAAATTGCTCAAGATTTCTAGAAGAATGGGGGTAAAAAGAGACAGAAGACAAAATTTTGTCTCAAATACCTTGAGATTTTACTTGCCTTCCCATGACTGGCAAGCCAAAGAGTACAAGTTAAAGCCTTTTCAGTGCTTTAAGAGTTAAGCAAAATATGCTTTAAACATCTCAAAATTTCAAAAAGACCAAGAAAAACATGCTAGCTAGTTGTTTTGGTAAGGATAATACTTATCCTCACATGAAGTTCAAAGCCTTTACAGTTGATGCCTTTCATAGGTTTTCTGTTACATGTGGAATTACTGTGTAATCCTGCTTTGGTTTACTTTTTGTATTTTAACAAAGTTTACACTGACTTTTACATGGAATTCTGCAACTTTTCATTCCAGCAAAGAATGAGTAAAATTAATCACAGTTATCTCACTTGCTACCGCTATTATTCTCATACACATGAGAAACCATGCAAAAAGAAAATATAAACACAGTTGAGTCTTTTTCCATAATAAAAATGAATAAGGCTTTCTAACAACACTGCTGGGGGTACTGCTGTAATAAATACAGTATAAAAGTACTGAGCCATCATTTATCTCCGTCAGGTTGTGGAAGCCACAGGGCTTGTAGTGACAGCATTTTGCTGGGGCTGCGAGAAACACCAACGCCCAACTCGGGGCTTCCTGTGAGCTCCTGATTCAGCAGGAGCTATGAGCGGCTGCTGCTGCCACAGAGACAAGGTATCAACAACCAGCTGATCATCAGCACCTTGTCCTGTTGAGATGCAATGTGTCTTGGCTCTCGCTTAATTTCTGCTGTTAGGCCTCATCTCTAATTTGAGAAAGAAAAGTATGGTCTGGCACATCATCCTTGAAAGCCAACTTCTGCCGTAATTTACAAAACACTATGAAAAATGCATTGAACTGTGACATTAAAGTGATCTAGTGTCAAATCCTGCAAACTTCCTGTAAGGCATGTGCTAGAATTTGAGGTCTGAATTTTTGCTGGTTGCCTGGAGACTTCTGACATCATAACACATCATTTGTACTGGAAATGTGCCTTTTTTGGGCATGGATGCTAAATGGAGAGGTGCATGGCTGGGACCTATCATGCAGCTTTGCTTTGCAGGGCATGGCACTGTCTATGCAACAGACATTTCTAGGACTGACAGGTAGAAAGAGTGACTGGGTTTTACGCCATGCAAGTTCAACCTGCATTAATCAGGCTTGTTTTTACAGGAAGACTTCATAAGAGGAGGCGTGCAGAGGTAAAGTGCTAGTAGCTGTATAAACTCTACAAAATATGGTCTATCCATATGTACAGCTACATCTTATCCCGACTGCCCTGAAGAGTAATGACTAACGGTGTCCTGGTTTGAGTCATCTAGAAGGTATGCAGGAAGACTAGATGTGCAAATTAGGATAAAGAGTATACAGTGATTGCATCTGTTAGAGTTGAACACAACCTGAAGAATTAATTTTCTTTCTTCTTTAAGACTGTGGTTGCATGACCACAACCTATGCCTTGCCATATAATCAGTGGATTTAGAAAATAAGGTGAAATTGATCCCAAAATAAAAGGAAAATTAATGGGGAAAAAAGTTTGAAAGGGTCATCCAGCTAGTGTTTAGTGCATATTTACCAAGAAATTTAGTTTAAAAACAAACAAATGCAGGCTAAAATCCTGAACTGCTTCAAGAATGGAATTGCACTGTCTTCAGGGATGCAAACACGAGAGGCCGCCAGAGTGGAGGATCATTGATCAAGTGAAGCAATTGTCTGGGTGACTGATTTTAGTTTTCTGGGTTCCAGCTGTGCTCTGTTAAATACATTTTTTGCCTCAGCGGACAGATGCAGCAGACAGATCCTCTTGAAGCTGAAGGAATTGTACTTGGCTTGTCAAGTGAAGAAAACATTTTCCAAACAGAGAAGTAGGGATGTGGGAAAGGAGGAGAGAAAGGTCAAATAAAACGCAACTTTTATATACGGTGAGTGAAGTGCTTAACTTTACAAAGAAAGAAAGAACAGGATGCAAAGAAACCAGAGCCTCAACCTGGAGTACCCAAAAAGCATCCCGAGGGCTAGCTTTATCAACGCTATAAGATATTTATAGACTCACTACCACAGTGTCTTTTCAAAAAGTTAAGAAAATGAAACACTTTTCCTGTTTATTAAAAATAACATTGTCCATAGACTAGAGAAATGTCACATTCAAGGGACCTCTTTCAACTAGAGACAGATCCAAAACAAGCCCTAGATGTAAAATCCTTTTGAAATTCACGGAAATACAGATCACACTGAAAATTACAGTTTTGTTTTGTTAATGGATGAAACCCTACTTTTATGGCTAAGCTCCTGAGCTATTTGGTAATGTTTGAAGTTCAAGTTAAGAGATCAAACTCAGTGATCAAAGTGGCCCTTTCCTTGGTTTAATATTAAATCCAAGAACCACTCATTTTTTTCTGTGTTGAAGGGTATCAGCTTTAGTGATTTCCTTATTCCCATGAGTAAATTCTGCCACACACCTTAAAGGATGAAATACTCTATGCACAACTCCAGCAGAGATAAAAGGAACCCTCCCTAGCCCAGCACTCATTTTTATTTACATTTAAGGGTGATTGGCTTTTCCCCAGGTTCTTACTGAGCTGTGAAGTAAAGGTAGTCCAGGAGAAAGGTTTTACAAACAAGCTAGTTCTGTTTGCATGGAGGTTGCTGCAACTCACAGAGGAATCTCTCCTCCTCCCCACTGGCCACACAACCCCAACTGCCTTTGTGCGGTGTTGGAAAAAATCCTCTGTTCAGCTCAGTTTCAGAATTCTTCACTGGAAAAGAATAATTCTGATTAATGTGGCCCTTTTTAGGCTCTGGTTAAAGCTTTTTTTTTCTTTTTTTTTTTAATCAGAGGGAAATCTAACTTAAAAAAGACTAAAAGCTTGACGTAACATGGAAAGTGGCAGCTCCTAATCCAAGTTGCTTTCCAAAGCTGCTAAGGACAGTAGCTGAGATTTAATTCTGTTTAAATAAATCTTTGCATTGGTTCCAGAACTTAAAAAAATTAAAACACTACCCAAGTGGCCACAAAAGAAATATAGCCATTACGATTAAAACAAAATGTAACATTTCAAAATTATTTTAATGATATCTGATCACTGTTTCAAAAAGACTTTCAAGAAAGGACTGCTTTCTAATTTTAGAGGTGGAGGGTTGAAGTAGTATTAAAATCTGGTCAGTCAAGCACCAAATGGACAATGATATAGAGTGAATGGCCATGAAACCCAGAAGATGACAGGGTATCTATTTTTCATTTGAGGATTTAAAAGGCAAATAGTGTTAATGCTTAATCCCTCATAACAAAAGCATAAAACAAGCATCAGGTAAGAGAAAAAAAAAAGAAATTACTCAGAACTGTAAACATGGCCAAGCTGAGAGAAAAGGCTCTGAAAGCAGACTCAATTGGAAAGGAATGCCCCTGGGGCATAAATATACACCAGAAAAAAGGATTAATGAATCTTGAAATGCTGGAACTGTAAAAGCATTGCCAAAGTTGCCCTTCAGCTGGCCACAGTAGTCCTGTGGCAAATTAACATCATATTTTGTTAATTAAAGTTCCTTAGTCAGCAAAGAGGCTCTGTGGGTGGGCTTCTCACATGTGCTGATGAGCTTTGACCTGTATCATCCCTGAACGGGGAAAGAGGTTTGGCTCTTGCCCAACGATGCAACAACTGCTCAAAAATCTCTCGTTTGTTCTTTGGTGAGTGAGGCAGCACTGCAGCACATTACACGATTTACAGGTGGCCCTAGCACTAAGTTAAGGGGAAGGAGTGTGCACTTAATGGGCCACCACTGAGTGGCCCAGGAGCTGGGGGCTGGCTACCGCAAAGTTTATCAGCCTCTCTCCTGTCCTGTGACTGCACACAACAGGACAGATGACCTGAAGACCAGTACTGGTCATTTTAATAGGGCAGGTATTGTGAAGGAGAAAACAGGCTGAGATTTCCCTGTGTAGAAATAGATAAGGTGTATCTCTAGCTACGTACCTCTGCTTAGTGCTCTTAGGCAGCTCAAAATTTCAAGTGATCTATGTAGTGACCAAGCCCATCTCACTTAGACACTTAAATAAAACACAGTTTCTCTAGGCACTTGTATAGACAGCAGAGAGAAAAAGGTACTCCAAGAGGAAAATTCATCCCACCTGAAATTTAAAAAGCCATCCAGTCCTCTGCTTTTTTTGTGGGCTATGTCTGGAATGAGGACAAACAGGCTTATAACCAGAGAGCTTCTGCTAAGTGCCTGAAATGAAGGAGATATCACATTGCAAGCACCTGTACAAATTACTGTCTGCTGTCATTTGTCAGGTCTGCTCAGCAAAATGACTTTTCTTGTTTATATTGTGCAGTCTGCTTTTTCTAATATGAATTTCATATTATTTTCTCCTTGACTTTCCCAAGGTAAGTAAACCTCTTAAGTCCTTTTAGATTAGCTCTCCGTTAGGAGCCTTCCAGTTTAATAGACTGTACATCTGATTAAAATGCTATTCCATTCTTCTTCCAGCTTGTAATGAAAAGAGCTTGCAGAACTACCCACAAAGGCCCTAACTCTTTCAACAACCAGGCTTTGCACTTAGTCACTTCTGACTTTTGCCAAATTTTAACTGATCTGACTGAAATCTTCCATGGTAGCTGTCTGGCCAGGCTCAGGTTTTTTTTCCAAATGTCATAGAAAAAAATATTACATTTCTCAGAATACATTTATATACTGTTGTTTTGTCCATATACCTTGTTCTGTCCATACTGAGGAGGGAAAAAAGCCCCAATAACTCAGTGAACATTTCTAATTGTCTGTTAATTGGAGCAAGACTTGACATTTCACAGGGTATTGTTCTGAGTTTGGAGTTGCATTCTGCTGTCCTCGTGAAAACAAACATAGATGTGGCAGAGTTACAAGCCTCTGACAGACCGTCACTTGGCCATGCTCAGATGTGAGCTAGTGTTTGGCTGCCAGACCCTCCATGCACTTTGTGTGTATGACAAGTGGGAGCGCCTTCTCTGCCATCAGACCCGTTCAGGGCTGCAGGGCCAGGGGCAGAAGGCTGCTGGCTGGAGGCAACACTGGTGAGACCGCCTGTCCTGTTCTGCCAGCGCTCAGAAGAAGTTACTTGAGGGCCAGCTACTTCAAATGCTGAGGACCGAGAAGTGCAGAAGTCAGAAAGAAGATGGAACAGGAGCCACGGGGCGGGAGGGGGCCGGCACAAACGCAGTATGAGAGGAGGAGGATGTTGAAAAGCAATTTGAAAGACCCTTTTCCCTTGAGATTATGGGTCAACACAAGATTCCTAAGTAAAAAGATCCTTTGTATTGCAGATCCACCTCACAGATTTTAGTTGAATATTTTTCTTCTTTATGTATATAATTATTACATTTAATTGCCATGTTTCTCTCCTTGCCTTCTTGGAAATGTCAGCACGTTTGCATGTCTGTCATCTTTCAATAAAGTCACAATGATGACGCTTATCATTGTCAGTTGTAATTACTGCTAAATGCAGTGAGTTTGGTTAGTTCTTCTATACTCTAAACGTTTTAAGACTTTCTCTTGCTGAATTACAACGTAGAGCTTGTAGGAAAGAAATAACAGATGAGAAATGGCAAAGTAAATCAATTGCAGGGAGGGGACAGGCACATTAAAAACAAACAAACACCCTAAACAACTTTAAAATACCTACCAGGGGAAAAAGCAAAAAAATGACAGTTAAGAGTGAATTAATTTTGACTAAAATGTGGTGCTCTGACTGTAGCAACAAATAAAACAAAGGACAAGAGTTGACTTGACAAGAGACCTGGCTAGAAACAGATGCAATCGAACAATTGAATGAGTTGCCTATAAAAGCTTCATACAAATCTGGGGTATTTATGTTTCATAAACAGATAAATGGAAGAACAAGAAAAATTTCCTCTCTGCAAAGTTTTTACTATTTTCAACATTATCTTCAACATAGCATAGGAACACCTTTCAAAAGTGTTCTTTAACCTCTGGTTCCCAACAGATGTAATTGCTGGACAGAAATTCCTCACAAACACAGTATTTTGGAAGTTTAGAGCATCCTGAGAATTCAGCTGGCAGTTTGGATTCTATGTGTTTTAAAGAATGCTCGTAATTGGCTTAACTGTGAGCTTCTGAGTCTGCTCAAAACCAAAAGAGAAGCGTACCAGAGATGGAAAAGCAGACAAATACCCCTTGAGAACTGCGAGGGCATTGCCAGGGAATGCAGAGGTGCAGTTAGAAAAGCAAAAGCTCAGCTTGAATGGAAATTGGCCAGACATGTCAAAAACTACAAGAAAGGATTCTTCAGGTATGTAAACAACAAGCAGAAACAGAAGGGAAATATTGGCTTGCCGATAAACAGGAGAGGTGAATTCAACACCAGCAATGCTGAAAAGGCAGACATTCTCAACACTTTCTTCACCTCTCTCTTTACCAGCACTATTGGGCTCCAGGCCTTGGGAGCAAAAATCCAGGTTAATGCAAGCACAGACCCACCGCCAGTGAAGGAAGAGTTGGTACGTGAACTATTACAGGAGCTTGACCCCTACAAATCAATGGGCCTTGATGCTATCCACCCAAGGGTGTTAAGAGAACTGGGTGGCGTTGTGGCAAGGCTGCTCTCCATAATCTTTGAGAAGTCGTGAACATTGGGGGACCTCCCAGAAGACTGGAAGAAGGCTAATGTCACCCTCATCTACAAGAAGGGCTCAAAGGAGGATCCAGGAAACTATAGGCCCATCAGTCTTACTTCAGTCCCTCAGAAAGTTATGGAACAAATCCTCCTGGGGGCTATCACAAGTCAAATCTTGGCAAAGCCAGCACAGATTCACCAATGGCAAATCGTGCTTGACAAACCTGATCACTTTCTATGACAAAGTAACCTGCTTGGTTGATGTGGGGCAAGTGGTGGACAGTGTCTACCTGGATTTCTCCAAGGCTTTTGATAAGGTTCCCCACAGCCCCCTCCTGGAGAAACTGATGAGTTATAATCTAGACAAGTGGTCTGTGCAGTGGGTGGGGAACTGGGTGACAGGCTGTACCCAGAGGGTGGTGGTAAACAGCTCCTTTTCAAACTGGCAACCTGTCACAAGTCAGTTCGCCCAGGGATTGATACTGGGCCTGATGCTGTTTAATATCTCTATAAGTGATCTGGATGATGGGATCAAGTGTACCCTGATGAAGTTTGCCAATGAGTGGGGAAGTGGACACTTTGAAAGGGAGAGCTACCCTGCAAGAAGACCTGGATAGCCTGGAAGAGTGGGCTAACAAGGACCTTATGAAGTTCAACAAGGACAAGTGAAAGGTCTTGCACCTGGGAAAACATAATCCAGGAGTGCAACACAGGCTGGGAGCACAGCACAGGCTGAGGAGCAGCTCTGTGGAAAGGGACCTGGGGGTCCTGGTGGACCACAAACTCAATATGAGTGAACATTGTGCTGCTGTGGCACAGCAAGCCAACAGAATCCTGGGTTGCATCAACAAGAGCATCACCAGCAGAGATAAAGAAGTCATTATCCCACTCCACTCAGTGCTGGTCAGGCCACACCTGGAATACTGCGTTCAGTTTTGGTCCCCACTATACAAAAAAGATGTGGACAGGCTGGAGAGGGTCCAGAGAAGGGCCACCAAGATGATCAAAGGACTGGGAAGCCTGCCATATGAGGAAAGGCTGAGAGAATTGGGTTTGTTCAGCCTTGAGAAGAGAAGGCTTAGGGGAGACCTTATCACCATGTTTCAGTAGTTAAAGGATGGCTACAAAGAAGATGGAGACTCACTTTTTACAAGAAGTCACATAGAAAAGATGGGTAATGGGTACAAGTCATTCCTGGGGACATTCCCATTGGACACAAGAGAGAGATTTTTCAGAATGAGAACGATCAGCCATTGGAATAATCTCCCCGGGGAAGTGGTGGATTCCCCATCATTGGACAATTTTAAGATTCATCTGAGCAGGGTGCTGGGCCATCTTGTCTAGACTGTGCTTTTGCCAAGAAAGGTTGGACCAGATGATCCTTGAAGTCCATTCCAGTCTGGTATTCTATGATTCTATGAATTATTTTTTTGTTGTTTTTACACAGGGTATTTTATCATGACATATCTCATTTTTGCACTGTGGTTCACAGCACCAAACCACAGTATTAGTATGCACCTTCCAGTATCTTTAATTTGCATTAGTCTATAGTGAACACGGCATCATATATATATATATATCTCCATATATATATATGGAATCTCAGATCTGATACAACTTTAAATTATATTTTCAGTTGTTTAATAAAGCTTCTAAGTTTTCCTCTCTGCATTTATTTGCAGATATCAGAAAACTTTTTTTAACTTTAAAACTTTTTTTAAAATTCAGGTTTTATTTCAAATAAGCTTCCTATCCTGCTGAAAAAGCCAACACCAGCTAGGAACCGATTACTTCCATCTAAATTCTGGTCACTTTCCTTTCTCCATGAACTGAAAGGAATACCTGGCATTTAGTATCTCAGACAACTTAGTGCAATGTAAGTCCTGCCTCACACAACACTGCATTAACACAAAGTCTATTTCAGGTCCAAGACTCTGCAGGACTGATTTTGCTCAAACAACAGAGTTTGCAAGCCTACACACAAACCATAAAAATCAGAATAATCTGAAGCCTTCTCACGCCCTTTGTAACCATATAGCTCATTTCTAAAAGGCTCATTCGACTCATGAACTAATGCTAAGTATTTTTATGTCTAAGAGCGGATGTGACTTCAGGCAAACAACAACTGAATGGAGCAGTTTAGGAGCAAATTTGCAGCCACGAGCACGTCTGCAGACGCAAAGCATCTGGATTATAGAGCTGCTGCCCCTTTGGCACTCTGTATGTGAACACCCACCCCAGAAAACCCTGGGGTGAGATGCTGTTCTGTGGACACAGGCTCAGGCTGCAGCCCTAAGCACCAGGAGGTTTGACTACAGGTGGCACTTGCAAACCTTCTCTTCAGAATCTCCCCTTCAGGTTTTTTAGACAGTATCTATTTCTAGCAAAGCATATTTAATGAGAAAAAGGGTCTGCACATGACAATCTACATTTCCATCCATCTTCCCTCATATTTGTCATCTCCCAAATGCTTTGAGCGTCCGGGAGCTCAGAGGTTCTCTGAGGATCTGTGCCAGCGTTAGTATCTCCCTGCTTCTAGCAAGCAGCTGCAGAGGGCAGCTCCAGTCTTGAGTTTTTATCTTTCTATCTCTTCAACTTTTCCTGATCTGCCTGTTCCCAGTCTTAGCAATGCAGCTGTGCAGCTCAGAGCCATGACCAATCTAGACTTTTTGGAGGAAACAACACTGGCAGTGCTCCTTCACCTCAGGATGTGCATGTGGGGCGACGGCTGAACTGAGTGCAGTGCTATTATCTTCCTGCAGGCTTTCTCACAGCCTTGCCGTTAACTAAGCCTTCCTACGCATAAAGTGGATATCCCATAACTGTCACATGTAAACATTTCCAGTAACCATCTCACAATTTCTACGTACATTTCTTCAGAAGGGAAAAGGCACGGGATGATGTGGGATTATGTGGATGTAGGGACTGTGAGCAGCCCTGCCGAGAAGCACTTGGCAATACTGGTGGATGAAAAGCTGGCCATGAGCCGGCAATGTGTGTTCGCAGCCAGCCCAGAAGGCCAACTGTATCCTGGGCTGCATCAAAAGAAGTGTGGCCAGCAGGTCTAGGGAAGGGATTCTGCCCCTCTGCTCTGTTCTCATAAGACCCCACCTGGAGTACTGTGTCCAGCTCTGGAGCCCTCAGCACAGGAAAGGCGTGGATCTGTTGGAGCAGGTTCAGAGGAGGGCCACAAAAATGATCAGAGGGCTGGAGCACTTCTCCTATGAAGGCAGGCTGAGAGAGTTGGGGTTGTTCAGCCTGGAGAAGAGAAGGCTCCAGGGAGACCTTATTGTGCCCTTTCAGTACTTAAAGGGGGCCTACAGGAAAGATGGAGACAAACTTTTTAGCAGGGCCTGTAGCGATAGGACAAGGAGTAATGGGTTTAAACTAAAAGAGGGAAGATATTTAAACTAGATAGAAGGAAGAAATTTTTTATGATGAGGGCGGTGAAACAGTGGCACAGGTTGCCCAGAGAGCTGGTAGATGCCACATGCCTGAAAACATTCAAGGTCAGGTTGGACAGGACTCTGAGCAACCTGGTCTAGTTGAAAATTCTGCTTTTCCACATTTTCATTTCTATTTAGCATTAACCTGTAAATGGGGAAAATATAACTTTATCATCTCTTGTATATTATAGCTTTACTAGCATATGTTTTTGTACTGGTTTTAGCCGGGATAGAGTTAGTTTTCTTCATAGTACCTGGTATGGTGCTATGTTTTGGAGTTGTACTGAAAACAGTGTTGATAACACAGTGATGTTTTCGTTACTGCTGAGCAGGGCTTACAGAGTCAAGGCCTTTTCTGTTTCTCACCCCACCCCACCAGCAGGCAGGCTGGGGGTGCACAAGGAGTTGTGAGGGGACACAGCTGGGACAGCTGACCCCAACTGACCCAAGGGATATCCCTTACCACATGATGTCATGCTCAGCAATGACAAAAAAATCTGGGGGAAGATGGAGGAAGAGGGGACATTCAGAGATACAGCATTTTTCTTCCGAAGTCACTATTACACATGATGGAGCCATGCTTCCCTGGAGATGGCTGAACACCTTCCTGCTGATGGGAAGTAGTGAATGAATTCCTTGTTTTGCTATGCATATTTAAGTGGCTTAAGATTTACTTATTAAACTCTCTTTGTCTCAACCCACAAGTTTTCTCACTTTTACCCTTCATATTCTCTCCCCCATCCTGATGGCAGTGAGTGAGCGAGCAGCTATGTGGGGCTGAGCTGCCTACTGAGGTTAAACCTACACATAGTAAGGGGAATTTAAAAGCTACATTACTGTGTTTGAAATGGGTGAACACTGATTTAAATAAAAGTGGGCAGGAGAAGAGAGCAAGAATATTGTTTTACATCTGAAAAGGCATTTCTGCATGTAATTTCCACGGAAGTCAGCACAAGCACTTTTCCCCTTCTGAGCTAAGGAGCAGAGTTGCTAAATCCAAGTATATTCTGAGAAAGTCTCCACTGATCACAGCATTAGAAATGATGCCGTCCAGAAAAATCTTCTTAAATCAAATATGAGGATGTAAGGGCCTGTTCAAGAACCAAACTGGAAAGCTACAGTATAATAACCAATTTACATTTCATTATAACCTATTTCATTTACCTATCCACTGACTCCATGCTTACATGCCTTCCAATTCATTTTTATATTGCTGATAGGTCACCTAATTTCACACTGGCCGCTCCTGCTAGCACAGGCTCCTTTTGAAGCACAGCACTCTTAATTCTATGCTTCAAGTCTCTCCTGATAACCCTCTGTTGCCATTCTTTCCTATGCAAACTCTTTGACAAAATAAAACTATTCATAGGAATTTCTGCAGACAGGCATGGCAAACATTGAAAAAACAGAAACTTTGTTGGTGCCTTTGTTCATAGGATTCAAAATTTACTGAAATTTTTTTTCCATTGGCTAATTATTTCTGCTTCAGAAGCATGTACGTACAAATATGCATACACTTAAAAAAATTCCAGGCTGTGTGATACCAGTTGGCGCAGGTTTTTAACTAAGTACTGATTTTCCAGCCCTTGTGGATCACCTGCAGGGTCCACTGATATTGGACAAGGTGCAACAGCAGCTCCAAGAAATCTTTGCCTCAAAAACATCAATATATATATCTTTTCTAATTAATACAAGAATTGGCATCATTTTCACAAGCCAGTCTGCTGTTCCAGTTTCCAGAGTATTACAGCTGCTTGGATAATAGCATATTAACAGCTGTCTACAAATGGTAGAATATAAAATCTCAAATAACACATTATGGACAACTACACATGCAATTAATATATATGCTTAGAGAAGTCTGCTGATAGAAAAATATTTTTACTGGGGAAGTAAAATCACCTGTTAGGAGAGAAGTGAGCTATACTGGCAAAAATGAAGACTTTTAACTACTACTTCCCTAGGAGCTTTTATTGACACAGATAATGGTCATAGCCCTGCTTTCTCCCCACACAGGAGGAGAGCACAGATATACCTGCAAAAGGCTGTACATAAGCCTGGTCACAGTGTGTAACTGTCATAGCATTGCTTTTCTTCAGAAGGTGGCGTCTGAGATTTACAGCCATAGCTGTTTAGCAGAATGTTGTTAGAGGCAGAAGATGAGACCACAGCCTATTAAAATGGATACACTAAAAATGAGGGGATATTTCATCCTTACGTAAGGAAATGCATAGTCTGTAATTCAGGAGGGATTGGACTCCAGATTAGGACACCTAGGTTTAAATGTCTGCATGGGAACTATGTGTCAAAGGTGCCACGGAGTACTGGAGCTCTGGGGCCCATTAATTAAGAAGGCCAGCACCCTTCCAGGCCTCTGTGAAGCACTTTCAGCTCTCAGGTGTTATAATTAAACAATGGGAGTGTCTCACGAATATTCAGTTATTTTTGCCAACCCAGTACGGCCATCTTGCACGCCCTACGAACACTTCAAATGGCATAAAGTACTCAAGTACTTTTGCACTTTAAAAAGTACTCAAGAAAGCACATGGCTGCTATGTGGCTAAATGTCATATTTAGGTTTCTCCATGGCAAAAAAAAAAAGAATTTAAATTTTATTTTATTTTTTTTTCATGAAAACATTCCTATTAACAAAAATCTCTAGGTACCAATTGTCCCTTGAAGAACAGTTAAATTTTGTATCAGTATGTTCCTTTTAGAATTTAGTTATCTTTGTTGCAAGAATTTTTTCCTTCAAAATATAAATACTATGTAAATACTCCTTGAAAACAATCTCTCAGTAATCATATTGTACCTTTCAACTAAAGGTACAATAATTTCAAAATTTTAGTGACAGATCTCTATGAGTTAAATAGATGTTACAGCATTACGAAGAACACTAAACTGAAATACGGACACTATTACTGATATTTTACTGAAGGTCAGAAACTTAAATCCACACGTGGACATCTGCACAAATGGTTGGGGCTTTTATATCTGCCGCTTCCTAAAGCCTACGGAGCTGCAGGCTGTGTAATACACTTGACCACTGAGGTAGCACCTCAGGCCATGGGCAGAATCCCTTCCTGGTAGGTACCATACAAACACTGAGTAGAAAAATAGCTCTGAACCTAAACAATAAACAGGAACTATGTGCACAAAGTATGGAGAGGTTGCAGTGAGGGTAAGGCTTTTGAGTTAAGCTACAAATGATTGACAAAGAAAGAATCAAAGGAAATAGTTACAGGCAAGAGAAGAAAGAAAAAGTACACTTTTCACCTCTATCTCTAGAACTGACTACAAACCAAGGTCAGGTTGGTTTAGTTAACTAAAAGGTACAGAAGTTCAACTGAGGTCTGCCTGGAGAAGGGTGACAAATTAGGCACATGGGCTTGACATATTTGAAGTAATAGAATTTTATATTAGTGATTATATAATAAGAAATTTGCTCTGGCATTTCAGTCGTGTTCAGGCTGAGATTCCCACCTCAAGTTCCAAGAACACCCTGGCTTCCTCATAAGTTAATATCTAAAATGGCAGCAAGATTTATCCCTAACAGACTGGCCACCTTCTCTTCCTTAATCTCTTAAAAGCTATGAAAATTGTCATCACTGAAGTTCTCTTATTTTTGCTAAGTTTATGAAAAATTTGGCTTTATATTTCTTTTGTCAAATATTTGTATTCCATTAGTTCTAATTAATCTGCTGTATTCTACATTTTGTTTTGAGCGAACATTTGCATTACTAAATGCGTAAAAGTACTTTGCTTCTATGGAACTAGTTCATTAAGTTTGTTAGTTTCATGCTTTGATGTTTGGGAATCAACAATGTGTTAGACATCTCTGAAAATCAGGGGGATTCAGATGTGTATTACAATCTATCCTGAGGTAATTTGTCCAGAGTCAATAAGACAGTAGCAGATTACAGTTATTGTGATGCACAATTTTTTCCCTAAACTTTTCTGTGTATTATAGATTCAGATTCAGGTGTCTACCTGCAAGGATTTGCATTCAGAAAATCATGTGTCTTGATTTCCAGTTATCTACAAACAGATATAGGAAGAAAATTTTTGGAAGTAGTAATGAAATTCAAAAGGAACAGAGAAATGCCATGAGAAAAAGCTGTATTTCAAATCTTGCTAACCTAATTTAAACAAAAAAGCATATGTGAAAAATATAAGCCACAGTTACTCACCTACGATGAGTAAGGAAACTACCACTGACATGTCCTGAGCCATCACATCCCGGGGTTGGACATGACATTCCTTCCGTCTTCACTGACTTCCAAGAGAACTGTGAGCCATTTAGGTACCCATCCTTTTGCCTTTTGGCAGCTAGAGGACACCCTGATGCACTGCGATGGGATGCATATTTTCCAGTTATATGACCCTGACCATCACAACCAGGAACTGGACATCTGGATAGCAGATAGATGAGATAAACTTTATTGTCTTGCCATCATATACCTGGTAGCCTCTACAACAAAGTCAAAATAAACCCGACATGAAAAGAAAAGAACAATCATGCACTGTGGTCTTAAAAATAGTCAAGCTACCCTGTAGTGGGTAAAATTACATGAAAAACTTTACTAATACGAAAAAAAAAAAAACGTTCTTTGATAAACTGTAAGGAGGCTAGCCAGTAGATGAAGTCACAGCTGTTGATATTGTGCAATTGCAACAAAAGGACTGAGATATGTATTTGAATTGCAGGTGTTCATTACAGCAAATATCACACTGGAATTGAAATGTTGACTACTGAGCTCCACTCAGCAGGGAAATTGCCCATAAAAACTCTATAAGCATAAAATCCTACTTAGTATAATCCTTGGTACATTTTATTTATGTGTATGGAATCTAAAGAAGACTTGTCTGAAGTAATGAAAATGTTAGGTATAAACAGTTAGGTCTGAAGTGATCATAGCACCTAATCAGAAATGCTGAGCCTTAGCCGCTCTCTGAATAGGAGAGATTATAACAAACTATGTGCTACAGTCTAGAGAGATCAATGAAGGCAGTTCTGTATTCATCTGATGGTTTTCCTTACTTGGGAATTCCCCCATACCCCGTATACTTCTAGAAAACAAATAACCAGAGTTAGAAGGAACAGGTTAGGATCTTCAAAGTGAAATGTTTCAAGAAAATAATGTTTTTTTCAGTATGCTGCTACGTAACACATGTCAAAACAAGGCCGGTTACTTCACTGTTTGTGCTACACTAAAATACTTCTGCAACTCTCCACTGAGGATCCAGTCCTGAATGGCCTAAGCAGTCACAAATCACACTGAGTACAGTGGCCACTCATATCAGAGCACCTTGCAAGAAGAAACCAAGACCTATAGGTAGGCATTCGTTCCTCTTGCCAACTAGAGAAAGCCAGATTTGTTGCAGCAATCTCATATAAACACTCAATTCTCTGTTGCCATAACTCCTTTATTTAGCATGTATGGTTTGTCTATAGCATGCAAACTTGTTTAAGGGGATTTTTAGAATATACAGATCTGGGTAATTTTTTAATTTCATGTGAAAAACTTATTTAAAACTGTTTGTAAATTATAGAAGATTGTGTCTTTAGCTGAATATTGTATCCTTTGCAGAATAAATCAGCACAGATCCTTCATTTGCAGTTTGCTCATAGAAATCAGTGTGGCCATCTGCTCTTGGATAACTATCACACAATAACATTTATGCCTTAATAAAAAGCTGAAGAAATACATGACCTTATAAAACACAGAAAGGCCCTTTGACAATATTTGTTCTCACCTAATTGGCTCTTGGTCTTCTTTGTCTTCCTTGCTTTGTGCTATCCTGATTCCACTTTTCTTTGCTCGCGGACAGCCTGAAAGACTGAGTGAAAGAAAACATTTTAAAATGCAATTTCTCATTCTTGGGTACGGTTTACTAGGGATACGCTTTCTATCTGAAAACCTGGCAGAATAGGTAATCCTGTCCAGTTTCCAAAATCAAAGCTCAAGTGGTTTAAATACGGAGAGCCGCAGTGTGCAACCGCGAGGGGGAATCCGTGTATCTCAGTTGACGATGCAGGCCAGGACTGCAGGCACCGTGCAGCCCACACGCACGGGCAGTCCCCGAGGAGCCAGGGAAAGCAGCTCTTAAACTCTCTGCCTAATAATCCCTCCAGCTGACTCAGCAGCACCAGTGACAGCTTTAAGAGGAAAAGAAGCCAGTGTTTCAGGACTGAGAGATATTATGTCCTCTGTATGTCTGAGAGGGAAGGAAGAACAGGCTCAAAAACCAGGAGTCTTTGGATCTCTTCGTAGGACTAAAGATTTCCCTAGGGAGCACATAAGAAACACTATCAAACCTTCTCAATCGTCATGTAAGAATCCTATAGAACTGGTGAATAAAACCACGGCAGAGCTCACAGCTGTACAATGCCTTCCTGAGAAAGAGTTTAAGTGCTCAGAACTCACCCAGACAAAAGGATTTGGTAGAGACAGAGTTATATGCAAGGCTAAGCAATGTTACATTTAAATACACACTGAGAATGTTTTTAACTACACAAGATGGAAAAGCGGTATCTATTCCAACATTTTATAAGCTCAGCTTGCTCTTTGCATATGAAGAATTCATAATAGAAACCAGTTAGTAGACTTAACAATGACTTTAATAGATATTTAAATATTTTTTTAAGTAGCTGCTATCCAAGGACACAAATATGTCTATGAAAAAATCATGCTTTGTGCTCTATTTAAATGTTACTTCCATCTCAACATTCAAATCCATCAGTAGAACACCAACTTCGAAAGTATTGAGATAAGAGACAAAATAGTGTCACCAAAGAAAAATTTCCATAGAGAAAGAAATAAAATAGAAGATTAAATTTTTGGTTTCGACATGACAAAAGGTACTTCAGTGCTGTACAGTATGTCCTGTCTTCAGGAGGAAGAGACAGAAACAGGGGTAGCAAAATTTTCAGTTGTTTTGTCTTGTCAAGACCAGTGAGGACTGGGAGGAACAAGCAGAGAAAAGGGTGAAGCAATCACAGACAGAATTCTGTGTCAGTAAATGAAAAATATACAAAAATAGAGCTTACATGCTAAAACGTCATAAATAAGTCTTTTAAAGAAAGGGAGGAATTTAGCGCCGGATATTGGACAGTGTATTACCTAGCAACTTGTAGTGAGGTGGCATGGCTACATCTGTAGTGGTAAATGGAAGAGACCTAGACCAGCAAGCTCACATCTGTCCAGCTAAACGCTCGTTCTCTGTACAGCAGGACAGCGACACCCATAATGCTTATAGAGAATTATCTGGACCCATGCTGAGCTCTAAATCACCTCTGAGAATTGCCTGGGAAAGTTTCAGTGGCCCAGGGTCAGTAACATGGCAGGGGACATGCTAACAATTTAATAGGGTAGGCATCTGTGCTCTGATGCCTGGACCTGTGCTCTCATCCCACTTCATTTTCTAGTTTAAATGCAGCTGACCATTTTCCTTTTTAAAGCAAGCTGCTGTTTATTCCAACTTGCACAGCGCACTCCAAAGTACCGTAGTTCCCTGTCTACAAACTAAACCTCAGAAAGCCTATGCCATTTAAAAAAAGTTTTCTTTGAAAATAATAGTATCACAATCTGTAAGAAGGCAGAG
This sequence comes from Numenius arquata, assembly GCF_964106895.1. Lineage (NCBI taxonomy): Eukaryota > Metazoa > Chordata > Aves > Charadriiformes > Scolopacidae > Numenius > Numenius arquata. The sequence continues at coordinate 42,206,948 of NC_133584.1, forward strand.
GCAGAAGGAATAAGAGTCTGAGGGATTTAGAATAAGAGGAAGCAGGCTCTGGGGCAAGGGGACAGTCCAGGAACAGGTTGGTTCATTGCCCCCCATATAACCTGGGCTGCAGAAAGTGAAGGGGAGAGGACAGGAGTTACATATATCCCCAGCTTATCTGTGACACTAATCGTACCCCCGCGTGAGAATAATCAGGTTTTGCATCTGAAAACTAAATAGTTAATAGAAATGTCTCAGAAAGCAGTACTTTTTATAGTAGGTGTACAGATGGGTATGCTTGTACATGATGACATTTTCATAACAAAATCTGAATGAAGAATTTCTGCCTTGACTAATGATTTAATGCTTTCCACATATTCAATCAATTTAATTATCACCTACTTATTGGTATTTTGGTGCATCATCTTTTTGCAATAGATCTTTCTATTCTGGCACTATGATTTATTAGAAAATTCTCAGACCTTTCAGGTCCTCTAAACAGACATTTCCAACAGACAGCTTCTGAGGTTATGATTAATTCATTTTTCCTTTGACAGCAGATTCACCAAGAAAACATATGCCAAGGATGAGCCTTTGCTTTGATTTTTTTTATCCTATAATAACCAAAAGCTATTATAAAGTAAACACATTATTTCATTTTTATATCAGTTTAATTCCTTATATATGAAGATAAAAGACAACAAGGGAAATTCAGCACCGGTATATGCTGATATAACTTCTCGCATACATTCAATGGGTGTGTGGAACTGCAGAGAGTTATGGCACAGTTAAATCTGCCTTCATGTGTGCTTGCTGTTGAGCAGCCATTTTAAATACAGATGATACCAAGGCATCTTGGCAGCCATTTGAGAGAAGTTTGTCATTCCTTTCCTTCTGAAACTGAAAGGGTTGTAAGTGATGATATCAAATACAAACAAAAATGCTAACAACTCAGATGCAAGCAGAGGTAAATGCTAATTTTCAGTATGGGACTTAGAAGGCTTAACTGTGAACATCCTGTAGGTTCTTTCATACTAAACAGCTCCAGATTTAGGCTATTGGTTTGCTGCCCTTTTAAAGAGCACGTATTTTTCGAGCCTCACCACCTTAGAAATGGCCTCGACAGAAATCATGACCTGAACAGTGCGGGGCTGGCTCCATGTAAATGTCACAGGTGTCCTGGGGGCATTGGTGGCTTTAAGCAAAGAAGACATTACTCCTTCAGTGTCAGTGCCCCCATACCCACAGGCAGCCAAGGACAAAGGGCTGCTGGAGGCCTTTTGGAAGAGAAACGAAGGAGTTATGTGGTCAATACAGAGATGGTGGTGTTTCAAAACTCTATGTTAAAACACAATGGACCCAACAAATTCTGTATCACTTAGTTTTGCAGAATTACTATTTAAATGCTGCAGAATCAAGTGAAAACCTGGTCCAGCACTCATTTGCAAAATTACACGAATTTACAGATGAAAGTAGGTAACACCATCCAGCTCATAGTCCAGCCCCACAGTGGCCAGGAGACAATGCCCAGGAAAGGGTTTAGAAAATGAGCAGACGTGTTGGTTCTCCCTGGCTAACCTTGCTTGCTTTTAGGTTTCTTGTTTGTGACACTGTGCCTTCTGCATCTTCACTGTCCTGCCTGTTTCTGGTAAAATAAATGACCAAATATATAAACAGCTTCCTGAAATAGCACAGTCGGGGCACAGCTACACCAGGCATATTGCTGGAAGAGGTGTGAGCTGATAAATCCACACATAGTTAAATGTAGTTCTAAATTTGACCTTAAATTCCTTTGAAAGTGTGATTTAATCTCTTACATCATATAAGTGGTTTTAAAATGTTTACATCTTCTCCTTTATAATGTTATTTGTACTTTTGATGTTTAACTGTGCATTACAGAAATTCTTATTGATATCTTTCATTTTTACAGCATGTAAAGGTATGGCGCATTCCCAATCTCTGTTATTTATGTTTTGACTTTAAACTGTTTGTTGCTTTTATTGGGAATACATTTAAACTAGGAATTTGTGCATTGACTAGTTATAGCCAATTGTAAAGCTATAGGGACTTGGTGAAGCAAGCAAATATCCAGAATCAACAGTACTACTACGCATGGGAGTAAAGAGCCTTTGTTAAAAAAGGAGAGGTGGGCTACACTACTATTCTTTGATTAAACAGTGGATAGCTATTTACAAAATACGATGCAGCTCTTCTCTACTGATTTATAGTTCTCAAATAGCTACAGGGGAATTGCTAATTACACAGCATTTGTAACACTACCTCTACAGTGATACTGCTGTTAATCATTTTGGGGTTACCAACAATACCCTAATTACTAAATGTGAAGCTTTCTTTGGCCCTTGATAAGGATCACAGTTACAGTTTAGGCAGTTAAGGTAACAGCTTTCATTCAAAATTTTCTCTTTATCTTCTTCTGGCTTGACACAGTTATGTACAATGTGTTGCGATTTAAAAACAAGCCAAGCTTTATTGTGAAATGTACTAACAAGACTGGTGCATATTAGATGACTTTTACCCTCTGATTAAAGCCGTTAGGGTTACATCTGGGAGAGGAGGTAAAGAGCTGGGTCCAATTCTGCATTTCAAGAAAAAAAGGGAGTCTGGAAGAGACTGACAAGAACAATCAGGAAACACGATTTTTTTGTGAAAAAAAAATGAAGGAATGGGACTTGAGTCCGAAAAAGGTAAGACTGTGAAGAGAAGAGTTAAGTCATTCCAAATGTAAAGCAGCAGAAACTTATGAATGGTGAATTGCTTCCCTGGGCTAATAGAGAAGGTAAGAAAACCTGGATTCATTTTCTACAAAGATTTTGCTAGATATTAGCAAAAATCTTCCTACCTACTTGGGTAGCGAGCCATGCTGAAACTGCAAAATGTTATTCATCGGTGATAAATAGAATGAGTTAGACCAACCGATGTCTATGTACAGCACTCAGTCCTCTCTCAGTATTGAGAGAGGGAAGAGAGGTCTGTTGAGGTCCCTTCTAGCCCTTCGGTTGTTGGATTTAAGGATCAAAACCTCTTTACATACCTTCGATGTGAAGCATAATTTCCAGTAATATGCCCAGAGCCATCACACCCAGGGGTGGGACACCTAGAATGATAATGGAAAAGATATGGAACAGTGTTACTGACTGGAAAGATATAACTGCCCATTAAAAATTATTCATTGGCCCAGTCCTTGTTTCCACAGGTGCCAGCCCTGGGGATCTCTAGCCGTTGCTAAACCTGAGCTTAATTCCACACCGGGGACAAACATACTTTTTTCATTCATAAAATGTTTTTGTTTGCTACTCCTCACCTGCCCGCTCAAATGCTTTCTGGATATCTCTAGTACCAGCAGATTAGCGGAGATTTCCAGTAGCAGCCTGCCATTCCCACATCACCAGGAACGAGTAGGGTTGACAGCAAATGGAATATCCCCATGGTGTGTTCTTAGGTAATGCCTAACATTACAGTGAGCCATTTTGTTTTCCATCAGAGCTATTGCTCTAATCCCACCGCATGGTGTCACGAGGTCGCACCATGGAGGTACCCCTCCACCTCTCCATGAAGTGAAGGAGATGCCTTAGCAAAAGGCAATGTGTAGATGGGGAAGTAATGCTGGCCTCTCACAGAGAAATGGTAACCCACCCAAACACTCCCAAACACCAAGCTACAGCACCAGATAGAGAAATCGCTGATACAGCCATCAGTGGAATGTCTAATGACTGAACGACATTAGAGTCATCAAAGAAAATGGATGGGTTTTTCTACATTGCAAAGATGATTGAGATCACCACAGAATAAGCTAAATTATAATGCTAAGTAAAATCATTAGCTGGTATTTGAACTGCTATGCTAAATCACAGAAAAGACAAAGGAAGAATTAATTATATTCATTTTACTGAACAGACAAATGCTATGTGAATTCCAAAAAGTCACTTTTCTTGAGCCTGAGTTTTGAATTTTAGCCATGCTTTAGAGATTCATTTGAAGAAAGCATTCAAATTCAAAAAACCATGTGAACAAATTCAGATGTTGCATTCTGAAACATAAGATTTCCGTAACATTGAATTCTTTCACTATTTGAATGCAGAGTTCATGCAGACTCTGGCTTTCACCATTTAGTTGCATGTATGCTTTCCTCAAAGATGGTCCATACTGGTAAACTTTTGCTTCATAAAGGTTTCTGCAGAGACTTGAAAGTTTCTTAAAATCAGGATTAAGCAACCCAGAATTCAGTGCAATGGGGCTGTCACGTTCCATTAAGCTGAATTTTAGTCCTTTAAAGCCAGTAAGCATTACCTACTTCTAAGGAGCTCAGCAGAACCAAACTTCAAACATGATTAATGCAAACTTGAAAGAGATAAATTAAACTGGAATTTGTTAAAGGGTGTTCTCATATGGTCTTCATCCGGACCAGCTGAGTTATTGATGAAAAACCATTAAAAGATGGTAGCACTTCCAGGATGTAAGCTGGTAAAACCTCTGGGGTTCATTACATCACTGAAGTTTCTCTTCTACATAACAAGCAGTTTGTGTGCTTTGGACAAGAAGTCAAAAACCCACATCCTTTAGGACTATTCTTCTTTTCTCTTGCTTTAAGATTTTGCAGAGGATCACATATAAGACCATGATCTTGGCTAGAAGGTATAAGTAGTACTGTGATTCTTAATATCTTAAAGACCAATATATAGGGTGACATCATATATTAATTTTTTTGCTTGTAGAAAGATAAAAAGACTAATTTTTGCATAGTTTCTTCTGACAAAAATTAGGTAAAAATACAGCCCTTGGTGAAGAAGTCATAGCTCAGTCTGCATGGCCCTTACCATTCATTCTGTGCTGTGGCTGCTCATGGCTAGCACAAACTTTGGCTACTACTTTAAGTCAAAAAAAAAAATGGTTAGGGCATCTTATATAAAGAGTCTTAAATTTTAAATCTAAATATTCTAAATATCTAAATATTTAGATGTTCTCAGTATTTATTTTTATTTTGTGGCAAATGTTTTGAGATCTGAAGAGAGACAATCTCTTTTTTCATGTGTTTTTTTAATGCTAGGTATCTTCATTGATCTACAATGCTTATTTCCTACTTCCATCAAGACCAGCTGCATCACTAAAGCCTGACTGAAGCCTCCAAAGATGTTGAATTAAAAGATATTGGAATAAAAATGAATTCAAGGAATTGGCTAAATTTTGGCTCTAAATATCCATGGCATTTAAATGAATAAAGGCGAACAAGCAGCAATGAGACTGTTCTTCTGCAGTCTGCCTGAGGTACTGCAAGGATTCCTTCTTTATGAACCCATGCTATTTGAAATCAGCATTTTCCTCTACAGGCTTTTCAATCCTTTTCAGAATAAGCTATTATCAAAAATTCACAATGGTTTTTCTCATCTTTTCCAAGACTTTCGCTACAGGCTGACATGATTAATAGTGTCTTAACAAACAGGATTTATAAGATGCACCAGTATATCCAATCAATAAGTCCTAAAATTAGACCATTACACCTCAACCATCTGGACAGTCTTACACAATTTAAAAACTAGCTTATTTCTGCGTCATTTAAAAAAAATATCTTAAAGAACTGAAGCTAAAGAAGAAATCATTCTGCTGTAAATTAAACTGAGAACTTTCACAAAGCACTCCGTACAGTTCACATCAGTTTAAAATCATACTTTTGATTAAACCAGAAGAGATTTTTTTATGTGGGCGAGGATTTTAGAAAGACCTTTCAGATTTTGATTTTGGCACTATAATATTTGTTTTCAAGTCTCATAAGTTTATATTGACCTAAATGTAACAGATTAAATGAGAGTTTAGTGCAGTTGATAAGAACATTTTAAAACCTTGGAACTTTTCTATTTACTGGTGTTCCCATCCTATGGGAGGTGTTTATAACCACTGTGAATAGGATGCAATTATAGAGCAGTCTTTTCAACTATAAAGTTATTCCAATATTTATTTGCTATCCTAAGCAGATTAGGTAAGGAGACAATTACAAGCCCTTGTACCACTGGAATGGTGAGTCTCAGTTTTCAGAATGTCTGATCATACACAGGACTTGCACATACTCTACTATTTTACTATCAATCAGCTACTACCTATATGTATTTGACTTAACCTTATCTACATGCAACTATGCCAAAAAAATATTTGTACAGGTGCTTATAAGAGGCAAATGGTGTGAAACCGTTTGATAATATCAGAGTAAGTGGAAAATGAGATACACAGTTGCCTCACTTACTTAAAGTGACTGTTATTTGGCAGGATCAGAAGCTTATTTGTAGGTTCTACATAATAGCTTATTGCAGCAAAGGAAATATTTCAGTACTGTAAAGAGTGAGGTGACAAAAGGAACTCACCCTGTAAAGACCGAGGTTTCAGAACATATCACACTAGCACTTCACATAAATTCAGGGTATCCAGCAAAATAAAAGAGCTTGTCAGTGAAGGGGAACATCTTGATGTCCCATTCATTTCATAGAACATCCCAGAGAAGCTTTTTTGGGAACATAAGCATAAGCAGAAAGCAGGCCAGGCAGCAGAACAGCAACAGCTGTGGCAGCTGGATTCAGAATTGGGCTTACATTCACTAGCAGGAATGAAAACCAGGTGAGAGCCAAACAGAGAACTATATTTAAGCCCTACTACCCATTCTTCACTGGGCAAAGGACCTTCAGACTTTAAGTGCTCAGCAATTAAAAAAGACTTTCGGCAGCTTGAAGAAACTTCCTGGGGCTGGGGAAGAAATGGCTGCAAAGCCCAGATGGGTTCTGGGAGGTTTTTTCCAAATGCCAATGGTTAAAAGTCTAGCTGCAACACAGCTTGGAAGAAAAACTAGCTCACATTAGCATAGCAGACTACAAATAAGATTCACATTTAAACCTATATTCCCAGGCTTTTATCTAGCTCTACAGGAGTTACATAAGCTTACACGTATCTTATATATTTAGATAATATAGATAATATATAGCTCAGCTAGTGTGAGACCACTAGGATGTTACACAAAGGCACCAAGACAGAATTGAAGTAGTTTTGTCCTCATTATTGTGTATAGCTTTGGTTGACTTACCTTTAAAACTTATTTTAAAGCATAAATTATCTCTAAAACATACTGATACAACAAAGATACAGTAATCTGCAATATAGTGTAAACTTTGTTGTGTTTTTTTTAACTTTTAGAGATATTACCACAAAATTACAACAGCTGTTTGGAACCAGAAGGATTGCACTTCCCCGGGGAGGAGGCAGAGCTCATGGAATTTTTTTCAGTGCACACAGTCTGACCACAGCTTGGTGCCCGGGCTCAGGCTTGGGCTCAGGATCCCTCTCTCTCAGAAACCCTCAGTTGAGATTCAACACCACAGTGAATTCTATTTCCATCTCAGTCAAATCTTGTCTTTAAGGTTTAACCACTTTGTATGTACAAATCCAAATGGAAACCTTGGATCTACAATTATACAAGCTCAAATTCAGCATACCATGCAAACAAAAGTTGGGTCATTGTAACACATGGCTGCATTTTTCGCTAAGTAGGGTGATAACGTTTACCTTAATCATCAGAGACAGTTTCAGCAGCTGTAGCCTATATAACTTCTTCTCTTCTCTCTGTCTCTTGCCCTTTCAATCGCCCTTAGCCCCTTCTATGCCCTGCACCAAGCCCTCTCCCTCTGCACACTTTCAGCCTCACTGCCCTTACCTCTACAGCCTGGTTTTCACTAAGGAAAGGGCATGTTATTAAGCTAGGCTGTAGTTTTCACATGAATTGGCAGGTTTGTACATTGTCTGTGGACTTTTTTTAGCTATCACGCTTGGGGGATCAGTAATAGCACTCATTGGACACTCTAGAAATAAAGAAATAATAATGGTCACTAATAAATGTGAAGAGCATTGCTAATTCTCATTATGGCAAACTGCTTCGACATTTTATTTTTGTGCTGAGGAAATTTGCTCCCAAGGAACTGAATTAAGCCATTAATTTATCTCACACTGGCCATGCCAAGAGCCATCAGACAGTAATCCTTTCTGGGAGCCACCAAACTATACTGGGATTCAATTGCATCAGGTTGCTACAAAATACCATTCGTGATCTGTTATTAGTAACCCGGTGCACCAGATCTAAAGAATGATTTTACTTTTACTGTTTAGTTTACAGCACTCAGCAACTACTACATTGTGGATCCAATCTTCCCTTGTGTACATAAATGAAAACACATATAAACAATATAGTCTACCAGACAGAATATGCATCCTATAAATTACTAAATAAATAATTAAAGCAGATGTAGCTAGCAACCCAAAAGAAAAATCACACTGAACTGAATGGGGGAGTAAACCAGTAAGTTTGCAAAAATTCAGAATGGTTCTTCAGAATGTTCCACACTGCAAAAGAACTGAGATTTAATAGAAATTTATATCTTTCCTATAGTTTTATTTTGACCATGCTGTCAATCTCTATAGCAGAGGTGTGATTTTCTGTTGAAGGTTCAGAAAGGTTAGAGAAATATAATTGTTTCCTGTGGGATTTTTTCTTAGCCGAATGTAGGATTTTTTATTGTCTGGTGGTTTCCATGTATTTGAGATTCTGTTTTATTTGACTGAATCACTAAGAATGGAATTCATAGGTTGGGAGGCTGGAAGACAGAGACAATAATACTTTGCATTTCTATCTTTCATCTGAAGATCTGAAAGTATTTTACACACATTAATGGATAAAATCTCACACTACTGCTTTGAAAAAGGGAAGAATTTGGCTGAGGAAAACTGGGGCATAGAGAGGCTAAACAACATTACACAGAAGAGGGCTAGAAGCAGAGATTCTTATTCACTGCTCTGTTTGCATCTATAAAGCCGTATGTCTTCTGAATCTACACGTAGATTCATAAACAAAAAATTGTGGGATTTTTTTTCTAGTCAGGTAGTCCAGAAACAAAGCGTTACAAAAGTAAACCTGTAAAGATACTGTGTTTGCAGTTCACTGAATTGAGTATGTGAGGAAGGAGAAAAAAATGGGGAGTGAGCAAGAAAGGGAAGAAGCTTTGTCAAATTAAGAAATGGAGTTTCCTGTAAGGTATGGTAAGTTTATTGTATGTCTATGTCTCTATGAATTTGAGTGCTTCCCAAAAAACAACAAGTTTGCAGCTCTTGAAAAACAAGTCCCCTTTTAAACTATTTACAAGGCCAAAAGAAAGAACAAGGTTTCCTCCAGTTCCTTCTTATGCCTCTCACCACTGACCTGCAGGGAGTACTCCAGGGCGATAAAAAGAGATCATAAACAGAGCTGTGTGTTCCCCAGCGGAGATTTTTTGGCCACGGGTGTGTCTGTAACAGTCAGGGTTGTGGTTATTGTTATGAAAACACCTATTTAGCAGGAACTGGACAGAAACCAGCAACTCATTTTGCCTTTACCTTTCTGAGCAGTCAGAGCAATGCCTCCCAGCCATTAGCGTTCTAGCCAGCTCTGTGAAAGCAATCTGGATGCGTAAATCTCTAAATCCTATTTTCAGTCCCAGGTATTTCGATAGGTTGTCAAACTCTAATTAAGTATGTGAAGTGGGAATGCTGCTGATCTTTTTCCTCATGAAGACAAAGAAGAAAAGCTGTTTTCTGCTCTAATTCCAGTGGGAACAGAGATGATTTTCCACTTCTACCCGTTTGTCTTTTATTGTCTATTTTTTTACCATAGCATTTGACTTGAGTTCCTAAAGTGTTGATTCTTTCGATACCTAGACAAAACCCTCTACCTAGACAACCTATCTGTGAATTTGCAATGAAAAACTTGTTTTACTAGGATGGATTTATTTTCTCTTATTTTCCCTCAGTGAAGCTGCAAATATCCATACTTCTTCACTCTTTATTTTACTCCTTCTGTTTTCTTTCCTAATGCCTCTCTCTCTCTCTCTCTCTCTCCCCATTTTCAATCTCTTATCCTTTTTCCTACAGAGCAGCAAGAGCCTCCATTTGCTGTTACCCCATGGTTTGCTTTCCATCCATATTTCTCTGCAGTGTTTATCTTCCACGTTCTACTGCTTCCTTTTCCAGATCCTTTTCCTTTCTCATTGTCTCTTGTCACTTTTAAATTTTCTCTCTCTCCCTTTTACTTCTTTTTTCTCTGTCCCGTTTGGCTGATATCTTCATTCTCTGTTCCTCCCTCATCCTTTCCTCCTTTCATGCTCTCTAATAACCTTGAAGTCGACAGTTCTTTCTTCTTTCCTCCTCTTTGCTGTTTCTTTCCATTATCTCTTCTTTCATCACCCTTCTTGTCCTCCTGCTCTTTTCCCGCAGCTGATTTTATCTTCCCCTTAGTCTGCATTGCTTGTGGTCCTCTCATATTGCTGAGATGACTGGGTACACATTGCATCCTTGTGCCAGGGGAGAAAACGCTGTGTGTTGTGAAACCTTAACATAGAATTTTTTGGCTGCCAAGACACAATGAGTCATTTTAAGTATCTTGCACTCCTTTACTTTCATTAAAGTCCTTGTAAGCTTTATCACTGGCTTCAAAAGCAGCAGAACCAGCACTAGGTGGGCACTTCTGAAAATTGAATTCAGAGCTCATTTGAAGCTCATGTGAATTGGTTCAAGAAGCAACATAAACTCTGTGGGACAGGTATGCAATTAATGAATATTTCAGTGGATTTTGAGTCTATGGTTTCTGGTTCAAGGCTAAACTTACATTCTAGTCCTCACAAATATACCTACAAAAGCATTTGAAGTCAGACCCTTATAAATATCAAAGGTTCATAAAGATGCGTTGTAAGCCAAAAATAAAAAAGAAGTTAAATTTAGATTCATATGTTAATTATTTCCCTGCATTCAGCCTAACTAGGAGTACTTAATCAAACAAATTTAGTTTTAGCGAACATGCTAAATATTACTTTTTCATATGTAAAATACTGCTAACATTTCTTACTTCGCAGAATGCTACTGACACAACAGTCCTCATTGGAGGTAACAGGAACATTTAAAACCCAAACCCACAGCAGATATAAAGGAAGAGGATTTGAGGAAATAATAAGAGCCAGCAAAAAAACGTAATTGTGGTGGAATGGCAAATGAGTGAATTCAGGAAAATCTTCTCTCTTGTCAGTTGCTTTTTGGCATTGGATCCAGTGCAGTTCCAGTAGGAAGGGGCAAGAGATCAGGGGATCCAGGCAAGGATCACTCCTGGTGGGGCATTACTGAGCCCTCTCAGAAGATACTGGGAGAAATGCAGGTTGGAGAGAAGTATAGAATGGAAGGATTTGTTGTTACCACTTTCACTGTACAGTCTTTCTGTCCATGAGGGAATGATGCCAGGCCTATGGAGCTAGTCCAGGCATGAGACTAAACTAATTTCGGCTCAGAGGCTTCATGGAGTAACTTCAGTCTCTTCTACCTCTGCTGAGAGATTGCTCTGTCTCTCTCTTTGCCTCTAGAAATCCCCAGCAATTGAATGGTTCTAAACTGGGGATGGCTGAGTGCATAGTCTTCTCCTTAGGTAAAATTTAATTAATTCCCTGACTCTCTGCACGTAGAATTTTTCTGTCCTTAGCTGCTAGTATTAACTGTATTGCATTCCTGCATTTTTTTTAACTTTGTGGGGGTGAGAAAGAACATGATATGTTTTTTAATTACACTGAAATCCATTTTCCAATAAGCAGACTGAAACGCATCATGCTGGCATTTAAAGTATTGCTGTACACTCGAATGCACAGATACACACGATGTGTTTAAATTAATTATATCGCTTTTGAAAAAAATATTCATGTGCCTTCAGTAACCACCTCTGCATGCTGCCTGTTCTGCTAGCAGTCAGGACTTCCCAGCTTCCCAGGAGCAAATGCCATGACGTGCTGCCCGCTGTTCTCACATCTAGCACCAGCATATACCGCCTAACATGCCAGTTGCCAAAGGCATGGTATGTGCCTAATGTGAAATAGCTTCTGTGCACTACCCAGGGGGTGCGCCGTGCACAGAAGCTGCCAGGGGGAAGCTGTGAATCAGCTTGCTCCCTGGGCACCTTGCCCACGCTTTCTCTCCTGCCAGCATTGCCTGCCTTGGAGGCAGCACCGGCCAGCTGCAGATCCCTCCCCCCCCGCAGCAGAGAGCACTTCCTGGCACCAGGGATGAATCAGTTCCAACATATGCACATTCAAATGTTCATTTCCAAACACCTCAGCCTTTGGAAAAAAAAGCTTCATTTTTATAGTGAAGGAATAAGATAAAATGATCAAGGCATGGAGAAAAAGGCAGGAGAAGATAGCCTGAAGAGAGCATGCCTTACAGCTAGGAGCAAAGTGAGTTCTCTGTCTCCTAATAGCATTGCTACAAGCATATGCTTGAAAAAACCCACAACCACATGGCCTTTTTTTCAGTAATTTTGGGCAGATGCATTTGTTTCTGAAGAAGAGTGTCTTATTCCTGGTTGTTCTATTCAAATGGGAACCACTCAGTCTCTCAGGACTGTCTGCCACACAGCCACTGCACAGCAAGATTGGTCCGGTCAGGGTTTGCAAAACAGCCAGTGACAAGATTTCTCTTGTTCCCTGTATGTGAAAGTGGGTCCAAGAGAAGCACTTGAAGGCAGTAGCACAGGCATAGCATTTTGGTATTCTTCACCTTAAAAGGAGTCTTCAAAAGCTCTTACAACTGGCCTAACTTTTCTGTTTCTGATGTAAATGGAAGTTTTAGCACAAAATTAAATTAAAAGTAGGTCAAATGCTGAGTACTTTGAAAAATGCACTCTTCAAAGTAGGAAGTTTTCCTCATAAGAGATTTACATTTTGGTTAGGTCAGTAGCCTGCTGGTTGCCTTGAACACCTTAAAATTATCAATAGCATAATTCTTGAATTGTCTCTATGTCACTGCTTCTTTCATGTTCTGCTCTTTTATACTTTGTATACCTTCTCCCAGGTAAAGCAATTACCAACAGGTCTGGTGGGCACAGCAGTATGACCTTGAATCTGTCACTTACCAAGACATTCCTGGAGGTTTAGGATGACTTCAAAATCTACAAATCTGGAAGACTCAAAACGGTCAGCACCTCCTCAAGAAATGCTGAGATATGCTATCAGATTAGAACTGCTAAAAGCAGAGGAAACAAATTAGCAACTGTCACATAGTCTGTGTCCTTAACAATCCACTAAAGTCATTGGGAAGAGAATGGACACAACCCAGAATTAGCCATTCCTTAGTTATTGTTTTTATCCATTTTTGATTTGAATAGAACTGTTCAACTTGAGCACGCACAAATACTTGGTCAAGAGAAGGACTCCAGAAGATCACAGGAATGGAGACAGTTGGATCAAATGTAAGGTGGAAAGGAAAGGCTGAGTGGGAAGGATGGAAAGAGCGTGAAGAAAGTCCAATTTATATGGCCTCTTTCAGAACAGTGTATCAAATATTAGTATGAAAGACTAAGCCTACAAAATAGGTGGTAATATTTCTAGCCCTGTATAATTAAGAAAGAAGCAGAACTCCTGTCTCTAATGAGTGTCCTCTCAGTCTAGCATTATGGCAAAGCCATAAATGAATAGGACTGTAAACACCTTTGAGTTATATAGGAAATATATCATGGGCAGCATGAAGGCTCAGAAGTTTGCAAAAAAAAAACACATTAAAATAATCCAAATGACAGAAAATGTAATGGGCTGGAATTTTCTTCATTATTAATAGCTTGTTTCTTACTCTCCTGTTTCAAAAGAGTCATTAAAAAGATGATTTTCAGTGCACATTCAGAAAGGTAAGATAAAGTAAACGTAATAGCTCGGTGTAAAATGTGTTTAGGTGACTAACTGCATCTTAAGGCCGAGAGGTATGTTTTCTTCCACTTGCAGTCGCTGCACCGGGCCCATTAGCAGCCTTGAGAAGTTCCTACACTGGATGGACTTTTAAATCTCTTCTGAATATGTTTCTATCTGAAAATATGCACCATCCAATAACAGGGACAGGTTAACATTTGGACAAAGGGAGCAAACTCCCAAGAGTTTCACTTTTCCAGACAGATAAAGCTGAGATACTACTTTCTATTTTGGGGGTGAAGAGTCAACAGCAAAAGAGTAAAATCTTTCAGTTTTTGTTTCATGAAAACAAGCAGCTTTTTCGCTCTAGGCCTAAAAACATTTGTCAGAAGCCCAAATGAGGAAATGTGAAAATACTGAGTGTGAATTATATCAGACTGTGAGAGGCAGTCTGGTCTAGTAAGAAGGCTAATGAACAGTACAGCTAAGGGAAATCCAGCTTTGTTACTGGTTTTCTGTGTGAGTTTATACTAATTTTTGAGCAATTCTCAGACATGCTCTAATTTTTGGTGCAATTGCCTGAGACGCATGCTCCATCTACGCTGTCTTTTAAGTATAACCTCACCATTTATGTGAATTTACCTCAGGCCTGCAATCTTAAGCAAGACTTAATTAATACTGAAGGGAAAAAAGTTCTTACGGCGAGTCCAGTCAAGAACCTATCTACAAGGAGGAGAGGCCGGGCATGACCACAGCTATGCCCACTCCTACAAATACTCCATCCTACTGCCTTGAGGCAGTCTCAGAAGGTAGACAGTGGGTAGACAAATCAGCCCTAAGGAACTAATGCTCAGGAGGGCACAATGTTTTTAGTATTTTAGTCTCTTCCCAGTGCTCTGAGAACTACAAACGCTAAGCTGCAAGTTTGCATTGCTGCAAGACATTGCAGGATGGTTTTGGGCCTGGAACACTTGGTATGTGAGGCTGAGAGAGCTGGCTTGTTCATTCTTATGAAGAAAAGTGTAAGAAACAATCTTATTTATGTCTATGAATACCAAACAGGATGGTGTGGTGAAGACATAGCAAAAGGTTTCTCAGAGCTGCACAGATGAAGAACAAGAGGCAATGGGGACAAGGTTCAGCATGGAAAGCCCATTTCATTATAAAGGAAAAAAAATTACCATCAGTCTGGTCAAATGCTGGAACAGGTTGTGGGAATTCTAACCTTAGAGATCATCAAAACTTATCTGAACAAGAACCTGAGCAACCTGCTCCAACTGGATTTGGTCTGAGTAAGAGTTTGGACATTTGGAGGTCCGTGCCTACATGGTCTTTCAATTCTGTAGTATGTCTTAAAAGCTGTATCAGAGACCAGATGTTTAATCTCCTACTGGCAGTACAGATGCAACCTTTCCTTACAGGTTCATTTCCAGAAAGATTAAGCAACTATCATTCTACTTGACTGCCATTCCTTCTTGAAAGTTGAAGTCCAACCATCAGCCAATTTCTTACCACAGTTGTATATATTTGAAATATCTGCATATTTCTTTGCATTTGTATATGTTCTTTTCAATATTTGAAAATGTTGTCTTTAAAGTCCAGTTTGCAGAGC
Organism: Numenius arquata; assembly: GCF_964106895.1. Taxonomy (NCBI): domain Eukaryota; kingdom Metazoa; phylum Chordata; class Aves; order Charadriiformes; family Scolopacidae; genus Numenius; species Numenius arquata. The sequence goes on from NC_133584.1 coordinate 42,222,269, forward strand.
TAATAAATGCTCAGAAATTCTCAATAAGGTAGATAAAGCGGATCCCACCAAACGTCCTGATCAGCAAGGGGGACTGTCTGCCTGAGATAATACTCCCAGTTCCTACTCTGGGCATCCATCTGCCTCTGCTTCAGTGTTTCCTGTCCCTCCTGAAAGGATGTTGCAGCTGTCTGGGTAGCAGTAAAAGAAACAATGGAGCTTTTAGTACGGTATTCAATAACCTGAAATTGGTGCCATTTCACCCTAACCTGTCAGACTGTATGAGGCAGTTTGCACATTATGTGAACAAAGGAGACATCCCTTCAGTGAGGGCAGGAAGCTCTGATAAGACCATTAAAACTGTTCCAAGCTAAACTATTTCTTCTTGTGCTGGAATCTGAGACTGTACTGAACAGCACTTAAGTAATAATTCCAGCTTCATAAGACTGTTCCAAGTTATCATTAAGTAGAGTACTTGAAAATGAATTGTGCTTTTTATTGCCACGGGATATGCTCTGGTGTCTTTTCTTACTTGGCTCTCCTTATGTTCTCCTTAAAGGTAACAAAGGCATAAAGCCCACACTTTTCTACAGCTTCCCCTTCTGCAACTCCCATAAGATTAGGCAGTGCAAGCTTGGTGCATACCGTAAACATTTCATGAAAGAGCCACTTTAATTTTGCAGTCTAACAGCCTGCAGGAATAGTTTCCAGAAGAGCTGCACAGAGCGCTGGAGAGGTCGGAGGTTACACACAGGGATAAATGGCTGTGCAGCACAACGGCACTGTGCAACTGCACACTGCGGTGCAGAAAGCTGCTCGCTCGCCCAGAAACACTTTGCTCACGGTCGGGAATGCAGGCAGAGAGAGAAAGTGTTCATGCTCCATTATACCTTAGGGCTCAGAGCTCTCACGCACTGCAAAATTAGAAAACCAGCCTTGAGTGAGAGGCGAACAACTTTGTCTTACATCATTTTTACAAGAAACAGGTTTCCCTCTGTTTTTTTAAAGCAATAAACTTCTTTTCCAAAATCACTTCTTGTTTTTGTGTGCTCATAGCCAAATATCCCTGAGCATCTATCTACTGCTCCTTACTCTGATTTCTAATTCACTCGGTTAGCGTTGATACAGATCTCATCTAAACATTGATTAATACTTTTCTCTTTCCAGGCTGGCAAAGAGGAACCATAACTTTCCATTTTCAGAGTGAATTTTTACATCCTGTATTCAAACTCTGACAAAATATTTTTTAAAAATCACTGCCCTCACAAAAATTCCTGCTAATTAAATGCCCCCTGATGAGAATTTGGGAGAATAATATGCAAGGCAGGAACACAGCTGAAACACAAATTCTGTGTTTTGATTAGCTCAGAGGTTGTGATTCTCAGCTATACACAACACGGAAGAAGAGCATCTGATTAACCTCCTGGCATGACCTAGGAGTAGGCAGAATTCCAGCCTTGACACCCATTCAGTCATAGGAAAACCATTAACTTTAAGATGAATATAGCATCTCAAGAAGGTTAAATGAAAGACTGTGGATGAGGTTAGCCAGCAAACAGCATTTTACAGAAATGTCTCCCATAGTTTGCCACCTCCCAGTACTCATTATTGTGGACTACATCTCTTACACAGATTTTAATCCACTGGCAATGTCTTTAGGAACTGTCATATTTCCCTTTTGTACAGTGAGGGAAATCTGTAAGAAAAAAAATTTTTCTTTGGCTAAATATCTTACTCACTACATTTAATTTTGAATGGAAAGTATTTTCATTGACATGAACACACAGAAAAAAGGTTTTCTTGGCCTTAAAGTCAATCCCACTACCATGAAATAACAGCTTTTAAACTTTAGGATGGAATAAAATTATTTTTGAGATCATTCTTGATTATATGAGACTTTATGTGAAGATATAAAACCCATTTGGTCTGTTGTACAATAACATTCTCAAATTTTTTTGCAAAACTTGGAGATATGTGGTCCTGACATGTTTACTTATTACCCATTTGTGAATCAGGAGCGTTTACTCTGGGTTCAGCAAACACCAAAATTTATAAAAAGGGAACTGAAATCAGGTAAACTACAGTTAAAACACTGTATTCGAGGTACAAGTTTTGCATACAAACTGGTAGACAACTACCTCCCATATGCATTAAATATTATTTATTTTTAATTTACAGGGGTTTATTATATCAAATAGAGGTCAAACAAAAGTTAAAGAACTTCCTTACCAATATTTGACTCATTAATACCTTAAAAATACCTTTTTCTTGTAAAACAAGTAATGGTAGGACTCTGTCTATGACATTATCAACCTAAAACTGGTTTTGTCAAGTGTAGGGAGTGCAAATTCTGGTCATAGGATTATGCATGGAATTTGGCCTTGTAATATTGTTCCAACTCCATTAAAAACATGCTGCTCAGGGAAAGCTTTTCACAGTTACAGAACATAATCTCAGATCCAAAGCCAGCTAAAGACAGTGGAAGGTTTTCCATTGACTCAAGAGGACTTTGCATCAGGTCTCAGGAAAGACTTAGAGCCATTGAAGGTCTTTTTCTGTGAATGGGAGTGTTGAGGATTAAACCTTAGCCGGCTTAAAAAAATAAAGGAAAAACAAAATTTCTTAATAATTCCATTCTTCCAGATTCTTCACACTGAAGTCACAACAGGTGTATTGGGTGTTACTGAAAACCAAGGCCCTTGCCCCTCCTCCATTACACCTATACTTATGGAACATACTTACGCTTTCCTGACAGATGTTTCTTGATTAGTGCATCAGAAGAAAACAAATCACCACCTACAATGGTTCCTGGAGAAGCCTTGAGGAGAAACCCATAATCTATAATTTTTTTTAATTATTCAGTTCTTTTCATATCAATTTTTATGATTTCCCTTTTTTCCCCCCTAATTTGTTTATAACTCTTATTCATGGGGAACAAACCCAGTGATTTATCTCTGCAATGTCCAGCATACCCAACATTTACAGCTTTTAAATTCAAACTTATTTGTAAAATGCACAGAAGTTATAATAGCAGATACTGAATCCACTCTCTTTTAAAGAGTTACCCTGGTATTTAAACTAAAAATATGCAAATATTTGTAAGAAATAATCAAGATGTTTTTTCATTTTTGTATCTGTTGTTTGATATCATGTCTAACTCGTGGCTGAATTATAGATTCAGATCATATAGTCAAAAAGGAAATTACATGTTGTTTACCTATTAAACTCTGAATTCAGCACTCAGTAGACTGCATTTAACACAGGATCCTTTTAGTTCTTTCAGCTATCATCAGTTTATACAAGCAAACAAAAAATCCACAAGCTCATAGTCTTAAAAGCAAAGCGAATAAGTAGTGATTTTCTACTAAGTCTACTTTAACATGCTTTTTGTGTGGATTATGTGTTCAAGAAAAGTGCCAGACTCACTGGCCTGGAAAAAGTAGTTCTCTACCTGTAAAAAAAAAAAAAAAAGAAGAAGAAAAAAAAAAGAAAGAAAACAAAAGAAAGACTATGGGTTGGTTTTCTTATAAACTGTGTCTGCATGATTTGATTCCTTTCCTACTTAATACAGAAGAAAAGTGCTCCAGTATCTAGTCTCTTTTGAATAAATTATATTTATAGCTCTTTTAAGCTGATCATATGCTTTCATTATGATGTCTCCATTAATTCGCAGTCTGAAAATTTGGAAACTAGATTCTGTTCATCTGTGTACTGGTAACTCTGAAGCCTGAAGATGGCATTTTAAATAGCACTCTGATTGACTACTTTACAGCTGATCATTTTAATGAAACTATGTAAATAGTATAATTCTGGAAACTGCATCTTAAATATAATTTATTTAGATTTAATTTTTTCAAGGGTCTGTCTTTTTTTCCCTTTTTACCACAGTCCAAAAAATAATAGATAACAACAGTAATGTGCTTATACTGTAGTCCTCCTCTGCCTCCTTTTTACTACAGAAAACAGATACTGTAGGAGCTGAGTGCAGTGTAAGCACAGTCAAGCATATAAAAATAATTAATGATGGCCAGTGTTAAATTATTCCTCAAAATCTAAGGTTGTTTCGCACAGTGTACACCAAATGAGCCCAAGCTGAAAGAGCACAATGTCGTTATCTGTAGAAGGAGAGAAACCAGCAGACTTTGAAGCAGTGGAAATTCTGCGTGTGTTAGGGTAGAAGAGCAGTTTTTACATGCAGATGAGCAAATGTAAATTCCACTTACTGGGAATACAAAAAGTATTGTAAAAGAAGATTATGATGACGTGTTTATGAGGGATATGGGATATTTTAGAGATATAAAACATTGATATAGATACTACAGTGCTGCAAAAAATGTGTGCCACATAAAGTCCCAATAGCACTGAGATAAAAAGAAAGGGGTGAACTTAACAAAATCAGATGTTACTGTGCAGATACAGACACCGAGTAACCAAGTTAGCAATTGGCCATTCTAAGAAACCAAACAATGCAAGGAATTTTTAAACTTCAAGATTTAAATAAGGCAATCAAACATGAATGCTAACCCAAGAGAACAGCTGAGGGCATCTGCCCAGATCATCACTGTTGTATCTTAGCGTAACTCCACTGAAGCCAATGGAGCTACGCTAATTTACACCAACTGAGGATCCAGACAATCATATTTAGGACTTTGAGTGACAAAATTACCTTTATTTTGGGGTATATATTAAGGGGTTTTGGCAAGTCTGACCAAACACAGAAAGTGCAAAACATTGCACTTTTAAATCGCCTTTTAGCAACTGTATAGTTGATGCAACTTCCCATGGGGATTGCCTCAGCACTTGGGATATACCACAGCATCATGTTGCAGATCTTTGCGGATCTGGATGGAATGAGCAATTGGTTATGATCTGTTGATTTGAAGCAAAAATGATCAACACCACAATGGGAGTTTGCACAATAACCAAATTGTGCCAAAGAAAAGACCCTTGAATTGAATACGAGCAGATGCCAGGCTGAATGAGATTAATTATGTAGGACACATTCAATGACAAGGAAGTATGACCAAACCCAAGGAAGGCAGAGGCAACTGTACAAATGGAAAGACTCCAAGACAAGAAGGCCTTAGAGAGATTCATTGGGCATGTTAACATAACTAAGCAAATTCATTGATAATTAATCGCAATTAAGTGCTCCTCTCAAAATAGCTGCTTAGGGACTGCACAGAACGGCACTGTAATGACTGACAAGAGAAAGTTTTGAAAATTAAAATGAACTTTCAAAGAAACATTCACACTGAAATATTTGGTGATTAGCAAAGAGCTTAGGAACTAAGGGCTGTATCTTCCAAACTGGTTAAGTTGTTATTGCAGACCCTGAATTCCACTTTCAAAGTTAGTCATACAGAAGGATGCCCAGCATTTACATTCAGTCTGAAAACAAAGTTTAGACTCTTAAGTCACACAGGTTGTTTTGAAAAAATTACTCTAGTTCAGTGATCGTTCAGCTGAATTGAGGAATTGAGACTATTTTGGGTGATAACTAAGTAGCATATAGTTTTAAATACCGATTAAAATCCAAACAGTAAAAAAGTACAGCTATCAATATCTTTTGTTTCAAATAATTAAGTACATAAAGAAATCGGCCATAAACGATTTGGGTATTGTAGATGCCACTGTGCAAATGATGCCTCTAATTTCAGAGCATTTCATGGTACTGAAAACTTACTAAGGCCCTGATTCTGCAAGATGCTTCATGCAAACAATTTTGTGCCTGCATGGAACATTTCACAGCATCAGAGGTACTGATATGCAGATGGAGCTTTTTAGGGAGTACATGCTTTTAAGACTACCTCTCAGTAATGAAAACAATGATGAAGGGTCTCATGTAAACAGAACTCAAGTATTTTCCATTTTAGAGACAAAAGTTGACAAACTTAAGTGAGAAAAATGGAATGACTCAACCTTACCAGAGTCTGAATGAGTTATACTAAAAGAAAAAAAGCCCAGCCACTTCCATATGTAGAACTTATTGCGACTACAGAGATGAGGTTGCTGCAGATGATGGGTTTCTATACAAAGGACATTATCATAACACCACACAACATGAGGTTGGAAATGCTAGGTATAACCTACAGTGCCCATTTGAGTATTGAGAAGTGCAGGAACAGAGCCCAAGGTGTTCTGTTCTGGCCAGGCATGCATGCTGCCATCAAAGATAAGGTATCCAAGTGGAAATCTGCAATAAATACAGGAAACAAAAATGCAAAAAAAACCCACTGAAACCACATGAGATTCCTAATTTCACTTGGCCCAAGGATCTAGTTGAACAAAATGGGAAAGATTATTCCTTACAGGTGAACTAATACTGGGGATCTATGTTCCTTGGTTTTGTTTTTAATAATTTTAATTACTTGCACGCTAACTTGCAATTTAATAACACATTAAAAACCGCAGTTTGTTTTACCATAATATTGCAGATAAGTTAATAAAACGGTATAATTTACAAATGACCCACTCTAGTAATTTTTAACATTACTCCAAATACATCACGTCTGGTCCTTGCAATCACATTTTCTTTATAAAAGTTAGCTAAACCATCAAGGAACTTAAAAAAAATATCTGCAGATTCAATGGATACATACTTAGCATCAAAGGCGTATTTCATTATAACACAAGATTACTTACTAGGCTCAACAACCTCAGTATTCAAGAAAAACTGTAATGACAACTTCTATTAAGTTTCCCATGTAGGTAAAAAAAAAAAAGAAAAAGAGGACATAAACAACAGGGGTAAAAAGTGCTAATAAGAATGGAAATGGTTATTCTTCTTGCAACATAGAGTAATTTTCTAAGAGAAAAGTGTGTGAAAACTAAATAAGGCTCATAGTCTTACTGAGTTCTTATAGGAAGACAGATGTAATCCCAGCAGGGGAAGGGAAGGGAAGGGAAGGGAAGGGAAGGGAAGGGAAGGGAAGGGAAGGGAAGGGAAGGGAAGGGAAGGGAAGGGAAGGGAAGGGAAGGGAAGGGAAGGGAAGGGAAGGGAAGGGAAGGGAAGGGAAGGGAAGGGAAGGGAAGGGAAGGGAAGGGAAGGGAAGGGAAGGGAAGGGAAGGGATAATACTCCTGTGCAGATGAAGCAACCAGGCACTGAACATCAGAAACACCTCAAGTGGCACAGGATATAGGTGGAGAAATCACTTCAGCAGCTGAAGAGATCTCTGCAGAAATAATTTGAGTGTAAAAAGTGACTCTATATTGGGAGAGCTATCAAGGTTTAAAGAGTATAGGTACCCATCAATGTCCAAGAATAATCTGGTTACCTGGCTAAAGAGGGGAATGTTTCTGTGGTGTTTTACTAATATATCCTATTAATTTTTGTTTCTGTATTCTAATTTTGTATTGGAGAAGGGCTATATTTTGCAAGATCACTAAAGCGAGGAAGAAAATATTACTTTTTTCCAGTAATATTTTATTTTACGTATTCATCAGAATAAATACCTCACAAGCTTCTCCATTTCTGGGAGGATATCCCTTCTTCTCAGTTGCTAGTTCTTGCTGAGCAAATGGCAGTAAAACTACACCAATAAAAAGTGAATACTAGAGATTATACTAACATGGAAGAGTCTCCCTAGAAGTATGAGCTAAGGATATCCTTCTATCCAGTCTTCCTAGAAGACCTGTGGTTAACAGGGAAAGCTTCAGAGCTTTCAATCTGAACTGAATGGAAGACACTATTAGGATGACAGGAGTGGGAGACAAGGGAATTGGGAGACAAGGATAGATAAACTGCAGAAGATGACCACCAGGAATATGGAATTCAGGGCAGAGTGACATGGAAAAAAGAAGGAGGCACAGAAATTTGTGGAGAATGTGCAAAAACCAAGCTCCTCAATTTGAGTTAAGAAGAGATGTGGAAAAGAAAAGCTCTCAGGCTTCATTGTAGAAAGGGCAATGAGACTGCACTCCTCCCTGTAAGTGCCAGAGGGGAATACCATAAGATGTCCACCACAGGGAACAATGACATGCAAAACCTACATAGAGACACAGGTGCTTTGGGACTGAAGGACTGGGCATATTACAACAGTATCAGGTAAGTATCCACACTTGTAGGCACCTGGTTGAACTGCAAATCTTTCTGAGGTTCAGACTCTTTAATATAAGCACTAATGGGATTTTCTGGCAGAAAACTGACCCAAGGGAATAAGGGTAAATGTTAACAATTTGATAGTCAGTTCCACGGTAGACTCAGCTAATATTTAGTTACCTATGGCCTTTGAAAAAGTGTGATTATTTTTACATCAAAGTAGTGCTAAGGAGAACTAAGTTTGTAATTTTCTGGGCGTCTCTGGTACTGAGGTTCTCTGGATCCCACGTTGGCAGTACACCGAGGAGAAATGTTCTCAGTCAGTATGCTGCATTTTGGCTGGGATTGATTTATTGATGATCAAAAGGTCTCCTTTTAAAAACAATAATAAATTTTAGGGTTTTTTTTAAATTTTATTTTGAATAAGATTAAAAGTGCTTCAAAGTGTTGCTTTTTTATTGTATTTATAATTCTACAATGGGATTACAGTTTTGAAGAAACTGTAACTGTTAGAAAAACCTCCTATGATAAGGAGTAAATAAGGGAAACAGATAAGTAAAAGCCCTTGGGTAAGATGAAACTGGATTTAATTTATGAATATTTTAATATTGTTATCTGTCACTGGGTGGGCTGTTATTTGCTTTCCCATGAGTTAAGTTTACTCATCAATACAGGGTCCCTAGGTCCTTTAAAAATTAGTTGATTTTCACAACTAGTATAACCCAAATCTTAATGCTGGAAAAGTCTGGATTCTTGCCAGATATTAATTTCTTCAGAGACGCTTAAAGCTGTTGACCTCTTTTTTTGCCAGCATCAGTAACTGAGATTTAAAGCTGAAGAAATTCTTCTGTTATTTGGAGACCATTGACCAGGCTGTGCAACTGCTTTGGTCTGCCGATAAACTACGCATAAAGACTCTCATGTTTCTACTTGGGCTTTGGGTGAAAGTGGAGAAATGTACAATCTGCACAGTAAACCTGAGCGAGAAGCCTTACAGAAGAGAAGCATGGGTGGTAAGGAATAATTGGGTCAGCCCTGGAACAATTTAATTGAAAGCTGCAGCATTGTTATTCTGGGAGCCAGGAAATGTGGATGATGGAATTTATGGAGCCACAACTACCAAAAGACAACACAGTGAGCGCAACCGTTAAGGAAAATAAACTTTTCTCTAAACTTTCCAGATTCCCATATTATTTTGTTTATGAATATTATCTGAATGACATTATCCATGAATATTACTGGAAGTGTTTGCTATTTTTTATTTTAGTGGGGGCTTAAAAAGAATCAGTGCGTTAGCAAAATTCCAGTTAGAAAGCTGCATTATACATAACTTGTGTGTATTCTACAATGCACAGAAGGAGATCATGGATTGGTAAAATATGATATAAAGGCTTTACCAGCACATATGTGATATTTGTTACGTAAGCTATGCATGGCAAAGCCATAAAAGTATGAAAACTTTCAAACTATGCAGTCCAGAAATATAGTCCCTATGCTGCACTATCAATTCCTCTATCGTACTCTCCGTTGTTCTCTTTACCTCATGCATTAGAAAATTACTTGCCAGAAATTTTACAGAGGTTGAAGTCTTTATGGATGACTGGAAACAATTACACTGAAAACCAGAACAAGGAATAAAAGATGAAGAAAAGATGGGAAGGGTACAGACTGAAAGGGACAGGACAGAAGGGATCTCAGCTTGGGATATAGGCAAGAAATGTGTACACAGTTCCCTCTACAGCCTGGGGCAGGAGCCAAGGTTACTGATTCTCATGACTTTTCTGCTGTCAGCAAATATGTATGAAACACACCAGCAATGTTGCCCACCTCCTCCTGGTGCCAGTCCATGCAGAGCGTTACACCTTCTACTACTGTTTGCTACCACAGTAGTTCAGGTGACATATATAGAAGATATCAAAAGTTCCCGTGGTGGCTGGTAGCCTGACAGAGAGCCAGTAGGATCCCACATTATGGAATTTCTGCTTCTTTTCAGCTTGCTTTTTTTAAAAGCAAGGAAATTATACCCCCAAACCTCACACACAGAAATATAACAGATGCAAACTAAGTACTTCACAGTTTAAAAATTCCAAAATCAGAATCACTTATGTAGCATTGGTTTAGCTGTTTTGTGCATATGCATTATCATTTACATGATCACATCTTCTTCCATCTTAGGCAGAGAACAAGAGCGTAAATGAGAGCTGTGTAAAGGACGCTGCCATCCATAGGACTCCTACTTCCCTGCTTTCGAATACATGTGAGAAATGTGAAGATGCTTTATTTCTCTCTGTACCAACTTCAGCAGGATGGTTTAGAGGTAGAGGACAATAAAAATATAAATGTGATGCAGACAGGAGATGGGCTGATTAGACAAGGAGCTTGAGGCAGGGAGCAATGTAGAAAAAATGATGAAGAAATACAGGACGGAGTGAATGGACCAAGTAGAAGCTGGGACTGATCAGAGTTTGGGAGAGGAGAAAGGAGAGTCCCATTGCTGTTCTGGATGACTGGACTCTATCCTGCTTTTTCTGTAGAGTTCATCCCCTTTCACAAATGGTCAATCACTCATTGTGTAGAACTGCTGAACGCCCACAGCTCCAAGCAAATTCAATGGGTACTTGGCTTTGAACGTACACAGTTCTCTACAGTGTGAAGAACTCTGACAAAGTGTGTCCTGGAAGTCTCAAAATGGAGCAGTCAAAATCATAGGCTTAAGTTTTCTGGCTTTAAAATGGGGATAACACCATCCTTGACTAACTTCAGCGTAGATAAAAATTAATTAATTTATAACCAAGATAAATTAATTAGGAAACACTCCGATGCAACGGTAATGACAAATATGTGAGTGAGTTTGTAGTTACATCCTGAGAGTTCAGTCTAAGAAAAGTGCAGTGAATAGCAGATAGGGCCACACATGGGATAACGAGGAAAACAGAAGAAATTCATTAGTTGCTTATGCAGTGATTACTGTCTGCCCTGTGCAATATACTTTGCACATACTTTGTTATCCTATGGAAAAATATGTGATCAGAAAATGAAGGATTGCCTTGTAATGAAAATGCAAAAGAGAACCGAGTTAAGTTAGCCTGCTTAAAATTCTAGCATTTCCTAACTTTGGAATTCATTTAACAAAGTTTTTATATGTTCAACAGGTATTATGATAACTGCTAAATAAATCTTTTATGCTAAATTCTAAGTAAGTAGCAGATGCTAAACCTAAAAATATAACTTTAAATATGACTTAATCTTGTTTTCTTTGCTTAGGCAAAACTTGAAATAGGCAGAGAGAATGGCATGAGACAGGAGTGGAGTCTCAAGTTTAAGTGATTTTTTTTTTCCTTCCTGGTATCTATTAGGTAGGCTTCAATGCAGATGCTTGAGAAAGGCAGAGGAGATGGGGTAATTCAGGAGTAGTTTCCTAATACAAGTGGAAATTTTATAAAGGGTCAAAGCAGCAATTAATGTGCTAAAACTATTACTCATCTGCCCAAAGGGTCTTGTCTGAGTTTTGTTTATGTCATTACATTTCCTCAAACATCTACCATTTGACCCATCCCAACCCAAAATCCCGATCCAAATCTGAGTTCCTCTGGGGTTATGTGCCCATGTCTTATTCTGCTTATACTTACATGTTTTCCCTGATCCCATTTACATTCCCTTGCATATCACATAGCCTTCTAGCAGCAGAAACCAGCATGATCTAAACTGACAGTTATTTGTGATTGGGTGGGAAAAAAATTGTAAATTTTATACCTGTTTTTTGCACTAGTGACTAGATTATCTAAGACTAGAGAGCAATCTTACTTCAGCAGCTTTCTCATGCTTGCTTTCATATCTTTCCATGCTTTACATCAAGGTTTGTTTTTTTCATCAAGGTATGTGCTGAACTCAAGAAATACTTTTTAAGGCAGTCGTGTGTGGTAAAGACAGAATACTGCTTAGCATGGCAGCATAAGCTATCCATTCATACTTTCCCTACCCAGTTTTTCCTTGTTACTTGTGAACACCTTTCTATAATAACCATAATACCAGCTCAAGAGTACCACTATCAAAGGCTGTAGTTCTTCCACACACAGAGCTGCAGTTGAGCATACGGTGCAAGAAAACAGATCAAAGCTAAGTCTTACAATTCTCTAACTTTCATTGCTCACAATTGTCACTCCAAAGAACCAAAAGGAAATTTAAAGAATGCATTTTAAGTAGGGGAATAACTAAGTAAACACTAAAAAAAAAAGTCAAAAGAGAAAATGCATTAAGCTGGTAACAGTGATATAAACCTGGGGAAAATTATGCAAGCATTGGGGATAAACAAATTGTTTTCTCTTCCCTCCGATCTATGTTTGAGAAATACAGCGCTTTATTGGTTGAGTAATCATCAGAAGTATTTCATCAGTCTAGTTGCATGAGAATTTTCTGTTCTAACTAGTAAAAACTCAAACATTCAGAAAAAAATTGAATAGGAATTGAAATATTTAGATGAAATTCCAGAAGTTCTGAATTTTGTCCATCCCTATCACCTAATGAATACACACAAGGAAATACTACATCAACAGACTTATGTATAGAACCAGCCTGTATGGAAATTCTAGAGATTTCAGCACATGTTCCAAGCAGGATCAGCTCCTTTGCAGCAGCTCTCCAGACAGCGTTTCTAATTTCTGATACAACTATACACAATTTACAGTCAAATAAACATTTTTAAAGAAAATATTTGTTCTTTATATCTTACTTGAGTTCTTGTGAGCTTGTGGCCAGCATACTTCGAATGCTTTTGTCAGCCAAGGGACAGCCAGATAAACTGCAAGACATGGCAGGACATACAAGTAAGTTAATCTTCTTATTAACTGAATACTCCCAAACAAACACAACATAAAAATTAAAAAGTAAAAGTTTGTAATGCAGAAAAGCGATGGGGCAAGTGCTGTAATATTGAATTTTGTAATATAGTTAACCCTCTGAATATATTTAGGTATCAACATTACTTCCAAAATTACGTACGGTAAATGTTCTTTTTGTTTGTTTGTTTCTCTATGAACCAGTAAAATGCAACAAAAAATATTTGAGATTCCTGGGTTAACTACTTAAATGCTTAAGAATACTTTGGAAATTTTAGTAATCTATTTAAAAATAAAAGACGTTTATACAACACACAAATTAGCATGCTTTTAAGATCAACATATATTACTCAAAGGGTTAACACATAGTTCAACGTTTTACTTTGACAGCATTGTTGAGGTAAGCTGAAAACAATAAATTGAAAAGACAGAATCCACCATGAAAAAAATGAAGTCACACCTTCTATGTGAGGCGTAATTACCAGTCACATGACCACTCCCATCACACCCTGGTGTTGGACATCTGCCACCAAACAAAAACAAAAACAGCCAAAATAGTAAGTATGTTTAAAAAAAAACTTTTAAAAGTTTCATTGTTTCCAGTTTAGCTGCAATGACTGCAAGGGGTTTTAAGCATCCTAATCGAAAAGCTGCAAAATGAACAGGTTTAAATGAAAATGGCGTCTCAATACAATATAGCATCATTAAGAACAAGCAAATACACATTAGCTTATCACTTTACTTAACTGGCAGTTTGAAACATTTATATGCTGCAAATGTTGCATGCTCATACTGCAAGGCGTATATGTACTCGTTCGTTTAAAAAAAGACAAAGAGAGAAAAGGTTAAAAGGAGAAAAATAATTTCACCTCACATTATGCTTACGTTATTAAATCCTTTTTGCTCTCTTTGCATTGAGGGTATTTGGGTTTAGGACTTGGGATTGTAACTTCACCCGGATACCTTCTTTCTTCAAGCGCCTCTTGGAAAGGATCCAAATCTTCTGGCTACAGGCAAATATATAAGCATTAGTTTCAGTAAGGTGAGGTTACAACTATACAACATGATGCAAAGCAGAGTCATCAGATGCTATCTCCCTTTTTGTCCTATTCAGCCAGAGAAATTTAATGAAATTATTTTATATTCCTTCAGTTATTAAACCTTTAAATAGTACTTGGATATTTTAATGAAGACTTCACAATCTGTGGTACATATAGGTTATTTAATTAGGAAAGAAAAAAAAGGGCAAAACACAGCTTTTCTAATAGCTGTCACATTATTTAGCTTTAAAAGAATCAGTATTCTTTTCTAAAGTCATGGCAAAACAGAGGCAAGGGAAAAAAGATGACTAAATACAGCATCTTGTGTATCAAAAAACCATCTTAACATTTTAACTGTTTAGAACATCTCAAAGATGAAACAGGAGAGATCTCAACATCTGCACAGAATCTCAATCTGGGGCAAACCTCAACGGATCTGTCTGGCAAAATATAATTATATAATTTATAATTAACTTTACTGATGCATTCAGAAATCCAAAATCTTTTACTTCAGGAATGAAGGGGATGAATGCATTGATCTAGCGACTCCTGCAGATGGTGCTATGAACACCACAGCAGAAATAGGAAGTTCTGCTTACTCTGAAAAAAAAATGCAATACTCTCTGTTTTACCTCACATTTCCTTGATAGTGACAGATTTCTTCCTAACTGCAGTGAAATTAATAGCAAAACTGTAATTAACACCAGAGCTAGAATGCATTCAGTGTATTCAGTGAAAATGCCACTTTTTTATATGTTTCAAAGCTACTGAAAATAGTTTTATGTTTTAATTAAAATTGGCAGGAAATGTGCTACACACAAATGATTAGCCTAATTTTCTGTTATAAACGAAGAAAAACCAGAGAACAATCTCTAGAATTCTCCAAACGGCTAAACTGCGTTGAGCGCAGCATTGTAAACTAAACGGTGGATAAGGTTGAAACATGATGAACAAAAGCAGTGACATTAAAACTTGCCAGCAGACCTCTTCAGCGTCCTGGCTGTTCTAAGTTTTGAAAAGTAAAATAAAGTCACTAGCATATTTTCTTTATTTGCCTCTTCTGTTTAAAGGGTTTTGCTCTTGTCTTTGTATTATGAATTGAAAAGTAATACTTATTTCTAATATCCCTTCTTTGTGTTCTTTAAACAAAGTATTTCATTAATTACAGGCCCTTTCACACACAGAGCTATCAGGAGAACATAAGTAATCTAGAAGATTAGCTGAAATAGTTGAAAGCTTACATTATACTCTGCTGCTTTTGTTTAAATTGATTTCTAAGTAATACATGCTTTCAAATACTCAGCACATCATTTATGGTTTTCAAATTCAGGAGAATATCTTGTCTTGAGAGCTGATTATCCCAGTATTGCACAGTTATGTCAACTTGCTTACACAGAGTAATGTAATCTGGATATAGCGAAACATCTTTACTGCAGAAAATATTTGTTAACAAGATGATGCTGTTAGAAAATATGATTCACATTCATGGTTCAAATGTTCTCTTATGGAACTTAGTCACAGATCAGATGTGTGCCAGCATGATACAGTCCTAAAGATTAACCAGCAGAAAGTCCTTTTTGTAGAAAACCATCACTTTTATCACATATTAATTTTGTTTCCTCTTTCCCGCGAAATTTCAGAAATTTAATGAATTACCAAAATCAGATTGCAACAAGAACTAATAGATGAAAAAGACATACATTAATCTCTTTGGGATCATCTTCATCTATCCTACTGGGCTTCATTTTAGTGTAGTCCACTGGCAAATCCCAGCAGTCACCCTCATTCAGTTGGTAACACCGGTTATTCATCACGGCTTGCCGTTGTGGGGACATTGGCTCCAGTGGTGTCAAAATGGTGCAGCAACCATCTCGCTGCCTCTGCTTGTTCATGCTCAGATCCAACGTTCCATTTTCATCGACTTCCATATCAGGATTCTGTCAAAATAAGAAAAATATTGTTAATACGGCTTCACACTAGCAAACTGTTACCTCTCTGTGTTCTTCAATCTGATTGCCTAGCAGAATGATAAAACGCTTTTCCATTCCTGTATAGATTGTAAGCATTGAGCCCCCTCCCACACATAGCATGATGCTGTTACACAACATTAATGCTGTTAAAGTAGATTTCTTCCTGAATGGCTAATCTGACGTTTGGAGGAAGAGGGGAGAATCTTCAACACCCCTCCTGCCAGCCAGCACACAGGTGCAAAATTTGGAATGAAAAGGAGAAATCTCTAAAGGTATTTTCTTGTTGTCGTCTTTATGCTCTTAATTTATTCTGTGACAGGTGAGTATCTATGAGGTAACATCTGCATAATTCTTGTTTCCAATCCTGACACCTATCTGGATGATTAGAGTAACAAAAACCAGCAAGCATCAAATAGTCTTTGTTTCTTTAACATTAACAGTCAACGCTTGAATAGATAATGTCAGAAAATTAAACAGGGAGGTAGTCCTGTTGGATACCCAAAAAGTCCTTTTGGATACCACTTGCCAATAAGGAAATACATTCAAATTTCACAGTTCCTTCCCTGCAGATGTAAATGAATTAACATTTCATATATCTATATTTACAATCAATAAATTTAGGTAGCCAAATAGTTGTGCCAATTTCTGCAGTGACTGAGATACTGTAAAAAACAGGGTGAATATGGGCCCTGACTTTTTCTCTTATAGAAACAAAAAAGGGTTGTCTATTATATTAGGTGAAGAGAAATAAGGTCTCTTAAAATGAAGACAAATTTTAAAATTTAAAAAAAATAAGGACAGATAAAATAAAAATGCCTACAGAGAATCCCTCATCTCTTCAAAAATGAAACGCTCCACAAGAAATTTGGTTCCAAAACTAACATGACTGTGACTGACGACTCATATGTCTGACGACTTTCTCTCCTGTGGAGTAACAACAGAGCTGCAGAGAAGCACTGTGAATGCAAATCTCTCTTTCTGAATTACTGCCTTTTGGCCGAGCATGTATCTAATTGCTGCTATTCTGCTAATTTAATTTAGAAAATAGTTGTTTATCTTCTCAGATTCATTCCTTCAGTTTCAATATAGGGTGCCACATCAGGAAAGAGGCCCTTTCTGGTTTTGAGGCAGAGTATTTTTAGCAGTGTATCCCAACTTTTTCCATTGTATTGATATAGAGAACAACTGCATTTATTTACATGCCAGAAAGAGATCTCCCTCTCAAACAGTATTAAATGAATTAATATACAAAGCAGCATTTGAAAACAGTCACCAGCCATTCTATCTTAAATCATGTTTATTACTAATACCTACTGCTACCGGTTTAGTTTGTTATGAACAATCAAGAGGCTTTACACGATGAGGGGAAGAAAAACCTTTGTCTATATGTAGAAGAACAGAACATGTCTGCCAGCTCAAAAGCTCTTCTATAAGCACAATAAAAATGTTTCCTCTGCACTGCATCTGTCTACTTAGCCATCTAGTGGTCTCCTATAGGTAACACCGTACTGTTTGCTGGTGCATATTAAATACTCATTTCTTAACAGCTATCAGATTTGAAACTTCATGTTTATAATGAAAAAAAAATATCTTTGGGCAAATCTTTAATGGCTGTTAATAATGCACCATTCTTCTTAATATATAAAGCTTAACAACAAAAGCTTTTTTTTTTCTTTGTATCTGTATAGCCATTTCATAATATACTGAAGCTCTATGAACATATAGAACATCAGTGACTCTGCACTACCTTTAAGCACATTTAAAGTCAGCTGTACTGGAGGATTTGTTCATTTCAAATGTATTATGCAGTGACTTAAGAACTGTGGTATCACAGACAGGGAAGAAATTATAACATACAAGTAGCACAGATTTCTTTGTACTAGATCTTACAACCTTAGGTCCCATTTGTGACTTTTAAATGAAAACACATTGTTAAATCTTAATCCTTTCACAAAATGTATGAATCAGATTGTTCTTAGTAAAAAAATTCAGTAGTGCAATTAATAACACTTGAGCAATCCAAACATCTTTTATAATTATAGATCTCACTGGTAAGAGACAAATTAAAAAAAAGGAGTACATGCTATCAGCATCATCGGTTTATATACCGATCGGGATTTCCTGAGATACTTGTGATAAATTTGCATCGTTCTTTTTTTTTTTTTTCCCCTGCTTTAGCAGATCCGCCAGGTTATGTTAATTTTGAGGAAAAGAAAGGGAAAAAAAAAAAAGCAAGATGCACTAAAGCTATTCCTCTATCTATCAGGGACACAGAGCAAGTGCAGTAAAGAGAAATCTTCATCAACAAACAGAATTACTCATTTTTACCCTCGCACAGAGATCCTGAGGCTTAGTGGAGAGGTTCTGAGGCATCTCCCTGCAGCGAGTGGAAAGATTCAGAATAGCAGTAGCAGCCATGTGCGCTGCCTCCATGTCATGAGTATAGTCAAAGCTGCTCTTGCTGCAGGTACTGCTGGCACTGCTGCCTCCACCACAACTCATATTGCTGCTGCTGCTGGGGGCATAACTGCTTGTTGTGCTGCTGGTTGGACTTGAATTCTTACAGTAGCGTTTAGCTGTGGGAAGAAATATGACAAGGATGACTCAAAAGAACGAGCATTCTGCATAAGTGAAGAGAAAAACAAACTGCTGGAGGTGAAATTTATAATGAGCAACAGTAACCAATGAAAAAAAAAAAGCCGGCAATAAGAATGATGGCTGTATTTCTTGATTTCAGTCTGTGACTTTTATATGCTACATATGTTAGTTTGTATGAAATAACCTCCTGTAAATATCTGCATGACATGATCATGAATCGTTCTGACAAACAGGCTGGATTTAGAAAACATTAAAAAAAACCACAGAAACACTGCTTTTACCCCACATATATAGTCAGACAGAAGGTAGAATCTGCTCGGCTCATTCCTTTTTATTTATGAGGGGGCAAGATAACACTACAGGACCTTTTCATATTTACATGAGCGAACTGTTAATTTGAGGCCTACACTCCCCGCAGCTGCTGGAGACCAAGCCCGCCGTAAGGTCTCTGGGCCACAGCGCTACCCGTACATCCTCAAACACCCCACGCTTCCTAAAAGGTTCCCTCTTCCCACATCACAGGCAAATATTGCAACACTGGCCATCAGAAAGGAGAGGAACGTGATGGAATAAGAAAGGCAGTGGGCACGTGCGAGTTTTAACGCGGCTTGCACAAAGGCAGAAGCAGTGGCTGTGTAAATGGAAACAGGTAGAAGTGAAAGGTCCTCACCTTCAAACTACCTGAGCACCTACAACTCTTCACAAAAGCAGCAAAGACCAAAGACACCCCTCACTGCTCACGCCGAGGACAGTGGCGCTCAGCTGTGCTCTGACCGACAGAAGCCGCCAGCGGTCACAGAAGAGCTGAGGCACCGACGAACCTCCCGTCCAGCCCCTCTAAATAGAAGGCAGCACCTCTGATGCCTTCAGGAAACACTCCTCACAGCCCAAAGTCTTACAGCAGTAATGCAAAACAGCCCGATCAGCCCCCTTATTTCTCCAACCCTCTTCCCAAATAAACTGTTTTAAAAACGCTTATATAAAATACAACGAAGTGGCAGCTCGTCTCCTAAATCTAAAAGTTTATGAATTTTCATTTAAAAAATGAAAGTCAAGGTCAGAGGACACACACATGCATATTACAGCGACTACTTCCCCTTATGATGGAAATGTATATGGCAGAGATCACACCATATAGCACAGTGTAACAGTAACCAACTAGCGTGCTGATTAGAGAGCTATACAAAAAAAGGTCGAGCTCTTCCGTGATGGGCTGCATTTAAATGCCAGACTCTTCAGGTGTATTTGTCTGAGCAGACATACATATAATAATCTGCTCCCGTGAGCACAGCCCATTTGTGAACCACAGGCTGCTTTGGTAGGCAGGCAGGGTTCAAAAGAAGAATCTGAAAGCAAAATATCTCTGCTAGAGATTATGTCATCCTCCTTGCTCTAAAAAACTGAAAAAAAATCATGGCATTATTTTTACTGTAAAGGAAACAGTGTTTCACTTAATTCATAACAGATGGAGTTTTCTCAGGAAAGCCACACAATGCACAGGGTGTGATTTTTTTTTAAGTGAAGTGAATGCTAAACATTCATCACATTTCTTTGTTTTGAACACATAGTAGCACTACTCTAGCAGGGTATCCACTAATAATAAACCTGTGAACTGTTTCTCAAGAGTTTCATTATTAATATAGTAGTCAGTAGTGGTCATTAAAAATTCAGCATTTATCCATTGTTAGTTTGTAACAGTATCCAAGACACACAAGAATTTTCCTGTACTTAAGGAAGGAAATAATTGAATAATTCAGTTTCTACTGTGTTAACACAGCAAGCACCCTGTACCACTGAACTTGTCAAATTAGAAATATCTTTCAAAATTCACATGAACAAATAAGACTTCTGTCACTTGTAAAAAATGTTAGTCTTGTTATAGCAGGTCACATTTAGACAGACATAAGAGACATACTACATGGGAAATTATATATATGAGAACGTGTGCTATAGAAAGGGAGGGAAAGAGGCAGCTTTATACATTGGACTAACCATGAGAAACTCATGCAGGCTCTGATATGGACTCCTCTGTGGCCTTGGTCAAACTATATTATCCCTCGAATTCATTTTCCCTATAAATAGAAAGTCGCTTCTAAAATTTAGTTGTGTTGTGATTCACTTGCAAAACACTTTTAAGATGTAAAGTGCTATAAGCATGCTACGCAATTATTAGCTTTTTAGATTACCAATAATTTTAGCAAAACTCACTCAGAGAGAAATGGCCATGGTTATTTTAACTTTACTGTAGCTGTACATTTTAAGATGATTCACATAACCCAGACTGATCATTTCACATTAACTTTTCAGGAGAAACAAAGATCATCAATTTATAATGAACTAAATCAAGTTGATCTCTAATGAAGGGAAAGCTGCATTGTTTCAATACCAGATAATTCTGCTTGATACATCACCCAACCCTGTGGCACCAGGTTCTGGAAGCTCTGCAGTCCACCTGCTCTTCGTGACCCGGAGTGAAACCAAATATGGAGAACACCTTTCCCATTAAATAACAGACACAGGTCTAACCAGCTGCAGACCCAAACTGTCCTCCCATCAGACATGCCTAGGGGCTGATTGATTACAAAGAACCTCTCAAAGTCCACAGGCTCCTCTTGCTAATTAACTATAGAGGAGCGGGAGAGATCACAACAACATAAAAGACCAAAGGAAGATATCTGGAGTGGAATTAAATTCTGCCCAGGCACCTTCACCCCCAGTATTGCCAAAATACTGAATCTGTTACATAAATTAATTACTGTTTCAACACTTTTTCTGACTTGCACGATAAGAGATTAATCTCACCTAACTTCAGATATCTGACCTAATCATTATAGGCTTCCTATATAGGCAGTGGAAAAAACCAGGAAATTTCAGGCAATGATTCACCTGACCAGTTTTAAATAAGTACTTCAGGAGGAGATTAATTGAATCAGAGAAGTGTCTGTCTTTCTCCTTGGATCAGAAAGGGGTGACACGATCAGACGTAGGTGCTGGCATTATAAAAGTCTAGATATCGTCAGAGGAATCCCACTCCTAACATTTCCTCCGTGTTTTGATGGAAGGACCCAGGACTATTGGTGGAATAAGAGGAGCTCCTGTCATCACCTGAGCAACGGAAAGAGTTGCTGTCTCCTCTGCCTGCTGTGTCCAGCTGTTCTAGTCTCTACTGCTGTATAGCATAAGCCCAACATCCAATTTACTATGAAACTGGTTTCAAAACAAGCCCACAAACACAAGTTTTCTCAAGAATTATCAGAGCATCCTACTCCACAGAACAAAGTATCCATTTCCTGTTTGGTTTTTACTAAAGCTTACTGGAAAAAAAAATGAAGAAAACAATCCAAAGGAGCTGTTTATGTTCAGGCCACTCACAGCCATACACTTACTGAACACATAATCCCTTTCTCTGATGATGAAAATACAGTGCTAACTTACAATTAAAAAAGGATTGAGACATGTAGTTATCGATTTTTCATATCCATAGGCTATTTGTCTCATCTTACATAGTCGGAAAAACTAAAATGCTGTTTACTTGCAAGATTCCCCAAAATCCTAAGCTTACTTTCAGGTTTTTCAGGATGACTTTTCAGAACTAAATCTGCTTGTATATAAACGTGTTTGCTGACATACAGAGCAGATGTCCACTCTGTACCTCCGTAATGGCATTAGTAGCAATAATTAGTATTTTTTTTACACACAAATAAGAAATCACCGAGAAATATTGCAAAGTTTCTTGAGAAAAAGTGACTCAAGTTAAGAGCCTCTTCCTGAAATCTCCTTCATATTCAGTTATTTAAAATAACTGTCAGCAAAATCCTTGTCCCATTGAAAGTCAGTGCCAAAACTCCGACCAATTTCAGCGTGCCCAGGATTTCACTTCATCGTTCTTTGGATTTAGCTGAGTTTCCTGAGGAACTTCAGAAACTCTTTGCCAATTTCAATCAAATACAATGGAGTGGTTATGGAATATCAAAGATATGTGAATCCTAAAGGTTTCATGAAAATCACTGATAGGGTACAAATTAGGTCCCATCTTTGGGACCACGTCAGCGTGTCTGCCTGGCCAAACAGCACGCACATCGTGTGGAACCAGGTACAGCACATTCCGCCTCCTTCAGAGCCAGGAGTATGCAACAAATCCATCGAGAACTAGCAAACAACCTGCTCCATCTAGAATGGGCTTCAGCTGTTCAGAGTACACAAGAACCATGTACACTTGCTCTACCACCATGAATCACATGTATACAGTGTCCCTCAGGCCTCTCTGGCTCAGATTACTGAGCAGTGAAACAACCTAGTCCCAATCTTGCCTCCAAGAAAAATTCCTATTCATTTCAAAGATGAAACTGAATCATAGAATCGCCTAGGTTGGAAGGGACCTTTCAGATCATCTAGTCCAACTGTCAACCTAACACTGACAAAAACCATCACTAAACCATATCTTTAAGCACTATGCCTACCTGTCTTTTAAATACCGCCAGGGATGGTGCCTCAACCACTTTCTTGGGCAGCCTGTTCCAGTGCTTGATAACCCTTTTGGTGAAGAAACTTTTCCTAATATCCAATCTAAACCTCCCCTGGCGTAACCTGAGGCTGTTTCCTCTTGTCCTATTGCTTGTTACCTGGGAGAAGAGACCGACCCCCACCTCGCTACAACCTCCTTTCAGGTCATTGTAGAGCGTGACAAGGTCTCCTCTCAGCCTCCTTTTCTCCAGGCTGAACAACCCCAGCTCCCTCAGCCGCTCCCCATAAGACTTATTCTCCAGACCCCTCACTGTCTTCGTTGCCCTTCTCTGGACTCACTCCAGCACCTTAATGTCCTTCTTGTAGTGAGGGACCCAGAACTGGACACAGTACTCGATGTGGGGCCTCACCAGTGCTGAGTGCAGGGGGACGATGACTTCCTTAGTCCTGCTCACCACACTGTTCCTGATACAGGCCATACTGATGGGTGTGCATAGAGACAGTGACCTGTATCACCCTATCCTTTCATTATTTAAGGCCACTGTTAAATTTTTGTTTAACGTTACATGTATTTTCTACTTCTGGTGATTTGGGAAAGAAAGTGGAGTTTGTAATTATTTGCTGAAAAGGGGCCTTAAATGAGAAAAACATGTATCAGTTGCCTTAAGCACCAGTAATTTGGTCTGAAAATGCGCGTGTCCACAGAATCCCCAGCAATACTCTAGTTATTTCCATTCTGCAAGAGTAGACACAGCATATATATGACAGTTAATATCTCATTTACCCTATGTTAATATACACTCATTAGCTTACTGACCACAGTTAGAGTTAGAGCTTTACCTTTAATAAAGTTCAAGCCCTTATTCTGATACAGGTAAACAAGATGAGTGTAGGAGAAAAGAAACTATACTAATAGTATACTATTACTATAGTGCAAGAACAGGCCTGTTGATTCTATGAGATAGCAAAATACCCAAAATATCCGAAATAGGAAGGCAAGAGCTGTAGCAATTTTCCCTTTCTCTACTTACCTACTTTTGAATGTCAAAGTCTGTACTCAGGCAACAGCACAAATTGTTCTATCTAGTATATTTATTTCTGTTTCCCTAAACAAAAATCTGACACCTGCCTGAAATTTCCTATGGTAGTCATTGAGAGGTATCAAATATTTTAACCAAAAAAAAAATATTATTATTAACATTGAAAAAAAAAAGAAAGATAAAGGTACAGTTTGGGTTTTTTTATATATATATATATACACACACAGTATATATATATATATATAAATATAATTGTATTGCTCTGAAAAATTCCTGATGCCCTCAAAAGCCACAATCCAAATCTTCATCCTTTATTCTGAAGTTCATTTTTCTCCCCTAAGAAAAATCCTCTTGCCTGACAGACCCCATCCATTGTCTTCTCCTGAACTGAAGCCACTTTCAGCCTACTCCTAAATATGCTACTTATGTTAGGTTTTCCAAAGAATTCAACAGGTGTATTCATGAGGAAAAAATGAGAAGAAATGCCTCATTAAGTAAGTAGCAGTGATTTCTGAAGTGCGATGAGATCAGGTTTTCTACTTCCATATCCCCACAGAGCAAGTATGTTATCTTTACGGGTTACTTGATCTACCGTACGGAAGCGAGAATCCTAATGTGACCCTTGAGGCCAGGTCCCCCAGATAGCAACATAAAGACTAGCTCTATTACTTAGCTTTTATTGCGATCTCAACACATCCCAGGAGCTTAATAGCTGGAGATGTTCACAGTGCAACAATCCTGAAGCAAGCACCGTATAAAACAACGCTTTTCAAAAAGGCCTTTAAAATAACTTACACGACAGCATTCCTCATAATACTATATGAACATGAAAACATGTCTTATTTGTATGATGTTTACATATACAACAACATGATTAACTGCAAACTCGTCTCTCATGTATAAGAGTGTGCACCTCCTACCATCATATCCTTTGGGGGATATATCCCTGGATTGCACCTTGGGAGCTATGGCTCTCTTGCCATAGGCATGGTTGTCATAACTGTTATATTCAAACGTAGTCTTAGAGTATTTCTCTAGTTCCTTGGCCAAGTTGGAGCGGGGTGTGGTGGTGGGGACATTGTTTCTGTAGCCATACTGAGGGATCTCCAATTGCTTAACAAAGCACATGGGCCTAGAAATTAAAGATATGTAAAGTTTGTTAGATGCAGTTCAGTTTACTGTGTTTGTGCATAATTTATAGTTCAGATTAGAAAATCTTAGTTATTTCTTGCACTCAAGAGACAGCAATATATTACTGCATTTGCTTAGTTTGGTTATTTTCAGCAGACAAACAATATATATTTTTTTAAACAAAGCCTAGACAAAATTAGTTCTAATACCACTAAACATATCCTATAGCTAAAAGTATTTTAAAATTCTGTTTTAAAATACTTCAGGGTTTCCCTTTACCCATGTAATTGCATCACATAGCAAACATTTTCTCTTTGGGGAGATGAATTAAAGAGGGGCAAGCAGACTGACAGAAGAAGTTTGGACAAATTCCTTTAAATGTCAAAAAGGAAAAATAGCACTGGAAGCTCCACTTAATTAATGGAGTTTCCCATGAATTTCTTTCAACAGAGTTGTATGCTGTTTTCCTGTATGCTTTCCAAAGGAACTAGTCCTGTTTCATCCCTCAATATACAAATCCATGTTCATCTTGAGAAATACACGGGAGAGTCTCACAATCTTTGTTCACTTTGAGATGCTGCCTCACAGATCCTGCTCACCCTTAATGCGAGGTCCTGGCAGGAGCTGCAATTTCTTATACACAGATACACACCTCAAGGAAGGTCCTGTGAATGAACATGGAATAAAACTGCATCAGCTAAATTTCTCTTTCGTTTAGGATCGGGGAAGGTAGTCAGGAGAAGCCCTGACTAATTGCATTTGGCCATTGAAGAAACTTGTGAAATGTTAGCGAAAGAATGCTGTGGTGAACTCCTCCACTGTCACGCTGTCCTCTGCGTGTGGGCAAGAAGTCATCAGCTCTCAAAGCAGGTAAATGAAGGTCAGACCCTGCAAACCTGACCTATATAGGAAAGTGTGATATGACTGGGTCACAGGAAGCAAACGCTACACGGTGCTGCATGTCTACCTACTGCATTTAGCAGGAGGTAAAGATGATGAGCAGCACACCTGAGGTGCTTCTGCTGGAATCAAGAATCATATCATCAAGTCTTCCTTTTTTTCTTTTTTTTTTCTTTTTTCTTTCCTGCATTTATAACCAGAAGAAATGGAAGGAACATTCATAGGAACATGAATTCAGTCAAGACCAGAAGTACCATCATGCTGACTGACAAAATGGAATGTGATAAATAGTAAGAAATAGGTTTTGAATATTATGTTTTTCTGAATGAATTAATTTTCATAGAATTTAGTTGGGATATTTATGTAAAGATCACCCAAGAAATCATATTAGTCATACTATTGCCTTTGATTTAAGCATGCTCTCTTTAGATGCTTCTTCCTCACAAAATACAGTCAGCTCATTTACACAATGAGCTGATATGAATAATATTGATCCTGTCTCAAGATAACCTATATTTAGCTAAAAAAAATGCAGTTCAGATCCTGTACATGCAATGCAAATCCAAAATTTCTGTGGAACAGAAGTCCTACGAATTTGATTTCTTTTTAAGTAAGAAATTTTAACTGCAGGCGGGATGGAAACTGGGATGAAGACAAATATTCAAGATTTACTTTTAGAACATCTCTGTCTGCCCATCAGTTGCCTGCATGTAAATATTATAAATAGCTCCCAAGTTCTTAATCTTAAATACTTCAATGACTTAAAGGTAAAAGGGAAGCCAGAGACAAGATGAAAGCATTATTTGAGTTGTCTATAAAATCTGAAACACAGGGCAGGCTCACAAGCAAAGTTAAGATTGCAGCACAACTTCCTAGGGAGTTTGCCAGCAAACCGGATGCTGCTTTTGAGCAGTTGCCTTCTTTGTATGGCATCTGACTTCAGTGGCTTCCCTCTAATGAGCAGTGGTAAAAGTCACTGCATCTTTGATCTGTTTTTCCATCAAGTGAGAAACTGTGTTATTCCCTCAAAGGGTGGTTTTTATTAATAGGTTTTGAAGAACGCTTCTCTAAGAGAACTGTTTGGGATGCTGTATGAAAAATGGTACAATCTGAATCAGGCACAGTTTAGACAAAGCCCATTAGAAACAATCTGGGGAAGAAAAACAAAGTCAACAGGCATGACAAAAAGTCTTCTGTAGATGTGAACCATAATTCTGTGTTCTTAGCTCTATGGAAAGACTGGGTTTTGAAGAGACCATCAAGATTAGATGAAGTTTTAAGAGAATATTCAAAGAATGATGTTGATAATACAGTAGAAAACTTTCACTTTAAGCAGCCCTATAAGATCTGAAATCTAGAAGAGAGCTAAATTCTAAGAAACCTATATGATAAGTAGGAAATTGTGGGAACTAAAGTTGCGCTGCTTCCTCCACGCTCTTCAAGGCAGCTGGGAGGGATGTAAATACCTATCCCAGCCCACAGATATTGCAGTATCCATGGAGAAATTCTGCAGCTCTTGGGGCATCATCAGCATGAGGCTGGTATAACCATGCAGAAGCCTAGCTCCTTTACATGTATCCTTCACACTTCAGCTCCTTAGAAATAATATTTTTTCCACCCACATAACTCAAAAGAGGAGACAATAGCACAAAGCTGGATACAGCTTTGGATAAATGCAGAATCCTATATGGATGAAGATAAGGGGTATAATTATGTCATATTGATTCAAGGTCCTTTCCATAAGAAAATTTAGGATGATTTCTCTTTCTTTCCATCCTTCCTGACAGTGAGTGGGGGAACACAGATAAAGAACTAAGCCTGACCTTATTTTGGAATTAAAGCTACACCTGGCATTTTTCCAAATGTCCTGCCAAAAGATGTACTACCATTTTGGTAGTGTAAATAGGGCTTCTGGTTTAATTTAAACTGATATTTACTAGTAAAAGCCTGCTGAAAAAACCAAGACTTACCGGTAAATATTAGTTTATTCCCAAAAGATACCAACTTTTTTCACATTGTTCTTAGACTTTGCACTCCAGCAGTCATCTTTACACCAAACAATGCCTAAGACAAAAATGAGCTTTTCAGCTTTACATGTATTTGCCAAAATAATTACCAACCCTCCCCCATGTAAATTGATTGGGAAATATACACTGTGAGAATTGGATCCAGAAGCCCTAATTCTAACTCTTCTTTGAAGGAGATATATATGTATATACAAGGTATATAAATATAAATGCTCAGATTAGGTGAATGTGTGATGAATTCTGCATAATAATAAGTATTATAGTGATTTCTAATACCTTAAAACCCGATCTGATGCCTGGTTTGATTTTGACACATCACAGTTCTGATGCTTCTCTTGAGCTTTAGCCAGTTTCTCTGCTGCAGCAATAGGACATCCAGAGAGGCTGCAATTACAGAAAGGAAATTTAATTGTCTTGTCCTGCGTAGTTTCACATTATAGCACTGATCCAATTACTCCTTCTCCTCCTTATCCAGCATTAGGAAGAATCTGAAGGAAAAGAGTTTCCAAAAGCTTCTCTGTCACATGTGTTTTCTCTAGGATAGACTTCCTTTCTTCTACTTCCAAAGTTGCATGGTAGATCTTACACCTGCTCTTCTCTGACTGTACGTGGGTAGATTATTCATGGATGTCAGCCAGCGAACATACCAGTAGGAGAGGAGAATATAAACTGGAATCTACTGTGCAGCTCTGCTAGCTGATTTGTGACCTTTATGCATCTACAAATGTTGCCAATGAAATAGCTCCTGAAGATGATTAAATGACAATGCCATATAGGCCAAATCTTGCACTGCTTCACACCTCATTCAGCTCCATTAACTCCAATCTTTTTGCACGGCATATAAATGAGTGCAAAATTTGGCCTTGGGTCTCTAAGTCTGCAACTCAACTATGTTATACTTAGTGTTTGTTCATGAATTTCACCCACTAAAGTATGTTTTCTAATAGTAGATGATGTAACATGAAAAGAACTCCTGCACTTGAATTGAAATTCAATTAAATTTGCAAATGCTGAGCTATTATTGAAGTGACAATAATAAGCCTGATTCTTCTGGAAAAGATTTACAACAGGGAAAAATAAATATATTGATGCCAGCAGATGGTGCTCTTAGTGAAGCTGTAAAAACCTGTGACCTGACAATGGAGGGGGTCCTTTCCTTGTCATAGTCTATTGCCTGCTTATGTGACTGCAGCTCTCTGTGTTCTCCACAAGAAAAGAAATTAAAATGAAAAGCAAATCAGTGCATTCCCAGATGTTCCCTTCTCTACAGGAAATAAGGAGGGGGGGGAGGGGGAAGAGTAAAAAAGAAAAAAAAAAGTGAAGCAGAGCAAAATGCCCCAAAAGCTGCAGAAAGAGGCGAGCACAGACTGCAGACTGCTCCCCCCAGCCCTCCCTCGCTGCCCTACTTCTGCAGAGGGGTGAGGGGGCTCTGTGCGGTTTTGGAGTCGTGCCAGAGGGCAGCTGCGCTCCACTGACATGCTCTTCTTCAGACACCTCAAATATTCTAGCAGATATTCAACCAGAAGTGAATGCTGCTTCGAGCAGCAGTAATTCCCATAAAGCCTTCTCAGAGGTTTTTGCTGCGTCTACCGGCAGCATCACTGCAGAGAAGAAAGGGGTACCAGAGCTTACTGCAGGTGGGTTGGTACCCACAAGAGTCTTCTGGGAGACATGCAGCTAATACGAGGGGCTCTAGTAACCCAGAGCTTGATGAGACTGAACATCCAGTACCCGTGTAGTCCCTTAAGCCTCCATCCTACAATTAATAGGAAAAAAGGAATTTGATAATAGGAACCTAGTTCCTTTTACCATCTTACCCACAGTTTCTGGATTTTTTTCAAAATTGTAAAGAAATAAGCAAGATCTTGTTGTTCTGTGGGAAAATTATGGCATGTACTAGAAAGTACAGTATTTGTTATTTGACAGAATTTAATAGGCAATGGCATCCCTTCTATAAGAATCTACTATTAATCTTAGAAAACTATGGAAAAGTTGCTTTTTCTCTTGATCATCTTTTGTTGGGCTAGAATATTTACATTAACATTTCTGGCTTCTCATTTTTAAATTTAATGAGACATTTTCAGAATGTTTCTTAAACAGGCAAAATTCTCATTCAGTTTTAGCTGCATAAGCACCTCGGGGTTGAGACTGTGGTCAGTAGAAAAGCTACCTCTTAGAATGTCTGTGTACTTAAAATGCCGTTTCTCGTGTATTAAATCATTTTTTGGAGTAGGTTGAATTTTGTCATGCAGTATAAAATAATCCCTGAAGAGAGTGAAGTGTGAGAACAAGAACTCTGCCCTAGTCCTGCTGATGTTGGCAGACTCTTCCTTCTCCCTGCGACATACCCATAAGGAGTCATACCATTCGTCTCGTACCACTGCTGTTCAGCTAATATAAAAACAAAATGGAAAAAAAATCCACCCCAAAAGCTAAAGGACGCTTAAAATGTCTTCTGTGGATCAATTCATCCATACTGAAGCAAACGCACACTCGTCCTCCTCAGAAAATACATGAATAAATGTTACTCTTTAAAATGGATAAAGCACACGAAGCACCATCTGTCAATCTTAAGAACAGAACAACGACACACACACACTCACACCCCCCCGCCAATGGACTGCTAGAAGGGCTGCAGTTCGGAGGCACCGTTCCCTCTAGATTGGCGTCCAGCGACGGCATCCTTACCTTCGGTGGGAATTCCTGTTGCTATTTACGTGGCCCCGGCCTGTGCAGCCTGGTGTAGGACACTTAAGAACATTTTCATGCATGGCAAGAACTTGACAAGGAGAGTAAGAGAAAACAGCAGAGTATGAAAACAAGAAAAAAAAATCAAATCCCAGTATATATGAAACCATTTTAAAACAAAGCAGGATTCATTAACAACCAGCATTCCTCAAAGTACACGTGACACACATAGCCAATAAAGCCTGATGAGGGAAATAAGTATCGTGACCCTATGCTCATTAACACAGGGCAACAGTGAAAGTTATGAAGGTTACAGAACCTATAAACAAATGCATCTCTGGTGCAACAGTGAAGCAGAAGACTTCCAACATCTTCTTCATACAAAAACACTGAGCAAAGATCAGCTCAACAGTGAAGTGTGAGCTAGCAACAATCCAATACGAAATTACGGGCTAGAAAAATTCTTTCAGGAAATGTATGCATTCATAATGCATAGCTTTATACACATAGTATCAAACTCGAGAGCTGAAAATCTGCTCTCAAGTTATACTGGTAGAACACTGAATTATTTGAAACACACCTCAGTACAACCCTGAACAGAATTTAACCCTAACTATAAGACAGCCCAATTGAGCTAGGGGCCAGTTCTGCCCACTTCCACATAGATATATCATTCATATCTATATGACAAGCAGAATTGGTCCTTCAATTTTTACTTGTATTCTCTACAGATGTGAAAATTGCAATGGCTAGAAATTTTTTTCAAAAGACTAAAAACTAAAAATAAGCACTTAAAAAATTGAGGGATGGCAGAAAAAAAAAAAGAAAACTGTGTAAAAAAGAAATAAGTGGTACAAGCTTAAGCAAGTAAACTGATTTACACCTACATCGATTGCAAGCTTGACGGAAAACTTACTCCCAAGGCTGCTCAGAGCAGTACTCCACTAAATCATAAAGCTCATGCTATGAAGTGCCAAATTATCAAGAACTTTTTGATAACATTAAAGAGTTTTGTATGATGTGAGACATATCTGAATCCATGTCTCGGAGCTGGATGGCAGTACATCCCTCTGTGGAAAAAGGCCATCCAGCCCTTGAAAAGTTCTGGTTTTCTCATACAAGAACTATTCTGGAAGCCTGTATTTAGTTCTCACTCAAAAAAAGGTCTAATGAAATCAGTGAATCCCTTGACTGAGTTAAGAACTGAATAAAAGCTGCTCAGAGACTTGAGAATTTAACCGCATAAACTGATTAAAAGATAACCATCATGATCACCCCATCATCAGTGTACTAAAATGTGTATAGATGCAAAAGCTTAACTCTGAAATTCCTACTATTCAAAGCTGTTCTTGAAACATGCTTCACAAGGCCAACATCACAGGAAAAAAATAAAAGGATGAGCTCACCTTTTTCATTTTAGTAGGTACAAGAGCATGCAAACAGTTTAAAGCTATATTCTTCTTTGATTTACAAAGTCTTCTAAAGAGCTTTTTATTTACCATTTGTAAAAATGAGAAAACTTTGAGCATAAATATTTGTGTTTCAGAAAATTACAGTGTCTTGCAAAGCAGAGAAATTACTCTATTTGTTCTACTGTATTCAGAGCTCAACCAAGCTACAGCAAAGTTTCCTAAAGCACTTACTGATGACTTTACTTCTGGAAGAAGCCACTCTACCATGAGAGAGGAGACGTTTTTTGTCTGCCACTCTTGGGTGTGCTGAACTCCTTCTGCTTTCCTATTCTTCAGAATCTACTTTCCCTTTGGAAAGCGGGGACCATTTTAGCCCTGACTGTCTTTGACATTTCCTTTAGGCTCTTGTAAATCCACTGAGGTTAGGTTTCTAAGTGCTGATGGACAGTGGGGATTTTAGGCCCATAGGCTTCAATGGAATAACTCTGTTTTAAAATTGGTGTGAAAGAGAACTGGATCTCAGCTGTAAATCAGCATAGAGCAATTAGCTTCACCAGAACTATGCCAATTCTATCAGCCAAGGAAGTGACTTCCAGAAATGGAGCCTTCAGGTGAACGTCCCTGAGCTCACATGGGTGAACCTCCTCCCCAGAGAATCCGCTGACATGGTGGGAAATTCCAGCCATGTGACTGACAGGGGATGTTTGCTCAAAATCCCGAGCTCTGTTAACTAAGTAAATAGCCAAATTGTTACTTCTAATGATATGTTAGATGTAAACTATGTTTAAGACACAACAACAACAAAGGAAAGGGGTTTCAAGTTTTTCAAGTACAATTATTCCTGTACAAGACAACAGGGACAGTTGATGTGACATCAGCACGCAGAAGTAAAAGCAGTGCACATCTTCTGGAAACCTTTTTCTCTGTTGATTGAATACATCTATTTAAAAATAACCTAGCATTCTAAAAATCAAAGAATACAGCTTTAAAAGTTGTTCTTTTAGTGTAAAAGTTAGTAGATGGAATAAAAGATGGAATAAAAGAAAAAGAATAACACAGAACAGTTGACTAAGTTGAGACAAACCATACTGAAAAATGAAATTAATTTTTTAAATAAAAGGTTTAAAAAGCATGCTAGAAAAATCTTTGTAGTTTTATCCCCGGTTTCCATGAAACAATGTGAACTTACTTTCTGGAGGGACCCTATCTTTGTGTGGGCATCCTGACAAACTGCGGTGATGGGGGTAAAGCCCCGTTACATGGCCAGTTCCATCACACCCAGGGGTAGGACATTTGCTTTCTTTCTTTTCTGTTCTTGAGGGATCTATAATTTACAACAAATGTGTCAAGTGAATGATGCTTTTCATATTTCTATAAGAAGGTTCATTTAATCATGTCATTTACTCTTTGGTAAATGTTCATATGAAAACTAGAAGAAAAAAAACCCTTCTACTTCTTAACACAGTTCTGTCACTTTTATCCCGTTATCTTCTTTTCAGACTGCAGGCTCCTATGATCACAACAATATCCATTCACCATGATTGGAAAGTGACCTTTTTATAGCAAAGCCATACCACTGTCAATCAATGTTCGTCTGGCAAGCATCAGCTCAAGGGTTTAAGGTCATTTGGAAACTGTTCAGTTGGAGTTTCCCTTCTTTACATTCTTATTTGCCTCGTATTAAGGTCTGCAAACGTACCGTCAGAGAAGTTCAATGTCCTGAGAGTAGCAAACCCAGCTCTTTAGCATAACGATTCAACGATTCAGCACAAATAAATCCCTTTCCCAAGGCTCACTGAGGAGACCACTCTTGTTTTCTTTAAATTCTTTATGAAGTGGTAGAAATTATGTAGATGGTCCTTTCTTTTCAATAAATTATGGTGGGGTAAACATTGTCATCAGAATTACTGGAAGTATCACTTGCTGTGCATGTATATATAATGTTTGAATATTCATATGCTAAAAGGTTAACGATCTTTCAGAATGTTGTTGGACCTTCTGTCTACAGATCAATGAAAAGTCTAAATAGACGTTTTTTCAACAAAATAAAGTTTTCTGCCAATAATGAAGTGGAACTGCTGGTGAGATTAATCCTGAACTAGAACTTTCTCACATACTTCATCAGCTTGTTTCCTTTATACAGAACATCTGTAAAATAACATCCCTACAGTTCCAGCCCAGCACACGATACAAATTGCACCTTGACCATAGTTGCCAGATTTTGGAGACTATTATTGATTTTCATATTAGTATTAAAGGAATATAATTCAGGACACTACCATTTTGGCTCAAGATCAACCAACATTCCCCTTTCCATTTTTTTAGTCTGTCCTCCTTTCAATACCCAATGTGAGCTATCCTCATTTAAGTATTTTATGCTGCTCTTGTTGTTACTCTGTTTCAGTATTTATGCTTTCATCTCTGGAAAATAAGATTTTGCTACTTGTTTTCCATTAGGTCTTTCTTACATTAAATTCCATCCCAGCTTCAGCAAATCCAACCCTCGGTACAATCAGTGGAAATTTCAGTACTTGCAGAACTTCACATACAACCCATTTTTTTCAGCATGAACCAATACAATCCAGAGTTCACAATCAGTTGTGGACTTATTTTTCCTTGATTTCTCTTTGGTAGCTTTATACTGTATCTATAATATAAAAGTACGTATACTTTTAGATTCCAAGTTC
Source organism: Numenius arquata (assembly GCF_964106895.1). Lineage (NCBI taxonomy): Eukaryota > Metazoa > Chordata > Aves > Charadriiformes > Scolopacidae > Numenius > Numenius arquata. The sequence goes on from NC_133584.1 coordinate 42,257,082, forward strand.
TTCCAAAACACCTTCATTTTAGAGAAATTCTTTAGCTCACTGTAATGACTCTCCAGGTCTTAAATCCATTCTTAAATTTTAATATGATATTTAAACTTTGTCTTTTGCAAATGGAATCCCTAATTATGAAAGTTTTATTTTACTTAACCTACATGTTGACTGTAGAACACAGTTCTTCGTTTCACGCTCTTTAACAACAAATACATATACAAATCTATCTCCAAAGTGCTATACAGTTATCACAACACTCCTGGAAATACCACAATCTTGTACGTCAGGAAATTGAAACAAAGAGATCAAGAAGTTAAACCCAAGGCCACAGAAGGAGCAAATGTCAGAGGAGGGATCTGGATTCCTGCCAGATAGGCCTGTGCTGAGACCACTAGAACAGCAAGCCCACAGCTACATACATACACAACTCTAAGCAACTCTTCATGTCAAGTACTTTGGGATGTGTAAAAGTATTAGATAAGTGAATAAGGAATGTAAATGAAATATAAATAATATAAATATAACAATATTCAAGGACTGCAAAAAATGTAGATGATTAATAGACCATAATGGCTTTTTAGAGACTTTAAACTAGAGGAACTTTAGCTACTCCACATTGTCAGAACTCCGTTGAAGTCAATGAAGGTATTTTAATTTAGAGCAGCTGAGGATCCGGACACTTACAACCTACAGTGTCAAACAAATCCTCCTCTGTATTCAAGTCTGTGCTTTAAAGTTATAGCATGTTTCTGATCCTTAAGAGCCTTTATGGTCTAATGAGTCAGAAAAGATGCTGTATACTATTCTTAATGATTTTAAAACTTGCATAGAATCGTATTTGCACAATTTCCCATTGCTTTTAATGGAAGACATTTGACTAAACCTGCCACAACTTTATACAAAACACTGAATACTCTTTTGTAAATTCTTTTCTGCTTATTGGGAGAAATATTGCAGTTTTGTTTAACCCTGTAACCTTTCCTTACTCTTTGACACAATGGGAGTATTGCCTGAGTGAACGTTGTCAAAGGCCTCAAAAGGTTTTAAAATTCATAAATTTTGGAAGAAAGCCTGTTTAGAAAGCTTTAAATGGCAGGGAAAAAAATGGTTAGTGATCCCTTAACTGTTGTTTCAGCGATCTCTGAAAGCAGAACTACTCAAGCCAGGAGGTAGTTCTCACTGCAAACCTGTGTACCCAAAAAAGTTCCACTCAACCATGTCATATATCTCTGTCAGCATCTCTTCCAGGAGCATTTGGAAGATAATGTGTGAGTTGAGAACAAATAATATAAGCAACTGTCTTACTTAAAGTGTCCTCTCTCAACAACTACCAGAATGTTTCCTATGTTTTTTAAAATAAGGAAGGAATTATTTTTTCTTCCTTCCTTTATTAAAAAATCATAGAACGATCCACTCCACAAAGTTTCTTGGTCCAAACTACCACAATATTTAGGCCCTGGCTGGGGTTTGGACCCATTACCAATTCAGCCTGCAGCTCCTAAAAGATAAGATGGTTCAAAGAAGCTCTAGAATTTACTGAAATAGGAAGTCCATACTTTTGTTACTGTCAGAAATTACATAGTCTTTTCAGATACAGCAGATCTATATGCATAAATGCTTTCCCAGGCATTCATAGATTGGAAGGGCTGGAAAACACCAGAGCTAAAAAGGTCTCCAAAAATTCATATTAGTTTGCCATGTTTTCTGTGGTTTTATTAGAGACATATATCCAAAGGGAAAAGTACCTAAAATAGGCAATTTGTGAACAACATTTAGCACAATATCCACATGGCTATGCAGTAATACACTAACTAACTAAAGTTGTCTTCCCCAAATACGCGAAGTTACTACAGCGCTCACTGGACCATATAATTGTTTTCTAAACAAACAAAACTTCACTAAAATACATTGCAGAAGAGGGTTTGACACCAGTAATTTCCTTGCTTTTCTAAAAGACTGGTCATTACTTTTCTTTCAGGCTTGTGAAAACCAATCAAAACCTTGCTGGGACCAAGATGTTGTCTGCCTACCTGACTGTCACAGGCAGATTTTAGGGTATTACTCTTTCAAAACAGGGATTTACAAAAAGGAGAAAAATGTCCACCATGTCAGTTGGAGAAAGGAAACCAAATATTTTTACAACAAATATAAGATGAACCCAGTCCCTGTTTAGCATCTCCCATGAAATACCACGTCCTCAACTTCCACTAAAGTCAATGGGAATCAGGGGTGTTCAATGAGTCTCAGGAGGTATTGAACACTTTATATAACACGGCCCTACACATACAGATGTAGACATGTTGAAGAGGGGTGTGGTAATATAAACACACCATCACCACGATAATCCCGTAAATCAAAAGGTATTCTAAAGGTAACCTTTAGTCTGTTGACTTTTATTTTTTTTTTCCATTTTTTTTTTTACTTTTGTATTGAATTATGGTCAAGGCAGCACCTTAACTGTTTCCACAATGGAATGAAACCAGTGAAGTGGAATGCACATAAGAAAGAAATTGCTATTGATCTCAGCCCAGGCCACACCATGCCTTGCATAGCAAATGGTTTCCATTACCTTACTATCTTAAGATAATTAATGTGCAGTCACTGCCCCTATCTTATGTTATCGGTCATTCTGATACTGTTCAATTTCTATCAGGCAATTCTACATTTTAGATGGGAGAGGCTTCATCAATAACTGTCATTTGATGATAATTTTATAAATCACGATGCCACCTACCCAATCCAATCTGTAAAATATGCACTTCATAGCTGATTGACTACCTGCTACATAAAAGCCCACTCTCCAATATAGTTTGCAATGTAATTCTCTTCATTGTTTTTTAATTAATACTAGGAAATATATTAAAAACTTGAGAAAAATCTTTGCCTCTTTCAACATGATCTCTTATTTGTTTTGTTTCCCTGAAAGTTATTTTCTTAATTTAGCCAAATGATATTCACTGAAATACTGTACATATTTCTAACACTGCAGAATGAATACGTTTATTTTATAGTCGCAGCATGAGGCTATTTTACAATCATGCCATACTATTACAATTTAAATAAAGTTCCCATTTTGTGGAATTAATAGCTTCATTTCAGAAATCTATGCAAAACGTAACACGTTAGCTCACACTTTCTCATGACATAACATACGGTATATAGAAATATTACCTTTACCATAATATGGCTTTTTGACATGGCCGTCACTGGGTTTAGGCTTCCTGTCATCTCCAGAAAGGTGTCTTGGAGACTGTTCCTCAAATGATCTCATATTATCCCTCCTTCCAGCTTCCACTGCCATTTTTTCTCTCATGGCTTTTGCTCTCTCAGTTTCCAAAGCAATTGCTTTCTCAAGCAGGGTTAAGTTACCTTTTGTCATATCAAACACTTCTTCAGACCTATCTGAAGTAATAGAGGTGGTATCATCATCTCTTTCGTGACAACCATCCTCCTTTGCACAGCTAGAAAAAGTCCTAGATCTGGGGCTCAACTGTTCTTCAAGCCTCATTAGGTTCATCATATCAGAGTAATTCCGGTCTGGTGTTCTTCCTTGGAAGTCATCTTCTTGCCTGACATGCTGACGAGTGTTCATGTTTTGCTGTTGATTTCTCTCCTGTGGGTTTGTCTCACTGAGTTTCCTAGCCAGATCAAAACACTGGTTCCTTAAGCACTCCAAACTGCTGAGACACACCTCTTCATCACTCTCCTCCACCATTTTTTCCGTAAGTCCATTGTTCACAGGCTTCCCTAGCATTACAAAGTTCATATTCCTATTATCTTGCTGTGAAGTATTGTCTGCATAATTTCTGTCATTAATGTTTTCTGAAAGCACTACACCATGTCCTTGTGCTAATAATTTAAGGGAGTCCACTGTTTCCCTAACAACGTCACTGTCTAAATCTAAACTCAGCTCACTTTTCCGACCAATATTTTCATTTTTGTCACTATCATCTTCCAGACTATTAGATGTATTGCTGTTCATTTCTGATTCTGTCCTGGCTCTGTATGCTGCATCCTCTGCAATTTTGCCAAGATTTAACAATGACTTGGCCACCAGTTCATCGTAATTATCATACTCATCATTATTGTTATCGTCTTTTTCTGTGTCTTGCATTATTCGAGTATTGTGACAATTCATTTGATGGTCTTCTGCATAAAAAACAGAAACAAAGAAAGAAACAAAGAAAGAAAGAAAAAGGAAAAGAAAAGAAAAAAGTGGCTACAATTGGAACTGTTGTTGCAATCGCATGGACAGAAAACAAACTGCATGTCAAATATCGTTAATCATACAGCAATTCTATAACACTAAGGCCCATGTGAAGTGAATTTCTCTATAGTCCATACGGCTATTTTTGTTTATTTGCTATTCACATGAATTTCTTTCACAGAACCAATAGGAAAAAGGCAATCGAAATGCTAATTACTACTACTGCTAAATATTATGGCATAAATACTGATGTTTCTTTCACTGCTATATTTACAGTTTCATGGGGTTTGTTACGATCATATTACTAATATCACATAATTGCCTAGGTTTTCAACTTTTCTCACTCCTGTATTTCCTGTAAACATGGTAGATGGCAAAGGAGTGAGTACTACTGGATTTATTCTCTTACTGATGAACGTCATTCACCAAAAGAGAAAGAATAGACACCAAGCAGGAAATTGACACTTTTTTAACACCATACACACGGTTAACACCAGATAATCAGTAGCGCAAAGGTCAAAATGGCATTTTAGTTAGTGGATCCACCAGTAGAAATCAAAATCTCTCAGTTTAATTATGCAAACTGTGGAGAAGTAGGAATTTTTAAAGAGTTTTTACATGAAAGGAAGATAGAAGCAATTATATGCCCAATATAATTTTAAGTAAATACGCTAGCCCAAATTCTATGGTCATACATGTATGATAGGACTGTTATCCACTGTCCTGTGTATTGTAACATAACGGTGCAGAGTTACCACATTTTACTTAGCTTTGTTCTAGCAACTGTTGAATAATAGAGGGACAACTTAATAAAATGGAGTCAATGTGAGGTCCTGAGGGTGAGATTCATCTCACATAACCCTAGACATGAGCAAGACAGGCACCTATATCCGAGTACGCTATGTGACATTCCCATCCTTAGTCAGTAAGAGAAGCAGACACCCTATCTGGTTAAGATACCTTCTTGAGGATAAAATTAATAACTACTAGAAGTGCCTGTTTCTCTTCACTGACAACAAAGGGGCTCGGAGTAGATGCCTGCCTTATAGATATCGATATTTGGTCAGATGAGTATCATCCAGAGAGCATTTTCTGATATCTCATGTTCACTTAGAAGTTATGTCATTCTTAGACCCATTCTTAAAACAGATACACGTTCATTATTACTTACTAATTAACGTCTCATAAATAATATTTTGATAATTGGCTACTCAAGCGATATTTAAATGTTTTGCATCACAACTGGAAAAGAAAGTTCCTAAATCTATCATTACATTGACATGCTAGGCCAGTTTTTCAGCTGGTGCAAATTGAAAGAAAGCAGCAGACCTAGGACAATTAACACCTGCTCAAGAGCTAGTCCATCAACTTCTGATAGCATCTTTTCAGCTCAGGTGTATTTTTGACACCGGTACACCTAAATATGCAGGATTTTCTAAAGTGTGACTTTTATGTTTTGGGTTAAACAAACCAAAGTGGGAAATTTCAGGCAGTAGGTGGCTTGTACACTAACATTTTGATGATAGGAAATAATTTTTGATAAAAATAATTTTTATGTCAGTGGACACGATCATAAATCAGAGTTTTAAACACAAAGCTCAACAGCACAATAATTAATATTTCAGCCACAAGACAGTATTCCTTCTACACAGTGGTTAGGGATCCTGGGATGATAGTAGGCTGTAGTTAAGCAGCAGAACTGGTAGATGACTAGGCAATGTCTAGGGAAAAAATGCTTTAATGGTAAAATATTTTATAATATATATAATCTACTTGAATACAGTGGGAAGATAATTAATAGGGAAGGGTGCACGGTAGTTTTAAATGACAAGATACTCCACATCAATAGCAGGTCACCTATTTATCATCAAAGGTGCTTTTATTTTAGTTGCTGTTTTTCTCAAGATAATCGTAATTCATATTTATGTTTCATCCCCTCAAAAATTAAGTATATCAGAGTACCATATTTTCAGTGTGAAAGTAAGGGATGTCACTTACAGTTCCTATTAGAAAAATTTCCATCTTGAAAAAATTCCCACATTAATTTAAATATTAAGGATAAAACCTTATGCCAAGAAGACTGATCAGGAGAAACTGCTGCTTTTACGGGGTGCTTCTTGCAACTAAGTCTGATGAGCAGTCAGATGCAGCAGAAGAAACATCAAAGTAATTAAAGAAGCAGTGAGCTATAGCTCCAAAATTGCCAGTGCCTTCAAGTTTAGGATGAGATCTGTACAAACACTGGTGAAATCAGTCCAAATCTAGCTCTAACAGGACAGAGTAGGAAAAAAATGTACTTTTCTCAAGCCATCCAGAGAACTATTCAGGTACGCAGTCACTATTCTAGGGCGACTTCTGAAATGTGAAAAGTTTCAAGGTCTGTTTTTTAAAAAGGGTGTTTTGTGTTTGATTTTACATGAATGAGAGTTATGTAAATGATCACCAATGGGAGGAATATGTTATATTTCGCCTCCACAACAGTGAAAAGTCAAAATATGAATCACGTACTGTGTGAGTGAAGACATGTAAATTCCTTTTGAGTAGGTGAAGCTGGGTGAAAGCTGTAACTATAATATTTTTTATTCTGTTTGTTTGGTTATATCCTTTTCAGTTCTCCTGCCCGTTCAATCCTAAAAAGAAGAAGAAAAAAAGGTGGTGGAGGAGAAAAAAGTGTAAAGCATGAATCCTGGATGAGAGAGGGAGGAAAACAAAATATTTTAATCAAGTTTCATTCCTCCTCTTTTCACCTTTGGCCTTTTCTTGCATCTACTTTTTTAGCAACTACTTTGCTCATGTTTCTTATCTCCATGCAGCAGTTAATTTTAACGAAAAGGATATTTCTGTATACTATGTCATCTCCTCTACAACAGTCTATTGGATGCTGAGCCTTCTCTAGTGAAGCACCTCTGTCATCTGTTTATTAAACTGAAATTTTAAGTCTGAAGTAGTTCGCGTATTAGTTAAGGGTCTTCTGGAAAGTAATTTTGCATAGCAGCTCTACGTGAACCCATGTGCCTTTTCTTGATTCAGCTCTGTAAAATCTTATCTTGGTTTCATTTCACATTTCTATGCTTCCTGAGATTTAACCTTTAACTTGGTAACTACCTTTACACTGTCCTGTTTAATGGCTAGTTGCTAAATGACTGAAAGCATATAGGCCTAAACCATGTACTCTACCCCTTACATAAGTTTTTTAACCATTGACCCAAATTGCAGGTTTTTTATTTGGCGAAGAGGCTGAGTTTGTCCCAAAAATAAACAAGTTAGCCAGTTTAGGTGAAGAGTGGACAACTTTATCATATATCCTTTTTTCTGTTAGCTTTAGGGTTGCATGGACAAGGAACATGCAACACAGTTTAAAAAGAATACCAGATTATTTTAGACCTCATCCGCACAATATTATGACAATTTAGGTATTTTTGATTCCAAAATTTGTTCTTTTTAACTCCCAGCAGACATAACAAACGACAGGAGGGAAATTATAGTGAAGAGTATATGGAACAGGTATAAAGAGCTGGAAGCCTTTAGCCATCTCAACAGAAGTGCACTTTTGTATTGCACTAAAAAAGGGAATAATTTGATTTCTTATTGCACCTTTCATCCAAGGATCTCAAAGCACTTTACAAACATTATTTTAAAAAGCCTCACAACACCCCTGTGAGGTAGGTATTTTAACCCCATTTTGCAAATGGGAAACTGAGACACAGAGAAGTTGAGTGACTCTTTCCATGTCATACAGGAGTCGCTGGAGAATAATGACTACAGCCTCTACGCCCTTGATTGTTTCCTCCCTTTGTTCCTATCACATCCATATTTAAACAATTTTTTTTGGCAGAAGAATGGCTTGCTGTTGTTTGTGTACAGAGTCAGGCAAAACAGCACCTTCTTTTTAAAAAGGAAAATACACAGCGTTTAGTTTGAGAGATTCTGCAGAGAGAGGCAATGATACTTCAGTAATAGCAGCTACATTCCTACCAAAGGCCAAAAACTTCAGAAACAAGACTTTCCAAATCTGTGGTCCATGTATGAAATTACTCACTTTCTCCCAAGCATGGGAAAACATGATGGCTAACAAGCTGAACCTATACATGGTCATACAGGCTTCCTGCCCAGATGGATGATTTCATTATCCAGGCAGCATTGTCTGTTTTAAAACACTTTACTGCTCTTGCTACTGTCACTTACCAGTTCCTAAGTGCTCAGCATGTGATACTACTGCAACACCACTTTCTCCCTCTAGCTGTAAAGTGAGGTGTACGCATACATCTCCACATCACAGTCTATGACAGCTGGCCTATGAGATATAGGTAGCAAGACAATGTCAGCAGAAATGAATCCCAAATCTTAGAAAGTTACAGCATCGTATGGGGCAGGGGATTGTTTGTACACTGCCTTCTCCTCTGTAAAAATCTTATGAATAAGGAAACTGAAGAGGTGGAAAACTAAGAGAGCTCTCAACAACTTCTCCACTCCACACTGAAGAAATAGGGCACACATATAACTGTCGTGAGGCCTAAGCAAGGTCTCTAAAAGTCTGATCATTCCTCTCGAGATGGGATTTGGATCAGAGCCCAAGCCTTTGAATATGCCTATTTTGGGAGACACAATGAACACTGAAGTTGACCACGTGCATTTCTTTCTGCGTCCCTGCAAAAGTTCCTGAAGTTCTTTTATACTGTAAGTACTTCAGGCAAAGACCCAAGCACTTTGTTTTTACAGTAGCTGATTCCTTTATGGACCTTATATCACTCAATGAAAGTCAAAAGAAAAAGATAACTGTTCATTTATTTACTTGATGCACTTTAATTATTCCGTTACATCTTTTCTTTTTTCACTCCTCCCCCTCAGCCTGCTACACCTGCTTAGGATAGTTATAGTACTGGGATTTACTGTTTAGACTCTCCTACAATAATTATAGTATTCAACTAATAACCAACTAATGCTCAAAGTAAAATAAAAGAAGAGTCTTTCCATCCTGACAGCAAAACATTATTTCCAAAAAGTCAAAAGGCAATGAATACGCTGAGGTTTGGTTTTTTCCCCACCATAGAGAGAGCAGAAAACACTTTTTGGTTACCTACGGGTATCCCTTCTAGTAGATAAGGTCCCTGTTTGGTATAAAGCCTGCTTACTTCGTTTGCAGTATCTGCAATATTTGGTATGAAGGCATATGTTTAGGTTTGAGAAGGAACTTGCTGAGAATATCTGTGATCAGAAGTGGATATGCTGGGTTCGCAAGGGCAGTACAGTTTAGCCAGTCATCCCCATCTGGTCCATGTTTCTTTGAGAATCAGGTTCAGGCAGCCCCTAACTGTTTTAACCTGGCTTCTGTCTGGGCAGCTAATGAGACGGCTTTAGATGATGACTGGTATTCATTTCATCCTACTTTTTCTCCCCAGGAAGTCTATATGAGGGAGGGGAGATATTCTGTCTCATAGCCTTACAATGACTCAGTGGAGTATGGCAGTTTCCTGCTTTCTCTCAGGTTTCCACAGCTCAGCAAGGCAGCAGGCGATGAGGAAGCTAAAGCTATTCTCCAGACACTGAGATACAGCAGGGAGACAGCAGGGGAGTAGAGGACCAGCTGCACCAATGGAAGAACACCCACTCAGACAGCTCTTGATACAGAGCTTCTCATGGGGCTACTCCAAAGGCTCCTTAGGAGACAGTGACCCCTACCTTGTTCCATGATCATTGCTTTGCAAAGGATGCAGCCTGAAGAACACATTTTCAGTTCATAAACTAACATTTTCTTTCTCACATACAAATCTCTGTGAAAGACAAGTTGGAAACTGTTACTATAGGGATACATAATCTCTTTTCACTGGTTTTGTTTCAGTTCATATCTTGGTCTGAATGCAGATGTCCATATTGAACATGTCTCTGTAAGAACTAGACATCTAGACTCCATTTACAGGCAATGGACAAAAACATGCATCCTGGGATATGATTACTTCATCCTAAACTAGGTATCTAAATTAGATTGGCTGAATTATTCCCTAAAAGCAACCATTTCTCTTGATTGGTTATAAATTAAATTGATGGGTTGAATCCTATCCCAATTGCTTTTACTCAAAACTTCCAAATTGTCCCTTGCTGAACTTCAACAATGTCTTTAGTATGACACAGTAGGAATTGCAGGGAGGAAGGAACGACGGAGCTACTGAAAAGGAGCTTTCTTTAGGTTGCGGACGGAGACAAAGTTATATACGGAAAGGTTGGAGTGAATGGGGTAGTACGGATGCTTTGGATGGGATAGAAGCTTGTGATTGCACAAGTTACATGGAGAGAGTTATATCTTATTGGATGCGTTTGGTCTCCATTGTAAGTTTAATTACTTATTTCTAGTTGTGTTTGATTATTAAAGGAAGCCTGTTTGTGCTTTGATAACAATCTGACCTGACTGGCAGAGGGGACAGGGGCACACATCACTACCATTATAGAGCATGAGAGAACTGCTAAATATAATATTGTTGAAATTTCTTGTTCCTGTATCTCTTTCTGTCCCCTCCATGAGTTCAGTCACAAGGAATCTGGATTGACGAAGACTTCTATGTGCATGAGTGCCAGTCTTTACTTCATTTGAAATGTAAAGCTTTTTGTTAGGGGGTTTGTTCCTTTTTTCCTTATCCCCTCATCCAGCTTCTTCATCTACATTTCCCTTATTCCCCATTTTTTTGTGACAGGGAAGGCTGAGCAATACTTCATAGAATAATGAGAAAGTAAATATAAAGGATGCTTTGCCTCTTTGGCTATAGCCATTCTAGTATAAACTAATTAGGGACAGAACACCAGACGAAGCAGTGGCATGTGATTATTCATACTGCTTAAGTCTTAGTGAAGCTCTGGCATGATTTTCATTTGAGTGACGTAGCATCCTTTCAGAAACGTCCAGGCACAGTGCAGAGGCATTGGCAAGGGACCACTCCCAAGAAGCAGTTTGGATGTGGTGATCATAATTTGGAAGATTAAAGTTTAGCTGTATGCACTCAAGTCATGCAACCGTTGAATTCAGCATTAAATGAGTTGACTATGGCCTGTCTTATTCACTCACATAGATGTAGTCTTTGATTATTGTGATTGAATAGTCAGAGAACAAGGCAGGAGAATCTGTAAGGTGGGATCGATGGAAAGCACACTGTTAACTGTAGCTTCAGAAGGGCAAACGGGAACCTATTCTTATAATGATGCTACTCCAGTCAGTCAAGAACACGTATATAGTGGACCTCAAGAAACAGAAAATGGTGACTCAATGGTGCAGTTAGCTTGTAGCTGTATTAGCTAGCTCTTAGTCTTTATTATTTTCTGTTTATTTGCCATCTATATTACATGTACAGATGGCCTAGGAGATTGGAAATGTCTAAGAAAGAGATTAGAGTACTAGAGATCTGTCAAATGCAGGAAATGTATGCTATGGTAACAGATGTAGAAAACTTTTTTCTGTCACGACTGCATCCTCAAAGATATTTCCAGTGAGGCTGTTCCAACTACCTGTCCACCTAAAGAACACAGAGTGCTACCACTTAGAAACTGCCCCCCCTCCTTTCTCTGAGGGATTTCCCACTGCTGTTCAGATCTGCACTGGAATATCTGTCCTGATGATGAAAGTTTATGTCTCATAAAAAGGAAGCCTTTGCTGGACAAATGTAACCACCTACATATTTGCATACATTTCTATATATGTCCAACTAAAGATATACCTGCCAGCTATGATGGCAGTGGCTTTGTAGCCAGCCTCACAGTGCCTAAATTGACATCTGATGATGCATGACATCTCTGCCGAAACTCTTACTCCAACTGGCCTCACAGAAACAACAAACTACAGAGTGGATCAATCAATCAATCAAATAATGACAACAGCCAGTTTTCCAAAATATGCACACACATGTAGAGACAGAGATAATCTTATACTGTACAAAACGAAAACCTGAGTCTGAGTCTGATCTCAGGACGGTTCAGCTCAGAACTTGTGCTGGAGTTCACTGGTGAAAGTAATGTACATAAGATAAAGTCAATACCTCTACTTCTGCCTGTAATAACTTTTATTTTTAAGTATTCAACAGGTGATTCATACTGAAATCACCCTAACATACTGTTCACTTTTAACTGCACTAGGTATGATTATTTTTAGGCTCAAATCTCATTAACTTAAACTTCTGCACACTGAAGTAGCTGAGCTACTTAAGAGCCAGTGGAATTAACCTATACAGCATGAACTTTTCCCCTCTGTTCCTTTGTATCTGGTGCTGTATTATGTTTTATGACTTCAAAATGAATTTATTAAATGGAACTGCATTGAATCCATTCCTAAAACTGAGTACATTACTTCCACACTGCCTACTCTCTCAGCGATGTGCAATTTGCAGATTTCAAACAAAACACGTATTTGCCAAAGGACAGCCATTCTTTCTTTTATGAGTACATTGCTACTGCTTTTAGTTCCGCATTTCTAAATAGTTAGTAATTTTGGCTCATTGGTGTGTGTATCTTCTCCACAGATGAAGTGAAGTTTTATAATCCTTGTTTTCCATATTATAAAAAGTCTCAGAGAGTCAACACTTACTGGTTGGGTTTTTAAAAGTGCTCTGCCTGTGTCTAGTTCTGACTTGACTAGTGGCAATGATATGAAATTCCATCAGTTTGGTATAAAGACACAGTAAGTTACATCACATCATGAACTGTAGGAAAATCTCACATATTAGGGAGTGGAAAATATAACAGAAAAGAACCGTATTGTGCTGTATCACCTGTGGGTGTGGGTATTTTGTCTAGCCCTGATCAGCTGTACTATAAAATTAGCCTTCTTTCTTAAAGCCTTTTTATTGTTATTTTAAAGATTCTGCATAATGCAGATTCTAGACTGCAGCTTTCATGTCTTTGTCATTTCCTGCTGCCTAGGAAAGAATCCTAACAGCGTATTTCACTTGCTCTCTGCAGTACTCGCATGCTGACCTCCTAATCATTTCTTTATGTCTTCCTGCATTCTCTTTTTTTTTTTTTTTTTCCTGGGTAAGTGCTGTACTCCCTTTTACACTTGGAACTTATTCTTTCCATTTCTTTGTCACAAGACCCTCCAGCCGTTGAATCAAATTTGTGCTTAAACTCATACTTATCTTTAACGGGCATTTCAACATGAATCACTTAAAAAAAATCTTATGAATAGCAGCAGCAATTTCTACATCACTTTCACACTGGACTTCTCATGTGGCATGTTGTATAGAAAGGAACAGCTATATTTCTATTTATCTTGGTGATGCAACTATACCCATGCTCATTTGTGGCTTAAACCTGGGACACATCTAAAGTCTAACACTGATTAGCTGTTCAAGGCTCTGCTTCTGTGTGCACCGAAACAGCTCCAGCCTCAAGAAGCTCTCCACCTATCCATCTGCCATTTAAGCCTTGAAGGATTCTAGACATTGCGTGTTTTCATACTTAAGTTCCCAGAGACCCAATTCAATAGATATGCTCTAATAGACACCTGAAAGAAAACGGCTTCCCATAAAGTGTTGCTTTGACTGCCCTGCTTTAATTTGTAGCCAAAGGAAGAACTGCCTGTTTTCTCCTTCACTTCCCCTGCTCACCCCTGCCTGTCCACCTCCCAGGTGAAATACATTGTTTAGTAGGTCACTTGCTAAAGAATTGGAAGACTAAGAGTAAAAGCTCTCCCAGTTTGAGTGAATTCAGTACCCCACCTCCCAAAAAAGTTTGCTAGTCGCCACAATAAAAGCTAGACTGGACACAAGCTCCACTAGGAAGCAGAAAACACAAGAGTAGCATAAGATCCATACTATTTTTTTTTCCATGCTATTTGGGTCATGCAAAAATATACTGTCTTTATTGTACATACTACAAAAAGGCAGTTGCCTAAAAGAGAAAAATGTAGTCTGACGAGAAAAGAGAAAAATGTCTGATCCCTGCTCCCAGGACTGATTCTGTAACCTAATATTAAGCAGTAAATTCATAAGAGTAACAGTGTCCTTGGAGCAGACTGGAACCCAGCATGTCCTGCTTTCCCAGAAGAATGATCCCCCTGATCTACTGCAGTCCTTGAATTCTCTTTCTAGGGTGTGATAGAGCTTCAGCAGAACGTGTAAGAGCATTGATTATGCAAAGCAGTCTCCGGTCTAGCCTCTAACCTTCTGTGTTAGGAAAGAAGGAAATGTGGCACTGAACTTCTGCATCACCTCTCACACTCAACTGAGGTACCTGAGTTACAGATAGGGGCAGAATTTCCATTTCATTCTATTCTGAAACATTTATCTTGCTCCATCAAATGTAGGAGGATCCTTGGCTCCCAAGAAAGGATTCCAGTTTCTATTCACTTAAAAGTTGTTCTTTTTTAGAGAAGGATATCCACAGACTGCTCTCATCAGATAATGAACAAACTCTAATATAAACATTAGTATACTTTCTGTAAGTCCAGCTCCAGCCCTATTCCTAACAGTCTGGTAATAATTATCTGTCATTCTGTATATCCACTGCTACTTTTTAAGATATATTTTGCACTTAATGATCTGAGGGCAAAGTTTTATTCAACATATTGCAATAGAAAAAGAAACAATTTTTAACTTTCCATTGCATGCCAGCCTTTACAACTGAATGATGTTTTAATTATTGCAGATGATAAAAAGACAGTTAAGGGTTATTTCGCAAAGACTTCAGTCCAGTGCTTTACAGAGTGTCCAAGAAACTGTTGAGCAGATGCATCTTGTTTATATAGAACTTCTATGGTAAGTTGAGGCAGTTAGTGAAGCAATAGGTTTGATACAATAGAAACCAGAAGAAAAGCAGTTGCACAGCATGCCTTAAAGGAGGATCTCACCACATATGCTTTGGAAAATGTAAAGACATAACCCTAGCCTGATGTGGGCCTGTGCAGCTTTGCAAATATTCCTGTTTTAGGTAACTGGAAGTATTCACACAGACCTTTCCCCTGTTACTGTCAGTAATCCATGCCAATGGAGTACAAGGAAGAAAGTGCTTGCTTGCTTTATTTGTTTTTGTAATTATAAATTCAATTCTTCTGTGGAATTCCTTTAGTGTCACAGCAAGACTATTACTTTTCCTATTAATAGCATAGCATGCAAAATTAAGCTTTGGGGATGACAGAACTATCAGATTTATGAGTTCACCTAATAAACCCCCATTAAGTCTTGAGCTGTCAATCCTGTTAACTGGCAAAACTTTCTCCTACAGAGCCACCGCAAATTTTTGCTAAAATAGTAATATTTCCTGCACAGAACATGCAATATCTGCCATGGATCCCTTGGGAAAAAAAAAACCCAAACAAAACGTTAAAAAAAACAACTGTTGTGTTATGGATACTCGACATGCTTAATGTTAGTGACCGACTATTTTCAGTACTTTCTGCATGAAGCCTTTATGGGCCAAATATTTCTGAGGATTTCAACAACAGTGACCAAAACCAGCTTGAGTCCATAACCACCACAGTGGCCTTTCCTAATTACCACTTAGCATCCTTTACCAAACTCCCTGAGGTGGTTTCTTTCCTAGCATTAGTCCTCTTTGTCTTCTGCTAAATGACTTGGCCTCCCTTGCTGTCCAGCTCGCGAATTGTAGCTCCCACAGTCTGCTCTCAAAAAATATCTGTAGAACACATTAATTCACAGAAGGGAAACTATCTCTTATGGTATAAATGGATTATGTCATATGTGGTACATGTGACAAAAGAACAAAACTGAATTGTTCTGAAACATGTAAAATAAGGAGCAAATGCTTCCATAATAAAAAGTATTCAGGATTACATACACGTGTTTATTACACATCAATGCTTTTGCTTCAAAAGAATACTTTGTTAGTGTTGTTGTTTATATATTTCAGTTAAACAAAATTTCTGTGACTTGGGGCATTTGCCAGGACTGCAAATTTGATTCATGAGAATAGATATGGATCAGAAGAAATGATCAATCCAGTCTGGAATTTTATTAAGTTTTATTATGTCCTGGAGGAACTTTAATAGTGGAAAATTAACTCCTTCAGTTACCAAATAAGGTTCTCTGCTTTTCAGAGAGAAAAGCTGCCACTTGTGTTCACTCTTTTAGGACAAATACTGTAAGCTTGGTGGGAATTGTGAATGAATAGGGTGACCAAAATTTGTCCTAGAGCTGCCCTCTAAACACAAGAGGAAAAATAGGAACCTCTAACACTAACCAAGCAAAACTTGGTTTTAAGAATCATTACATCTGTAGTGTCAAGAAGGATTCATACAGAGTCTGTGGTCTCTGTGTAAGCTGCAGTACAGTGTCGACAATGCAATCTTTGAAAGGCAAAGGAATCTGAAGAGAGAACGTGAGGAGCTCTGTTTTGCACAACCTTTGGATATGTTTCCAAAGTGCCATATCCCAGATGTGAGACTTTCTACAACATCAGGTCATTATGTTTGCAAATATGGATGCAAAGAGCTGCTACATAACTGAGTTCACTATTGGTTCTTTAAAGCACTATAGCACATAAGCAACCAGCTTCTTGACACAGTGGTGCCAAAACCAGATCACTGGTAACTACTTGGTTACAGAGAGTCTGAGTGAGAATAGGAATACAGTTCTAAGGCTACAGCACTTTTGCTCTGAATTTCTTCTCCAATCTGTCTTATTCCAGAAAGAATTAATATTACTATATGATCTTGCCAGACAAAAATGAAAGAGGCAAAATCAAGGATCCACTCAGCATTTATCTGCAGACAGAAGGATGCAAAGAAAATTAGAAAAGACAACCTCTATGCAGCCTCTTCTTGAGGACTGCAATCTGTGAGAATTCAAAGCAGCACTGCTGAGATACTTGGTTCCTTTCCAGACCTACTTATCTGGCAGTCTAGAGAAAGGTGCAGTCATACATAAGCCCTGAAACAATTTGACATTACAATGGGCCCAGCTTCTCATGTTCTGCTAACACCAAAGGAAAGTGTTAGCGAATTAAAAATACAAGCAAGCAAGCCCATGCCATGTAAAATCGATTCAGAATGAAGCAGCATTATAATCAGATGTGGTGCTGAATGTGTTCTATGATGCTCTTATTAAGGCCTTCAGTTCAAACACTGAACTCCTTAACCATCCCAATGTCCTCCACAGAATTTCTGCCTATGTCAACAAAAGTTGTGTATGGCAGAGATCTATAATCTGTCTCATCAAAGGTGAATAATTTCTTTACACTGCATAAAGCTGTAATTGAATTATTTGCTCTTGAAGGATCAAATATTTCACATTATCATTTAAGGCCTTTTATTTGTAGGAAAGGAGATAACTATGCAAACCCTTACATCAGAAGGGCACTTAAGTACATTCCTCACTTTAAACATGGAAGTTAACGTGAAGAGGGCTACTAACTGCTTAAAGTTACACATAAGGTCCTAGACAAAACCTGGAAGGTTTCCTGAGCTTCTGAGTTAAACAATCACAAGGAAGGAAGTCTTTTAAAATAGTTCTTCAAGGGGAGGAAAAGTTAGGTATGACACGTGCAACACCACCTCACATAAATGTAACTCTACTGACATAAAGTTATTCTTGATTTGTCCTTATGTAAACAAGCTCAGTATCAGGCCCAATCTCACTTCAGAGAATAATGCCTTTAACAAATCATACTGTCTACGAGTAGCAAAAAGTAAACATCTTGAGCATGGAACACAGCAGCATGCAAAATTTTACTAACCTAACGCTGCAGTCATGTTTAAGCAGCCCACCAACCAACGAACCAACCAACCAACCAACCACAAACACGTACCAACTGTAAAAAACAGATCTAAACCTTTTCCACAAGAACTAGAAGTATCCAGAGGGTATTACTGGCTAGCTGTTTCCCCACACTACTCCACAACCTGGAGGTTTCCAGCTCTGAACTACCTGTTCCAAATCAATCGCATTATTTCTAACAAAAATTGTCAGAGAAAATGTCTACTCTGAATGTCTCTATATGAAATAACATAAAACGCTAAACAGCAGAAAATGTTGCAATCTGTGCTTGCATCTTCAATGCAGAAAGAAGCTATTAATAAATGTGCATTGTCCTAAGCAGTGAGATTATGCTTTCTGACCTCTTCACTTAAAGTTATAATTTTCTTCCAATTAGGTGTTTTGCCTGTAAGGTACACGAGTCTAGTTCTCTGCTCTGATTAACACTGAACACCTACTGTGTTCACCAAATAGATGACCACTTTCCTGCTAATAATTTAAATAAATGAATATGATGAGTGGTCAGCAGGCTGGACAGGCGACCTTGCTAATACAGATATGTTGTCTTCATTTTATCAAGATGTAGAGCGTCTTCAGTGCGAAGCACAGCTGGAAAGCTGTGTGCCACCACAGTTTGCTTAGCACATGTGCTTCTTTCATCTTTTGATTGGTGTTTGCATCTCCTCTTGGTTAGAGAACATAAGTGCTTCAGAAGTAATCTGATGAGGGGATCAGGAAGATAGCAGCAGGCGCTAACAATCTTAACAGAGCTGATAGGTGGGTTTTAAATTATGAGGGCCTATGTGTCTGTGTCAAGTTCGTGCAAGTGAAGGAAAAAACCCAAACATATTACCAGATTTTTTAAGAAAATCCTAAAATTTAAAGAAATGTGAAAACAGGGAGAATCTCTATCTCTACATCCATGTGCTAGTTTTTATTTATTTTAAAAAACTGTATTATGTCTCCTTTGAATTTATTTCTTTTGATATCTATGTTTTACAGCTATTTTTGCAGTATATTCCACCTGAAAAAACAGGTGCAGTACCACATATTGGTATATTGAATATGCCATCTACCTTGAGTTCATTAGAAAATACAAGGGAGTGCCTAAAAGATTTATACATCCTAACAATTCTCCTCTTGTGAAAACTGCAAGAGTTTTTGTAGCATCATCTGTGAAATGGACTTGGTTGACGTACCAAATTTCCTTAGGTCTAGAATCAGCCTGACTCCTCCTGCCCCTGGCAGATTATGAAACACCTGGAGTACAAGCCATCTTGATTGTCTTCATGTGAAATGGGCTAAACGGCGCCTTGGAACATCTGTTCCAGGAGCTCCTCCAATAGAGATTTCTTTCTATAGTAGAAAAGACTTGTGAAGCACTCTTTGGGATCCAGATATCTGAAGCGAGCTCTTCACAGGAGAAAGTACTTTGGTTTGCCTTGCAAATCAAATGCACCTTTCAAATTTCAAGCCAAAGGTTCTCTGCAGTTGCTATCACAGAGAAGGGGCATTCCAAAAGCAGCCTTTTCTCTTACTCCTTCCCATTTGTACTGCAATTTACAGGTCAGGTTATGGTAACACAGGTCATCTGCCCTTTCTTTCTGGGATATAAGGGAAATTGGAAAGATTCATATCTTAGTTACTTATGGAAATACTCTGAACTGCTATTATCTACAGCACAAGTGACAGAAACTTTCATGAGAACTGTGCAGACATCCTGGTGTCTGGTGGTTAATTCTGCATTTTGTTTCTAGGGATAAAAACACTAAGACACATTCAGACTGCCTGCTGAGGCGCCTCAAAAGGTGGATGTAGTTCACTACAGTATCTACATTGTACTGGGCAGCAAGTGATTGAGACAACTAAATTCAGAGCTGACAGACCTAAATTTCCCATATAGTCAACAGATAAAGAGAGGTGCCTTCCTCATTAATCACTAGTATCTCTTTCTTGTGTATCAGCTGTGCTCAATCTCTGTGGGATTCTTGCAAAGTAATTACTAAGTTGATTCTCAAAAGATCAGGAAATATTTTTCTTATAAAATTCTATTATCACTTTTCCGATTTTATGAGGATTTTTTCTTAATGACTAATATTTGACATAGAACAGATATATACTTATTAATAAACATATGTATTATTACTGGAATAACATGGGATCCTAAGAAAAACTTGACCTGTGTAAGTTTTAAATCCATGCAATATGCAGAGCAGCTAATACAGGTACTTCTGTAGAATTTTTGCATTCTTAACCACAGCCTACTATATATGGAAGGAAAGCAGTCAAAAAGTAATGTCAGCCTCTGTAGATTGATTAGGACCACTAAATGCATGTGTAACTGTGTTGGAATAAGTAAACCACTGTGTTTCATTATGATAGTAAAAGTAAACTGAGTATCAAGCCTGCTGGCTTGCCACAAGCAATTTTCTTAAGCTCTTGAGTTTTGCTTAGGTTTTTTTTGTTTCCATTTTATCATTTTTGATAGTGTAGATTCAAAGTTTTTCATGTCAGCAGTTGCACCATAACCTAAGCACCAACAAGCTCAGTCACCACTATCCCTTAAAGAAACTGCTAGACATCCTGCACTTGCCCATCAGGACAGCAACAGCAGTCGCACATCAGCCTGATCTAACACAGCTTCTCTTCCAGGTTCTGAAACAGCAGAGTTCCCTGCAAA
Source organism: Numenius arquata (assembly GCF_964106895.1). Lineage (NCBI taxonomy): Eukaryota > Metazoa > Chordata > Aves > Charadriiformes > Scolopacidae > Numenius > Numenius arquata. Next base: position 42,277,648 of record NC_133584.1, read on the forward strand.
AGGAAATGCCTTCCCTGTTGCATCAAACTCATGTTACTTTTAAGACTGGCCATTTATGCTCTACCAATTTTGTTGGCAAATTTAAGCAATTGAGGAAATGCTACAGGTTCAGATATCCGAGAAAATGCATATAGCCACCCAGCTGGCCATCATCTTGCCCAAATGGAAAGAATACTTCCAAAGTCCTTCTATAAGATTTAAGATCTGACCTTACAGAATGCTGAAACAAAAGTCATACAACTTTCATACCTGGTTCCTAAGAGGAATCCAACTGAGGACTGCTGAAAGCTTTTCTTATATTTTTATTGGTTAGAAAGGTGAATCTACCCAACCAAAAACGTGTTCCCTGGAAATGGGAACAAAATACTTTTTAGATAGCTCATTAATTTTTGCATGATTCTTTCATTTCACCCCAGTGCATTATGATGTCTGTCATTAGCATATGGACTCTTGAGTAAATGGATACTGATTACATATTTTGAAAATACTAGTCCAATATCCCAAAAAAGAGAAAGGTGAATAGATCAATAATATTGCTGCTATATTAATTTGGTTACAACCAGTGATCTTTATGTCTAAATGGCATTTATGCCATGGTATGATAACCAAAATATATGAATTTTAGAAGGACTTTATCTATGTAAACCTCTCACTCTCTACATTTTTAATAGAATCAACTAAAGTACACAGCATTCAAGTCTCAGAGGACTAAGGTATATTATAATAGTTCATTCTGAATAGTTTCTTGGGGTAGAGGGAAGTATAGGGCAAATTTTTCAAAGGGAAGAGACCCATTTTTGCTCACAAAAATTATCTGTAAACTTGTGACAGCATTTATGTGGGCAACCATTGACATTATATAAGCAGATCCAGAAAATACACTTGCAAATGATCAGTACAGGCACCCAGCTGTAGCTGATGCTTTGCTTGTACCTCCGTGAATATTCTCCTGGTAACAGCATGCATTAATCCACTACTAGGATTACATTTTATGCAAGCATTTTTAGCACAAACACACCTCCACCCTCCTTGTTTGAAATGTGAGTGCTGGTGTATTAAAAAATATTTGGAAGACAGACTTATTAAACTAATTGTTAAGAGAACACAGTGGGGTATATTTTCAGTGTGGAGCAGAGAGATTTAGCTGCATGACTTCCATTAGCTTTAATGAGAACCACACAGCTAAATGCTCATACACCACACTAGAAGATTAACCCAGAAAACACACATTGTTTACTTTTTACTAATACTCTGATTATTACCACGTTCTTCCTCCTCCTCCTCTTCTTCCTCCTCCTCTTCCTCCTCCTCCTCTTCATCCTCCACATCTTCACCTTCCTCTTCATCCTCCTCTTCTTCCTCTTCAATCTCCTCTTCTTCTTCTCGATCTATCTCCTCATCATCCTCCTCCTCGTCACCTTGCTCCTCATTATCATCAGAATATTCCTCCTCTTCTTCATCTTCTTCCTCTTCTTCCTCTTCCTTTTCATCCATCTCCTCTGTTCCATCGGTTTCATAGCACTCATCTACCGAAGAGTTGTCTGCTTTAACCACAAAGGGTTTTCTTTTGGGAGCTGGTTCTTGGGGTTGCTTATCTTGTGTTTTTCGTTTCTTTGCCAAAGGACAGCCATAAACACTGTGCAAAAACAAAAGATGCAGATTATTACACTGTCCTGCGGATTTCTGTAGGTCAGATTGCATAACTTATGTCATTTAGTCATATTTTCTAATTCTACACCATGATTAGTTGCTCTTCTCAAAATGCATATTTTCAAAGTAAAATGCAGCTTAAGCAATAATGACCAAGGGCAGGAACAAAACCTGTGAAATTGCAAACAACTATTATTTTCCTGAAAGTGTCACATGTACGTGCCAGCAGAACAGTTACAGAACTGATACAAATGTGTGCTTTTCCTTCTCATTCTTTTATCTTTTCTGCATGTTACACTTGTTCCTAAGGCAGATGAATATAGTTAAAAACCAGCAACCTTATCCCACCTGTTAGCTATCAGTACAACAATCAGGAATAAAACAATGCTTCATAATTTTGTAAGGTTATAATTGTGTACAATTAAGATATGTTTCAATGCTATTTAAATAATAAAAATGCAACCACATTCTTAACATTGTTGCTTATTGTTATTATTATTATAAATGATGGTTTGTTTTTAAATTCTCCATTTATGTGCTCCACTATATGCTACCAGGCTGGGAAAGCAAGCTCCCCAACAAAACCAAAACCAATAGTTTTCATGGCCAGTGTTGGAAGTGTTCTCACATTGAAAAAGATCAAACAATAAACAAAACCCTTTGTTAGTAAAAGAAATCAAACTTTTCAAAGTTGAGTACCTCTACCTCGTTGATCATTTTAATGCATTGTAACGTAAATAGCATTTCAGAGTTCTGGTCTCCTATCAGAGCAGCCACCTGCTCTCAAAGTCCTATAATCTGCATTTGTTAAATGTTATCACTCTTGTGTAACCCCTAAAACCTCCTACACGGAGTGACTGCACACACAACATGCTTTTTTGCTTAAAGAACTTCCTCTTCAAACTTTTTTATTGTGTGATTATAGATGCTACTCAAGCTACATTGGTTTTTAGTCTTCTTCCTGTGATTAACTAGTTTTAGGACATTTAAACTGCTCTTTCTAGCCCTTTCTGTATATCTACTTATAACTTCCTTTTATGTTATATTTTTGTTTCTTTTATGCCGATTACAAAACACCGAGGATCTTTATAATTTTCTTCCACTCTGAAAATGCTTCATATTCTATTGACAGACCACTGAAAAATAGTGGTTTTCACCACACTTAGTACAACAGATGTGCTCTTCGCGGTGTCTGCATGGTCTTGATCGTGGTCTGATTTAATTGCATCCCAGCAGCTATTCATCCCGATTACTTAAACCGCTACTTAGGTAACAAGCATTTTATTTAAGTGCGTGCCTAACCATTTTATTTAAGTGTCTAACTTAGCCATTGTCTTATGTAAATTTTAAAGCACTTGTTCACGGGAGGGCTGGCTCAAGTCTGCCTTTCACACATATATCTAAGGAACATACACAGTAACAAAAGATGGCATTCATCATCAAAAACCTGCCAGGGAGACCTTCTCTGCAGAACACAAACACCTCTCTCTCTATGTAGGGACTATAGGTGTCTTTAAACTCTAATCCAGCATGTCTAAATTAATCACCTCTCTCCATTCACACTATGACGAAATACTGAATAAATTTTAAATACCCCCCATCTAGCCAGATTCCAATCCTCCTCATTTGGGGGTGGGTGTGGGGTAATAGTCCTAATGGGATAAAGTTTCCAGACACCAACACCAAAGTTGAGGCCTAATGGTGCAGGCTAGAGGGGGAATAGACCCACATCCTCCAGACCCCAGGACCATGCTCCATCCGGCAGGTAGTGCTCTGGGGAAGAGCATCCTCTTCTAGAAGGTGAGCTCCTGTGTAGCTGGCTGCAAGGAACTCAGTCTGATACACAGCAGGCAAGCAAAAGCCCAAAGCTTCACTCAATTTATGAGCCCTAAACTTGTGAAAAGAAGAGTGTTAACCTTCAGGTATAATATATTTGTATATATTCAAAGATAGTTTGATGTAAAACATATAAATATGGCAGAAATCCTTGTCCCTAGGTCACCACTACTGCTCACTGCCAAATCACTGTCCTGCCTCTTGCCCTGTGAGTCCTCCTCTTGGTCAGGACCCGCCTGCTCAGAATCAAGAGGAATGGTGGGACATCATATTTTCATGGAAAATATCCCAAATCATCACAGTCAGTGCAGAAAGAGCAGTTCAGTCTCCATCAGTGTGGACAGTTCCTAAATCCTAGGGCAAACGAGGAGCAGTTTGTTGTAGATCCGACCACAGCAGGTTTATTTTGGCGTTTGCCCTGGTGCTATGAGGGTTCAGGAGCCGTCTATTTAAACTCTCCATAGGGAACTCTGAAAGAGGGCAGATGAATTTTTCCGCAGAGCTGGAATTTCAGAGTGTATGTACTGCCCAGGGAAATGACCGGATAATTAGGGAGGAACCTGTTTCCTTTAGGTGCCTAACAGGTTGCATGCTGGAAAACAGGAGTGGGTCATGGCCTGGGGCTCAGGCAGATTATAGAAACCGCGTATCACTTCAATGGGATTTAAGCAGACAGGAAAACATTTATTGAGTGGTTGTGTCCTGCTTTCTTGATTTCTGTTCCTTCTCTTTGTGATACATATTACCCTCACTATAGCTTCTTCAATGCCATTATCATTAAATGATATTTTCTCAAAATCCTGATCTTTATTTTCAAAGATGTGAGTAGGCTTAGCCCCAGCAATCCCCAGGATTTCATTTCTTCCTTTTATTATAACCTTCTTAGAACACCGTAAGAGGTAAAGATGACACTTCAGGCAGCCCTGAGCTAAAACCATCAAGGCTAAAGGGACCAGTAGATGTGAAACTCCGAAAATTTTTGGCCACTGGAGGTGACGCAAACTTGAATTTTGTCACATCAAAGACAGAACATTCACCCTACCCTGTCCCAATCTTTGTCCAGTTAAGAACACTAAATACTTGCAGAAGTTTTTATCTAGTAATGCCCCAAAAAAGTTCTCTTTGGAATTCACAACAGGCTAGGAACTGGGGAAGAGCACAGTAGGATAAAAAATACATCTATTTTGTTTTGAACTGTTGTTTAATTTTTGTATTTGGCACCTAAATATAATTGCATGATTTTTTAGATGCAAATTATTGGTGAAAGGTAGAAAGAAATTGTTGTAATTGCCATTTTTGTTCATCTTTAATCTTTTTTTCATGGCTTTACGCCTTTCTACACAACATTTTATAAAGTTTGTGAGAATATAAGACTGCTTGGGATTCAGGCCCCCCTGGAAAGTGCATAACTGGCAATGGAAATCAATGCCTGTTAGCTGCCTGACCAGCTTTGATGCTTTTATAAATCTCATTAAATAACTATTTGCAATTCAGCTATTCAAGTAAAGTTGTGAATTTGACATTAGTTTTTCACTTTATTTATCTAGTCTCAGTGCCTTCGCTCATAGCATTAAAACTGAGGACACACCAGCAACTAACAGAACCAAACATTTGCATAGGCCAGCACTAAGGACTTGGGAATATATCACTTTTCCAAGGAAATCAGTTATGTTAGTTAAATCCAACTCAGCTTTTGTAAACTCTTTCCTGATTAGTTTGTACCAATGTGTTGCCCATTTTCTCAACAATCCTGAATTTGGTTTTGCCCGTGCTTGGATTTATAGTTTATGAAGCTACCATTGCATGGGTTTTTCTTATAAAACCTTTAAAATACTGTCTTGCTTGGGCTTCCTTCTGCTCTTCAACTATATATACCTCATATAGCTTATCTATACCTCAGGTACTACAGACTTCATAGTCCGAGAGAGTTAAAAAAATTATCCATGTCTTTCAGAAACCTGGGAAACAGGCCACCAGACCTGGAGCTTACTGTTTAGCTGCCCTATTTTCTTCTTTTTCTTTCTTAACCTGTTTCGCTCTCATTCTTTGTTTCATTAATTTTTCAGATTCTGCCTCCAGGACACTTCTCTCTGTTTCTAGCATGTTCCCCGTGGTCCCTCTGGCGAGCGCACCGAGGGGAAGGCAGCGCCAGCTTCTCAGCAGCCTCTGCCACTCACTTCCCCTCCCGACCACATAGGGAGATGACAGTCTCTCCCACTGACCTCTTGTTCCTTGTATATTTATGAAATCTGTTATTGTTTGTCCTTATGGCTTCTGCAATTTTCTCTCCATTTCCAATTTTGGCTTTTGTGATCATCCCCTTATTTGCTTATTTTTTAGACTTGTTTATCCCTGCTCAAAGCGATGACCCCATTGATTTAACTGTCTTGTATGCCTTTATCTGTTCTTTTATTGCTCACTGTATTCCCCTGGTCAGCTGTGTTTGTCTTATTTTCCCCTCACGCTTCAGCTCTCTGGGCTTTCAGCACAATATATATTTGGGCTTCCTGAAACACACTTTTGAATATTCCACATTGTTTTGCTATGTGTCTCAGTCATCTCCAGTTTTTGGAATGTCATAAATAATTCTTGTGGAAAGAACGTTGTAGAATTTTATAGTAATAAGCTCCAAGAGGACATATAGACATTAATAATTGAAGAAATTGAAGAAATAATATATGAATTTATACTCCTTAGAAGATGATTTATGGTATATTTTTAACACTCACGCAATTTTTCTTCATTAAAAAACATATGATGCTACTCACTGATACATTCAGTAAGATCTTTCTTCAGGAAATACATATTTCTTTCCCAGAGTTGAACTTCTTGATTTTTATATATTTTATTACTAATTTAACATAGTTTTCAGCATAATTAGCATGGTTATTATTTCAACAATAACATTATAACAATTAAACATGTCTCTTTAAATATATATAGTGTTGGACCAGCAAACTACAAGGGACTTTCTAAATCAGATTACTGATTAATATTCTCCCCTCCATGATATGTCAATTCACACATAAAAGGTGGGACATGACACCTATGTCTGGAGGACACTTTCCTCTTAGAGTGTCTTATTTGCCTACGTGAATTAGAAAGGGAGTTTATGTGACCAATAAAGGTTCATTCAAATTTAAATACCTAATTCAGATCGTGATTCCTATCTGCCATGTTTACCAGCATTTTTTCATTTTTATCTCTTTTCTATTCAATCTATTATTTCAGAAGCCTTGTGCTATAAGATCAAAGTCAAGAAAAATAACATGATGGCAATATTATGCCCTAAATCTAAATATTTCTTCTTGGAGGATTGTTTTTTTTTTCCTCTTTTTTTCTCATTAGTACTTTGAAAACTCTTACAAAGTGTTATTTCAATATAAAATGTGTACCCAGCAACAGTGCTCTCATTCTTTCTTCTTTTTATGCGAGAATTTAATTTAACATAAACCAAAATATTTAGCAGGTAATAGAATCTAAAAATTTGCTATATAGACTGCTAGTGAAGTTATCAAAAACATTTAGTGAAGCACTTCAGTATCTGAAGTGGCACCGAGGTGGAATTTTATCATATACAGTTGAGGCTAGCAAATTAGGAAAAGTCTGCTTGGAAGCAAATGTCTGCTTAAGGATTCATGGAGAAAGTTCCCAAGGCATTTACACTTGTTTCACTGGATACCCTAAGTGTTATTTTTGGTTTGGACTAGATAAATTCCAAGTCCATATCTCTAGATGAAGACTTTTACAGCACTGAGAAAACAGACTGAGATAAGTCCTCTAAAAAACTGAATCTTCAAGAATGTGCAAACCTAATTAATTTGCATAACACTGCATCCTATTAAATCACCCTCAAAGCAAGGACTACATTTAGCTTTAAAGGACTGATTCTATCAACTGATAGTAGTTGACCAGAAAATAAGCATTTGTATTCCTCCAAACCCTACATCTTGAACTCCCTGCACTCCAGGAAGATGCCCTTCCTAGCAGACAATGCACAATTATGAGGAAGAGCTGGTAACATTCTCTTTGAAGCTGGACCATTGCAAGAATAAAGTCTTTCAGTTGAGGATGATCTTCCATTCATATTTAAATGACTGATTAAAGTATGCCAAATTACTACAGGAATGAGCAGCAAACCCAGTGGACAATGACAACTGTGAGGCAGCAGAGTCAAACTTCTTTGTGAGCAATTATTTTTGTTCTCTAAGCCACACTGGGCAGGAATCTTTTCTACCACACAACAGTCCCGCGTAACGCCTGCGTACCATTCTGGAATATGGGAGGTATTGAGTTGAACCTTCCCAGGATGTAAAAGGTAAATAACTTTGCTGAGTACTCTAATCACTAAGCTATAGAAGAGAAAATGGGAAAAGCAACAAGTTAAAGATCAAGAAGGACATGGAGTTTTTTGAGCTTATATTTCACAGAGATGGCTATCTGCAGCCTACTACACAGAGTTACTAGACAGAATCTGCTTTCCAGGAGCTTGCTGGCAACTAAGCCAGAGCCTTGAATACTGTTCCATTATTAGGCATGCGTCTTGCAACCACTGCACTGCCAAGCACCACAGCATCTAAGGCCACTTACAGAATGACTGCCCTCACCCATGTCTTCTCAGTTGGAGTTAGGCACTAATCCAGAGACATATTGCTTTGGAAAATCTGTGTTCCCGTCCACATTTTACATGCTTCAATATAGTTGTAAAAGTGGGCCCAAATTACTATGTTTTTATCTATTTAAACTATAATTAAAAGTAACAAATACCTTTTAAAATACAATAAACTCATCTCCACAGTTCTGCTGTATTTCAGACTTTCCCACGAGCTTCTGCTTCTGGTTCAATAAATCAGATTATTATAAGCAGGAAGCGCTTTTATATGTGCGAAGTCATAACACATCATCTTTACTTCATTTACTTGTACCGAATAGAAGTTTGTTGACTTTTCAGATTAGGTAGGTATACAATAGTATTTCAATTCAGGGAAAACTATTCATTTACGTGAACAGGTACAAGCTTGACTCATAGGAATGAGTGAAATGTTGAGAACTCTATCCCTTTTTTCCTTCTGGAGTTTCAAATATTTGTGTACTGCATTATGGAACAGTAAGAAAAATTACAGAAGTGCCCAGAAATGCTGGATCTCAAAAGGTAAAAGTAGATGTGATATTTTCTTCACAGAGCTTTAAAAGTCAACTCGATCCTTTTGCACTTCAGAGCCTTTTTAAACACATGAATAGCCACAAAATACTGCAGATCTGCTCATATGTATAGCATTATTTAACTAAATAAGCCCTAAAGAAAAATCAGTATCTTTAAAAAATAGCATTACAAAAAGAAGTTAGGAGTAACAAATAACCTGAGAATAGAATGATGTGCCAGAAGTAAATGGAGCTCAAAACTCAAGCATCTTTTTAGAAATTCAAATATTGAAATATGTATTTTTAAACAAAATAAAGCAGACTACCTTTGATGCAGTCAATACAGTCAAGTAACTTAAGTCAAAGTGAGGATCTTTTATTTAATTGGATCCTATATATCTCCAATGTGAAGCACCTCTCCACTCTTATTCATTGAGACTCCAAACTGGTGTAACTAACTGAACCCTGTGATGAACGGTGGAAAACTTACTGGCTAATCTGCTCTCCGGCTGGTGAGATCATTTCGCCCATAACCAAAGTCTCTGCTCTTGGGACATGACAACTGAAAGGAAACTTTCAGTTTTGCAATAATTAACCCATTTAAACAATAAGTTTATTTAATTGATTGAATCTAATAGCTGTTCAGTGAAGAAAAATGAGGCACAGTAATGTATTTCTAGGTGTTGTACAAATACATAGGAAAAATCTCAGCCCTGGAGAACTCATTTAAAGCAAGATGTAAAAAATAAACGCAACAAATCATGAGACTAAAATCTTATGTGGCAGCACAGGTTAGCGAAGTACATGCCCTGCAGTTGTAGATTATTCCAAAGTAGTTATATAAATAAATCAATATCATATCTGATTGCCCCATGACTTATGATGTCATGGATGGGGCTCATCTCTCACCTACCCCGTGGCTTCTAAAAATTAAGTCTATGCATGTCATGCTAAGCTCCCTTCATAAGTCAATGCAGAGAAACTGGAACCTCCTGGGAGGCAATTCATCTCACCTTTCTTAGACACTTTGCCTATCTCTCCACTGACAATTAACAGAGTTAATGACAGTTAACTTATATTTCTACCATTTATGAATCTGATAAAAGTGAGAGAAATCCAAGCCTTTTTCTCTCTTTTTTTTTTTTAAATATTGTGTGTCCATCCCCAACAAAGACAGTACCTAGCAGATTTTAAAACCACACAACCACAATACTTTTTATAAAGAGAAAACCAAAGCCCTGCTTCTTTCCTTTCCACAGCTGCTGTATCACTTAACATGAATAATTCTCCTCCCTACAGTTTGGCTATCTTTTCAAGACTACCTGCATGATCCAGTATCAGACAAATGCTGTAGCTGCACCCTAATCTTAGAATGGCAAATACCCAACTTAATTGTGTGTTCGGGAGCCGGAAGCCACAATTGATTCTATCTTGTTGCCAGACCCTTGAATACAGGGACTGATCAAAGAAACCAGGACAGTGCAAAGAGCGCAGGTTTAATGACCTATATTGATTCATCAGACAAAATGCATATAATCAAGTTTTGCTAAGTGGCTATTGATTCTGCACACTTCAATGTTGATTTAGATGTAACCCACACACATAAAAACGGGAACATGCAAAGCCAGTGACTGCTTCTGCATTAACTTGAATAACACTGACTCCTGCACTAACTCAAAATCCTGAAGTTCACTTTAATTTCAGAAATCTAAACTGGAAGAAAAACATTGGGGAAGAAAACCCTCTATTTTTCTACGTACAGACAAAAATGAGGTTGGTTATGCTGAGCTAAATCAAAGCAGTATCTAGAGCTGCCAAAATGTCCAGATTTGTGTGCATCCTGTTTTCAGCCTTGGTGGTAATGACAACTCTTTCCACAGGTAGAGGGCAGGGCAGGTTCCAATTTATTTACTTTTCATGATAACATGATATCATAAAATAGGAAAAGTTCATAACCAACCATTCAACAATTTGGAAGGGTTAGAATATGCTACACGGGCGCATCTATCAGTGACAAAAGATCTTTGCATAGTCACAATGTTTGAGCCTTGGACATGATATGAAATCTTTCTATTCTGATATTTTAAACATAATTGCTTTTAAGCAATTCAGCATGCTAAGTTCAAGCATTCAAAAATCAAGGGAAATAAGCTGCTGGAAATCAAAGGCGATTCACGTAGTTATACTGTCAATCATTTAACAACCCAGCTAGATACGTATTAGTAGAATCAACACCCTTAGACACAGACTCGATAGATCATATTTAACGACAACACAGCAGGTCAAATATCATTCTAGCATGTACTTAAGTGTTGAGTAATAGAGTACGCTGTCATTTTATTGCATCTCTAATACAGGGCTACCATAATGAGACTATCAGCTACTGACTCCTATCACAAATACTCTTCCCATCATCTCTCCACAGATTCACAATAGCACTGGCTCCTAACTTAATTTTAACTACGAAAGATAGATGGCACAGAATTAAGAAATACGATACACCAATTTTCCACTAACTATAGCAATAAGTATCTTACTTGATCCAAAAAGCTAATGGCTACGGAATATAACCAAAGAAAAGGGATAATACTGTGGAGCAGTCTTCTAACACAAGAATGTGACTGTCATCACTAAATACCTGAAATTACAGAAAAAAATGACAAAACCAAAGTGATACAGGCTGCAACCACTTCAGTGCCTATGTAATGGAATCCCACCTCCTGTATAAGCTACAGGACACCGTTCTTTGTCTTGCACGGTTGGTTAGGAGCCATTCAAGTGTGAAATATTCTAAATTCTGGTTGTTAGACTATCGAGATGTTTAAATCTTCCTATTTTGAAAAAAAGCAAAGAGATTGTTCCTTTCCGTAACACAGAGAAAACATGATTATTCTAAAACAGAATAGAAATGACAGCATTCTATCTACTTTATTGCATTATGGAGCTGCAGATAGAATTGGTCTCTTGGTAAAAATGTTAACCATTATTAATATGTATTTAGCAAACATAATTATGAAGGAACTGAAAGTTTATCCTCCATATTAATTTTTAAGGGTGCTTTCTTTCTTAGTGGAGTCTACACCAAAAAAGTTACCATAAAAATATGTTTAATGTAAAGAGGATTTCCAAAAAACTTTTATCACTATACCTCCTTGTGACTAATTTCTAGGATAAAATTTTGATACTAGTTGTTGTGCCTGGCAGCTTACTACTGCATACAAAGTTATAGGCATAAACTTACAATCAAGACTTTATGCTCTTTGTTCTAGATGGACACAGCTATTTTAGTATTATGCAATTTTCAACAGTCATTAGAGTCCCTGTTAGCACTTCCTATCAGAGATGCATTAGAGCAATCTGGGGTTCTAGACCCCCACAATTCTCCTGCCCTAACTTTTGATGAGTGTGGCAGTAATGGGGCACACCCTTCAAGAGACAAAAATATAATGGCATATGCTTTTCCACCCCACTTAAGTACAAGGCAGGTATTGTGGACTGTTATTCTCACTCTAAGAAGATGCTGCTGCACACACCCCGCCTCCCGCCATGACTTACACCCTCAAAGGTGCATATTTGCTTGTGCTAATAATCGACTGAACCAGTCTCCTTCTGCAGCACATAGCAGTCACTTTGCTGTAATATCAGGGGGTGTTGCATGTAGTATTCCCACTAAGATACTAGCTCACCTCTCTTAAAGAAATTGGTTCGAGCTGTTGGCAGACTCAAAGGACAAAACTGAATCTCTTATGTTCAGTTCATTTTTTTTAAACCTTTTTTTTTTTTTTTTTCATGATTAGAAGAAGAATTAGAAATTCTTTGGTTTAAAAGTGGAAGCTTACCTACTGGCTTAATCACGTCTCCAAAAGCCAGATTTCTAGATGTGGGCCTAAATGGCTTTGCCTTAATCTGGCCTTTTTTGATATATTTGATGAAAGGAAGGACGTCTGTTCAGACAAAAAAAAAATTAAAAATCTAACTGAATTCCATCACATTCTAGTCCAGAATAGTGAGGCTCCAACTTGACTCATATCACGATTAAAAAAAAGAAAATACTACGGTATATAATGTTACTTTTTATAGCTGACAGTGAGTTCTATTAGACTGTAGAAGAGTCTCTGAAGGAAAATGAAAATAGCCTCCCAAGGGAGTGGAAACCCCACACAGCATGATTTAAATGTGGCAGCTGGGTTGTGGGTGGAAATGGCGGTTTCCATTGAAAATCTGCTGCCAATATACCTCCTATGGCTCGATTTCACAGGGAAATGTGGCAGTTATCCCTCTCTGCAGTTCAGCTGCTCAGTTTTAAAGATGCAGAGACAGGAAAGGTAGCAAGGGCCAAAGACCGAATAGAGAAAGGTCCAGAACGATGTACTGTTCAAGGAGCACAGGGTCCCAAAATTGGGAAATGGCTTGAAGTACAAGTGTGTTAACAGGAAGATGGCAAGAAGAGGAACAGACTCTTTAGTTTTATAAGATGAAAGGCAACTTTTTAGATAGTGTGTGTTACTTCAAAGACTACTTTAAATTTTTTGAATAGTTTGAGGCATTCGATGCTTAACGCTTATGTCTCATTGAAAGTCGGTTTGCAATGCATTAGTCACTTTTAAAAATGGTCCCTATATATCTGGGGCACAGATCTATAATGGGAATAGTTGTGGCAACATTAAATATCAGCACACTTAACTTTAAAGTACTTAAGTTTAGATGACTAAGTTCCTTAGTGAATAAATTCCCCAATGGTAATATATAGGTATATAAGCCTGGGAGTCCCTATAGCAAGCATGTTGACTGTGGTGTATCTACGCTGAGAAATATGAAGTACCATGAAAAGAATGTTTCCAAAATCACCTCTCTCTTGTTGACATTTGCAGCTACTAGCACCTCTGACTTAGGCATCATCTTGAAAATATGACTCATAATCCAAAAAGACACTTTCTGGTGCAGGTACGAAAATCATGCCTGTAGTATGGGTGGCTACTTTATTGCTCTCTGTTTTGATACAGGCAGTGTGCTACTGTTCTTTGCCTTTTAAAAAAAAAAAATTCAGGTTGAAACAATTGTCAAAAAAATGGAAGATCCTTTCTTGTATTTTTTTTTGGAACCCAATCAACCTGTTATCGTTCCTAATCTGGTTCCTCTAGAGGAATTCTTTAATCATCAAACTAGCTTTTTTCTCTCTTTCTCTGTTCTCTGTAGAAAACCTCATGCTCCTTTCTGTCCACAGGCCCAGCTTCAACAGCTGTGACAGAAGGCAGCCTCATCCTAGTCAGTCTTTGCCTGTCATCCTTTCGGTATGGTTCTGACTTGGGAATTAATTAACAATGTGCTTGGGCTCAATCAGGCTGATGGAGAAACTGAAGCAGTATGTTGCTTCCTGAGGTAGCATTCTCATTGCTGGTCCAGGCTGCACCACTATCACAACGTTTTTCAGTGAAAAGGGATGTTACTGCTACGCTGTCTATAGAAATCAGTGCTGTCCCTGCATGTTAGCGTGAGCAGAGAATGCCTGCTGTGCTTACTGTGTCAGAGGATGCTGGCGTAAGTACACGTGGTCTGCAAATCTCAAATGTTCTGGCATGTAGAAAGCACCGAGCAGCACAGCTTAGCTAAACTGGCAGCACCTCTGGGTATACATAAATAGCTTTTCTATTACAAGTTTGATCAACTACGGACTCGGGATTTTTGTGGATCCTTCTCTTGGAGTTTAGTACCTAAGCTCTTTTAATTTGTGCTTTAGAAGCTTGCGCTTATATTCTGGTTTATGTGACTAAATGGTTTTTTTTGAAAATCAGATGCAGAAATTTAATGACGGAAACCATTTTTCTCTTATTCTCTAATGAACAGGTTAGTGTACTAAACAGAAGGTGGGCCAGGTATCAGAAGACATTTTAGTGTCCATAATACCTAGAGGGTTTTGAAGGTAGGGATGATAAACTGCATAGATATGATGTTACTTCAAATTATCTGCTACCATGCAAAGTTATACTGTAATGTAGCCAGTAGGTAAATCTTTCCTGACTCTGCACCAGATGATTCTAAATTTCCTTACATCTTAAAAATTAGGAAGTTTGGTATTATTCCTGCTTTTCAGATCAGCCAAGAAATTTTTGTCTTCCTGGGAACTTCTTTTTTTACAGACTTTTAGAGCAACATAATTAAAAACTGCCCTGGTGTAAGAGTAATGAAATTCTATTTCTGCTTACACAAGAGATCAGTTTAATCCATAGTATACATAAAAAGTAAAAAAAAGAAATTGCTACTAGCGAATATTAACTAACCATGATAGTTCTGTTGTGGTTTTACCCGAGCTGTCCACTAAACTGTGATATCTAAATCTGACTGATTGCTATAATTGTCAATGAACAATCAAAATTATAGTAGATAGAAAAAGCTACATATTTTCTCTGTTTTATAGTTTTGCTTAAATGATGACAATTTAAATAAATGGTTCCGCTTTTAGTCAATGCCATTTTAACTGTTCAGTCCTTCCTCCTACATCTTTTTAATAATGTAACTATAAGCAGCAAGCTTGACTGCTAAGGTATGAAGTTAACACAGCAGTCAGAATTTATTTGCGTTCTTTCTAAAACGGTATTTGTTTTGTAACTCTGACTCAGTTTCTGAGTCCATCTTTCTCTGAGATCTCTTTAGGTCTCACAAGCTAAGCAAAGCCAGGCCACGTCAGTTCTGAGTATGTCACTATATCCAAGGAACACCTAGGTGCTGCAGAGACGGTACTATGACTCAGAGAGCAGTACGCTTTCCTTGCCAATAGCACTGAAACAAATTCTTAGCTCGCCATTGTGGAAGGGACAGAGGACTGCAAGCTGGTAATACTTTACATCACGTGGAATTGAAAAGAAGAGCTAAGTGTCTGTGTCTTAAGAACCAGAAATGTTAATTCCAAAGCCCTGCTCAAAATAGAGTCATGCAGTTGCATTCTGTCAGAATTATTCCTCCATTTTCAGACACATAAATGAACTCTTTTTTTTTTTCACTTTCCATCCCAAACTTCTATATGCTACAAACGTGCACTACTAGAAAGCTGCTATGGCCAGTCTTGTAAGTCAATGTGCTATTGTGTATTACAACATTATAAGCAATACGACCTTTGGTGTCATTTGAAATCAAATACTTAACATCACAAAATGCACTGAGGCTACTGTGTTAACACTTGTGAAATGTTTTGAAAGGAATAGTTGAAAAAGCCTTATGAGCACAAAATACAGCCACCACAGTAAATTGGCTACAGAGCAGCCATCCATCTAGTTGGGATTTTGTATCTTCTACCTCCTTTCACAAAGCATAGGATATCCAGAGAATTCTCTGAGCAATAGGTTTCAAAACCACACCCTTTGTTTGGTGACTAGTGACATGCAGACATCTGTAAGATTCATGTCAGAGAATATTCATCATATATGACATATACTCTTGTTTAAGATGACTGTTTGCTTGTCCCCTTCTCTTGAAGTAATCCTTATGGTTACTAAGAACCAATAAACAACCCTCATTGATCATCCTGGAAGATACCATGCCCAGGCAAGATCTACATTAAACAGTGTGTCAGTAATTCTAGCACATTATTCTTACTGTCCCTGCAAATACTCAATAGCAAGAAATCATTTGCTAATCTTTGTATAAATTAAATTTTAATATAAGAAGGATGTTCTAAAGCAAAAGTACACTGGAGTAGAATTCCGAGCCATGACTCAACTTCTGGCTGTGACGCAAATTTCTTGTGTGGTAGCGGAGAGTCACGAACTGCTGGTTTACCAAGGGAGCGAATGCATTACAGCTCTCAGTTTCTATGCATAGCCACACAGTGAAATTCTAACATCCAAGTGAGGTATGTCTGCTCCTCTTCTAATACCTAGGGACATGTAGGCACTTAACACACAGTAGAATTTAGACACTGTAATCTGGACTGGAAGATATTTTCTGTAGTGGGGGATTTCTGCTCCAAGAGTTAATCGCCTTAAGCCTTCTTTTTGCTTAAAGAAACAGGGATGAACTCAGTCTTTTGACTAGGAGACAGTCAGAGGAGGAATCATGATCCCAGCCTTAGCCATTATCTAATCTAGAACATACGGAAATGTGTGAGAAAGTAGTGTTTAATATCCTCTTTTGCCAGGGGTAACTGAAGCTTCATTTTACACCTCTCTGAAGACTGCTTGCTCATGAGGTTTTACAGTAATCTTTGTTGAGAGTGCCTACTTCTCTAATACTTCACGCAAAAGAAACCATTTACATGTTCTTTGCTACTGCTGAAGGATTCATTCCATTCAGTGTCTATCTTCTATATGAAGTGCTAATGCTGGGGCTGCAAATATGGTTCTACTCTCTCCAAGAGACTGCTCAAAGTTACAAAATTATATCCTTCCCTCTTCCTTTTGGATATATTATTGTCCGTAAAATAAGAACAGATCAAGACAAGAGAACACAAGTATCCTGACATCTTAACCTCTATATAGTCAATGCAAGTTCCCAGAAGATGGGAGAAACATGTCCTAACTTATACTGACAAAGAATAAAATAGTGTGTGAGTGCCATCTTTGTACAGACCGCAAACTGGAGGACTTTAAAAACACTTGCTACACTGGAACAAGCAGATAAGAGGTTAGAGGTGCACTAACTATGCCACATACTTAGAATGACATAGGTATCAAGGTGTTCAAATAAATGTTTCCTGGAAGAACACTAGAAATTTGGAGAAGCTTATTGTTAAAAGCACAGTTCTACTTTGACCTCCGAGTTAGACACAAAATAAGGGGGGGATGATGAGGGTCAACACTTTGGACTGCGTGACTTTAAGCAGAAGTCAAACATGTGCCAGTTTTTCTCTCTGGCATTTATTCTGAACACCTATTCCCTGTTCACAAAGTATAGGTAGGATTTTCTCATGGAGACATTATGAGGGTAAAAAACAGTAGCAGGTGCATATCATTGGTGAATTTCTTTCATGAGTATCAGTTGGACAGAAAGCATTCATTCACTACTTGTTCATCTAATTTAGTGGCTGGCTCATTACATTAAATAAAAAAAATGATGGCAGAGAAATCTGTCCCAGCCCCAGGGAACTGAACTTAAAAAAGCTGTTTTAAATGGCTGGTATTGGCATTTAAAGCCAATCATATCCTGTCCTGTCTCATTTGGCTTTACAGTATTACACATTTTATCATAAATCATAGATTTAAAACACAGGCTTATTTCAATCACAGGAATATTTTCTCTTAGGCATTATATCCCTTCTCCACTCTTCCATGCATACTTACAGTGTGGCGCTGCTTGTTCTTGCCAATAGTGAAAGGACATTAAGT
Organism: Numenius arquata; assembly: GCF_964106895.1. Lineage (NCBI taxonomy): Eukaryota > Metazoa > Chordata > Aves > Charadriiformes > Scolopacidae > Numenius > Numenius arquata. The sequence goes on from NC_133584.1 coordinate 42,295,593, forward strand.
TCTGCAATCCCTTTTCAGGTAATCAATAAACGTCAAGATTTTCTTGGGAAGGTGATTCAGGTGAGCAGCCATGAAACTAACTTGGTAGGTCCACTCATCTGGTTGAAGTTATCACCATTTACAATGTCCTAAACTGTATAGTGCTGAGGACGTCTTCAGCAGCTATCTGCCCCCCGGGCATTTGATTCTGTACTGTGGATGTATTTATTTAGATTTATTATTGTCATCAAAGATGGCTCAGGAGTACCTCTCCTTTCCCTGTCCTGAGCTGACACCACTAGAAGCAGTATTTCATACCAACCACTAATAAGAAGTGATGTCTTTGAAAGGGCTGTCTCAACTTATTGAAAAACTTCAATATAAGTCTTTAAAGACACATCATTGCGGGGTTTTTTTGGAAAAAAATCTACCCACCAAACTACTCTTTTTTCCCTTTTTTCCTACATTTTTCTGCTAGCGTGGTCTAGTGATTTAGAACACACAGAAGCCAGATGGACCATGGTTTCTGGTTCCTTCATATTTGAGTTGTTTTGCTGTTTTCTTCATATTCTTTTGCTAGCCCAGGTAATACTTAGGGTGCCTGATCTCATAAAATACACATATTTGAAAGAAAAATATAACTATAGCTTCATTTATTTGTAATTTCCCCTGCCCCTTTTTTGATGACTCTAGCAGAGTTCAGATCATTTTCACTGAGCTGGAGAGTAAGGTGTAGGTCAACGCTATTCTCTGATAGCAGGTGTGCCACCTATGGAAAAATCTTTTTCTAAGTTATCTCTGTTGTGTTGGTGCGGACACTGGAGAAAGGAATAAGATGGGGTTCCCTGTTTATCCAGCTGCCAGTATTCACCAGTAAATTAATCTGTCTCCAAAGTCCTGACTTGGGAATCTCCAATCCACAGGCCATTTTTCAACTGCACAGACAGTAGCTTTGCTGCTGCTCAGAAGAACTGTTGGTAGGAGGATGCAGGCAGCTCCATAATACCTACCCTAAACCCAGTGCACAATGTTGCTTATGGCTTTTCTGGTTCAATGTAAGGTTAAAAACCATGACTGCATTATCACTAAATATTTTGTTATTAAATATTATCACTAACATATAAAATAAACAGGTGTCTTAAATACTCCCAGCTTTTTAAATCTCAGAATCAATATTTTTAGAGAAATGTACAAATAACTCACAAAATACGAAATAGGGAAACTAGAGTTGACTCAAAATGTAAAATTGTCTTATCATTACAAATCAGTTAATTTTGTTCTGTCCTCCTGAAAAATATTTTGATCCAAAATGCACTGTAGTGTAAGGTTAGACTTGCTCTGACATCAATAGTCATTTAACAGACCATTATTTAAATACCAGATAAATATCAGACAGAATTTTGGGCCCCGAGTTTGGTAATAGTCCTCCATATATGTTTCTATCTTTATACCTTAAGATGCCTGAAAATCTCTTTCTGTTTACAAGTGGGGAAACAGAGGCATGGGGAGATGAAATGTGTGAATCAACTCTGTAGATCCTCTTTTCCATTATGAAAAGCACAAATTATTCAACCTCAAACAATTTATTTTTCTCCTAAGAGAACACGATGTTCTCAGCAAAGCTACCAGGCCAACCAAATAAATTTCCCATAGGTAAAGGAAAAATGTGTATAGCTACTTCCAGGATCTTGTTGGGGAAATTATCTCTCCAGTATTACTGGATGTTCTATTCTTTCTATTTTTTATTTTTTATTTTTTTTGATAAATTTTCTTTCCCACACTCTCTGCATGGTTTTCATTTATTTAGTGGCTGATGGCAACATCTCCAGATAGATCCTTCCACAGAAAACACTGTGGCTCCAAGTGGACGAGAAATATGCCCAGGAGCTCCCATTTGAAAGAAAATGTGCATATAATTTCAGCAACATACAAGCCTGGGGACCCACTGCAGAAAGGGCATCCCAAATCTGCTCTTTGCTGTTGCTGCACAGTTGGCTCAGCACTCTCCATGCTCCTGCCTCTGATTTTATTTCCACCCCCTCCTTTATTAGGCTAGTACTCCTGGCACATGCAGATCCTGCAACTTGCTGCCACTGGAATTGCTATCCCCAATCCAGAGGGTGGTAGGAGGGACTGAACTGTGGTTCCTTTGTCCATCTCTAGACAATGGCCACTAGCATGCAGAGCCACACGCCGATTGCTGGTGTTTATTTGGTTGGCGTTTCAGACCCAACTTTGCACCTTTCTAATCATTAATCAACAATCAGACAAAGGATATATTGCTGAATCCAGACAGCAGCCAATACAGACCTCTAATACATTATGGATTCTCTGTCAGCACATTTATTTATTGTTTGCAGTGTTCTGTTTGAAAATCCCTATGCTCTTTCACTTGTTTTATGTATTTATTTACTTAGTTACTTTTTTCTTTTTAGCTGGATTTAACAAAGGAGTGAAGCTTCATTTATTAATATTTTTTACAAACCCTGAATGGTGGATTACTTTATATAAAATACATTTATAATATTATTCTTGGTATGTACCACATTTACCAAAATCTTTAGCAAATATACCATTGAATGAAATAGAATTAAATTGCACAGTGCCAGAGTGCGGTTTTTCCTCAGGTAAATATCCAGTGAATCCTTGTATCATTAGTTAACACTATAATAAAGGTTGCCTATCAGCTTAGAAAGAAATGAATATACATTTGTCTATACCTCCAGCATTCAGTGGGATTTTTCACAGTATCATAAAAGCAAGCAACAATAAGGGCCTCACTGTTCTGTGGTTAGGCTTTAACATAAATGCATCAGTGGACCTTGGGTTCTGCACAGCGTGCAACCATGCTCTGCTATCAAATTAATGTTAAAATATGTATGTCCTGGCTTCTGATTTATAATATCGTTGACAAATAGTAAAAAGGACAGGCATGCCATAAAGTTTATGGATGGAGTGATGGCATGCACAATGATGTCTCATAAAGAATAAAGGGGGGAAAGTTATTTATTCTTGTGGATTCAAGAACTAAAATACAGATAGACTGGCTGCGTGCACAGAATTTTTCATAAATATCCCACAGTGCACCCTGTTGTACAGCAGCCATACATTAATTAGAGCATTCAGCAGACACTGCAATGTGTTACACTCACCCAAGTGAATCTTCATTTTTCACATGCAGGGCCTTACTAATTAAAATCAGCTTTGCAATTAAATGTGGAAAATTGTGTTAAACTTTCAAGCGTGATTTAGAAAAAATGCATTTATTTTTAGGGTATTTTATTTTGATGCAAATGAATTCTCCATCAAAGTGAGACCAGTAAAAGGGAGGTATGAGGATTTCTCTTTTTTGTATTATAGATGCTCCTCTCAGTTGCAAGTTGCAATGCTCCACTATCTCTCTGCCAGTACCTGGCCCTGTTCCAATGCTTTTAGTGAGTGCTATCTGTCAAGGCATGAATAATACAGCCCCTAGGCTGTCGGCAGAATCCAAATGAGGCATACATCAGGAAGCAAGCACTCGACTTTAGCTCCAGAACATGCTCCTGTGAAGACAGGCAATTATTCACCCACGGCTGCAGCCATGGCAATCAAACTGGTGGGTGAAAAGGTATATGAAATGAAAAAATTTGAATAAGAAATATGGCACAACAAGCCACAGAAATTCAATAATTTTCTAATAAGAGAGAGACATTTCAGTCTTTTAATTTTGAAGTTTGGGAGCCTGAATTATTTCACTCACTCTGTTCTAAAATATAGACAACTAAACTACAGTATATAAATACCAAGGCAATACAAGGGTACGTGGGGCTTTTCCTAATCAAAACAGCAATGCTAAACTCTAAGGTATTCATAAATTCAAATAAATCTCTTGTATGAAGTGACAAATCTCATGCTTAAAAATTAAAAGATGGTCAAAACAATTCTATCTGTATAATGTAACAGAAACAGAGACAGCCTAGTAAAGCGACAAAGAACTGGTTGATATTGAGAAATTGGTGGAAAATTAAAATGCAGTATATTTTATAAGGTTTGGGACAACTCACGCATTATAGATCCAAGCATTATTTTATGATCCCTCTTCATTTTTGAGACTCACTTCTTTTTGCAAGACATTGTATCAGTGATTAATGAAAAAAAAAATCCCTGACAAATGCAATATGAACTCAAGAAGAGGCACGCAAAATTTCGTGGCAGATGAAATGTTTAAGTTTGTATACTTCATCTGAATTCTTACTTTCAGCAATCGAATTGAAATTCATTATACAGCAAGACTTCGATCAGTATTTCCATTTTAAATCTGAAGGGTTTATCATTTGGCCTTAACTAATTCTTCACTGAAATTTGATGCATTACGTTTCAGACTAAGATTGTGTTTTGTTTTAATTTCTATACAATGCTTTCAGATATGTACCGATATATGCATTAAAACATTTCTAAATTAATATACATAGTGCCACTCTACCAGTTTAAGATTCTTTTTATGGCTCTTATCTGTTAGAATGTGTTTTATTCAGAAGCATGTGATATTTGGCAAGTGATTAAGCCATTACAGAATCTAATTGCTTTTGTTACTTGATAAAAAAATCAAACTATGATGTTAAGAAGCTTTAAAAATAGGCCATTGCATGTAATCAGTATTTTTTAAATGGAATCTAGTTAGGATTTTTATGATGTGTCTACATAACTATTTACATGGCAAACCATAGGCACCCATTTGGTATATGGTGTGTTTTAAAGAAAATGCTAAATGCATAGCAGCACAGCAGGGTGTAATAGTTCTAAAACCATCATTCATATCTACTCAGTAAACAACATCGGCCAGTTTGCGCTCAGTTACTCCAGAGTAACTACGGGATTTGCACCTGCAAAACTTAGCCCAGAAAGTGGACTGGCTTTTACATTTATATTTGTATACATTGAATGTGAATCCAGTTGTCTTTAAAGTTGAGTAATGAAACTGGCAAAGTTCCTACTAATTGCAATGAAAGAACACTCAAATCTATGTTTTTCTTCAGACGCTTAGCCGACAGACATCCTGAAAACACAGTTCTGGGAACGCTCTCCTGGTGTGGTTTGAGTAACTGCTATATACCCGGATGGATTGTTCACAGCTATAGGTATTCAATTAAAATTATTCAGTACCAAGGATCTGGTCCAAGCTTATTGTTCAAAATTAACTCACAGCTCTGAATGTATAAGAGTACTGTTCATTATTACGCTGTTATCCACAATGGACATGAAGAGCTACCAAGCAAATAAAACAAACAGTATCAGGAGCGTGACCCAGGGAAAGGGTCTGTTTTTCACTAAGATTTTAATTCTTCTCTTGTGTCCACCACTCTCTGAATGTGTCTGTGGCTTATTTTTTGGTTATATTTTTGTTTTCAGATCTTTCACAAGCATTGTCTTTCCTTTTATTTTTTAGGACCTGATGCTGCAAATATACATGCATTTCCTTAACTGCATGATCTGTGAGTAGCTGAGGTGGCCTCAGGTGTCTGGAAACATAAACAACAGGTACTGAAGTCCTATCTGTGTAACCCCTAACATCTAGGCACTGCCTCACACTGTGCAACATAGACAGTGCTAGAGAGTCTATGACAGGGTCTGTGATAGGTTTCTAGGTATTATTAAAATACAGAAAAAGCGAGATGAGTCTGCTCTGAAGAAGGAAGGCACACCATTTAACTTCGGGCACTTACCCTCAGCGCCCAAACCGGGATGCTAATCTATCTGAGCTTTCTGTACAGACACCAGAGAGAGGTGCTTTTGCTGAGTTAATTTTAGAGATCCTGGCGTCCTGCCCTAAAGTGCCCTGCAGAGCAGGCTGTCCATCTTAGCTGTCCATTAGCATCCCCAAGTAGCAAGCTAAAATTAAGCACCAAGCTTAAGAGCTGAGAGCAAAGTCAGACACGCAAGGTTTCACTTCAAACTAAGGTTTGACACGAAGGAAAAATCAAAAAGATGGAAATGATACAACAAGCTGTTACAGTTAGCACGGTTACCCTAACTAGTACCAGTCTTGTGTTTTGATACATCTCAAAGGAAGTATCAATGACACATAAGGCCTGCTCATTTCCCTGAACTTAACATTGCAGCACTTTCATAATTAAAAATACAATTGGGGTACAAACACATGGGGTAAAAACACAGTTCTACCTGATATTTCATCAGCAGAACCACATTTAACCCCTGAATCTGTCTGAAAATTTTAAAGAATCTGTTTATTTCAGTTCAAGTTTAATGTAGTATCCGAGCATGTTTTTCACTGTCACATTGGTATTCCAAGCATAAATTTATAAGGAAAAAAAAAACAAAAACAAAAACAAAATTCCAGAGACTTCAAGACATTATAGAAGAAATAGAATTCTGGAGAGCGCTGACTACATCTAGTGGAAGCAAATACATTTAATTCCTAATAATGAGCCGGTCTGGTATTGTGAATGGAAAGGTCTTAACCTCATTAAAATGCTCTGTAGGTCTAAACGGAATTGAGTTAGGCATCAGCTGAGATACGCAATTCCCTGAACACATCAAATTTTTAAGACGGTCTGCTTTCCTTGGAAGAAATGTTTGAGGGTCTTTCCCACCCAAATAGCAATATATAAAAAAGAAAAAGATAAATTCCTTCAATATTCTTGCAAAAACTTTAATTTACTAGGTGTTGGTTGGACTAGATAGAGAAATTACTGCTCTTTTAGAAAATAGATATGCATGTTGTAAACCTCAACAAAGAACTTTGTGTTTTTACACATATATCGCTTAAATATATTTTGATTAATGAATTGGCAATCAGGGTGGCAAGAAAACATAAAAAAACCCGCAAATTCTTTAGCCAGTAGAAAAAAAGGAATTTTTGATGTATTTCCAATTTTTATTCTTTGCGTATCCGCCCAAAATTTCATTTAATTAACAGCTCTAAGATTGAGTCTGTTCATGTACTGACATACCAGAATCATGTCGAGAAAGCAAAATATGGAATTAATGTCTCAAAACTGTATGTAATCTTTCCAAACCTCACATCTATTCTTTCCCCCTCCCCCAAAAGGGTGATTTTACAAAACCACAGACACACAGATCAAAGTTAGAGAAATTCAGAAGAAAAAGATTTTTTTTTTTTGCTAAAGAGTTTCTTTCTGTATCTTTCAAGACTTTTATTTTTGAAATCTGCATGAATCCCATGAAGTGTAAAGAAACGTATGTAGTTACAATCTTGTAACTAGAAAAGGCCATTATAATCCTGTCATTTAACTGTTGACTACGCATGAAATTTCTGAGGGAAAAGAAGGATTTGGTGCTATTCACTAATTACTGGTGAGGCTTGCATTTACATGAATAAAATGGACAAAAGAAAACTATGGTTTGAAATGAAAAGTCACAAGTGAATTAAAGAAGAATGATTTAAGAAGAATGATTTCAAAAGAATGATTTAAGAAGAATTTAAGAAGAATGATTTTGGCTACTTCCCCTAAATCAGCTTTCCAATCTAACCAAATCCTTCAAATAACTACAAAAAATGTTACCACTTTTATGAGTGAAAAAAGACTAGGAAAAGAAATTTTGATTTAATTATTTTATGGTTCACATTGGTTGAACATAATTCAAAAGCATTTTAATATCAGGCATATCATCTTGTGCAAATTTTGAAAGTATTTTCTGGACTTGTCCCTAAGCTTCATTCACTGATAAGAAAAAAGGCAGGGGTGGACTGAGTGGCACTTGAGTGGACTGGCATGTTGCTGTTTGGTATCTTTTCCTGTTCCAAATAAATGCCTTAACCACAAATGTATAATTTCAATTTAATTCATAAAACCCATATTGCCCTCATTACAAAGCAGTTACCAGATTTCACGTGAAATATATGTACTTATAAACACAAGTGCTTTAAAATCTGAAAAAGTCAGTAATGAAAAAAATCTTAGCAGTTTGAGAATTTAACACTGATTTGAACACCTCTCTCTATTCAGGAGAGAAGGCCAAAACATCAGCCATTTTATCTCCCACAACGGGTTTCTGTATAAAATATGTTAAATGAAATGCACAGCACATGAGAAAAATTCATGCATTCTAGAGCTGTTAAATTTTCAAAATATTGCACAAGAAATTCATGGACAAATGACTCAGGAAAGGAATGCTCTTTATACAGGTGTACAACACTCTTGACATTGCAGTCACAGAAATATAAAGACTGAGCTCTAAATTAATTTGAATCACATGTAGCATATGTAACATATGCTACCTTGATGTATTATTGCAATAAACAGCTAAAAACATTTTCTTAGAGGAGAAGTCTCCACACATCATGGTTTAGAAACCGAAGTAAAGGTATTTATAACTATAATATAACATTTGAACCCTGAAGTCTTATTGTCATTTGTCTTAGGCTTTGACGTTTGAATTTAATCTGATCATCGAACTTAAAAAGTTCAGAAGCTCATTTTCATTCAGTTATAAAATACGTTAAGTAACAGAAGTCACACTGGTACCAACACGTCAGTAGGGACAAATTTTAATTTGCAACACATGAGCAGGACAACTGTATGCAAAAATTGAGAGAAAACTGACAATGAAAACAAGTTTCCTCAGCAAAAGCGTGAGTTCGATTTTGTGCGACATTCAGAAAGAAAAAAGTGAATCTGAGTGAATCTAGAATGTCTAATTGCTAATTTTTATCATTGTTTGGTTTATCAAGGTCATGCCAGCTAACTTGTTTACCAAATCTCTTCACTAAATTATGAAAAATTACAGATATTACCTTCTGTGCCTTGCATATTTGCCACTAACATGACCGCTGCCATCACAGCCAGGCGTGGGACAGCTGCAAGAGAGAGAGAATTAATTACATAGGTGCCGGCGTGCTGCAGAAAGATTATACTAAAAGCAGGCAGTAGGTATTACAGAGATGGAGGGCAACAAAGACAGAAAGAGAAATCAAATAACTGAAGGGAAAAAAAAAAGAGGGGATGCTTTTTATTAGCGAGTCTCGAGGGAATTAATTTCATCAGTGCAGCAGGGCATGAGCAAACCACCAATGAACTTGAAAGTGCATTATACCCATTAAAAGGCATGAATTTTCTAAATTGCTAATGGGGATACATTTTACACTCAGAGCACTAACCTGAACAGCTCTTGTATGGCTGGTTCCACGGGAACTGCAGAGAGATGGAAAATATATAAAAATTTATCATCTATTACAAGTACCCCTCTTCTACAGAAAATTACCAGAAAGGTTGTGTAAAAGCAAGGGTCAGAATGAATCGTGCAAAGAGATTCTGGAGGATGAAGGTCACCCTGAGCGGGGGCCTTGAGTGATTTACTGAAGCAAGAGACGTACCTCGAACACCTTTGGAGCGTGTGCGATGGCGCTTCTCGTCTGCATCCACCTCCATCTGGGAATAGATTAGCAGGCAGTCAATGTTCTTATCCTGCATGCACAGACTATCAATGCACAGACTGATACAGTCTCTCACACAATTTATTGACACTATTTTAATTCCATTTAATCCTGTAAGGGAAAGTTCACCTTACAGGGAATTTTTAGGATCTTTATGTTCATTTAAAAACAGAAAATGTGGTAATTTCTACTTTAATAAGTCCGTTTGCATGCCCTGCTTTCACAGCAAAGTGTGTACAACTAAGTGCTGGTTCCTCTCTTCGAAGGGCTACTTCTAACATAAAACCCTGATTACTCCCATATATTTTGAAACAAGGATTCAATAGATTTCTATACAATTTAAAACTGAAGTCAAGGGTCACTTTCTAACCAAACACTTTGCAGTGGGAAAGACAGAAAGGAATAATGACAGCAAAGAAGATAAAGAGTCATCATTAGAACCACAAAGATTTAATGTTATTTAATATGTGATTACAACCTTTTCCAATGTGTTTCATTGTTCAGATGTGTTTTTCAAGCTTCAGGAATGTGCTCACTTGCACATATGGCTAAATCTTTACCTTCATTTTATAAACAGCATGCCTATCTGATGTAGCATTCTGTGCAGTAATAACTATACAGCAATCTTAAATCTTTACCAGACAGGGGCAGGGCTGCAGATTAGACCTTGGAAAGTATCATATATAAATACTGATCTATAGTAGTTACCATAGGGCCACATGGTTTCCTCTATCTTCCATGTACTATTGTCACCAGGCTTTCAAATGTAAACTGCATAGGCTAGCTAGAGTTTACAATTTTGTACAACACAAGCAGATTGCACTGAACTATGTTGAGAGACTGTGTCAGAGAAAATATGTGCAGTATCTGTATCATCAGCTCCTCTGCACGTGGAAGCACAGGATGGCAAGATGGATCTACAGTGGTTCATACATAGAGATGATACTGTAAAGGTCAGGAAGCACAGAAACCAGCCATGGGACTCCAGTTCCCCCAGAAAAAAAATCAATCACTGGTTTATAGCAATATCCTTGGATTGATATCTGGTAAGAATGTCACATGTCTCATGCAAAAACCTGGAAACAGGTCCAAGTGACTTGCAGTTAACCCTTTAATCAAAGAGCTTTCTTTGGTCAGTACCTTAACACAAGTGATGTGAGAAGTAACTAACAAGGAACAAATTACACATTAGATTCTTTTCATTTCACAATAAGAAAACAGTACATTATGCTATTCTGTAACTCCTGCAATGTGCAAGGACTTGACAGGAAACCAGAAGAGGAGTTACTTGATCTTCAGCCTAGTATATTTTTTAAAAAGTTTGGAAAACATTATCTAGCATCATTTGCCACCACTGAAAAATCTGCTGAAAGAACTACTATGATCTTAACCTGGAAATGCTGCCCAAGTTGTTATGATAGTCTATGTAAATTTAGAAGGGGCAAACTACAAAACAGATTTGCCTGTCTTTCTAAAGCAAAGTAAGCACTTCAGTACAAGAATGCTGTGAGTACATTTTTAGCTATGCTGACAGTCAAAGAAGAACTCACTAAGCTGGAAAAGCCCCTATAGGATCCACACAATCCAGACTGAGAAGCACATCAAAGTGAAAAAAGATTCTAAAAACTGCAGACACTGCTACTTTAAGTTTTGTGCAGGCTCACACAGCCTGCACAGATCTACCTGCCTTTGTCTGTGACCTCAATGCCCTGTCATATATGGCCTTGGATGCTCCAGGACACACCAAAAGATGGTAGTTGCCTATGTCTAGCCAATGGAATCTTGCTTTGACTTTACTGATATGCTCACAGATCTTCAAAACTTTGTCTGTCTTATCAAACCTTCAGCTTTCATCCCTCCACATCATTCAATGTTGGATGCTGGGAGCAAGCAATTTCCTGAAATTCTACGAGACACACATCGTTTCTGTGAAAGGACGGTCACCTGCCAGCCTACCACAGCAGTCCCCGGACGCACCCCCAGCATTTCTGTGGCCAAGAACGGGATTTTGCTCCCAAGACCATTAATCTCACAAAAACACTGACTTCCTCACCATTTTCACATGCAGAAAAAAAAAATGTGGACCTTAGTGACTCACAAGAAGCTCACCTCAGTGGTCCTACTTTATTAATGACCTTCACATTACAGTTCTGCAGAATACTGAGTCACTGTTCCAGAAGAGCCATCAAGGACAGGCTGGTTAGAGTTAGTTTTAGCATGACATCTAAGAGGAGACACCTTAAAGATTATGTATGAAAGCAAAGAGCAGGGCATCAGGAGTAGGAAGAGAAGAAATTCTTAACCTGGCCAAAAAGAGAAGCTATAGACACGAAAATGGAAAGGTTCAAGTTCTTAGTTCTGAGAAGAAAAAAAAAGGTCATGGTAGAAAGTAAACCTGGTAAGTCATAATCAAAAATAATCAAATTATTAGATACGCCTTACTTATGGATGACAGGCAGAGAGAAGTAAAGCTAGGAACTCTATATCACCATTATGTGCATTAGTTTTATTGAAGATTTAGAGAAAAAAGACCCTGAATAGTTACATATATATATATGCCCTAACTAATAAATCACAAGATGGGGTACAAGAGAAGGTCTGTTTTCTTGGAAGGCATGTTGAAGACAACCAAATAAGACACAAAACAGGTTGAGTGGTTTCTTTTGCATTGGAAAAAAATGGAAAGGAAAAAAATTTGTGTTGCGGTGAAGGATTCTTATGGGGTGGCAGATGAATACTATAACCACAGAAGTATCCTTGGAGTTTCTAAAATTTATATCTGATAAATTTCTCACATAAGAAATGATTTAACCAGCTGAAAGAAATTCTACACTAAAACTCACTTTTCTGGGTAAAAATAAAAAAAAAAAAGCCCTTGTGATAACCTCTGTGTGGGCAATTAAGACTTGCTATGCCTTAATGTACAGAACCTGATCCCAATAACTAACACACACAAACACGAGGTGCTTCAAAAGTATCAGTATATGAAAGCAGGAAATAAGCATGAGGCAAACTGAGTAGAAGAAAATCTTTTAACATAAAATGATTATGATTAGGAGCAGTTGAAAAATACTTGGTTAAATGTTAGAAAAGAAAGGTGCGTAATCACATCAGAAGGATCCACCAATAAAAAAGAAAAGAAAAAAAAAAACAACCCCAAAAAACAAAAAGAGAAAGGTAGTAACCCCACCTCAACATCCAAAACTTAAAAAAACCAACTTGTAGCTCATGAGGATTAAAAAATAATTCATACGCATGTATACAGATGTAGAGCAGCTTACCAGTAAACATGAACTATCAGTAAGGAGAACTAAAAATATCAGTGAAAACCAAATGTTGAATGGGAAACATGGCAATAATAAGAAATTACCTAAATATATTTGGAACAAAATAAATGTTTTATTATTTGGAGTTAATGAATAGGTAGTACTAATAACCATCAAGAATTTTTTTTTAAAAGTAATAAAAGCAGCTATTTGTTATTTTAAAATTAAAGGCCCAGGCAACATTTACTCCCCAAAATTAACATAGACTGCTAGCTCTCCAAGACATTGCAGTTGATACGTAACAATCCTGGAACACTTGGGAAATGCTGGAGAACTGAAAAAAAAAAAAATCTGAAAAAAATGTAATTGTTTAAATAAATTTTTACTAAGTGCTGAGAGGACAGTGTGGCTCACTAAGTTAATCTTCCTGACGTTGACCGTAACATCATATAAAAGCCGATATGGGATACGAAGCAGCAATGTTATTAGCACCAGTCAACACTTTATCATCGAAAATCTGTAGTCAAAAACACTTGAAACTGCTCTTTGAGGATACTTGAAAGTTTGTCGATAAAGGTAGATATGTTAGGAGACCATGCACTTAAACACCTTTTAAACATTTTGCTTTCTCTTACTGAACATTCAGACAATCAAATAAGCACTTCATAAAATCAGCGTATTTATAATGGTTAACAAATAGTTCTCCAGAAAAAAAAATATTTTGTATAAAAATTATTTTCTTTACAAAAAATAACTGTAAAAATGGAAAAAAATATATATTTAATAAGAGCCTTTCTACTATAATCCCACAGGTATCTGCCTTAGCCCTATAATATTCAATATCTTCACCAGTACTCTGGAAGATTATATGCTGCTGAAATATGCAGATAACACAGAAATTAATGGAGTGATAAACTATGTTGGAGACAGGCCAGTTACATGTACTGGCCTGAGTCGTTTGGCAGATTTGACTCATCTGAAGAACATGCCAATTCCAAGGTCCTGTATCTATGAACAAAGAATGTGGGCCATGCTTGAAGGACCAAAGATCATAATCTGTACGGCAGTAACAGGATCTGGACAGCCAGGTGAGCACAAGTAACTTCTGCACTGCTGTAGCTGAAGGGCAGAATGTGATCCGTAGCTGCACAACCTTTAAGGCTGTATTAATTTTCCAGAAAACCATTGAGGCATTTGGATATGGTCACAGTAACTTCTAACAATAGAGGGCAAGTTTTCATCAAGACTTTATCTATTTTTCTGTTAGCTTGCCCAATACTCTGTTGGAGACTTCAGGTTTTTCCAGTATATAACTTTAAGGCTATTTGTCTCATCGTAGACTCAGCTCAGACTAAGGTCCCAAAAGTTTCACAATCAGCACTGCTCTCCCTATCTAGATATGCTCACAAATCTACCATATGGGCTTCCTCAGGGCTGCCAACTGCGAGGGATCCAGAGCTTTAGGCTCCTTTCCAGGACAAATGGCGATTTTTGCTCCCTCAAGGCGGGGTAGTTCAGCATTTTCTTCCCTTGAAGGTGGGCAGTCATGAAATGGATCATTCTTGTTAAAATTGTCAGGGTATCTGAATTTCTTGCTAGAGGCATGGAGACTGCAACGTTCAGTCCCAAGTTCCAAAACTCCTAGCTCAGCCAACACTTGCTTAGTGAATTATTCTGGTTTCCCTCTAGCTGTGATGTACCAGAAGTCTAGAAAGTCATGAATGAGCTAAAAGCCTTAGATCTGGACTTCCAAAATTTTTCCTTCCCAATTTTTTCTTGATCTGGATTTCTTCAAATCCAAAAACTGGATTCTGAAATACTCTCAAAAATTGTCCAATGTTTACTCAGGCAGAGCATTCACTGTCTATACTACACAAAGGTATAAGATGATTATTTATGACCTCAAAACTATCTGGCAAGTACTGTTAAATACTAGAATTGCTGCATAATTGATATTGCTAATCAAGTATGTTGCTAAAATTATTCAAAAACTTGCTTTTCCCTAATCAGTAGTATTAGACATACTGGTAATTTGATAAAAGTAAAATGTTCAAAGACAAAAATTCTGATTTCCTGAAAATGTAATGAGTTGATTACATAAAAAGTTTGCAGTTTAAAATTTATCTCCTCGTGACTGACAATCTCCTCAGTAAAGGCAGATTTTGGGTCAGCCGTGATGCAAGATTCAAATGTGTACAGGTAAGATTCCTGTACTACTTTTATAGTCAGGGTTTCCTCAGCTTTCATTTTTGTAACTTAAAAAAAAGTTCTTTCTTCTGTGTGAAAGTTAAAATGAAATGATTTAAAGACTTTTTTTCTTAAACTAATATCTCAAAGAATGAAACAAAATACGTCAAATGTATTTCCCACAGTTAAAATGCTTCTATATTCTTATAATCAAAGAAACATGACCTGGAAAATGATTAACAGTTTATGTGAGCAGTGCATCCCATACTATATTAGTACTTTGTGCAGTCTTCCTAAAAAAAATTGTAAACAGACCTTCTACTGCTCTCCTCAGAAAATAACAAGCAAATCCAAATTCTAACATACTTTCTTCAGCATGTCTATGTTTTAGAAAAGCAATTCATTTTCTAATGATATTTGTCAAGTATGGCTCCTGATAATCTGAATAAGTTTTTAGAAGCTGGATACGTTTTGTGAAATACTATGGAACCTATTTGGTAAATGGGACATTTACCAATGACTTCAATGGGTCCCCAAATATCTCTGTTCTTCATTATATAATTTCCACTATATGAAAGTCAGTAACTATACTCTTTCGGCATACTGACCTCCACTTTCAAATAATAAAAGACAAACAAATCACAACTGGAAACACCACTGTGTAAAATAAATAAGAAAACAATATCCTAGATTTAAACTGAAAGTACAGGACATAATTTTTCACAATGTATCTATCAATTTACTTTAAGGACCTATTCTGCTGTTTTGTGCAATTCTCATGAAGTTCTGTGGTAATCTGAACAGACGCAACATGACCCAGGAGAAAGGAAAGGTTATTCTACAGATTAAGAAGAAAGAAGGTGCAGAGTATATATTAATATAATGTCACTGAAAATCTGGACTAAATTGATTTAAATTTATTTTAGACAACTAAAAATATCAATGCTTGGCATGTGATCTCTACCACAGTACTTAAACTACAGAGTTATGGCACTATTCCAGAGGTACATTAAGATAATACTGTGTCCTTACATTGCTCCTCAACGCTCCTTAACCTGGAATGACCGGGGATTTAGGCAGTATGGGGTTTTAGTTTTAATAAGTTTTAATAAATTTTAAACTATTTGACCAAAACATGGGCACAGATGTATCGTTTCATCTGGAAATGCTACCATCAAGCAGAAGGGGAAAATGAGGTGAAGATTCTGGGGAATTAAAATGTGCAGATCAAGTTGACCTCAACCTGCTCTCAACATATATGAACAAAACCTTGACTTTCCATATGACATCAGAGCTTACTTCAACAGACCTGATCCCTGGAGCCAATGTGGAGCTTCCTACTCAATCTACTGAGGCTTCAGTTGGACTTACTGGTGCAACCTTTACGACAATAGGCTCCAGCAGATCTTCCTCTCCCCTAAGTGTCAGGAGGGTAGACCAAACCTGAATCGCTAACAATATTTGACCCTTCCTTTATCCCTTACTAATCATAGTCTTGTAAATTAATTGCATTGTAGGATAAAATTACTGCATTTATGGATGAAAGGAGAGCAGTAGATGTCATTTACTTCAACTTTAACAAAGCTTTTGACACTACTGTGGGAAGATTCCCATTCTTGTATCCTGTTGTGACTGTACTCTTGTATCCTGTTATGACTGTATTCGCATAGTCAGTTCTTTAAAATAAGTTCTTAATAATTCAATACTCTTAATCAAATGTGGCCTATTATTGCTCTTAACAGAGTAGAATAACATTCAGGATCTTGGTTTTGACAGAAAAACCGTATGATTCTCCCAAGTATATTTAAGAACTACAAGACAAAAGGGAGAGAAAACTGCAGGATAGAAAGTGACTTTAAGAAGCTACCAGATTGCTTAAGGAAAAGTCAGGCAGTAAGGAAAGCAATTTCCCTGTCCTTTCAGACCCTTTCCACCACAAACCCAGGTGCCTTCTTGGCACGGACATCTGAAATTTACTTCAAGTATTTTATAGCACCCATCTACTGAAAAGGGCAAACTTTATAAAAGAATTATCGTATTTTAATCTTCCCCTCAGGAAAACGCCAGCATATAACCAGGCCCTCTTAGAGCAGAGTTCCAGAGGGAACTCTGCAAAGATAAAAGTTACAAGTTGAGGGTACATATTACAAAGCGACCGAATAGGCACGTGAGCAAATTAAGGACTAGAATATAAATTGCTCCTTTGTTCTCTTTCACTTGTAATGAAAACACAGAGCTTTTATTGATATCAAGGAGAGTCCTTCTTGCAGAATAATAGGAGAACATATCCTTAGGACTTCTTCTCAAACTTTGAGTACAAGTCATTCTCCTGCTATAATGCACAGAGGGAATCCAATCCTTCCATTTTCAGATGAACAGTGTAGGCAGCAACCGGATCTGTAAATGCAGGCTAGAATAAGCAGAATTTTGGTTAAACTCATAAGTTCACCTTTTTGTGAGGAAATAGATTTTGGATTCATTGAATTACTCTGTAGGGAAGGCAAGAAACCCTTTCAAATATTTTTCATTGGCCCAAAGTGCACAGAGCTCATCTGAGTGTTCATTCTCTTACTACCTTTTTTACATTCTTAGATATGAGGAATGAGAAAGTAGTATGGAAATTAGAGGTAAGGAGAAATACCCCTGCATCCACAGAACTTCTTCAGACAAAAGATATCCTTTCATCAGTCTGTGGTAATGCTAACAATGCTTTGGATATGCTTGAGCGAGTAGGCTTTGAGACATAAGCTGTAGTAGAACTAGAACTTCCATCTAGAAGAAGAAATCCAGAACATGTCTACACATGGCTTCAAGAAATGAGATGGAAGATTATTTTCTTTATTGTTCTTGATTCTGAACCAAATTTTCATCAAATTCACTAAATTTCTTCTAGAAATTCTTCTGGCTTGGGGCTACATCCAGAAAAATAAAGACAGTATCATATTTTTATCCAACAGCCTAGCAGTTGTTAATTACATTAAGCGTGATCTACAAGAAATAGTTTCCCAGTCCCTCCATCTTCTGAAACTAGTTAAATGCATGTGAAGAACTTCTCATCCTCCATAATATAAAGCAGTTTGGGGTGAACTGTCATCAGCCCCACTGGATGATGACAGTCTCTTTCACAGAATTAGGATTAAATATGAATATAGTTGCTCAGTTTTACAAATCACCTACCCAATAAATTCCCGAGTCAGTCTTCTTATCTCAGGGAATATTTAAATGCTTCGGGTTAAACTTTGGAAGGGAGATAAACCCCAAAATTGTAGCCTGGTGGCTACAGTACTGTTCTGAGGGACAGAAGGTCTGGGTCAGATATTTGGCTTTAAACCTTGATCAATCTTCTCACTTTCTTTTGCTTTTATTATAGACATTGAAGGAAGCAATGTTGTAGGCCAGATAGAAAGCTTTGTTTCAACTTAAAGCAAAAGCTTTCAAATTTTTTTTTGTCATGCCAAACTTTTTTATTATTTTTTTTGCTGCTGAACAGAAAAAAAAACCAATTATGTGTTGATATACCAATATCGAGGACACAACCTTTTTAGTTCCAACAACTCAAAGATGACCCAAGTCTAAACTTGGGTGTGAGGATGAAAAGGAAGCAGTAGAAGGCCTGACAGGGAGAGCTTGTAGGATTTATTATCTTAAAATAGAGGAACAGGGGGATAAAGGTCCAGTTGAGTGTAAATGGTTGGCTGGTCAGCACACTTGTCTGGCCATGCTCTGTGTCTGATCAGCACAGTCTGTCCTACCTTCCTACTAAATTCTGTTCTAACTCTTCCCTGGGTGACGGCTTTCCATTCTCCAGTGTGTGTGTGCATACATGCGTATGCACTTGTGTGGTGGGGGGTGTGAGTGCAGCAATGGGGGTCAGACATCAGGTTGTAGGATCTGTGTCCATGGTGCCAGAAACTGGAGTGAGCACGGGTGTGACAGTGAGTATGATCACCAGCAACGATCAAGCTGGACAAACTGGTGAGCAGGTGAAGTGTCATGGGACCGGGGGCGCTGAGTGGGTCCCAAGGACCAGTTCTGGATGTGAGAGTGCCCATGTGTCTCTGTGGGTGAGAGCATGGGGGCTGGCTATGGCATAAGGGGAGTCCCAGCAGCTCTGTGTATGTGTATGTGCGTGTGGGGTGACAGTCTGGACCAGCAACTGGAGCAGGGCAACCCTGGGGGTTCGTGTGTCCAGATGCCAGTAACTGGGGAGACTGGGATCCAGGGGCAGCTACTGGGCAGACTGAGTGTCTGAGACCAGCTGCTGGAGGGGTCCGCTGAATATTATTCTTAATAGTGGTCCTCCAACCTGCTTGGCCAGAGAGAACAGGATGAGGCTGTTGATGATGCTGTGTTCAAGTGAGTGCTCTCAGAGTCTGTCCGGGATCTGTGTGACCAGCTATGTATATATGTATTTATGTATACATGTAGTGTATACAGGTGCCCTGTGTACCTGTGCCTGCGGGCAATGCATCTTCACCCTTGCTACTGGTTGGACTTGGGCACACGGACCAGCAGCAGCCCTGCCTCTCTTCAAGCTGTTGGACTCAGCATGATTTGTTTTCCTTTAAAAATCCTGTTCCAAAATACAGTGTGTTGAAAAATGACAAGAATATGGCATCAGAAAGGTTACTTTTCTAATTCTGAAGTTGAAGTATGGCAAGTTGCTATATTTTGTAGAGGAACAAGGGCAGAAAAATAATTTATTTCATGGCAGACCTAGATTTATCTATTATGGAAGGAAATTGGTAAGAAGGGTGCTTTAAAAGAGAAAATACATTAGAATATTATTTTAGAAACTTTAGAAATTAAGAAACCAATAAGGTTTATTGAAATCTAAAGAGTTAAATTTCACTTGCGTGAAGAATCCAAAAGGGATTTCACAAAAGATTAATAAATCATTTCCATTCCCCACAACTGCTACATGCCAATGGTACAAGTCCAAACTCCTCTAAAAATGGGGCATGATGCTGTGGGAAAGAGGCTTGGCAAATGAGAACTAAGAGAAACTTAAGTCCAAGTTAAAGAGCAATGCAAGCACATTCACTTCCATATTTGCTGCATTTCAGTCCTGTAACTCATGTGTTTTTTTCTTCTAGACTACCTAGAAGTCAAATAAATGTGCAACGTCAAGTTCATCTTAGAATAGATGAAGCTGAAATAGATCCGATGATAATTTAGTTGTGTTTTCCTTTCCAGTGACAGTAAAACTACTTGTACTGATCTGGCATTTTCTTTCTGTGTCATTGGATATGGAAATCAAATCTTTTGCAAGATGAAAATAGTTCTGAGGTGCTCTGAGGTATCTCTGAGGGGCTTAAGTGATCTCTTTCCTTACCAGATCCCCAGAGAACTGATCTTGGTTTTCACTCATCAATGGCTGTGGTTCAAAGAATCAGGGTCATATTCCATAAAAGATATACATTTTGTATTTCAGAATCCACCAATCACAAAAAAAAAGCAACTAATATGGATTATCATGGGGCTTACAAGTAATGCAAAATTTTCTGTATTTCCACTGTTACGTTTCAAACTAACAGGCTCAGGGAAGACATGCAAGGTAGGTATAGAGTCTCTATGAAAACAGCCTAGTTCCACCCTTGATATGCATGTGTAACTTGTACCAAGTGCCTATGTGCACATCCTGGTGTTTGCCAAATGCCTATGTGCACATCAGTGTATTTGGAGTAATAGACTCCAAAAGACATTTAACTCACAGCATTCAACATCAAAGACTAGATCACAGAAATCTATGTTCCAAACAAGTGCCAATACCTCAATATGCCTTTACTTAATATAAATCTTATAAGCATATATAATGGTCTTTTGGGTACAGCATGCCTAATGAAAGTGTCCATATTTCTATCTGTCTAATATTTTGTGTGTATGTTTCTATAAGCATGTATTTTATTAGCTGAAATGTAACTACATTCAAAGGGCCATAGCCCAGTCTTGTCTGTAACTCTCATACAATATATTAGCATCACACATTTTTAAATTATCATTAAAATCCTAGGAGAATAAAGAACAAGCCAAATATGGGACACTTTAATAACCCGCAACAATAGTGAGGAGCATGCAGCAGAGTACCTATCATCTTACGCAGAAATAAGACCACACAATAAAAAGCCAAAGAACAATCATGGAAATTCAGGTCAAAGCGGTCATAACTTTAGAGTTTTAGCTTTAACTTTGAATCTCCTAATGACTGTAATCACAATCACGCTGTGTTTCAACCTCTTTGTTAGCTTGAATCACCCACATTCAAGTCAGGCCTAGAGGCCCTTTGATGGCGGAGAACCTCCCAGAGCTGAGCCTGGCAAACTGCTTAGAAAAGAGAGCACAGCTCTGCAGAAACATAAAGTCACTGACTTGTTCCCACAGTTCAGCCAGAAGCAGAGTTGTACGAGCTACAGCTCTTAAGAGCTGTAAACCAAAAGATCATTATGGAAAATGAGGGGGGAAAATAAAAAGACTTCAACTCTTCCACTTTGCTCATCAAATTTCACTTCCAGTTGTGCCACAGCAAGAGGCAGGCTCACCCTGCCCTCCCTTCAAGAGGGAACAGGATTTCTGAAGTTGAAATATGATGTCTGCATATCTTGTGCTTTTTTTTTTTAATTGGGTTGGGGTTTACTCTCCAGAACTTGTCTACATTATTTGAGCCTGTAATTAAATTGAGGAGTCTGCTGTTTTATCATAGACTGAATCACCCTTTAATCTGCGAAGGTGTAAAAACGCATATTTTTCTGAATCTAAGAAGAGAATATATCAGCTTTGAATAAGCAATTTAAACATATTTAGTACTGTCACATATTCTGTTTTTCACTGAGAAAAATACACAGATATGTGTTGATGCCCACAATGGTCTTTTGTATAAGCCAAGTCACCACATCCACAAATAGATATCAGCGAGTATAAGTGTGGCATACCTACATACAGCATACACACATGCAATTTCTATGCTTATAAAAACTAGGATACCAGATTTTAAAATCTGGTTTCTAGTACCCAAAAATCAAAAATATAACACAACAACTTCACATGCTAAAGTTTGCTGACCCAGAGTAGCATCCACTGCAGACAACAGGAATATCTTCACTGGCACTGAATCAGACCGATGGTTATTGAAGACAACTATAAGTATTTCAGAACAAAACAGACCAAGGCATTACATGAAATGAAAGCATTATTAAAAAGACGGGACTCATGTTTAAGGTTTTGATTAAATCATGATTAAACACAAGCTAACTCTAGTGGATATGTACCATACAAAAGACAAGTATTTCAGGTAAAGAAAGAGGAAACATCTATTACTTATATCTTCTTTTTAATTCTGGAAAAAACCTCTAAATATGAAGGCCTTGCAGTTTAGTAAATTATCAGCCTTCATATCAACAGCAGGATAGTAAAACCAAAATCCCTTAGCCTGTTAAAACTAACTAACTGCTGTTGGTATTAAGGAACCAGACTAGCATCCCTTCTTTCCCGTTCACACTGCACAACAATGAAAGCTCACTTCTGTTTTTAAGTTTTGCCTAATCACAGAGATGGTGAGGGTACTATCTCAGAACTATGTGCTATCAGCAATGTTTGTTGCTATTAGTGTGCAGACCATTATGCTTATCAAAGAGTATGTTATAAATAGCTTATAGCTATTACAAATGCAACAATTAGCTGATAAATTAATAAGTCAGACAAGCAAAATATCAATCATGGCACTGCTAACATAATTAGCATAAATTAAACAGGATCACAGATTACTGCAGCTGTTGCATAAAACAAGAGCACCTACTTCAGTTGTTCAATAACTTGCATATTTTTAACATTAAAACTATACTACACAATGCTCAAAAGACAAAAAAAGGAGACCACAAGAAAACAATAATGAATATTCATTGGTAATTTTCTGCCCATGACATTATAGCAATTTCTGGGGTAAAAAAAAAATAATTAAAAAAAATCAAAGCACAGACGAATAGGAATTTGTAGCTTAACATCTGCAGCAGCAACCCAAAAACCTTCCCAGGACAGAGATGGCAGCAAGGGCAGTGACAGCTATTGCACAGTGACCTAGTGGCCTATACAAGGCCTGTACAAGTGCTACATTAAAGCAGGCGCGTTATCACCAGGCGCGTTAGCAATTTCAGTGTTTGCATGAGTTTTGGAATACAATTAAGCTTGGCATAAACTGTGCACCTTTAACTCCTGGAATGAAAGGACAGCCTGGAAGTGGCTTATTTCAATTTCTTAATATACATATTTCTTATACTTCACCATTTTATTTTGTTTCTTGCCATCACTATGACATTGGAGCATCTGTAAATTCTATTATTATAAATATGGATTTTTTTTTAAGCACATTGAAAAGTGCATTTATTCTTAACAAGGCATAAAAAAGACTTCCTGCTTCAGAAGCTTATGCTCTCTGAAGCAGGTTTAAGATCTAGAAAGAATTTTGCTGATGTCGTTGATTAATTCAAAGTGGTCAAAGAAGACCCCATAGGTAGAACTGCCCATATTGTGCCCTCAGTTAAAAATTTGCCTTCTGACTTAAGTTAATACAGTTACTCAGATAACACTGAGAAAGAATCTGATTAACTCTATTCATGTCTGTAAAATATCAGGATAAAAGAATGAAAACAGAGACTTTCAAAATTATGTCTCTGCATCCTTAACATCAGTTTTGTGACATACTCTCCTATTATACCACCAGCCACGCAGGACCAATGGTGTACAGATTTTAACTCCTTGATTCATGTTGTAAAGATGGGAAACTGCATCATTAGGTTTTGTTTTGACAACTAGGTGAAAAGACTGAAGTGAATTCTGCATAAAAAGAGCTCCCTTTTCTTCCTTGAGTAACAGAGATAAACCTAAGAAGATTTATAGAAGTATGTATGTGCATTATTTCACACACACTCTGAAAGACTTGATCTGATGCAGCACAAAGACAGGGTTGGAAAGTGCAGGTGCTTCCCTGTTTTCCTGACTTCTTTTCTTCCTAAATCCCATGTTAAACCCTTGACATGAAATTTAGGATCTGCGGCAGCATTTCTAAAGAGACAATATACTTTTAACACAGTTATTATCCTGTCTGAGTGAGAGAATGTTTCTTGGCAAATGCAAAGGAAGTTGTTTACGAAGAAAAGGCATTCTGGCTCCCAAAGGTATGGAAACAGGATGGCCAAAGTTCTGTCTGTTCTTTCCACCTATGGGAAAGGAACAGGACATCAACAGGAGGGGAATCTGCCTTTAAAAAATTTGCAACAGCAAAAAGGCTTAGTGTTTCAAATTTTTGTGATTTTACAAAGTTGTGACAACCTTTTGCATAACCCAGCGGCTGGCATGTCTGCAGAAGACCCCCAGAATAAAAAAGGTCAAATTTTGTTCAAAGATTTATCAAAATAGTTACACAAACACTAAATATTACACAAGCATAATGCAAATTATTTCACTGAGCTGTATATCCCTAAGAGTTGATACATGATTGGTTGTTCTGATCGGTCAATTGGGTCAAAACCATGACACGCATACACAGAAAAATAAAATTAAACTTGCATGCAAACTCAGATGTTGTAAATATGTATATATACAAATGTAGATGTACAAATGAAACAGTTAAAAATATATGTCACCTACCTAGTAGATTACAAAGATACACCACATCAGTGTGCTGAAAGTCAGGCGTGGGCATGCTCTGTTATATTAGATCATACTGGCCTATAATGCAACCTAATTTATGCAGATCCTTGAACTCACGTCACGTCCCACTGATGTAAAAATTGAAACATGTTTATTTGCTTAGACCGTAAAGTCTTGCAGGGCAGGGCATATGTTTGTACAGCGTTTGGCAAAATAAAGTTCTGAATTGTGATCGCAGCCCATGTGCACTATAGTACTACAAGCACTACAAGTAATAGCGTGTGCACGTACACTCACGTTCTCAAAGCCGAGCGGAGATATTTAGCCTAACAGCTCCCTAACACCAACAGAAAGAGGTAGGCAATGTATACCCCAGAAGTACTTTACTGTTTTCATGCAAACAGAGAAGAAAACCACAAGAAGCAAAAATCTAGCTGGAGGTTGGCTAAATATAAACAAACCACCTGAAGATATGTAAGGACAAAAACCCCATGGAGAAAAGGAGTTGTGAAAGACATAGCGATACAAATAGATGTCTCAAAAAATATAGTCTATCTGTTTAACTGAAGGTGGTATTATTCAAACTGGAGGGAAAAAACAATATTAGTGGGAACAAAGGCAGGAATTGCATCTTCATAACGAGTCGCAGAATTACACAGAATTCTCTTTTTTCTTACTAATTGTGCATTCTCAGCAGAATGGGAACTGCAGATCAGAAAAACACTGCAAATTTTTGACAGCCACTAGATTTTGTAGAGTCATCTTGGAGGTTAAATTGGAGTTTTAGCAGAACGTAGCACTTCCACATGTGTTTAAAATTTATCTTGCGCGATACCTATCACTTTACATTTTTAAAAGCTACAAATTTGATAGTCAGATCAAAGAATCGTTACATGAGGATGATGGAAGCCCAGGCTAAATAAACACACTAGAGAGGGAATCCAGCAACTGGAGAGGCAACTAAGAGCATATTACTTTTTTAGTTGCTTTCTTGTTCTCTTCGGTACTATTCTCTGAAATAATAAAATAAGCAGAAACTAGGTGAACAGAGAAGTGAGCTGTACTGTGCCAGGTGGTCTCAAAGACAGACAATAACCCCTGCTCTGTCTTATTTACAAATAAAGCTGTATCACAGCAATCCTAGAAACTGAGTCAACACATGAGTCCTCATATTTATACCTTCACCCTCTGTTTGGTCTTACCCAGAACTTTCTCCCTTTTGCTCAGTTTTTAATTTATTCCCCTGTTATGCGTATAATGAAACGGGGCTCTAAATTACCAACATTCATAAAGATCAAGCCAAGGACGATTCCATTACTGCATTTGACCAAGATCTGAAAGCAAAAAAAGCTATTTCTGTTGAAGTCAACTGAAAACCCATTGACTTATGTGAGACCAGGATTTTGTCCTCAATGTCTAACCCAGAGTTTCCAAGGACTACCTTGGGCACACCAGTATGTCTAAGTAGGTTACCAGATGTTCCCTGAAATTTTAGATAATGACAAATGCCTCCCTGAGCACCATGTTGCATATAGACATCGCATAGCGTGGTATATAATAATATTTGAGAAGCTACCAAAGATTGTGAGATGCTCACAGTGAGGATTCTTGAACTGAAGAAAGGATTGAGATCTACTAGTGAATATCTCTAGAACCTTACATGAATTTCCACCACCAGCATTGCCTCTCCCAAACCATCAGAAAACACGTTTCTGCCTCCTGCAGTGAATGGACTGGCTTCAGCATCACAAGATTTTAAATATATTAAGTTTTCATTCCTCCGTTTTGCTTTCTGGCTATCAGTACTTTATGTTAAAATATTCCAGCTTCTCTTTGCAACCGCAAGACCGACAAAGATTATTGTTTTAACTGAAAGCTTAGATTTTTGTGTAACTGATGCTACAAATAGCATCTTTCAGAAAATCATCTAATATTATTAACTACCACTTTTATTTCAGGCTTTTTTTCATGCTTAAGCCACCATAGATGAAGATTCTTCCTATAAAATATCTGTTTCTCTTTTTCAAAGCTCTCCAAAGTTGATCCACAATAGTATGCTTATGGGATTAGCTGACACTGCCTAGTTACAGGATGCAGTCACAAATCTTAAATTCCACGTAAGTCCTAGAACCTTATATTTGCAATTGGGGAGGCAGCTCATACAGCTGAAAGCCAAACAGTAGGATATTAAAGGTACAGGAATTTAGATGTAGCTTAAAGTCTTTGTATTTAATCCATATTTTCAGAAGTTTTGCTTATACTTATTTGAAATCACTGAGGACATCTATAGATAGTTTATATAATAGCACATGTGCAACTACTATCTCTGTTGTTCTTCCTTCTTTCTTGAGTTCATGCATCATACCCTCTTGTGAATTGGAGCATAACCAATCTGAAGGGGGAATAGTCTTTTAATCACATTTGGTATCTCCAAATTAAATTTTCACATTCCTTCAGTCTTAGTGTCCCAATCTTTCAGTCTTTATGGTTGAAAAAAATAACAGAGCACCATAGGACAGATCATTTCAAAATGTGGTCAGATGTTCCTGCTACAACATAAAAGGAAGGAGTAAAAAATAGTAGTAGAGGTTGCAGAAAGCCATAGAATCAGTGCATTATCATCGTATGCTACCTAGGATTATCAGTGGGATTTGCAAACTAGCACAGAAAAAGCACAAAGTAATACTAAAAATGGTTGCCCTGATCAGTTCTGTCTTCTTCTGATCTGTTTTTTCATGTTCATTTCTTTTTAAAATTATTTTTCACCTCCGATTTCATTATCTCTGCTGGATGTCTCTATACTCACTCACAGCATTTATTGTGCACGAGCTGCTTGGGAGGAAAATTAAAAGGTTAAATTTCTGACTTTTTGTGGAGGAGATATACATATTAGGTTATTTCACTAAAAAGTGTATTTAGTCATATTCATACACATTTCATTATCGATCCACTACAGTGCTGGGGGTTTTTGTTTGCTTTTGATTAAGAAAAGCCTTCAATGTGACAGCCATTAAAATTACTGCATGAACCAGTTATACGCTTCTTACAGATTTTAATAGCTTTATTTTTTAATATGTTTTTGTCTGAGACGTGCATGTTTATCTGCATATGTATGTGTGCGAATGTATGCACGTATATCTATATTCTTATGTATGTATTTACGTGTATGTGTGCACCTTCTACTAATGTTAATTAATTTATGTATATGAGAAGGTATGTTTATAACACATTTCTCTTTATGAGGAAAATAAGGTTTGAACAAGAAATAAATCTAAAAATTGAACACCTTAAAATACAGGCTTTAGACTGGAAACTCAGACAGACCTACAGCTATACTGGCATTCACAGGCACCATGGTGATGTCTGCTTTTTCAAGCCGCACAATACTGTAATACAGCAGTAGCTTCTGTGCTTTATTCCTCCAGGTTTTCAGGTTTCCATGGAAATGAGTGGGAATCCCAACACAAGGGAAAAATAACAGGCTATCCATCTCACACCATGGTGCTGGATCTCTGAACAGCTGATACATGAGGCAGTCGTCACAAGAATAAAAATACACATAATACAACACTACACATAATGCTGGAGCTAAAGAAAACAGTTACTCAAGAAAACAGTGCCTCAAAGGAACACATGCAAACTACTGCCTTAGTCGATACACAAAACTCTATAAGAATAAGATTTTACACAGTTCTGAAGCTGCCCAGGGTATGAATACAGTTACCGTATGATGTTCTGAAGCTAATTAATTGAGCAAGTTATAGCTAATTAAAGCAGAGCCTCATTTTTCTATCACTGACTTCACTACACAGATGGTAAATTAAAAAGCATCTACCTTTTAAATTGCAATTTAAATTATGTGTTGCATTAAAATTCTACTAATACTAATGTCCAAAAACCCATCAACTGCTGTGCAAGCCTTGATTTCAAGAATGGGTAGACCATTTACAAAAAAGTCCCACTGTAGCGACACAAACCCTACTTGGGTTTTGAGGATTCATGCCAGTTCTTTTGCCTTTTTGCATAAAAGTTGCAGAGTCCCATCATATGTGCACAATGTTTGAGGAATTTGCAAAATTATTTGGAGTAATTCTTAGCAGGAAGCCTTGGATACTACAGAACCATATGCTAAGCCCAGCAGAGAAACTGCCAGACCTTGCAATGGTATCTCCTGCTCCTTACATCAGCCACGTGGTAGGAAACAACAAATCATGAGGCAAATAAGATCTTTCAGATTGAGAGAAGCGAAATAAAAAGACATGGAGATTATGGAATTCCCAGAGAGAGAAGGACCAAAATCCTCCATGACATTCCCCATGAGGAAAAGTATAACATAAGAGTATTGAATGTCAACAGTGATTGACCGTAGAGCCTAGGCAAGTATCTAACTTCTCCACCAAAAAATGAACAAACTTTATCCCAAGCTGTAAGTGGGTTCATCAGGCTTTGTGAGGCACAATTTCCCCAGGGGATCAAAGCAGCATTGTGACTTGGTATCACTGCACTTGTACAAGGTCAGCCTTCACCCAAGCATAGAAAGTTTCCTTCCCATATCACCACTCTTATGAGGAAGAACATTTCCAAGAAGTAACCATTGCCAACAGTATCTCTTAAAGACATGGTCAA
Organism: Numenius arquata; assembly: GCF_964106895.1. Taxonomy (NCBI): domain Eukaryota; kingdom Metazoa; phylum Chordata; class Aves; order Charadriiformes; family Scolopacidae; genus Numenius; species Numenius arquata. Next base: position 42,324,690 of record NC_133584.1, read on the forward strand.
CAGGCTACACATATTATCATGTCAAAGTGATTCAGTTACTGTTAAGCCATTCTCAGACATGAAACAACAACAGGTAAGGAGTTATCTCAGTCATGCCTGTATGAAATGGGGTTACCGATTTGCACATTTATCTGAAATACATCATTCATTGTGTCAAGAACATCACACTGAGCTTTGAGCATTGGCTAACGGAGCAGTGGTGCCTTCCTGGTGGTTTCCTGACAATGGATTAATGATTCATTAGTGGCTTGGTCAAGTCCCCCAGGCATATTGAACTTTGTTTACCTTTGAGGTAGGTGATAATTGCATCTGAACAAACTCAGGAAACTGAATCTCTGAAACTAGAGGAGAAACACTGCCTGTGACAGAAAGGTCAAAACCTTTTCCTGTCTGAGGTAAATCAGGTATGAAACAGATTTAAGAAGCCCATTTCCTGATTTAACCCCTCATTTCTATGCCTGTAAGGCATTTGGATTAATAAATATTTGTGGTGTTCCGCTGTATACCCAGTTATTGAAATTATCCCTCTTTTGGTGAACTATTTTGGTTTTCAGGTAAGCACCACTTAGCTGTGATACCATAACTAAGAGGAGAGCGGCCTGTGGTACAAAGGAAGGAACAAGCAGCCAGCAACACCTATGGCAAAATATTCCTCAAAATGACTTCAGTGCTGAAAAAAAGTAATGCCACAGTTTATCTGAGAAGCACAAGTATACTTCAAGAAGGGGGATCATTTGTTTACATAAAGTGGAAGGACCCCCACACTGGAGCAGGTAGATGCCCGAAGAAGGCTGTGACCCCATGAGAAGCCCATACTGGAGCAGGCTTCTGGCAAGACCTGTGGACCCATGGAGACAAGAGCCTATGCCAGAGCAGGTTTGCTGGCCGGACTTGTGACCCTGTGGGGGACCCACGCTGGAACAGTTTGTGAAAAACTGCAGCCTGTGGGAAGGACTCACACATGGAGGACTGTCTCCCGTGGGAGGGACCCCATGCTGGAGCAGGGGAAGAGTGTGAGGAGTCCTCCCCCTGAGAAGGAAGGAGCAGCAGAGACAATGTATGATGAACTGACCACAACCCCCATTCCCCGTCCCCCTGCACCGCTCGGGGGGAGGAGGTAGAGTAATCGAGAGTGAAGTTGAGCCCAGGAAAAAGGGAGGGGTGGGGGGAAGGTATTTTTTAAAGATTTGGTTTTCTTTTCTCATTACCATACTCTGATTTGATTGGTAACAAATTAAACTAATTTCCTCAAGTCAAGTCTGTTTTGCCCCTGACAGTTAATTGGTGAGTGACCTCCTCTCTGTATCTTGACCCGTGAGCCTTTCATTATATGTTGTCTCCCCTGTCCAGCTGAGGAGGGGAGTGATAGAGAGGTTTTGGTGGGCACCTGGCGCCCAGCCAGGGTCAACCCACCACAGTAGCAGAAGATCTAGTCACTTCAGACCTGAGACAGGACTGGAAGGAGTGGAAGGGGTGATGCCCTGTTTCTCTGGTGGTAGCAGGTGACATCACTGCTGTCACTATTCTTGTCTTTTGCGCCGCTGCCATTTGTCCTCAGTTCATTAGCACACACAATTTATTCACTGTGAGATGCACCTGTGCAGTCACAGGCCAAGGGTGGTGTGGAATCTCCCTGCGAGAAAAAGCAACGAACCATGCAGAAGGCAGACATATTTTCATTGCATCTCCAGCTTTCTGGGAAATAAATTTCCGCAAATTCCTTTCAATCCTCAAACCATGTTTTCAGTTCTAGTTCTGTTTGGATGAAAAGCTAAACATGCCTTATTTTTTTCAGTGTATAAAATATTTGATTGTTAATATGTTTCTGTATCTTTCTACACCAATCACATGCCCATAACCTCTCTATGCTACAATAAATGATGATAATAAAGAACAGCAAATGGCAACTACAACAGTAATCATGTCAGATTATTTAGACATCAGTGGCTGAAGTATTAATTACTGTGTTCAACATTTTTTTTATATTTCTTTGTAGAATCCACATGAAAAAATTACTACTTGTTAGTCAAAATAGGCTCAATGAATAGTTGTTCCCGCATTTCAAGACCTGTTAAGTGTTGCTTTATTATGATTTGGCAGAAAGTCACATTTCTTTCTGCTGACTGGGCATGGGATGGTCATGCATTAATTTTGAGCTCATTTCCTGAGTTTCTGAACAGGCCAGAAGTACCCATACAGCACACAGGCCAGTGAAAGAGCAGAAGAAAAGCCTTTAGGTGTGCAGGTGAGAAGAGATTGGGGGACAGGGAGGATGGAGGAAGAGGAACTACAGGCTTTTTATTGTATGATGAGGGAAATTATACAGCATGAGATTATTACTACATGCAAATATATACACATTTTATGTTAATTTGATGGGGGTTTTGATGAGTCCATGAAAGAAGGTTTGACTGGAGCCCAGGCCTGCCTAGCCTCCAGCGTTTGGCCTTAGGCTCTGGCTTTTTGCCCTGTTCTCTGGCTCCCTGGTAATGCAGCTGGCGTCGCCTGCTTCTGTTGGCCATCATCCCAAACTATTTTCTCTCTTCATTTTCACCTCTCCCATGGCTGTGGATCAGGTGGGAGGTCAGTGCTGTGACTCTTCCCCTCATGCCCTCACTGCTTATCACCTTTCCTCTTGTGCCTTTAGCAAAAGAAGTGAAACATAAACGGGGTGAGGAGACAAAGCTGATGGATGTATGGCAGGAAACAACAGGGATGCACTGTTGAAATACTTAGAAGACACCTTCTCCAGAGGAGTACGAGCATTAAGAAGAAAAGCTAGAGCCAGGCACAGTCAATGATGCAACTGAAGAAGGGGTCCAGTACCAGCAGCTCTAAGTACCAGCCTAGGAACTCGGCAAGGCGAAAATACAAGCAGAGGTGGGGTGAGGCAGCACCTCAGAGGCAGGTGAGACCAGCAGCAGTAAGTAGGGGGAGGATGACAGATAAAAAGAGATAGATATGGCTGAGAGGTAACAATACTAGGGGAAACAGTTTTAAGCATTTTTAGGGACACCTTTGCCCCTAGTAGAAGAGAATGTGTGTGAAGCCTTCAAGCATATGTCTACACCGTGCAATGCATTGCTGCAAGAAGTCCCCAACTCCCTTCTAGATAACACCAGATGAGCTAGTTCTGGCACCAAAGGCAGGGTACTAATAGCAGGCTCTGTAGGGCAGTCAGACTACTTACAGTAATCAAAGGAAGGGATAATTAGCCTTTGCTCAGTCATGCTAACACAGTTATGATTTTTCTGGGTCACGGGCCGGCACAGCATTGCAGCATCATGCCACATAAGCACACCACATAAGGTCTAGTGTCTGCCCTACAAAAGCAGCAAATGCAAATGACTATTTCCTTGTGGTGTATAATACAAACAGTTATGCGGAAATTGCAAATTCCGTGCAGATGATATCCAAGGTACAAGGGAAGAAACAGAAACGAATTCAAGTAGCCTATCAATAAGAGGTATAAAGACAAATCTCTTCCATTAATTTTTCTACAGCTGTCCCTGCTGATGAGCAGACACATAGCGGCTCAGATAAAATTGCCCTTTCCAGGCCAAGTATCAGGCATTTTGTGTGACTAACAGCAAAGAAAACAACCTATATGGTATAGATTGCAGAGGCAGAGATAGCTACTTAGCACAGTCAGTCTGAAGACCACTGAAACGATTTCTTCCTGAGCTCCAGCCTGTCTATGCAATAAAAGAGACCCTGAAAGCCCTTGGAGGAGGATTTTTCAGCAGTGATTGAGTTGCCGCCTCCAAAATCGGACTGTATGATAGGGACAGTGAAATTTCACATAGTGACAGTGCTGTGAGCGGCTGTGCTCGAGTCAAAGCAATAGAGTGTCCCTTAGGCCAGCAGAAGTGAAAAACAGCTGCAGCCTGGCCCATTATCAGGTGTACACTGGTGCACAAAGGTGAGCTGAATCAGTACTAGAGCCCTGCCTGTGAGTTTATGGTTGCAGTGACTACAGGCTCCAGGCAGAATTCCACTGTAATTCAATACAACTGAATGTATTTAAGGTTAGACTACAGCAGAATTTCCATGCAGTTACACACTATTTCGAAATCAAGAAGAAAAGAGCTCATTGTGTCAATATTATACTGAATACAGGAGAATTACCACCAAGTAGATTTTGTTTTAATAAAATGCTTACAACTAATATTAATGTGTTATGCAAAAAAAGATTAGACTTATTGGACTAAAATGTAAGATTGCCTTTCTCTGGGTGGTTGATGGTGCTTTATTGGGTAACATCTAAAATGGAATTTAATAATGGTTGATTTCATATGAAACTAATATCACATGAAGAAATAATGGATGAAGTCAGGATGTACAGCTACATACATGAAATGTAAACATCTAACTTTTAATACCAAGGAAATTGTTTTTATTTTCCTTATTCTATGCACACTGCTAGGAGAGATCATTGCTCCATCAAGAATAGCACTATTCTTTGCCTAACATCAGATGCTTCAGAGAAAGGAACTCCTTCTGACCACACAAACTTTTCTACTGGCTATACCTGATGATGATTAAACTGGGTCCTGAGTACAACTTTTAACTCCTACAATTTCTAACTTTGGCTATGTACCTACTAATGAAAAAATTATTCATATCTAAAAAATCTTTCCAAACTATATGTCTTAACACTGTAACAATGAAACAAGGATTCAAACGTCACTTTTCTTCACATCTGTTTCTCCTCTTGTGTAGCATGCAATTTCTGTATCACAATATCTAGATTAACAATAAAATAGTTTTACCACATAGTTAAATTAATCAGTTTCAAAGGATAATTAAATATAACTAACACACTAACGGAGTACCTGTATCAGCCCCTGTATACTGTAATGAATTGCAAACGTTTGATACCACTGACATTTTACATTCTAATAAGCTTCTCTTGCGAACACGACATGTCTAGGCTCTTTTACAGACCGATCTTTTATTGGCTTAAAAAGAAGAAAGGTGTCAATCCAGACACAGACTTTCTTTCTTTCAAAGCATTGGTCAGCAGATGGTAGAAAAAGCGATTCAGATCCTCAAAAGGACCTGATGTTCTTGTTTTCTCTCTATTTTAGGATGCAAGTCCTGTTATTGCTGAACAGAATGACACTTGCAGCAGGTACAGCTGACACATGGAAATATGTTGGATCAGTCTCACTAATAGGATCTATGCATTTGCTAGAAAAATCAAACAAATATGGACCATTTGGACAGGCAGGTTCAGAACCTCACTCACAGTCAATTTTCTGTGTGAACATTTGCAAGGAAAGATACCAGATGGCTTAGGCATGTATTACACTGACATGTACATAAATGTGCATGGGTATATATGAAATAGGAAGAGTTGTGACCATATTAGGGCACTACATTACATATGCATAGGACAGGACAGTGACACGGGAGAGGAACCCTGAAAGATGGGAAGAAAGAAAGCTAATGCTGAAAAAAATAGATATTATACACTAGCTTTTCTTTCAGGCAGCCAGGCTACCCACATAGATATACTGTGTTGAGGATTTATGTGAGAAGTTCACTTTAACACCGTGAAAATTATGTGTTAAAATCCTCCATACACTGATTGGAAGACTGGCTTCATCGATCACAGGTGCTGATATTAAAATTTCTGGTGGGAGTTTCATAACTGATGTATTGCTTCACTGGGATTCACTTTGCCTGCCCAGCCAAAGCAAAAGTGCTATAGCAGCAGTCACCAGCACAGAAGGCTGGTTAGGAAGAAGTGACAGCCTCAGAATTGAGAAATGAGCAGCACCCATGCATGGCTGTATTGGTAGGAAGACAGTAGGGGGAGAAGGAAAGTGTGCTTGCTGATAGAACAAAATGTAAAAAGTCATCCTAAAATATGCATTTAAACCGTCAGACAGATCCCAGCCTTCCTCCCACAAGAATCCTGAGGTCTCTGTATCCACTGAAGTCTTAGTGGAATCCTTAAAATGAAGAATTTTTTTTTTCATTAAGAATGGCAATAGGGCGTCTTTTAAAACGAACACTTTACTGAGAAAGGTCAGAGTATACATTTAAAAGCATACCTGCCTGGTATTAAGAATCTTCTATATAAGTGTACCAGACCTGGCTAGGATAGAATTCATTTTCTTTATAGTAGTTCATATGGGGCTGTGTTTTAGATTTTTGACCAAAACAATACTGGTAACACACTGATGTTCTAGCTTTTGCTGAATAGTGTTTGCACAGCATCAAGGCCTTCTCAGTTTCTCCATCTGCCCCCACAGTGAATAGGCTGGGGAGTGCACAACAGGTTGGGAAGGGACACAAGCAGGTAGATGACCCAAAATAACCCAAGACGTATTCCACAGCATAACACATCATGCTTGGCAATAAAACGGAAGAGAGATGGTTTAGGAAGGTTAGCCATCTTTTGCTTGGGAACCTGGTAGGCATCAGTCTACCTGTGGGAGGTGGTGATTGCCTTTTCATCACTTGTTTTGTTTTCTTTCTCTCTTCTTTCACTTCTCTTTCTTTTATTAAACAATTTACTTATTTTTTATCTTGATCACCAAGTTTTCTTGCTTTTACTCTTCCTTTCCTCTTCCCCCATCCCACTGGGAAATAAGAGGGGGAAGGTGAGTGAGCATTTGGTGTAGTGCTTAGCTGTCCACTGCAGTTAACCCACAATAATAAGAAAAAATAGGTATTATGCATTTTCAAGGGGTTTTGTTTGTTGTTGTAGTTTAACTTAATTCTGTTTCAAAGGAGACTAAATTAAATTATTAAAAAACCCAACACATAATGTGGAACAAGAGTAGCCACAGAAATGGCTGTGGGGCCTTACGTTCGTCTAGCTTATTTCCCAGTTTCTACAGATGATGCCTCAACTGACCTAGTTGTGGTTTCAGTGTTAGTTACTGGAAGGTACTTAAAGTAAAAGTCCGATACTTTTATACTTCACCTTCTGTTCTCATTTCATTAGCATTGAGTTATATTTCTCTGTTACCTTTGTATGGCAACTGATTTCTTTGTCTCTTGAGTGCATTGATGTGCCTTCCTTGAACCAGCCTGTCTCATTGCTTACTCCACCTCTTCTGCAGGTATGTTTATGGCTTTTGAGACATGACCTGTTAGTTCAGTTTGGCTACTCATTGGGAAGTCTCTGTTACTACCACGCCTGAACCACACCTACTATCACAGCAACTACTTCAAAGAGCTACTGAATCCTTTCTAACAAGTCTGAGCAAAAGTCAGCTCTGATGCAGCTTTCCTACAGTCATTCTGAATTACAGCAGGAACTAAATTGATTCAGCCTAATTTTCCTAATCTATTAACTTTCTGGCATTCTGATAAGCCAGTGGCATGTATGTGATTTTGGCCTGCCAGACTCTCAGGATACAAGAGGTCTGAGTTCTGCATGACTCTCCACCCCAGTGGGTCTCTTTCCTTCACTAACTAACCAGTTTTCAGGACCAATTTGTATGACTAACTTCTTCTTAGTACAATACATTTATTCCACTGTTTAATTGATAGAAAGTTTCAAGAGTTCTTGCTGTGAAGGGGAATGAAACAGAAAGTGGGATTTCACGGGCCTCATCTCCTCATGAAACCAGCTTAAAATATTAAGTACTGGAAATGAAGAGTTAAACAGAGATCGGGAAGAGGGTGAATTTAACATTGCATCCTACTTAAACTTCATGACATGCCAGCCAACCTTTAATTTGTCTCCTTTCCTCCACCCTTCCTCCTTTTTTCAATGATCCCATTTTACAGGATTTGAATGAACTCAAATCAAAGCAAAAATGCTTCCATGTAAAAGTCTCAGTAATGGCTCAAGCTTAAGATCTAGGGTTTCATATTGCTTTTACTTAGTTTTTGATCCAGTCCTCAAACTCTATGAATATAATAATGTCCATTGTATAAATTATAAGAAAAAAATCTGACCGACTGAAACTCCGGAACACTTGCTTATTATTCGTAAATATCCTGAGCTACAGTATTTGGCCATATGATTTCAGAGGCATGACAAATGTAAATGGAGTATTTTTGTCACGAAATATAATACGTAAATGTATTAGCAACCATCAGAGGATTTATCCAAAATCATATAACCTCACTGAAAAGACCCACTAGCTTGAGTGAGCTTTGGGTTATCTCCTGCATGGAAAGGGTCAATGAAGGACAGGATACTCAGAATTAATTGGCACCGTACTGCTGCTGAAGAAGGCAGAGCAATGTGACCCAGTGAGCAGAGCACAGGGATTCAGGTGGTGGAAGTTCTGGTCTTATTTTTGCAGGTGGGTTCTTGGGTGTCTTTTGACAAATGACCGTATCTTTATACGCCTCAGTTTCCCCATCTATAGAATGGGAATAACAACACTCACTTTTTCTGTGAAGTGTTTTGATATATACTAATAAAGAACTTTATTTACAAGGTCAGTTTACATTGCTTTTATTCAGTAGACATGTGGCTAGAAAATTACAAGAATTTCTTAATTCTCACAACAAAATGAATGCAAAGGCAGCAATAGATGAACAAGACCAATGTTACCTACACTACAGTATGAGGTCAATGTCTATATTAGGACTTTTTGGTTTGTTTGTTTGTTTGTTTTTATCCCTATTGAGAGTCAACTTGAGTTTTTATCTACTGTAAACTTAAAGCATGTCACAAAGGGAGAGGGTAATACTAAACTTCATTTCAAAGTAGGAACAAGATTTTACAGAAACTAAACGTCTAACATACAGCTTCACTATTTAGCATAAAAGACATTAATGTGTTCATTACTGAGAAGTTTTGTAAAACAGACTTCCTCAGCACGTCTCTAGAGCCATCAGACTAAGCTTTACAAAGCAATTCTTCATAGGTCATGAAAGTATGGAAAGAAAACTTCATGTTACTGTCTTGATGCTCAAAAACTTGTATCTTGCCTACTACCCATTCAAACACTATTTCACCTGCAAAAAAGAAATCCTGTAGGAAGCTCTCCTGAATACTTTTTCCAGAAGTCTTTCTTTGCTTTTCTCTGGAGATGACAGGCATCTAGTTTTGAGTGAATCTACATGCCTCTTCACATTTTTTAGGACTCTAAAATGCTTACTATGCTCATTTTTAGCTGTTTTTACCCTCTGACAAAAGTTTCTACTCAGGACACATTGTAGTAAATCACATCAAAGCTTTTTTTTTTTTTTTTTTTTTTATCACGGCCACTAGAGCTAGTTGTCCTGCATAATGTATCTGGTTGCACTGCGCCCAGCAGGAACTCGGGGTGCCCAGGCTCTATGAGAAATTCTTCCACTGATGCTCTTACTTTAGCGCCCACAGAATGCAATAGTAATTTGACAGACAATTCTCCCCAGGCTCAGCTGCTGAACTTAGGATGTAAAGTCATACTGCATACCCTTTCTTTCAGAGGCCATCTTTACCATTTACTATAAACTGTCTTAAATGGACACTAAAGACCTGCCATGACAACTTCTGGTCTTTATTGCATATGCTTAGGATGAGAACTTCCTGGATAGAACACTAAAAGACAATAAGCAGTTAAAAGTCTGTATGTATTTAAAGAAGAGAAATGCTATTTAAGGCAACAGTGCCATAGATTGCTAAAGGAATGAGAGTGATTAAGGGACAGTAATAACAATATTTTAAAAGTACAATAGCTGCATTTATGTACCCTAAACCCAAGAACTATACACCCTAATATACACCTTCCTTAACAGTGCTAAGTAATTATCATTGTCCCTTGACTTCACCTGGACTGTATTGTAGTTCCAACTGAAACAATGCTACTCATTGTTTCATCTGGAAGTCCTGTTGACAAAGTTGGTCCAGAAATGCAGTATTAAATGCAGCTGACTTTGGTCAGCGAGCTACCAGAGTTGATTAGCAGCAGTTGCAATAAAAAATGTACCTAATTTGACCAGTGAATCCATTAGCATCAACACAGATAATTTAACTTGTTAAATGGTATTAATCCCAGACTTCAGGAAATTTGTGTCAGTAAGATTAAGTCCATATGTAAGCAAGCCACATTTTAACAAGACAAACAGCACTGCAAACAAAGGCAGTATTATTTATTTAAAAAAAAAAATATGGAAAAATGGGGTCAGATGAGGAAAGTCCAATTGCCATCTGCCAGTAGAATATCTGACTTGCCAAGGAAAGGTTTTAAGAAAATTAATTCTCTTCTTTGTTTTTGCTGTTTCTTTTTTTTTTTTTCCTCCATTAGGATTATCAGTTTTCAAATGCATTGGCTGTCCCCCTGTACTTGTCCTCTGAGAAAGGTATAAAAAAGACTCTCCAAAAGACCATTAATGAATATTTTATGTTTTCATCATGTTAAAGATATCTTGTTTCAAAAGTCCAGCTACAAACATATTTTAATTTAGGAAAAGAAAGAAGTAGAATCAGTACCTATACAGAAGTCAGATCTATAGTTTCCTTGGCTTTACTGGTTTTGGCTGAGATGGTGCTAATTTTCTTCATAACAGCTCCTATTGTACTATCTTCTGGATTTGTAACCAAAACACTGGGATGTTTTAGATGCTGCTGAGCAAGTTTAGGTGCTGCATCAAGGCCTTTTCTGATCCTGCCAGCAAGCAGGCTGGGGGCAGGAAAAAGGTTGTGAGGGGACACAGCTGGAACAGCTGACCCCAACTGACCCAAGGGATATCCCTTACCATAGGACATCATGCTCAGCAATAAAAGCTGGGGGAAAGACGGAGGAAGGGGGGGAAGCGAGCAAGTGGCTGTGTGCCAACACAGGCTAACCCACAACACGGGCTTACCTTCCTTTTTCTCTCCTAAGTACTCACATGTGACCATTGTTAAATATCATCCAGAAGTGAATCAAACGTAAAGCAGGACATCAGGACTGCCTGTAGCTAACATACAGGCCTTGCTCAGAACTGAACTGTGATGAAAAAAACTCTAATATTTGGTCTAACTTGCTTATCATTTTCCAAAATTTTATGGATAACCAAAAATATTAAATTTGTAACTTCTACAAGCTATTTGCCACTACAATTTGATATGCAAATAATGGTGCAAACCTTTACGTATACGATGACCAAAGAGAAGGTCGTTCACTGAGGCCACCAAGAGAATGTAATATTGAATTAGATGATTAAGTAACCATATGATATTATATCTCTAAACACCTGTAGTACTGAAGGCTAAGTCTGTACACTGAACTAGAGACTCCTTTCTTAACGTTTTCATATTGAGATATATCGTGCAGACTGAATACTAGCACGATCAATGATGTAGTATCAATACTAGTAGGGTGCTGTCAGTGTTATCACATAACAAATAACTAACACCTTAACTTCCAGAAAATGATAGCACTGTTTATTGCGCTCCCATTGCGAAATTCAGAGGATTTTCACAAACTGTATGCAACATTTTGGCACAGCTACTCAACAAAGTTACAACCAGGTAGCCTTTACTAAGAAAACCCACTTACCGCTTAACTATCCTAATGTAGTCTATACTTACTGAGGACTTTCATTTATTTCTTTCTCCTTTAAGGCATATTATATGTATGTTTGCATATACAGCCCAAGAGCACTAGTAAACAATAAATAAATGTCTTTAATATATAATTAATACCAGAACTTTTAATAAATCATTCAAATCACTAAAGCCTAAGACGCTGTACATACTCCAACCGGAGTTGGAGTGATTTTTACCAGCCTACAGCCTGCCCTCCCAAAGTGTGGCCCCAGTCTCACTCAGGACAATTCAATATAGATTCAAAAATCACATCCAGAAATGCATTATGTCCAAGTGTCTAGATATCTAATTTTTTTTACATTTGTTTTCAAGCTGTGGTTTCATAGGTTAAGCATGTGCATAAACCCCACCAGTCTAACTTGAAACGGCCAGATCAGCAGCCCCAAGCAAAGTCCTCATCTAGTGAAAGTTTAGATACAAAGAGAACAGATGATACTGAGTAGACTTGATATAGAGGCTTAATTTATTTAGGTGTGAAAGTAGCCCTTTCAGTCTTTAATAACTGTTTTGTTGTTTCCGGTAAATAGCAATTGTTCTCTCAGAATTAGGACTGAAATCTCCATTTTATTTAAGCCACAAACTATAGGTTAGTATAGTAAAGACTGTTACTCCCAACAAAACTGCATCATCCTAGAGATTAAAAAATACTTACTTCATATTTAAACTTTTCAGGAACTCCAGACACTCTCTTGAATATGCAAATTAAAATTGCTTCACAGTGTCATGTAAAATATGTCTAAGTAAAAGAAAATATATATGGACACTGTGATGATTTGACTCGATACTCAGTCTAATATAGAAATCTTTTTAGAAACACCTGTAAGACCTTTTTCTATAGTACAAAATTCAACAGTATTAGAAAGTTTCTTTTTCTATTGAGAAAACAAGCTATTTGCTAGTATGACTTTTAACCAACACACAAACAATGCGACGTCTTGCAATTATAATGTTAAAATGCTCATAATAACCACAGATCAAAGTATTATACAAACATCAAAATCCATTTACTCAAAGGATATTTTTTCAGAGACAGATTTTTGTATTTCAGACTTACATCCATCTTCACTAAAAAAAAAGCCAAAAATTTTCAAATTCTTTTGCAAAACAGAATTTCCCTTATAGGAAGTAATCAGTACTTCTCAGAAAGATATGTTTGAGATCCCTTGACGACGATATCCTCATGCCCCAATGAATGTTATCCTAAGTGCCCTGTCACAGCCGTACTCTTGCTCTCCCATCAGCCCCAGTGTGGAAGGAGGTCAGATCATAGTAAGACAGATCGAGGTAGCAATTGCATCAGTTTCATCCAGTCTACTTAGCCATAATGAAAAGGCAAACAGTACTTCTTGCTGCCAAGTTCATCTGTCTTGCTGAGGTGTATAATTACAGTCTGGAGTTTCTGACTATGAACCAAGGACAGAAGCTGTTCCCTCCATGCCCTTTGTAAGTACCCAGCAGAGCTGTAAAGTGTCCAATACGAAGCACAGCTGGGAGCATGCTTTCTCCACCCTATCCCACTGAGGAAGGGTTTGCATGGGTCTCATTACTGCCAGGTCTAAGATAAGGATAACATCACATAATTAGCATAAGCTGTGATTACCGGATACTCTGAACAAAGGGAGCACGAAACAGAAGGCTTCCTATGCTATGTGCTACAGATAGTTTCCAGTATGGTTTTGAAATGTCCCAACTGGGAAGGGATCCAATTGAGATACGTGTTCACCATACGTGTTTCACCATCTAAGAAGCAACCAAAGCTTTCCAGTGGTCTTAGTAGTAAACCATGTATAGTACAATAAAGCCTTATCTTCCAGGCAAACACGGCTATAAAACAGAAGAGCAGCTACTAAAAGAGGATGTAGGCTTGGTCTATTGTCCTCAAAAGATTGTCCTCAAGAACAAGAGAGTGCTTATCTGCTTCCAAACTTCTGGGACAAATTCTAGATCAACAAGAAACAGATTCATCTTCCTTAGAATTTGCAGTACTTTTTCCAACCAACATTTCAGACATAATCTATACAAACTTAATGATTTATTAAGATAAAGTACACCTAGGTCTTCAGTGTATGTATTTTTACCACTAACACTGCCCCCAACTGAATCATTGCTACTGCTTCACTACTTGACATATATTCTTCTGCATAGATTAATCTCACAGTGTTAGTTAAACTCTTTTTTATGGTTTTTCATGAGTCTCATCAGTTAGACCTGCTAAATATATTCAGTCTTACTGTATGTATTTATATGTTTCAATTTGAAAACATTACCTCTTCTATGAGGTGAAGGAAATTTCATGTGCTCAAGAAAATCCCGATGATAGAATTACATGCTTCAGTGCTTGGATCCCTCCTTGTGTCAGAAGTCAAAATACCACTTATAATTGTAATTTTTTAGGTGTATTTAACTTATATATAAACATCTATCACTGCATATGTTTACACCTATTTAATTATTAATTTTTCATTCATTATATATTTAAACAGTCTATGAAACTAATATGCACCTGAACAGACTTTTCAAAATGCATATTTTTCATATACACAGCTAAAGTACAAAATGCATATCCCCATGCATACAGTGTGAAGTGCAGCACCTTATACAGTCAGAAGTCACTATTAAAAAAAGAACTCCCTTATTAAAATAGGTTCTTATACAGGGTAGTCAGAGTCCAATTCCAGAACCTGCTTTCTGAAGTGGCCAGAAGGAGACTTGTGACTTTCAGGTAATGTCAAATACAGGTTAGGAACTGATAATTTCCAGTGATTTAAGATTACAAAAATGTGACTGTAAATAGTACTCAACTAAATAACTGTTAATAAACTGCTGTCTTTCAACACTGTGTACTCAATTTCTTTATCAAAGCAAGTCCTCTTTACTGCACTGACATAGTTACAATTGGGGATTTTCACTCATACAGATACGATTGTGTGATTGTTTCCACTAAGAGCTGCTGCTTTTTCTGGAGCTAGTGTAACCCTCTGTACACAAGGCTACGCTCTCACTGCTTCTGGCAAGTCTCTATCGCAGAGACAACATGTGATGAACTGACTGTAATCCCCATTCCCTGTCCCCCTAGACTGCTCAGGGGAAGGAGGTTGAGAAATCGGGAGTGAAGTTGAGCCCGGGAAGAAGGGAGGGGTGGGAGTCTGAAGATTTAGGGTTTATTTCTCATTACCCTATTCTGATTTGATTGGCAATAAATTAAATCAATTTTCCCCAAATTGAGTCTGTTTTGCCCACGATGGTAATTGCTGAGTGATCTCCCTGTCCTTATCTGACCCGTGAGCCTTTTGTTATATTTTGTGTCCCCTGTCCAGCTGAGGAGGGGAGTGATAGACTTTGGTGTCCAGCCAAGGTCAACCCACCACAACATACCTGAAGGTGTTCTTTGCATATGTGTTCTTCAATCACAATTTCTTTCTCAACTGCCAGACTAAGCTGAAACCTTATTAGATGACATGCTAAAAGTACAACCACATTAATCCAGACAAAATGATTTTTTTTTAATAAGGTTTTACTTTTCTGAAACACCTCTATTGCTTATTTAGGCCTTCTTTAACCACCATCTTCTGAACTGCACTTTGGGACCTATTTCGGCTGAATCTGTTCAGAAAGAACTACCAGACTAGTTTTACAGTGTTTTCTTTTATCAGTTTAAATTCAGATTTTAGGGATCTCTTTTGTTCTTTTGTCCCCGTATCAGTGATACAAATAGATTCCATAACAACAGGCTCCACTTCGACCATTCTAGGAGTTTATCCTCCCATGTGATCTTGCCAGGCAAAACCTTTACCGACTCTTTTAATCAATGAACATTGACTTGTCTACTTTGCCCATCTCAGATTCCCTACCATGAACACCAGAATTTGGTCTATTATGTTTCAGTCCATAAGAATGCAGCTGATGTAGTAGTAATTATGAAATGCACCCTAGCCTTCAAAAGAAATTACAACGTATCTCAGAAGTTAGAGAGCAGGGTTTGTGGGACAGCAAGCCAGACAGAGAAGCCTGAGACACAGGTGCTAAAATCACCATGGGACTCTCATGTTAACCAGAAATATGACTTTGATCAGTATTTCACAGGAAGACACATAGAAGAACCATTAAAGTAAAACACTGTGGTCTCCATAACATTTACTAGTGCTCTGGATATCAACATTACCAACCATATTATTCTGTCCTCTAGTTCAATAGCCTCAAGGCATCACAGGACTACCATAACTGCAAGGCACAACGGAAAGTGTAGTCCAGACAAAGACCTCTGTTCCCTAGAGGAAAAGGTATCATGAAATTCCTGAACTCTGACTTCTCTGAGAGACAATGGTAGCGCACACGGACACAGCGCAGTACCGTACTGCTTCCAAACAAAATGCCTTGAGACATAAAAATTCCCTTTTAAATGGAAAATAACACTCATAACTCATTTGACAAAAATTTCTTTTACATACTTTTTTTTTGAGAAAAGAGATTCGGATACAGAGGTATTTCCAGAAAGACACAAATCTTGGTTTTCTGTCAGCTTTACACATCAGCCAACTTCTACTGAAGCTTGAGTCATTCTGACCACTTGTTATCATGCCCAAGAAAGGCACATGATTTTTGGTGCAATTAATGAGACTGGATAAGCCTCATAACTACCTGCCTTTTCTGTACAGTGGTATCTGAATATCACATATCACAGATTTGTATCTGAATAAATGTCTGAACCTCACTATGAGAAAACCTGATAAGAGGACAGAGGCAGACAACTCTCAGGAGCTTTTGACTATGGACCTTATTCTAACCATATGAAATGTGGACTTTGAAGACAAAGTTGGAAAATTTGCATTACATTTTAAATAGATAGTGAAAGACAAGTTAAAACAGCCTGCAGCTAATAAACCTTCCCCAGGTCCTAGCATTCGGATTATAGGAGGCAGTCTAAACTGCGCATAAATTGGCTCCATGATTAAGGCTTTTTCAAGGAAATAAATTGCTGGGGGTTTTTTAACCATCTTTAACCATCATATCCCCCCATCTCGGGGATATGGATTAGTGTTGGGTGGTGTGGTGTGTGTGTGTGTGGTTTGTTTTTTGTTTGTTTGTTTTTTTGGTTTTTTTTTTCATTGGTTGGACTAGATGATCTTAAAGGGTCCCTTCCAACCTAGGTGATTCTGTGATTCTGTGATTCTGTGATTTCTAAGTTGAAACTATATTCAGCAATTTTCTTTCACCTCACATCACTCCTGTGCATCTTACACAGTCTGAAAAGGTGGTGCCATTCAGAGCTGATGCTCTGCTTTGAGTTGGGGCTAGTTAGCAGTTCCCAGGACAACTCTTACTACCTAATTCACTATTAATTTCTCTCGGGGGTGGTGGTCCTACCTCCTAGTTGCTCTTAATTAACTTTGCCAAAACTTTCCTAGTTTTTCAACATTTCTGTAGTTATGGAACTTGAAATAATGCACTGAACAGTTTAGATTTAATCCTTAAATTGTCCACAAGTCTTGACACAGACTTCAATGGTTACAGACTAACTGGGGAATACGACCTATGGGGCCTGTAGTATCAACCCGTTCTAACAGCACAGCAGAGCTAATAACGTCAGGAAAAACTGAATTTCATTCTGAATGCCTGAGTTAAGAATACAGGGGGAAATTTGTACCTGGTAGTACTTATTGTAGATACACCAAGGATAGATTTTGGCATCTGTGTCAGCAGCAGTTAGTATTCTTTGCTCATAAATACACAGAGATGTCAAGTATAACGCCTTGAAGAGCTAGTGGAGTTAAAAGTAAGGTTGAAGTTCAGGCGGTTAGCCTACAGGATACTTCTGGTCGATGTTCTCTCTAGTTTTTTAACAAGCTGAGCAACTGGAGATCCCAAATGAGCACATGATTTTTGCTAGTTTGTCAGAAAAAAAACCCTAAAAATTTCACACATTTAAGAATTTTTGGTCCTCTATGAAATCCTCCTTTCAATTCTCTACCTACCTCCAGAAGTCAACACATCCCAGACTTCCTCTCCTACCTATCGTGAGTTGATTTGTGTATCCCTCTTCAGAGCTTGTGATTTCACTCATCTGTTCTGGAAACCAAGGTTTCCGAGGTGCTGCTACTGGCAGGAAAGGACATCATCTTTGCTGGTTTTCAACTTTCTACAGCCTTTTGTTTTATCCCTACTAGTCATCTCTCTCTCCAGTATCTTCTTCTACACTGCACACCACCTTTTACCATCCTTTTTACCCCTCTGCCTTTCCACTATGCTTTTCAATGTTTTCTCCCAGTAAGCTCTTAACTCCTTTTCCTTCTTCCTTCTCAGTCCATCTTTCCTTCCTTTAAAGTACACTTTTTGTTCATCTAAGCCTTCCCATTCTCCTTCCTTTATCTGATTAACCAGTCATTAATATTTAATAAGACTACAGTTGGAAGCATGGAAGCTGTCTCACTCTTCATGACTGCTCCATAAAAATGAGATGCCTCAGATGATGCCTGTTCACTCTTCTGATCCAGTTCTCACCAAAGTCAGAAGGAACACTTCCACTGATTTTTAAAGGGTGCTAGATTACAGTCTTACCTTTTTTTATTTAAAATTCTAAATGCTCACACTCACTCTTTTTTTTTTAGGTTTCTAATTGTCCTGGTGACAATAAAGATGACTATCATTGCACAGCATGTTTTTTTTTTAAAATATGACTGACATTAAAAGGCAAACTAAATTTAAAATCAGCCTCATTTCCTACCAGCTATAATGTTACACAATTTATATATATTTGAAACTATACTTCAAATATGTACCAGATGTACTCCAAAATACCACTTACGTTTACTGTTTGCAAATATGTATTTCTTAAATGCATCATTTTACCTTAACATATTATAGAGCAATATTAGAATGTGTGCTACCAAAAAATGAAGGACAGTGATTGTATTTTCAGTAACCATAATTATTTAGAGGCAATAATATATTATTTTATTCCACAATTGTGGGTTAACCATATGCCAGGTTTTCTTCTCACAAAAATTTGTGACAAAAAAATTAATTACATTCACTTTTTAATGGTTAGCATCTCTGTCTGTCTCTGATAATACATTCTGGCTGCAGTGACAAAAACTAGGACAACAGTGAGAAAATGTCATAAATTTAATCCATTACTTGTGGCATGTATTGTAACATGAACCAGAAATGGCAATTATCATGACAATTTGTACAACAATATGATGGACCCAATCCTGTGACTATCTACCATTTTACAGTGATGAAATACACTCTAAGGCTCCAATCTGCAATCACATACAAATCAACTTTAATGTGACTGTTAAAGAGAAATGCTTATGGTAGTAAATTAAGCATGTGCCCATTTGCCAAAACTTGAAAAAAATAGTAATAAGTGTGAAAAACACAATAAGAGGAAATGATCTGAAAAGATTTATATTTCTGTTTTCAAGTTTTGTACCAATTACAAGACAATAGCCCTTATTCAGCATCTATTAGTCCCACTGATTTCAGTGGAAGCTACACCTGCCAAGCTGTTCCAGCTTCGGACCACAAGACCTTTGCCATTGAGTACCTGGATTCAGCTGTGCATGAATATCTATCCCTGCAAGGAAACTTAATCTGCTCAAACCTGCTGTCATCTCAAACCCTATGATAGGTCAAGACTTGCATAATTTAACAGGAGATGTGCATAACTAAGATTAATCATTCAAATCTGATCTTCCAAATGCTAAATATCCCCAACTATCTATAAAACTGAGTTCTAAGATATAATCTAAAGAGTAACTCACAAGTTTCTGAAAGGCTAATATTGACAAGCTTATCCATATTTCAAAAGAAAGTGCTCTGATCGTAAGTGAGGTATAGAGTATGGACTGGTAACCTGTACCATTTACAAATCAGTGGCTCATAATAACCTCGGAGGATTAGGGAGGAAGAAATTATCTGTCATTATGTTATATCTACTGGTATTGTCCTAAATTTATGTGCTTCAAGGACATTCTGCTAACGTTAACAGGCATACAGCCTTGGTCACAGATACTCAATGTGTCAGCTAAATAAACAATAGTGTGTAGACAACATGCATTCAAGTAAGAAAGACTGTAAAATACTTCACTATTTTTCTCACTTTATTCACCTGAACTTCCCTTCCTTAACAAACCTGCTCATGTCTTAATGAGACCAGCATCTCTTAGTCCCAGGTGCAGTAGTGAATTTTTTTAAAGCTAACACCAGAACTTTTGGAAATTATTTCTGAACAGAGAGCTTGCAAGTGTATCTTTCAGAAGAGACAAAATCAGTGAGTAAAAGTGCTCTTCCCTAACTACATATTTCTATCTAGTATGCTTACCACCATGGTATTCAGGGATATAAGTTAAAACCATTCTACTCAGTAAAATCAGATGACCCATATCAGATAGATAATATGCATTATAAATGATTCCTGTGGGTTAGATCTCAGTGCTTCACTTGGGAATTAAGCAGTTAACATCACCATAGCAAGATCTAAAGAGGAGACGCAGCACAGCAAAGGTGAAGGCTGCTAGGCTACCTCTTTGAACTCTCTTAAGGACTCTGCAGTATTGGCATCACTCCAGAGTTTAATTTGGGTACGTTCTGAAAGTCTAATCATCTTCCTCAGGGAATAAACCCCTGACCATCACACTGTTAAATTCTAATGCTCTTGCTTTGCCTTTCTGTGCTGATGCTTTTATTTTCTTTGAAGGAGATGTAGGTTGTTTAATTGGTCCAGGATAATATGTTTTAGGAATCATGCACTGCCTCATTATTTGGGGGTTTTGTACTCATTTCATGTGGGCTATTTCCTTTACTATTATCACTAATAAAACTGTAGCCTGCCTTCCTGATGTTTGTAACATTCATATGAATTGTGCCACTTTATTAAATACTGCCAACATGCCAAAAATAAATCAAGCACTAAACAAAACCACAAATAGCCCAGTGTTTCTGTCAGTAGTTCTGAAAAACAATGTAAATTGTGTCCCTAAAATATAAGTTTGTGCAGTTTTTATTCTGTGGACCAGTTTATTAAACACAGTCTATTATGAGCATTCAACTATAAATATATGAAATACACAAACTTTCAGTGCCGGTCATCATCAAGAAAGAAGGAAATAACGTGAAACAAAGTAAGATATTAGATTTCACACTTACTTTAGGAAAAGATTTTTAATTAACATTTAGTGAAGGAAACTAGGAATCAAAATACCTGATGAGTATTTTTAGTAGTCCACTAATGTGAGGTGTAATGATGAGAACACATTTAAGAATATGTTTTCCTTGTGACAATAAAATGCTGATATTATCTACTTGCTTCAAAAGTACGAGTTTCCTTCCATTATGTTTTAAGACAGAGACACACAGGACAGAACAGAAGGCTTTATTGCCCTTATAACAAACACATTCCTTTGTTCTCACTGTCTACAGAAACAAACATATGTATTGTTATATAGCTAAGAAGCTAAATTTAAATCAGAAATGTACATTTGGACAATGATACAGAATGGCACTCCAGTTTATCCTGAATCACAAGGAAGTATGTAAGTGGACTTCAATGTTGAAATAAAGTGCACCCACATATAATCAATCCCAGGCTTGGCCCAGGGGTATTTTGGTTTGTCTCTGTTAGAAAAATACCCTAACATTCTAATATACCAAAGAACAGCTTTAAAAGCCAGGTTAACCACAGTATTTTATAGCATCGATCAATATACTTTACAGAAAAGCAGATCTGAACTCGCTAAGTCCTACTGTGGAAAACATACTAGTCTTCTACCATCCAAACTTTTAAGAAAAAAAGCAATGTGTGTTTCTCAAATATCCTGACTTATGTGCAAAACGGATCTGGTACAAGAGATGCCTGGCCATCTCAGCACAAGGGAAGAATGCACCTTCTGCTTTACAACTTTTTGGCTTCCCTTCCCACCCAACTCCATTCAACTGGAAATCCTTGTGTGGAGGCAGACAAGACAGTTACCTTACCTCCTGTACTAGTATTTTGGTGAGGCTTACATTTTTATGGTACAAGAGATAAAAAACTTTGCAATATCTCAATTACAAGAACTTTTCTTGTTTCTGGCTCATATATCTAGCTGGGAGATCTCCTTGGTTACATCAGCATAAAGACTGCTTCCCAGATGGGAATATCCCATATGTGTCTATGTTGCAGGCATTTTAGGGCACCTGAGGACTTGGAATGAGACAATACTGGCAATGGTACCTATGCCATAAGCTCTCTTGTATCCTTTAGTAAGGCCTTGGTAGCACTTAATGCATCTCTGCCTTGAATTTTGCGCATCCAAAGCCCTGAACCACTCCTAAACCCTACATGAAGAGCCGGGTCTGCTCCTCTTCTTCAGCTGCCTGTGACTTTTCCTGTGTGACGTGAAGAGATGAGGCAGAGGCCCCACTGAAGCCTAGGTGGGAACAGACTTACCACCACCAAAGATAGAATCACTGTGTCTGAACAGCACTCGTCACCCACAATTAGCATTGCAAGTTCACCATGTCCTTTAAATGAGTCACTAACCAGAATATGAAGGACCACCTTCCTGTCTCCATGCCAAATTTACTAGTGGCACTAAATAGATGGCATACCTGCCTCTGGACCCCATCCCAGTAGAGATGCAGGTTGTCTTAACCCCTGGAAGATGGCCTGTGGCAAAGCAGTTTGAGTCTGACAAATCCATCACCATACTCATTGCAGAGCACTGTGGAGCCAATACACTGCCAAGCTGACACCAGGTGGCTCTGACAGGACAACACCTGCTAGCACTCCCCACAAGACCGACTCAACATCAGAACCCATCAAATTCACCGTGACCTACTGTGCAATTCCCAGTCCATGTGTGCATTTACCCTCTGCCTTGCTTCAGTCTTTGGAAGGCCCTCACCTATTCAGTGACAAATTTAAGTAAAATTTTGATGGGCACAGTTTCAGAAACAAAAATGATGGAAACCCAAACTGTAAATAAATTGGGGAGATCATTCCTCTACATCCACACCTGGTATCATAACTGTTAACATACCTACTTCAAACTGAAAATCTCTTTCGTTCTCAACTCACCTTTCCCACCATTCCTTCTAAATCTCATCTTCTCCCAACAATTATATCCCACTTTTCTCCACTTACTGCCCTCTAACCTTAATAAACACTTCCAGGTTTTACCACAAAAAGCAAGACGACCATCCAACCCATGCTGAAATCCCCTGCTCATTCATTAATAAGACTCAACATTGAACAGTTGAACCTATTCTCTCCTGCACTCTTCCCTATCTGTCTGTGAGGATTAGGACACATTTTACAGTGGAAATGGACAGATTCCCAGTCCATGCAACTGCTAAAAAAGTAAGTTTTATAAAACACTATTTAGCTGTACCCTAGGCTCCTCTGCATGAAGGCTTATGCCATCTCCACCATCTATATTCACACACATCTTTCCCTACCCATCTGTTTCTGCTTGGCCCTCCTCCAGTAGTCATACTAAAAGTATGACTCTGAACCTGCGAAAGCAGTGAGTAGGCACCACTGCTGTGCTCACCACCTAGCACGGAGCAAGAGACAGTTGCCCCAAGCACCTGCCAACTCTGAGTGCCTCACTGGAGGATGTCACCCAGCCGCACTCCAGCATTTCTCCTCCCTCCGCATGCTGCCTGGCTCTGACGCCAGATGCCTCTGCTCTATCTTGCAAATATACTCTTGGTCCAATCACTCTTTCAGTGTCATCTGAGGATGCTTTTTTACGTATTAGAAGCCAAAAGCTTCACCCAGAATAAGGGTATATGATGATGGGATTTGCCTTCTGGGTTGAGAGGAGGAAAGGATAGATTTAAAGTCCAAATCTTATTAAGCCCAGAAAATAGCCATAGTGCTTCTTTTTCAAATGGTTTTTAAGAAAAAAAAATATTACTTGCTGCCAGATACAAACAGTGATACTGTTAACAAAGAGTAATACTTTAAAACACATAATTTATACAGTAATTTCTTATCCAAGGGCCCCTGGGGTAATTGCAACAATGTGAAATTGGGCAAAGGCTTGCTTGTGGGAGTATATCCCATCTTTGTCCCATTTTTCTCTTGTGTAATCATCACCTAAAACCTGTATTCCTTATATTACTTTGCCCTGTATAGCCTTGCCCCCAGTTCCTCAAACTGAAAAGACACAAAAAGACTCACCAGTGTTCTGCTGCTTCTCATCATCCAACATACTTAGGTCTTTCCCAATAGTGCCGGAGAAGGGTCTTGGAGCAAGTAACCCAGAAAGTCTTACCCACATCAAGCAGGGCAGCTGGAGAAGCAATTTAGCTGAAAATCTAGCTGTGGTCTACTGGATGCCTGGTAAGTGATAGTGGTCTTGGGTTGGGAGGAGCAGGTAGTCTGGTGTCTGGGCAGACCACACTAGAAGTGAGTGATGAAAACCCTGGACAGATAGCACATCCTACTGCCTCATAATGGTCCAGGCCTGCAATTTGTCTGACGCTGGAGGGAGATGCCTCACTGCTCCTGGGTGGTGTCCCTAGGCAAGTTGGTGATACGGTACTACTATCACTAGACTGAAGCATCTTTCATATGAGGAGAGGCTGAGAGAGCTGGGACTGTTTAAACTGGGAAAGAGAAGGTTTAGTGGGATTTTATCAATATGCATAAATGCCGGGGGGGGTGGGTGGGACGACGACGATAAGTAAAGAGGGAGCCAGACTCCTTTCAGTGATACCCAGTAACAGGAAAAGAGGCAATCGGAACCAACAATGGGCAGAATACAGGAAATTCCATTAAACATTAGAATTGTTGGGGTTTTTTACTGTGAGGGAGCTCAAACAATGGAAGACATTGGCCAGAGGGTTGTGGAGTCTCCATCAATGGAGACAATTAAAGCCTCGCTGGACAAAACTCTGAGAAACCTGCTCTAGCTTACCCTGCTTCAAGCAGAGAGATTGGACTAGATGTCCAGAAGACCCAGCCATAACTATTCTGTGATTCTGTGATTCTACATTTGTGGATAGAAAGTCTTTAGGAAAATGTCCTTTCTGGAGACAATAGATGAGTTCTGAATATAGTTTTAGGTAGACTTAGAAATTGTCAGGAGTTTGAGGGTGGGGGTTAGTTATACATACTATTTTTATATATTAGAATATATATTAGTATACATTAGAACTATATTCCAATATAACTCAATATACTCTTAACAAAAGAATGGACTATCTGGGAATATAATTCAGTTGGTAGTTTAGAGATTTGAACAAAAATCTCAGATTAGAATTGCAAAAATTCAAGTCTAAGCTGATGGTGTATCAGTTAATCAAAACAGTATTATATAACAGTGATAATGAGTATTCAGACATGTAAGATTTAGGAGATAACAAGAAATTTGAAGCCAGTGCCATATAGAGTATTCTTGCCCGCAAGGAAAAGTTCTGAAGTAAAAATGCCAGTCTCCACCACGGAACTGCTCAGTTTTCTAACACCCTCTGACATTTCCTCTGGGTTGTCTTTCTTATGTTATTGTTTCCCATTAACAATAATGACAGCAAAGCTGTCTAATTGTACATCTCTGATTGCTCTTTAAGTCTTTCATTTGCAGTGATGCCCAAGTAAAACCTTGACAAAGATTACGTAGCAGGTATACTGCGATCACTGCTTGCAACGTTGACCTCAAATGTCTTCTGGTTTGCTTGCACTTCACCGTCAATGTGCTTTCCACCTGTTACATGGTACCTATAGCCCTAATTCTTCACAGTAAAGACTGAATTCTGATCTTTGTCTACCCTAGCTGACGGTAGGCTCTGATGTCTTTGTCCACAAGACAAGACCAAGATGCCACTGAGACAGTAAAATTAAGAAACATCATATTTACTAAACATCTGGATGTAACTAATTTAGTATTTCTTAAAGACCGTCTCCTCGAGGAGTATTCAGATCAGGGATTCTATACAGAGAAGAGGATGCTAACTCTCATCTTCTAAGTGCTGCTGAAGCCCTTTTATGTGACTCCTGAGAATCTATTGAAAATAAAGGCTACACTTTTAGTTTCATACAACAATTTACACATTAATTCTGACTTGCTCATCCATTACACAAAGTACACAAGCACCTGCCCTGTCCCTCACATCCAGGCACTGTTTGGTATACGACATCAGAATGCAGTAGCAGAACTGAACTGGTTGATATTCAGTAAGTGTTTGAACAAGCCTGAGATTCATTGGTGTATCTTGTCTCTTCATCTGAAACTTAAAAATTACTCATGTTCAAGAGAGTCTTGGACACTCTTGCAGAGGCAGGCAATTTCACATAACTGGCCGCTGTTCACAGCCAGGATACATTCAAAGCATCTCTTTCTTTTGTTATCTTTAGTAACTAACATTCACTGTTGGGAATCTGAGCCTCATTCAGCTCTCTGGTCACTTAACACAACATTTTTAGTTTGACTGGTTGCATAAAAGATCACAGCAAACAATGAGCTCACCTGATACAAACCAGGGGAAACTGTTTAAACTGTGATCTTTGGCATAGCCAAGGCAATTCAGAGCAGTTGAGCTTCTGTCTTTGCCATTATAGTGAACTGTGCATTATGGATACTCCAGCTTCTTTGCTTAAAAGAAGGTAAGTCTTCTGCTACTGCAGAAAAGTCAAAGGAAGTTTTGTGTAAAATCTGCAGGAGGATATAGTCCTGAAGCATTTTGCAGCTGTTAACTATGTGTTTTCTTTTTCTTCCCAAGACTGTGCTTACAAACAGAAGTCAAATACTATTATTGCTATAATTGAGATGTTTATCTTATAAAACAGTAAAAATAAAAAGCACTCCAGCAGAAAAGAAATTTTTAAAACAATTCTAGTCAATGGTAGAAGGACAAACAAAAGGTTTTACAAATAGATAAGGATCAGGAGGATTTTGAGGGAGATTATAGTTTCTTGGTGTGATGGATGGAGGCGAGTTGATGACAGATGAGGCAGAGTGTGCTGCAAAGCTAAAAGATTTCTTTGTCTCAAGTATGTTCACTAGGGAGAAAGAGGGAAACATGCCAGAATCAGAAAGAAGTTTCCTGGAGGCAGAAAATGAAAAATTAATGAAATGAAGAGTGACACCAGAATAAGTAAAAAGGAATCAGTCAGTGAAAAGAAATGTACAATTCTAGTATTGGATGGCCTGTATCCCCGCATTCAGAAATATACTGTATTTATACATTTTAACTAAGTTGGGAACTAAATTTATTACCATTAACAGAAAAGGTAGATGATTTACCACACACACCACAGTTCATTAGGGGTTGCGGGATAGGCGAAAAGAGATTTCAGGGTAAAAAACTTTAGAACAGTGTGTATCAGGGTACAAAGAGCAGGCAGCTCTAAAATAAGACAGACTCTGAGCACTGGCACTGCGTGTCTAAATGAAGGTAAAACTTTGTAAATTAAAAGTCTGTGTACATAGACATGTGAATAAGGGTTCTAACACTTTGATTTAAGAGAGTTTTTAGATAACTAAATCATCAAATTTAAAAATCATTACATGGGTCTTTAAAACACTTAGAAAAGTATTGTATGGAGATATATATATGTGTACTACTTTAGATTATTCTGAAGTGTAATTGCAAGTAAGTTGATATACTAGTAAGTTTATAAATCAGGATTCACACCACACAAACTGAAGACAGGTTATGTATAAAGATATGGACAGTTTTACCAGACTCCGAATCTGCCAAAGAAATACAGAAACCCCTATATTTAAATGTGTGATTTAAATTAACAAAGACAGGAGGACTGGGCTGAAAATTTTGCAGTAGCTGGACATAATAGGCTAGAGACTTAAGTCATTATGTTGATCTCTAAACAAGTTACACAAAACCATGCAGTCATCTAAAGAGAGGAGATCAAAAAAAGAACCAGGAAGAAAAAAAAAATGTGGTTAGGGATCACAGCATTTCATGCTGCATTACAGCCAGGATTTTAAAAATAGTAACAGATTTCTAGAACTATGAAATGCTATGTTGAAAAGTTTGTCATAAAAAAATTAAAAACAGACACATAGCCAAACAGAATTAAACACTCGATAGGTCACACTTAGGCTTTGTTAAACCTTGTAGCTCAATGCGCATATTTTACAGTACCAACTAGAAGCCACAGTGAGATGTGGAATCTCCTCATGCTAACCATGATACAAACCTGTGCACATCCACTGAACAAATCTACTTTTCACTGAAGTCAATTAAGCAATTCATGTAAATTTGTATTCACCAGTAAATACAAATCTTTACAAATTCAGAGTAGCACCCTGCTTCTCAAATGGTACTGTTGATTTCACAGCACTGTAGAACTCAATACTCCTTGAGTGAAGATGCAACAGCTTGAGATACTATGACAGAAGAATAGGGATAAAGGGAGATAAAATACTCTCAGAGTAGGAACAGGATTATAAAAATGAATCATGTGTGATTCATTGGTGTTAATTAACACAACATTGCTGATGTTTTTTAAAACCACATTGAGGCAATAAAGTAATATTTATCTTCCCAATTTCTACAGACCAAAACTGGTAACACTGAAATAGAAATTATGGAAGACAGAATGAAAATAATCAATAACAGTCTGTACATTGCTACAATGCACACACAAAACAAAGCTCTGTTGACTGCAACTACAATGTGTACTGTTTCACGAATATTAAGTAAGTCTTAAGTTTTTCTTGTGGGGAAAGTCATTCTCAGAAGTGAAACAAACTTCTTTGCTACCACATCTCATCTTGTTGCATCCCCACTGCCAGTTGTTCATTACCATGACCAATATTCGGTTTATGCTTATTTCATCATCACCCAAAAAGCGCACAATGCCTTCTACTTTTTGAAGTATAGAGGGATGTTACCTCTCTTCTTTTTAAATATACATGTTGCTGTGTATTTATTTCAGTGAATAGAGCCAGAGAAACAGGCCCTACACTACAAAGAGGATCGCAAAGGTTTATGACAGTCTGTATTAGGTGTTCGCTTCACAGTTTGAGGTTAGGCCTGGAGAAGGCTCTCTCTCCCCTACCAACAACGAGCAACCACACCGCTTGCAGAGTTCCTTTGTGCCAGAACTGCTCAATGTAACAGCAGAGTTGAAGTGTACGATGAGAATGTGTGGCACTCAGCCCTGTGTTTAAATTCACCAGGCAATCCCTCCGATTCGACAGAGACAGCCAAGAGAGAAGCTAGTAGTAACCGCTAAAACATGCCAGCTGTTTATTTGGCTTTCTTCCCTCACAGATTACTAAACAGCACAGACTGAAACAAAGGATTAGGAATGCTCATGATTTCATTTTGCTAGAAATACCACAACTAGAAGGGGATATCCTGTATTATAAATTATTTTAAGTACGACATTTTGCTTTCTATACCTATTTCAAATAGAACAAAGTCAAATCAGTTAAATAAAAATAATGAAAATAAATGAAAATGTCTGAGATTTTTCAGCAGAAAGAGAAAGCTTTTACAGTCTGATTCTGAGCAATCACTGTATTGCTCCGTGCTACACTAACTGTAATAGGAATTGTAACTGCAATAGGAAGTCAGTATTTCAGTTCTTGATGATACTTGTTCACAAGATGCAGTTGGACAGGTTGCTAGATAATCTCATCGAGGCTCCCTTTCTCACAGAAGGTTGGACCAGATGATCTTTTGAGGTC
The DNA here is from genome assembly GCF_964106895.1 of Numenius arquata. Taxonomy (NCBI): domain Eukaryota; kingdom Metazoa; phylum Chordata; class Aves; order Charadriiformes; family Scolopacidae; genus Numenius; species Numenius arquata. The sequence goes on from NC_133584.1 coordinate 42,353,838, forward strand.
CCCTCCAGCCTGGGCAGTTCTATGATGATCGAAATATTATTTTTTCCATTGCTTTCTAACTAGGTTATCTTAGAATCTTTTTTGCTTCTTAGCAAATTTAAAAGCAGTACACTGGAATTATACGATAGCTATCAGTGCAGGCTGAATTTCTTCACAAGTAGTGGGGAGTGTATAATTTTGTGCACTGGACTGATCATGCAATTTGTCGCTGCTTTAGGCAGGCAGTTAAGGTAATTGCCCATCATAGAGACTCTTGCACTGATTGCACACTAGAAAGAGGAGGCAACTGGTTTCCCATTCTCTCATTTGCTGGTATTAGCTTTATGTTGCTACCACCAGATCGATGTGTAATGCACGACTTTACAACTTTGTTTACATGGTACAAAATATAATTTGTTTACTACAGAAATTCTTAAACAAGCTTTAAATGTTCATTGAGAACTGAGGCAATTCAAAAAACGAAACCCCATTTCCTCATAAACTAATAGTGTTAGAAGTCAATTTAAGCAACAGAACAAGCAGTTTACAAACTATTTAAAAGGCATGTTTCCTTCCCCGAGTAGTTCTTGGTGCCCTAAATGAGAAAAATGAACCCATCTTAATAGAAACAATTATCAGCAGAAGATTTTGCTTTCTAATTGCAGTAGAGATGCCACTGGAACACAGCTTTTCTTTGTCATGTTGTAATTAAAGTTACTCCTTACACATTTATGTCTGTGCATGAGACAGTGGTCCAAACACCTACATCTATGTGATTAGAACACTGAAACAAAGATGGTTGTGATTTTAGCCTTTTAATGAGTGTAAATATACATAAAAATGGTAAGGTAGCAAGTAATCAATCTACTAGTCCCTATCCACAGAACAGATATAGCAAAGACCATGCAACAAAATGTTTTCTCACTTAACCTTGAATGATATAACCTTTAAATTATATTGGCACTGTTTTCAATGCTCCATCTTTTTCCAGGTATTGCCAAAAGCAATGCCCATTACAGCCACTGATGCTTCATGAAAATGGCTCCTCTCAGTATAAACATGTAGCAGTAGCTTTAAAAAGGTTGAGAGAATGTTTTATAAACTGTACTGCTGATACCTAGAGCCCAGTGTTCAATAGCCTATTACATCAAACATTAAATCTCTCAGTTTTTTGAGGCTGTTAGCATTCATTGACCAAATGAAGATATCCATAATACTCTAAGCTCATCACCCTAAGTGCCGCTGCTATAAAGGAGGTCTGAGGCACTGAACTCAAACGTAGCTATGTAAATTGTAGAAGAGGCAAAGCAACTCGCACGCACGTGTCTGTCAGCACCCGTCTCAAAGGAGTGGTAAGGCAAATTCCACTTTTTACACTCCTAAGGCTTTTCATGTCATCTCAACACACAAGCACAGCAAAGAATACAATTTCAAACTTAATTCTGGTCCCTAAAATTCTTATATCAAAGTGCTTAGAATTCTGTCTTCTCTAAATGTAATCACCTGACAGAGTTGAGGACAGCTGCTACACTACATTCTTTGGGCTGTCTCCCCTATATTTGAACAAAACAAATATATATTAAATAGTTATATAGCATAGGAATGTGCTTAGGTGTTAACACTTCTCTAATGCTTGTAAAAAGTCTCTAATTTGAGTATGTTCTACTAACCTAAAGAATATAGAAAATTAAATTTTTACAATGTAGATCATACTGACTTAATGTGTCATTATATTGAGCTCTCATGTCACAAATACAGGGTTTTATCTCATAAATAAGCAAATCTGAGCACGTTGCAGACGTAATATGATATTCTTGGAGATAAAAACTTAAGTGCACAACTGGACAATCCTACCAGTAGGGTACAAGTGAGAAACATGAAGGAAGATGCTTGCAGACAAGATGTGGCCCCTAGCAGGCGAGAGCAGAGGCTGACATAAACTTTGCTTTGCCAGGGAACAAGTGCAGGCACATCAGCTTGCTGTGGCAGACTGAAATGTCAATGATGCGAGGAAACAAAGAAAATACTCCTAAGTATAGTAACGTCGTGGTTTTATTCCTGTCTTCAAACTTTAACTTGGGATTTTTTGCCAGTGCCAAGATTCCTTTAGTTCAAACGATTGCTTACCATGGTCTAAATTGCTGCTGGTGCAGAGTCGACACACAAATCTGCCATTCTCATTTTGTTTCTAGTACTTTGTTCCTACAACTGGGCAAAATGTTGTTCAGACCCAAACTCAGAAATTTCTTAGTCACCTTGCTGGCATCAATGTAAAACCTGTTTTTTCACAACTAGTGACAAAAAGGATTTCCAGCTTTCATCCTGGACAGCAGGATTTTGAGGTTCCGAGTGGACAGCACCAGCGAATGAACCCAGGCTTGCTCAGAAAGATGTGCGTAGGCAGCATAAGGAAGTCTTTCCAAAATTATGTCAGCAGCATGCTAAGCTCTTGAGGAATGTCCTATTGATTTGAGAAGGTAATTCAGGCTTCAAACCTGCCTTAATCCTTGTTAAAGGCAAGGAAATATGGGAGTCAAATACAGAAATTACGTGAGTGCCTATGTGATCTCACAGGGCCTTATCTACCATTTTGTGTAAGTTTCCTATGCCAAATAAACGATCCAAATTAGTTTTAACCCTGACCTGACCTGGTTTTCTAGAAAAAAAAAATTGAACATTTGAAAACAAAGAAGCAAGGTCTCCATACTAAATTTACAAAAAAAACATCACAAAACATGCTACGTTTTGGAGATGAGCAGCAAAACATCTCAGCTGCATCTGTAAGCCCAGCTTCTATTCAAAATGCCACAAGATGGCTCTGGTGGGTTTGGAAGTGTCCCCTGATCACCGTTTAAACTCATAGATGACATTGGGCTGGTAGGCTTAGCTGGAACAGAGGGCTGGCACGCTGAGGGCAGGCAGTGCCAAACGGGCAGCCCTTCTCTGCTGTCCTCGCCTGGCTTGTGATTAATATGCTGCTTGTTCAGTAATTGTGATATATAGCAGATTATTATATTAGTTTAATGCAAATAGGTTGATACGAAATGAGGGCAGAGAGGATAAGATTGTCTCAACACATCTGGTGCACTCGGGGACACCAGAAAAGGCTGAGAGCTCAGCTAACATTGAGTAACAAAAGTGAAATTCATAGAAAATTATAGAGATAAATAAATGATATTCAAGTTTTCCCTGCCCAGGACTGTCAGGCTCCTTCTCCACATCACTCCAACTTCTGACAAGGATCTTTGACTAGATTCAACTTGCTTCCTTGGACTTTACAGGGACATGTCTCTCACAGTAGACTGTTGTGATCTCCACAGCATGGCACATCTCTAATGAACATTAATCAGCTTTGAAATAGCTAACAGTACTGAAAAGTAAATTATGCCTGTTTGAACTGAGCTGAATACAATAGAATCCACTCACTGGGCTAAAGCAAAATTCAGCCCGCACCACTTCAGTCACACCTGGTTAATAGTTGAAAGTTGCCTTTGTAAGCTCTTTTCGAATAGCAAATTTAGTTTCTGCTACCCATGGTTGAATCTCAGAGATGAGAATACACAGTGCCATCACAACTTCTTTTACAAGCTTAATCTTCATTTATCAATCACAGACGCCAGGAGAATTTAACCCTATTCAACAACAAAGGCGTAAATTCCTTTTGCTGCTCAACAGTGGTCACCAAGCTAAAGTAACGGGTGTACTAGAAATACAGAAAGTATAAACCAAAACACAGAAGACCTCACTCTTTCCTAATGTGGGCTATGTTTTACATCTGTTCAAAATTGCTGTGCCTGTTATGTGACAGAGCCAGAGGCAAGGAGCTGGAATCCCCGCTCACTGACCCCCAGCAGAGTCGAAGGCGCACGGTGGTGAGGCCAGCAGGCAGACCCAGGACCCTCAGGTGCCATCCTCAGGCCTAACACAAACTTTCAGCATGACACAGGACTCCTTATTTCATCTGCCTTTGTAGCAAGGGAATAATACTTCCTTTATCCTGGTTTTCCTCCTATCTTGTCTCTTCAGATAGTAATTTATTTGTGGAGGTACCATTTTTCACTCTGTGTCCAATAGCACAATAGGATACCAATCTCAGTTAGGGCATCGATGTGTTAATACTCTACGTCTAATAAAGAGTTGAATATATATTCTCTATAGTTTGAAGAGTAGTAATTATACTTTTTTCATAAAGCTGCACTTTTCCCTCTTTCCTTTAATAAAAATCCTCAATATTCAGCTGAGAAAGTAGGAAGTTATTTATGTCTCCCCGACATGGGAGCATGGTTTGGTCTCAGACGTCGTTTAAAGCAGCCTCAAAGCCATTCAAAACTGTACCAGGCTGGCTGCAGCCCCAGATCAATTGCAATATAACTTCAGCCTTCTTTTCTCTGTCCTGGCAGCTTCAGGGACGTGCTGGATGACCTGACTAGACTTCTTTCAGCTTGTACTCTGAGGAGTCTCTAGCTCCAGAAATCTGGTAATTTTCTTGTTCCTTTATAACACAGGAGCACTTCAGAGTTAGTAACAGAGTTTTCAGAGTATTTAGGTAAGTAACAGAGCAGATATTGAAAATCAAGGTTAAATTATTTTGTGTCATAAATTTAAGTTAAAATGTTGAAATCTGTCAACTTGTTTGAAAGAATACAAGTAATGGTGCTTCTAAAGGATTCAAATGAAAACACACAACAAAGTTATAAGCAGTTATACCTCTATTTCTATCTTACTACCTATTTGTATTTTACTCCCTCAAAAAACATACAACCAGTGCACAAAGTTGTTCTCACCAGATGGGAACTATTCTGTGATTCTGTGATTCTGTGATTCTCTCCTCTTGCCATTAAAGAAAAAGGGTAAAAGTTTTGTTTTTTAAAAAAAATATTTCTGTGGCATAAATGAAGACAAAATTCAAATATCCACAACTACAAAGTTATACTGGTCAGAAAAGCCTCTTCCATGAAAAATTAACACCCTGCAGCATGGATTAATTATGAATTAATACACATGGCTATAGTAACCCTTAGCTTCCAGTATTTTGAGTAGACAGCGCTTGCAGTTACATATGTAAACATTGGTTATGTCCTTAGAGAGTAGGTTTTCTTCTTAAGAAGGGTACATATAGCAACATGATTTAGAAATTTGTATAGTAATCTCTCTTGATGTTTAAAAATATAATGCTGTACAAAATAGACTGGGCATCTGCTGGGGGTTAACCCTGGTAGGCAGCTAAGCCCTACACAACCACTCACTCACTTCTCCCAGCGGGATCGGGGAGAGAACTGGAAGGACAAAACTTAGAAAACTTGTCGGTTGAGATAAAGACAGTTTAATAAATAAATAAAAAAGTAATGAACTGAAACAAAACCAAGAAAAACAGATGATGCAAAAATACCCAATTGCTGCCTAGCAGTTGACCGATGACCAGCCAGTCCCCAAGCAACAGCAGCCCTGGCAAACTTCTCCCACAACTTTTATTGCTGAGCACAATGTCCTACGGTAAGGGATATCCCTTGGGTCAGTTGGGGTCAGCTGTCCCAGCTGTGTCCCCTCACAACTCCTTGTGCACCCCCAGCCTACTCGCTGGTAGGGCAGGGTGAGAAACAGAAAAGGCCCTGACTGTGGGTAAGCCCTGCGCAGCTAAAACATCAGCACGTTATCAACACTGTTTTGGTCAGAAACCCAAAACATAGACCCACACAGACTGTTATGAAAAAAATTAACCCCATCCCAGCCAAAACCAGTACAGCATGCCTGTTGGTGTTCTCTTGTACATTGAACTTGGCACACCCTCCAGCCAGCGTTGCCTACACCTGGTACATACAAGGTGCACAGCAGCATCCAGATGTGTCAGCTGTGGCGGGGAAGCTTTGTCACTGCACTGGGTTGGCCGCTCAGCAAGACTTTAGACTAGAGTGTCACGCCAGCCACATCGTTTCTACTTCCAGTAATTGCTCATGCTGAAACAAGTCTTACGTCTTGCCTCATGGTTCTGAGAGCTCCAGGTCAGTTTGGGTTTTCCTGTAGTGGGGGGTGTTGATTTGCCCAATTACGTGTCATACTATCTTAGGCCCATATAAAACTGACCATATACGAGGATGACACCTTCCCTCCTGCATGACCAGTGAGGAGTTAGGGATTACTGCAGTCTGTGTGTTACAGCTTTATCCTTCCTATACCAGCTATAAGGTAAGGGTAGGGAATCAATCCCTATCAAGCACACTTCTTTCTGCCATGTGCTGTCCACCTCGAACATGATCCACACCACCTGATCCTAGAACCAGAACTCCAGTGCAACAAGGTGCTAAGGCATGTAAGCGAGCCCCAAAAGATAAAGGTTAGTCTTGAGGTTTTGCATCTTTTTGGAACACAGTATCTATCACTCACACTTAGTAGACTCAGAGCTGTCTGGTGACTTAAACACACCATCAGAATAATATTGCTGTAAGTTAGTATGTACAGCCACAATTGTTATATATATTGGATGATGTCTGTTTTTCATTTGCATTTTCTTTATTTAAGAATTGATTAGATGCTAGTCCTCATATATTCCATGCTTCAACACAGTGTTGACAGTGTTCTGGAGTCTGGGGTCACCCTTTTCAGGGATGACCCAGTCTACAGCTAGCACCAAGAACCAGGAGCAGCTAAGACTTGGGCAGCAAAGATTAACAACGTCTGACTAAAAGGTCCCCATATCCTACTCAGTCACCTCTGAGGGGTTCAGGGCACAGAGGTTGTTGTGGGTGCAGGGGGTGTTAGAAAAGCCAGGAGGGCTACAAACTCCCACTGGAGGTTGGCTGTAGTGTCCTGAAGGGCTTGGAGGTTACCCTGGTGTTGTGGAGGGCTCCTGGAGCAAAGTCCAGTGTCATGGAAAGGGCAGGTCCCATAGCACCCACCATGGGGGCAACACCTTACACTGCCTGGGGCCCAGGCGCCACGGTGTTGGGCCCATGGGTGGGGTAGTGGAGGCCCAGGGGGAGGCCAGGCAGGGCTAGCAGATATGCTGGGGCCCTTGGGGCCGGGATGAGAGCTTAGTAGTACTCTTCATCAAAGATTAAGCTTATTCAAAAAGGTTTTTATCTGTTCATAAAACAAAGCTTCTTTTCTCTTGGTAATTCAAAATGGTCAAAATCTCCTGAAGACACTGGCGATCAGAACCTGATACTTGTTGACAGCTGAATTTGTTTACTCCCTATTTAGGATCTGCTAATGGCAAATTGCTACAGAGAGAAGTCAGAAAGCATGAGGATGAAAAAGTGTTTTCCATATCATAAGCTGCTGTTGCCAGTATTATGGCATCTGAGAAGTGCCATAAATAACATCTCCAGGCTGTCACAAGAGTAAGTGTGTTTTGCTCCTTTCTTCCTTGTTGGCCACAACTTTGCCACACAAACAGATAAAGTTTGCATCCCTGTTTCCCACTGCAGACTTCGTTGTGGGTCTGAGCTACCAGCCTCTTTCAGCCTTTGATGTGCTCTTATTCTTGAACTATTTTCATGACAGCAGGACTCAAGTGTCAAAGAAGCAGGATTTGGGGGGGGGGGGAGGAGCAAGTCTGTGGATAACTCTTTTCCAAGCTCACTAGACTTCATATATCATAAGTCACTTTCGTGCCGTATTTTGTACTTGCAGAATACACAGATATTGTGAGGTAATTGTTAAAGTTTTCAGGTCTAAATATACAATCCCATTAATGAATGACATGGACTGGAAATGGGTTTCATAAGTGTCTCTCCCATATTATATCTGGAAAATTCAACTCCCTGTATTTTAATATTGGGTTAATATGCTGAATAATAATAATTTGCATTTATATTGTGGCTTTCATCCTGCTAGATTGCAGAATGCTTCCAATTACAAGCACACCACAGCACACAGACACAACCCCCTCTGTGGCAGGCATAAAGTGGGCAACAGCAGAAGAGAGAGGGACTTCAGGGCTTAGGACAGTATGGCCAACCCCTAGACTTAAGCCACCAGTACAGTATCCTGGAGTCCACACAGAGCAGAATAACTTAGTTTTAAGGTAGCATCAGAAGTCCTGAAGCCTACAGACAGTCTCCTTTTAAAAAACAGATGACAGAAATCAGTCCTGCATAGACATGAACCAGCATTTCCATGAAAAGTACCACCACTGAGGTACTCCAAAAGAAAAAAAAAAAGTTACAAACAATCTCTTTTGAATGCCTAAAATCATAATGAAATACATGATTCAATTATTACTCTCTTTTTTGTTCATGAGGAAGAGGATTGGAGGGGATAGATAGAGAACAGAGGGGAATGGTTCAGAGAAAGTTGATTTTAATCCAAAATAAAATTGGAAGAGGTCCCAATTAAGTGATCAGTCTGATTTCTATTCAGTTTTGCCAGCCCGAGTGGGTCCCAGTATCACTATTATGTTGGTGTCATGTGATTAGTCTCATTGAGAGAACACAGTTTACACGCTGAAAGCTGATGGTATGAAGCCTTTAGCAAGAAAATTTGTACACCTGCTTTTTTTGGAAACATTTCAAAGATGTTTCTTTTGGTGTGGGGGAGTAGTAAAGTGAAACCCCGTTTCATTTCTTTTAAGAAATGCCTTTTTGTGGAAATGTTGTTCTTGCGACAGAAAAAGGTAAAACAACAATTTCACACGTTACTCTTTCAATTGATATTAGTTTTGACTTTTTCAGCAGAAAATCCTCTTCATGTAAGGCCATTCCCAGCTTTCTGTCTTCTGATACAGAAGTCAGTCCCAAACACTAACACTTGAAGTCAGAAACTAGAGATCCTTATGCAATTGTAACTTGCAATTTATTTTTTTAAACTCTTATTATAAACCTGATGCCAGATTTTCAATACAGCTTAGCTACCGTCTCGTAAGTAAATGAAGAGGTCAAAAGCTACCAGCTACAGTCGTGTTTTTTTAAATCAATCAAAGATGATGAGAGTTGCAGCTGCTAAGCACTTTTAAAAAATTGCCCAAAATTTATAAGAGCCTGGGGTAAAATACTTTTCCCATGGGGATAAATACTCTTCATCTGACTTGAGGTCACAATGAGTTGTAGAGGATTTTAAAATGGCTGTGATTATTGTTCGCTGTTGAGTTCTGCAGCTGTTCATGCAGGTATATTCCTGGCTTCTTGCTCTTGTTAGTGGCTACTAGGACAGTAATGGCTATCAGAAGCAATAGAAAGCAAGAAGAAATTATCAATAAATTATCAAAAAAGTGTACAGAAAAACAAAGGACTAAAAAAAAAAAGAGGGTTAAGCAACACTTCTCTCCCCTCAATTATTTTCATCTGCATTTCTTATTTAAAACTGAAATTTTGTGGCCTCTCTCTTTCCCACTCAGCTTCTGTCATCAAATGTTATAGAGAAGCTATTTCAAAAATATTTCCACAAATAGTCACGCAGGCAGAAACTTTTTTACAAGACTGGGGACCACTGTACATAAAGGGGAGTGCTTCCATGCAAGAACTCTTTATCTCCCCATTATCTGGGTAACTAGCAGTAATGAAAGTGTTTGTTTCTAACTCTTGCATGGGTATGGTCTTCTAAGACAGACCAACCTGTTACCTCAACGGGTTGGCTTGCCAAGCAGTGAGGATCAATGCATTTCCGGCACTCGATGTGACCTTCTTCCTACACTCCATCTAGACCAGACCATTCAATAACAACTTCATAGGACAGGTACAAATTAAGAATGATCAAACCTTGGGAGATATTTGATTTATAATTTTAATGGACATGTACATTATGTGTGTCTCTTAGAAATGAGAAACTGTAAAAAACTTAACTGACGGACAATGTCAAGTTTCAAATAATACTTTTTTGCTTTTAATATTTTAATATGTTTTGGTGGTACAATTGGAAAGTTTATGGCTTTTTCCGGGAGATTATCTCCCTGAAGACCACAGTAAAGCTAGGAAGCCATAAGCATGGTAACAAAAAAGCAAACTAAGCTATCTATTTTATTTATAAAATGTGAATCTACTCTCACTTCAGACAATGAACGCAGTCTCAAAGAGCAGTCCCTAATTTCTTGAAGGAGTCATTCAAATAAGTGGCCAAATACCCAACAGATTTTCAATGAAACCTAAACATGAACAGGGTAAACACTTTCATTTAAACTTTAAAATAACTTCCTCAGAGAGAGGAAGAACAGCACAAACCCGTTTTGTAGATAATATTAAACAATCATTAGCAGAAATAGATTTAGAAATAAAACATAGTTTATTGAAATCCATCTATTACTGCCATTATTAAAAAGGTGTTTGTAACAAAATTATCCATTATTTTTTATTCCTCTTATAAAGGTGTTCAGGGACCAGTTTCCACTATGAGAAGAAATATTATATCATTGATTAAGAGTCCTTCCTGCATCTTTCAATTTTCAGCAAGGCTCTTTCTGTCCTATAAAAGGCAGGTGTTTGATCTGAGAACACATTACTTCAGAAATCTTTTTATTTTAAGAATTTCAAGCCTGAAACTAATGTGGCAGGTTTTAAAGCATCGTTCTAAATAGATTGACAGTTACTATCACTAATGTATTTCTAGTGAGCATGCTCAGGATAGATATCCAGAGGGAACAGAGGGCCCTAAAGACTTTCTGCTTATTATTTTGGACCAGCAATTCATCTCATTTTCCTCTTACTAAGTCACAGAGATTTGATTCCATACTGGTCAAGTTAAGATCCTACAAGGATGACCATTTTTCAAATTAATATCAACTTCACTTTCAAAGCTTAATTATTAAAAATCTAGTAGTGAAAAGAATACCAACACTAAATTATCTTACTCTGTATCTACGGGGTATCAAGTCTCCATATCCTGCTTTTTAAGTTTTCCCATAAGCTTTCTGTGAGCAGCAATAGACTCCAACAAATAATTTCCAAAGGAGATTATCTTTGTTCTTCCCAAAGTCTAAAAATACATGTTCAATTTCCCAACCATTTTTTGAAATCATAATGCTATGGAAAGCCGGTATCTACAGCTGTTATAACAGGTAGCTTGTAGAAGCCGTATATGCCATATAAAGCCTACTTCTTAGCAGATAAGCCTTCAGTTCAACATGTCTGGGACTGTGATATATGACACACAAATAAATGCTTCATTGGCATCAGCATCCAGATAAATTTGTCCTCATCTCAGTGAATGTGGAATCAGCATAAGTAATTAGCTTGCTTATTAAGAGTTTTAAAAAAAGAAGATAAAATGTAATAATCAGGTTGCATCCTCTCCCTGTCCCTACCTCTGAGTAACTTCCATTTAGCTTCCAAAACAAAAATCAGAATAAAAAAGCATGTTTTATTCTGGGTTCTGCTTTGGTCATGCCTTTGTTTTCTGGCATTAAGCTTGAAAGCAGCACAGGTGTCCCATAGACTCTTATTTAATCTCGTACCTGAAAGTCCTCTCGCTGTGTTTGTTGCAGTGATGTAGGCTGAACCTAAGTATGCCATGCTACACTAAAATACATGCATTCTTGGAGGCAAAGTAAAGGTATTGAATATTCAGACTGGAAAATTCTTTTCTGAACCATGAGGTCACAGATTCCAATTGCCTCTTTTTTCTGATCACAAAATATTGATCATATTTAAATCATTTGGTCATCACAACTTCATTTGATTGAATGGACTGCTGAAGTGGAAAGCTTCTACTTAGCCAGAGCTGCCAAGTGTCTCACAGCTTTTGAAGAAGCATAAAAGTGGCTGAAAAGCTCCTTCTTATGTATGTTTGCAATGTAAGCCCAGAGATGTCTGTCCTGGAAGTGAGGGAAGACTAAAAGAATAACAAGGAGATACGGAGCAGTCATTGCTCTGTTTCTAGAGAAACCGCTTAAACTTATTTCATACATCCATGGAAAATATTGGCTAATGAACAGTAGTTGCAATTCTATGGAAGAGAACTGTCCACAGGAAGGGAGGAAGTGAGAATAATAAAGATACAAAATTGCCATTGAATGTGTCCTTTTCTAATACAGTATGGAGATACGCCATAGTTGAACATTGCAGTATTTGTGGTATTTATTCCAGAGTACTATTATTATTTTTATTATATTCATACTGAAAAGATTACCCTCTATTTCCTTCACCCTACAGTTGGTCCTATAGAGATCCAGCTAATTGGTATCCAAACAGTTTAACAGTTGCAGGTCTTGCTGGTTTTATCGTGCCAGCAGCTTCCTTTGCAGACATCATCTAGTAAACTATTTTGCTAGTAAACTAAATAGGGCCAGGGCACTATGGCATGCAACTGTCCATATTATTTAATTGCTAGTACACTCCTTGGCATAGATTTGACTCATGGGAACTAGCACTCTTCCAGGCAACACCTGGGCACAGTTTGGAGGGTAAGTCAAGCTTGGGATGGTTCCCAATATGCAATACAGACAAGGCTGACATGTTTCAGTGAAGAAAAAAGTTTAGCCATATGGATGTAAGCCATGCTCTGTCACTTGCCTTCAGGGCCAGACAGGGAGCAAGGGTGCTTTTTATTTACTTTGTATAGACACAGACATTGGGACCAATTTTCTTCTGACATCATTATGACTCTTTCTACTGAAGCCAAGGAGTTACAGCAGATGTGTAAAAGTCAGAGAATCACCATACCTGTTTGGTGTGTATTTTGGGGCATGAGGAGGCATATAGGAGATGTGGCAATTATCTTCTTTTAAAAGTAACTCAAATGGGGTTAGACCTACTTTACATTTCCCCACTAATAACAGCATCTGCTGTATTCTGATTTCTTGTCTCTTCTCTTCTAAACACTTGTAGGTAAACCAACACAGTTTAGAATGTAAAGATTCAGTCTTACAACCAATGATTTTGGTTGCTTAGCTCTAACATCACAAAACAGGTCGTCAGAAGCTCACAGTTTCCCTTTCCTTTTAATTTGCTGCTTTAGGATATCAAGTTTTTTTGTACCAGTCTCATTCAGATTGACTAGCTTGGTCATTAGCAACATGGCGCAATCCAGTATTACAGTCTGCTCGTGGACAAATGTGTGCCCAACAGCCTGCCTGCTTTATGTGCAATGAATTGGGGCATCACTCCTTGGCCTATCATATATTCTGCTCAGATCATCTAAGAGTGAGCAGTACCTGTTTGTTTGGCATTCCCACACATACATCAGAAAGCAAACACCTCATAGCCCCAGGATGCACAGTAGGTGGCCTTATGCTGAACCTCAGCTTTTGAGCATCTTTGATGTTTCCTCTCTGGGAAAAAAATCTGTTGCCATGAGGGACAATTCCCCACTCTGTTATACCAACACATTGGGTAGCTCCATTGGTTAGCAAAATTACACTTTAAGATAAGAAAAGAAGAAAAAAAATAATAAAAAAACCCTTTCTGTAATGTTAAGACAAAATCAAGAGCAAATAGATACTGTGGAAGGAGAATTAGCCTTATACCTTTACTGTTGCTAGTCTACCACGCATTGTTACTTTTCTAACACAGTAAAAGTAAAAAAATACCTTCTGTGTAAAGAATGGCTCCCTCTATTTATGTGTGCATGAGTTACACGTTGCTCATTTAGACTTCCTGAGATTTTCTTCTCAATGTTATTGGCATGTAGCTGTGATGCTCTCATCCCGATTTGTACATTTTTACGCTTTAATGGTTTATTTGGCTTTCCATTCGTATTGCTTGAACTACCTGGCTCCTTTTCAGACTCAGAAGCCCTGCTGCTAACATGATACAGCAAGTTTACAATGCCCCAAATAAACATAACAGAGACAGGAATTACATACTCTCTTCCTCATACAAAATCCCACCCCAAAATGATCTTTCTTTCACTCTCTCTCGCAGGCACATATACACAACTGCACACAGTTAAGGATCCCTACATAAACTCAACCAACTAAATAACTTGGCCCTTCAAGCACAAAGAAATTCTGCTGTTTTATCAGCTGCTCTTTGCTGATTCCAGCAAGCACCCAGTCTTTCAGTGTGTTACCCTCTTCTGGTGCTACTCCACAGGCCCCACCTGTTCCCAACAGTCCCTTTGGTCAAAACCATAAGTACATATATAGTTATATATACATATATATATATATAAGAAATCTCTGGGAGTAATTACTTCCTCTGTTTGCTCTTCCCAGCGCAACCCACATGAACACAACATGTCTTCACAGAGCGCTTTACAGACTCTTCAGGACTATCCCATACTGACTCACCAAGCCCATCACGTGCTTCACCCAGAGACAGCAGATATTTAAAGGCAGAAGGGTCTCCCACTCATCTAACCTATTTCTTCACCTCTCTGTTCCCCAGGTACACTTGGTGGTCTTTCACTGAAGGGTAGTATTCGCTCTTTGCTGCTTTTTCACCATTGATACTGGATAAATTAAAAAGAAAGGCAGGAGACAGGGAAAGAAAGATGGAAAGAGAAAAATATAATAACAGATCCAAGCAACGGATAAGTTAAACAAGGCGTTTTTTTTTAATCTCTGGAAAAAAGGTTTTAAGCTAAAGTTGAGTAAGATCTGATCTTTCTTTGATATAAATAAGTCTCCGGTGGAAGTTGTAAGAGACTTGTGATTTTTGTGTTGGGTTTGATATGCCATTTTGAGAGTTTCACCATATGTGATAATTTATCACAAAATTAAACATAATTATAGATTAAACTCATTTTTTTGAAGCAGAATTATAAAAAAAAGAAATAGATAAAACATTGGTACGCTTACAGTCTAATGTACTACAGTAAAGTTTACAAAGAATACAAAAATAAAAAATACCATTACATTTTCCAAAGAATGGAGATTTTTGGATTACCGTCATTACTTTCTTAAGAAGTAAGTTTGTTTTTCCATGAACGGAATGGAAAAAATAAGTTTTCACTAAGTTTAAAAATTCAAACACCCAAAGACTGGGAAATGACAGAGCTAAGATCGTTCTTCTAAAAGGGTTTTTTTGTAGCTAAATATTTTCTGTTTTTCTGAGCAAGTAAAAATCCCTAGAATTTGATCATATGGCCTCACGTTGCCAAGACTGCTTATCTGCCAAACTGGAATTGTTTGTTCCACTGCACTAATTACTACCATGCAAGCATATGAAGCAACTGATGGCAGCAGTAAGTTATCGTCCTCTAGGTATATCAGAACTAGAACAGAATGAGGCAGAACAGAAAGGTTAAGGCAGCCAAATCCTGCCTGAAGACTCTGCAGCTGCCTCTGCCTCTGCTGCAGATGTTCCATGTCATGGCACTCGGGTCATTTCAACCAGACATTGAGCAGGTGACGCTAGCTCTGTCCCTTGCCTTTCGTTCCAAGCCTGGCACCACGTGGCCCAATTTCCAGAAACACAGGACCAGATACTCCTGCTAATGGCAACAAAAACTGTTTTGGACCTAAGTTCCACATAACACTAAGAGTTCTGAAAAATCTGGGGTTATAAACTAATGAGCCCAAATTAGTGAATCTTATTCTTCTTGTGCCTCAGTTTTCCATCAGAAATGTGGCTAATGGCATGTTTTATCTTACCCAGCTACTCCAAGTGCTCAGGTATAATACCAACAAGCAACAGAGAGAAACTAATAAGAAAATTAATAATTTTGTCTTCAGTGGAAGACTGGAGGAACTGTAGTTCTCTGGATCTTCCCTCTTGCCCTTCTTGAAGATAGCAGTGACATTGGCTTTCTTACAGTCTTCAAGAACCTCTCCCAGTCACTGTGACCCAGCCATTGAGAGCTGCTCCACAATGACATCAGCCAGCTCCCTGAGCACTCGTGGGGGCACCCTGTCAGGCCCCATGAACGCAGTTCAATACGTGCAGTTTGTTTAAGTGCTCCCTCTCTGCCTTCTTCACTGAGTGTAAGTCTTCCTTGCTCCAGGTTGTAAACTGATGGAAGAACTGCTTCCCGATAATCATATCTTGTGCTAATGCTGAATAAATAATACAGAATACATCACTAAAGCTAAAATCAACATGTGTTTGGAACGTTCTCACTGCTGCAACTACACAGAGACCTGCCCTGGGGAGCCAGCCATTTAGCTCAGAAGACAAATGTCTGGGATGAAGTTTGCTAGATTTCATGGCTCTATTTCATGAACAGGAAAAAGAAAGAAAAAAAGACTACTGTTCCTAGGTCATATTTATTATACTGCTGCTGCTGTTGTTGCATCATCTATGAATTTTATAGGGATGAGAATTCCACTGCTCTAAGCACGTATAATGCTATGGATTACTAGAAGTCTTAAGTGTATGTCATACACTCAGTGAAAAAAATACCTGCTCCAAAGAGCTCACAATTCACAGGTTAGAGAAGCAATGATAAATGTATTCAACTAAAACCAAGAAACAGCAAGTCACATGAGAATCACAACAATATTCATTTGTTCACAGGTATAAAAACAAATAAATAGGTATTAAACTACTAAAAAATCTGAGAGAATAATGAATTCAGGAAAAATGAGAGACATACATTGGAAAAAATGCCTTAAGAGGGCTGTCAGGTAAGATGGAATTAAGGGGGAAAAGGAAGGTTTGGCACACTGGAAAAAGACAATATTCGGTGCAAATAAGACAAATATTTTTCAGATACAAATTTACTTCTGCCTCACATAGACCTTTCCTCTAATAATGATGGTAACTAAAGGACATGAAAAAGGCTAGTCAGAGAAAATACTTTACATAAGCTTCATACCCAGAAAACATTCTGTCTAACATTTCCCCTGCAATTCATTCTTGTTTCCTCTCCCATTTAGTTTCTTGGCCACGTATTTTAAAGGCCGTTGTCACAACCATGTTGATATTGGCAGCGTTACAGCCATGAAACCAGAGGCATTATGGAAGTCAGGCCTACGGTCTCAGGAGCAAAGGGAAGAAGGGGTTGCTTGCTGACTGCAGCACTCTCTGTCACCTCCAACACAGAGTTCATTAAAGCCTTAGAGATGACCAGCATTCTTGGAAGCGGGGCTGGTGTGACACTGGGAATTGCAGAAGTTGTGAACATTAGACATTTTAGTAAGAAAAAGAGGCCACTAGACCAAACACACCTGTCTTTTTCGGTTTCTCTTGATTCTGTCATTTTATTTGTTTCAGCATCTATCTCAATATTCCCTTTCTTCAGAAACAAATATGCTTCTCTTCATATTTTATAGTATTTGCTGACTGTCTAAAGCCATTCTGCTTGTGTATTCCCACTTGCAGGCAAGAATCTGCTCAGAATTCTTTAGACTTTTTTAGAATTCTCCCCTGTTTCTTGTGCTCCTTCCCAGTACCCAGGTGTATTTTACCAATTCCTTTCATATTTTAGGACTTATTGGCTCAAATATTCATCCTGCCCCAGCTTACACGGAAATCATGTGAACCACGTATTCTCAGAGAAACACCTGCCCTCTGCACAGTAAAGCAAAGAAAAATTCAAACAGGATATTGAACAACATTAAAAATAGACTACAAATATGCAATGCTAATTGATGTAGACTGCATACTTGAACACTGTGCTTAATTTTGCCCTTCTCATCTAAAGAAGAGTACAGTGGAGAAACATATAGCCCCAGAAAGAGCAGCATATTACGAGAAGCCTGTTAATATTCTTATTAGATCATGGGAGTAATAGGTGCATTCATTTCAGAGAGGAGATGGAAAAGACAGGCTGTGAGGGATACATTATTAAAAGTAGCCAACAATGGCAATAAATTAAAAAACATTTGTATATCTTCACCCTCAGTTCCAGGACAAGAATTTATTCCATAATGTTGAAACAGTTTTAGGGTGAATTAATAGAAACTTTGAAAATAATATACCAGTGATTGTCTCATTAATTAGCATAGACCACTGAAGCAGTCAAGACAGCGACATCATTGTGCACGCACTACACAAATGGAGAGCATCAGACAGCACTTCCCAGGGAAACGGAGAGTCTGGAAAGAGAGAGCAGACAAAAGGCAGCCGAGGGAGTGAGCACACATGCACCAGCTGGGTCCAGTTAGGTGTGGTGGCTTGGTATGGACGAATGAACGAAGTCAGAAAAAGGGTAGAGAAGTCGGACACCGAAAGAGATGAAAGGAGACCAGGCAGGGGAAAAAAAAAAAGTAAGGGCAGGCACGGAGCAAAGCTGGAGCACAGAGTCTGTGTGGGAGGGAAGGAGGGAATGGGCACGAGAGCCATTCAGCTCCAGGCAGCAAATGCCCAGCAATAGCTACGTGAAGGTCATTGCTTTGGCCGCTTTGCAGCTGCTTCTACTGCCGGCAGTCTCTGCTGCTTCCCAGCCCTCCCCACGGCCAGTTTAGGGAGGGCACGGGTTCGGGGGGCACCACCTGGGTCCCAGCACCCCAAGCAGGCTGCTGGGCGCAGGCAGCGCCAGGGCAGAGGTGACCATCCCGCAGCAGCACTCCCTGCCTTCCCCTTTGCACGTGAAGCCGATACACGGCCCGTACTCCCCCGGTTAACCTCTGCAGCTCACTGCAGCTAGGTGAAGGGATTTTGACAGGTAAAAGGGACTGTGGTTTAACGTGAGAATGAAAAACATCACGTCAAGAGACAGTAACCACCACTAACAGTTGTCCCTGTGTTATTTTTTAATAATTCAAAAAATGTTGCATGATAAAAGTCTGAAGGAGATACTTTGTTTTACTTGAAAAAATGAAGGTTTTTTTTAAGCATTTGAACACTTTATTCCCTAAGATTAAATGGTAAGAGCCCAATGTCCAAGAGTGGTGACCAGAGTAGTCTGCACATTAATCTGGACATTTAGAATGACTCTTACAAGTTTGCGTTTGTTTTGCAAAGTCAAAGTTTTACAAATGACCAGGGAATCAGTAAAGCCCACCCCTGTGACTGGCAGATGTTAAATGTAGTGCTTTATTTACTCTATACCATCTCCATCTTCCGATAAGACTCATTAAATCTTTTCTATTCATATTCCTCCTTTACACCAACAGTACTTTGATCACTGCGTATAGTAAAATACTGTACAATTTTTTCATCAGTGTATTAAGACTCTAAGAAAACTGCTTATCCATAGAATAAGGGAATTCACATTTGATAACTAACATCCTGAGTTCCTGCAGGTAGTATATTAAGTTATCAGCATGAAGAAAAAGGTATTTTGCTGTCTTTCATAGTAGTCTCAGTAGATAGGCCTACTTTAGAGGCCTAAATTTTGTTTAAATTTCAAGTAGCTTGAACAATGAAACAGCAAACACAAGCCCAGTAGGTGATTCCCCCTTCTCATTGTTGGTCTACTCCCATTAACCTCTGTATAACAGAGGAGTGGAAAAGTCCGGACAGAAAGCAGTAAAAGGGTTTCCAACTAACATACCTACAACCATTTTGGTTTGGATCCTGGAACGGTTACCAGTCTGTTCCCCTATGACTATATCCCCAGTTATGAAGACCTGTGAGTCTTTGCACTAAGTGGTTTAGGTCCAGTGGCAAACAGTGTGGTGGGAAAGCATCCTGGGAATGCCCTCTGGCACATTCCAGCCAAGTTAATACTTCATTTAAGCTGCTTATCTGAAATCCATACTGTGGATCTAATGGAGGGATTTAGGACCAGAGAAGGCATGAGCATGCAGAAGCGACCTGACAACTAACCAATTTCTAATACTTTTAACTACAGCCAAGGAAGGGGTTGAAGTTCAAAATGTTCAAGAAAGAAATGTGAAACACAATACTAAGAATAAGCTGATCAATATTAAATCACATGCTGCTTGACCTACTGGATTAATCTCTTCCTTTAGACCACAACAGGAAAACAGAACTCCTAACTTTTTTTGGAATACAGAGCAGTGATCTGTGTGCACAAGCCACGCAGCAGGACCACATCTGGAATGTCACATCTCATGGACAGACAAAAGGCTGTGATTTTGTCCTGTAGACACTGCTGGAAAGGAAGTGGGGCAAAACTTAGTAGTTGGCCTTTGCATGAAGAACCCAGTGTGATCCGGAGACCTACTTCAGACCACGTCTTACAGCACTGCAGATTGCAAGCTGCTCTCAACCCACTTATGAAAAAAGGAAACAACGTGTTTCTGTGCAGTTTGGTACAGTTTCTTCATGTGCAGCCAGCTGTCTTTACTTTTTGTGATGGTCTTCTAATGGAGAAAGCAATATTTAAAGAAATAAAAAAAATGATCTTTGTCTAAAACAAACACCTGACATTCTACCAAAGTATGAAGAAAACTACTGAAAAACTTGTGTTTGAACTGATTAGATTTCATGTGCCAGTTCTCCTTATAACTACTGTATGGCAGGTTTGTATTACAGAAAACGAAGTATTGCACTAAAACAATGATAATTAGGAAACTAAAAAGCAAAAAAAGTTTCTGCTCTTTCTGAAGCTACTATAAAAAGACGTCTGGCAAAAGACATGACTAACAATAGAAATTATGTATTTTAACAAGCATTACAATTGTATAAATACCTCCTGTTCTCCACCGCTATCATCACAAGGCCGTAGCCACCTATGCCTTGCCCGAGAATAATGAAAGCCATTAGAGAACTGGTGATATATCAGACTTCATGAACTTCATGAACTATCTGTAACACATTAAGTGAAAAGTAAATGTACTCCAGGTTAGTACAACAGATATCCGTAACTCTACTCAGACTGACACGCTCGGGGAATTCTCTAGGTGATTTCCCTGACTTGCAGATGAATCAGTTTCTGATCTCATTCAAGACTAATATAAATAACAGGGATTTGCCCCTCTCCGCTACAGCTTACAGCTAAGACAAATATATGGCATTGGTCACCCAGGAAAGCACTTTTAAAAGGAAAGTCCAAAATGCCTTAGAGCTTAGAGAGCAAAAAATCCAGATAGCTGAACATTGAAAATATTGCCCTAATTACTTCAGGAATGAAACTCACTTTATTTTTTAATAACCAAAGGCTAAGACAATTATTTCTTTTCAAGTGACCTACAGCTAACATGTTTTAACATGGAATATGAAAATCAAAAGATAGATCAAGGAAATCAAAGCTGCAGTCAAAAGACATGAAGCAGCACCAGGCTTTTAACAGCTCTCTGCAAGTTCTAGAACTTTTCTTGTGCCTTTTTCCTTGTTTCTCTTATTCAAATAAAACAAGCATTCTGCTCAGAATAGAACTCAGAGTTGATGGCAAATCCCACATCTGAGTGGTTCTAGAAACCATCCCCAGTTCTCAGCGTCTCCTGGCAGCAGCAGCTTTCTGTATGTCTGGCTGCAGCACTGTTCTTCTCGCTTTGATACAGGTCATTAGGCTGGGTCTCCTGTTGGAACTATCACTGAAATGGCAGCCCCCAGGGATTACGCTGCTGCCAAATTCAGACCAGGGGAGTGAAAAAACACATTTTCAGATCTTTTTAAAAGCTGCTTTTAAACTGCTTGTTCAAATATAGATTCTCATTATGGTCCTGATCCTATACCCTGATTGTGTTGAGACGGAATCCAATGACAGGGTTGCAGCTTAAATTCATTTTCCTGCAGGCACTCAATATTCCCTCTGAACATCCCTGCAATAATAACACTTTGCATGCATTTTCCACGTTTTGTCTGAGGAATTCAAAAGGGTGTTATAAACATCCAGGGACACATCCTGCTCTCTCTGCAGCAGTTAGAGAGCCTCCCCTGCTGAACATCTCCTAACATGCAGAGTAAAGAGGGCACTAATCTGTGGAGTGAGGTGCTTGGTGTGACCCTGCACAATGAGGTGGAAAACAAAAACCCCTGCCAATAAAACAGAAGCTGTGGGAGTTCATGCAATTTGGGATCTGTGGAATAAGAGCTGCCAACCTGCTTTTATGAAAATGATTTGTTTTGCCACCCAGCCCTCCTTCTGGGCTTGTCTGTGCACATCCAGGACTGTAACAGACCCCAGCTCTTCTGCCCATGCTCCAATCTGGCCAGACACAAAGCAGATTCAGTCAGAGATTAATTAGCTCGGGCAGAAGACTGTGCTAACAGAGCCCTAAGAGCGGTCGCCCAGACCTGGCTGACATCCAGTCAGCCTGGCCAGCAAGCAGAACGGGCCTGACCACACAGGCTGCTGGTGCTCGATGTGCAAGATGTGTTTCACCACCTTAGTACTACATAGAAATGATACACTCGTTATGTAGGTATAAAAAAACAGAATCACAGAAGTTAAAAGAAAACGCAGTGCTGACAGTGACAGACCTGAGCATAGAATCCAATATGTGAGTACTGCTCTGAGGGTGGGCATTTGCTCAAAATGCTCAACACAGTCGAATGATTAATAACCACCTGAACTACGGGCCCATTTTTGTATCCCTCTGGAGAGCTACAGAGACAGCTCCCTTCCGACAAGAGGCTGGGTTTTGCCCCCTTACATGTGCCTTCTAAAGTAGCAAGGTGGGAACAGCAGATACCTAGACTTACAAGGCTCCCTAAAACTGGTGTGTGTCAGTAGAGAAAGGGATCGTTTGTGTAGCCTGTACCACTCCTGGTTGGCTAACTCAATGCCTACAGCTTCGTGCTGCATAAAAGTTTCGCTGCTAATTGGCTACCCATTTCAGCTAATTCTTTGCTGCATGAGCTAACCGGGTGTGGAGCCAATTTTCACAGCTTCCAGGGTTTTACATGGCTTTCCACGCTGCAGAGCTACAAACTATCCTTTAATTGAATTAAACACTTAATTGTGCTCATAAACGTGGAAAGAAAGAAACACCCTCCCAGCTAAGAAATAGGAATAGATATTGATCTGTAAGCTTGAAACCTCCTTATTCCCAATTTAGTAATAATACTTATAATTTTTAAATTTTTTGATTGTCAGGGTATTTTTGTTGTTGTTGCAGAGATTTTGAATAGTAACTATTGTCTGGGGCTTAGAAGATACAAATAACTAATTGTTTTTCCACAATTTATATTCAGTAAGTATTTAAAAGGTAATACGCAGATTTCAAAATGTCATTTGAGCTTTATGACAGTTACTGTATCACAGTACCAGTGTGGTTACACAAAATGATGCAGGTAATTATGTATGGAGTACGCACATGGTCCTACGCTGTTCCGTAAAAGTCATACAAAAGCAAGGGTAGTTCTCTATTTCAGTGGTGCTATATAGAGTTTGTAAAACATCCCTGAACTTTATCCCAAGCAGAAATAATAAGGAGATGGGTACACACACACAAGCACACACTGACACACACAAGCAGAGATAATGTATATGAAAGAGGCACTGTGGAAATAGTTGCATTTTTCTTACCATTGTTTTTCCCATTATTATTCTTTGTTGGGAAAAAAAGTGAGACAAATTAAAACTGAAAATTCCACAGAAGATCTCATAAAATCTCACACAGTGCAGAAAATATTACTGCAAAGTAAAGAAAGAGAGATGGGGGGATTAAGGAGGAAACTAATGGGACTTTTAAGGACTAAATGTATACAAAATACAGTTTATGTGGTGCATTAAAGTCATCCTGAATTATTAAGAGAAACTCCCCTTGTGTCCCCAAGTGCTTTACAATGCCAATTCTGGATGCTTTGTGCTAGAATCGTATTTGTTGACGAAGTACAAATTTAAGAAGACAGGCAAAAGTGACCAGGTCTATGTGACCAGGGATTGATAATGGTCCATAGGGCCTTTCACCTTTATGTTACTAGTTCAAATCTAACCTAGTTAAAGCAATGGCTAAAAGTTGTTCAGGCCTGAGAGCTGTTCAGTGGCCTATGTGAAATGAATACAACGATCTTCGACCAGCTCCCTGTGGACTAGCAATCAAATCACAACTCTTCCTCCTGCCTATTTTTTAGGGTAACTCTTGAGACTTCAACAAAGACGGCAAACAAAAGCCCTGGGAATAGCATCTTAACAGTCTACTTTCTCTGCAAGCAGTAAATGCCATAAGCTTAGGGCATTTAAACTTATCATTACTGAACGGCAATTTGTATTGCATTAGCACCAGTGGACCTTGACTGCTATCAGTATGAGCTATGAGCGCACAAAAAGAGGTGACTCCCTCTTCAAAAAGATAGATAATATGCTTATGAGAAAGGACAGAGGGACAGAATCAACTCTACGTATTGCATTTATGCTTAACTGCAATCCTCTGCCCCAGCCATGCTACAATGAATGAAGGCTTTCAGCAATACCACTCTTCCCAGCACTGCAGTTTCAAACCACTAAGCTATGCTTAGACCAAATATACCAGCAAGTGGTTTTAAAAGCATATACACAAAGCCAGGGCATCTTCCTGTCTTTGCTGCAGTAAAGTCTGTCAGTACATCGCTGGTATGCTTACAATAACTTCTACTACAGAATTTTCAAATAGTTTCTCAAGACTATTTAAGGTCTTAAAAATAGACTTTATTCATGGAAAGCTTCAACTTGTGACTCTTAACAGAGTGCAGTGGGATTGGGGCTCCACTGCTGTGCAGTACCATACACATAATCTGCAGATCAGCACAGCCGCATCCTACAACTTCTACTCCAAAAAAGACAAAGGTATAAAATCTCAATGCCAGATGAGGCAACAACACTCAAATCAGAGGAAGGTCCAGGGAACATTTTTAAAGAAAAAAGGCTACTGAAGGCCACATCCAGTACAACTAAAAGAAAAAATCCCATAAAAACACAAATACCTCTGATGAGTTTTAATTAAAGTCAGTGGATAAAAGTAAAATACAAAAAAATGTCATTTGGAGGCCTATAAAACTTAAAGCAAAAGAAAAGCCCATTTATTTAACACTCTTGGTTTGCTTTGTGTTTTATCACTCAACCCATATTGCCCTTCTCATTGCTCATATGTTTTTGGGCATTTTTGAGAAAAAAAAAACTGTAAAAGACTTAAAAATTATGTTAAGGGAATTTAATTCATATGCAGTCTCTCTATTCTCATAGTATCTCAAATGCTCAGATGCTTTTTGAAATGAAGAAGCTTTTCAAAATAGAAACAGCTTGGAAACTGAATTCATCACCCTCCTCTTTGCCCTTACTCTCTCCTGTCTTTCACACAGCCAACTGTCTGTCCCAGGAATCAATACACATATGCTTAGACCATGATACAATTAAATTTGTTCTGAACATTTACTTATGTTTCAGCAGCTTCATTGACTTCTGAGCTTGGAAACATTTTATATTTCTACTATATTACTGGCATAAATGTTGACTTTGCTAAGCTTATTTTTCAGCCTCAGAAGCATACTTAATCTTCTGATGAAGAGCAAGAACACCAGGCGAACAGCATGCAAATTTTCAGGATCCTGTTTGCCTTACAGGGATAGTGATTTTTTACTGCAGATTTAATATGACAACACAAATCCAGAGTTACAGCATTGATTAATATCTGTCAAAACACAGAAACCCAAAGTAAAGGACACATCCTTAGTTTCCTCTGTTGTGCAATGGTGCATGGTAACACCAGGCTAAACTCAGAGATATCAGAAATGGTGGATAAACAATATAGCAGTAATACACGTTTTACACCCTGAGTGCAGCAGAAAGGCAAGGATGAGGTTAAAAAATAAAACTGTACTTGACAGTGAAATTTAAGACATTATGAAGAGGACTTCCCGAGATCAGTTTGCCTACTGCAAATTTCCACCTTTTACCTGAAACTCTATATAAATTGCACCATATTCACACATACTTCAAAAATGCACAATTTACCCACCCATATACATTATTTTCATATATGGATTTTTTTTTTATTATTATATTGCCGAAGGTTTCTAACTAAAAACTGTGTAGACATCATGGCAGGTCCATAGAACATATGCTGTAATACACTGTGTAGATACACCATAAGAGAACTTCAACAGACTTACTGGTATGGGACCAAGAACCACAGCTTAGATGTGTTATGAAGAAAAGAATCTGAAATATTTAGACATAGCCTTGACAGGAGGATCTGAAGAGGCCCAAGTCAAAGGTTAACATCTGTCTTATTGGCCTGACAGACCAGATGGTGATGGAGAGAACAAGCAGTAAGGAGGGTCTAAGAGGGAAGCCCTTTTTTGATCATGCCCATCTTGAGCTCCTATTAGAATATCTGGAGTACAAGATATATATCTGAGGCAGCAGCACAGAGATGTCAATTGTATTTATTTGTGGGTAGGACTGTACAGGTGATGTGTAAAAGGAGAGGAGAAATGGATCAAAACTAAAACTCCTTAGGATTTTGGCAGAAGTCAGAGCAGGATGCTTCAAAGGATAAATGAAAGGAATGGTGAAAGATTTAGGAGGAAAACAAGTAAAGAACGGAGCCAAAGATACAAGGTATGATGAGATTTAATAAGATCAAAACTGACAGTGTGAGAGGAGGACAAAGAATTGGCTAAGAGAGAATCATTAGGTAATTTGGTAAGAGTGGTTTCAGCTAACAAGGTCAGAAGCCAGTTTGAAGGCGTTTATAACAGCACTGAAGATCAGAGGCTTTTAACATAACAGAATGTGAATGCATCAACAGCACATTGAGTGATCTTGGAGCAACAGTGGGAAGCAACAGAGAGGGAAATAGAGTCAGGATGGTTTTCTAAGGATTGGGAATGTTGATAAAGACTCTTGAATTACAAAAGGAAGGAGCTAGAGAGACATGGTCAAGAGAAAATCAGGAGAAAATGACAGCAAGTGTAAGGGAGGTCAGGAAATAGGGTAAAAAGGGATCACTGGGGAAAAGAGAAGAGGTAGAAAGAGGAACAGATGAGATGCATCTGCATCAAAAGACCAGTAGAATAGTAGCATATGTAGCTAGTTGTATAAAAAAAAAAAAAAACAAAAAACAACAACAAAAAAAATCACAATAAGGGTGGAACAGGGTAAACAACAAGATGGAGTCTTGTGGAATCTGGAGCCTCCACACTTGGAGACACTCAAAGCGGCACGAAGCTCCAGGTAACCTGATCTACCTTTGAAGCAGGTTCTGCTTTGAGCAAGAGGGTGGACTAGATGACCTTCAGAGATCTGTTCCAACCTGAATTACTGTGTGATTCTGTGTAAGAAGGAGAGAAGAAGGGGAGATAAGCTGGAGACATAGAATAATTATTTCACAGTTTATCAGTTTGGGTGTGTGTGAAGAAATCATCAGGATTTTAATACAGCTTGATGTACAACATGGGCCCTTAGGAGAAGATTTTCAAAGTTACTTTCACATCGAAAAGTGCAGGAATGCTTATATCTCAGTCCCAGCAACAGAGATGAGATTTCCTGTATAAGCAGCTTAGCAGTCTGGGCCCTTTATAAAATCCCTGTCAGTACTGTACATGTTTTAAAGAATGTGAATCACCTTTGAAATCTGACCTCAAGATACCAAGACAAGTGGATCCAAACTGAAAATGAAAGGAAATTGAAGGGAAAACTAAACATAAATAACAATTTAATGGTTGTATTTTATACCGAATTCACCCTATTCATGCTTTAATAGTTAATAATTACTAAAAGAAGTATAAATAGGTTGGAAACCTTTTACCATAGTTGTTAGCAATATATTTCTGGACGTCTCTGCCCTTTAGATTATAATAGATTTCTTTTTTTTATGAACATGAAACATTCTTATGTTAATGACCACACCAAAATTTCAGAGTCCTTTGCCTCTCTGGAAAAGAGTAAATAAGCCAGGAGTATGGGATGTAGGCAAATCTTTCATCAAGATTAGATTCACTTAATATTTGACATCAGAGAGAGATGTACAATGGGCCATGTGAGTAAATCAAAATCCCAGATTCTATCAGGATTTTAGAAGATTATGAGAAAGGAACTATGGCAGCGGTGCCAGGAGTGTGCTGTAACAGAATGTCAGATTTCCGTGTTAGTTAATGTTATTCTTCTTCCAAGGACAGAACAGACTCAGGAGAAGACCTGAATTTCTAAAGGCATTTTGCTGGTAAATTATATCTTATATATATGTGCTCCCTACCAAAATACATGTTCTGAAGTTTTAATGTCAAATGGTTGAACGTATGAAACAGAGACCCAGATTCCTGACCACGCAGAAAAAGAGAGTACGGATCACATCTTTAGTGTAGGATCTTTTCTGCAGCAGCATTCATACATTTAAGAGCAGTTTAGAGGTTGCTCTGATCTCTTACAGCTGCTCACAGCTGTCACAGGACTACTGGTACTTGGTCATACTGTAATGAGTATTTTTTGGTTTTTTAATGTTTTAATGTTTTTTGTTTTTTTTTTTTTTTTTTTTTCATTGGTTGGACTAGATGATCTTAAAAGGTCCCTTCCAACCTCTGTGATTCTGTGATTCTGAGTACATTCCCTACCAATTACTAACACCAGGTAAATGAAAGAAAAATGGTGATTGGAAGTGACTTTGTGCATTCCAATGGATATCTGGTTGGAATATAATCTGCTGGTTTTGTGAATTGAAAAGTCAAATTCTTTTGAAACATTAAAAAAAATCAAAATAAAAGCACCATTTATAATGTTTAGCAACCACAGGTAGAGTGTCAGCAAGTTTTACTGCTGAATATTCAAAAATATATATTCCTCAGAGGTATCCTGTAATATAAAAAGCTCTCTGAGTAATAAAAATACAATGAAAACTAAGGGGAACATGATCTTAAACAAATGGCATGCATAGGAGTAGTAAAATGCTCTCTTACATATTCTGTATCAAAACCACAATCAAAACTGCTTATTTAGGTAAAAAAAGGCTGATTTTCTGATGTTAGCATCTTCTGGCCTTAACAACTCAAGAATCAGTGTGACTCCAGTTGTACAAGGAACTACTCGTCAAATCATGCTAAAAACACAGGCCCTCTGACTGAAGATAACACCTCATTTGTATCAACGTGTATTTCATTTAACTTTCCCCAGTTTTAGCTTGCTTTGTGCTCAAGTACTGCTTGCGCATCACTCAAACAGAAACAAAACAGATAAGAATGTTACACATCATTAGGGAGTGTAAACTCAGTTACGGTGGACAAAGCCCCAAGCATCCTAAAGCTTCACTAAGAAATGGAAATAGATTTCTGTCTTTTAGTTTTCAGGAAATGAAAAGAAAGAGCTTTCTGATCTTAGATATCCTTGGCACTGATAAATAGAGTAGTCACTGTGGGACTACTCACATAAATAAGGTTGTAGAATCAGGCCCATCATTCTTCATTCAAAAACATCACTTTCCAGACTCAGACCAAGTGAGCAGAAAATTTGAAATGTTTTTTATTAAAAATGTAAAAGTATGAACTAGAACATATTTTCCAGGACAAAAAAATACTCTGTAAAGGAATATTTCTATTTGAATGCAATAAAATCTCTCTTTAGTAATTAGACCATCTCAAGGAATCAGACAATGTCATCATGGTGCCACGTGTGAAATCCAGCAGCCATAAAAGGTCCTTTTTTGCCTCTCCATTTAATACACAGGTTTGTACAAACCTAGTGGGAGGACTGCATTTACTAGCTCTGTGAAAATTCGTTACCTTTTTGCACTGATCATAATTCCTGGTTTACATCTACATTTTAAGCCATAATTTGGCAAGAAATACAGCCATCTTGAGACTATGTCCCATTTTCCTGAACTGTTTATGAAGTAGACTGATTTTGCATGCCTGCGTCTACTTTGTTTAGAGAAAACAGTTCAGTCTTGGTTGCTAATTTTCTGAGGGCCCATTTTCTTGACCGCTGGCTGACATCAGCTGGGATCTACAAAATTCCTGCCTCCTGGAGAAGGAAGGGATTGATGCTGTTGTTCTTTGTTGTCCAATGTGACCTAGCACGGACAGGTTCTCAGCTCTACAAAATTGTTCTGGGCTAGCTCTACAAAATTCTCTGAGCTATTCATCATGCCGTGTTAGTCAATATTTAAGACCATTGTGAACTGGTAACTGCACAATGTGCTCAAAGCCAAGTTGTGGCATTGGTGGTTGTCAAGGCTGTAACTGATCTAGGTTTTACACACTTTTAGTCTTAACTCTTCATAGGAAAATTTGTGAACTTTTACATAAACCTAAGCCATTATCCTTTGTGTGAGCTAGAATCTGTCCATGCTTCTGTGCAGGTCTGTCAGCAAGAAAAAAGACTCACTTTCACAGTAGTTGAATTCTGCTGTTCGAACAATTCACACCCAGAAGATAGATGGGTCTTCCCATAATAGAACTAACTTGGAAATAATTTTCTAACATCTCAGCATAGACAACTGTGGAATACATCCCTAAATAAATGCACCTGAGTGATGAAGCAGTAAAGACACAGTAGCATCAACGAGCTCACATCTGCCTTGGGCTACCCCGACCACAGTGTATAGAATAGCGTAAGCATAACGAGTACAGATACGGCCAGTGCACAGCTCAGTTCCTCTCTCTTACAACTAGGCTGTTCTTAACTCCCCAAATAATTCCTCCTGAGTTAAGAACATGTCATTGAGATCAAAGAGCTACTTCACACAACTCAGAGACTCCTGCTGTGAAAACAGATGCATGTACCTTCTTCTCCATAGAGTAGTTACGTATTTACACTATATTTGACTGTTATTTCCATTCATCTTCTCATTGGTATATGCACTCTCAATGCCTCACCACCTTCATGCAGCCCAGAAGTCCCTCTACACTGACTTGAGGCACATAGGTCAAAGGAAAAGGAAGCTGCTGTGCACAGAGTAATGGGCTGTGGGAAAACAGATTTAAAGTAAAAGGGCAAGATAGAGGGAATTCTGGAGGAACAGGAGCAGTGGTGAAAGATGAACAGCAGCAAGTAGCTGTGAGAAGCTCAAAGGCAATAGAAACCATGAAAACATGAGCATCACTTGAGGGGAGGGGGCATAATAAAACAATGGTCAGAACTGTGCAAGTCAAAGGAAAGTTTGGAAAAAATCAGTTGTCTTAGATTTACAACTTCCCAATTCATCAATGATAGCACTCATGCAAGACATACCATCAATGACAGTACTCACACAAGCCATAATACTAAACTAGTTGAGTATCATCAATGTTTTTCTCCTTTCTATGATATCTGTGAGGTAGCTATTTTAATATGTGTGAGAAAGTGTTATTCCCATTTTATCGATAAGGGATTGTGTCACAGAAAGACAAGAGCAGCCAGATGTAACTAAGGCAGAGAACTGAGCATGTCTCACATATTTATTCTAATCAATCTAACCATCATTATTGTCTTGTTCCAAATCCAATATTCTTTTCCTCATTTAAAATATTCCCCACAGACTCCATTAGAAAGCTTAGGGTGTCCTGGCTTCTTTTTCCCAAATCTTTTATTGATCATGTGCTCTTTCAAGTCCCTTGCCAGGAAAAGAATGAGGCACCAAGATGACAAAGCAAAGCGCAATGGAGTGAAAGAGCCAGAAGCAGTGGAAGAAGAAAGCAGTATTGTGGGGCTTCCAAGAAATTGTGCATTTTGAAAGCATAGAAATTAAATACAATAATTAAACAATGCAAAGTGAGTATTACCCAGTACTACCTCATCTCCTTTCACATGGAACACCACTTCCACAACAAGATGTTAGCTCAGTCCCTCTTGGAGCTGGCTTCAATTTCTAGAAATGTTTCCGAAGTGATGTAGAGATTTACAAGTTATGGAGGACAGAAGTAAATCCACCACCTTCTAATATTTTAAATTCAGGATCAAATAATGATTAAGCCATCTTCAGCTACAGAACAATACAAGAGTATGCAGATTAAACTATCCAGCCTGTGTTAAGCAAGATATGATCCTAGATAGACCCTTCTGGATTCAAACCTTATACATGTGTGCGGTAAGTAAACTGAACTATGAGTATATGGCTCTGTACAATTTCCATAGATTGGTACTGCAGCATTTTTCTGCACAGGCTCTGTCCAAGCAATTACATCACATTAACAGTCTCTTGAGTGAGAAAGAGATTAACCTGACCAGCTGTTACTGGGATGTGTAGAAAGGTGCATCTGTAACTCAAATCACCAGTATGTCTCATTTCAGTGCTGAATTCTGGGGTTGCATCCATGCAACATCCTGAAAGTCTCGTTTCGTCCAGCAGAATCTGTTCGGATTCAAGACTGATGACCAGACAAAGTGTGATCAGTAGTGGAGAGAAAAAGCAGAAATGCCTAAGTAAAAGCAGACATTGGTCTCTTCTCCCAAGTAACAAGTGATAGGACAAGAGGAAATGGCCTGAAGTTGCACCAGGGGTGGGTTGGGATGGATATTAGGAAAAATTTCTTCACAGAAAGGGTTGACAAATATTTGAAGAGGCTGCCCAGGGAAGTGGTTGAATCACCATCCCTGGAGGTATTTAAAAGACATGCAGATGTGGTGCTTAGGGAAATGGTTTAGTGGTGGCCTTGGCAGTGTTAGGTTAATGGTTGGACTAGATGATCTTGGAAGGTCCCTTCCAACCCAGACAATTCTGATTCTACGGTTCTATGGTAAGTATCAAGCAGGACTATAAAAGTTTGCCAGGAATAGGGTCATGGTTTCCTATATTTAGATCTAAGTCCAAATTTTGAGCAAAGAAAATGAAACCCATGTAATGTTGTCTTAGAGTGAACAGAGGCTCTGCTCTCAAATTTACAATGACGTTTACATGAAGACAGTTCTGATTAGTTCCCTGCTGTCCAAGGGAAAATGAAGCAGCAGAGAGGAAAGACAGAGGAAGAGCCAATATTTAATGGTAACATTTGGAACGAACATGCAAAGAGACGAGCAATGGATGGTTGGAGGCACAGAAACTGAAAAAAAGAGCTTGATTATGGAGTTCTGGCTGGAGAGACAGTGGGAATGAGAAGGACATACAAAAGCCTGGGAGTCCAGCCCTGGAGGAATGAGGGAGAAAGACATATAGATACTGATTGTAGAAAGGCACTGAAGACAAGGAGGTAAAGAACAGGTACTTGGGCTGTGCTCAGGGTTAAAAAAAAAGAATAACACAGGACAAGAAGCCAGTGGGGCAGTGAGAAATAGAACTGTTCTGCTAAGTACATAGGATTGGGTTATACACAGAGTTATAGCAGGTGGAGAGAAAAGGCGTAGAAAAGGTCATTGAGAATTGAGCAGAGAATCAATAATGACTAAAAAAAACCCTTTTGGGACTTTTGGGAACCGAATTTCAGTTTCTCACGATTCCTGTGCCGTCAGCAAATATCTGTGGAGCCTGATGGTAATGAAAAGAGTATCTTGTATCTTATTCCTCTAGCAGTAGTTTTCACAGATTATTCCATGCATCTTCTTTAATAGAAGAATGGTACGACATGGTATGGGAGATTTTAAGGTTCCAAGCACCTCATAATTCACATGGGCGCTAAGATATTCTTATGGGTTTCTATTTTTAAAATGGTGTGTACTCTTCATCTTTCCCTCTGTCCCTCTATCTCTTTCTCTCTCC
The DNA here is from genome assembly GCF_964106895.1 of Numenius arquata. NCBI lineage: Eukaryota > Metazoa > Chordata > Aves > Charadriiformes > Scolopacidae > Numenius > Numenius arquata. The sequence goes on from NC_133584.1 coordinate 42,387,001, forward strand.
CTCTCTCTTTCTCTCTCACACACACATTTTTGAAAAAACTTTTTTAACATGACCAAACAAAGGACAAAGATGTCAGAAATGCCAGGTTGCCTACATAACTTAATTTTTCCCCATCTTGTGAATGAGCATCATGATAGAGACTAATGGCATGACTCATATACCATTTTTTCCCAGAATACACCTGCCTCATACAGTGCACAAGATGGCCTTGCTGTAAGGATGAATCAGAACTGTGTACTGAAGAAAGTTCATTTTGTGAAGAATTTTGAAGAAATGCACTAAAAAATGGGACAGCATTGCAAGATGAGAAAGACTGGTTAAAGTAATTGGATGTCGGCCTAGTCTATCTCTCCTTGCCATAAAATTCCCATGGTAGTCACTCAAACCCATTTTTTTACAGGTGGTCACTAAGAGTATATTCTTCATTTTCTACATGACTCACTGAGATGAGGCATTTGAATTTGCAGAAGTGATGAATGCTCAGAGACACAGCTGGAAACAGGAAGACCCGAGTCAGAAAAGTTTTGTGTAACAGTAAGGGGTCAAGGCTTTTGGACCTAAGCACCTCAGGCTGGTTTTTTAGATTAGTGGCACCTTTTGAACACAGTTTTTCTGGGCCATGGTTCCCCAGCCATAAATCGGAAATCACGTTGTCTTCCAATCTCAGGGGCCTGCAGTAAAGTTAAATTAATGTTTGTTCATCACTTAGATGCTATAGTGATGATCACTAGGAAAATCCCAAAAGGAAATTAATAATAATTATTAATTCTGTCTTCAGAGCAGGGCTTCAGTACTCTGTAGTAAACAAGGTATTGGGCAATGTCAAGAAAACAAAATACTGAACAGCTGCTCCTTAAGTGACTATCATATATTCTGCGAACTGAATGAGGAAAAGGTTTTGAGAGAAAAATAATCTATGACCATGTAATTAAAGAAGTCTTCATAATGGATATGCATGGGGGAGATTAAATTAACTGGCCCTATCAAAGTTAATGCTGGCATGTATTAGCTTTTGAGTGTTTGGACTATTTAATGTAGATTTTCAACATATAATATGAAATAACTGAAGATCCTGCTGAGATCTGATTAAAAGACATATTAACCATCTGTATTTTATTCATATAGTTGAAAACAGAACTTACTTTTGACTATTGGAAATGCAAGATTGGAATGACTTATAACTGGAATACTGGAATGACTATGTCATTACCACTTTTTCCTATTTTCTACAAAAATTTTGGATCCAGATTTTAGCCAAAATTTTCCTTCAGCACCATAAACAGTGAAGAGGCAGGTTAAAGTATAGAGACCATGCTCTATGTAATATACTACAGCACAGTGGTTCCTGCTGCCTACCGTTGTCACTTGAATTAATTAAACTACATGAGTTCAACAAGAAATTTATGACTGATTCTCACAAGCAAAGAGTATATTCAGCTTCCACTAATTTCAATGTGTTTCTCAGGACCCTGGTAAGTCAGACTGCTAATAAATGTACAAAAGGCAGGTGAAGAAGTGTCTGTTTCAGTGAAAACCCATCATCACAGAGCAGGAGAGTTCCCTTGATGGGGTCTGTATAGGACACAGCAAACCATCCTAAGTGAGACATTTCTCCCTTTATACAAATTCTCCACTCCTTCTCACCAAAGACCACTGGGTCTTCATTATTGTGCTTGTTACTGGGCTCACAATTTAAACAAACTGTCTGCAGCTTTGTAAGACTGTAAATAAGAACAGGAAAAAAACACTGTCCCATTAAACAAGCCAGTATTTTGGTATTTTTCTGGTTTGAAAGTAAATGCAGACCCTTTCTGCTGGCCATTCCCTTATTATACAACTTTCTTGTTTGCACTGAGCATAAGTTTTATGTGGTAGTTTTCCCTGCAAAGAATCAGTTAATTAATCACTATAAAAGAATTTAAGAAAATCATGTAGACTCCATCTGACCCTGAAGGGGTTTCCTGTAAGAATTAACCATTGACTTTTTGCAACTCATAAATTACTCTTGAAGAAAGCACAGCTTCTTTGAACTTACTAAAATGGATTTAAATATTAGGATATTTATAAATATTCATAAAGGTAGAAGGAAATGCCCAGAAATGCAGGCTCACATTTCACAGATTTTGTGAAATACATCAATAAACTATTTACTTAACCCATATTGATTTTCAGACAGGTTAGACACATTATTTCCATGGCAACTTCTGTGCATATCCTTAGATGTCTCCCTTAGACCTAACACCTTCTAAAACCTGAACTTCAATTCAAATATTTTTGACGTTCAGTATTCTATAGAATCTAGAAGTCCTCTCTAACAAAAGAAACCATCAATAAAATATGAAAAAAAATTGTACAGGACAGGATAGATTGGTTGCATTACTTTGCTGTACATATAGCTTACACCACTCCAGACAATTCAGGGATTGCAAAAGGGTGGTATTACATGAAGGAAAGCTGAAGATTAAATTTAGACATGTACACGCTAGCACTGTCAAAACTCCCAATGTAGTCAGTGGATACCTAGTCAGTAAAGTCAGTGCAGCCTAGAAGGAGATTCAGCAGGCCAGTCATCTACTGTCCCAGCTCCATTGACTAAGAAGGGAGCAAAACATCTGCATGTAAACACCTGTATTTTGGCACCTTAAAACCTTGAAGAAAATACCACACCAAATTTTGAAACTAAGCCATCGCTTTTAGGTTTTGTTACATAGACTACTGGGGAAAAGATGCTGAGACAGTAGGACCCTAAGGGATGTGGAGCCAAAACATATATTTTTATCAGTCCTGTTCAAATATATACAACACTGAGCCAAATCAAACCTGCACTTCCTCTTTTCGTATGGATGAAAGATTTGTTTGTGAAGACCACAGGCTCCATGGTTAGATATACCCATATATCTGTTTAATTAAGTGGCTTCCATTTGAAATACTCTGTCATTTAAGAATGACTATGTCTCATATCAACATATGGAATCAGAGATCAAATGTTGTTCTATGAGTTCATTCCTTTCTTCCATTTGCAGTCAAAGATATGACCCATCACATTTTAATACATGGCTACATATTTAAGGTAAAATCTCAGTTTCAAAAGATGCTCTTTTTTTTCAGAGCGCGTTGCCTGGCTTACCATGGCTCAAAGGAATTATATGCCATGCTGATAAATGGACAGACTATATACAAGATTTTGCTTTTCTAATCTCTTATGTAAAGAACACTGAGGTTTTGCACAGACCAGACTCAGTAGGTACTTCAGAACACGCACTGTACACTCACGTTCAAACTTCAGAAGGTTAAGTTCCTGTCTCTCCTGCATCATTTCCTATACTTTAACTCTTAAACTTTGGATTCTTTGGCTTTGCATTTACAATCAAATCAAAGATGAAGTGCTTGTTACCATGGAAATACTTTTTCACCCTGAAAATGTTATCACATGGCCCTTTCTTTGGGTGTCTACAAACCATAGCAATCATCATTCCTCTGTCATAACTACCATACCTTTTTTCTTAGCAACTTTTAGATATCTTACACAATATACATTCAGCAGCAGATTTGCAAAGGGCTACACTGGCAGAAGGATTTCAAATTTAAGTACAATATTTAAAATGCAAATAAAATTTCACACCTGCTTTTTTAGCTCCTTTTCACCCCTGGCTTTGTACTTCAATTTCAGCCATACATTTTATTGCATTGATCTTATTTTACATACTAAACAAACTGTACTGACTATTTCAATGATTCTGACAATTTTAGAGTGCACTTAGCACAGTTCTGGTAGTGCTGTCTTTAAAATTAAATACAATTGCTTAACACAGACATTTGGATCTTACTTTATCTATAGCAAAATGTTTTCAGGCTGATCAAACAAACATATTCTATGGCTATGAATCTACTTTTACCTTTAATAGTAAGATAAACTGATTTTACAACACTTGCCCTTACAAAGCAATTTTATTGCTGTTTACCCATTTGAAACTACTATAAATGAAGACAACTAAATACTATAACTCTGAAAGATAGGGAAAATGAGGTAGAGATATTTAGTCAACATTTGCATGTGATTCAACTTAATTTCATGTTTTCATCTGTGGAATCCATCGTAGTTCTGTTCCCAATTCCTTTTGAAAAACATGCCATCTCTTTAAATGGCAAAATACAGATTTTGGCCAAAAGGCATCACTACCTGAAAACAGCTAATCTGTTGCAGAGCAGAAATTAGAACACTGATCTTCTAACATCAAGTTTCTTGCTTAATCTCAGACAGTTCTACAGACTGTATTTCTGAAGCCTGAGGTTTTTTTGCATTTATTTAGTGAAGTACATTTGAGATTATTTTTGGCATCTTTACACTGGGTCATGAAACAGCATGTTTTGGCACCTGCTAGCCTCACCAGCAATCTGCTAACTCCAGGCTGTCATCCTTGTGCTACTCCTGGGTATGCATCTGACAAAAGTCTTGCAGGTTTGCTGGGATCTGGAGTTTTGCAAACAATGGGAGAAGAGCAGCATATGAAAAAGCTGCATCTGTGTTGAAGTGTTTTAGACGGGTCTTCATTTGTTGATTTTGTATTTTAAATATATAATAAATAATGTTGTTCGTTCCTGCATATTCCATTTTATTGCTTATGGTTGATACTTAAAGCAAACGCAATCAAAATAAAGCAGAGATCCTTTCTGCAAAACTCATTTGTTAGCACTTGAAAATATTAAACGTGGGGACTTTCAGGTATTTTGCACTAACCAACTCATCTACGGGGAGCTTAATGAAACTCAGGCACTAACGGTAATGATTATGATGGGGAAACAATTAAAATTAGTCTGCTGCCTAAATTAATTGCATATCTTCACTTCTCTGTCTACTTGTCTGCTGCACATACAGATTATTAGCAGAGACTAGTAAAAAAATGATGCCACTATGGAAGCAGTGGAATAACTGATGACAGTTGTATATAAATTACCTACTCACACAACAAAATCTACTCAGTTTCACATCTTAAAATATCATGTGGGAGAAGGCAAGGGTGTAATATTTTTTTTAAATTTATCACCTCATGACTATGACTATGAACATGCACCCCAGTGCAGTGAAACCAGGAGCTCTGAAGGAAAAGGTGCTTCCTGAAGAGTAGGATATTCTCCTCTGACTTTGAGCTCTGACTTAGTTCCTATAGACATAGAGTTCGTTTCACTTAACTTTAGATATCTGCAATATAGGCATCAACATCTAAGCTGATTCCAAGGTTTTCTTTATTCTCACTAGTAAGGAATATGCTATTCTACAGTCTGACTCATATGACCTATTAAGATATCTACCTTCCGAAGAGATGAATCATGCCCTAAAAGTGTCTATTTCTCTCCATTGGCTATAAAGGCAGCCTAGCCAAGGACAATTTAGATATAAAAGAAATCTACATTAGGACAGACAAATTTCACCCTAGAAGCCATGAAAGGGAGCACAACAAGAGTGAATGCTATTTTCAGTAATATTTAATTTCTGTATGATTTTGGAATAGAAATCCATCCACAAGGTCATCTGGGGACAATACTACTGAGAGCTGCTGAGAAGCAATGCCCTGCTCTGTCCCAGACTGCAATGGAGCAGCTCCCTCTTGAAATGCGTGAGGTGACCGTGAAATGTGTCTACTTCCTCAGCACCCTCTCAGAAATGTGTTAGAAGAAGAGAGGAAACTTTTAGAGTACACTTCTTCCTTTAATTCTTTTTTTTTTTTTTCAATAATATTAATAAGGATACACTAGTGTCATAAACTGCATTTGTATACAAATAGGACTGATGAGCTTCTAAGAAACTGCAGAAGCTTTTGTCCTCCCGCCATACTTTTAAAAACCTTTTTTAAAACAGTTCCTCATTATAGCTTTGACTGACTAGAAAACATGCACCTTCTCTTGACTTTTTATATTTACTAAAAAAGATTCTTTATAGTTTTAATCATGCATATTCCTTTCCTTGGCACTCTTCAGTGCACTGAAGATGAACGTATTGCTGTAGAAATGTACTTCCATATCTCTTCTGTGTCAGTGTATGAAAGTCTTTTTTTATATGTAGGCTTTTTAATAAAAGCTTTATTTCTACTGTATAAAAAGCATAGTTCTGACCTAACTCAACCCTGATCCAAGCCCTATTTGAACAATGAAGTCTTTCTCTTAAGTCCACTTGGCTTTCAAATTAGTCTTCTGTGTCCTCCTTGGCTTCAGAAGAAATACTTGTTAGATATAGCAGCTAAGCAATACATATTCATCTGAAGTGTAAAAAAGCAAAATGTGCATATGTTCTAAGATTTTTTTTGCCCACCAAAATTTACAACCCAATATTCGTAAAGACAAAAGAATCGTTTAAGATCACATAACAAAGATAAAAGCTAGAAACTGGTCAAAACAAAGCTAGATGATAACCCTTCTTCATAAAATGCTCGAGTAGTAGAAAAGGAGGGATTCAGCCTTAAGAAGCTATAATCACAGAATCACAGAATCACAGAATCTTAATGGTTGGAAGGGACCTTTGAGATCATTGAGTCCAACCACATTAAAAAAACAAACAAACAAACAAAAAAACCACAACACACAAAAACAAACAAACAAGCAAACAAAACAAAAAAAACCCCAACAACAACAACAAAAAAACCACCACACAAAAAAAAAAAAAAAAAAGCACCCACTAACTAAACCCCACACCCAGAACCTCACACACAACACCCCACCACAAACCAACAATCCCGGGCATTAGAGCATGCCCTGAAGAGCCATGTCTACATGTTTCTTAAATACCTCCAGGGATGGTGACTCCAGGATGGTGACTCCACCACCTCCCTGGGCAGGCCGTTCCAGTGCTTGACCACTCTTTCAGTAAAGTAATTCTTCCTAATATCTAATCTAAACCTCCCTTGCCGCAGCTTCATACCATTTCCTCTGGTCCTGTCATTATTCCCTTGGGAGAAGAGGCCAACCCCCGCCTCTCTACAGTTTCCTTTCAGGTAGTTGTAGAGGGCAATGAGGTCTCCCCTCAGCCTCCTCTTCTCCAAACTAAACATGCCCAGTTCCCTCAGCCTCTCCTCATAGGACTTGTTCTCCAGACCCCTCACCAGCTTGGTGGCTCTCCTCTGGACACGCTCCAGCACTTCAATGTCTTTCCTGTAGTGAGGGGCCCAAAACTGAACACAGTACTCGAGGTGAGGCCTCACCAGTGCCAAGTACAGAGGCACGATGACTTCCCTGCTCCTGCTGGCCACGCTATTCCTGATACAAGCCAGGATGCTATTGGCCTTCTTGGCCACCTGGGCACACTGCTGGCTCATGTTAAGCGGGCTGTCCACTAACTCCCAGGTCCTTTTCTGCCAGGCAGCTTTCCAGCCACTCAGCCCCAAGCCTGTAGCGTTGCTTGGGGTTGTTGTGGCCGAAATGCAGGACCCGGCACTTGGCCTTATTAAACCTCATCCCATTGGCCTTGGCCCATTGATCCAACCTGTCCAGATCCCTCTGTAAAATGATCTAGCAAAATTATTTTTTACCTCTTCTAACCCACTTACTCCAATATTTCCTAAGTGTTTGCTACAAAAAATATCAGCTCTATTGTCATCACATTTGTCTTAAAACACATTTTTACTTATGTTGTGTAGTGCCCTTGATATGGAATCGGGATTTATACATGTAGCTGCTAGTGCTAGTAAGGAGACACTGTGCCCTTTGATAGTGGGTTTAATTTGATTTTATATCCCCAACAATTTTCAGGATGATTTAGTGATTAGGTATTCTGGCAGGCTGAGCTATATATACAATAAACCACAAGAATCTGTTCTTTTTCTAATTCTTATTGGTGATATGACCATGCCCTGGCATTTTTAGCTTTAACATAACTGTTCCCTTTAGCATGCTAACATCAGCAGCAGCCTGCGATCAATCACAGCTGGCTGGTCCACGCAATACAAACAGCCATGCCTCTTCACAGGAGCAGAGATGCTGCCTAGAAACTGCAATTTAAAGAGCCTACTGCCTCATTTTTGAAACCACTTAAGTCTGGAGAGAGACAAAGAGAAAGAAGCACAATTTTATGTGATGATTTCTACTACTTTTTACACTTTCTACTATTTACAGTGGTAATTTCTAAACTAAATTTAGCAACATGTGACATTTTGATTGATGAACTTTGCTTTTTTAGAAGGTCACGTTAGGAAGACACACACTGCCAAGAGCTAACATAAACTTGTCATCATGACAGTATATTTGTAATACTCTGTCTGAACTAACATAAGGCGTTATTTTGCTTGCTGCACCCCTTCCCATAAGAACAGTATGATAAAGCAGTGTAGAGAATTCTTTTCCACTAATGAGGGAAGCTAAGATTTCTGACTACTCAATTATTTAAGTGGTGTAACTAAGATACCGGAAACATGGAAGGACACCTGATTCTGCTTCAAAAGCTGAGAAAATACAGTCACAATCCCTGATCCTCAGGTCTTGCTGAATTTTGCTCAATGTATCTACTAAGTGTATTCCAGGAAGTGTGTGGCATAGACAAAACCTGAAGTCATCTTTCCCAACTGTAAGCTAATTCTCTAATTAATGGACCAGACTTTTGTCATTCCCTGAGGCACTGTAGAACAAGGAGGAAGAATATAAAGCTGGCTAAGAAGAATGTTGCATACCAGGGATTCCTACACTGCCTAATTAGGGTTGCTTTACTATGTCTTTTCACCATGGTGGCAGGCAAACTAAATAAAGCAGCAGGGATGAATTGCCTTGAAATCCCTAATCTATGATATTGTCCTCTATGGGTCTGCATCCTGTAATGGATCAGAGCATTCCTTGAAGATGTCAAATAACTTTAATAGTAGATCCATAATATATTACAAGATGGAGCTTAATATAAGGCCCAGAATGATGTTTCCGTCATCAGCTGACATGAGCTTTCCTCAGAAAGACCATTCACATAGAGAAGGGAGCTTACATGAGGTTCTCAGCTGTTAGTTCCTAAATTTCGAACTCATTGACTCATCTGTAGCATGTACAACTGTTTGTATGTCAATCGTGTCAGATATCTGACATGATAAAGATAATAACTTACAAAATGTGTGCATCTGATACTCCTCTGCAGATATAAGATCAAGTTTTAGGTATATTTTAAAAAGAAAATAGCAAAAATCACAGCAGCAGGGTTTAGTCTGCAAGGTTATGCATGCCCTTGCAGAACTGCAAGAGTCAATAAGACTATGAGATGTTCTATTTGTAAAATACAAAATGTAAAGGATCCTAAAGCACAGTGCAAGAAGTTCTATGACCTCAACCTGTCCAGCTGAGAATCCATTTAATCATGCCTTGCATATTCTCATCCCACCTTCACAGATTATTTTACTGCTTTCTTCTTCTTACACTTGCATTTGAAGTTACTATTGCTTTCCACTGTTATATGCTGTGTCTCATCAACTCACTACAGTAGATTGGGAAAAAATAAATCAGAGGTAAGTTTTCTCCACATTTAATCTAAATTCTCCCTATAATAACTTAATTATTATGTAATGTAATTAACTGATTCATGGTTCATCTTATTTTAGTATAGAATTCCTGAGTCTAACTACATTTATAACTGCTGCCTGTCATCATCAAAGGAACCAAGTCAGTAGACCAATATATTGTATATGCTTCTCTATCTTATAAATTATTCAGCTTTCAACTGAACTTTTTCCTGAGTTTCATTTGAGGAGTGGGACCTATGATTATTAGCAGAGTTTATTCCTCTAATAAAATATGTATTCTGATGTTCTTTTGGGAAAATATAGGGGATATGCAGAAAAATAATAGCACAATTGTGTCCTGCTATATTAATTAATAAAGGTCTGTGAAAAATGGCTCCCCAACAGCTGCTCAGCATGGAATCTGACATTAGCTTTTTGAATTTCTAGGTTTTCCAAATAAGAATTCAGTAAAAGAAACAGGATGCAAAAAAAAAATCTCCGTGATGAACACCAAGGGAACTCCATCTATTTTCTCTATTTTCTACATACATGGAATGCAAACGTAGTCAGCATTTTGCACAAGCTTGCAAGCAATGCTTAAGAAAAATGCATTTTTTAAACCTGAAATGGGTTTTATCATTACCAGTGTCGGAAATCAGTTCATCCACATTTTGTACACTTACACAGCCAGTTTATACACTCATTTGTTTTTTTCTGTCAGCCTATGATAACTACAGTGATTGCCTGGAGATAGGATGACACTAGGGGAAGCTATACTTTGTGGAGACATACATATATATACAAAGAAACAAATAGCAAGTTTTCCAACCTATCCATCCTGCACAGCTCACTCTACGGTTACAGATTAATGAAATAAAACTTCCTATTTATTTACAATTAACTAGTAGCAACTTTCTGATTTCACAGTAAAAAGAATTCCTGTGCATCCAGGTCCAAAAGGATTCAGGCGCTCATTCCTGCTCTGTGTAATTTCAGCAGCAAGAATAATATATGCATCATCTAATTTAACTGCAAATGACTCTTTTAGCATGAATTGTCTGTTTAAAGATAATGCACAACAGAACTCCTAGCTGCATCCCAGAAGTCATGCAGCACCAGGCTGATAAGATCACAGTGGTTACCAGGAGTAGCAAATGGGAAAAGCACTACAGGAAATGAACTCTTGTCAATACTCTCAAGAGAGTGCTATATTTAGGTCAATTGTACCTGAAATCGTTTGGTGGGGTAATTGCTCTTTGGTCCAGACTCTGCTCTCTGAGCCTGTCAGAGTGCTTGTAGGTCCACTGGATTGGATTCACCAATTTTCTTCCAGATTCATTTTCTAAAAGAAAAAAACAAAAACCAACCACAAAAAAAAATGTTACTGAAAGACAGTAAGCTTACCAGGAACACAAAAAATCACTCACGTGTTATTTCAGTTTTTAAAATTAGGCTTTCAATAAATGCATTTAATACAAGAACTTGTTCTAATATCCAACTGATTTCCTTGGTTTTCTAGAATAGAAATTTATTCAATTATTCAGACTTTTTATTTGGCCCTGCAAAGACTTTACATATCTATTAAATATCTAAGGTGATTTAGAGCGATCTTTCGCTTTTGCTGATCAGTTAATAATCAATGCAAAATCAGAACTGTTCTTAAATCCTGTGATGCATCTCAGTGCAGCATTATTCAGGCTTTAATTCGGGTTGAGTCCTTGTCTGATAACACAGCTTATTGTTTAATAATTTAAGATGTTTTATGCATGTATTCAGAGGAATGTGATAAATGCAGTTTTAGGAATCCAATCTAATGAGCCACATACTGACCCTTTGCAGCAGTTAGTTGGATTCATACAGGTATCAGAAACCAGCACCTAGTCCTTCTGTCTTATGATTTCTTAGAAGAAATATAATATTCTGCTTTGATAGCACAAAGTCTCCAGCAGTACTACCCCTTCTTCACATTAAAGAGTCAGTATTAATAGGATGAATTTTAAAGTAAGGAAAAGCCTCCTCTAGCAGCTATTCAGCATGTTTACCTTCTACACAGACAGATACAGCATCATATTTGTAGTCATTACTCAGTGCTTGTGATTAGTGTCTACTGTAATTAAAGAAAATGTCATGATGTAACTACACTGTTGAAGAATAGAAATGTACTTTTTATTTAAAAAAAATTATAAAGGGAATAAGATACTATGCTGAAAGCTGCAGTAGGTGCATCAGTTATTTTAGCTATTGTTTCTTGTACGGAACTTGAAATTCAAGATACTCATTAAACTGAGTAGATGGCAATAACAGACAAAGTGTTAATGGGGCAGCAGTGGAGTGTGTCAGGAAAATGGAGAGACCCTGAGGGGCTCACCATGCTGTTTATGCTCAGCTAAATTCAGCAGCATTACCATAAATCCTCTAAAAGATACTGTACTCAATTTCTTATATGCTACTTTTCATGCAAGGAAAAATTCTAGGAGATTAGAAAATGGGAACAAAAGTAAGATTAAAACCTAATTTATATTAAACAAACTGTTTGCATGTAAATACACTAAGTAGTATTCTTTTGTTACTTTTTTGTAATTTTATAAAACAAAGACAGATTCTTTCAATCTTTAAAATAATGTGTGATTCTCAGTGAAAAGTTCTGAAATTGTACACAGGAACAGAGCCTTTTAACAAAAGAATCATCACTACTTTCATAATTTTTTTTTTTCAATTCAAGGATCAGGTTTCAGTATCAATTTCTCATATATGTAGTTCAACTGGCTAAAACACAATTACACATGAACCCAATAACTTTTCACAAGAGTGTAAGATTCTTGATTTCCAGTTGGGTCTCTTTTGTTCTCAGATGGCATTCTGAGGGAGTAAATTAATCTTAGGAAATATATATAAACCATTGATTCCAATAATTTACCGCTTAAAAATAAATATCATATATACAGTTCTGCATGCATCTTCATGGTGACCTTAATGTGCCTTTTCTCTTTGATTTTAGAAAAAAGCTTCTCCTACGTAAGGATAGATGGAGAAAAAGGCTTTAACACACTGTGTAACTTCAATTGTAAATTCAGCTGCAGGTAAGAAATAATTGTTTACGCAATAAAAATACCAAAAAAACCTGTGAAATGCTTCATACAGTCTAATTTTCTATTTTCATTTGAACGGTATATTGATATTTATCATTTAGAAGGGGGGAGTATGGTGGCAGAACGTAACTGGCACCGGCGGCGCCCGGGTTTCAGCACCAAGGCTAGCGACCGCTGCTGCGGGCAGCCCGCCCCCCGCGGCCCCCGGTCGCCCCCCGGTCGCCCCCCGCCGTCACCATCCACGCCTCCCCATCGCCAGAAACTTTGCTTTTCAAACTGAAAAGATTTTCCTTCTGGAGGTAGCGTACATAAATGCACACGCTGTGTATACTCGAATTCGCTGCGGAATTGAAAACGTTTAAGAATTAAAATAATGGGGTTTTTCCTTTTTTTCTCCCAATGACGCCGTGTGGAGGGCTACTTACTACCTTTGATTATTACAAACAATGAGCATTAACAGACCTGAAACCGAATCAGTTGTTAAAATAAGTGAAGACAGAGTTTAGGGCCTGATAATGCCTGCTTCAACTACATGCTCTTGACCTTCCATTTCGAATCCGAAAATCTGATATCCAACAGCACTCTTGCGTTTATAGGGAATACTGTTTTGCATATACAAATAAAGCCTCCACATGTGCAGTACCTGTTCAGAGGCCTGCTTCAATATCAGCTTGGCAAATGCACAGGAAGCCATAGGCAATTTGCTTGCCCCTGAGAATACTGGAAAAATAAAGTCCCCACAGTTCTCCATTAAAATTCTGCTAATGATAAAAAAGCTTTGTTTCAGGAATCCAAAGAAAAAATTCAATTACCCTTGCAGAAGTAAAAATACAGGGTACTTGTAAGAGGACGTGGAGACTCTCCTTACTGCTTGGCACCTAAGAAAATCATACTTAAAAGACAGATTAAATGACATGGCCTCTGAGATGCCCCAAGCAATGCACTTAATATGAAAATGGTAAAAACACCTCGAATGGATACTTTATCCTTAGGAGCAGTAGATATTTTAGTAGTGGCCAAGAAAATTCCCACAAAAAGGTTAAATTCTGACTGATGCTGAAAACCAGCAATTCCCACAAAAGTCATAAAGAGCTCCCAGTTCTTATTATCCCTGAAGGTACAGAAGAAAAACTGAACCAGTAAAATAAAATTGCAAGGAAATGTCCAGCTCTGCTCACTCTCACATAAACACCGCCTGCCTTTAAGAGGTCGTGTACTTCCTCTAGTCCAACTGAGTATCTCAACAGTAGCGGTCACTTGAGTTGTTTTTTACAGCAATTTAATTTGCTTTACTGTTTGGTTTGGTTTTTTTTTCAGGGAAAGATGAAATAATTACAACTATTCCCAATAGTTTGGTAGTCTTTAAAAAAAAAAAAGAATTGATTTAATATTTACGAGATATCATGATTATGGGCAGATTTTAGCAGATGACAGTTTATGTAAATTTACAGACACCAAAGTCATGCTTCTGATTATTCACAATAATGTATGAATAAAAATGCAATGGGCTTAGTCCTGCTTCTGCTGACATTAGACAGGCTTCTGTCACACTTTTCAATGGAAACAATATCATAAAGCCAACCTCTAGAAAAACACATTAAGTCAAAGGTCAAGAAAAATAAAGACAAAAAATTAAGTTAAAAAACATTAGCTGAATAACAAATAGAATATTTTTTCAATCAGAACACGAAATTCTGAATCCAACTGTGAAAATGAAGAACTTAATCAAAAGTGAAAAAATGTTTTCCATATCATTACGTATTTGGTGTACTGCCTTCTTTCATCAACAACGCAGTTAAAACTACAAAGAAATGTAAAATTTTGTGAGCCTTTACATTAACTTTTATGTGAATCCACCCATAGACAGTGCCAATCCTGCTCTCAGATAAATGTGTCCTAGACTTACAGAACATTATTATCTATAAATAAAAAAGTGGTCTGAAATACAAGAATATAGCAGAATGAATGACCTTCACCAGAGGAAGAAGATATCCAAAGTTGACATTTGGTGCTCTCGGAAAATTTAAGAATATCAGCATTGAAAGCAGACAGTCCATGAGCATCTTGTTAATACAGGATGCCATGTTTTCTGATGTTAACTGTAGCTTAGGTAGGATTAATCATTCAAAGAATCAGTCGCCGCCAAACAAGGACTTAAAACTAATGAGGAAAATACACAACTGGCACTGAGGGGAGTCTCTGGGAAGGCTGCATGCATTCCTCAAACGGTGGATAAAGAGTTGTCTCCTGACTGTGAGGCACACTGGAGAAAGTGGGAAACTGTGGACTAATACCTAAACAAAAAACCCGTGGTGAAGGAAGTGAGGATGGTGAAAACATCTTTGCAGCATTACTTGTGGCTCTTCCAAGTTGAGGACTGTGTCCAGTGCCAGGACAATATGGAATGTGAAAATTGCCTTAAGTAAGAGGATGGGCACCCCAGCAGGACTGGATGAGTCAGAATGTTGTCCTTTATCCCGCATCTTAAAACCATACTACAGAGCAAATCATGTTAAAAGAAAGGCTGTTACATTAAAAGCTGATGATTTGGAAGCACTTCAAAAGTCAACAAATTTGTGTTGACTTTTTGTGTTCAGATTCACCTCCTTAATACAGTGTTACCCAGAGCGCCAGAGCAGAAGAAAACAGTCAGGTAATCAAAGCAACTTGCCAATGATTAAACTAAGTTCTGGGCAGACACTGATTTGCCTTTCTGGATCTTTCCTGCTGTTTTCTGAAGCAAACCAGAGATAGTGTTGGCATCTTAAGAAATACTAGTAACTAGAATAGAAGTGAAAAATAAATAGCATTAACCTACACATTATACACCTATACACTGTACACTGTAGACTATGAACTATAGACAGCAAGAGTTATTAGCAGATTTTTACTCTCCTACATTGACAACTATTGGAGAATAACTTTATTATAAGTGAATGCGGCAAAGTGGCTTATGTTACTGAGGTGCCCATAATGCCAGATTTTGGGCAGAGCTGTTTATGCAGTCTACTGTGCACCAAGGTTGGAATCACCTAATGACTACAGGTCAGCACCTACACTACCAGTGAAAGTGACTTGTCTGTGGACTAAGGCCCAATTTGGTCATCTGTTGTCACAAGTTAGATTTTTTATTCTCTCTCCTTTAATCCTTAACTGAAGTTATTTAACAGCAAGACCATCTTTTGAGCAACATGAAGAGTGCCATACCCAGCATACTATAACATAAAGAAGCGCAGAAGTAGTTGTCTCTGTACAACAAAAAGAAAACCACAGAGCCTGGTCCAGGGAATGCCCTATATTCGCACATCAGGTCCATTTCCTGTGTCTGAGTTTGATGGTGACTTAAGAGGTCCTATGATGTACCTGAGCCATGTTTAAAAAAAATTGACACACATCTCTAAAGCCAAATGAGGTAAGATGCGTATACATTAGAGGGAGACAGACAGGTAGATAGTTATTGATCTGTATCTTTTATCCCCCTATCTACTTACAAATGAAAAAGGAGAAAGGGCACACAGAAGCCTTACTACTATTTTGCCATGCGCAAACATGCTTTATTGAATAGTGATTTTTTTCATACGTTACTCAGCTTTACTGTTGTCAGAAGAGAGAAGAGAGAAGAGACATGTACGGGGAGATCCTCTCCCATTGTCATACCCTGTCACCCCAACAGCCGTCACTCTGAAGCTGCAAGTTCTTATGTCCCTTGACCAAGACAAATAGATATATTCCAGTTGATTCCTCTTTAAAACGGTAATTTATATGAAGGTGCTTAACATTAAGATTCTCAGAACCAGCAGATAAACCACGTGTAACTGAATTAAATTCAAACGAAAGTCTATGTTTGTACAACACTGATTTCAAAAAATTGAATGTGGAAATGACAGGATTGAGTTTGTTCTGTGGCAAGTAATAATGCAAATAACTGCATTAGTAGCAAATGTATGAGCAATATTCTTTTCAGCGTGTTTATAGTACATTATAGAAGTTAATGCTAAAATACTACTCTGGCACTTAAAACTGACATTATGTATACTCAGTTGCAATGATTTACATCACAGAAAGTATTACTTATGTTGATTTGTACAGTACTCACAAAGATTTGTTTGAAATACAAATAATTTATCTTTTGGTGACACTTGACAAAAAAGAAAAGTTGAAATAATGTTTACAAATGGGTCTATATTTCCAATTATATTTAGGGGAAGATAGATCCCAAAAGAAAAACTAATATTTACTACACATTATTCATTGCCCTTCAATTATTTTGCTGTTTCAAAGAGAGCCAAATCAAAAACTAGAACAGCATGTGACCATTCACACACTAAGATTAACTGCGCGTAAGTGTAAACAGAAAGAGTAACTCTCTTCCAAGGCTGACGTTTGTCTGCATGAACAATTGGAAAATACTTGAGAAGAATGAATATAGTCCTACTGATTGGATTTCTTTGCAAATGATTTGTGAACAGATTAGAGCACTAAATTAATCCCAAATTGCATTTATAGTAAAATTGTAGCCATGGCTGTTACTCTCTTACATTAAAGCATTTTATGGTTTCAGACTATTTCTCAGGTGACATTAGCTCAGAAACCCACTCTTCTTTCCTCCCCATCTTTCACTAGTACCGTCCGGTAAGAGAACAATAACTGGTATCACTGCTTAAAGCAGCGCCTCAAATGCCAAGGTGGGGTACACCACAGTTAGCTGGAAACAGACAAGACAACTGCTACAAAACAATCCAACACAAAACCTCTAACAGCAAATAAACAGGAAAGGAAAATATGCTTATGAACATATGGGTTGGGATGACAAAGGACCTCTGATGCAGGTATAGGAGACCTCAAATGGGGCATGGGATATTTGTAGGGTGCGTTCCTACAAAAGACTGGTTTCTAATTGTATCAGAAGTAGAAAACTAAGGCGAGCTGATGTATCAACTACAATGTGAGCTACGTATCAAAGAGCTGTACAGGCAGATCTGTAGATCAAATGTAGAGCATTTTTGAATGGAAGAATAATCTGCAGATGCAGATACACAGACAGGTGTACAACTTGCCCCCAAAGGTACAAAAAATAGATCATTAATAAAATAAGATATGTTTAGAATCCATTAACTAATACACTACAGCATGCTTCACCCCTCTGCTGATTAATTTGTATCAAAACAGAAAGTAAAAATGCTTGATTAGCAGGTAGAACAGGTGTTGAATATCTAACATGGATTAACAGATACTGCAAAGTAAGACAAGCTTAAATTCTATTTAGAGTCAAAAAGATTTGTAATAACACCATAACAAACAGAGGTTCTGGCTTACAAGAAGGTGTAACAAATAACACAGGAATACTCCCAATTATAAACGAAAGGAGGAAACTTCTGCTCTTTCATCACCTCTCTTGAATAATAGAAGAGCTATTCAAATGCACTCATCGTAGTGTCCAAGAACTTTGGGTTTCTCATTGGAAACAAGTAATTGTCGGTGACCGACTGCACTGGCTAGAAAATCGTAATACAGGAGGAGATAACGTAACATGCTGTGGGGTGCCAAAGAACGTAATGGGCTTTACATTAGGCACAGAAGAAGCAGAGTCAGGTAAGACACTCTTCCCTTTACTGTATAATTGTTCAAGACTTAAAACAGAGAGAGAGAGAAATAAAAATATTTTAAAATAGTCAATGGTCTCATGCAACAGCTTGAGCTGTGGGTGATACATAGTCAGCTCCCCACCACATGCCAAAAAGTCATCTCACGGTAAGTCCAAAAATACAGCACGAGATGGGCATCCTCTTCCCCTGGATGTGAAGGGTAGAAGGGAATAGAAAAGACACATGAAATTAAAAGCCAGTGCTGAGATGCTGAAGACCACGTGTTTGTATTGTCAAGCAAAAGACACAAAGCAAAGTAAGGAGACAAGCAAGAGTAAGAGATGCGGGAAGACAACAAGATGTCTGAGTGTTGGATCACTGAGGCAAGTGGGAGAAGTTTGAAGAAGACAGAAAATCAGGCATGAATGGGTGTCAGAGAAAATTAAAGCAGATCTTATTAACATTCTTGTTGAGAAAGCTAATGAGATATGTATATGAAAGGTGAAGGTTACAAATAGGGTAAGAGAAGGATTATTAAAGTGAGCTGAAGCTTTCAAGTACCAGAGGTAGTGGCAAGAAGGTCACAGGAATGCCAGTGGAACATTTTTCATGACTTGCAATATTTTAACTTTTACAATAAAGCATTAAGGTGATTCTCAACATTACAGCTGTTATGTTAGATGCTAATACTATCCAAAAATGGCCTACATAATGTAATATTTGATTGCCGTGCTCAGGATCTCTCGGACCATCACCATAATTAAGGTAATGGTATCAGACAGCTGCTTCTCTTCACCTCAGCAAGTTTCAAAAGCTTCTCTTCACTGCCACTGGTCTAGTCCAATGGCTGCTGTTTTCATTTATTTCCTCATAGTTTACTGTTTTGTGACGTATTTGCAAAATAATTAAAATTCTTCAGGGTTTTCTCAGCATGTTCTGCTTTGATCCATGTCTCATTCCCACAAAGGAAATAATTTTGTAAATCAAAGATCCTGACTGAGGACACAGAGGATGACAACCTGCCCTTTTTCTACTACAAGTCCTGGACAAGTATGGGTTGTTTTATTACAGCCATTGTGAAAGATAATGGCAGGTTCCCCTCTTGAGGCTGAGTTGCCACTCAAAGCTCAATGAAAGAGAGGGACTGTTGCAAGAGGAACACACTGAGAGCAGGAAGGCACCTCAAAAGGCTGCCATAACGTACACAGGTCCCTAACGTTTCTGCAAGAGGAGTATCAGCAAGTGCAAAGGTATCTGGCTGCACCTCAGCTTTCCGTTAATAACTTTAAGAGACGCACTGAGGAACTACAGACTTTTGTCTCCAATTCTTGAGCCTTATATCTCAAGTGTGATTATTTTCATGGCTTCAAAAGACAACAAGTGACTCTCTCAGATCCAAATTCTCAAAAGGTTTTAATTGCCTGAGAGCTTTTGAGGATCTGAACCTGAATGTGTTAAGTGAGTCCCCAAGGAACACTTAAGATTAAGAGTAGAATTAGCAGAATACACTGGTATTGGAAGTACATTAGGAGATCTACTATGTATGGCTAAAACCAAGACGCACTTATAACAGGTTCCATCTTGCTCCCATTCAAGTCAGCAACAACAACAAAAAATCCTACCTTTTGTAAATGACATTAGCATAACATCCATAAATTTAGATAAGACACTTTGAAAGTCTCCCCTTGTGTTACCCAATTACCTGAGGACTATAGTATAAATTAAAACGTCAGTAGTTTAGATTGATTCTCCTCTTGTTGCCATTTATTAGTACTGATATAGAGATCTGTTACTGAAATGAGGATAAGTTAGGCCCTAAAACAACAGGCAATTTAACATCATCAGCTTAGACCTCAGATTTTTTTTCTGTGTATTTTAAATAATCAGCACTACTCTGACTCAAACATTTATTGCAGAAGCTCAAAGGACTTCTCACTTAACTTTTCCTAGAGGTTAATCAATAAGCCTAATTAAAAAAACCCTGCAATCTAAAATCATTCAATTGCTCAGGACTTTCAGTAATACTAAATGCAAGGAGGAAAGGCTCTCTACTTGCCATGATTGAGAAGCTTCAAGAAATATTAAAAAATAAGTGCAGATATTTTGGCTTGCCAGACAGACAGCAGTGTGAAAACATGCCTGAGTCACAGCAGCTATGAGTCTTCACGTGCAAAGTCGGTGACAGCCTAAACAGTTGTGATTGAAAAAGGTCAGCAGGATTCCATACATGTTTCTCTTGGTTCATGTGCTGGGAAAGATACAACCACTGCAAGAACCTACAGGTGAGTCATCCAAGCGCTACTGTGTTACAAGAGCGAAAAGAAGCACCAGGGGCTCAGACATGAACATGGTGAATAGAAGACAGGCACAAAGACTGTCAGATGGAGAGGAAAAGGCAGAATTACTTAGGCAGAGGGAAGGAAGATTATGCATACCATGGCATATGTTACCTGTAATGCAAAATTTCAGTATGCAACTCTTATTTGCAACATACAAAACACCCTTCATTGAAATGTGTGAACTTGTCAATATGAAAGTCATCAATGTTTTCTTTCTAAAGGTCTTATTTATAATTGCTAAAGTATATTTCCACTGTAGAAGCCTTTGTGACTATTTTAAATGTACAATCATTTGCATTTAAAATAAACAAAATATGCTATAAAGCAAAAAGGTTGAGAAAATAAGAGGATTTAAATAAAAACCAAGCATACATTTTCAGCAATAAGTATCATGAAACAGCTGACAATTTTTAAATAGTTGAAAGGTTAGCAAAATGTAAAAATATTAATGGAAACGAGAAAACAATTTTCCATCTCCTTTCCCCGAGACTCCTATTCAAGTAAACAAAAAATTACAAGAAAACACGAAAAAAATGCATTAATGAACTTCAATAATTGTATTTAATCACAAAAATCTAGTCAGGAATAGGCTGCTACCATAAGGTAAGACAGGTTGCAGACAGTAGCCCTTTATGTAAAAGCAAATGTCAAAAGAAAAGCTCTGATATTTGGTTGTGGGCTCCCACTTTTCACATAGGCATTTCCTAAATCCATGTTTGATGAGCTTCTCCAGCTATAAATTCTGTAAATTCCCTCTGGAGCAGTGCAGAGTGTGCTTCATGAAAATGTCATCTGCCAGCGCTGCAATTACTCACACTCCAGCAATCATGTGCACAATGCAGAATGGGTCGAATTCAGGTGAGAACGAGAACCAGCAATCAAGCCTCTGGAATTGAGAACAAAGCCATTTTCTTTCATTTGCCATCAACACAACCATCAAGGCCTTAATTACAAGGCAAGTGTCAAGCCTGGCTGCTGAAAGGCTTATTATTATACAGCTCGGCTTCAAATCAGTTTTGTATTGATGAACTGCAAAAACGAGGAAGCCAGCTTAGCCCCCACAAGAAAAGAAGCAGGGACTAACTGATTATGTGATTGGCAGGAAAAGACATTTAAAAATACATTTTTAGACAGTGAAAGAATTAGTGAACAGCACACCTAAAACCTTCATATAAACATATTTTCTACATCAATAGCAAATCTGGGTGATCTGATAAGTCAAACAACGCTTTCTTTAGTTGAGATCATTGTGGTATCCACAAAATCCAGTGCAAAAGACTCTCTTCAGGTCATGCATTCTGTTTTTCAGACAGTAATGCATGTCTGTGAGTGTCCTCATTGCCCCCTTAGATCTAATTGCATGTCTATACCTTGAACATAATGATATTAAGTGAATTGCAAATGTATTCACAAGCCTTGCCCAACAATATCTATTCACATTAGATTAGTTGTCTTTGTATCGAACAGCAGATGAGAAATCATCGTTTAGTGAGCAACAAGATTTATTTATGTTGATTCAATTGAATTATCAATAAGTACCACATTATAACTAAAACCCAAATGTCCTTTCTTTTACCATTTTTTTTATATAAGGCTTTTAATCATGACAAATAATGAATGATCTGTCAGAACAAGGCCTGAATTTGGAACTAGCTGTTGATACATTATAACTGCTATCCTAAGTGTTAAATCTTGTTTTGCCTTTTGTTTCTTTAAACCCATATTCTGACTTAGCCTCTGCATGTCTTACGTGACTGGAGAAATATGCGCTTAGCTCATGGGTCTGCCTTTTTGATATCTAAGATGAATAGGCACATGTATAGGAGGTAGAAAACCATTTAGGTCAATGAACGTTTTACCATCAATTTTATGCGTTTTACCTAAAGCCGTGACAGTCCATAGCTCGCTCTTTACCCATTGCTGCATCCAGTAGATATACAACACAAATACATTTTTCCTCTTGCAACACACCACATCCTGAAAATTTCAATGGCTCATGCTTCAGCAGGATATTAAAGAATTTGAAATCAATGGCATGAGAAAATAAACATTAACCCAAAAAAGATGAGGGGACGCAACAATGACAGTCACATCTCTCTTGTTATTCACTTCCATTGGTTATAAACTGGATTTATTTCCATGGGTTATATAGATACTATATACAATACAAACAAAAATCAAACACTCAAAAGTTAGGAAATAAGAGGAAGATAATACCCGCTGAAAAATATCCAATATATTTTACTGAGGGGAAAAAGAAATTAAAAAAAAAAAATCCAGATTAAAAATGGATGGAAATTTTTATTTTAAGGGGAGGGAAAAAGTAGTCAGGTTTCCAGGCCATGTATTTGAAACATATTCAGGTAATTTCAATGGAGGCTAGATATTTTACTGTATCTGTTTCTACTTGCATGTTTAGACACCTAATTATTTTATAACTTTTTTTTCAATTTCCATTGAAAGTAAAAGCACTGAATGACTAATTCCTATTTTGCCATTGAAATACTCTAGATACAGGAATAGTGCAGAAAACTCTTACAAAAGCTGTATTAGTTTCATTTTTCCTCAGTATTATTTTTATTATTTATACTTACGTAAACCCTTCCTTCCAAGGAACTTTAAAAGTCCACCTGACTGATTTCAATCAAGCGCCATCCCTTTCATTTAGCAAGAGGTCTCCACCTCTTGGTAGCTCAATTTAGGGTTCTAAATCATAAGATATTTTATTGTACCACAAATATGCATACAAGTGACACTTTCTTTTCTTAGTCTTTTCTTATTATTTCTAAATAACCAACAGAACTTCCATTAGTTCCTCAGTGTCAAAAAAGTAAAGAAGAAACTTTTAAATGTGCATTCTGTTGAGTGAACCTTAATACAAAGAATAACCAAGTATCACTGATTGTATATATAAGACAATATGCTGAAAGTATTATGAAATGTACATAAATTGAAAGATTTTACTGAAAAATGTCGTTCCCGTATATCATTAAAAAATCCATGCTTGGGTATCCAGATCAGAAGATCGCTGCATTATGTTCGAAATCTAGAAGTGAAAAATATTTAAACAATTGTTAGGGGTAGCATTGGTAGGTATGTGAAGAACACTGAGGTGCCTAAAGACAAAGATAATGGAACTGGTGCCAGAGGGGCTTATCAGAAGTTTGCTGGCATAGTTTGATGTTCTTGATGTGGTTAGACTTCAGTAGCTTAAATCCTTGGTTTGGTAGGGGCAGAAATAAGGCACTTCAGCAGAGACATAAACAACATTTATTGTCTGGAAAAAGAGTTGTGTCATGCACTCTGTATACTCAGACACCCAGAGACCTTGCAGCAGAATCAAATAGGTTCCAAGAATAAAATGAAAAGTAGAACAGATACTGGCAACAGATCCTTCTGTGGAATCGATCTCTGAACATCCTTTCAAAGCAAACAGTATTCATAATAATGCAGATTGATTACAGGAGTAAGTTAATATTTTTTCTAAAGTAAA
The DNA here is from genome assembly GCF_964106895.1 of Numenius arquata. Lineage (NCBI taxonomy): Eukaryota > Metazoa > Chordata > Aves > Charadriiformes > Scolopacidae > Numenius > Numenius arquata. The sequence goes on from NC_133584.1 coordinate 42,410,968, forward strand.
CCCTTGTCTTCATTTGAGGTAAAACAGAACCAATTTTCTGTTCAGTAATTTTACTTTTCAGCTAAGCCTCTTCTAACTAACTAACTCTCTGAAATTAACAGCATGTTCTTCAGAAAGTGTCCACTTCGAGCAGATACAGTCAGATGTTTATAGTTAATACCAAAGAATGGTATGCAGAGAGGCTCCTGCTTGTACTTATTGCTATAACAACCAAGGCCAGCTAACTCTGTTGTGTGCCGAGTTGAAGGGTCGGAAGCAGAAGAGCATAGAGCGGTCACAACCGCGGGGACGAGCGGACAGGACAGGTGACCCAAAACTGACCAACAGGATATTCCATCCCATCTGCATTGTGCTCAGTGTAGAAGCTGAGGGATCAAAGGGTCATCTCTTTCTTCAGTGGCTGGTGTCCAAGAAGGACTCTGTTCATCTGCCTTTGATACCAATTCACGTGTTCCTGAATCCAGACCCACAATCCAGTTCCCATCCATCGCCGAGCCCCACCTGGGACTTTCCCAGTGCCTGCAAGTGATGTGATCCTCATCCTGGGAGCTCGATATGTTTGGTATATATTGTATAGATTTCATTATTTTCTTATTAATATCATTATATTTTCTTTTTATTGTTTTATTATTAATATTTCATTGAAGTGACTTGGCTTCTTTTCAGCTCCTAAGTCTCTCTCTCTCTATTTTCTCCTCTTTTCTGAAGGGGAGAGAGGACAAAGCGAACATCTGTCATTCATGCAGTGGCCAGTCCAGCCCAAACCACGACAACCCTCTAAGAAAGCAAACTAAAGTTTTCAGATGTAGCCACATCATTTAGAAGCCAATTTTTTTATTTTTTTTAATGAACTTAAGGTCTTACAAAGAGCAGGGCAAAATACATCCATACACTGAATTGCCATGATTTCAGAAATATTCCTGTTTTGAGAGACTAATATGAGAGTACAGTAAGAAAATAAAGGAGTAGCATAAAAATGAATGTAATAGTGTAACTAACGTTCTCATATATTTACCATCACATGCCTTTCTTTTCTCTACAGATGTCTCCCCTCACTTCAGAGCTCCTATTTTCTCTCTCTTTATCCCCAACAAACAAGAGAAGCATTTTCTTCAGAAGTAACAGACTTCTGCTCTGTGCATATGTTGAGGGAATTACATCAGACAACTGCTTTCTTCAAGCTTATATATAAATTTATTTATATTCCATGCAATTTGGGGGATTCTTCATATATTTACAGTTAAGCACGTGCCTAAGAACCTTGCTAGACTGACAGAACAAGTGCTAGACCCTAACCACTACCTCCTGAACTAGTACCATACTAGTTATCTCATCTCTGACATCCAACATACAAGAGATTCTTTCAAATAACACTGCCTGAATACCGCCTGGTAAAATTGAATTACCACCATTTGAAAGCAAGTAAACAAGCAGTTCTCCAGCTACACAGCATAGTGGAAGAACAAACAAAACAAACAAACAAACCCGATCTTATTTAAAAAAAATATTCACATGAATCAACATATTTTTAAACTTCGAAATAACCAGGCATACTTGGGGTGGGAAGGGAAAGGGAAATCTTTTCTATGTAATTTCAGGATACCACCTACAAAAAATCAAATGGAATACTGCTTGCCCACATTAAAATTGCCACTATGGCAGAAAAAAATATGTTTACATTGAAAAGGACAGTTGCTGTTCTAAAAATAATTTTTGTGAAAGTGTTGTTTATAATTATTGCAACCGTGTATTCCTACAGTTAGGACTGCACCAACATCCACTTGGCAGGCAGCAGGAAATCATACTGAATACAGGGGAACTCCAAGCCAACACTTCTCATGAGCAAATGCCTGCATAAACTTGAGTGAGCTATTGACGTTTCTAAATAGGAGTTTTATCATGTATCATGTACCTGAATAAAGAAAAACTTTTTTTTTTTTTTAAATTTACACAGGCAATCACTTGAAAATGCGAAATAAAAATGGAGGATTAACTCTTATTCTTAATTGTTTCTCAAAAGAGTTTATGGAAACAATTTTGGAGTCCACAAAGAAGATGGACTCAGGATGAAAGGAGGAATTGGACAAAACCTAACTGTGTTACTTTCAGTTGTTTGAAGACCTTAACACAGATTTAATTCCAAAAGCTTGTGATTATTATACATGGCTTGTGACTGAGTGCCTCAGTTTGGCATATTCCGCCAAAGATGTTACCGAGTTCCTGAGACAACTATAGGCTGCTACCATTTAAAAGACATATACTTTTATGATTTCTTATGGTGGACATCAAAGGTTACCCACCACTTTGGATAGTCTTGGTCATTCTGTACCCTCTAGTTGTTAGAAACAAATGGACAGCAAAGATTCATCTAAATAGGATCTTCTGGAGGATCTCCTAATGCCATCACTTAGTGAATGGCATTACCTAGATGGGGCAATGCTATCACTTCAGAGAAATTTACGGTATAAATTCAGCAAAGTGACTGATATACTCAAGTTTCTAAATTATCCACCAGACTCATTCAGTCAAATTTCTTTCATAAATTTTTATAAGGATTTTAAGGACCAATTACATCTTTACACGATAGAGCTCAAAAGGAGTTCTCATTCCAAAGGTCATAATTTCAGTGTGTAATTACTGCATGGACCAGAAAGGTGTCTATCAGATAGAGGTTTTTATATAAGTTTTGGATCGGTCAAGGTCATTTTTCCCAGACCAATTTCTTATTTTGAAGTAGTTAATGAAAGCTTTACCACTTACCTCAGTACATACAAGACTTGGACTCATCTTTACAAAAAGCCTGAAATGTAAAGCAAAATTCATCCGCATCTTTTTCCCTACTCTCACTCTTAAATGCTTCAAATTGAGGATGGAGCACCCATCACATCTTAAAATAAAACATTTCAGGTCTTTTTTTTATTTGAGTATCACAATACAGTGTATAGTAATTTAACATACTCAGTTATTTAAAAACTGATAATAATAAACAATAACTGCAGAGCAGGATAAGAAAGAAACAGTGATATACCTTTTGAGCAGGTGATACTAGACGAACTTTGATAGGTTCAGTGGCCCTAAGTAAAACTAATATCCTAGAGGACAAAGACTGACATTACTTTAGCTAAGTAAATTCTTTTTTTCTGCACTCTTTTCTCGCATCTCATGCCTTCTTTGTTTTCCTTCTTTTACAGCTAGACAACAGGAAAGACTTTGAAAACCTGCAAAGCTGAAAAACTCTTCAAAGATTATTCTTTGGGCCCTTTAATAGCGAAAGATAACACAACCTGAATACTTAGCCATAACTTGGTATGGACATAAAGTAAGCATTTTCCCTCATGTTTTCTGAAATAAATATTGGCCAATTTCCCAGATTTCCAAATCTATTACTTCATAGGTTACTATTGTCTATTGATGTTGCATATATATTCCTTCTTTATTAAATCATTCCCTTAACGCAAAAATCTGCATAAACACAGCTGCACAGAAAAAAAAGAAGCATATGAGTTCACACAAAGTGCAACACAGAGGTTCACATTTATGTACACTCTCAAACAACAGAAGATCAGCAAGTTGCAGGCTTTGTTTCTGAAGGGAATTCTTTCTCAGACTTCCAATTTACGTTATTGGAGGCAGAATCACCATTATGCTAACACAAAACATATAATTTCATGTTAATTCCAGCTATAAACATACATTTTCACCTTTGTACTTCTGGATAAGTACTGTTGCCATTACTGTTTTTCAGGAATACTCATTCTCGTGTCTATTTTTTTATAGAAACTGATGTGCTCCTAATTGGAAAAGCACTTTCAGTGTAAGCTACCTCTTACCAACAAAGCCCATCCTTACTATTGTTCAATCTTTTATTTTTAACCCTCTACAAGGTACAAAAAGATCTGACTGGAAAAAGTAATAAAAAGAAAATTGGTTTTGACATCCTTATGATTACGGCACTATTTCTTGAACATGAAAATCCTACATTTACAATAGTCAAACTTGGGATAAATCCACTGGATTTAGGATTTTCAGAGCCCCCCATCTCTGAAAGCTTCTTTTTCCTTATCTTTCCTGTTTGATTCCTGGCTCCTTCCAGTTGCACTGTTCCAAAACAGTTTTGACAGCACGTGACTGGAACTAGGAGAGACAACATACAGATGAAATTGCGCATTACCAGTAAAGTCAGGAACTGGCAGCACAAGTGGACTTTCAGAGAGTAGAAGGCAACGGGCACTAGAAAGTGTGCTTACAGTAGGCCTCACCAGAAAGGTGCTACTCTCTGTGTACAGTGTAGTCTTTCAATTCCTCATACCATAATCCTCAAAGACAGAAAATTTTGGTAATCCATTATTAGGATGACGTGTACAGCCGGGGAAATCTCTATCCAAACAGAAACGGCAAAAGGGCAAACATTTTCTAATCAGCAGGAAGCAAAGAAACACATTTTCTTTACTTATAGAACAAAATTTTGTGAAAATAGATTGTTTTGATGGAAAGGAAGAAAGAGTCTTCAGTACATAAGAATTATGAGCAACTTTGTTTGCACAGAGGAATTCTCTCTTTGACTTCACCATGATAAATTTAACTTTGTTGTTCTTCATCCAATTGCTGAACTCTTGACTAGCAGAACTGACAAAAGAATGAGAAAGTTTCCCATAATGTACACTAATCCGCAGGTTTTCTGGAGACAATCTGATGGCTTTTGCCAGATGAGGTACCAACAAATATCACAAGATGTGTTGTTGCTGAGAAGACTGGTAATAGGAGTCTGGTATATGATGGAGAGCAAAGATATAAACTCCTGAACTATGAATTTCTACGGAACAGCTTGCTACCCGAGGCAGATTAGTCTCTGACCAATGCTAAGTAAATATTTTGATTTGACAAATCATTTTTTCCTTGACTTGGTCAATGTATGCAGTAATTTTTCTGTCATAAAATTTAGATAGAAGCTTCCAGAGAAGCTCTACTTGTAAGTCATCTCAGTGGTAGTAAATAGCACCTATGCAAAAAATGAGATGCATGCATCCTTTTTGACAGTCGATATTAGTCCAAGAACCTTCTGAAGATAGCGTTAGAAAAGGAAAATAAAACAAGGAAAACTGAAGCAGTTGTGAACTCTCTGGAATGACAGCAGTGGATGTTTTAGCCAAGAATATCACCTAAGCACCAAACATTTTTAGCCTATGTTACCACAGTCTCAGACCAAACTGTAGAAAAAAACTGTGTTTGCTCATTTACTCCTTCTGAAGTTCTTATTTAATAATTTCATAAATTAAGTGTTCCTCTAGCTAAATCAGAGGTAGTAACTTAGCACTTCTTGCCTGCTGTGATATGACATCATTCAGCACACTACTAACCTTGGATGGGGTTACCTGCTGGGAATGATGTGTCAGAGTCATCTTTGATGTTGTCATATCACTCCCTACAGTAGGGATGTTAAGAGGTGAAACCTCTGGGAACAATCTCAAAACCACTGTAGCTCCCTGAAGGGCACAGGGAATCTTTGGTTCTTTAAAGCAGAGAGGGGTCGTCGTTTAATCTTTATGGAGTTCTCTAATCCCAAAATTTCCTTTAATATTTACTTCTTTTTACAAGTCATTCAGGCTGAAAGGTACCTCCAGAGGTCTCCAGTCCACCCTGCTCTATGGAGGGTCAAAACTGAATCCAGACCAGGTTGCTCAGGGTTTTGCTCAGTTGAGTCTTGAAGACCTTCAAGGACGGACATCTACAGCTTCTTTGGGCAACCTCTTCCAGTGCTGGTTTTCCCCTTTCATTCTTCTAACATTCAGACACACAAAGCTGAGACACGCATCAGATTCACCAGCCTGTGATCAAGACTTTGTCTCCCCACTTAAATAGACACTTTAGGTTTGGATTTTTTAATATCTAGAAAATTATCTGAACAATTACTTTTCCAACAGAATTAGGATTTCATGATAATACAGAGACAACATAGTTGTGGTAGACACAACTGTCACAATATATTACCTTTGTTTGTTGGGCTATTTTGAGGAATACAATTAACTGAAAGTTTTTGAACCAGTTAACTAACTGAGTAAAGAAATGAAGTAATTTATTCCAGCTTTATTAAACTATTTGCTTACTTATGACTTGATTTAATAGAAGGAAAGTATACACTAATACTGGAAAAACTGGAAAAATACTGGAAGGCTCTAATTACCTGATTATTATTATTAGAATTACAGAAGGTCTCCTGACAGGGTTTAATACTACTTTACTGTCTGAACTATCAAAACTGATTGAATCTATCATATTATATATTTAGCAATGGAATCATTTGTTCAGAAATGAAAAAAGGGTCAGCTCATTAGTCTGATTCAGCGTCTTTTACAGTCAATGAAAAGGTATCATGAAAGATGACTCAGAAACTTTGGCAGATCAAACATTTCAGACCCTAATGTAGGAGAAAAATCTTACTCCAGACTGCAAACTGGATGAAGTCCATCACAGCAGAGCCAGGATTTCACCCAAAATATTGTTTTCCAGGCTGTTGTTTTTTTTTATTGTCTGCTAAATAAATTTAACTACTTCAATGCATTAACTCCACCTCAATCCCTATCGAATGTTTTAGTGGGTTTTTGTGGTTTTTTCACTCACAAGACAATCCCTGAATGGGTAAACCTCAGGTAAGTTTAATTTTTCAGCTGTTTTTAGTAAATCTATAAAAACTAACATGTATGAAAATGGAAAGCGGTTTCTGTGGAGCAGTCATTCTGGAAAGTCTCCTATACTCCCATTTTGGCCATTACACGTCCTGTCTAGAATGTCCTTTAGAATAATTCACTAGGGCACAGGGCTGTCGGGTTGGAGAGGAAGGTTACAGCAAACAGCTGGCCTGCATTTAAAGGCTTTTATAGGCATTCTGGGTTTTTGCATCTCAAGTAGTTTCTGAATGCATTCTGAAATGTTGTGAAGTGTTTCTCTGACCATTCAGAGTCAACACAAATAATCCTACCTTGTTTTCATAGGAAAAAAAAAAATTATAAAGCCAGATCTAGCAAACAAAAAAATGGATTAAATTAATCAAATTGAAAAGACACTTATGTTTGAGGAAACACCTCTCCACATAGTCATTTGTGATTGTAGGTAGCAAATTCTCTTACCCAAATTACAGGCTTTCTTGTCCAAATGGCATGTGCATGTGCAAATTTTAGGGTTAAACCGGATCCAAGTGATTTACTGGTTATATGTTAGTCCCCTGCTCAGGGCTGAACTTCATCCATCTGTGGATCATGCATTCAGTCAAAATAGTGCCACTGACTGCTCACAAAGAAACATGCTTTGCCCATCCAATGCAGCTCTTATCTGCACCTGCAGTTGACCATACTCATAAAGGATAAAAAAGCTGGCATCTTTCCCTGGACTGTGGATTATAGTGACTTCTGAGGAAGTTACACCAGAACACAGATGGCAAGAGCTCTCCTAAGACCAGACACTGGCTTGGTTTATTCTTAATAGATTCTACCAGCGATGTATTATGTTTAAAAAAAAAAAATAAAATAAAATGAAAAAAGCTACCCTCAACAATCTGTCCTTTTTTTTTAACCTCCAAGCCCAATAAACGTTATGTCAAATACTTTTTGTTTTCTCTTTAAAGTATGTCTTCAATTTCAGGCCAGCCAGTCAAGAGGATATCTGAAGACTTCAATATCTCATATAAATAATGCTTGATCACTATTTTTCCAATTGTTAGAAATCCAGAAAAGTACTTTCCTTGTTAAAAAAACCTGAAGGGAAAAAATGAAATCCCTGCTTCTAGTGATTTTTGCTAATTAACAGAGCTGAGGGCTAAAACTGTCCTAGCCATAACAGCATTAGATCATGACGCATAACACTATCTCAGTAAACAAGGGTAGCTTTTACTTGCAATGCTCTGGGAATCACTAGCCAGATGAAGTAAATCTGAGGAGCATTTTTTCATTAGTTTCATTATCATTAGTCCTCAGTGTAGAGAAAGTAAATTTTGTGCCCAGACTGAATATGATTCAGGGCTGAACAATGGATATTATGCATGTAACTCCCTATTTGATGTGGGGTTTATATATGTGTACACATATATATGGAAATGCTTCCCACTTTTGCTGACAGAATCTAGAAATAAACAGCAAGCGTCTATAATTTAAATGCATGCTTTTAAATAAAGCAAAGCTTCAGGTTTGTTTTTTGAGGTGTTTTTGCTCTTTACTAACTGGCAGGTAGAACATGGCTTAAAAATAGTCATGACAATTTATTTTTAATTACCATTAACCTCAGCAAATCTGTTTTCCTTTGTGTCGATCCCCAGCAGCACAGTGAAAGCTCCCACTCCGATGTGACACACAGGCCATCACAGAGCCCAGATGCCAAGCTGCTGAAAGTATTCATCCAGCAGCAGCATCTGGCCCCTTGGTGGGCTCTGCAGGCAGTGAAGCTGACAGCTCTGAAGTCGCCTGTGGGTCTGTCACGTAGCGAGGCTGCTAGCTGAGCTGACTTATTCTACTCAGTGCCATTTTTCTTTGACTTACCTTTGATCCTGAGATATTTGCATATCATTATGTGCTCGAGAAAAAGTTCCTCGGTAAATCTCTTACGAGCCCTCTGTGTGCATTCTTAAAGCAAGAGGTGGGACCGCACGAACAGAGTCATGACATGGATTACTTGTGATGTTGTCACGAGAGAACCTCTCTCACCGCTTACATAACACATCCCATGGTTAATACAAATTGATATGCGATACCCTGAGAAATCGTGCAAGATCTAATAACAGCCCTATAAATGACACAAGACATGACCGTAGGTACCTTTCAAGCTACACATTAATGTATTCATGTGTTAGTCTCTTAGGGCGGTTGATTTTACTTTTCCTTTCTACTCTGATTACCATAGCCATTAGCAAAGGTCTACAGCAGAGTCGAATCCCAAGCAAGCAGAGAGCTGGCACTCTGGGAGGCTGGAAGGAGGGGACGAGAGCAAACAAGAGAAAGGATGCAAGCTAGCCAGCACAGTAGGGACAGGGACTGGGGAGAAAAGAGAAGAGACCAAATGATGATGAATCAAGTTCAAGGAGCATTATTGACAAGACCAGCTCTTAAGAATTCATCGAGCTTCCACAAACCGTTCATTCCTAGGTAGGGGGCAGCTCCTATTACCTTTAAGAAAAATGTGTATTGTTGTTTCTCGACTCCCTGCTTCTTTTCCAGAAGTTACTTCTCCCTAAGCATCTCCTATTATACACATTTCATGACAATAAAACAATTACCGTCTTTTCCTTCCCTAAATATATCTATTCATAACTTCCAAATGTTATCAAGCTCTACAGGAATTTTTATTGTGAGGTTCCCTTTCTTTTTTTAATGCCAGAAGTTGTAACATACCAATTCATCCAGAAAATCAAATTTAATTCTTGTTAAATCTAGAATTACCCCTAAAACACAAAGGTGTTCTGATTTTTAACTGGTTTGGCACATACAATATTACAGGCTCCATTATGAATTCTAGAATAGGTTCAAAATGAGAACTTTTCTAGATTCTTCTATTCAGCAGTATCAAAGTTAGCCCCAGGCCAGACCTAACAAAATCTTCAGGATCTGCAAACAATTTAGCTAAGGCTTGTCCGATAACTAATCGCAAGACACAAAGTGCCTCCCGCCTAGTGACTCTAAAGAAACTGCTGGGGTGATTCGCTGAACCCAGTCCCATGGAGATAATGATAAACTACACCTGTGTCAAAATAAATCTTGTTGTGTGTATAGATACACAGATTTCTATTGGAAGACAGAACAGAAACTGGAAATTGCGGAGTTCACCTTGTACAAGATGCCGAAACCTTGATTCAACAACTACTCTGGCATTTCTAGACGCTGAACCCTAGCACTTTGGCCACAGGAGTCCAAGCCAAAGGAAAGCAGGAGCCTATTGCTGCTGCGGCCCTTGTGAGCTTTGCCTGTTGTAATAGTCTGGTTGGGATGCCGGAAAGTAATAAGTAGTAAAAATTCACGCTTGTACATATGGTGTGGGACATGGAATAACAGTGATTGACTCGCTTCCTTATTTGGACTAAATATTAATTGTCCAGAATGAAAAATTTGGGTCAAACCTTTGGAGAGACTTTTCATTTTATTCTGATTTGGAAGTCATTTTATGGAATGACCCACCTGCTTAGATTTCTGGCTCTAATATATTTATGTCAACAATTGCTTAGTGCCTGGCAAAATCAATTCAAGATTGCTTTAACTGTATGTTTTAAGGTGCAATTGAAAATTTTCATATGTTGCAGCTGAAAGTTCTGAGACTGGTAATTTTATGCATAGTTTAAAGTTGTTGTTTTTTAAAAAATGAAGAAGTTCAGCAATCAGTAAACCTTACTTGCTTTTTCTCAAGTATCCCATAGCCAAAATGATTTTACCTCTACATTGCACTGAAGGAACAAAAAATAGTCTAAAAAACCCCCATGGGTTTTTAAATGGTCTTTAAATTGCACATAGTTTATTATACTAAGTTTTACTGTAAAACACATGCCCTTTGTGAAAGAGAGTAAAAGTCTCTTCCTATATCTTTTATACAATAGCTGAAATTTTACAACTCTTAATTCACGTTAAATATCAAGGGCAATTTTCAGAAGTGACATTTCATTTTGTAATCCAACTCTGTTTAGCCCAGAAAACAGAACTGCAGGCCTTAATACTGGATCTCTTAGCGATATAATGCTTCCAGATCAGATATGAACTTATAATTGCATTTCTGTTTAATTAACTAAGACATACAGTACTTTGTGTTGGCTTCATGGGATTTTTTGTTTTTCTGATTTTCTGACAGCTGCAAAGAAATGAATGTAATCTGATCAAACAAAGTTAAAAGAAAATAATCTGATTCAGCATAAAGTCTACTTTGGGCAAAGTTAACCATTCAAAATTATGTGATCAAGCTTGAACCAGTCATATAAGTGATACCAATTCATCACTTTATATCATGTACATGGTCACTACCATTTTTTGGTATCCAGAACTAGATTTTCTATGTGGTTGAAATTAAGCTCTGAATTTATGGTTTACTACATAGATAGCATCCAATCCAACTTTGCAAGCACATAAATACAGGTTACATGCTGAGCTATGAAACTGTTGAGCCTCTTTCAAAAATCCAACCTGTAGTGTAGGATTTTTGGAAAAAAAAAATAAAAATCAGGCACATAAACTATCTGAGCTACAGCCTCCCCTGTAGGGGTAAGCAGAATCTAGCTTATTAAGTAAACAACTTATGTCAGTATATACTAGCATTTTCAGTAGTGATTCATTTCCCTGAATACTGAATGAGTCTCATTAATATAGTAGCTACCCAGAAAAATCTTTAAATTAACAGTAACAAAATCTAATACAATGGTGTTACCCAAAGATGTGGCTTTTCCCACCTCCTGAAATTAGAATTAAATTTAAAAATACAGTTATAATCACTTTCAAGCAGTACTGAAATTTTCTATGCCCTTCTTGGAAAACCAAAGAAAGCAAGATTCCAGCTTCTAATGCCTTAAGGTGTGATTTGGCATACATTGCTAAATTTTCAAAAGAGCATAGCAATGAATATGCCTAATACTAATTGAGACACAAGCTCTTCTGCACATCTGGCCTTATTTTTGTGTTATTACCCCTTTTGTGCCATGAATGCAGACAGGGGGTTCATTGGTGAGACTATCACACTGCCAGGTTAGTGAACAGCAAGTTATACTACAAAATTTCACATAGGTGAAAAAAAAATTAAAAATACAACAGATTCCACAGCTATAACATGTAACAGAACTTCTCATCACAAAGTGTCAGGGTCCTAAGGTACAGTATTGAAATCAGTGCTAAAAACCCAATCATAAAAAACACTTGAGGTGTTTTGCAAGCATTTGATAGTTTTTTCAGTGTTGTTGAGTCAAATAATGTTATATAAAATCTCAACTAAATCGATCAAATCTACTCTGTCATCAAAGTGCCTTTCGACCTCTCTCTTTACCCTACAATGCCCTTCTTCCCAAGTTGGCTGCAAAATTTTTTCTTCTTTTTTTTCTGTAGCTGTTTTTTCCCTTCCTCCCAAGCCCTCTTGCTCCTTCCTCCCTCTCTACCTTCCTCTCTCCCTCACTCCCTCCTTCTCTTCCCTCTTTGCTTCCTTTTATCCTCCCTCCTTCTTCCCTCTCCCCATCCTTCTTTTCTCTTTTTTCTTTCTTCCTTCCCCTTTAAGCCTTTGCCTTCCTTGTTCCTTCCGATGAATTCACTCACTCTCTGCCTGCCTGTCTTCTCATGCCCTTTCAGACAGATTTGTCTGATTTAGGTCCCACTTTTGCTCCAAGGGATCTATATGGACTACCATAGGTTTCCCCACCTCCTCCAAATTCTGCCCCCCCCACCTCACCCAACTGAACCTACAAATTCTCTTGTTACCTCTTGGCCAGCTCTGTCACTGCAGTTTTGCTTCCCAGAGCAAGTTCACCTTACCAGCAACTTAGTCCTTTGCTTTTTTTTTTCTTTTCCTCTTGCCTGTCTGATCTAGTTAGACTGGCTGCAGCGAATGAGATCTGTCAGTCAACACCCTTTCAAACATCCTCATCCAAAAGCAACTCCTAAAAAGACAGCATTTCCAAGGAATTCTACCTGTGAATAACTTACTTCTATCAGAAATTTATGACCCACAGATTTCGTGACTTGTAAACTTTCCATAATGGGGGCTTCCCTATGCCCAAATACAATATATATCTTCTGGTGTAATATAAACAAAGCTGAGCTGGAATAGTTCTTTTGCTGTGTGCAGACAGGAAGATTAATCAAGTTCTTTAGCGACAGAGTAATTACTCTATTTCTACCGCATTTGAATTTGTGATGTGAATAGACACGCTATATCATCAGAGCTTGGGAAAGCACCTGACTCATTCAGGGAAGCTCTGGTTACCATACACCCATTATTAAGAAATAAACAAACAAAAACCCCTAAACACATATCTCACTTTTAGGACACTCATGGTCTTAAACTCATGCCAGAGGCAGAAGCTGGTTACCCTGTTCCAAACAGCAATCCTCTCAGATGAAGACACTTCCTCCCCTGCTTCTCTTCTAGCATCACTTACTGGTTTTGAAAATTCACATCTCATTTACAACTATCATGATCTGCAATAAGAGAACACATGGCAACTCATTTCACAACCTAATTTGTGCTAGTTCTATCCAAAAATCCTTTCAGAAGGGAGATGTATATGTGAAACAAATAAAAAAGCAAATAATTCCATACTGGCTGATTCATACACCTTAGATCTCCTTACAACTAAGGCTCAGACCTTTGCCTCAGCAGTACACAGAAGCGTTGAATGCCAAATGTTAATATTTCAAATGTCATTGACTTCTGCAATACACAGCAACTCTTGCCTATGCTTTACGTTGCTACAGGTAGCTGCTCATTTTAACGGGTGCTTCTCCACTGCTTCCTTGCAGTAATTCCCAACAGAAGCAGAACAAACCCCTGACTTCCATGAACCGTTCCAGCAGAAAGTTAAAACACTTATTTGTTTACGCTGATTAGTGCAAAATACTATCCCAGCATTATCTACAAGGAGACAAAAAGCTGAAGAAAGAGTACAGGAGCTAGAAATACTCGTGTTGATTTTTATTTGGAAAGAGCGCCCGACTTAACAACCTTGACACCGTTTGTCTCTGGACTTGGAGATCTATGTGTTCACTTTCCTAAATACATGTACTGTTAAAGGTAAGGAGTAATCAACAACAAACATGTCCTAGATTGACCTAAAGTAGCAATGGAAACAGATAAAGAACATATGTTACAGTATTTTCAGAAAGCAGTACTGCAATAATTTCAGCAGTGAAGGATTTGCTGTCAAATTCTAAACAATTTGAGATTTTCTTGTGTGCAGGACAATTTTGACAATCACAAAATTTGTTCAGCTGACCCACTCCAGATACCCTGATAAAACACCGCCTAAATAGATAATGCAAGAGCAGTAGTGGAACAAATCTAAAACAAGTAATACATCATAGATGAATTACTATAATATACCAGCCTCGATTTGCTTGTACCATGAGCAACGTATTTTCAGCAAAGTTCTCACACAGCCTATGCGTCTGGCAAAACCAACTATCAGCATAAAATAGATCTGTACTTCCAAACCTCTGTAACTCCATCAATAACTTGATTTTCACCTGCCATCAGGTATTAAACATTACATCTCCATACACGATAGGTACAAAAGCCTCCAGCACATAATTTTGAATGCCATGAGAGAGTCTGCAGCAGTGAAGAGTCAATACCCTGTCTACACATGTTCTTTCGTTAATTCTTTTGTTCAGGCATCACATTCAGATGTCCACATAGATATTACAAATAAATAAATAGGACCTCAAAAGCTTCTAAGGAGACTACTTTTCTATCAGCATGAAGAGACAGAGCTCAAATAAAGTAAAGAAGCTATGAAAGCATCTAACAAACTTAAGTGCACTGCTTCACACTGACACTGTGTCACTTAACCACATCGTGTATATACTTCTCTTAAAATAAAATTCGTGGTCTGATTCAACAACACAGGACTTGGACACATACTAAAAGATACTTTATGTTAGATATGAATAATATCAAATGATCACCCTTTCAAACTGCCATTCACACTGTTCTGGCCGGTTAATATAAATGGTGAAAAACATTCGAAAAGCCTATTCTACCTGACATCCCCAGTAACCAAACTCCTCAGAGCAGTGGACAGCATTTGAATTTTAGGCAGACTGAAATTAGTTAGTCACTACACTGTAGTTTGCAAATACATCCACATCATAGTTGTCAGCTGAAAATACAGGGAATGGCATCCTAGAATTTAAGCACCAACACTCAAATTTAACCATCATTTACATCTCGTTTCCCAGACAAGCCACTAGAGGGTGAGACAATTGCAAAATTGATAAGATTTGAAGAGGTCTGTCTCGCGGCGGGCATTGATGCGTGCACCGCTACGCAAGCAGGCACGGCAGTCTGAGGAAATGAGCTCTCGATAGCTGGTGGGAGCTTACCGATACTTCATTTTACGAGCTGAGACACGGTCATCATAGACCATCATGCAAGCGGAAGTATGAGCTTGATGGCCACGCAGCAGTGATTTTTCTTAATGTACCAGAGCTGAAAATTTACTATAAGAGCGGGAAAGATTATTTCAGTGGATTGGTAATAGGTCTATCTCCTTCAGGTCACCAACTCAAGCACTGAGCAGGTCACTAATGACTAAATGTTGTTAGCGTTTGATGCTAACAGCATACTCAAGGGCTTCATACAAGGAAAATAATTTGATGTTTTCTGTCTCTGCATACATTACTAAAAACCTCCATCACAAAGAAACGTTATTAATGTTTCTGTTAGCTCTAAATTCACCATAAATAACAACAGTAGCCCAATTTCTTGAAGAAATTCCAACTTCTTCGTTGGCAACATTTTCATCTCAATAAAATCAAATTCTGACCTGGCAACAGTGGTCACTGTCTCACTGAAGTCCTAGCTGACATCAGAGTTGAACTGTGTCTTGCGGGTCCAGAATATATGACGATACAGCACCTAGTAGCCTTGTGGCAACCAGATTATACAACTTCCAACTATGGTCAGATATTGTACCTAAAGAACCTATTATTTCTTCTTCTTCTAATATGTACAAGTCTAGAAATTTGTACATATTAACGACATTTTATATGTAACTCTGCATTGCCAATTGCATACGGATGCTCCAGTCAAAACGAATCACAGAGAAGATTTTGCATCGGTCAGAAAAATCTCTGTAAATTTACACAGTGGCTACAGACACCTTCTTGAAAGATCTATCCCTTTTAGGATGGTGAAGTGAAGGAACTAAAGTGTTTTTCTTGAAGCTTGACTACTGATCTCTGCTTCTTTTCTTTTCCATGTTAACCGTTTCAAGAGGGGTCATCATTTGGAACATATACGTTAAGCAATCTTCCATTTTTATTGACATTGAACACACGTACTGGTATTTAACAGACTGGAGAAGCAGCAAACTTTGCAGATTCAGGTGGATCTGCACACAGAGAAGAAAAAACCCAACAGCCCCCCTCACTTCACAGCGTTTATTTTGTTGCAGTTGTCCAACTGACAAGGAAAGAATTTTATTTCATGGTTCTGCCAACACCGGAACTTTCACAGAAGTAATGGCACTTGGAAACAACCTTTTCCAGCAAGTTAACAAATGTATTTATTCCTATGGTGTTTCCATTCTTTTCTGCTTGTAGGAGGTTCTGACATTTGTGCAATATCTTTTGAAACTGGTGGGTTTCTTACAGATTATAACATAGATTGTTTAAAGACACTATCCTTCCTTTATGTTTTTACACTACTTAAAACATCAATAATTTACTTATTAAATCAAATTTTTATTTTTCTGTTTCACTTTTATTCGTGTGTTGTCTCTAACTTGCAAAAAACCCCACATTTAGAGGAGAGAGAAGATAACATTTTCAAAGATGCCACAGACAGAGGTGGTAGGAACAACAATTACCTGTGATCTGAACGATTAGGAGACACTCACATAAAGACAGGAAGCTAAAAAGCAAGCTCTGAACCTTGCATGATGAAATAGTGGAACAAATCTCAATGTCAGCAAAGCAACAATATGGCATCCAGTAAAAGATCTGCACAGGAGGTGAAGAATTCCAACCTACATTTCCAGTGCTATTACCTGAGATGTACTTTTGCTTACCCATATTATACAAAAGAATGATGCATTTGAATGTCTCAAATGCACTGAGCTAGCATGACAAGAGCGATGTGGTAGCTCTTATTGCCATGGAGGAGCACAGGAGAAGCAGCAACAAGTAGCAACAGTGATTGAGCAGCACCTTTAAGAAACCAGCTACATGTGCATGCATGCACTCATCTTTCAATACTTTTCTTTCCTCATGCAGAAGAAACATTTTCCATGTGTACAGGTAAGGCAGAAGCCGAAGATACACTTCATATCCTAAAGTGATAGTACAAACATGCTGGAAAAATCTTATCTGGCATGCCTCTGTACTTAGCAAGTTTTTTGTTATGGTTAATAAATGTCAGGAAGCTTGAGGTAAGGAACATATCCACATATGGACTGGTGATGTAACACAGGAGTCACCGACTTATTTTCTAAGTAAATAAATTCACAAATTAATGTTTTTGAGGTTTTTTGATGTCTAATAACTATAAGCTGCCTTCATTTTGTATGCAAGAGCTCGTATTATATTCATAAACAGAAACATATATTTGTGTCTATACTTTGTGCAAAATGTGATGCCACATGAGCAGCAGGGTGTAAGAGCCCCTGGCATCTGTAAGTCACATTTTTTTCCTTAAAGCAATTTATCTATTATTCTTCAATGGGGATATCCCCAACCGCTCTAAGGATGAAAACCTCCTTTGCAGTTAGAACTTGCACTTTTATTTCTGCTGCTCCATGTAACTGTAATTCCTTTCCCCTCTCATCTCTCTGAGTTAACTCCCTTCCGTAAATCCTTCCTTAAAAACATTCCTTATCTTCAGTTTTAATTGATGCTTGTTGTGAAACATTATGTGGTGCTCTGCATGAAGGACACAGTGTAGGGGCAAGCTGCTATTTCATAAGCGGCCACCAGAAAATCTGTATGCAAGACCCTTTTCAAGATAAAACTGCTGATTTCCCTCCTCAGTTAGTGAGCTTTGCCATATAAATAACCCCACATATCCTCTACAAATGCCTTTGTAGAACTCGGGAGGGTATTAATGTAGTTTTAAAAATTTCTGCCTGTTTGGCAGAGTCAGCATATGGGACTCCGCGCTAGAGTTACAGAGTCAGGAGTCCTGCCATAGCGGCACTGCCCAGCATCACCAACTGACCCTGCTGCCGGCACCAGAGCACGCCAGGGGAAAAGGCACTGCAATCAAAACAGAAGCATTGGGAGTGCAAGTACACACATAAACACCTGCCTGCTAGAAATCTGAAGACCAAAAGCTTTCAAATATATTGCACACAGAACTGTTTTAGAAGGCAGAGGAAATAGTACAAGGAAGATGCATTAAATGTGGATTATAGAGAAATTCAGGATATACTATACCAATACTGATATTTGGAAGATGTATATATATATATTCCTACATTCTTCTATGTTTATTTATTAATTAACCTGGTTGCTGACAAATATCTTCAGGATTAATTAATAAAAAATATTTTAAAGACTAAATTTAATCCTTAAATACTATGATTGCAAGATCTATCAACACTCATTTTTAGTAAATAAAAATTACAGGAGCTTGACCTTAGGGTCTGCCCACATTTGCTGCATGGATTTCATCTCCAGTCCTGGACTCTGCTCAAAGAGAACTAACAAAAACAACAGGAAGCCTAATTTCACTTTAGCTGACTGAAATTAAAAAGAGCAGTCAGTCCTTTTTTGGCTTACTTCAGAGAATATGTCTGTGCATAAACAGCCTTTGCATTCTTTACAAAGACTATCTCTGCCTTTGGTCAAACCTCTCAAGTTTTGCTACTTGTTTTCCTGACTAGGTGAGAAGGTAACATAAAGAAATAGTTGCAGAGGTGTCTTAAATTGCAGTTGATTCCCTATTCTGCACAAACATTTTATCAGGGGCCACCCTGCTTGCACTTTAATTCAGCCTTTAATTCAGAGTGTTTTCTTACATGCAGTCATCTTCAGCTTCTTTCAATCCCCTGCTTCAAAAAGGCAGAGCAGAGCAAGTCTTGCTTGTATAACTGAATTTTGTGGGTACCACTTAGAAACTGGGAAGTATGTAGAGGATGTAAAGTGCTACCAATCTGAGTGTTAATTGGTATGTGATAATGTGCAAAAGCAGACTTTCTGCAAATACTTGCCTGCAGCATCCAGCAGCTATTTTATTTTCTACTCAGTAAAACTGCAACAAGAGATTAAACCCTATCCCAAGCCAATCTAATATACATTTGGATTAAATCCGATCAAGATTTTTCATATTTTCAGGGACACTTAACACTTTTTAATTCCCAGGCTGGTATTTCCTTTCTCTGCCATTTTTAATGTATACTTTGCAATGTATACTTTGGCTCCTACCAAAGCAATGGATGTCTAAAAGCCAGATACTCAGGCTAAACTACTGTAAGTGTAACATAGACCAGCACTTACACTTCGGATGTGAGGAAAGGTTTGAATATTTTTCAGCGAATCTAACCTAGTACAAGATAGTTCTTCTTCATACTAAGCTTGGCCCACTTCTGTCTTCAGACCATGCATGTTGCAAAGCCAGCTCTCCAGTAAACTCAGCCAGACAAGTCATCTAAAAGCTTCCTTTACAGTGACTGAAAAGGGATACACACCATTACAGGGCTATTTAATTCCACCCTTAAAATAGAGGTTTAAAGCTCTACATGATTAACATTAGGTGAAAACTTGAGTAAGAGCTGCAAAACATAATTTTTTCCGAAAAAAATCACTTTGATCCCATTCACATAATAAAGCTAAAGGGATAGCGCCACACTGCACAAAAAACTCACTTAAGACAAGTGGTCTGTGCTGTGCTGGGTGGGGAACTGGGTGACAGGTTGCACGCTGAGGGTGGTGGTAAACAGCTCCTTTTCAAACTGGCAACCAGTCACAAGTGGGGTACCTCAGGGATCGGTATTGGGCCCAACGCTGTTTAATTGAGTGATGATGGGATCAGGGGTACCCTGACAAAGCTGGCTGATGACACCAAACTGAGTGGGGAAGTGGACACTTTGAAAGGGAGAGTAACCCTGCAGGAAGACCTGGATAGCCTGGAAGAGTGGGCTAACAAGGACCTTATGAAGTTCAACAAGGACAAGTGAAAGGTCTTGCACCTGGGAAAACATAATCCAGGAGTGCAACGCAGGCTGGGAGCACAGCATGGGCTGGGGAGCAGCTCTGTGGAAAGGGACCGGGGGGTCCTGGTGGACCACGAGCTCAATATGAGTGAACATTGTGCTGCTGCGGCAAAGAAAGCCAACAGGATCCTGGGTTGCATCAACAAGGGCATCACCAGCAAAGATAAAGAAGTCATTATCCCACTCCCCTCAGCGCTGGTCAGGCCACACCTGGAATACTGCGTTCAGTTTTGGTCCCCACTATACAAAAAAGATGTGGACAGGCTGGAGAGGGTCCAGAGAAGGGCCACCAAGATGATCAAAGGACTGGGAAGCCTGCCATATGAGGAAAGGCTGAGAGAATTGGGTTTGTTCAGCCTTGAGAAGAGAAGGCTTAGGGGAGACCTTACCACCATGTTTCAGTAGTTAAAGGATGGCTACAAAGAAGATGGAGACTCACTTTTTACAAGGAGTCGCATGGAAAAGATGAGGGGTAATGGGTACAAGTCACTCCTGGGGACATTCCCAATAGACACAAGAGGAGAATTTTTCACAATGAGAACAATCAGCCATTGGAATAATCTCTCCAGGGAAGTGGTGGATTCCCCATCATTGGACAATTTTAAGATTCAGCTGGACAGGGTACTGGGCCATCTTGTCTAGACTGTGCTTTTGCCAAGAAAGGTTGGACCAGATGATCCTTGAGGTTCCTTCTAGCCCGGTATGCTATAATTCTACGATGATTCAAGTTATGGCTAATTCAGTACAGAAATCAAGCCAGATTAAATATGCCCACGTTCAGTTGGAAATGAAAGCCAGTGGCAGAACAGTTTACCAGTGTATATATTTAGATTTGTCCTCTAAAAATACTTCTTTAATAGTTCTTATAACTGGTATGTGAACAATACATTGTACTGAAATATCCATGGCCAAAAATCTGATATTTTTTTTCTCCTCAAAGTAGACTGAAGAAAAAAGCGAAGTGCTTTGCCTTGGTTTACAAGTCTACAAAGAAATAAAAATTAAAGGAATAAAAATATTGTGAAAACTTAAATGGCCAATTTAAAGTATTAACATTTCTTGTATCTGCTTTCAACCTCATCTTCAAACTGCCATGAATCCTAATTGTGCCTCGGGTATGCAAAAGTCTCTTTTTTTTTTTCCTGTTTCAACTTGGGTGTATGTTTGTGGTTTATTTTACAACCTTGGGTCTCAGTCCTACTTCTGAAAATGTGCGCATTCACTGCTTTGTACCTTGCCAATTTGGCTAGGATCTGGTTTAGAGTCTGCATTGTGATTGAATAAATGACACGTACATAAAACTGTGCCTACTTATATCATAAAGAAATTCAGAAACTAATAGATACATACAATGTAATGTCTCACTTGCACATGCACCCTCTGTATGCTACTACATTGGTAAAGTTTTATCTCTTTTCACACTCAAAACTATTCTTTTTAAGAGTGGGCCCAAACCAAACTAGGCTTTAGTATGCCTGAATTTTGCAGTTGGGCTCTATTTTTCTACTTTCTAAGAGTATGGAAATGCTTTTTTACAACTCAATTTAAAACCCTTTTAGCGTAATTTTTGTATGTGCTACACATTTGTTACCACATAAGAAGAATCATTGGTTTTCCAGTTCTTTGTGTGAGGCATCAGGTAAGCACAAAGCCTCCCTTGCCACTGATCTGGCAACGTGAACCATCACACACACTGCTTTTTCCTTACACTCAATATGTTACCTCTTTTAAAATGTCTTCTGTGTAGCTGGTGACCAGCAGGGTCCACCTACCTTACTGTATCAATCTTTTTCGCATTCAATTGCTACTTTTAGTTGTGAACTAAACAAGCACACAAATCACACAAACAAGTAATGCAACACAAATGGTAAGCTACAACATAGAACACAATATCCAAATCAAACCCAAATTTTCCAGGGCTAAGTTGCACTGAAAGCCGCAAAACTAACACTAACATTCCGACAGAACATGACAGTTTTCAAAATCTAAAGCAGAATGCCAGGAAGTTACAGGATTATTTAAAAAATATAATCAAACTCCGCACTCATGAAAAGCTGTCATTAAAGTATCCTTTAACTATCATTATTAGTTCTGCTAATTTTAAGCATTATTCAGGCAAAAAGTCCCCAGTCTAACTGATGAAAAATAAATGGGAAGATTATATACCTTGACGGGGCTTCATTTAACAGAGCCCTTTCAATCTAGTGAGACACAGAGAGGATAACTTGTAGAAGTGTCGCCTTTCTACTATAAATCCAGACAATTTGGAGGTAACAGGCAAGTAGCAGCGAGTATCCCCAGGTGCTCCCACAGTAGTACTGGGAGCCTGGTGGGATGCAGTGGTGGATGGGGAAGCACACAGCCCTGCAGTGACATACATATTCACACAGCACAGGGCAGCGTTACACATCCGAGCAGGCTTCCTGTGGCAGGCTTTAATTCAAATTCAAGGACATTATCATCTAAGCTTGCAAAACTTTTAAAGGAATTTAGAAACAAACAAACAAAAACAAAGAAAGAAAGAAAAAAACCAGAAAAAGTCCAGTTTAAAATACCAAATTACAATATTTTTTGTTTTCATCTATTTAAAATATCAACAGTTTATGACACTCTAGGAGTGGGGTCCATACGTCGTTCACTGCATCCAGCAAGGTTTTTGCTGCTTCAGTGGGGAATTAATTCCTGGTTTCTACACCTCAGTTAGATACAAACCCATGACATGAAGAGATCCTTACATAAAAAAATTGACTCTTCTAACTATTACCACGTGTATTCAAAGGGATGCACAAGTGTAATTTTCAAATAAATAAAACTGAGAATTTCCTAAAATCCATCTATGTTACCGAAGAGATGTCTGTAGTCACAACTTCTTGGGTAGTAGCCAAAGCCTAGCCTATTACTCTTACATGCTAGCCTATTACTCTTACATGCATTTAAACCATGGGAATTTTAAGTTTGTTCTACTGTTGGTCATTCAGCCTATTTTAATGCATTGCTGGGATTTAAATGATGCACATTTTGCCTGCTCTCTGTGTGGGGCTGATTTTCACCTCAGAGCACAAACCACTTAATTACAAGACATCTCAAGTTTCCAAACAAGAATCAGAAGCTCTCCAGAAATACCTTAGGATTGATTTTGAAGCACTCTAGTAAAGAAAACAAAAAGTTAATAGCATCTTTCTAACTCAGGTAGAAATGGGAGAAGCATCTGTAGGCATCACAGCAAAGGAGAGTTTTAAAGAAGGATTTGAAGGAGCCTGAGATAATATCAGAATGGTCCTCTCAAAATTAAGAGAAAGCACAGATGAAGTGCCTAGATGTTTTCAAATAGAAGTTGGCCTTATGGCAAGTTTGGAGGAAGGAATCAGCTCACTAATAAACACGAGATGACAGGGAAGAAGAGGCAGGTGACAATTAACTAAAGATGCAGTAGTCAAAGAATGTTTGGATGCTCATCTGAACCCTCTTATTCCCATTTCTTTGAGCAAAATTAGTAAGAAATCAACTTGCCTATGTAGAAGGAAGAAGGAGCCTAACACAGTAAAAAAGAGACATTTCCAAATTCTAGTCTAGAAAAGGACCATAAAAGAGGCTTCCATAAGATGCCTCCATTCTGATGAAGGTGAAAGAAGCAGAAGGCAAATGAGAGAAATCTCAGCAAATAGACTGGGTAAGATGCTATTCTGGCAGCTCTGAGCTTCACAACAGAGACTGCATAATGGGGAAATGAAGTCCAGAGAGACTCATTAAGACAAGTACCAAAGAGAAGAGACATCTGCAGCACAGATAACCCTAAGGACTTCAGGATCCTACTCGGGGAAGAACTATCATAACCCAAGGGTACAGTTCCTCTACAGGAGCACAGAGATCTCTAAGCTTTAACACAATAGGGTAGTTTTAATTGATACTCGGTTTGAGCTAATGCTGCTAGGAAGACAAAAGCCAGGCTCTTTTCTAAACATCTAAGGGAAGTACATGTCCATGTGCAAAAGGGTGGTCACCACCGAATACTTCACTTTTTGATTTTAATTAGAAAATTTAGCTAAGATATTTAACATAGTCTCTGTATTTCCTTAGGGAATAAAATGGTAATTCAGCTTAGTTACAACAGCAATGTGTGATGAATTTGTATACACACAAACACACACCCCCCTCATTAATATGTTTGTGACTGCCATGTGATAACCCTCAGGACCTTACTCCTTCCTAATTTACTGTATTGTACTGAAACTTTCTTGTGATTTCCTGCACAAAGTTTGTTTCTAAGAAAGTAATAACAAATAAGTAAAATAAATACTGAGACTGTGTACTTGCCTGTCAATCGAAGTATGTTCACTCTGCCTCACTGAGGAGTACAGCATGTAGCCCACATCCACCTCCTTTCTGTCAGTATCTGAGCTAGCCTAGCTATAGTTTAAAGATAAAACATCTCTATATTTCACTACAGTGTGTCTCATCACTGCGATTGCAATAGAGATATACCCCAGCCGTGCCTCTATCTGGATCTCCCAGTCTAGCTATAAGCTTGTCAACATTTTAGTTGATCTCCTACGAGGGTATTCCCTTCAGTTGGTATATGGTGGCTGGCATTTCAAAGGTGAGCTCAAGGATAAATCTTGCACTCTGGCATTTGTATACTGAATATTTCTTTTCACACAGATGGGAAAGTGTGATATTGACTGAACTAATAAAAGACTACTTGAGTTTGGAATAGATCGTAAGAGCAGACGTTTTCTTCTAACAAAGACACAACTTCTTTCCCCTCTTCAGAGTACAAGAGTGTGTGTGTGTGTGTGTTTGCACATCTCCACCCACCTTTCCTCTTTCTCCAGCATTTTCTTTCATTTGGCACTTGAAGTCCAGGAAGACTTTTTAAAAACGTAGTTACCATTCCTATCTCTCCATTCTTTAGCAATTTACATCCTAAACAAACTTCATTTATTTATCGTTCTATATGGATGAGCAGTGGTGTTTTAATAAATACTTCTCTATATTAAATTGCATTTTTGTTTCTAGCTGTTCAGACATAATTTCTTTGCTAAAGACCTTCAGAGAGCTATTCAACTGCAGATTTTCCCTGAACTAAGGAGTTAATTCATTACTAAACACCGTTATGATTATCAGAAGTAATGTTATTTGGTATGATATTATAACTAGGCAGCTTGAGTAAGTTTCACTTTCTGTATGTTGCAGCACTGAGGAGAAAATACCAGTCCAAATACAATGTCAGAGACAATAGTTAAGGCCAGTAATTAAACGTACAAACAGAATTTACTTTCTTTCACAATTTTTACACAAGATCCTATTTAAAAGAAAGTAAATGCAATTAACCTTCAGATTAACTAACTCCCACAGAATATTGGTTCATTTTGTAGCCAGTGTTACATGCCACACAAAGGGCTGAGATGCTTCCACTAGGCCTGTAAGAAAACCCAGCTTTCTGGTACACCATGAAGTCATTTTCCCTTAAACGCTTCAAGATGTTATCATAGGAAAAATACATCCTCTCCGCAATATCAAGAAAACTGTAATATTGGAACTACTTGCTAGTACCAAAAAATTCTTTGAGAAACCCAGTTCAGAAATAAGCCACATCTGCCAAGTGCAGGGCAAGAACTGCCTAATGCTACAATGAAATTCCCACAAGGCATTCAAAGCGACAAGCTTCCTCAATAACAGAAGGATATAGATAATGCCTACTACTGTATAACTGCTAAAATATTTTTAAGAGTTATCTAAGTAAATAATGTGTAAAATTAAGTACCTGTATGATTTTACATTTTGTTGCTAATGTGTAAAGCTGTGATGCCTTTTGAATATGGAAGAAAAGGATTTATCTCGTTCTCACTGAAATATCAGTTTTTCAAAATGTTATTGTTCCTAAACGTTGTGGTTTTATTTACAAATACGGTGAAACATTCTATAGAACATCCAAGGAGGCAAATGCTCAGTTTTAGTGCCTGAGGGATATAGATCCCTATCTCCTTATTAATTCTATTCAATGCTGCATGATTCATGTTTTCTAACAATGAATTAGGAATTTTCATACCCAAGACTTCATTTGATCCCTGAAGGTTTAAATTTCCAAACTTGCAAGACATCCACAAATAAAATTGGAACTGAAGATATGTTAAAAAAAGAAGGAAAAGACCATTGTTTGGTTTTGGGGTTTTTTTCTGGGCAGATTCCATGTCCTATTTTCAGAATGAACGATGTGCTTCAGAGAATCAGCCTCAGCAGCAGGCACCAGTGATTTAGCGAATTTGGACTTTAATATTGGACCCTTAATGTCCCTCAAATGTCAATAGTTAGAATTGAATTCAGCTGCCTATGAGTCGTATACCAAGTACAGACAAACCTTACCTTCCTTCATAAGAAATAAAGAAATTATTGGCCAGTAAAAGCTCAGTAGATCCAACATGCTGAATTCCTTTAGATTTAGCTCAGCTCTCCCACTCTGACTTGGGCTATCCTTAACAATTTCGTTATTCTTGCAGTCAATATGGAAAAGAAAGCTATAAACAAAGCAAACGTGTTTATGTGCATGGTGACTAATTGGTTCATGTCATTTCTGTTAGAATGTCAGCATTTACTAAAGTTGTTGATATGTGTATGTGTGTAAGACAGAGAATATCACTGAATATAACGTTGATATTTGGTAAGTAGGGCAGGTAGTGAAATGGGAACAGACACTTTGCTCTCATTCTCGTTCTGGGCTATACCAGGAGAGTTACAAGGGTTAAGTAATGGTTAAATTAGGGCAGAATTTGACCCCAAGGATGTTAGAAAGCAGAAACTGTAATCAACGTTTCCTTACATAAAGCTTTAAAACCACAATCCTTATAAACGACTGCTCAGTGTCAATCCACTAAGTCAATCCCTATATGTTCCCTTCAAATTTAAAAGCAACATTGAAACTGCACTGTGATAAAGCTAGAATGTGGGTTTGTCGGGAATATTTTTTCCCAGATTCAGGCCTTCTTTTCTACTTTTTGTACTGCATAACACTTAACAACACATAAGGCAAGTGGTATCAAATGGGTGGAGCCCCTAGCTCTCCTAAAAGAATAAGCTTGACACCCCTCTTTTAAATAAGGTATTTTTATGAAAAGGATCAGGGTACCAAAGTCCCTCCTGCAATTTACAAAAGGGTCTACACTTCATTTGCAACTCCAAAAGGCTGAAAACAGCAAAAGGTAGGATTACAGATTTTCTTTTTTCCCCCTCTTTTTCTGTCCCTGTAGAGCCTTCATAACAACCTTCTGAAGCCAGAGTGCAGAAAACCCCTGTTCTCCAGCCTCCTCCCACTTCTCCCCCCCAAACAGGCATGCTGGAATGGCTTTTTCCCTCCTACCCTGGCACTGTACATTTACCAAAATACAAGGTCAAAGCTGTTTCCATCATTCCCTTCTCTGGTGTTCCTGTGGGTCCTATGAGATCAGCTGCAGAGAAGAAGCAACTTCTAAACTATACACTTACTTGGGAGAGAAGAGGGAGGAAGGATCAGTAAAGAAGGCAGGGATGAAAGACTTCCAATTCAAAAGTAAGCCAGGGAGGAAAATGGTGGGAAGACAGAAAATCTGAGGGCAGGGGAGAGAAAGAAAATGCCCACATGCTATTTATACACACACACACACACACAAACATATATAGTTAATAGGCAAATAGTCCATTAGTTGAGGTGAATACCTAATCCCAATTCTTAAACTTCAACTAAATATTTTAATGGGAGAACTTACTTAGGGGAATAGGAGTTTTGCTTTTCTGATTATATACCGTTCTTTACAAGCAGTTGTATGTTTTGGCATCCCTAACTCTACATAATACAATATTTGGCTTACTCTTGGGCACATAATCTCAGTTTATGTTCTTGTGATCAAATCCTCCCTGATACAGCCTAAGAAACACTTCAACTCATTATCAGTCATGGCTGGTTACAATGAAAAAGCAAGTACACATTCTGGTAGATACAGCCCATGAAGGCTTTTTAATTTCCTGGGTGTGAGAGGATATTGTTCACCTTACGTTCTCGGTAAATTATATACTTCCTCCTAATATAGAGGAAAATAGGCCTTTAGGGGCACTTCTACTGATTCATCAAAATCAAGCACTGAAAATAGCAGCCGGATATATCAGTACAGAAGATGAGAGCAGCAATACCTGGCAGCTGGTACCACTCCAGGTCATGGTACAGACTTTATTTGGCTTCTGCCTGTAGTCCATGGAATCATAAGCAGGAACACTCTCCTTATCTTAAATCACCCAAGATCATTGTGGTATCCCATACAGATGCAATATACAAGAGTCACTGTCTTGTGAACTCAGGCATTTCATGAGTCTTACAATAGCACCGAAAAACTCAGAAGCTGACCTGTGTTTCACATTTTGCCTGTCAAAAATAGCATACACATCTGTCCTTGTTTCAACTGGGGTAGAGTTAATTTTCTTTCTAGTGGTTGCTGTGTTTCAGATTTGCTATGAAAGGAATGCCAATAATGCATAGTGTTTTAGTTGTTGCTAAGTGATGTTTATACTATTCAAGGACTTTTTCCAGCTTCCCATAGAAGCTGAGAAGGAGCATAGGCAGAACAATAGAATGGCCAGTGGAATATTCCATACCATAGACATCATGCTCGGTATTTAAATGGGGGATGGCTGGGGGGGAGCAATCCGCAATCACTGCTTGGTATTATTATTGTTATTTTCCTTTTTCTGTTATTGTTCTATTAAACTGTCTTTATCTCGCCCACGAGGTGTGGGTTTTTTTCCCTTTCCTTTCCCCTCCTTTTATCCCTCTTCTCCCTACCGTTTTAGTGGGGAGAACTGCATGAGGGCTGCATGATTCTAGCTGCCAGACGGAATTAAACCTCAACACCATCCTTTTCTTCTCCCCTGGCACAACATACTGAGATTACTGTTGTATGACAAAGAAACCAGTGACTGACACTGCAGGTTCCACACTCTTTTGCAAAACTATCCTCAAACTGAAACCATTTCTTCTCATGTGTTTGTGAACTCTGCTCACCACAAATTGCTCATAGCTGAGTAACACAATGTACTTCAAAACTTTACATCCTGGTTTAGCACATTCTGTAGGGTGGGCTTTGATTCTGGGTGAAATTGAACTTAAAATGCAAGTGCCTTATTTTGGCAGAACCATGCTTCTGTAGACAATTCAAAAGGGGATGTGCCCATTCACTTTGCAAGGACTTTTCCAATGTTGTAACATTTCATTCCTCCCACACATTTTATTAAGCAATAATGCTGATCATATGTAGAAAAATGTTCTTTTCCCTTACAATTTCTAAATCTGTTTTCTGTTCATGCGTTCATTCTCCTTTTGAACATGCCTACCACAAGAACTCTACTACATGTTCCTTACCATGAATACAAGTCAGCACACAAAACATATTTTGAATTACTGAACTTGATTGTTTGCAATTAGAACAGCTATACTTTGCTGCATTCATGAAGAGATACATGCTATGCGAATTATGCATCTACAATGGATTCCCCAAACACCGGATGTATTTCATCTTTCTTTGCACGATTTTATAAACAGCTCAGAGCAGTTAATACTGAAAAAAAAACCTGCAGGCAGTCAGATACTCCAGTTGAGTAAGTGGTGTATCTCACTTGTGTAAGAGCTACTGGCCAAGAATTGTTTGCCAATATCAAATAACAAAAATGTTGAAGGCAAACAGTCAGCTGGCCACAGACAGTTCACAAGCATATATAAGACACAAT
This sequence comes from Numenius arquata, assembly GCF_964106895.1. Classification (NCBI taxonomy): domain Eukaryota; kingdom Metazoa; phylum Chordata; class Aves; order Charadriiformes; family Scolopacidae; genus Numenius; species Numenius arquata. The sequence continues at coordinate 42,440,585 of NC_133584.1, forward strand.
TCACTGAATACATTATTTACTGTAAATTATTCTTTGGCACAAATAAGTTGTTCTTGTCCACTTTTGATCTCTAAAAACATATTCCATACCAGTTATATAAAGTGATTAATAATTACAATTATGTTGATAACCCACTTTGAATCACCCTGGTCTGATTTACTCTGATACCTGTTGGCATTGCATTTTGGAAAAAAAAAAAGACAGATAAAGGGTATATAATCTAACCACTTTGATAGATTCTCCATTGTCACAAATCTACACAGAGTCCCCAAGTACTAAATTTTACATTCAGCTCTCTGAGTTAGCTAAAAGATATGTAAAATAATGAGTAGGCAGAAGCTCCCTATTGTCCGTGCCCCTGAGAAGGTGTATTGTTTATTCCACAAGTGCATGAAACAGTTGCAATCATGAAACATGGAACAGCTCCAATGGTTTGCAAAAAGTGTTTGAATAACTCATGTACAGGGCTTAATTCTTCAAATTTGACACACACTAATAAGCTTTTCTATCACATGGGCATTCCATACACTGTTGTATGCTTATGAATAGCACACATATGTCTGTGTTACATGATCTTGTTGCTTGGTTCTGCAACATATATTTTAAACTATTTTTTAATAATTAGGAATGTTACTAGAATGTATATTGTGGCTGTGATCTAGCAGTTAAGATATACCAATAGCTATAGACATAAAAACACTATTAAAACAAAACAACATGCTTAGTTTAAAATATGTATTATAAAGCTACCACTAGACTGTCATCAAAATCTTATCAGGAATATTATTTCTCCAGCACCTCTCTTAAAGCCACTCCTCCAGGCTTATACTCCATTCCTGTAGTTTCATCTCATTGACAAACTTCCTGCAAGGTTATCCTTAGAGAATTCAAGTTCTTTAAAATTAACCTCAACTAGAGATTTCAGAATTGGTTGAAGTTAAGCAATCATGCTGTAAAATCAGTAGTATATTTTCAGTAAATAAAGATTCAAGAATGTGTATTTATGGCATGAAACTGAAATTTTTTTATTACCATTTCAGAATTTAATCAAGGTACCATGCAATACAGGTATCTATTGAGCAATAACTGTATGAAAAATTGGAATGTTATTAAGTAGTAAAAAAAAAAAAAAAAGCTTGAATTCATTTATCTGTCTGAATATTCAGTATCTATATATCGAAGTCACTGGTCCAGTTTGGGATCTAAGTCTTTGGGAAGTATCTTTCCAGATTTGTGACTTTCAGGGGCTCCTAATCTCACCAGAGTTTCGGTCTGTCAGTTCACATCAACTTTCAAAACCAGGGCTGAAGTGCCTTGAAGAGGAAGGACAACAAGCAGCAAAGCTACCTACAAAATCTACTTCTTGTATGGGTTTCTAAGATCTAAAACACGTACAGTATTTTGAAGAAACTATACATACACCTATACATGTGTAGGCAGAGGAAGGGCCTCTTTTGCAGGATCACTAGTATATTCTCATGTTGGTCATGCTATTTTTATTCTTTTTCTTCTGGCTTGCCGGGCTCGCAGGAGATGACACGGCCTAGGATGTATCTTTAAAGAGCATGTTTGGGCAGCCAGGGCACAGGATGAAAATCTAAGGCTTGTTATTACCATTGCTATGATGTGTTAGCATATATGCCAGCCCTCTTCTTAGCAGGACACCATAAGGTATTAATAGCTTTAAACTATGGGGAATAATATGTAATGTATATATATATACATTAAGACAGCTGGACCTTATGCGGATCAGCCTCATGAGGCTGCATGTAAATTAATCTGTAAGGTAGCCTCAACATAATCAAAACTACAGATGAAATCTAGTTATCGACTAACAAATTACTCATTATGTGGGTAATCGTCTCAGTTACCTGAACTTGGGAAGGATGCATCTAGGCACTCCAAGCCCTTTGTCCCTGAACTGCTTCTTTTCACATGCACATTTAAGTACTGCTTTTGCATGAAACTAGGGACTGAAGAAGTAAAAAGACAAGCCTCTGACTTAAGACTGTGTCCTATTTCTCATATCAGGGAGCTATGGCAGTACAGAGACCTGGTACAAGACTTGCGTGACATTTAATTTGGAGAGGTAAGGAGTCCTCTGCACAGAGCCTTAATCCTCATGTGCACCCACAGGCAAAATTCTGTGTGGGTAGATAAAAGCAAACTGTCTTACGTAATTCCTTGCCTACATGACGTTCTCCCAGCACCCTTTATAAGCAAAAGTAACCATTTTTTGCTCTTGTGTTTCCCTGCTACATCCTAAATCAGCTGCTGCCTATTCTTCCCAGCTGGCATTAACTGGTTTTGAGCTCTGCATTTCTATCCACCCAGGGCAGCGCTGGCCTCACCAAGCGTATTTCACCTGCGCTTTTGGCAAGATACAGTTCTAAACTGGTGTCTGACAGAGCGGATCAGCACATTAACACGTGAACCCTGTTTGCACTATGGCGTGATTTCTAGCCTCCGTCTCACAGCCAGTTTGGGGAGTCTGTTGTTCCAGATAAAAGGTGCTGCTCTTGAGAGAGATTACACTGCAGCGAAGGGAGCAGCTCTCCAGACTGAAATTACAGAGCTGCACACAGGGCATTTTTTTAAAGCCGTACAAAGGAGTTATGAACCTAAATCCTGTTAAAAGACAAAGACTGAGCTGCACTCAGTTATCAAATGATGCTCTTCTACGTCTCCCCAACATTCTGTTTCTAATTAATTTCACACCTCTAAACACCACTATAAATGTTTCAAAGCAACATTTTGCATTCCTTTTGTATATTTTATTTTTGCTTAGAGCACATAATATTGTTCCTGTATATTCTGTGGATTAAATATATGCAGTGTGACCAAAGGAATCTTTCTGAATGCATTTTATTAAAGACTAGTTTATGCAACTTTTATAGGTCTGTGAGGAACCAGATCTCCAATATGAATAACTGAAATTCAGTTTCAAGAATAAAACTGTTATTACTTTCAATCTCATAATTGTAATACATTTCTCTTGCATCAGTTCTAGCCAAGAGAAAATTCCCTTTCTTTTGAACGAAGGTAGCAGGGACTGTAACTCCAGAGACAGGAATTCATATTCTCCAGGTTGGTTTCAGTGGTCTTGGCCAGCAGAGCTAACGGCACCCCAGCAAATACACGTGCTTTTAAGTGCAGAAAGTCTTTTTTTTTTTTCTTTTCTATATTGCATTAACTGGAAAATTATTAATTGTTTTCTTTCCCACCAATGCAAGTGGCAAGAAAGCAGTTGTTAGAGAAAATAAAGGCCAAATAGGAGAGAAACGAGGAATCTGTTAAATGAAACAATGAGTATGAAAAAGTGTAATGACTGCAACACACCAGATCTTTTCTTATTTTTTCCTGTTTTAATTGCTCCCTGGTAAATAATTCCTTTCCCTAACTTGATTTTATCATTTTATCTCTATTTCTTATTTAGATATTAACCAGTTACTCTGTTTTTATAGGAGGAGCAGTACTCTTTCTACCAGTTTGTCTTTATTACATTTCTTTGCCAGTTCAAAAGTCAGTAGGACTGCTGATCCAAGCAATATTCAGGGCGACTGATGACCATTTTATATGAATGATATTTGGCTTTTATGAAAAAGTTACATACAGTACATAATGGACAAAACCAAAAAAATGATTATGCATGGTATATTAAGAACTGAAATATTCCAGTTTTCAAAACAATGTTATGTGATCCAAACATAGGCATCGGGATGACTGAACACGGCTATCTACAGACCTCCCTCCCTCATCACTACATTTATAGTCACTTCAGAACAGACCATTGTAGCTGTGAACAAAACCATAAAACTAAGCAGCCCAAATGTTGCTCCAGTTTCCTTCAGTGAGCAACTAATCTTCTGGCCAGGAGACTATGAAATGGCTAGCAGAAATCTCTGCATACAGGCCTGAGAGTGTCCGAACTTTGGGCTTTAGCTTCCAGGGTAGCGCCTGTTTTAACTTTTCTTCTTAAGGACACTGAGTTCGGAAACTACACCTAGTGGTAACGCCTGGATACTAAGCACATATTTATGTAAACAGGGTGAAGAATATTTATACATATGCATTTCAAATATATTCCTTGCCATTTCTCTGTGCACATCTGTGCAACAAGAGGTTTCTTTTTTGCTCTCAGCAGCAGCAGAAATCAGAACCAACTAAACTGAAGCCAGTGTAGTTTCATGCTGCAACTCATTATCAGGTATAAGGCTGCTCATTCAGGAGCTGATTTAATGTGTCGAGCAAAACACTGCATCAGAACTCTGCATTTACTAAGTGATGCTGGGAGCAACTGGGTTTGTGCAGCTCTTCAAGGCCTCAAAACTACATCTTCCTGATTGCTGAACTACTACATAATCTTTGCACCATTTCCAAATCCTCTGGTAGAGACATGAAACAGCTCTTATTTCTCCCTGTAACCAAGTCCCTTATCAGACTACCCCCTCATTTGGAGGATGAAAACTAGGCTTCTTAAGAATTTTCCATATTTAGTTTTTTTTATTTAAGTGTCATTAGTATTTATGTGAGTCCAAATATGACTGAGATTATTAACCTGCCCCAAAGTTCAGTTGATCACATGCAGGTATATGTCTGCATATAGTGCCTACCAACTTCTGTTTCTCTCATCTGCATACAGAAGAATGTTAAAGCATATAATAGTATCTCTCTAATGTATATATTACTTGTGCATATACACCTTATGCAGGCTCCTTCAAACAAGGTAAAAAAGGCAAATCCTTTAAAAACAGTCAAATAGATCCCATAATTAACAATTATATGAAGCTAAAAAAGACAACAGATTTGTGAAAATACAGTAGCAAGAATGAGGATAAAAAATTCTGAAATAAAAATCAATAGAGCACTCTGACTATGAACTGTGAGTGATCAGAGGGCTCCAATATGAAGTTAAATGAACAACTTTTAAAGTTCATCACAAGTTAAAGTGATAAATAGGAAGGTCTGATGTAGAAATTAAGATGTGTGACTGGAGCTGTGGCAATATTTGGGCATAAAAAAGACAGCACCTAAGACTTACCCATACCTGTCATTAGAAGAGGACAGGAATGATATGCTGAATTAAAAAAACAAGCAAACTGTCAGGAAAAAAGATGGAAAGAAGGTCAGAGAGGAACAGAGAAATAAGCAGAGCCAGGCTGGGAAAGAACAGAAGCAGAGCTGGATTTGGGAGAAATCAGGTGAATTAGCCAGTGAAGGTGACACAGGATGCAGTGATACGGTCTTGTCTCCTGGAACGAGACAATAGTCTTGCCACAGCAGTCTGAAAACCTAGACAGTGTTCAAGTAGGCAGCTGAATTAATAATGAAGCTTTTAATCTGATAGAAGTAGCCAAAAGATATACATTGCCTTAAAGCTCAATGTAGAAACCTTCAGCCCTTCTTCAGTGTGAGGTTCTTGTGGTGAACTGGGAGACAGTGATCCTATTTTTTGGCTACTTTTAAGGATAGATATAAATTAGAGGCCCTTCCTATTGTGAAGACAGCTTATAAATACAAACTCACTTGCAAGTAGCCTGTAATACTCCTTCTGAGAAGCTGATCCAGAGCCTCACAGATCTGCTGGTCTGAACTTCTCTTCTCACGTCCAATTAATTCTTGTGCCAGTACTGCCCTTTAGCTTAACTAGCTCTTCTCCCTGCTGCATGTGTGTATCTATACTCCAACGTATTCACTGAAGCAAATACACTGCTAAGCGCCAGCTGTTGTGCAAGCATGGGTCTTCTTGGGTTCCAGCTAGGGATGTCAGAACTGTGGCAACCATTTTTTCTTCTTCCAGTAAAGTCTGTCAGTAAGGGGGCCTTTGGCACTCAGTTTCCAAGGTGTGAGAAATCAAGGCCTTTGAGACCATGTCCGAAAGCTGATCTTTTCCCCAGGAGCTGATACACTCAAGTTAACAGTTTCTCTGATACACAGCGTGAGATAGTAGAAGGCAGGGCACTTTCAGTGAGAAGGTGGTGTTAATTTAGAATTGCTTTGTTAGCTTAGTTCATTAACCTCTAAGTCATACCACAAAACCCTTTTGTTCTTCCTGTCTTTCTCTTGGGTGAAGGATGAATGAAAGAGAGATTGAGAGAGAGATCTAAGTTTCAAGGAAGATCTGGGCAGACTTTCCTTCTGATTTGTAATGGCATTTTACGGCTACCACTCATGCAGTCAGAGTTCTGGAAGGACACTTCTTAATTAAACGCAAGAAATAAACCTCCCTAATGAGAGTAAGTCAGCTATAGGAATGGAACCCAGCACACTTGTCTCACCAGAGGGATAGTTATACAGTCCATCAAATACACAAGAAAGGTGTCCACAAAGCTGCATCCTACAAATACTCAGTTGGCAATGCTTTAAAATCAGCTGTTGTTAGAAGAAATTTGTTTTCTCCCACTTAGCAATGTATGCAGTTAACTGATTTTTTAAGGATCTTTTGATGTAGCAAAGAGCTCACGCAAAGCCAGTATGGCCAGTGAACACAGCATCAACGAAAGATCAAATCCCAGATGCTGAAATTCTACAGCTCAAAACCAGTGAAACATAATAAACAGGAAGCTCTCAGAAACATCTCGTGGGCTAGGTGCAGTAACTGATAGGGTCCTTTTACAGAAAGCAAAACAAAGTTAATAAAGAAAAAAGTTCAGATGTGAAAAATACACTTTGACTTATTTTCACACATCAGAGAAGCCAAATACTAATGCACATGTATTAATCCAATCGAAGCTAGGGACTACGTAATAGCAGAAATAATATAGCGAATGTGTGTGAAACCATTTTTTTTTTGTGTGTACACAACTGCACAGACAGTAGTCATGTACCTATGTCATCTTCTTTTTAAAAACAAGTCCTTCATCTCTGTGGTTATTTGTATTACATGTTTTACTTAGATTAATCCTACAGTTTTATTTCCTTTTCCTGTTGTTTTCTGGCCATTACACCCTCATGCTATTTTTCAATGTATTTTAAGGATTAGAATATTCTTTTGTCAATCAAATAATCACTGTAGGTTTTTAATTCTCTTTTTATAACCTTTCTAGTCATTTTGTTTGCATAAATAAATGTACTTCCCCTGAAAAGTACAAGATTGGCAGCACTTTCAACTCAATATTCAGCCCACATTCTATTAAGCCTGGGTGCCTCATGTGTGTTCTGGAGGGTACACACCTCCAAGAGCGAGAGGCTAATTCATTCTTCATGCTTATTCAGTCCTTGGCCTTTCTACTGATACTTCCAACAAGGATGCCAATTAGCACTAATTAAGGTAGTGGATTTTGTGATAGGGAAGCCTTTACTAGAAACTGGACTGACATCATCTACTCTTTTCACAAAAGACATGAAACAGCTGTTAAACGGTAACTCCTAGTGGCACTCCCATACAGAGCCTGGATTAAATTTGGGCACAGACAGACACCTTCAGAAGGTCTGCAGTTTGGCTTCAGCTTAGGAAATGTGATTTTGTACAACCAAGATATCTGCCTTCATTTAAAAAAAAAATGAAGATTTGAAAGAGCTGTTTATGGAATACTATATAGCACGCAGTTTTGTAAAATGCACTTAATAAAACTGTGGTTATAAAAGGCTACAGAAAATACATAAACCTGTACCAATCACGCAGATTTTTAAACCTATAGAATTATATTAGTCTTATCCTCACTTAATTAAGTAGAAATTTTCCGTGTGAGTGAAATAGTCAAGCCTTTTGGTCAGCAAAACTATGCAAGAAACTACACACAGCAAACTTTTTTTCTCTTCTGGCTGGGTAAGACGCCCCAAGGGGAAAGCACTCCTTGTGTGTGTATGCACGTGTTCAGATTTTGATGCTTGATTTCTTTTTCAAATAACAAATGTAGAGAAATAAAGCTTTTCAAAATATTTTTTTACATACATGTGTATATCTGTCTGTCTATCTATCAAACCAGCCTAAGGAAAGTCTAAGATCTTTGTGAATGCATATTTCAACAGTTGGGCCCTAATTTGATTTATGTGATAAAGGGGGTAGCACCCCTAAATAACTGCAGTTATCCAAACTTCTTAGTTCTTAACCTCATTCAAACTGTAAGAACTAGGCTTCAATAGTGTTAAACTGAATGGGAACAAAGCTAACCCCTATACACAACTCATTTTCAATTTTAATCATGTTTTCTGTACTGTATTTCTTTCTCCTTCGCTATCACAAATTTTCCCTAGCCAAACTTGCTTCTTCCTCTCACTGTCTCAACCCAAACGGCAACATTACCATCTAAGTTAAAGCACAGAATGTATCTTTGAAGTTGCACTCTGAAAACTCAACTTGTATTTCCAATTGCCTGCAACTCACTTTATAATCTTCCCACAAAGCCAGTTCTTTTATTTTCACAGAACCACAGAATAATATGGGGTTGGAAGGGACCTCTGGAGATCATCTAGTCCAACCCCCCTGCCAAAGCAGGTCCACCTAGAGCAGGCTGCACAGGAACGTGTCCCCCCTCAGTCTTCTCTGCACTTCAGCTTCAGCACAAGTAACTGATCCACTCTCTCTGATACGTTACTTTTAGAAATGCTAAACTGGAAGCGTTGGTAATATGACTGTATGGTGGGTTGACCTCAGCCAGTTGCCAGACACCCACCCAGCCGCTCTCTCACTTCTCAGAACGATGGGTGAGCAAGATGAAAAGGCTTATGGGTCAAGATAAGGACATTAAGATCACTTACCAATTACCATCAAAGAAAAAAACAGACTTGATTTGGGGAAAATTAATTTAATTTATTGCTAATTAAAGGTAAGAGTTGGATGGTGAGAAACAAAAGACAACAATTAAAATACCTTCCCTTTACCTCCCTCTTCTTTTGAGGTTTGACTTCACTCCTTCATTTCCTACTCCTCTACCTCTTGCCTCCCACACAGGCTGCAGTGTGGATATCTGCTCTGACATATTCCTCTCCAGGGGCTGCAGGGAAATACCTGCTCCACCATCATCTCTTCCAGGGGCTGCAGATGAATATCTGGTGCTCGGAAGCACTTCCTCCCCCTCCTCCTCCTCCGCCCTTGGTGTTTGCAGGGTTGTTTCTCACACTTTTTTCCCCTCACCCCTCTCTGCCTATGCAGCACTTTTGCCCTTTCTTATGTTATCACGGAGGTGCCACTATCTTGGCTGATGGGCTCATCTGTGTCCCGCAGTGGGTCCATTGTGGAGCCACCTGGAACTGGCTGTGGCCTGGCACGGCAGACCCCTGAATGCCTCCCACCGAGGCCACCCCTGCAGCCCCCTACCAACACCTTCCCACCTACACCAAATACACATGCTAAAGATGTTGATTGTCTCTTCTTAGGCTTAACTGAGAGATGCTTGACATCATTGACCCCATCACGCAGCCTTGCCTTCAGTTTAGAAGAGAGACCTAAGTCACATTTACCTCCCAGCAGAGACCATAACACTTGGCATAACTGCCTGAGAGAACTGTGAGTCTCTACCACCATCATCATAAAACCTAGCTGAGTAACATAATGGTCATTACTTACAAGAATTGTTCCTGTTTTGATACCAAAGACCTCAATAACAATAAAGCTGACAAAGTCTATACAGTATTTGATTTTTCTCCTCCTTATTTGTTGTCTTTTAACAGATCTTCCCCACTGTGTCTTTCATACAGAGACAAAGTTACACCAACATAACTGCTAAAAACTACGTCAGCCTCTGCAATACTCCTACAGTAGCATCTGTGAGCTCGGGCCAAAAAAGATTAAACATTGCATTCTGGCCTGCTTAGCAAAATATATTCTGTAAGAAAAAAAGACATGTTAGAATCACCAAGACTAGTAGTACTTTGGTGGAGCTTCTAACACATTATTTGCATTTCTTAAATAATAAAAACTATGTTCGCTGTGACACATATTCTACACTTCTGCCAAAAAAATTTGACTCTTGCGTAATGTTATTATATTGGAATTAGACAGATGTGTTCAACTTGTTAGTTCACGCACTTGACTGTTAGTCTTTTAACCATAGATTAGATGGATAATCACATAAAATTAATAAGTTCCCTATAAAAAACTATAAGGTTCTCTACATAAACAATGCTTACTACTATAGTACTCACTGTTAAGTAGGTTGGGAGGGGTAGGAAAAATTAAAACAAATGAGGTTCATGTTAAGTTTCACGTAATCATTATATTTCATATTCACTGAATTTTGTAACTTCATCTAGACAGCTTTGTAACATCCTAACAAAAATTTTCACATTAAAACGCCAACCCAGATGAGGCCACACTCAGGAAACAATCCCTGGGGTGGAAAAGGGGGTCACAGCATAGACTTAACCATCTGCCAAAGTGGATTTACAGTGTCTACAGTTAGCTAAGTTATTCACTGCAAGTATACTCTGGGTGGAAAATAGCCCTTTTTTTCTGCCATGTAAACTGACCTTGACCCTACCAACAGCGTCCAGTATTCCTAAATCTTATCAGAGAGATTCTTAACAACAATTTTATCCCTGGATTGGTCTTGAAATGTACTCTGCAAGGAATAAGCAGCTGAGAGTGGTCGCTTAGGTCACACAACAGCAGCTCAGTGCCCTGACCAGAGAAGGAACAGGACTGATACTACATGGATATGGCCATCAGCCATCTGACAATAGCAATGAGAACATGGTACAAAGAAAGTCCACCAGTAATGCATATGTTATAGCTGTTCACAAGATACATTTGTTGAATAGTTTCGAACAGCTAAAAAATTGAGAAAAATCTGTTCATACACAATTCACGAGGAAGGAACAAGGACAAATTTGCCAAGCAAATTGTTTGCTATGCATAGATATCCCAGCTGTCCTCATTATCTTATTTATCCTGTTTAAATCTCCCTTGCCTGGTTTACCCAATGTCATCCCTTCCTTTATCATGCCATGTTTTTTCAAAGGCACGGTCATGTCTCTGCCCAAAAAACTTATTCTTCCACTGACACTTATTTTAGTTCTCTTTTTTTCTTTCAGATAGTTTGGAATGAGATCAAAAAACTGTTAAACACATAATAAAAGCTCCTAGAAATCTTCTCATTGAGTGTGTGACATTAAGTAGCAAGTGCCAGTAAAATGGCTGCTTCCTCTGCAGACAGTGATTTGGATTTTAAAGGCACAGAAACTAAAGGTACCTGAATCTTCCACCAGCTACAAGGAAGCTAAAGTAGGAAGGATAGGCTGCTAAAAGGAAGAAGGATAGGGAAGTGTCAACATCTATGCCAACTCTGCCACAGTCTTCTTGTACAACTCTGGGAAAAGCCACAAAGGTTCCTCTCTGTAATGTAGAACAAAAATGCACACCTGTCTGTAAGGATTGTTGTGAAGATAAACACATTAAAGACTGCCAGATGCATAGGAACCATAGTAGTGGGGATTACACTGAATATAAGTAGATCACATGTGAGAAGGCATATGTGCATGGATGTGGACACATACAGGGTAAATGAGAGCTGCGAGAGGGAATGCTCTGAAAATTGACACTCTGGCATCCTTTACATTTTGGTAAGAAAAGTCTAGTGATGTTGGAAAATTAGGACATTAGTCCCACTTGGAGGCATGTGTCCCATGGAGTAAGCAATACAACTTTACAACAGTCAGGTCTACTGTTCAAATGCCATATGGATTCTTTACAACATCCATGTTACATATAACCATACAGCCTTTTTTTCTACTTCCTTCTAGTATGGATATGGTTCTTATACAATTACATTTTGAAAAGGGGGAAACGGCAATAGCGAGTGGGAGTCAGACAATGTTAAAACAAGGAGAGCAGCAGGGGACAGAAGTCAGCAGAGACAGATCATGCAGGCGGCTCGCCCCGCTGGGACTGGAATTGCTGCAAACACTACAGCCAGAATTCAGGGCTTCACTAATTCTCGGCGTATGAATAGTAAATGCTTTCAATTTGAAGCGACATTTCCATGCAATTTAGCTGCATCGGTTCCAACCATGCTCTTTTTTCATAGCCAGTCAGCTTTATTGTTAAAGAAATGTTAGGGCATGAACACATAGAGCAAAGTGCATGTGTAACTTGTAAACAAGCCCCCTGGACCACCTCAGAATGCATCAAACAGCCCCTGGCGAAACAAAAGCAAATAGCATTGCTCTGGATTAATATCACAGGGCTGCAGGAGAAAAGAAATCACCTACTAAATCTTAGCTGCTCAGTTTCTTAAGAGACGGATAAACATTTTGCACATTAAATGGGTACCAACAGCTTGAAAATTACACTTCTGTTAGAAAATTTTATAATCACTATATTACAAGGAGCCATAAAATTACTGTGACTATAAAAAAAAAACTAAGAAAATATTTCTTTCACTTTTTTTCAGATTTCTTACTTAGAGCACATGACAATTTAATGGACAGCCAGTCTAAGTCTATTAAGGTAAAGACAGTGAGTCTTAAATCTTTCAAAGACCGAAATACTCAACTTGAAGATCATTAATACCCCCTCTCTGTTCAATGGGACTATTAATATCTTTCAGCTTAAGCACATGCTAAAATGCTATACCAGGACATTAGATGTTTTTTTTTTTCCTTTGGGAACTACATCTTTAAGACTTTCAAATGTCAAATAAAGGTAAATGGAAAAGTAGCAATAAACACATTTTAAAGACTGAATCCCAAATAACAAAGAAAACCATATTAAATGCAAATGAGTTTACCTTTCAAACAATATTTAAAGATTTTTTCCCTCTTTTACTTATTTGACAAAGCCAATTCCCATACACAGTAGATATGCTATGTGTGTGAATGCTTGTAAAGATACCAGCTATCAGAGGTTAAACTTCGTATGTCTTGAAAACTGACTTAATTTAATGGCATATTTGTTATTTGACATAGCGTAGGTTAACTCATTGCTGCCTTAGACTGCCTCAACCCCGAGGTTATGGTAAGTGACTATTCTCTTTGCAGTCTGCCACGTAAATCATGGATCACTGCTCTTCCAAATGATTACTGCTCACTTGTAGTCATGTCCTCTACTGTCTGTCAGCCAGTCTCTAAACTCTCTGCTCTTCCTCAACCGCTTTGCCTAATCTAATCAGGTCACTTATAAGAAGATATGAAATAGCATAGGTGTATTCTCTCTCTGGCCTCTCAGGACCAGTGAGAATGATCTTTTGTACCCAAAAACGTCCTCTAGAGGCCACTGTCTGCCCTATCATCCCTACCCAAGAGATCGAATACTTTCCTCTCGGTGCACTCTATACATGCTCCAGGAACTTTCCTCCCTCCTGGTTCCCTTAGAACTTGGTTCTCGCTTGGTTCTCTGCTACAATGTGACCACCCCAGTGACCTGCTGCCAGACACCAAAATGCATGTAAACATTTACATTCACTGTAGATTCTTGGTTTCTGCCAATACTCCTTTAGTAAGTTTAACATAAACTCTTCTTTTTATGACAATCTTATTTATAACCATAGTACAAAATAATCAAGTAACAACAGAAATTTTCCTTTCATCAGAGGCAAATTCTTCAATATCTACAAGGACGTTTCTGCCTTTATCGACTGCATGTTTGTGTGCATGAATGTGAAGTTCAATGTTTTTGTGAAAAAGAACTACAGCTAATTACAAGGTCTTTCTAGTACTTTTGGTACAAACCAAAAATACCGGGCCAAGCAAGGAATTGTACATTATTAGCATCCAAGCTGCCAAAAGGTTTCAACAACTTTATAACCCAAAATAACTGCTATATCGCGTAGTCTAAGGTCAGGCTTATTACTGTGCCCTCAAAGATATCAGATAGATGATGGTATTTCAACCTTCTAAGCTACTTTGTGCCACAGGAAAACACAAAGGGTATACCTTTGCCACAAACAAGCAATGCCTTCAGAAATAGCAAGAAACTGTTCAGCCAGAACACACCAAGATGATTCAGCAAGTGAAACATGCCCCATACTCCAGAGAAATCTCCAAACCTCCACCACAGAACACTCTATTAATGACACTGGGAAAATTCCCCTCTGATCACTTACTTGGCATTCAGTTTGACCTTGAGACTGTGAGCAACATACAATGGCCTGGACTCTTAGAAAGAAACAATCACGTATTGCTTTAGAACATTGCCCTGTCCTGTTCAGCATCTTGGCTTTAACTGTGCCCAGTCACGAGTATCTCAGGGACATTTCAGAAAACACTTGTCTTAATTAAAAAACAAACAAACAAACAAACAAACAACAGTAACATAAAATGGGCTAGCTAATTGCATTAAGTCCTGAAGCATGATACTGCAGAGTTACAATAACCTGAACACATGAGATGTAATGCTGACATCCTGGTCAGACCCAAGAATCAAACGAACAAAAAAAATTAGGTTCCCCATTCTACACACTAGTCTGTTATTATCTTCCACATTTCAAACAAGCTAATATCTAATACATCTAATATAAAGTATCTGCTAATATTTTTAAAATACTCTTAAGAATTTTGCCATGTCCAGAAATTGTCCTCCAAATTAAATTGCTATGAAAACACAATGTTTTTTTCTTTAGTCTATAGACAGATATTAAGAGATAATTTTATAAGTCCTATATCTAGAATCCTCCATCTTCAGTGTAGGTCTTAGATATATGTCATAGATCATAGAGGATGTTTGAGAAAGTCTTTGATCATTAACCATTACAATCTCCCGAAAGATTGTGGGTTTAAAATCTACGTAGTCACATGCATGAACAAGTTGCTCTGGAATAAGTTAACTCGATCCACTGTAATTGCATGAATGTGAAGTTTTATTTTATGACAAATGTAAATTAAGATAATTCACTCCCTACTGAACAGGCTGAGTCCTCAGTTAAGTAGCTGAACTACCTGGATTAACCTCATAGTTGCCAGAGGAATGAAGAACATACATAGGAATAATGCAGTCTATAGAAAAAAAATTCCTGAAAATGTCCTTTGATGGCTCTTTCATTGGCAGTTGAACGGTTTGGACACTTCTCTTTCTTTGAAAACACTGAAGAATATGGAAGAGAAGAAGTATCTGTTTCCAGTACAGAGTTATTTTGCTGTTAAAATGATAAAGATCAGGCCCAGGTTCAGATTTACTCAATGGAGAAGAAAGGAAGAGGAAAACTATGTAGCCTGTGGTATCCTAATCACTAATGCCCGGAGTTCTGGATGAGCTCCTGCTCATGTGATGCATTGCGAGCTAAATGGTTACATCACTCACCTACTCACATACATCAGCATTGCATCAGCATTCATACTGATTTTTATCACTTAAAAAAAAAAAAAAGGACCTTGAAAGACCTTGACATTTGGGTAGTACAGTAGTTGGCATCTCCTCCTACTAATACATCTGTGCTTCTTCCAAGGAAGACAGTTTGATGCATTCAGATAGCTAGTTGAGAAAGGTAAATTGCCCCAGATCACTCTACAGAAGATCACTACCTAGTTGATAGCAGGCCTTAGAAACCAGCAAAACTCACTACAGCATTCAAAGGAACAAATGGATTGCATAGACTCATATAAGTATTGTGCTCCAAGAAGTATAAACAGGTCATGTAAGAGACTAAGTACAATATAAATTCAGAGTTATTAAATTAAATGCAACCATTTACCCAGTGGATATCCATTAGATATCCATTTCATAATATCTTGCATCTTCAGTAGAACATGACAACTCAGGAAAACCAGTGAAAAGTACCCAGCTGGAACTTTTTGGGCACGAAGCATAAAATATTAAGTGAGGATCTATGTTATGTACTACTCAGGAGACCAGACCTTAGACCTCACAGTCCCCTTCTTGCCTGAAAATATCTGGACGGTAGCAAATGGTTGAAGACTTGTGGGTAATTTCTATTTCAGGTGTTAAGAATGCAGGTGAAGATCTGCACCTTGAATTGAGCATTCCTGGAAACAAAGTTCAGAGATGGCGTATCCTTTGGATAATCAGCTATAACCCTTCTTCTTCCCCTTGAAAACAGGGAAATTTGTTTTCAGATTTATTGTGTCAGATGGTGATCACTGGGGGATAACAGTGAACAAGGCATAGATTTTACCATCCCACAAGAATGAAGAATTAGTCCCTTTGGTTGAATGATGCTCTTGGAGATAATTAAGGGAATTCTGTCACCATCAGACAGTATAAAACCACAGCTTTTACACTCAGTGAAAGAAGGGAACCAACAAGACAAGAAGTGACTTTGCAAGACAACTGAGACCAACAGCCTCTCACTACAAGACTGCCAAATTCTACCCAATGCAGGATTATACTGAATAAAATATTCATTGAGCCTCTTGTGGCCTCCTGCCAAGTCCAATAGCCTTTGCTAGGCCCTTGGTGGAAAACACGGAAGAACCAGAATCCTCAGAGACATGCTAAAAAGCTACATTGAAGAAGTCTGCTCTGGACTATGTTTTTACCATCCTACCTGAGACTTATGGGAAGATTTCTGTGAGAATACGTCTGTGCAAAGATTTAGAATTTGGACTTCCCAGAGTAGTCTTGCTAGTAGCACTGCTTTCAGATATAAAATTACTTCGCATTCAGAGCTGCCCTTTGCTACCAGAGCCAACTCTTAGCTCCCTCTTCACCACTTCTTTTTTTTTTTTTTAAATCAAGCTTTAGTTCAGCATGTCTGAGGGCAGAAAACTTTATATTGAGGTGCAAGAGCATGTTCTTGCAGGCTCTGAAATCTATGTGGCACAGCATTTGAATGGATTGGTGTTTCACCTCTAAGCATTTGGTTCCTGTCCAGTTTAGGATAAAAGACATAAATTAATATAAAGATCTTACTTATAGTCCTTAGCTTTATCTCTGTCACAGAAGCATTTCTCAGTTTGCAGGAAAATTATAGCTGCTATTCAACAGTGGCATAGTAGGGGAACTGCCTTGCCAGCACTACAGTGCATGAGCAGTACTGCTTGAGAGATTGCACACTCCCACCTGCACTATACTTAGTTCTAGCCAACACTAATCATTTCCAAGAGACATCTACTACCATGCATTTCCTCTCAAAATACTGACTAATGGTGGATATCAATACAGCAAACGGATAGGATATATCACTTGGATATATCTGTTTCACATAATAGAAGGATTTAACTTTAAAGAATTTGTGACCTAAAAAATGTTCACTGCAATTGATGATTAATTAATTACAAAAGTGAAGACTTTTGTTCCAATTACAGTTGTTATCCTTATTGTTGTGCTAAAGCAAAGCACTGGGCTTCCCGGTGTGGGCTGTTTGTTTTTTTTTTTTAATGGGAGCCAAACAAATCATTCACTGTTAAAAGCTGGTTTCTCTTCTGAAGCCCTTTCTCACACATTTTTAGTGCCCCTTGACCTCAGGCATCTGCCACAGCAACACTTCTGCTCATAGCAGGGGAGAAGGTGAAGGGCTTCATCAGAAGCAGCTGCCAAAACTCTCCATGCACAGACTGGGGCGGAGTGATCATCCACTCTCAGCTGCCGTATGACCTGACTGCTGTCCTGGAATCTTCTCTAGCCCCAAGAGGTTCTAGAACATTGTGCTGCTCAGAAGATGAAGCCCTGATTCTCCTGATCAGTCTGTCTCCCACATTGCAGAAAACGCTGATGGGAAAGCAATAACACAAGCTCGAAGGGCCAGATTTTGCCCTCAGTTATCCTTATGTCAGCTCAGTAACAGTGGTTGCATTATACAGGGCAGAAAGAGGACCTATTTTTTATAGCTTCATGTGGTCTTTTATTGAGTTATTTTCAGTTTTAAAACAAGCATTACTGCATAACAGAAACACAATTGATATTTGCAAATGGTAGTTCTGAGGAAGGAAAATAGATACATGGAAAATAGTAACATATTTCTAATACATCTGTGTGAAAGACCTGATCTGCAGGTCTTGGAGAGCTTCCCAATACCCAGCGTTCCAAAGCACCAAAAATGGGATTATAGACATCTTTAAGCCACCCTGTAAAATGGAAACATGCAATGGCATCAGAAAAAGAAAAGAATAGGAGAATGTGGGGAAGGGAGGATCTGGGTACATGTGTTTGTGAAAGGAAAAGAGCATATGCAAGAAGAAATGTCTACAAAGCTTGTTCAGTATATTGAACAAACTTTTCTGTACTGTATGTGTTATTGACACCTCTGTGATTCATACTGGCAAATTGTATAAAAGATCTCAAAGCATTAATTAAAGCGTTACAAAATGTAAGCATCTTGGTCCATTAAGTAAATATCATTCTAACTCCTAAGCATTTATTGGGGCCCCTATGTTTCATTTACCAAAATTTACAGATGGCAGTGGGAATTGTTCCACTGTCCTCAACATTCTTTCGATCTGATACCAATGCCACAGAAGCTGGACAACTTGCCCAGTGATCCTAACATGAACTGGCAGGCTTTTTCTTTTCAGAGCAATCATCATAAATTGGTCAGTAAAATCTTTAAAAGACACTAGACTCTAGCAGTGAAATCCTGGTAGAATTAAAATCAATAGCAAAACTCCCTGTGATTCCAGAGTTTCACCTAGAGTTTACCTGCACAGGTCATGCCTGCCACATTGCTAAAGCCAGAAGCAGTTGAAGAACACTGGAAGCACAGGTGAGCTTTCTGGGTGGCACAGCTTCGGATGTCTGAGTAAAAGAAGCAGTCATTGGAGAGCATTTATAACAGCCAATAAGACACATGGATTTCTATATTTCTAATGCAATTAGAATTTAAATATGACTATGCAAATACCTGTACTCTAATTGGGATAAAAATGCAAGGATTTCCTATTCTTGCATTGTTACCCAGCAACAGCTGCAGTCGTACAATGGCAATCAGCCTCCTGAAACCAATCAAAATGCAAAAAATTGCACAACTGGGGAAAAGAGCTATGCACTATTTACATATGCAGCATTACAGCAGTTTGATCATCTGAGGCAACTCAGTTTTGTCACAATTTTGACACAGAATTGCTTATAGTGAGCACAGCAATCCTATGCAGGGAAGTTCTTCTCACTAATAGACCACTATGCTAAATCACCAATGTAATCGTGCACGTTTACCTGCTACCAGAGTTTGGCCACAGGATCCACTACCTCATGCAACAATTGCTTTGCTTGTCCTGAAGCTCTTCCTGCCCGTTGCAGAAATTCTTCTTCTTTCACATATTCAACAGGGTCAACTATCATCTTGTGTTCTGTCTCTCCTCACCAGCTCAAATTATTTACCTTCTCTATTTGTCTATTGGATCAGTCTTTAAATACTAACTATCGAGTAGAGCTTGCCATTCTCTTTGGACATGTACAGCAGAAGTCCGAGCGGTAATCAAAATAGGCTGGCAGGCAACGAGCTATGCCACCACTGCAAACATGTATAGGTCCTGAGGTATGTTTCACTTCTGGATCTCTAAATTCCCATTGCAAATATTGAATGTAAGAAAATTGTCATCCTTTGCTGCAGTTGAAAGAACCAGCCTGCTTACAGATCAATCTCCACAAACTCACAGCTCCAGCCCTCATCCCTTGAGTGCAAACTAGGGAAGAGGACATCTACTTACCATATTTGAGGAACCTCCCCTTAAGTCCTGAATTAGTTGATAGCCTAGGCACTACCAAAAGATCTCAATGACTGTAAGTAGCTCTAGTACTTATGCAGAGATTGACTCGGGCGACCATTGCACCATGCTTACAGTTCTCCTGCTTTCAAACCACAGCCGCTGCTTTTAACTTGTGAGAGAGAAGAGAACCATCCGATTCTGAATCGAAGAGCAGCTTCAGTTTTCAAAGATTTGTCTATTTTCCAAATATATTAGCTAGAGTAAACAAATAATGAAAGATAGTTGTCTTTCTCTCTAACATTGTATTATGATAGTCCGAGACTATCATAGCTACCATGATGCAATTAATTCTGCCAGATGTGTAAAAATTTGCATATATTTTTATTAGACTTTGACTTGCCATCTGGCAGCAGCATTTTCCCCTACAAAACTTCCTTAGTTCTCAAAAGTGTTTGCTTTCCTAAGAAACTGACCGAAGCCAATGCTGAAATTAATCAGAACTTGGACTTTTTTCACTTTGCACCTTGATAAACTAGTCAGCACAAAGTTCCACGCGGCTGTGACTAGATCATTACCAATATCTGCAGCAGCTGGCTGGTCTCCACCTGCTCCGTGTTTACTGAAAGGCAGGATCAGCCTCATCCAATAGCCAAATCTTTTAGTTTCACTTTCTTGCATTGCTTTTTCTTTTTATATTTCTCTGGTTTTCTTTTGCAGCTATGCAGTCACAGGAAACAGGACCTCAAAAGGTCACATAACCCATCCCTTTGTCCCAAAGCAAGATCAAATATATCAGATTGTATTACCTCATTACTAAAAGTATTTTTTCTGCTTTTTAAGATAAAATCTTTTTTTTCTACCCCATATCTATAAAACTGAGTAACCACATAGTTTTTCGCAGGGTACAAGAAATAAACAGTGTCACTCATTCCAAGAATGAATAACAACTGTAGCTTGTAACTACAGAGCCTGACATATTCCTACACTTTCATTTCAAGAATATTTTTAGCAAAATCATATATTCAGGAATTTTACAATTAACTAACACTTCTGCTGAATTTTCAGCTTGCCACAGAGATCCACACCCATACATTACAAAAATCAAAGATGATTACCATTGAAATTGTCTGGAATGATGAAAGTACACTGAGCCTTCAGTATGCAGTACACTCTACATCAAGATGTCCTGGTTTGGAATAGCTTATCTTAATCAATCCCCTGCACAGGATCACCTACATACATGCATTTGAGGCAAGTGGGAATTGTGCCTCACCTACAATTATAACAGTGTGTCTTATCTTACAAAAAGTGGGCCTGATTCTTGTCTTGAACATACTGATGTAAGACAGGACTGATGATGGAGAGTTCAGGGGTATGGCATCAATATACAAGACGACTACACACTCTCCACAACTATACACAAACCAGTCTCTACCAGTTTTGGCTTTGTAGTTACTGATATGGAGAGCACAAAAAGTAATAATCTTGTCTGTTTTTTCAAAACACTGCCCCATAATTGTTTCACTGAAATCCACAGTGAGAGACAACGATTAAGCTGTATTTCCCACAAGTTAGCCAGGTAAGTCAGCACCATGTTCTTCACCCACAGCTGACCTTGACTCACAGTAAAACAGCAGTCTTGTCTCTACAGGATGTCTAACATGCATATGCTATTCTTGCTAGAAGCCCAAGTCATGAAACTAAACACCTTGTGCTAAGTGCTGTAAAAACACACAAGAAAAAGATGGTCCCTGTAGAAAAAGCACACCTGCTTTGTCAGTCATAGAGCCTTAAAATACAGCTTCAAGTGATTTCACATCTCACTATCCCCTATGACTCTGTCTTTATCTCTTCTTGACATTGCTGAGAACAATCTCATTTTGACGATGAGTGCAAAACAGATGTCACTGCATGTGTGATATCATGTGAAAAAATATCAAAACCTTAAAGGTGAGCAAAGATTCTATAAACTGCTAAATCACGTCAAACCTAAGAGTATTTTGAAGTTAGAAATGTGCCTGAAGGCCCGCTATAAAAAGTAGAACTTTTGGTGAAAGAAGCTCTGTCTCTTTAAAAGGACATCCCAAATTTTGATTTTCGAATTTAAACTATAAATTATATTTTTTTAATTCATAATTACATTTATATCTCTACTCTGCATTCACACCTGACATTCTGCCAGGCCAGCAGTGCCTGGTTATTCAAGTTACTCAAGTTCTTCTTGCAGCAGTACCTGGGTACATTCAAAAGTAAGTACAATCACTGGACACACTGAATTTATGCTAGCGCTACAAAGAGAAGAGTTTGATCCCTAGTGTCCTAGCTGTGTCCAAGGGGATTTTTTGTCTCTCTAAAGTGAACTGAACCTATCTGTCTCCTATGCACAGCAAACGAAATAGAATCTTGTATTTTTCCATTTTATTTTTGTATCAGGCAGCTCAGTGTCATCTCTGATCCGTGAATCCTAGAATGCTTAGGGTCAACACCGACCAGCATAAAGGTAAGCAGGAGACAGAGCAGCATGATGTTTTGTTATGGAAACATAAAAATTACTTGCTTTCATTATTCCACAGTGTCACTACTCATATTAAAACAAATGTATTCCTTAACACAAAGTGAAGACCTATTAAACAATGAACCAATCTGAACTGTCCTACCCCAGTTTTGTTTCTAAGTCGTGTTTACTGAAGTGCACAGTTCCCTGTTTTGTCCTACTCCTCTGGACATTATGTCTTTTTTTTACACTTTTTACTTTAATTTCTGTGATACTATAAAATAACTTAAAATGGGAAGGACTTACTTGGCCAACCATAGAATCTCCCCATTGATACTGAACTGATTCCTACTGTATCTTTTCCAACTTGCAATAGAAATATGTTTCTATGATTAAAACCAGAATGATTTTTCAGAACAGAGAAAGCAGGTAGAAGGTTTTTTAAAAGATATTTTTCAGTGATACTGGCCTTCAGCTTGCATTCTCCTGCCACCCTTCTGACCTGTGCAGATGTTGTGGATTCCCTTTCACCACCTGATCCAACAGAAGAGTCGGCTCTTGGCTCTAGGGATGTTTCTATTCCCAGTGACATGTGGAGATGCCAGAAATAAAATTACCTGTACATGGCAGTATCAGGTGAAGTCAGTATAGCTATAGCAGCATACTCTATCATCACTTTTAAACAGAGTTAGAGAATCTGATTTAAATACACTTCCTTTTTTTCTCACAGCCTCTCATGTGCTTTCACAATACTTGCATGCTACTGTGTAGACTGAACTTTGGACTTTATTATGGCTCTATCCTGATTTGAACCCCTTGGAAAAGAGGATTGGACTGGACCTCCAAATATCCTTTCCAATACAAATTTTCTTCGAGCCTGTAAATTATATACAGTATGGTCTCTATAGCAAAATAAGCTCTTGGATGAGCTGTTAACTACAAGGCCTAGCTGTCACAAGTACTGTTTTATTTTTGACGTTAAATAAAACACTGTTACTCCTATACTTCCTTATTTCTTAGATCAGCATACAGAGTTTTAACATTTCATTAAGGCATATTACGTACAAATATTTTATGTCACTTCATCATAACATGCTATCCCAGGTGCTCAATAATCCACTTGCTCTCAAAAAAAGCCTACTTGCAAAACACACAACAAGAGGGAAACATGAATTATGCTTTATTCAACCCACTGGATTCCTTATCTTGGTAAGTCTATCAGCCTTGTAAAATTTCATAGTCCAGATTCTTACCAGTTTTTTAAAAAAAGAAAAAACAAACATGAAAAAAATAAACAAAAAAACCCACAACTGAGGATCTACTCAACCACCTTGCACCTTCTACAGCTATTCCTGCACAGAGTGATTAAAGCCAGCTCTGGTATATTTGCACACCCTGCACCCATACTTGACCCTGTTGCTGGAGGCATACTATTACTGGCTTATTGACAAATAAGTAGATGACAGAAAAGAGAGAACACTCATTGAGTGGAATGAAAATGGACTCATACCTCTCCACCCAGTTCACCAGACAAAAGCTAGTAAAGACTCATCTAACACTTTTACTCCCTTTATTCTTTTTCAGGTTGCTTCTCAGGTGGTACCATCACACCAAAATCTCTTCAAGCAGTAGTGTCTGTCACAGATCTAAAAAGCAACATCATGCTATTTACCACCATCAAGGGGAACCCGTTTTTATTTTCCCTCCTCACTTCCTTGCTGGCCTATAGTAACAGGTTTTTTTTAAAAAAAACCTCTAAGATTAGTGAGTAGCCTAGGTTAGAAATGCTAGTGCTAACACTTGCAGGTTTGCTCTCATGCCACACTGTCAATTCACACAATGTCTTTTGTACTAGAAAAGATGCAATGACTGTTACTAACATCTGAAAAAGGGCAAAAAGGGCAAAAGGATCAGGGTAACGGTGTACTGCAAAGCAGTGTACAGCTAATTTATATGCAAAGCTATCTATAATTCACAAAAGCATTCCACAAGTTGCACAATGTTACACAAGCAATGAGGTGTATCCAAATCTATTTTCTATATCCCTGCCATACAGCGACAAAACTGGAATCTCTACAACTGTAAATGAGCCTCAAGTGATTACTGTTGTTTTATTGAACACAATTTTTTGACCATACAGGCTCAAACGCAGATGCCTAATGTTGAATCCCCTTCCTCTCATGTCTCCTAACCAGGGACATGAGGCTTTCCAACAGTGCCTGGTGAACGCTTGGAAAAACAAGCCACTTTGGCAGAATGTAGGGATACGCGGATCTCAGTCCCACTGAACTAAAAAAATTTGTAGGAGACAGTACCACATAAATTTTTTCAAATCCAGCTCCAGAAAAATTTTGACATGTGAGGTTAAATTATTCATTCTTGTTAATTTAAAATGAGATGTTTGGCAAATCAAACAGTAGTAAAGTCGTATGAGTTTAACTGGATTGTTTGATTTAACCAAAAGTATTTTGCATGTAATTGTAGTTTATTTTGTAACATAAGTTAAGGAAGTACTAAAAAAGCCATTTCTAATAGAAAATTGAACAATTTCATTCCTGAAGGAGAAATATTGTGATTTTTTTCCATTATTATCCTACTTATAGCTTTTTATAATAATAACTCAAAAAGTTCTCCAGTTTTAGTCAATATGCAGTTTATTTTCTCTCAAAACTTCATTTAAGTAGTGAACTTGATCTCTGACTCAAATGCTTAGGCCCTAATTCTGTGAACACTGAAGTTTTACCTATGAGTAGCAGACGAATAGACTTATGAAGTTCAGTATGAGCACCCAGGTGAGTATGTCATAGGAGAATCAGGATTTTATTCTGCTATGCTCTGTCTATAAACAGACATCTTGTTTTCTAAAGCATAAGATCCCTCCCAATGTTCCTGGCAGACATCTGCGATTACTAATATATAACGTAGTCGGTTCTCAAGATTTGCAGCAATACATTCAAACTTATTTATTGTCTCATACGATGCATGTAAGAGTTTACATACTTAAAGCAGTTGTATGCTCTTCATTTGCATGTAGATTTTTTTACTTATGTGAGTAAAATCTCTGTGCACAGTTGAAGGCAGCAAAAAAGCTTAAAGAAAGATGAAGGAAGAGAGGCAACAGCTGAATATATTTAAAAGACTATTTTCTGGAAGCAGTTAGGATCTTGCCACAAATTATTATGACGGTATCAGTTATACACTGCTTAGTAAAGACAAAGGTTGATTAATACAGATATCCTATGCCTTTGAATTTGATACTGTTTTGACCATTAGTGTTTCAGGGTACCTGTAAGCAACCTGCCTCTGGAGAGGACAGTAAAATACTTCTTGGCTTATGTAATGGGTGTGATACCTCTTGGGGAAGATTGTTTTTAAGCTTACCACAACCAAGGGAATGGTTGATCAAGAAACTACTTAGAGCAGTGACAGGCCAAACTCAAATTTCATATCGAGGCCTTTGGGCAAAATGATAAAGGAATCAAGAATTCAATTGATAAAGCACGGATTAATAATTATATTTTAAATTTAATTGCTTTGAAAGCCATACCAGAAAAGTAAGTTAACAGCTGAAAAACCTAGAAACTAACACAAAATGCATTCTTCCCCTGAAGAAATTCTCAATGACTTCAGTGGAACAGGATTAGGCCACTGGCTCTGTAGATGTAGCCATGCAAATGTATTGTCTCCTTGTACTAATATAGATGTCTGGCAAATTCTTTTTGCTGTTACCATGGCTCTAACATTTTGATGTTTCAGCAGAAAAATAACAGTTAAGTGGATGTGTGAACACTAACTGAGACATTTTTAGTCATTTTAGGGTTACAGTTAACAGTGAGGTCAAAATATCTTCTTTAAAAATGTTAAGCTATGATCTGAAATCTGTCATTCTCTTATATGAAAAATCATAGTATCAAAGATAAATTTTTCAGAGAAGCTACTGATTTTGCTTTCTTGTTTTCCAGTACTCAGCTTTTTTTCTCTTCATCCTTCAGCTGGCCAAAAAGAGGGACAGGTGGGATCTCCTGACTTACTTTCATCCTTACATCAAAATACTACAGACGAGTAAGAGAGGCATCTATTTCTCCTGCAGCCAATTATTTTAAAGTCCAGCCTACAGCAGAAACCTTTCCCAGTAACAGCTGTGCCATTCAACAGCTCTTGGGAGCACAGTTTGACTAGGACTCATGCTACCTTGAATCATGGAATCATAGAATCAGAAAATATTTCAAGTTGCAAGGGACCCATAAGGATCACCAAGTCCAACTCCCTGCTCCTTTCAGGACTGCCTAAAACTAAATCATATGACTAAGAGCATCATCCAGACGGCCCTTGAACTCTATGGAGGCACTTATGAAGGCCCACACAAATACAGTGTTCTCCATAAATCACTCTTCTAGATAAAACATTTTGGAATTCAGGGCAGTTAACATAATTTGCAGACGTTTTTGGGGTAAATACTTGGCAATGCATTGTGGGACTCCAGAACTCTGCCTATGGAATTTTAAGAGTTTAGACTCAGCTTCGCCCAATTCCTGCTTTCTTCATGCTTTTTTCTTCTTTCACTTCCCCATGTTCATGCTTCCAGTTTTCCATACTCAGTCTATAACAACATTAGAAACATACACAGAACACATCAGTGGAGTTCTTACGTCCCTTTTATAGGTCAGTACCTGTTTCCCCTGCATGTGCCGAGCTTCAATTTTATCAGCAGATTTTTCAAGAAAGAAAGGAAATTGAGGAGAAGCAGATGATGGAGAGAGAAAATAAAACTTGCCATGAAGTACAAGTATTCCCCAAGTGGTTAAACACAGTAAGACTCATGACATTCAGCCTTTGGAACAATCATGGTGGAAATCTAACATGGTCAATAGCAGAAGCAAAACTTTTAGATACAGGAGATTGTAATTCCAGTTCCTGTAATGATGTGCTGAGTTTATATCAACCTTTCAATGGAAATGCCTCAAAATCAAAAGCATTTATACCCTCAGAAACTAGTGGTGTACTGTCTCTGGGAACCTGTAAAGCATGATGCTACCAGTGGTTTGCAACTTGGTGTTGACAAATCTACTGTGAACATTATTATAAAGATGTAAGAACTGTGATTCATGCAAAGTATATGAAAGCAAGAAAATCTGTAAGCAAGACATCCCATTTCTGCTTCTTTTAACTTCCAAGTATGTAAACACAAGTAAGACTTTTGAGTAGTTGCATGTAGCAATAATGTCTCACTAAGTTCTGTGCAATTACAAAATCTATGTAAAGTTCACATTTCTAGGAATCCATTGCAATACAGTTCTCTAGACTGCAATATTTATAAAGATACAGTTTATTAACCGAAATTCTCAAAAAGCTGCTCTATCTTTTCTTTCCTAGTTCCTGAAGTGATTTACCTGGCATCTGGAAACAAAGATACAAGAATTGTTCAGTGGCTTCCAATGTATATTTGGTAAATTAAAAACGCCTCTAAAAACAAAAAATGAAGATGCTTTCAGTGAGAGAAGAAAGACTGGTGGTTCTGAACACAAAAGAGCAATTATAGGAGTCAATCGAATACAATTTCTGGAAGTCTCAGAAGCATACTCTGATATGTGTTATTGGCAGCACTGCTTTGAATCTGCTTGTTCTGCTCTTTGAGTAAGCTATACTTATGACTGCTAAAAAATTGAATTTTAAGTTAACCACATTTTACTGAATTTGGCAAGAAATGCAGGTATAGGAAAAGGGTGTTCCATATCAGTTTTTTAAACAGAACAAATACATCACAGTTTTCACAAAATAAAAATTTATTAACCGTAACAAACAACATATAAAATGACAAATAAGAAGTGCAGGGTGCATGAGTCATTAACATATGTGCACTCTTGTCATATGCCCTTATTTTCCACTGGAGTTGGCTGGAATTAACACTGTGGCAATCTGTGCTGGCTCTTGGGCAAGTAGGAGGCAAAGAAATAAGGTATTTGGGATGAAACCTGCTCCGCAGAGCTGTCTATGAAGCACGGTGGCTGCTGCAGTGAACTGACTGTGTGTTTTGTTCCATACTGCTTTGTAGTGCCCACATTTGCTAAATCAGGATGCTCATTCTTCAAGGTAAAGTATTCAAGTGTGCATTTTCTCCAGTGTGTTGCGTCACAAAGGCCAAATAGACCTATGGAAAGGATCTACCCTTTTCTTTTTTTTCTTTCTTCTACTCATCATCTGCTCCTCTCAGTCAAGGTCACTCATATGCAACAACAAAACAAAAAAGGCATTGTTAGATTGAAAAGGTCATAAATAAAAATCTTTTCCCACACATATTTTTTCTCATAAAATAAGAAATGGGTCAGCCTTATGGTGGGCAATTTATAAAGTCCATCAATGATGGCTACTTGATAGCTACAATGATGACTACAATGAAGTCTACCACCTTTTGAAGAGCTGGCATACAAGGTATGGACTACCACATATACCAGCTGTAAAAACATGGCAGTAACTATGACTGAACAAGCAATGACCTGTTCATACAGGGCAGGAACCACTGACAAGCTGGAGCAGCTGGAGTTCACCCAGACACACATTACCAGCCTTTTTGTAACAAACACTCCTCCAGACCTGATAAAGGTGAGGCAGTAACACACTGTAAAAGGAGAATTAAAACAGGCCTTCACAGACTACGCATTTTCAAAGCGTAAAGAATACATGGTGAAAAATGCTGACAGTGTCCTGAAGGTAAAAGGGGATGTTCATGCCAACATCAATCTGAAAATAAAGAAATGGAAATGGGTAACTGCTATTGTTTAATTCAGTGATCAGGTTCTCTGAACCAACAACAAAATGTCTCTATTTGCTTTCCCTGAATAAAAAATAAATGTTTTGAATTTGGTTTCATCTCAGAAAACAATGGACTGCATGTATGAAGGTTCATACCACATGTCTACATTTTATTCACAGAAAACACCATTTTGGCAACCAATTACAAGACTGCTTGCAAACAGTATTATGTTTCCCACCTGTTTTAATGGCATACTAAGGTATCTGGTTCAACGCCATTGGTTTTGGCCCTGCATGCAAAGAAGTGATATTTAACCACAGAAATTCTACATGCCCGCATACATTTATGTATATTTAGCACACATTTATGAATATTAGGTGTGGTCTAGTCTATCTTTTTTTTTTTTAATTTATGATTGACAGAGCATATAGGAGTGTTGTTAAAATAAACTAGCCATGTAAAAGGCATTTTCCTTGTTCCCTGTCCCCTTATAATTAGACACTATTCTAAGAGAGGGATTGAAGAACTCAAGGGAATGGGTAAATTCTTAGGCCCGTGAAAGAAAGTTTAAAAAAAAAAAAAAACAAGAAAAAGGAAAAACAGACTAGCAGAAGTAGCATATGCAAATAAACCTACCTGAGCTTCCTTTGCTTTTCCAGCTGGTCTTTGGGTTCATGAAGTACTCCTGACTTCCATCCAAGTATGCCTTCTGACTCCTCTGTGTATGCCTTCTCAACAAGCTTGCAGTCCATATCCATTTCTGAGGTTCTTTTTCTTCTCTTTTTTGAGGTCATATATCCAATGGTCATAGAGTTCTGATTTTCTTTAACAGCAAATTGTGTATACTGGTCAACTGGACCTCAGTTTTTCCACTGGCAGCTTCCTTTTAATTGAAGGTTCGATTATTTTTCCCTACCATGACATTGTTACTCATTCCTTTCATCACAGCCTCTGCACCTTTTACTTCCAATGTCCAAAAACCACCTTAGTTCTTGTAAGAATGCTGCAGCCTGGGCTGCACCTACTATCCCTGAGGAATGAAGTATGCTACTTTCCTAGAATATGGAGATCCAGTAATTCTACACAATTCCACCCATAAACTCAGGTAGATCCAAACATGTAGAGTATTTTAAAAGTTTGAGAAAAAAATATTTTTTTTCATCATTGGAAGTGATGAAAAATGGAGTTTGATGAAAACTGGAGTTTGAGATTGGGAGCGGAATGGTCACAGCCAAAGGGTCAGAGGATTATTAAATTCTTGATGAACTGAAGTTTGTTTCTCTTAGTAAATAAGTAACATACCACCTGTGCAGGCATCTTACCACTGCTGGAACAGACAACTTTCTCTACATGTGAAGACAGTTTAACTTGACCTACGTAAACTGTGGGTGCTTCCTAGCAAGACCCAGAATGGACTTCGTGTGTGCACGTGCTGAAAAAACGCAAGCATCACTTCGTAGTGTCAACTCCAAGCCCAAGGAGTTTGTTTTTCTAGATTTTTAAATCAGTCAAACTATGCTGCATAACCAAGACACTGTAGAAATACCATTCTGAATTCATAACAACTTGTCTTAGACATATCAAGAGCACTATAAAGATACACAGAAAATAAAAAGCCCTGCACTCAATCTTATAATTCTCTATGACATAACAGTTCTATTTCTTCTGAAAGAGACACATACCCAAAAGACAATCCTGAATATTTATGCATGGGACATGACAGCCACGATGTATGCAAAGTTGTTATAAACATAGTTTCATATTTAAACATGGGCCTTTTCCTCTTCAGACAACAGAGGAATTGATTGCTAGGATCTCTGAAAGATTACAAAAACAAATCGCCAGTGCTTATTTAGAAGCTGGACTAGAAAACGCTACTCAGAAATCCAGAAAATCAAGACATCTGATTTAACAGCTAATTCTGGGGAAGGAGATAAGAAATAAAGCAATGAGCCACTGACTCACAGTATCACAGGAGGCCTGGGGAAACCCTTTCAATGGTATTCCTTACGCAAGAGAATGCCCTGCTGCAGCACTGGAAGGAACACCAGAGCATCTACTCCAAAAGAAAGAACAAGCAGTCCCTACAGCTTATCCTCATAAAAAATCTTGGATATTTTCTCTTTCTGCATTTTGGCTATTTTATTTGAACCAAGGAATTGTTCAAGAAGTGACAAAGATAGACTAGGTTAAATGCTGTAACATGGTACTTATTCACACCACATTAGGCAGAGGAACACTAAAATTAGGCATAAAATTTTATTCCCTTGGTAATATCCTCCAGTATTGGCTAGAGACAGGAGGAGAAAAGGGAATTTCCCTTTGAAAAATAAAGCAAGCTAATGATATGTTATATAAATATTGTGGCATTACATCTTTCAAGTATCACCATTTCGGGGGGGGGGGGGAGGAGATGAAATAGAACATCACCAGAGAGACTGTAAAAAATAAGCCATTCAGTGAGCAGTCTAAAGGCTCTTTGAATGGTTATGATACTCTCCTTTACATTCTGTCTGTAAACAATCTTATTAATTTCAATTAATTACAAAAACATGAGAAAGTGAGGAGATGTTTTCTTTTGATTTCCCTGGAGCCACATGAGAAAAATGTTTGGCCTACCACTCCATAAGAAGGTATTACAGGCCTGATCCAAAGCTCATTGCTGTTTTTCCTTTGGGGTCAGGAGCAGGCTCATGCGAAGTAGGAATAAAACAGCAGCCTCTTAAAACCTATCATGAAAATAATTTTTTAAAAATTGCTGCTTTGCACTGATTCTCTTCACCGCTGCACCTAGTGACGGACAGCACTTGCCGGATTCAGACTGAAACAGCTGAAGTTACGCCAAGAGTACATAGATCCGTAGTATACCATGCCCTTTTTAATCAACTTCCTGATTAAAAAATGCCATGCTGACACAAGGCATGAGAGACATAGACTTTTAATATTTCACAAAATAATAGACCCCGGTGCTGATTTGGTTGAAAATCTGTGATCTTACAGATGTTTATGAGTTTGCCTGGCGCAGAGCTATAATCAACTCAGTTATGATGGACCCTCAACATACATAACATTTATCCTGAAGGGAACTGGTTTCTGAAACCAATTGCCCAGATCCATTAGGCTGGTGGGAGTTTCAGCAAACCAAAGGGTCTACTGGCAGACGCAACATTGATTTCTTAATGTTTACAACCTACCAGACAGTTCTATACCAGACCTGATATGATAGATCTCTGTGGGGTGCCCTGCAGCCTTGGTTATTTCCACAACCAAGTTGGCTAGTTTCATTACTTGGTGACTGTATTCCACATCTGCAGTTTCAGTGCAAACATACTGAACTAGTACATACACTGCAAATCTGATCTGAGATCAGGTTTTAAATCCAATCTAATAAGGATGTTTACTGTTTTCCTGGCTAAAAGTATGATCCCTTTTAAGGGATCAAAAATCCCATTGTGGTTTTCATCTGTCTGTCTCCACATCCTATTCTCCCTCCCAACACAAGATATTCCCCCTTCATCTCAGTTTCATTATGGTTTGCTGCTCTATGGCTAAAACAGGCAGAGTGGTTCTAATCAAAGCGAAATACTGTGAAGGATTCTGGAGAGATAATCTTTGACAACAGCCTACAAAAGCTTTGATTTACTCTCCTTGTGACTTTTTAATCTGGGATATGTGGACAAGATGATGCTATTTGGTCTGTGCCCATTTTCATTCCATAGAAATCTGGCTGCACTTCTGTTTAAAACATCATTGATAATCTTATTAGCATTTCTCATCACTCCTATTATGGGAAAGAAAAGGTCAGTAAGTAAATCTATAGCCATAAAGTTTTCTTGTACTATACTATCACGAACTTCACATCTTTATTCAAAGTTGATCAACATGATGCAAACATTTATCAAGTTCAGGCAAATTGATATTAAATTCAGTATTTCTGTAAGGATACTCAGTGTTGTATATGTAGTTAATATCAAAGTGCTTTTCCACCACTGAATCTCACAACAAAACAATGACAATGCTTACAGTTGATAAAGAAATAGGTTTTACCACAGAGAACTTTGTTTTATAAATGTGCTTGTGCAATGCACTTAAAACAAAATGTAACATGCTGATTTCCCATGGAAATGCTAATGGATGGGAATTATATTTTCATTGTTTTGGAGTCCACATAAAAGCCTGAGTGGTGCAGAACAGTTTTCAAGATAGTACTTTTTTTGCCATTCATATAGCAAAGTTTCTCCACCTAGCTAATAAATTGCCGCATATGTGTATGCATGTATGTGGATGGCATCAAAATACTCTTTTGCATATCTTATTCATCTCCTCGACACAAAAGTTAAACTAAATAGAAAAGAACAGAAAAAAAAAAAAAGGGGACACTCAAAAATGGTTCTTAGCAAATCTGGAAAAATAATACACCTCTGAATACAGTGAAGTAGCTCCTCTTCTTTCTTAATTGTCTTTGTCTGCAAACACACAGTTGCTCAATTCTATAATATGTAAGATACAAGACTGTAGAGTAAAACAAAGTCATATCGTGAACTAAGAACTGGTACGATAAAATCAATGCCTTTTTTGAAAATGTGGGCATATAACTGGGTATTTGAATCTAAACAAAGAAACGACTGCAAATATTTAGTATTTAACTATTGCTCTTGTTGGTTAAAATAATGGGGGGGAGGAGGAAAACATTCACTCTCCAGAAAGTTCAGGCTGTAAAATGCATACAAAATTTAATCTACTCTTAGATTAGTTTAAAATGTACTGAATTCCGCGTTTACTCATTGTAATCACTTATTCTTCTCTTTGTGTCACTTCAGAAATCAATATAATTTTTTAAAAAATTTATAATCATTACTTTTTTCCCCAGTGAAAATTCCTGTTTCATTGCTTACAGTCTTATATCACTCGGTATTTCTAATCTTAGGAGTGTTATGTTGCCATCTCAATTGTTTTCAAATGTGTCAAATTGCAAACAAGTATAAACATTCACCAGACTACACCACCAAGTTTAACCTCATCATTCCAAACTTAAAGAACCTTGATAAATCATCAGGAGTACCTGCTAACTGCCTACTAAGGGTTAACAGTTTGTTCCATTTTTTTTTGTTTGTTTGCAGAGTGACACGACAAAGACTTTTATTTGTTTGGTAAATTTTGAAGATAAACTATCACACAAAACTGAAATGTCAATTAAAAAAAAAAAGAGGTAAAAACTAAATATCATTCGGAACCATATGCTGTTGTTCTCCTAAACAACATAATTAAAGGTAACAAAAACCCCACGTCTCTCAAATTTAAGCAAATCATTCCTTAAACTGCTCTACAATAGTCACAAGAACTATGTGAAGACAGTTAAGGATAATAATTTCTACTTAACCCCAACCTTAACTGCAGTTTCAAAATCAGGTCAGTTAAAATGAAAATCACCATTTTTGAGGAGATTAAGAATCATCAAAATTGAATAAAAATATTCCTAAATAACTACATGAAAAAAAGCAAATGCAACTAAATGTTAAAGCCCCCCATATTTTATACACAGCATCAGAATTATATAAGAAATGCCTATCAATGGATGCTCTGTTCGAGAAGTGGGATTCCAGTCTGACTCAGTGTTATTTTTTCACAAAAAAATACGTAATTCAAAGATAGCTTTTTTATTTTCTTCTTTTAATAAAGAAGCCTTTATAAGGACACATACATAACGGAGATATTTGGAGCTAAGAGAATCACTAGTAATTTGTCAATCAATAACTTCGGTTTTTAGCATTACTAGTGAGTTTGTGTTAAATAAGCATTTTTTTCCTTTCAACCAAGAAAATGCATACCACACCAATCAAAACTATTCACATCTGAGCTTTCATTGAAACAGCAGTTGCTAATTTTACAGGTCTGCCCACATTGTTCTAGAAAATAGGAAGCCGAAATCTGACATTTCCAGCAGACCTTATTAAAACAACAGCCACTGAGAGCTCGATCTCGTTTTCCCTGGAAGCAATGTCAAACTCCCCGTTGACTTCAGGGAGAGCAGGATCGGGCCCTGAGCTGCTCAGCCTCCTCCAGCTCTATGCACAGGAGGACGTGTTGAGGAGCTGGGGTGGAAGACGTACAAACCTCAGCTATTCTTTTGTTAACTGTCCAAAGAGTTGAACTTTCCATTACTTTGTGAACAACAGCAAAGTGCCCTGCAAACAACAACGATTAAAAAAGGACATATTTACCTTGAGGAAATAGCAAAGGGAAAGCCGTAGAATTGCAAAACAAAGTAGTCCAAATGAATTATCTATGCATGCAGTCCAAACGTGCACCTTCAAGTAGGCCACGGTCTGTCAAGCAGTCGCCTCGGCACCAGCCACCCTGCCTTCCATCTTATGAGATTCACCCAGAAAATTGCCAAACCTGCTCCACGACAACAAAACTCTCCTAATGCTTTTGAACGCCCACCATTTGTTCTCCATTCATCCAATCAACTTTCCACTGCACATCTTCTCCTGCGACCGAGGCTCAGAGGCAGGATCCCTTCTCATCTGTATGCTAATTATTTTGCCACATGGACAAAAGTAATAATGCTTTCAGACAGGAAACCAACGGGCCTGAAGTCGAAGGCAGAAATTAATAAGTTGCCACCACTGAACGCTGAGAAGACGGGCATGCGTGCAGCTCTGTGGCTGATGGATCAGCTGTACCCTCCATTTAAGAGCAGCAGAGAGGCGACGGGCGGGAGGGAGCCTCGGCAGCGCAGCATGCAGCAAGCCCGGGCTCCCTTAGAGACCACACTACTGCAGCAGAACAGCATCCGTAGCAGATCGCTGACTTACCCCGCCTCAGCCCCGCATCCTTTAAGCAGCGCGACGCGCGTCCACGTCCCCGGCCCCGCCGCGCGGGTGCCGCTGCCCGCCGCGGCCGCGCAGGCCCAGCCCCGCCGGCGCGGCGGGGGGGCGGGCAGGGCTGGGGCCGCGCTCGGCGCCCTCCCCGGCACCCCGGGACGGGCTCCCCGGCGGCGTGGGGCGCCGCGGCGGCGCTGTATTCCACCGAATAGAGGGGAAAGCAGAAACGGCGCAGCCGCCCGGGAGGGGAGACCGCGAAAAATACTCCCCTGCCGCCGCTGCTGCTGGCGTAAAATGGTGACTCCGTTATAGAACATCCCTCCCCCCGCACCCCCCCACCCCCCCAAAAAAAAAGAGAAAAAGACAATAATTAGGCCTCTAAATGTATCTTTAAAAGAACATAATGATTGGGAACCATCACTGTTTTGCCGCTGGGGTACCACTCCAGGGTTCATAGTGTTAATTTAGCTGGATTGCTGAAGCCTCGCTTATTTTTACCTGCTCACACCATCTTCCCCCCTCTGAAACAAAAGAAATGAACTATTTCCAGAGGAAAAGATGAGCAACCTTCCACCATCACCAGCTTGCGCGGCTCAACTTTATGTCATCTACAGCCCAAACATAAACAAGGGCTCGCACGCAAAAAGGGCCAGGTTTGCATGTGCCTCTTAACGGCGTTTTCCCCAGCAATTTGACGTGGATTTTGTGGCTCTCGCTGCCTCCGCTTAGCCAAGAACCGCGTTACTAAACGTGTCGCACGGACAATACCGGGGCAGAGGCTCCTCACCGCCTTTGCAACGCTGTTGCAGAGGCTTTCCGCCGCCGTGCGCCCGCCCCCGGGCAGCCTCCCCGCGGGGCTCGCCCCCGGGCAGCCGGATGCCCCTGCGACGGGAGCGGCTTGCCAGCGGGGAGTCGCTTCGTTTAAACCCGTCCCCGAAATGTCATTTCGGCAGCAGCGTGACAGGCTGTGATCTTGACGCGGAGGCGGCGGCAACCCCCCTGCATTGGCACGGCTCCCGCACGCCCCCGCCGACTCAGCCCTGCCGTGCCCCGGGCACCGCCGCGCCTCCCGGCGCTGCCCCGCAGAAGCCCGCCCGCAGCCTCCATCCCCGCAGGCGGGCTGCGTTTCCCAGGGGAAGGACCCTGGCTAGCGCACACGTATAGCCGATATGTACCCCCCCCTCCATACACACAGACGCGTGCCTGCCGGTCTCGTTGCCCTCCTTATTGCCATTGTGCTGGTGCAGCCCCCTCCTCCCCGCATCCCCCATCCTCTGTCCTTCCGTGTCCCCCCCCCCCGCCCGCCGCGGTTCGCCCTGCGCGGATGCTCGGTGCGGGCAGCCCCGCGGCTTGGCAGGGCAGCGCGGGCAGACCCTGATGGCCGCGGCCGAGGCGGGGGGAGACTGACCCAAAAGTCACAAGGAACACCCTCCTCCAGCCCTGGGAGGTAATCCCTCCCGAGCCCGCTGCCTGACGTGCGGAGACCAGACATGTCGGTTACGGTTGAGGTTACCATTCCCTTCCCATCTGGCCTTGCCAGGAATCACACTGCGCTCTGAGGTGAGGGCGAGTCTCCGCGTACCAGCCCTTCCCTTCCCGAGCCATCACAGCAGCTCCACAGCCGCGTTCCGATGGCAGGAGAGGGGCTTTTGCGGGCGAGGGGGGGGGGGAAGGAGGGAAGTTTGTCCTAGGGATTCAGAGGAGAGCCAGCCTGCTGAGGAAGGGACTGACAATAGCAGAGCCCTCACGACTTCCACGCTTTTGGTGGAAAACGCAGTGTTTCCCTCAGAAAGCAAAAAAAGGACTTACGTCTCTTCCCCCGCCCCCCATCTCCACCTCGCTCGTGGTCTGGTTGTTGGGTTTTGGTTTTTTTTCCCCCCTTAATTTTTCTCTGTCATCTCTGATTACATCTCCCCGCACTCGCAGGGCTCCCTGGGGGCCGAGGCGCAGAGCCCTCGGGAGCGGCGCCGCGGTCGGGCCGCAGGTGCGGAGGGGAGCGCGGAGGGCGGGGAAGGCGGGGGTGGGAGGGGGCGGTGCGGGGGGGAAGCCTCCTCGTAGCGGGGAAGGAGAGCTACCATGTTTGTGTCGTAGCGAGGGCATGTCAGGTTGGGTTTTTTCCACCCAAATCAATGTAGCCTGAGAAACACACGAACACCTGGTGATGAAAAGGCCCATTTGTAAGTGTATAGGGGTATCTACACCCCTACAGATGAATCCCACCGTTTTCTAACGTCAGGTTTACACGCAGAATCTTTGGAAAATTGTATTCGCGTTTCAAAAATCAAAAGCTTGTCTTTTCCCTCTGCTAAAGCTAACCTCCTTATGTTAGACCCTGGCTAGCCTTAGGAAGAGAGTGAAGGCGACTATGTGGCACACATATCATGGCAGGTGTTTTCAAACTTTTTGCAGCCGATTTAGCTGGAAAAAAAACCCTCATCATCTTGTCCAGCCTTCGGGATGACACAAAGAAATGGCCCGGTGTTTCTCCCACTGAAGACAAAAACAGTATTTGCTTTAATCGGGCCAGAATGTACAGGAATCCTGTATTGGCGAGAGTTAAGGGTGGTGGGGAGGGGGGAGCTGCACAACTTAGAAATATTTACAAAAAGACCAGTGTGAAAAAAAAAGATTTGGGAGACTGGTGATTCATTGGCCTAATTATCCTCCATAAGACGTTAGGGTATGGGTTTAATGTTGTGGGTTGGATTCTCCCTCCCCCAGCCTGTGTCTCGTCAACGCGCATTATCCATGGGGAATAGGAGATGCAGGTCATGTTTAAGCAGCGTTAATGAGAGCACGGTATTTTTCCTGAAGGTTAAGTTAGCCAGGTTAGCAAATTTCAGGTAAAGTATGCTTGAAAACCTTCCATTTCTTTTATTTTCTCGCTGGTAGCAGTTTCTGACGAGACTTGAAACGTTAGACAAACACAGAAAGCAGAATTCAAGCATCAGACGAACCCACTACTGTCAATAAGGGAGTACAATTTCAGCTTGACAGGAGTATTACAAGAATATACCCGCTAACGAGCAGCTTTAATTGGCCTGCATATTGTGGCTGTCACTGTTAAAACCTGTTCCTATACAGTCCTATTTTATACATCCTTTAAACGTATAGTTCTTTAAAGCAGTTAAGGAGACAATACTTTACTCAGTGGGCTTTTGATTTTGGGTGGGAAAGAAATGGGAAGAAAAGGAAATGAAAAGAAAGTAGGAAACCTTATTAAGCATATGATATCAGTGACTGAACAACTACGTTAAAGTCAAATGCACAGTAAAAAAAAGCAACAGACTTTTTTGGTTTCAGTGCACTTTGACAGTTTTGAACGTAAATTATTATTTATCCATAGCTTGCAATGGCTGCAGAGGTTTCACTGACATTCACTATACTCAAATCTTTTAAAATGTAGTGTGCTCTTTAACAGATCCCACCTTTTCCTCAGCAGAACACTTTGCCTTAAAAGTATTTTTAATTTAGTGATTTGCAGGAGTTCACTGCTCGTCCTCGCAAATCCTTCACACAATAGAGTTTAATGTGTGGCTTCAGTTTTCAGTACAGGGTCATGCTCATAAAGAATACAAATGAAAGAGAAGATATTAAAAAAAAAAAAGTTACTGCGCATGTGCAATTGGCAGTTATTAAATGATAACAATGTAACTTCTAGATAATAAAAGTCAAAATACCAAATAGAGCAGAGCAGATCATTCCCTAATGCTATGTAAAGTGTCTTACTTTAAAGAAGTTAGGCTTTAAAATCGCCTAACCTGCAAATTTGACTATAAAATACTGTTGCAACTGAAGACTGCAAAAGTCATTTATATGTATAAAGAAACCTTAAAAACATCTTCCAGATCAAGTTTCAATCAATAAAATTATTCGTACTGTCAAACTCTGAAAAATAGAGATTTGCAGTGCAGACGCAGGAAATACCCTAGGCACAATAGTGCTGGTGAGGGCAAAAGTAGTTTTGAGGTGGTGAGCCGGACACGTTGTTTATTCGCACAAAAAGAAGATAAATGAAAGCATTTAGCTCAACAAAGCACTCTTTCACTAGGAAGAAAAAGTCTGGCTAAGTATTGGCAACACCTGTAATGTCCCTCACGTTCTGAGAGTTAAATTGCTCGGCTGCAAGGAAGTACTGTTTAAACTACACTGCCCCGTTGATCTCTCCGAGAAAACAAAACGCACGCGAAGGCAGCCTTTAAAAGAAAGGAAGGAGTATTTAAATGTAGAGACTTGGTGCTTTACCACAGCCATCTTCACGTCGCCTAATTAGAAGGCATAAAGCCTCTCCTGCTTTCACCTCCTCAAGGAGCAGAGTCATTAGGGCGATGAAAGCGAGCCCTTCCCCCGCCGCCGGTTGGCGGGCGGGGAGCCGGGCGGCAGCTGCCGGCGGCGGACAGCTCCCGGTGCTGAAGGGCGCGGGCCGGCCCGGCGGGCACAACGCCTCGCCCCGCCGCCGCGCCGAGCGAGGGCTGAATAGCGCTGCCTGCAGAACAATGGCAGCCAACTCCAAATCCTGCTATAATCACATTAATGAGATTAATCAGTGAATTAGCAGCAGTCAAATGTCAGGGTGGCAAGGAGGAATCCAACCAAGCTCGGTAATTCACTTTTGGGGGGCAGGGGAAGGGAACAGACTGTGCTATCCGTCAGGCTTTTCACGAAGTTTCCCAGGTTTTGCTCACCAGCCTTTGGCAGACGCTGACACTTCGAGTGGAGGGGGGAGGAGGGGATAAGACGGAGACCTCAACCTTTGCGTGCTGTAAGACAGCCTGCTAACACACAGTAGCCCGTTCCTTCCAGCTGAAGTCCATTGAGGAAACTAGTACGGATCCAAACAACCCACCCCAACCGCCAGAGCTGCACTGCACTGGACTGAGCGTGAAACTAGTTCAGTGATCCAACTTCCACCGCGAATTCCAATAGGCACGATAAATATGGCGGATGCCAAAGGAGTATTAAATCTTACTCCTTTTTAAAAATCTACAAGAAAGATACTCTTTCTGAAATCAGAGGGGTGGGAAAAAAAGAATATCCTTTAAATAACTATCAGCAATAGATTGTCACGACAAGTTAGTGTTAGATCTGTTGCAGATTGTTTTCTAAAAAGAACAAAAAAAAGCAAAGAATTTTAATCAAGTAATTTAGAGTAAGTTACTTAATGCAGACAAGTCAGAGACCTGGTCTCTAGCTGACCTCAATAAGAGTGAAACTTCTCTCCACCTGAATTCAGCACCCATGACCATTCCTCCGTTGCAAGCACGAATTATAAAAGGAGATTCCCAGTAAATTATAAATAAAATCTAAATGTATTTATTTGCAAGACATAGAGTACTGCATATCTCCCTTTCTATGCTTAAAAGGAGTATCGTCAACCATGCAAAGCATTCATCATGTAAAAACTCTACTTTTATGCACACGCTACTTCTGCAGAAAACAAATAAACATTTAAAAAAGCCTCCTCTTTTCCGAGACAAGGCTGTGCACGTTGTTCAGCACACAGAAGAAAATGGCATGCTTCTGTTGCAGTAAGTTTAATCTTTGTTAGTGACAAATAAAAGAAGCAACCCTGTGTAATGTCTCTTCCATAAGAGACTAAGTAGTTTCTTTTTTACTCGTATGAGTCGTTTTCTTTTATACTCTTCTGTTACTTTTTAGCACTAAATTAATAAGACTAACAAACTTGCACTAAATGTACATGGACTACAGCCATACTTATCTGAACTATTTTAAAATTGAAGTATAGGCTATCACATTTTCAGCTAGTTAAATGAATTAACCTTCCCTTATTTACAAAGCTTGTTCTCTTTAAGAATAAACTATTATAGATACAAAACGTTTAAGATAGTGTTCTTTCAAAATACTACTCTTATACGAGTGTTTCCCTTTAAAGTACAAATCCACCGTTTTCAAATGTCGTTTTAGTGTAAAAACACAGTATCTTATAATCTTTTATTTAATTGTACTCGGCTGTCAGGAGACTTGAGCATTCCAATCTGTGAAGTTTTTGTCTCGGGTTCTCCATATCAAACAAGTACCGTCCAACATGCAGCAAGTTTATATAAACAACAACATGCTTAATGCATGCAACATTATGCGTTCATATAGTAAACACACACTTTAGGATTTTTTTTATCAGCTATTCTACAGCCCAATATAATTTCGGCTGCACAGCAGTATTGCCAGAAGTACTTGAAAAGAGCAAACAATGGACATTTAAGTACAAGCTACAGAACGACTGCAAATATCACAATAATCTTTCCAGTTTGCTACAAGAATCATCCCCCACCCTGCACAAAACACAGCCCACACCTGCACCGTTAACCATTTACAAGTTAAACATAAGCAAGACATTTCAGCACGGTTAAGAAACACCCTGGCTTACTACAACTTTGAAAGGATGAGGAGTAAGAAGCATACCACAGAGACCCAGAAAAGGCTGCTTTTTTCTTCATTGAACACTGAAAAGATACCCCATGTTCCAGGGAATTAAAAAAAAAATAAATATATATATATGAAAATACACCCACCAACACAGTAAAAAAATCAGGGGGGCTTCAAGAAGACTGCAGGGAAAAAGCTCTCACTCTCTTTAGTGTGCAGAAGCTTAGGGGGAAAAAAATGTCGCCCTGGCAGGAATGACAAATGCAGTAGGATAGGCTAGCAGGCCTGAGGGATCTGTTTTACTTCCACATACATCCTCTAATGCACGCACTCCCACTCATCCTCTCGAGATGCCTTTTTTTTTTCCTCCACTTTTTTTTTTTTTTTTTTTTTTTTCACCAGCTCCAAATCCCCGGCATATGACCTTCTGTTAAATAGATAAAAAAAAATTTGCTTATCAGTCATGCAAATGAGGCTGAATTCATTTTCCACAACAGATGGCCTCATAGATAATGATGATGGAAGAGAGAAAATTGAATGTCTCTCACAAGGTGGTCATGGCAACGGAGAGCAGAATAATATCAATAATAAGCTCACTGCATAATAAGGTTGTCAATCCCACAAATCAAAGTCTCCAGCTAAATCAGGTATCCCACCCCCAGCTAGTTATCAGGTAAATAGAGGAATAGAGAGCGTCCTTTTTCTTTTTAAACGAGGAGCTATGAAAAGAAATGGTAGTTTCAGCGATTCCAGGGTACAAGGGGAAGGAAAGAGCAGAAGACATTTTTCTCCGCTAATTGTGTTTTATTTAATGATTCGGGGACGGGGGGTGTTGGGTTTTTCCTCTTTTTTTTTTTTTTTAATTTTTAAAAATTATTTTCACAGAGGTTTTGTTTGTTGGAGGGGGGTTCTGGTTTGTTTTTTAATAGCGAGGCTGGCATTTTGAGCTCGATCTGCTGCCGAAGACTTGCCTCCCCTCCCTGTGTCTGATGTGGAGTGCTGCATTGATGCAATAGCAGCTCGCCTCAGGCTTCCACCTTGGCTCCCAGGGGGCCATCCCGCAAAATGAATCAGCAGCCATCCTGAGCAGACTGATTAAAATGAAAATGGCAAGGCACATGTCTGGGCGGAACTAGAGCTGAGCTGCGCTGCCTGTCTGGCAAGCATGCTCAATATAGCTTTTGCTAATAATGGCTTACCGCCTTTCGTTTTTTTTTAAAGGTATTACCGTCGCCCCTTCCCCCACCCCCTAAACAGATAACGGTGCTGGGGGGTTCCCCACCCCCCTCCTTCGTTGTATACTGCTCACAGCTAGAGTTTGCCAGAGTGACATGCAGTGATTGTGAAAAGAACACACTTGCTTTGCAGGGATTTTCTTCGCAGATGTGCTGAAATACCAAGACAACATATTAACATGCAGCTATAAATTATTCCCAGATATTAACTGGGAAAGAAACCTCAGAGGAAGAGAAAAGCTCAGTCACTACCAGAAACATCTTTCCCCCCCTCCCCGTTTTTGCACCTCAGCTTGCAATGGCACCTTGTGCATTATGCATCACGAGAAAATGACTGCCAGTAAACGCAGGGCAGCTTCCTGGAGCTCTCTGTGCACCGTGTTTGACAGACTCCGAGCTGTATTTCTAACACAC
This sequence comes from Numenius arquata, assembly GCF_964106895.1. Lineage (NCBI taxonomy): Eukaryota > Metazoa > Chordata > Aves > Charadriiformes > Scolopacidae > Numenius > Numenius arquata. The sequence continues at coordinate 42,484,166 of NC_133584.1, forward strand.
CACCGCCTTCCCCAAGCAGACAAGTGCGTGCACAGAGAAAGAGCCATTTAAAGCGGGCATCTCCTGTAGTCCTTCGGTGAAAGAGAAACATTGTGCGGACAGCCTCGGTGTGCAAAAACAGCATCGAGAAAACATCGACCCATGCATGCACGGGATCTGAAACCTAGGCAGACTTGTTGTTCCGTGAGGCGTGGGGATTGCTCTGTCTGGGGAGTTTTGTTGTTTGGTTTGGTGGGGTTTTTTTTAAGCAAACAGCTCAGCGGCATATCTCTGGAAACCGGCATGTATGTGCTGTACATATGCACATATGCCCCGATGTGCCTTCGGTTAATTCCTTTTCCTAAACCGTTGGGATTACTTTTTTTTTCCCCTCTGCCTTTTTCTTCCCCCCCCCCCGCGCCCGCCCTGCACTCTAGCCCTGTTACTGCAGTGTGAACCAGAAATCAATAGGGCTGCTCTAATGGAGGTTCCAGCTGCAGTTGGCTGTGCAGACACACACACACACACACACACACACACACGCACAGACACTGACGTCTGTGCAGCTTTCTCAGCCGATTGGGCACCACATCGGATGTTCTGAGGAGCAAAGAATAGGAATCATTTACAGGCTGCTAAAAAAAAAATGAAAATGGTACCTTGCATTTCCCCGTCTCCGGGAGAGCCCGGCTGGGCTGGCCGTAGGGGCTGGCTGCAGTGCGGGAGCCAGAGCACGGCTCGGGGTACGAGCTCTCACTGCAGGGTACCAGATGACACCCCGAGATCACCACAGAAGCTGCCGGGGCACAGAACCCCGCCATTCACATGGGAGGTTTTTATAAGGTTACCAATTCATATCGTGAAAGATAAGAATCCGAACACAGGAAAATCGACACGAAAAATCAAAGAGGTTTAATTGATAGATTAATGGAGCTCTTGTGCCCTTTGATGTGTTTGCAAGTATTTCTGAGCTCTGAAGAGTATTTTAATGAAAGCTTTATTTTTAAAGGCTTTGTTAGAAATTATGCACTGAACATTTAATATTTCAGTGTAAGTTACCCGCTTACTTCCCCTTCCTTCAATAGAAAAATGTTTAATTTGTTAAAGATTAGCTTCAAGTCTAATTTTCTATAGTCTTTAAGCATTTTATACATATATATGTATGAATGTGTAAAGCTACTCCTTGTTACTAGACCATGTTTGGGTTTTTCCCCTTTTAAACAATCAAACCCAGGCTCTGCCGGTTACCTGATGTAGCTGTTTATCTCTGAAACAAGAAACAACCGTGTTGGTGAACGTATAAAAAAATTCTAATTCTCTGCTCCCAAGATAAGGTATTCCTGGGATCTGCAGCACTGCAGAACACCTCCCCCACCACCCTGTCAATGTATTTCAACTTCAGTGTATTGACAGCAACTGCCCCAGCCTGAGTCTGGCTCCAGTGAAGCATTTATATTCCTTCCACTCAGCCCCGTGGATCTTTGCAGGGCTCAGGATGCCAACCCAGGACCTGCTCTGGAGGAATAAAGTCTGGGAAAATGAATGAATCATAAAGCCGTATTGCACGACAGAGTCACATCCCAGCCTGTGTTCTACAGTTCATTCTTATGCAAGCTTTAAAAAAAAAAAAAAAAAAAGAAGTGGTTTAAACCCCAAAAATGATGGCATGTGGCAGGCTACTGAGTAATGGGCTGTAGGAAACATTAGAACAAAAGGGGCCAGGAAGCACAGAAGTCCACCTCTCCTCAACATTAGCACTTACACTATCGCAGTACCCCCTCCCCAAATATTTATCTAATCTCTGCTTTAATTATTTATACTAGTTGCTTTTTTCTGCTGTCCTTGGCAGTTTGGAGCACAAATTAACTGTTCTCTCTTTCCCTGCGTGGAGACATTCTGCCTAGGGTTTTTTCCTTTTCTCCTGCCCAGTCCTTATTAAGTTTTAACCCCTTTTCTACTGGACAGAAAGCTCAGGCTGTGCAAGAACTGTAATTGCTCTCCATTTAAAATCTCTATGCTTTCAAGAGCTACAAGGTATATCCCCCAGACTAGCAGCAGATTGTTTACCAGACCAATAAACATAGCATCATAGGCAAAAGTTAAAGCACACAGTGCAACTGTTGTCCTGGAATATGGAATTAGAGTCTGAACTCTTAACCTATATGCTAAAATGTGGTTCTTTTGTATGTTTTTTAGGAAGCAAGCAGATTTCCACGTAATGAAGCTATTAGGGTGCTACTGCTTGGCTGATGCTGTATTTATTAATATCAGTGAAAATGAACAGTGGCAATTGCCATGGGACAGAAAGCCCTTACAGTGCCACTAATTCTTACATTCCTTAATCTTCCCTATCTGTTCCTAACACTGGCATTTAGCATTCCCAGAAACACCAGCCCAGGGCATTATGATAAGCCTGAGCATTTAATGAGTATATCTGCATTAGGTAACTACTTTTTCAATCTTAAGTTGAGCAACCCTCTGGTAACTAATGGCTGGCTCCTACGAAATCTCCAGTTGGGAAGGAGGCTTGGGCACCATGGGTTGGTTGGCTAACCAAGTTCTTTGCAAGGATTAACCAGAAAACTTGGTGCTAACAAGTGTTTAGCAGATACCGATCATTCCAGTAGCTCAGTCCTCACCTCCACATACATGACGCTATCTGAAAAACAATCCTTCCTAGTCCATAAAGGTCTTGCCAATTTACTGATATTTTCCCAACTCTGTGACTTTTGTTAAAGCAATAGGTTAGTATTGATTATACCATATTCAGTAAGGGGGTGTAAAGATCACTTTGATGAGACTCAGAAGAACATCTTGCAAATACTGCTCCAGCACAGCACAGGGACGTGGTGGAAAGGACACCTTAATAAGAATAAGTGGGCTTCACCCAGACAACTCAGACAAAACATAATATAGATAAGGCTCAAGCAGATCTTGCCTCAGTCATAAGGTTATATACAAAATATTGCTCACACTGTACCCAAACTAGTAATTTATGCAGAAGTGAGGCATAAATATTCTTCAGTATCTGTAAAGCGGCAGTGAGCTGCTTTGTTCTTGCAGCTATAAAGTTTTTGTACTGAAACTGCCTAGTGTCTGGTCCCCATGAACCACTGAGCAAAAAACCATGTACATGAATGCATCCACATGTGCAGAAATCTTCCAGAATGTTGAATAACTGCTTGCTGTTGGCTCCCAAGCATCTTTTTTCCTCAAATACACTGACCAAAATGTCAAAGGCCATTACAAATGGGGAAAGTAATCACAGGGATCAAACACCCAGTCCCAGTCAAAATGCTAGTGGCATATTCTCACAAATATGAGGGAACCATTTTACTATCTAGACTGATATGAACACTTAGCATTATTTTGGAGAGAAAGTACCTAAAATAGCAGGTATCTCAAGGATGATGGCTTCAGAATATTCACACTGCAACTTTCATGTGAATATGTAAGCAATACTTCTGATACATAGCAAAGGACTGACTAAGTAGTATTTTCATCAGTGTTGCTGGCCTCAGATGCTCAAAATTACTGATGATGTCCTCACAGTGTTTCCATGCAGGCACATAGAGTTACAAGCAAATTTTGCCCGTGTTTTAAGCTGGCAGAACGCAAACTGTGTCTGGTCTGGGAGCCAGTCAAGTTAATAAAAGGCCTGCCATCTAGAAGAATTGTTTGAGCTAGGTGATGACTATGTGCACTCATGATAGACATAGTTCTAGTCTCATTAGATATGCAAACTGCAAAATACTCATGAGTTAGCTGAAGAAAAAATCCCCAACTTATTATGGAAGTAGGATAAAATCTGCAGGAAAGAGTTCTGAGCAGTAACATGCCTTCTTTTTTTCCCATTGACTTCAGCAGGAAGAAGGAGAAGGCACACAGAGATGTTAACAATTTGGAGAATTCAGAAAAACAAAACAAAACAAAACAAAAAAACCAATAAAAACGATTAAGGGAATGGAGGGAACAGCTCATGGGAAAAGATTAAAAACTAAGCTTATAGAATGCAAATACAAACTGAAAGAAGTACAGCTACCTGAAGGATGATGGAAGGCCCAAAACTGCAAAAAGAGAAAGTTAAAGGTACCCAAAATACCTCATACACATATATAAAAAGTCAAGGTAATTGTCATAGTTGAATTCCAGGGGAGGGGAGGATGACAAGGAGGCACTGAATATTGTGGTAGTGTTCTTAGGAGAACAGTGCAAGGAAGGAAAAGTCATTTACAACTGGACCAAACAAAGCACCAGAAATTATACTATTGTGAACAATCTTAAAATGGCAGGGGAGGTGTTTAAACAATGTAGTAGGATTTTCAGGTTCTAATTTTCATGACTCCTGGTTATTATTAGTTGCTATCCCTATTTAAGTGCTAGTCACCGCTGTGAACACTTTTGACTAAATAAGAACCCATAAAGGGAATTAGAAATCTCAAATGGAGAAAAAAACAAGCTAAACAAACCCCCTTATAGAATGTTTAGAATTTTTCCACCTTAAAAGTGACAATAAAAAAGAAAAAATATACATATAAACTTAGCAGAAAGTAATTTTCTTAATTATTTTACAAGTTTAACAAGTTTAAGGCTTTTGCAGTTCTTGAAAAGACTACAGTCCAAGGTATGTTTTAAATACAGGGCAGAGCATTTCATGGGCTGGTACAAAACAGACGTGCAGTTTCAATTTGAAAAGCTTGTTATGTGGTTGTCAGAGCTGCATGCTTTTCATTTCCCAGTGATGACTCGAGCATCGAAACATGCTTAAATTCTTTGCTGAATCAGGACCTAAACTCCTATTGCTACTAATACCTCAGCAAAGGAGTAATTTTATACTGATTAAAAGTCCTGCTGCTTACTCATATATAAGTATATATATTAATTATTTGCATTACTGCAGCAGTTCAAACCTTAATCAAAGACTTCATAGTCACACAGGCAAAAAACGTGATCTGAAGTTCTAAACATCTTAAAGATGATGACCAATTACAGAAAGGATAGCTAAAGAAATGTTTGTGACAGAATTCATAAACTCAGCATTGAGATTAGAATTAATTTCATTGTTTCTACTATACTTCCCACAGTTTTTTATAACATGTTTTTTCTGTTACATGACTTAGGAGAACAGACCTTCTGCAATAAGTGCATCTTCTAAGGGGATGTGAAGAAATTAAGGGAGAAATAGCACACTAGAATTCGATGGGGCATAAAACAGGCATTGTAGCAAAAAGTTTGCAGAAGAATGTATAGAGAAGGCAAAATCCAATGAATTGTTTGTAAGAGCTGCAGCTGAAAGCAGGATTCACTTCAAGGTTAAGACATATACATGTAGGTGGTTAAAGTGCCATTATAGTCAGTGAAGATCTAGTCAAGACAGCCAACATTGCTTGAAGGAAATTAAGGTGGTCAGATAGGATGTGTCTACTTCAGAGAGAGATTAATAGTTACCCAGGCTCCATCACATGTGTTTCTCCAATCTCATTTTGCTGTAAGAGGAATTACGATGCCAAGTACATATTCAGGACACCTAAATTAGGAGAAAGATTCAGCTATGGAGCCAGAGAACTACATGTAGATGTTTTAATCTCACCATGATTATTTCTTTTTCAAGCTGATTCACTTTTCTAAACAGAGGCATCTACTGCTGTCTGACCCATCCCAGCTCCTAGCTGTGGCTTCAGAGGGCACAGGTTTCCCCATAGGTCTTCCTGGAGATTTCTGCCAGCCCTGTGCAATTATCTGTCAAAGATGCCATTTTGAGACTGAATTAGGGTGCAGCTCCTAATGCAGTTCCTAATGACTGTCTGCTAGGTATATTTGTACTTCCTAATAAGGAATAAAAAACCAGAAGCTGGAAAGTTCTGTCATGTTTTGCATTTTTTTCACTTTGTTTCTTTTTCACCTATCTGAAATATCAGCGGTTTTCTGCTGTCAGTAGAAAAATAACCATATCACCAGGCACATTTTCATTAAAAACCCTGTTTAGTTCAGACATTACCTTTCTTTTAAAACATTTACTCTTTAGTTACTAAGCTTAGATAAGTCTCAAAACTCTTTAATATTGCAAAAAATATTCAGAGGAAAAAATATTCAGGAAACTTTAGTCAGGGCACGGTATAACTCCATTACATTTATAAGCATAAAAACTATTTGATCCAGGACAGTCAACACTTTAATACACGATTAGGCAAACACAAAACAGGAGAGATACTGATCATTCCCTGGCATATTCTCCAAGGCCCAGCAGCTTGTGTTGTATGGATATTCTAAGTCAAAGTCTGCATTGTCACCGTTGTGCTCAACACCTCAGTACCACGAGTCTTCCGCAGGTCTAATCAACTTCTGTTTGAACCAATGCATTATTTTCCTAGCATATGCTTTTAATGCCAAATAATTATGCATGTGATTGTGTAGTGAAATATATTCACTACGCATTTCACAATGTTTTTTTTCTTCTCTTATACCTGATGTCTGATAATTTCATTGGAAACGTTCCCCTTCATTTATTGCGTGGTCAATCATTCCTAAGACTGTTCTGCACACCCTTCATGTTTCACAGATCATGACTCACATATCTTCCCTTCTATTATTATCTCGATGCCAAGCAGAGTAGTTCTGGCCATGAAAGCTCTTGCACAGAAGCTATTGCTTACCTCTGAACCTCACTGTTGATTTTTTTTCAATTTACTTTATCTTTTTTGAGATAAGATCACCAAACAAGTATGCAAAAGTCAAGATACGGATATGGTACACTTTTAGCTATAAATATATATGTATACGTATTGCACATGCATACACAGACATTCATACAGTGGCAGAATATTTTTCATTTTATTTAATTCCTTACCATGACATTTAGATAGTTTGTGGGGGCAGCGCTGGGCACAGCAGTACACACAAGCACACAGAAGGTCATGCCTTATTTATGATGGGATTTAATCCCATTTAGGTTATACAAGACAAAAACTGCCCACCCCAAACCATCCCATTAGCCATCATCTCATCCTAATAAAATTTTATCATCTTTAGACACTTACTGTTTGGTAAGAATTTCTGTATTTAACAAAGGCTAGCATTTTGATCATGTACAGAATTGTCAGAGTAGAGTAGCTAAAGGCCTTATCCCAAGTGAAACCATAGTGGGCTTTAGAAACTAGTTAGGACTGGAAGGACCTGGTTCAGATGTCACGAGCCAAATATATTTAAGAAACCCTCTGTCTTCCCTCTTTATCCTCCCAACATGCAACTGCAACCATATTTTTAAAAAGAAGAAGATACACTAAGAAGAAGTGGTGCTCATCCTTACACAGCAAATTATTAACAAGGATATTTCCCCAGGGACTAAGGGGGCTAAGGGTGTCCTTCTAAGCTTTGAATGTCAGAGAGCAAGACTCTAAACCCCAGGCCTCCAAACAGGTGCTGGTGAGTTTTAAGAACCACTAGGAATAAGTGGTGCTTTAAAATAGGCAGTCTGCCTCCCTCGTAATTGGGCATCAAAAGCTCTTTATACTCAGGTTGTGTGAAGCCATATATGGAAACTGCAAGCAGAACCATGAGAATGGATGCGTTCTAGGACACTTAAAAGTTACTTGGTGCTGATTCCAAAACCAGTAGCCATCAGAGACAAAATTTAACTATATTATTTGTTGTTGCTATTAAGAAGTTTGCTTATGCGCACCTATTTGAAAAAAGATACCACAAACCTGAAATATGTTAATAACTCCCCGAGAAGCATTATAAAGAGGTTGAAATAGAAATCAGGCATGCAAGTGCCACCAGTGACAATCTGTCACTTGATCCACCTTCTAATCCACATCTTTACCGGTCCTGTTCCCAGCTCCTTCTTCTTTCTTTGGTATCAGTTTGCCAGCCATCGTGCTGAACCTGGATCCCAGGTTTTTAATGAATTGCTTCACAAGAAGTAAACGGACATATAGTCCCTTTTCCCTCTCCTCTCCTCTCCTCTCCTCTCCTCTCCTCTCCTCTCCTCTCCTCTCCTCTCCTCTCCTCTCCTCTCCTCTCCTCTCCTCTCCTCTCCTCTCCTCTCCTCTCCTCTCCTCTCCTCTCCTCTCCTCTCCTCTCCTCTCCTCTCCTCTCCTCTCCTCTCCTCAAATGAAGATGAACGCAAGGTCCTGCACCTGAGAAGAAAGAACTCCATGCAATGGTACAGACTGAGGGCTAACAGAAGTTTGTCAATGAAGGACTTGGTGTCTTGCTGGACAGCAAATTGAGCATGAGTCTGCAGCGTTCTCTTGAGACACTGAGGGTTATCTGCATACTGGGCTGTACTATATAGTATATAACCCACAGGATAATGGAAATTATTATTCCCTTCTAATTGGGATGTCTGAGACTATATCTGGAGCAGTCCAGTTTTGGGGTCCCCACTGCCAGAAACATAACAATAAACTGGAGCAAGTCCAGAGGAGGGCCACTGACTTACACAGCTGGAGCACGTAACATTCGGGCAGAAGCTGAGAGAAGTTTGTGTGTGCTCAGCCTGGAGGAGAGAAGGCTAAGGAGGGATCCAGCTGCTGTCTTCAACTATATTATAGTTGGTTATGTATAAGACTCTTCTCAGAGGTGCCAAAATAGCATGAGAGGCAATGGTCACAAGTTGCAACACGGGAAGTTCCTATTGACCATAAAGAAAATATTCTTCATCATGGGATCAGTCAGCCCTGTAAAAATTCCCCCAAAAGGTTATGGGATTTCCAGTTTTGGAGATACTCAAAACTTGACTGTTCAATCCCTGAGCATCTTGCTCTAACTCTGAAGCTAGGTCAACTTTGAGCAGGGTGTGGAACCAGATAATGTCCAGAGATCCCTTCCAATCTAAATTTTAAATAATCACATATTTATATTTAAAGTACAAAGGCATTTTCAAAGTTAAGGTTCAATTTCCAGTTCAAAAGTCTTCATGTTAAGCTTCAGAAAGATGTACAACCATTTTTAACTATAATGCACTTGGTAGATTTCAGGCCAGTAGTAATGATATATGTGATATGAAAACAAAACCACAAAAAAGCAGCATGTCTGTGCAATCTCAAATGAAGCATATAGAGCATGGGCTGCTGTAACTTGATCAAGTTTTTATCTGTGTACACATTATATAGCATATATCTGACTCATATGTTTGTATTCAAAATAGCCCAAATGATAACACATTAACAAAAACTGAATCAGCACAAGAATATATTGCTTACACAATTTATAAATGATGACATTATTAAATGCAGTGAAAATGAATTTTTGTAGTCAAGACTCAGGCAACATAGATCTGTAAATCAAAGCATATTGTCTGAAATGACTTAGGAATAAAATTTGTGAACTTTAAAGGAAAAAAGGATCTTCAGAATCAAAAGTGAAAGAGAAGGTTAAAGGAAGTAAGAAGACAAAAGTGAAACAAATAAGTAAGATTTTTTAAGAAATAATGAACGTTATGCTCTGGGGCAAAGACAAAGATTACAATACAAGCATGCAATCCAAATGTAAAAGCATTTAGGTAAAGTAAGAAGTATTTTCAAACTATTTCTATGGTTGAAATAGTAGCATTTGAAAAACAGAAGAAAACTACAGTATCACATTTGTATAAGGAATTATTAATTCTACTCATTGAGCTCCCCCTTTTAACCCATCCTCACTGTGAAAGGGTCATTTATTCTTCACTGACTACCTTGCAAAAAACAAGGACCAGAAAAGGGAAGAAAATAGCTGTTTTCTCCAAACGTTGAAAATAAATTGGTTTTAGCCAGATCTATGCAACAGACAAATACAATTTAAGCCCAAACATGAGTAGTGATAGTGTCAAACAACTCTGTGTTTACCCCTAGAATTAAATAGAAGCAGAATGTAATGGAGGGAAGATCCAACTCCATAGGTATTCATACACTAATTCTTGAATTAATTTAATAATTTTGATTGGCAATATAATATTATGGGAGAAAGACATACAAGATTGATGCTAGTTTTCCTTATGAGCAGAAAGTCCCAATTCCTGAAGGAATAGTTGCTTTTCTCTCATCTAAACACAATTTACCATTATTTTTCAAACTGTCACAGAAAGGGGCTAAAGAAATTCTACTAAGACACCTATAGGTGACCTTTAGGTAATTCATTCAAAGACCAACTGCTAAAAAAAGCAATATGATTCTAACAAAATAAATGGTAAATTTGCAGTGGCAGAGGATCAGACTGTTTTCTGTTTCTTGGATGTTATTCTTATATTTTCTGAAAAGTATGAATGATAATTGAACAGAGACTGACAGCACCATAAGAAGTGCTGCTCTGATCGTACTTCAGCACATATCAGACAAAAAAATTTAGCAGATAAAAAATAGCCTTACTTTTTACAGAATTGAAGTTAATAATGTAGATAACCATTTATATGGGTGGGGCCTAAGAATTTTGGTAGTCAATTAGAATTGGGTACCTAATGCCCTGGGATTTTAAAGTGCTTAAATAATTCACATATGTAACTCTTAAGAAAAGACTAAAATTGTACTGTCAAAAAGAGGAGAATCTGTCATAGATATCAGTGAGAATACACCTGTTGCAGAAAACCTGAGATCGTGGAAAAAGCTGGATTTTTAAATGTATCGCACACAAAAAACCCCTAAAGTTGTCTTGTGATGTACATATGTGGCATCACCTTTACAAAGTCCTGATTTGATCCATCATGACTTTCAATGCAAAATATTAGCAAAAAATTCTACCTACCATTGGGAGAATGGTCAGATCACCTAAAATTAGACTGGTACTTTAAAACATTATCAAGTTGATTGTTTAGGCAGAAGTGAAATTTTATTTAGAAAAATTAAAATTAGCCACAGACTTGGGAAGGAAAAGGCGGCTCTCCAATGCAATGAAGAAGACTTAAAGTTTTAAGAAACATTCTGCTTTTAATTATGGTTAATTATGGTTTAATTGGTTAAGAAAAACATTCTAACTTATAAAGTTAAATTAATTGAACTTAAAATTGGTGCAGATTTTAGTTAGAGAAGGCCCATTATTAAAGAGTGGGTAGATTAAGAGAAAAAGCATTTGATCAAAACTGATCATGCTACCACAGGCAAATGAGTTACCAGCCATCAGCAGTATTACAGTAATTTGCCATGTGCTCTCTTCCAACTGTATCTAATTAGCATTTTATTTCAATATTCACAGTAAGTTATTATGACATAGCTTAAGTGAAGTGAATATATTTTACACTGCAACAGCAAACTAAAAATACACACACAGTAGATTATAGCTCAGCTGAGGTCCTGGAGCTCATTACTTTATGGTAACCTAACCATTTTCAACATGTTTAATGCTAACATGAGCCTGGTATATCTTTCTTCCTTGGCATGTCCTCTTTTTCTTCTTCTCTTCCCTCCTTAGACAGAATTTCAGGATTGAGAAGAAGAAAGAAGAGAGAATTCACAGACTGGCCATATGACCAGGATTTCCAGACACCCAGGGTAAGTGGGATCTGGACATGCCTTGTGGAGTTGATCTGTGCAATTGCTAACCATCTGCATAGTGTGTGCGTGTTAGATCAGATGTGCGCATATGTAGCAAGTTCAGTGTATGGCACACAGCCCATATTTCCCTCTGAAATCCCCTGGATGTGTGCCCATCCTTTAATTCTGTATACCTCAAACAACTCCTTCCATTCTCCTTTCTAGTAGCATACAGAAAGTTAAGAAAGTTGTCCTATAAAGTAAAAAGCATGGTAAGAGAACGGCAGCAGTCAAACACTTTTAAAACTTCATCAAGAGCACTGTCAACAGTATTAGCTGCAAATTATTTATTGCAATCAGCAGCAACCTACTATACACATACAACAGTACAACCAGCTGAGAACAAACACCACACACTTCATCACAATGAGCATTTGCATAACACAGTGCAGGCACTCAGTATTATGTCACTAATGTGACTCTTTCTGTAGTCCCTTGAGTGCCTCTGGCTTTGCAGAGTACATCCAGCTAAATAGCACTTGTATGGCCCTAGGACATATGCCGTCTGGCCTCCTGCAGCCACTGCTCAATTGAATATAATGGAGTCATGCTAAATGACACAGCCCTCAGCATGGTAGGCGGAGGGGGCAGGCACAAGCACAAAGAATTAATCAAGCAAGCCAACTCTAAATTGTACAAATTCTGTCAAGCAAATATCTATAATATATTCTGTCACTGAGACTGTCAAAATGGGCTAAATCCTCAGCTCAAGTGAAAATAGTACAGATATTCTAAATTACACCAATTATGGCAATATGCACTAACAGAAGATCTTGCCTTATTTTACAGGGTTTTTAAAAATTTGATGCCACAAAGAGGCTTAGAAGCCACACTTTCTGCTTTGTACTCTTTCCTCCATTCACTGAACTTCATTTTACTGTACATTAGAAAGTCTCTGCTTTTCTGCCTAGGAGTAAAAGCTGGTCCTGTCCTGTTCTTTCCTGGACTGTCACTGCAGTCCTAACTTTGTCAACAGCTCTGGGATAAAGACTGGTTACTTAACTTGTACCCTAAGGCTATGCAAATGATCTCTAGCAAGTAGTTGTCATTTCATCTTCTCCTTCTTATGCTTCTGAAATATTTCCACTATTTGCAATTTTCACCAATTTCTTAATTTATGTATTTTCTGTAATTAACTCAAGTATCCAGCATAGCTATATAATTATATATTAAATAAAACCCACATTCATTTGATCAGGAATTTGCTGTACCAGAAGAATACTTAAGTGTTTTCTGCAAAGCTGAAGCAATTCAATTTATTTCACACTGCCCCGTTCTCCACTTCAAAGCAATTAAGATAAAAATAATAAATACAAGTTTACACTGTTTTTTCAGGTGGTGTAATGGTACCACAAAGGTTTAGTTTCAGTAACTGGATAAATAGCTGAAAAAAAAATTAGAAAGTTTTAAGATGGCAGATATTCCAATGAAAGACAAGCAAAATTTTCTAGAGTTCAGGTTTGAACTAGCTATAAATTGAAAGTGAACAAATCAGTTTATAACCCTGTCTCTGGAACTAACTTTTTATGCCTGTGAATAAGGAGTTTATTTCCAAGTTCTGTTTTATTATTGACTATCTGTAAAATGGTATATAAAAATTCTTTACTAGTATCAGTCACACAGTTTAATTAACAAGTATTAATAGTGGCAGCGGTGCTAATAAAACTGGCTTCTTTTTGTTGTCACAGCTGTTCTCAATCTACCACTGTATTGACATTGTAAAAGGAAAACCATGGTATATCCCTTTCTTGAATTTTGAGACTACACAGAAATGACTTAACATCCAAACTGGATTTCCAAATTCCCCACATTTTTTAAAATCCTTAAGGAGAAAAGTAATCACTTATTGTTAGCTCAAATTATATAGGGCATGTTCTGTTTAAAGCTGGTAAGATCTAGACTGCCACCAGGTCAGAAGTTTGTATCAAGCTGAAGATGCAGATGAACAAAAGCAGAAGCAGCTTAACATCACAAATACCATTTTGAGTTGACTGTGGAAGTAGAGCAAAATAGGATGTGTTTGTACAACAATGAAAAAGGTCAAGCAAACATACTATTATATTAATATCTTGTGTAATGTCCTTATGGTTAAACCCTCTTTTTTTTTTTTTTTTATTACATAAATATACTGGTTACTGTTCACGTACCTGTCTTGCACAAAACAGGCTCAGGAGGCATATTCCCTCTGAGACAGGTGCACAGCATGTGGCTCTCAGCTGGGTTAAAAGAAAAGCATGCATATGTATGTTGCTGAGCATAGGGAGAAAGGCAAATGGATGAAAGTTGATCTGATACAAAAGAGAAGCATGAAATGAAAGGACATACAACACACAGAAAGGGGACAGATGCATAAGTATACTAAATAGAAACAAAAGTTCTGTGCATTAAAATGGAGAGTAAGCAAAAATTAATATTCCCCTACTCACATATATTAGGAAGATTATTTTCTTAGGAATTACAGTTGTCAATAGTTAATAGGGCGTTGTTTTTCTTAAACAAAACTGGAATATTTCAAAATACGGGCTCTTCAGAGAATGAACTGAAAAAACAGATAAAAGAGCTGAACTCAGAGGGAACCCAAACAGAATATGCACTAACAAGTTAGAACCACAACTCTCTGATGTTCCTTATCACTTCATCTTTAGCAAAGTCCATCTGTACAGGAGCTCTCATTTCTGTACTAAAGAAGGGTTATACAATTAGAAGTGATCATATAAACAGAAATCCCACAATGAATCAGGATGACGATTCAGCATTTTCTCAGATCACTTGAAGGAGTGAATGAATTTTCAAAAGCACTGGAGAGATTAGAATACTTCTACATTGTATTCAACTACTTTTTGTTTTCTAGTTATACTGCCTTTATTTACCCATCTCTCATAGGCAGGACAGTATTTTTTCTTATGCGTAGCAGTATATCTTTCAGTGCTTAGAGCTCTCTAAAGGAAAACTAAAAACCTGCAGTCAAATGTGAAGCTAAAATTGACCTTAAAGTCCTGTTGTGTCTCATCTTCATCTAATCTGATTACAATCTATGGAGAAATTGGTTATTTTTCATTTCACTGTCCTGTCCAAAGTCTGTGTCATACACGAGTCTATAAAAACATAAAAATAAAAAAGTGACAAAATATTTGCTAAAACTACCATAGGAATTTACGGAGTCAATTGAGCTTCTTTATCTATTTTTAAAATGTACATATTCTGAAAACAAAGACTGATATAGCCTCGTATTAAAGAATAATTCTCTACCTGCAGTTCTTCACAACTCAGTGGCAATTTCACGTAAGTTTGAAGCCAAATACAATTCAAATCAACAATGTACAGTTAGAAAATGCAACTACAATAAACTTTGAAGCAAACCCCTACCAGTGTGCACTTTAAAGATATTTCTAGAACAGAAACTATCAGGCACAGACTCCAGATTCTCTCTTTTAGTGACTTCCAAGTGCAATTTAATGTTAACATTATAGAAATGCATAAGGAGGTTGAAAGCGGTTGAGATGTTCATCTATTTTCAATTGTATGCTATTTTCTGTTTGGGTATAAAACTTCAGAATTCTACCTGTAGTTGGACTGATAAAAATAAAAAAAAAAAAAACCAAAACTGTTCAAGCAAACATTTGCTAGTTGTCTCAATTTTGGAGAATTAAAAGGATTTTTTTTTAAATAAAAATAAGTCCTTTCTTGAAAATCCATTTTACACAAACAATTTTTGCAAAACAGTATAGGAAAAAGATTTACAGCTCTTTCAATTAAGCTGACATTGTCATTCTGGGGATGGGGTGGCAGGAAGGCTCTTCTATCTAAGCATTTAAACATTTTTTTCATGGGTTAAACAGAGCCTGTATCTCTTTTTTAGCTTCAGGGTATGCTATATACCTTGTCTCTAGGTGACCATGCAGGTGGGAACAAAAGAATCAAGCTTGTGGATACCGGGTACACACATCTCTAAATTTCAGCAGTGATCTATCTACAGAATAAAAGATGCATTTTCCATCGGCTTCTGTAAAGCCATACTCTAAGCCAATCCCACTGCACACTGAAAACACCAAAGTTGATGAAGAACTACTCAGCAGATGCAAGTAACTTCATATTCTAGTACAGGGTCAATCTAGATATGAAAATATTCCACTTTATCCCTTTTCTACATTCAGTTTTCTGGTGTGTTTGCAAGTAATGGCCTTGTACATAAAAAAGCATAGACAATAGCAAGGTGATAGGAGCCTTAGTTAGGAAAAGTTATTTTTAGTTAGGAAAAGTTTATTACATTTGAGGAATTGGTCTAAACTGTTTTTGAGTTTTTACCACCCCTACTAAGTACATTCATTAGCTTCAATGGAAAAAAAAATATCTCAGAGCCAAGTGAAATACAACTTATCCAATACAGAATGACCCATGGGGAAAACAGAAGTAATCAGTCTGGAAATCTGACTGTTTCTAAAGCATCTACATGGTATACCCTACACTGACAAAACATAGGTGAGGAAAGAGGTTTCTACTGGGATGACTGTACCCTCAACTACATAATCATCATGTAAACTGGAATTTACAGTATGCATTGTAATGCCTGACATGAAACTGATTTGTAACTCCATGCATCTGAGCTCTGACATCATATAGAATAAAATTACCAGTAAGAATTTAATCTCTATTTTTACAGAGGACAAAGTATTATTGGGTGGGAAGTCAGCCACAGGAGAGACAAGAAGCCTATGAAGCAGGATGAGAAGAAACTGTTCTTCTCCTAACAGACCTATTACAGAACTAAGTGTTCAAATTAATTGGTCAAGTAGTATGTAGAAAAATAAAATAGACAGGCAGAAAGAATCCAAAGCGAAAATACATGCATTGTTAGCATTGTTATTACAGAGGAGGTACTCTGAGATCAATGTTCAATTTTCTTGGGTTCTACTAAGCAGCTATTCATAAATAGTCAAACTCCTCTTTGGCTATACATGTAACAGCTTGTACAGTCAGTTCTGAAAACCAACAAATTTATGCTAGATAGTCCTCTATGAGAAAAAAAAAAAAACAAAAACCAAAAAAAACAATAAACCATACAAAACCCAGCAAGACTGAAGAAGAAGAAAAAAAAAACCCTCTACTACCCTTCTAGTAGTAGACTAGACCCCTCTACTACCCCTCTACACTCTTCTTCTACACTACCCCTCTACTTCCCTTCTTCTTTCAAATCCATTTCTGACCTTACCTTCTTTTCCTCTGCCTTCCCCACACACTGAAGTCTTGATGGCTCTTCCCTCTTTCCTCCAGTGCTTCCGAGCACACAGTATTTTCTTCTCGATAGAAACTGCTATTCGCATTTTCTCCTCCATTTTCTAGGTGCTGGCATTTTTCTGTTTTCCTTTTCCCTCTCCTATTAATGTCTAGGTCTTTCTTTAAGCTCACCAAGATCCTTGGTGAGCTCACACAAAACTTTCAACTACCAAGGACTTTGCTGCTCTGCTGAAGGAAGGCTGTATCAGTGTTTCATTCAGAAGAATCAGCTGACTGTGAGGAATTGACTACATACAGAATCCCTTTACTCCTTTAAAATAATATCCCTATTTCTTTTTTAAGAAAATCAGAAATTGAATATAAAAGTGCAACACTTTTCATTTACATAGTTTGTAACAAAAATGATGAAGATAGCAACAAAGTAGGGTGATTTCACAGGGAGCAGGGAGGAAAGGAAAGGCAATTGGGAAACACAGTATAAAATAAGAAAGTCCTTTTTTTTCCTCAGTTTGCAGCAGAACTTTTTTTTTCTCCTTCTTTGCAATCATTTTTCTAGGCAAGGTCCAGAAATCTATTAGTATACTCAAAGAGAAAACTTTTGACTCATCTTTTCCTGTTATTTCCATTTTTCCTTCTTTAAGACGACTAAATGCGCATTTGGGCATAGGAATAGAAGTGAAGGACAAGTGGGAAGTCAGTTTCAAAGACAGGAAATCTGATTTCGAACAAATATAGACAGTACAAGGTACAATCTGAATGATGAAACAAAAAAATAAAGAACATTAGTAGAGAAGAGGAGACACTTTGGAGAATCGGGAAAAAATACATAAAACATGAAGATAATTCTCATCCCAGATCCATTTCCTACAATACAAAAATCCGAAATATCGCACTTTGAAATAATTACACGACAATACAATTTACAACTTGGCCACAGTAAATAATGTTAATGAACAAATTAAGGCAGTTTTATGGTTGGAACTGTAACTAAGACATGCAGTACCATTGGCTGTAGCACACCCTGTCACACAGGCCTGATGATACCTCCTCACTTCTGATCTAAATCTCTCATGTTATAACTCTACTGTTTCTGTCACTGCTTCTCCCTCTCACAATGACTTCCAGTGTTTCTAAATCCTACATCCTTCCATACCATATCAGTTACTGGCTTCCACAGATAAAGGCAAAAATTGCATCTTGACATCATTTAGGTAAGTGACATAGTCTAGTTTCAGAAGTAAAACTGAGGGTAGAGTGGAAAAGATTTTTTTTAAACTTATTTACTTATTTACATGGGTAAATACCCTAGCAACTAGCACACAAATCTGCAGCACACAAATGCTGCAGTCTCAGCAACCAGAGTTGGTTGCTGAAACATGAAGTTGGAAGGACTTTAACATGGGCTATCAAGTAGGATGTGCAATATAATATTTATCTAAGCACATCTACAGACAAAGGAAATGACAAAGTAGGGCTGTGAAAGAAGATACTTGCTTTCATTTGGCTGCTAGCAGTAATCTGAATAGAATATGTGTGTCCCCTTCAAAGAAAGCAACTGAGGAGCTGACAAAAATGCGGCTGTTTACTTTGTCCTGGAACATGGAACCCTCTGGAGTGAGTGGGGGATACCTCCTTCCCCAACAAAAGCCGAGAAAAATCCGTACAAATAAGCTTCTGGCATAGCTGGGGCAAAGACCAACATGTCGTCAACAGAGAGGAATAAGAGAGCAGGGACAAGATGCACAAAAGCAATCAGCCTTCACAGATGATGAAAAGACAGATATTTTCCCAGGGATCAGACAGGATCATCTATAATTTTCTGCAACCCAGGGAGCCTCTGAAAGTTGCTGAGATAAGACCAAGACTGAAAGTAAGACCTGTGAAGACACAGTTGGTGAAAGGAAGATGTGCTGTGTTCTGTTTCAGCCGCCTGATGCAATACTCTCTGCTTTACTTACCTTTTTCTAAAAATAGGTTTTAATCAGAAAAAGAAGTAGGTTTTAAAGACTTTTTTGTGTATACCCCATTTAAGAAGAACAATACCAGAGCACTGACCAGCTCAAGAGTCCCATCAGAATGAGAAAACATGCTGGGTGTTCAGCATTTACATTGTTCGGGAGGTTATTAAGCCTGAGCTACTAGTAATGGCATGATATTTCATGATAAGATGTGAAAACTGTGCAGTTTATCCTACCATCTCACATTTTAACAAAGTGGAAAGAACAATGTTATTAAAAAACTTCAAGAAAATCTATTTTGTATATTTTTGTCTTCACAGCCAAGTTTCCCAATTTCACATGCTCCCGAAGCAACAGTCAGACAAAACTTTGACATGAGGCTGTCACAAGGTTAGATATCTTGTGAATCAATATGGCTAGAAATTAGACATTTGGATTCTGAGCTTCCACATGCAAAATGCTGTGTAAAAACATTAATAAGAACTAATTAAGTTTGACATTTTAAAACTATAAAATATGGATCTAACCACATAGCAGGAGCGCCCACCTTACATGGATGTATCGTTAGAAAATGATGTATGTCAGTGTTGCATAATAGGGTTCATGCTTCAGTATTTCTATTCTTCTCCACGCTTCATAATACTATCTAATAGGTAAAGGAGTCAGAGTCAATCCCCAAAATAGTTTTACCAGAAAGCATGCGCCGCTGTTTGGATGGCTGCAGCTATTTCATCATCCCTAAAGAGGACAGAAAATACACCTGTACTTTCAAAAAGGAGATACAGTAAACCAGTATGACTCACTGGTCTCGCTATATGTTTACACTTAAAATATTCATCATCTTCAGGTCATAACTTTCAATTTTTAAAGCCAGTTTTAAATTAAAAAAAAACCACACACCCCCCCCCCCAAAAAAAAAAAAAAAACCCAAAAAAACTCCAAACCAAACACAAAACCATTCTACAGGACCTGGGGGTTCCTGGTGGATGCCAAGTTGAACATGAGCCGACAATGTGCCCTTGTGTCAAAGGTGGCTAATGGTACCCTGGGCTGCACTGGGAGAGTGTTGCTAGCTGGTGGAGGGATGTAATCCTTCCCATCTACTCAGCTCTGAGACACTACCCCTGGAGTGCTGGGTTCAGTTCTGGGCTCCTCAGCGCAAGGGAGACATGGACATATTGGAGAGAGTCCAGCAAAGGGCCACAATAATGAAGGGATTGGAGTATCTCTCCTATAAGATAAGGCTGAGAGAGCTGGGGCTGTTCAGCCTGGAGAAGAGAAAGCTCAGGGGATCTATCAATATATATAAATACCTGAGGAGAGGGTGCAAAGAAGCCAGAGCCAGGCTCTTTTCAGTGGTGCCCACGGACAGGACCAGAGGCGATGGGCACAAACTGAAACACAGGAGCTGCTGTCTGAACATCAGGCAACACTTCATTACTGTGAGGGTGACCAAGCACGGACACAGGTTGCCCAGAGAAGTTGTGGAGTCTCCAACCTTGGAGATATTCAAAAGCCATCTGGACATGGTCCTGGGCAACTCGCTCTAGGTGACCCTGCTTGAGCAGCAAAGTTGGACTAGATGACCTTCAGAGGTCCTTTCCAACCTCAGCCATTCTGTGATTTTGTGATACATGGAGGATTCCTTCTTTATATAGTGTTAATCACCTGCTGAATGGTACTTAACACTTCTAATTGCAGTTTGGAACCTAGTGCCCGGAAACACCCTTTCTCGGGGCAAAATTTTTAATAGAGTAGCTTCAGCACTGAGTAAGAGACATGTTTGCCATTTTAGGCCACGTCTATTACAAAGCAATTTCTCTACAGGGAAACTTTCATTTATAGCCACCTGAATTTTCTCACACAATGTCCCTGCTGTGCTCCTTTTCCCTGGTAGTGGTTTGTTCAAATGTTGTCAAATGTAAGATTGCAGAGTTCAGATATTAAGAGACCTTTGCTGACTGCTGAATGTCATTGTAGATCTATGTGTACATAAAACCTGAATTAAAAGATACATTGCCTTTGTTTTATATATGTGTGCAAAGGAGGAGTAGGTCAAGGATTTAAAAACCTATTTCAAAGAAAGAGAGGCACATAAAATGAAGATAAGTGACATACAGAGAAGGTGAATATGATATAGCAGATTAATTATGGATCTGCAAGGAAAAATGCAGTTCTGTATTGGTTTGGTCTCAAACTACAAAATAATTTCTTCATTTGTGGAAGAGCAATATGAAGAAAAGGTCAGGCTGCAAGATCCTGTTTTCAAAACAGTAAGAGACTTGAATAAGGGCACCACACACAGGAAGGGTGAGATCTTCACTGACATCACACACTGTAATGGATTGAGTAGGAGTCAAGCAGCTCCTTTCCTTCCGGTTGGTCTATGACTCTGCCATGCACGCACACACTTTCTCTGATGCTATATAATAAATTAGCTACTTGGTAGAGGTTTTAATTTAAAAAGGAAGCAGGCATGAAACCTTGCAAGCCTTACTGATATTACCAATGGTATTGTATGCTTTGATAGCAGTCAAACATTAGCACAGACATTCTTTACACATTGGAAAGCAGTGTGCTAGACAGACTACCAGTTTTCCTCCATCAAATACCTTTTTTAAAAACTTTTTTTTTTTTTTTTTAAACAACAAGTATCACTGTAGAGGATAGTCTTAGTGCCAAACCTAAGCCTAAGGTACCTTGGCTTTTTCTCTCAGTTGGCAAAAATATTTTGAAAACCCTTGAGCTTTTGATCAACCTGAACCTTGCTAGCAGAACACCCTTATTTTCAATAGAGGCATACATGAGAGTAAGCCATCTTGGACTATGTGACTATGTAATAAATGTCTATTAAGCCCTTTAAAAATGTTGAATTTTAATAACAAACTAATACATGTTTTGTTACAGATATATGTTTCACAAATAAAGCAGTATTTTCCACAAATAAATTTATGGCTACTCAAAAGTGTCATGTATTTGCAAAAAAATACATTTTGCAAATCCAGAAAAATTCACATTTTCTCCAAGAATGCAAACTCCAGATACTTAATCAAACTTGGATATCTTAATAGGAGTTTAAAATTGCTCAGCTTTTTAGTGGGATTCAGCGCTCTTCTGATTTGCTGTGAAAAAACACATATTGCAGTCATGCAACAACATGAGGCACCATTGCAGCAGATTAGATGGCAGGAAAGAGGCATCAATGAAGGCTCAAAACAAACCCTTTAAGGTGGAGCCTTCCTCATGTTCTAAACGATGTCCTTCAGGCTCACCCAAGCAGCCAGCTTCAGCTCTATGTGATATTATGTCCTTGAGTGGGAGAGACTGTGGCATAAAAAACAGCACTTGGCAGTCTCCCTTTAGACTTACTCATATGGACTAAAATCAGAGGCATTTACTTTTTTAAATAAAATGCATTGCACATTAAGTCCATATTTGAGATCAGTGGGGTTTTCTTAGTTATATTCTTGTTTTTTAAAGGAAATTTAAGGTCTTTCTGTGGAAATAGTTTTAGCTGTATTTTAAGTTCTGTACAGAATCTCTTAGCTCACAATATATACTTCTTGGTTTTTTGTTTTTCTCCCAGCCTTTTAAGAAATTATTGCAAATCAAGGACTGAAATTGGAAAAAAAAAAGTATTTTAACTTCAGGAGAGAACGTCTCTGCATGGAAGTTCTACTGCATTAAAAACCAAGAAGCATTTTAGATGTAGACTTCATTTCTACTGGTATAGTTAGTCTGTGTAGTTATGTTAACTAGAACACTGATGTGTTTTGCCAGCCTTAATCACATTGAAAAACTCACAATACCTGATATTTTACTTTAGAAGCTAGATCCTGCAAACAATGAGAAGTCTCATGTGTTTAAATTTAAAGAAATCCATTTTCCATTGAAATACTTTGAAAATATTTCTTTTTTATGGACTGGTTGAGCATCAGGATCTCTAACACTAGTTCTATATGCAGTTCACTGCATCGACAAGGACACTTCAAAGCCTTTCCAAAACTCCCACTAACACTATGCTCCATCCTTCACTTACTTCCCCCTCCCAACTCATAACTGTTAAAGAAAACAACAGCAATGCCATTTCGTCTTACTAGAAGGTTAAGCTTTTAGGAACTGCGAAAGAAGAACGAAAAGAAAGCTAAGTATAAAAAACGCTTAAATCACTGTGGGAATTTTTTGTTTTCTTTAAAAGTCTTACGGTTTCTGAGTACTTAAGGAATAATAGCTGTGAGGGTAATTATCACTGCTTCTAGGATACTCACATATGTATGTACTGAAGAAATAAAGAAGTAGTTTTTTTCCAATTATTTAAAAGAATCCCCTGATAAAATTACCATTTTCAGCTAGAATGAAAAACATTCTCCATGTAAGGAGCCATGCTTCTTTGGGGGTTTCGTTATCCGTTCAAATGAGAATCTCTAACATATGTAGTTGTTTCCCATCTAAATACAAGCTCTGTTGAAAGTTAGCAACAGAAAAAAAGAACATGTTCGTGTATGTACCTCTGAGCAATGTTTTACCAAGATTCTGCAGAAAGCAGTATATTCACCAGGACCCCATATGTTGCTTTACCTACACACACAACAGAAACCTGGCAGCCTGTGGGAGCAGGCCAGGGAGCTGTCAACATTTTTTCCTAGCTGACACTACTGAACAGCCCACTCTGTGTTCAAATTGACCTGCATGTGGGCAGGGTTCCCCTGATGTTTGTACAAAGCCCTGAGACTTACCTACTAAGCAGCTTGCAGAAAGTCAGATTTCAGCAGCCGAAGTCATCAGCTGTCCTGAGAAAAAGATGAAGAAAACAAAGAATCCCAGAGCAGCCCACAGGAACTGAATTAAAGGGGGCAACAAGCCCATATCATTCCTTTCAAGAGCTAACTGCTCTGAAGGAGCTTTACACCCTCAGATGTTTCCTTACTGAACAAATAATGAGGTTTTAAAGTCCTATTCAAACCTGGTGAAAAAGCAAAACCTAGGGAAAAAAAATATCTAAATCAGTTTCAAAAGCCATACAGAATCTCTCCTTAGGTTGTGTGCTACCAACTGCTTCACATGAAAAAAAAATATGAATGGGAGAAACAGGCAGACACTTTAGAATGACAGGTGACCACTTGTCAATTAACTTACTTGACTGATAACCAGAATTCATGGTCTCCTTCTGCTAACTGGTGCCTGTCTGCTCTCTTTCCTATATGAGTAGGTCAAGTTTCTTGTGTGATTTTAGCCACCTAAAAAGACCAGGAAAAAAATTAATTTATTCCTCTTGAGACAGTGGCACCTAAAAGTCCTTCAGCTTCCTTGGAGCAAGCTGGTTTTAGGCCCACTCGCCCACCTCAGTGCAGTCCCTTTTACTAAAGGGGAAAAAAATTAAGGAAGCTGACAGAAATCTCTCAAGAGCATCTTTGGACCCTACAGTGAAGCTAAGTATTTATTATTAGCTATGCTGCTTCTAGGCAGAGGCTGTTTTCACCACACCTTTGAGTATGAAAGCCTGAAAGTGGTGTTTTAGCCTGAGGTACTGCTTTTCCCTCCTCACAACTCCTGTCAGTTTGAGGATACACCTTCATGGCCCCCCAGAGGTTGTCTCATCTTCCGGCTGAACTTCTCCTCTTGGACCGCCTTAATTTTACCTAATTTTTTTACAGACTTTTTAACCTCAAGGACTCTACAAATCCTCCCATACCTTTACTTCCCAAAAAAGTTCTTCATATGTTTGAAAATATCTTGAAATAGCTCCCTGACTCAGGACTTGAGCTCCTTTCCCCTCCTCAGTGCCTGGCTGTGGCCTGTACCCTCCCTTAAAGGAGAGGCTGACACCAAGCTAACTGCCCAGCTGGGTTTTTCACCACTGCAGCAGGAAAATGGTGATACTGAATTTACTTACAGGTCCATCTACACAATATAATGCATACATGTGGCAGGTTAGGGCTCGCAGGGCTGGTCCCCACCTCACAGACCCACGCTGTGCTCAGCTGATAGGCAGCAGCTAACAGCAGCGGGACGGGGCACCGGCTACACGAGCCTCTCCACTGGAACGGGCATCTGTGTCAGGGGAAGGTGAAACATGGAGCAGGGGTTTGTACAGAAAGGGCCTGGGACTGTTCAGAGGGTCGACTGCGGACAGCCACCTCCTGTGTGGTAAGGGTGAAGGTGCCTGGCCCTTTAAGAGGCTCAGAATGTTCTGGAAGGCAGTGGCTGTCCCCTCGGCTCCTTCACACTTTAACACTAAACTTCCCCTCAGCTCAGCTTCACCTCAGGCAGCTGTAGAGCAGAGAGCGAGACCATGGCCGTGAGAAGCAGCTTTCAAACTCACATCTGAGCTGCAGCTCCTTGTGCCTCCCTGAGGCGGTGTGTGGTGCTGGTGGTGAGGAGAGGGACGCCAGCAGCATTGCGAGAGCCCGCTGCGGAGTGTGTGTCTGGGACCAGGGGACACTGGGGAGAGCATGTTGGGGACTGGAGGCGTGGTAGGGGTCTGCACTGTATGGGAGCAGGCAGAAGAGCTGGCCGGCAGCCCTTTCCTGTGGGGGGTAAGAGGATGGCCGTTCCTGCCTTGGGCAGCTCCTTGCTGTTACAGGCCCTGAAGGCAGGTCTGGTCTGCCAGAGGTGTGAAATACGAAGAAAGATTTAAAAAGTGTGACATCCCTGAGGAGTTCTTGGAATTTTGAATGATAATTCTTTAATGCATGGAATTGGCAATGTGGCTGGCTGCAGGTTTACAGTGTATGCGCAGTTTACACAGGGGATTCCTGCTTCCAGTTCTCCTGCAGCCAAGGCCATATTTCATGCATCTACAGTGAAGCCGTGCAGCCTTCTTCATGTCTCTGATACCATGTGCCAGTAGCAGCTGGTCGGTGCATATTTTAATTTGCTGTGACTGTACTTTGCATGTTGGATTATGTATTATATGAGAGGCCATGGCATCTACAACACTGGAACTAGGCAAGGATGTATTTCCTACTAGGACCCCAATTTAAAGAGGCCTTCATAACAGGCACGCACTCTTCCTGCAGCCTAATGCTGTGTAACCTATTACACACCCATGAGCTCCAATGCATAAGAGCATCCCTTTCATTCTACTGCCTCCTACATTATAGCACAGGGAACCCAAGGTACATCATTTGAATGTTGCTTTCACTCCCTAGAAAAATCTTTCTCCGTTCCATAAAGAGCACTGAATATTCAGAGGGAACTACTGGCAGCTCTGTATTTTATGGAGTACCTTAGATTTCATTTTCCAATATAAAGGCCTGATTCAAAGCTTTGTGAAGTTCATGACAATCTTGTTTCTAGCAGGCACAGGATCAATTTAGCTCTTAATTTAGCTCACCGACCATCCTGTTGTCAGGTCACAGATTCAATTTAGTTCTGACTTCCACTTTGCCTAGTTAATCCTTTCATTTGTGAACACTTCCAGCAGTCAGGAGTTTGACATTCCTGTTTTAAGGTTTACCTCAGAGGATTCATATCTTTTCAGTCATATGGTACATATTTATCCCAGACTTCAGTGATTTCACCTGTTTAACTTCCCCTTTCTTGTTGGATTTAGTTACAATGTTATTTTCAGAAGTAGGAATCGTTAGCTGTGGATCATTAAGTTGGGGTATTGCACTGAAGTGCAAATTTTTAATTTGCAATAGTTGGTTATTTATTTTTTCTTGGAAAAAATCTAACAAAAATGCTCTTCCTTGCCTTTTCCCTGCACATCCCCGTCATAGTTTCTCACTGAGTTATATCAAACTTAGTATCACATAAAACTTTAAAAACACTGAGAGGATTGGACTGTTGTATATTTTAAGGATGGAAAAGGAAGGATACAACAACAAAAAGCAGCTAAAATTATTTTGGATGAATGAACCAAAAGGTTCTAACTAAAAGGGAGCTCCAGAAGTGTAGCTTGGAATGAGAGGCCTTCTTGCATCATTCTCCATCATTTCATACATTGAGGAAAAAAGGAAGGGCAGAGAGCCATGGCAAAGGTCATGTATTTTACATTATTTGTAAATAATTTGACTCTGTTTTTGACTCCACTTATCTCTTTGTGTTTTGTATGTGGTAAGGAACATTCAGTGTCAGTTTTTCTTTTACCTTTGTGTACAGGAAGGGCCAAGAAATTGTTTTTTAGATTATAAGTAAGCGAAGAAATATATACAATTATTTTTATTAGTCTGTTAAACTTTGAATATGTATATATTATTATCCAAGCACGCTCACAAACCCATGTGGTTTTGTTACTTTTATTATACTATGCTAATAGTGATTCAGTGAGTACATGGCAGAATGAAGCTCCTATGTCTGCAAGATGCCTAAAGAAAGAGTACAAACAAATCACTTGTAGCCATGCCATTTTGTCTGTCTTTGAATATTCGTAGTGTTGGAGGTTTACTGGGGTTTACTTAGTCAGAATGCAAGTCAAATACCAAATTCAGGTAACGTATAGCCCAAATTAGTTAAGTATGCAGCTCTACTCACATATATCTCTGGCTTAAACGATTAACGTGTCCTTAGTTCTGGCTATTTTTTCACTATGTTGAAAAAACCTACGAAAATTTTTATCACAAAGTCTAGAGATACTTTAGACTCATCCATGGTGGACCACTGTCACAGATTAGCAGTTGCAAAAGCAACGAGTGAAAGGAAATAGTCCTTTTTGAAGTTGGTAACTTTTTGAAAATTAGTAATAATCTTTCTAACTGTAATATCTTGCTTTTGACACATTAAATGAATTGTCATTTTCTTTTGTTTTTCCTTTGGATTTCCAGCTGCAAAGATTAACAAGTATCAGATAAAGAAACCTTGTCTCCTTTTCTGACCCCTTGCGTTCAGTGAATCATAGTCAGCTCTTGTAAAATGAATAATATTAATCAATATTAGGAGGGAGACAGAAAGGAAGCAGAGGAGTAACTGTATCTTGCAGCAAAAACTGAGGGTTATTTTTTCTAGGCAGGATGTACAAGACCAAAGCACTCAAAAAAAGTGAAAGTGACAATTTTAGCTGCACGATGTCTAAAGGCCATTTGTGTTGTGCTGATAGTTTTTATATATGCCCAAATCAGTATAATCAGTATTTTATGCAGTCTGTTCACTCGGTAACACTTGACTTGCTGCTCTGGTCGTTCTGCCATTCATTGGTGTAATTTTTCATCACAAAAGAATGGATGGCAGTCATATCAGCCAAATGTAGATAGTATTTTCATTTTTTAAGGGAGGAAGCAGTAGCTTATTATTAGGAAGCAAGATGTTCTCTGAGAAGAACTATTGGGCACTTAAATTGACTTCTGAATTTCCCTTTTGGCTCTGGCACTCATCTTTGAATTGCCTTGGTGATGGGAGCAGCCATAAAGGCGGCCTGGTTAGAAGGGAAAAAATACTGAAAAGAAGTTGTCTGCTGAAAAATACTGTCAGGGAAAGGCCTGCCAGCCTGGGACTGCGAGCCTGGGAACTAGGACTGGGAGCCAGAAACATCCTTGAGAAGCGCAGCTGGCATCTTCCAATTGCAGCTGGGGTACCTAGAAACCAGAGACATCCTGAGATACCATGGACAAGCACAAAACCAAGGGACTGTAATGGCAATTTCTAACCTGAGAAGTGGAAAACCACCTGAAAAAATAAATTTGCTCTGAAAGAACAGAAAAAGGCATCATCTATTGGCTTTTACAGGTGAAAAATCGAAATTAACAGTGTCTTTAGGTTATTCAAAGTAGGGAGTCCTACACTCTCTCAATGTTATATGAAGGACTTAATTTTTATCCCAAATGGAGCCTCTCTGTGAGAACTTCCTGATTGAATCCCATGTGAACTTTCTATGAGCTTTCACTGGGGACACTTGGCTGACTCCAGACTCTGTGACATGGATAATTTTTGAAGGGAGCCTGTCTGTTATTGGTTCGGGCTGTCCTCCCCTCTTGTGGGGGTGGCTAAGGTTCCCCCTCTGGGATCTCTCCCCTGACTTTTTGGATTATGTGGGCCCTTCTGAAGTCTGTCCAATTCACTTTGTATCGGTATTATATATATTCATATAAGTAATCTATCAGAAGTATATCTGCTGTTATATCGTTGATATGTTTGCTTCACTAAGCCATAGTAACCTGTAGTGGTGTGTAACTATTTGTTGCTGTTACTGGTTGTACTGCAGTACTGACTGATGCTATCATTGATGGATAACATACTATTGATGCTGATAGTAATCTGTAATAGCTTACTGAATGTATATATATGTTCATTCATATTCACTTTATTAATTATACATATATTTGCTAGTCATGATTTTTTGTGGTATTTGTGGTCATCTGTAATAAAGTAGAGAAATTTAGAGGATAAAGCCTCCATGTTTTCGTGTATTAGAGAATGCTATGAACCCACAGTTGTGATCTCTACACACCCAGAGCCCAGGTAACCTTTTAGGTTGTGACACTTGGGAAAATCACTTCACCTCCTAAGCTTCTTCCCTCTTTCTGTGAAATTGTTGGAGTTAAAACTGTGTTACTTTCTGGCTTAGTCTTCCTTCCCCTTCAAGTGAACCACTTCAAATCTATTTTTGCTAACTCTCTTTTCTAGATAGATTTATGAGCAATGGAGATTTTATGCATCATGTCACATAGAAATATTAAAAAACCCCAAACCATTAATGTGAAGCTTCTTGCTTGTTAAATACAGAAATGGCATTTTTGTGAAACTCCTTTTTTGCTGGCTAGAGTTTCAATAAATGGTATGTTTGTCTTGCTGTGCTGTGGGAAGTGGAGGAAAATTTTTATGATGGTACCTGTAGAGAAGAGAGAGGATGACAGAGTCTCAATCCAAGATCTTATGTTTTACATAGTTCCCCATGCCCTTATGTGTGAAAAAGACAATATTTCACATGCAGAGACTTCAGTTGTCTCTTATGAAACAGAAACATGTATATTAACACTTTTATATCTACTATAAGTATGTCAATCATGTAGAATGACTTACTACATATAACATTTTCATTTCCCAAGAGAAGAAACAGAGCAACAAATACAACATCTCTATTAAATATTGATAAAAACAAAGGATAATATTTACCGTAAAGAAGAAAATATTCCTAAGGAAGCTAACAATGGAATACAATCAGACTACACAAAGAAGTTTAAACATACAAGTAACACATTATATCTTTCCCTTGTCCTGACATGTTTAATGCTGAGAGAAAAGAATCTAAGGAGTGAGAATAACAAAAAATTTCCCAATCTAAATAATTAATTTATGAATGGTGAATCAAATTTCAGTTCAGTGGGTGCTTGTGTTATTTTGTAAGAACAAATCCACAAGTGAAATTCTGTGAACAGGACTTTTTCTCTTTAGTCTTCAAAGAAATTAAAACAATTTCAAGAAAAAAGGTGCTTTGTAGAAACTCCATGAGCTCAATAAAGGCAAATGCGAGTGGTTTTAGCAAGAGTAAGAGTTGCATTTTAATTCTAATAGCTTTTTATGGTCAAAGATTAAAAAATATTTGAAAAAACTACCTTTTCCGTTCTAATGGCATTGACCAGATAACCATGATTTCATTTGGAAGAAATAGAACTATGCTAATGATTTATCAGAATAACAATATTCAAAGGTCATATATTTATCATATGTTAAGAGGAGGTATGGTGGGTTTTGTTAATAACTTGCATCTTCATTAAGTATTGAAAATAATTTGTTTTGGTATTCAGAAACCTCTTTACTACACAGATTCTCTTAAGGTAACTTCTGTATAAATCAGTTTAATAAAAATAACGGAGTTGGTGATGTTTTACCTCCTCATTTGTGTCAAATTTCAAGAAGTGTGTGGTCCAGAAGACAGTACGCTAGCTGGAGAGATGTTTTCCACTCAGGTTCAGTTACAGATTGCTGCAATGAATTTCCTTCTTGCTGTTTCCCCTCCTTCTGTTGTCCAATATTTCAAGCACTTCGGGGCAGATGCATTCCATTTTTCTTTCTATAATCCCTGGCACAATTAGGACTTCATGTTATTTTAAATCTGCAGGATAATTTTAAAGTTAAAAACCACAAGTAAAGTAGAGGTAAGATTTCCTATATTTTAAAATTTATTACAGCGTACTAGTGTAAAAACTTATATAGGCATAATGTCCATATTTTATGTGGACAATTAATTAGATATTCTTCGTGGATTCATTACATACCTATGGAATTTGCAAGTCAGTGTGTTTGTGTGAAAAAAAGTGCAGGATCATCATAGCTGTAGAGCAAAGACTGGTATCCACAGGACATGATAAATCTTTAAATTGCCATCATGAGAAGCAGAGAGACATTGAAAACAAATGGAATGAATTTATCACAGAAGATTTTAAAAGGTAATAAGTATGCATAACCAGGGTGAGAAAAGCTTTTTTTCTTTTGATACCCATAATAGATTTAGCACTTTTTTTTTTTCATGAGTGTTTTGTTGTAAAGAATTTCTGTATTGCATTAAGGAATGTAATCTTAAAGGCTAATTTTAGCTAAGGCAGGCTCTTCTCCCGAGGCTCTATTGACAAATGGTTCTTCTGAAGGGCAGTTCAGAGCCTAATTCACGTGCTTTGAATTAGTTTACTGAAGGAGCCTTCCTCTTCCCATTGACTGTCTCCCCTGGGAAAAAACAAGTTAGACAGACATCTCCAGCGTAAGTTCAGTCTTCAGTGAATAAATGGAAAACCCTGTTAGCATTCAGACTATGACTCAGAATAACTCTTTTTAGATCACTTAATTTATGAAGATTTTTACTGAGTTTTCACAGATTGATAACAGATAAAGACTTACTCTTGGAATCAGCCATCTCCCACCCCCTGCAAGTCCTGTGCACATCATACGAACAGTAATTTTGGGCCTCAGATCTGTGAGCCTTCTGCTTCAGTCTTCTTTGTTTTTCAGCAGAGTCTGAAGCACGTCAGCAGCATTTGATTGCTATCTGTCTGCCATGCAATTACACCGGTCCTGATAGCAACCAGTAAATGCCACTCCTTATCATAATCTTTCCGCTGACACACCATTCCCATAAAGCTATCTAGTAGGAGTTTCTTGGAATCACAAACAGATTTATGGGGAACCCATATAAGAAAGGAGAAAAATGAAAATCATTCTAATTTTGTATGACTACCTCACCTAGGAAAAGCTTCAAAATAAAGCAACAGGACATGTAGCAATGCTTTGAGAAATAAGACCATCCCAGATGGGAAGGTATGTTAGCTGACAGTACTTTGTCCAGGAAACTTTTGAAGATAAAACAGTAGTTTTTTTATGTAATTACAATTTTGTAATTTGTAATTACAGTTTATGTAATTACAATTATGTTACCTTGGTTATAAATACTTAGATCTACTAAGAACAAACTCAGAACACTTTTGGACACCTGTTCAGTGATGTTCTTCCAACAGTTATAAGTCTTTGAGTTTTCACTTTCTTGTAATGATAGAAAAGTTGGCATTGACCCGTAACAGAGCATAGGGTATTTGTGTCTTCCTCTGCCAGGAACTTGGAACTGAGCAGCAGTGCTGAGGTCAGTGTCTCAGCTCTCCACACACTGGAGAAAACAATATTGCTTGAAAATAGTAGGAAGGTAAAAAAGCTGGAGCAGGGAAAGGTGAGGGATAGGGGAGGAATGCCTGTAGTTTTGTTGGATCTTTCAATTCTGAAGTCATGTGCAGCCTGTAGGTTAGTCAACCACTAATGGGACAGAAATATGTTGAAGAGTTGAACGTAAGCTGATCAATACACATGGCATTTCAATTGAGTTTGTACTGTGGATGATAACATCAATGGTCATGTAGCAGCTGAATTTGATTCTGGCTTCCTCTCCTCCTTTTGTTATCACTGTCTAAACTTAGATCCTGGGTTTCACTGCAGGATAAAGGAAGAAACAACAACCCATTCTAAAAATTCCACATGGAAATAGATAAAGTTACCCTGTGAGAAAATTGCATTCCAGTAATCTGAGTGCATGGGTAACAACGCAGCTGTTGGGCCATAACTGTACATATGTTTCTCAGCAATGGAAATCCCCAGTTTGCATAATACCTGTTTAGAAATAAATATCGTTACATAAGTATCATTACAAAAATTTGCAAGACTCTATCTACAGGTTTGGTTTTAGTGAAGTATCCTTTTTATACTTTGTAAGTGGAATTCAAATATAATACCAAGTATTTTGTGAATCAGTGCCAATGACACAGTAGTTATTATTGTCTCTAGTTCTGTCCAACAGAAACGAATCTGCTTTATTGCATTATGTACACTCACAGGCATCTCCTATCTCTGTAAACTTTTGTTCCTAAATAAAGTTAATATTCATGAGCAAAAATGGTGCAAGTAATTTCACTTGTATTAAGTTGTATTATACTTTAAAATCCTGTCTTCAGATTTTAGTAGCGAAAACACTGACTGGGAAACAGTGTCAAATATCTACCAAGAATTAACTTTTACGTAACTTTCAGTGGAAGTGGAGCTTGGGAAGAATCCATACATTTATGTTTGCAAAAGGAAGAATTAGTTAGAATACAACCAAATCATTAAAAAACATTGTGAGTTGACAGAGTCCTCAACTGCTTAATAAAGCAGCCTAGGTGCGGTGTGGCATTAAGCACATTTTCAACTATTTTCATTTCCTTAGAGGGTCTTTTTGGTCTAAAAGAAGAGTTTCTATTTGTATGAGCCATTAACTGCAATCTGCACTAGAATTTCTTGCATAACCTTTTATTTTCTTCAAAATTGGTTTGCTCTGCAGACATCACTGAAATTTAAATTTAGAACCAGTGGACTATATACGTACACTTTAAACAGAATGAGTTATATAACAAAGATATGTCTCAAGAAATCAATCACATAAGATAAAAAGTAAATTCAGTCATCCTTCTTAGCTTTCCATCACCTGCTTCTTGAGGCTGTGTTGTTGCACTGTACGGTTTTTTGTCTGGGGTTTCCTCTTGGAGTTGTCTTTTAGCAGCATACAGTCAGAGCATCCCATGTCTTTAATGACTTTTAGCTCAAATGCTCCACATAATTCCTGGTTGGTGAAAAGCATCCATCGATTCTAGATAAATAGCATATATGTTAGCACAAGTGAAAGTATATGTGAAATATCACTCGTTATTGTTTACCCTGTGTCTATGTCTGACTGAAAGGCTGTGGGTTGTTGCACTAGTGAGCTTTAGAGGGCTGGCTCTTAAGCTCCAACTGCAGCAAAACTTGGTTAGCTCTTTGGTCTTCATTCAGATCCTGTGTGTTGGATGAGGGGCAATCATCACAAATGAAAACAACATAAAAATACCTCTTCACGCCTACCTCTCATTAATGGATGTTGTAAGCAGACGCCACTTACAGCAGCTCCAGCCCCCAGGGGTTCCTCTGCATGGCCGCTGGATCCCAGCCTAGAGACCCATGGGTCTCCATTCCAAGCTGATGGACATGGCTGCTACTTTCCCATTTGCAGGTTCAGCCAATAATGAGGCTGAGAATGTGTCCTGGAGACACACGCACACAGGCAAAGAAAACAGACGTGGCTGGCTACACAGACAAAGCACTGCCTTCGACAGCACCCACATGTGACACTGGCAGGACTACAGCCAAGTCCCCTTCCTCCTCTTCAGCTGGTAAGGACTGACATTCACTAATGAAAGCATGTATGTCCCCCCGCTCTAAATTCACAAGTAGATACACATTTGCAGATACACATCCCTCATGTATCGGCCCAGCCCCTCTCTCTGTCCGGTGCCCCTGCATGTATCCCAGGCCCTTTTAGGTG
The DNA here is from genome assembly GCF_964106895.1 of Numenius arquata. Taxonomy (NCBI): domain Eukaryota; kingdom Metazoa; phylum Chordata; class Aves; order Charadriiformes; family Scolopacidae; genus Numenius; species Numenius arquata. The sequence goes on from NC_133584.1 coordinate 42,518,590, forward strand.
CTCTATGAGTCTTCTACTTGCTGGCTGGTCCAGCTCAATCCTCACTAGCAAACAAAGGCATGCACTCACACACTCGTCTCTAAGGCACTCCACACTCCTGGGTCCTGCTCAGTTGGAAAACTGGGTTCAGTTGGAAAACTGGGTTCAGTTGGAAAACTCCTGGGTTCAACTGCTCACTTCAAGATTTTGTACCTCATTATTTAAATAATGAGAAAATAATGAAGATACATCAGCTGGGGTGATCACAAAAGGAGCCAGGCAGTCAGTGGGTAAGTGGTCTTAAGTGAAATGATCCACAGGCAGGAAACTTCAGCAGCCGTTTGTATTGCCAGGGCCAGCTCATGCCTCAGCTGCCCAGTTCCCTCTCAGAGAGAACGATGTGGATAGCACAGGTCTCAGTGAACTTGGGAACTTGCCTTCTGAGGACCAGCAGAAGAGCTGAAACAGAACAAGAATGGGACTTTTGCACACTTCTAACCTTTGGAAAGATGCTGTGACTGGGGATTGCTGGGGCACTGCATAACTATGGGTTGAGAAGCCAAGCAGTCCAGAGTTAGCTCTCCCATATTATTGCATGGACAGTGAGTAAGCTTCAGACTATCTCAAACTAGAGCTGCGATAATAGCTAATAAAACGAGTGGCATATAATAGCCTTGAAGCCTGCTTTACTTTTCTTAGACCACATCTGTAAGTCTAAATGTTTATGTATACGTTCCATGTTCGGGTTCACATGAATTTTTTTGGTACCAGACTGAAAATGTACATTCTGAATAATAAAACTGTTATTTGGATGTGGAAAAACTACTTCTCTCTTATTCTCTCCCTCCATCTTTTCATCTTCAGACCTTCAGAGAAAGCTGCAATTCCAGATGTCAACTGCTTGTATTGTCTATAGAGTGGGAAAAACATTGATCTCCTCAAAATTCCTTTCTGTTCTAGTCCTCATTCTGAGGTGAAATAGGAAATAGCAGGTTTTGCTGGGGCAGTAGCCTTTCCACAAGAGACAGCATGCTGATCATAGGACTCAAACCTGTTCTCAAGCGTAAAAAATATTTATATAGGATGTTGGTTTCTAAAGTGTTCTCTGTATGATTTTATCACCAGCCCCACCGGATAATCACTTTGTGAACTAGTTGACCACTAAATATGAATCTCCTTGTAAAAGCACAATATCGGATTTTTGTGGATGGTTCAGTTATAATCAGTGCATAAATAGAAAACCATTTTAAGTCACTTGCATATAAAGGACTGCTACAGATTCTGGTAGACACATTCTCCATGCGCTACACCATGTACAGAAATGTGTTCAGCAATCCATAAAAGGCAATAGTTAATGTAACCACTCAGTCAAGTTAAGAAATATGGAAGCTAAAAAAAGCAACTTGAATCACCGTAACAGCAAGAGGAAGCTTGCAGCTCCATACTACACAATGCAAAAGTAGTCAGGAAAGAGCTGCTGCCTTTTTCTTCAGCCTGCTGCAGTACAGCAAACAAGCCCCTGAATGTCTGTAAATAGTGTTTCCCTTGCACTGAGACTGACTTTCCCAGTCGTAGAAATATTTGCAGCTTTAAAGGTGAGATATTTATAGGTGTAGAATGAGTAACAGTCAAAGGAAGAAAGACAGGACATAGTGACTACAGATGTAGAGAAGACTGCCCATAGCCTAAAATAATCTTCCTGGCATGTGTTTCAGATGTTATACTGAGAAGGAAACTCTACTGTGTGTGTTGTTATCCTGTATTGCTGACATGAAACTTTACCTGCTGACGTAGCCTTTGTGTAACCAGACTCATTTGAATCCGGATAAAGGAGCCTTAATGCTTTCATCAAACCATTCAAACAATCGACTGTTGAACTTTTGAGACAAAAAGATGCTACATCTTACATCCTTCTGTGTTTTCAACATGATATGGGCCTATTTGGGACAAAAAGCATATGTATATGTGTCTACATACAAAAATATCCCCTCTGTCATTGGTTTGTTGTGTGGCCTGGATTAGATCCCATACTTTGGGAGTGAAATCCTGGCCCTGCTACTAAAAGTGGGAGCCTTGGTCTTCTCTTTAGTGGGGTCTGGAGTTCACCCTGCGTCTCGTATTGTGAAGCTGTGCAATGAAGACATGGACATACCAATTCCCTGCCTCCATCACAAGAGTATTGGAAGTTGAATTGTGGGCTGGTTCACTTCAGAAAAAATAATGAGTTTTGTTAATTAACTTTGTTTTTGTAAATACACAGAATTCTAAAAAAAACCAAAAAATTAAAAAGTCAAAGTATCTTTTTTGATCGCGAGAATTGCCTGAACAAAATGAACTCTTTCCATCTCCACCTCTAGTTACAGGTTTTTTTCAGTAGTTAATCCCTGCTGATAAACTAAATACAGTGTAGTCAGATGGATTAATTACTGTCACAATATATTTACACTTCATTTTTGCATACACTCTTGGAAAAAAATGTATTACTTCAATGCGGCCGGAGTCAACATTTCAGAAACTAACTAAAGTCAGCTTTTTATTCCTTTTAGGACTAGTTGAATATTTTGTATTGAGTTGTTGTCATTGTCATCTTGTTCTTCTCTTTCTTCTTCTCCTCCTCCTTCTCCTCCTCCTCATCATCATCAGTGTCATCATCGTTATCATCGTCATCACTGTCATTCTTTTAAATTGCTTGTTTTTTATGGAAAATGTTGATTTTTCAAAAGCTAAAATACTCCTTTTAGTGAAAGAAATATGTTTTAAAAATATTTTAAAAAATGTACCTATTTATTTATTTATGAGAAAAGGGTGAAGAAAATAAATGTTGCAAATACTATAATCTATCTAAGGGGGAAAGTAGAGTCCTTTATGAACTATGTTCCCAAGCCAGAATGCATCTTCAGAAATGCAGCGGTAAAAACAAGAGACTATGGTGAGTCATAGAAGAGGGCAGAGACTAGAATGAACAGAAAGAATGGGAACATAAAGATCTAATGAGGGCTTTGCATCAACCAAATGCAAATGTTTGAGGTTTTATCACAGTCTTAGTTAGGGTGGTTTCCCACCCACCATTTTCCAACCACTTAAGCTTATGTAGCCAGTAGTCAGGTATACATGGCTTTTTAATTTGTATTGATAGTAGCTTCTGCTTTGGGTCATACTACTGGAATCTTTATTTTTCATGAAGGATGGCTTTTAATGTTACATTTTTTATTTGTTTTAATGTGGCTGATTGGAAATAGCTGAAATATTATAATATGTGTTAAATATATTGTGGAGTGAACTGTACCTGGGAGAAGGTAAGTACAACAATTTTCTGTTCTCTTCAGCTTGGCGAGTGTCCTATCTACTGCAGTGGAACATTTAAAAGGATATTAAGACAAGAAATTAATGCATGCAAAATAAATTTTGAGAAAGATAAATTAGAAAAAGAAAACAGATGTACTATGAAAGTAAATAAGAAATTTCTAAGTCTAGATGACCAGGACGCTAGGATGCTGGAACAGGCAAAGGATGTAACCTTCTGAATATTGTTAACAGGTAAAATTAAGTCCTCTTCTTTGTATTTTCACACTTAAAAAAAATTTGCAAGTTTTAGGAAAAATAGGAAGTAAATTGCTTAGGGCATCTCAACAAAACTCACAGCAGAGAAGTTGTAGGGTTGTTGAAATACTATAAGGAAATTCAGAGCAGGAAAGAAGGATTCCAGAATGAAGAAAAATTATAAAAAGGGCAAAATGATACAAGATCACTGTACAGTTTTGGGAAAATCTTGCTTAGAAAAAGTACCTGGATATGTTCAGAAATGTTGGGAAGATACAATAAAGTATACATTTCTAAAAACATATATGAGAAGCTGTAACACATTGTGGAGGAAAAAGAAAAAGGAAACTTTTATTTCTTTCTTCCATTTAGATGAGCACAGCCACTGTTCAGTGGTTCACAAACCATCTAGTACTCAAACTGAGATTATAGGAATGTGACCTTATAATGTCAGAAACTGAAAAGGATAGGAAACAAAGAAATAGATTATAACAATAAATATTTGGAAATAATTGGCTCCCTCTGTTAATCCCTGCTGTATCATCTCTAATACTTTTTCTTATCCACATTTCAACAACTTTTACAACCTCCTTCTCAAAAGTTGATATTTTATGGTTTAAAAGACATGCATTTTCTGACATTCACCCTCTTTTTAACACTTGATTTAATCTCAGCTTTTCATTGTACATTTGTAGATTGTATTCAAAATTCCTCCTTCCTACTTACTGTCTTCTCTTCAAAATCTTAGGATTTTTTTGGTATACCCTTTTGTCAGTGATTGATTGAAACTTTGTTGAAGAAAGTTGGCTAAAGCTTTTCTGGATGATAAATATGAGAAATAGTTATGATGGTGTTTGTGGTAAGTGGTAAGATATTGAAACAAAATAAACCATCGACCAAACATGAGTTTGGTCAGAAGCAGAACTGTGTCATGCTACATTGATACTCATTGCAAAGGCAAAGGGTTAGTCCATTTTGGTTTGGTTTCACAGAGGTATACAGAGAACCTGAACAACATAGGACTGGTGCACAGAGAAAACCTAGAAGGGCCATTTTGATTACAATATAGTAAAAAAAAAAAAATAATGCTTGAGAACTCTGGAAAAAGAAATTTCCCCCAGTTTCATTCCCATTGTCTTTAGTGTCACAAGGGAAATAATGTGACTCTGCAGTTTCTCCTTATAAGACTGACCTGTAAAATACTGGCTAACTCTTCAGGTTAGATAGAAGTAGGAACCTTGCTTTTGGTCATTGCTTTTCAGGACATAGCAATCCAATTCTTTTCATGGTTATTGCGTTACACTTTAGTTTCTCCGCTGCCTTGACTAGTGTTCTTTAAATGCTTTACGGATTTCTGTCTTGGTGCCTGTTGCCTTAGAACTCCCCTCAGTGAACCCACTTAGCCATTTATAGAAAGAGTATCAGCTTCTGGATATGATGCTACAGATGTAGTCTGAAACCCCTGTTGTCATCATGTCAAGTTTATCATGTATGAGTGTCCTTATATTTTGTTCAACTTTATTGCTTTCTATCTACAGTTGGTCAATTTGAGAAAGACATCCACTTGGAAAGCACTATTTGGTTTTTAGTATATATTTCCTATTTTCAAAAGTTTACATTTATGATATATACTAGTACGCTTTACTGTGGTAAATGACAAAAAAAATACTGACTTTTAGCAAAGGCACAGTAAACACAGCTCTTTCATTTTCAAAATGAAATTTCATTTTGTTTTTTGATATCAATTCCATGAAGATTACTTTGGACTCTTCTCATCTACTTGAATTTGATTTGTGGAACTGGGCTCTTTGTTTTGTGTCTTTTCCTTCCCTAGATCTCACATCTTTCTACCAACTTACCGTTCTTTAGTAATATCTGCAAATTTATGTTCTGGTATGAATAGCACTTTCATAAAATAATCTTCTGATTATAATTGGACCACTCTCAGGAATTAACCCTGCTGATAATTTTTGTAGATCTGATTCTCAGATACAAAGGCTGAAGGGGACTATTGGGTCATCAAGTCTGACCTGCTGTACCGCACAGGACATTACATTTTACCCAGCTACCCTACCTGAAACCCACTAGCTTGATCCGAAGTTTGGATGTATTTCTTCTAAAGTCTATATTGATTTGGGTGTGAAGAGATGAGGAATTCAGCATTTGCCTTAGTATCTTTGCAAAAGTTAATCACATTCCTTGTGAAATTTCTTTTATTTGGATTTCTCTTACTCAGCTTTCAGCCATTGGTTCTTGTCATGGCTTCCTCAACTTGTTAAAAACACCTTGTATATGGGTAGTAACTAATCACTGAAATCAGGTCATCTCAGAAAAATATTTCTTGTTAGACTAAATCTGTGGAGATCCTTAAAACTAAATGTAAAGGATCATCTTCAGACTTCTGATCATTTTTTTGGCTCTTTTTTTCATTCCTTTCCCATTGTTTTGAACACCTGTTTTGTTTTTTTTTAAGCAAAAGGTGAGAAGTTCAGAATAAGTATACATTCACTGCTAAATTGCCATTAGCTACACTAAATCAATGTGGCTTTGTGCTAAAATTTGTCATATATTCCTATGTATTATTACCTTTCATTCACAGATCATTTAGATAGTTAGTCTTTCATGTGGTGGCGTTCCTATCCAAGATGATTTGAATTCAGATTACAAGAATTAATAAAACAATATCACTCACATTGTCTCATTCCATTTGGGTTTTCTGCTACCTAGCCATTATCTTTTGCATTACAATATGAGTTCTTCAATTCTGAGTTGCTACAGCACATTGCAAAAATTAAGTTCATGATGAGGATTCCTCCATAATACAGGAATACATGAAGTATATGTAATAGAACATCTTCAATGTGCAGGGTATATATGTTACATTGACTGTTACTGATTTGGCAGTTCTGTTGAAAAGCTGCAGCCAGAAGCCAGATATGCCAGATAAGAGGGAAAGAATCTCAACTGGTGTAAATAGTGACAGCTTCATTGCCCATAATAGAGCCATGACAGTTTATTCCAATGGAGCAACTGACCGTAAGAACTTGCATCCCTGAATTATTCTGATCTCAGGAGCTTCAAGTCTCTGTGAAAGGACAATATTATTATTCCTGAATGACAGTGTCAGGTGGATTCAATTTGCTCCAATCAGGCTAGGAGATGTGTTACAGCCTCTTTGAAATTAAGGTCACAGACAGAAAGATTCTGTTGAAAAGATCGTAGGAACAAGATTGGAGTAGAAATAAATTAAATTATTTTTACTTACTTATCAATGACAGATATTTCCTGCAAATAGGCAAATGCAGGTTCTTGATGTATTTACTTCATTCAGAGTTTTGTGGGAACAAAGATTTTCTGGGATTAATTGGTCTTGATTTTTCATCCTGTAGTTTATGGGGGGGGGGTTGTTTTGTTTTTTTAACACATATAGTCTGTTATTTTACTCAGAAACTAGTCTTGCAATATGACAGTTGCGTCACTTTTTATTTCACTGAAGAGCAATACCACATTTGCTTCTCTGATTCCTCTGATATTTCCACTGTTTTCTATGACTCGATGAATTATTTAGCTCGGTCCCTTCTTACCTAAAAAAAAATGTATTGCGTTGTTTCTTGATGTTTTATTATGGGTTAATCCAAATAGTCTGTCTTAACTTTTTATCAATAGCAATAATTGCAAAAATCTTCCTTGCTTTTGATTGTTCTTCCGTCTATTATTGCTGTTTACAATGTTTTCCCATGGGTTGTGTCATGCAACATGTGAGTTGGGCAAATACTACAAATAATAGTGTTGGAGAATGCTGAGGAGGAGAGAAGATCAAGATGGAGTAACATGATTTTTTTCTGCAAAATTTTAATATGTATTATGTGTTTAGAAAGCTTAAATCAGCAAAGATTTTAATGGAATTAAAATAGAATCTTATCTGAATCACACAAAACATCTACACATAATACTTCTCATCTCTGTCTTGCTCATAAAAATCAAACAATTTACAACTATATCTTAATATAGTTGAATATTCCACCTTACTTATTAGTGTATTTGTGATGACTTGAGCAGCTGGCTGCCAGACACCCACCCAGCTGCTCTCTCACTCCCCCTCCTCAACAGGATAGGGGAAGAAAATAAGATGGAAGGGTTCATGGGTCAAGATAAAGACAGGGAGATTACTTAGCAATTACCTTCACAAGCAAAACGGACTCAACTTCAGGAAAATTAGTTTCATTTATTGCCAATTAAAATAGATGTGGATAATGAGAAACAAAGACAAACTAAACCAACATCTTCCTCCCACCTCCCCTTCTTTCTTTCCTAATGCTCAACTTGAATCCTTCATTGCCAGCTCCTCTGTCTCCCCCCAGCTGCCCCACATGGCACAGGTGGATGAGGAATGGGAGTTGTGGTTCAGAACAGCTCCTCTCAGCCACTGCTTCCTCCTTGTGCTTCTCCCCTGCTCCAGTGTGGGTCCTTCCCAAGGAGTACAGTCCAGCAGTTCAGACTGATCCAGCCTGGGTCCCATACGGGCTTCAGGTCCTGCCAGAAACCTTCTCCTGAATGGGCTCCTCTCCACAAGCCACAATTCCTGCCAGGAGCCTGGTCCTGCACAGGGTCTCTTCAGCCTCCAGCTTCCTTTAGGCCACATCCACCTGCTCTGGTGTGAGGTCCTCCATGGGCTGAAGTGTGGATGCCTGCTTCACCATGTCCTCCATGGGCTGCAGGGGGACAGCCTGCCTCAGCATAGTCTTCTCCATGGGCAGCAGGGGAATCGCTGCTCTAGAGCCTGGAGCACCTCCTCCCTCTCCTTCTCCACTGACCTTGGTGTCTGCAGGACTGTTTCTCTCACATTTTCTTACTCCTCACTCCTCCCTCTCTCACACTGTGAAGTATTTTTTACCCTCTCCTAAATATTCTCCCAAGAGGTCCCACCATCTTAGCTCCTGTCCCCTGTTCGGTCAGAGCCTGCTGGAACCAACTGAAACTGTCTGGAACCAGCTGTGTCCGGCCTGGGGCAGCCCCAGCCTCTCCTCACAGAGGCTCCCCCGCAGCCCCCGTGCCGGCACCTTGCCATATAAACCAAATACAGTACCTCTCTTCTCTAGAGTATTTTTCTCTATGTTAATAACAGTTAGAGATTCAAAACATTTTTAATTTTTATTACATTAGTTTATTAAGATTACTGAGTTAATATTTTGGGACTTTTTTTTGCTTTTCTTTTTCTGTAGCCTTTTTAGCCACATGTTCTTATAACAAGGAATGTGTTTTGTGGAATCTCTAAGAGGTTTTGTGGACAAATCACACCCACTTTGTACATCAAGCAAAGCCATTAAACTATTTCGTCACTTTAGGTATCTCAGCAGCCTCTACAGGTCACTCCTTGCTTTGCCTACATTCTTATTGTCTCACCAACTTAATCAGTAAAAGGGATCATGCCCATCACAAAAACAATTTTATGAAACAAGAACTTTTCAAGAAAAGAAAGTGTCTTCTTTCCTAGTATTGGTTTTGTGTTACTATCACAAGAGTAGTTGGGATACCATGGAGCATGCATAGGTCTTTTGAATGCCTTCACATAGAAGGTGAAAGAAAGATTAATTGCTCTCTGAAGTATTTTCTCTGATTCACTATAGACCTGGCTCCTAAAGCCCTACCCTTAATGACATACAGTGACAAGATATCATGTTCAACCTTGAACCTTGCTTCAGAGCTGCTTCTGAACTTCATACTACTCTTTTGAGCACATAGATTTCCCTCTGAACATGCGGGAAGCCAGACTGGATACTGATTTTACTGCCTCAGTTTAATATAATATTACATTATGTTAGAACAGGTTCATGAGTCCTCATTTCAGCTAGCACAGTGTTAATCATAACTGAGTAATCAGTATGGATGGAGCGGATACACACCTAGGATGAGACAGCCAGTTGAGATTAAATGCTATGGAAATTATGGGGTTAATTGCAATCACCTCTCATCTTGATAGTAAACTCAACTTGTTCCTGTTGACACTGATTTCAAAAGTCTGATAATTAACATGGCTCCCTTTTTTTTTCCTGTAACCTACTTTTCTAGTGAAAACATTTCCAAAGAGAAGCTAGAGACTGTGACAAAGAGTTCTTAGGGAATTGGTCACTGGATTAAAATTCACCTTTATGTAAATAAGCCAGATCCTAGGAGAACTACATTTTGTATCTAAGTATATTACTTTTTTTTACCAGTGCTTTATTGAAGGTCTAGTTTATTTAGATGGCAAGGAGCTTTCTGTTTTGACTGACTTAGCTGAGGCCACTTCTATCTGTGACAGGTATGCTGCTGTGAGACAGAAAAGAAACTGTCAACCAAATGTATAGTCAGGATGGAAGAGTACCTATATTCTGTTTTGTTTGCTATGATGGGCTTAAGGGGGCAAAATCCTTCACGTCCAAGCCCTGCCTCCTCTGTACACCTGACACAGATGCCATTTCACTGAACAGATACCAGAAAACATGCTTTTTCTGGCATCATTTCTTGCACTACAGACAGTGCTCTTTTGAGAGCAAGAGAGACGACTGTGTGGACATGTGCTGTTAGGAAAACGGCTTTAAAGCAAAGTCAAGAAGATGTATCAATTTTGGGAACGTTTCATGAACCGCTTCTATTTGAAGTCAATGTTGTGAACAAATACTACTGGAATGTTATACAAATACCATGTGTTTACACAATATTACACCTGACCCAACCAACTCTTTCAGTCTGGAATCTACATTTGTCCCCAGTCCACATGAGCACAGCTGTAGTCCCACCACAGGAACTGTGGCCTCCACAGTTCCTAGATGCCACATAAATCTGAATCTGGCCTTTGCTTAGAGAAGACTGTCCCTAGTGTAAGGGAGATAGATCTACCCTGAAAACATCCATATATCTGGAATAGGATACAAAAGCGTATCTGAAGTTTGTTTTCTATGTAGCTCAAAGCACTTCACAAATACTAGTCATACACCATTTGGCCAGTAACATTCAGGTGGGGGTTGTTTTAGTGTTTACTTGTTTTTTTTTAAAAAATCTTTGTTAACAGAAAGTGAAGTAATGATACAAAAATTTTAAAAAACAAACGGCATGAAAAGTTTCAGTAAATTCATATCCAAAAAATCAAAGTTGAAAAATATCCATAATGCATGTATATAATAACATCCATAATACTTCCCACTGTGCTTATTCAGTTGGCTCCTTTTTATAATTACTTGGCTGTTTCTAGCAGGGACCCATGAGAGGGAGGAACAAAGCTCCCTTTAGGTCATTATTTTTCAGATTAGTAAAGTCCCAGCATTCCTTGGTGTCACTGCCAGCATTTTTATTAAGTCAACCTGTTACTTTCACCATTAAAACACATCTTAGTAGGTATAGGTAATAGAGACTGACTTGGCAGGGATGACTAAATGGATGGACGGAATTCAAAGGAAGCTTGAATAACTGCTACACAGACAGCATTTACACATACATGCTTTAGAAGTCTGAGTGAAATCCTACATCCAGGTGAATAATAAATAAAAGCATTTGTTCTTTTGGTGGTTGCTGGTGGATCTGTTTTATTATTTTCATGCTGGATGGCTAAAAAGTACAAAGCATGGCAGCAGGACATCATTATGATAGGTGAACATCAGAAAATTTACAGCTGTAGCTAGGTATCCATAAGTTTCTTCCTTGCCCAATTAAAGGTTCCCCCTTTGGTATCTACTAAAGTTTGGATGAAAGTTTCATGTGGACAGGCGGTCTTGCAGGATTTCTATACGGTATTTTCTGCTCTCACTTGGGCTGAATAGGCACAGAGAACAGTAAAGTACAATAAAAACAAGAGGGAGAGTAGAAATGTCTGTATGAATGCTATATAAACTCAATAGTTGAAACTGAAATTAACCAATAATAAAAATAATAAACAGCATCAAAATGCCTTCTTTCTGTCCTTTGTCCTTCACAATTCCTTAGAACTGCTTTTGTCTTAATTCCTTGTCTCACTCTTCTTTTGCTTTCTGGCGCTCAGTAATGTATGTTTCCTTTGACCTTTATTTGTAAAGCTAGGCCAATATTTTTAATCAGGTGTTTACAGTCAGGCGCCTAAATCTATATTAAGTATCTAAATAGGGCTTGCATTTTAAATGAGCCAAGCATTGAGTCAATAGTGATTGTAGCCTCTCACTACTACTGAAAAATTTCCCAGCTCTTTAGGTGCCCAGTGCTCTACCCACAAGCTGGAAAATGCTCACAGCCATTTTGGGATAATTCTCGCTTTCACTGTGCAGTATACCCTTTATGTTAAATAAAATTCTGCTATCATGGTGTACCTTTGGCGTAAGAAGACTGGAGCATTCATGGCTGACCTAAATATTAGAAGATATAACTATACATTTCACAGAGATTTGCCGATTTTGTGGTTACTGTCGCTGTCACAAAACTACTCGAAATCTAATAATTCTGTTGTGTTCATTGTATGATAAAAAAACTGGCTACGCAAAAAGAAGGAAAACATTATGTTATTTTCCTTTGTTAGGGAAATAGTGTATTAGTGGGTAGGTGCTTCTGCTTCTGCCGAAAACGTTCGTTCATCTCTGGGATGTGATCCTCATACTACCTGTCTCCCAGCTGTCAGTTCCCGATTCAGGCAGGAGCTGGCAGGGATACGTGCGTTGGCTGGAGGGGATGTCTGGAGGAGCTGGGGAGTAACCAGGTGACTGACAGCGATTCAGGCTAGAGGCGGCGAGGAGGGGGTAGGTACAGACAAGAGAGCTAATCCTATAGAGGGAGTTGAAGGCTTTTTTTGAGGGAGGACGAGGGAGGTAGAAAGCATCTGAGGGATTTGCTTCAGAGTGAATTTAAGGTTACTGCTGCACCTCGCTGCAGCTGAAGGAGCCTGGGAGCTAGTCAGCACAGCAGACTTTCAGTTATGCCAGAACACTCAAGCTGATACAGTTATGGTAGTGTAACAACCCACGTGAACGCTGTTATTCCAGAATTAATACTTGTCTTTTTTTTTTTTTTTTCCAGTTTAGCTTAAATATTGTGTAAAGCTGAAGTGTTGGCTTTGTGTTTTGTTTTTAAAAGAGAGTAAAAAAAAGAAACATTTCTGCCAGCACAATAGACCACTCAGGAATTTAATTTTATGTAACTAAAGCTGTTTAATTCAGCCTTTGCACTGTCTTGGTGTATTTCCAGCATGTGCACAGCTCTGAGTGTACTGTTTTCCTTGCAATAAGGTTAATATTAGCTAGAAATGGAGACCTGCTGGAGATAAACAGCAGTAAAACCAATTGCAGAAGAGCTTAGCTAAAAGCAAGAGCTACAGTCTCTCGGCTTATACCGAAAGACAGCTTGAAAGGCTAATATATCATGCAAATGGTGGACCAGAATCACTTAGGCATAGATGGTCTGTGGGCTGTACAGAAGGAGTGAATCTTTCTGTATTCAGCTGTGCGTCTGTGTGTGCGCGTCTCGCTCCCCCTCCACCCGCTCCTCTCCCTCTGTCTCCCTCAGACAGGCAAACAGACCCGCTCCTTCCTTTGTGTTGCCAGTCAGGTCCTCCCTCTGCAGTCTTACACAGGAAGAAGATTTATAATAGCTGCATGCAATGCCAGTGTCTCAAAGAGACAGTATCACGCCATGTGGAGGATTTTCATATGGGGTTTAACTTTGCTCCACTGAATTGGAAAGGTACATTTTTTTAATCTTAATTATTTTAAACACTTAATTCCTATGACTTTTATCTCCTGCTAAATTCTGACCTCCAAATACTAGCATCTTTAAATCACAATCTGTTGTCACAGTACTGTAATGGCTGTGATGTCTTAATTGAAAACATGGGGAAGTAAAGAATTCGAAAGTATAATTAGGGCACATTTCAGTGTGAAGCTGTGAGTGCTGTTCTGTAAGACGGGCATCTGATATTTCTGACATACTGTATCAGAAATATAAGATTCAAACTAGAAAATGAAAATACAGCACACATGCAATGCAACTGTACCATATGTTAAGAAATGTGCACCTCGTAAACAGCGGGCTAATTAGCTAGAGAAAACAGAGATGACTGAATGATGACGCTAGAAATAAAAAGGATAATGAAATCTCGAGGCAGACTTGTGTAGGAGATCCACCTGGCAGCAACTTGTCAGATTTATCAAATTAAATGGAATCAAAGGAAAAATTATAGGTGGGAAATAATGAACTTAAACAGCACTACCCTTTGTTTTAAGCTCTCGGTTGCCTGCTTCTTACCGACCTGACTAGTGGCATGTATTGTAATTAACAATGGGTGAAGCATCGGAGTCAGAGAAGCCCAAAAGCTTAGAAACTTTCCTTAGGCTTGTGGAAAATCTCTGTCAAAATTTGACAAAGGACAGTTTCTCGGGATATCTCTCTTCCCATTCAGTAAGAGGAATACAAAATTAAAATAGACTTTTTTGGGGGCATTTCACCTCTTAGCCTCCCTGTTTCCAAAAACAAATGCACAAAAGTTGAATTATTTGATTTCAAGAAATCCCTAAAAGGGCTAACCCATGTCAATGTCTGGGTTCGATATTTGTAAGAGTTTCCCTCTACAGAGCAACCTCCAATCTGAAAATATAAAACCTTGATAAAAAAATTGGGAATAGAAGCAGTTGAACTAAGAAGTAAAATATTATACAGCAGGCCAGGGCAGGGAAGAGCCTATATCTATTTCTTCTGACTCAAATACATGCACTAGATGACAATCAGTTGTGTTTCCTTTTTCTCCCTTGTTTTCTCTCATCCCATAAAGAGCATATCTAAACATGTTGCTTGGGATTTGCCTTAGAACTTATCTTCCTATGGGTCAATGAACTCCAGAAGAGCGTTCACTGTATTCACTCCCTGCTGGTTTTCAGCAGCAGGAGGTCTAAGACATGCTTACTCTTCTATTTAGAGAAACATAACCAAGAAGACCTACTTCCACTATTCACTCAAGCCTGAAATGCTTCCTCTGTTTTTCCTTAAATGTTAGTGTGTGCACCCAGAACCACCCTCCTTGCATCATTCTTGAGCTCTACTCATACCCAGTATTTTCAGCACAATGCTTGCTTTTGCTCCTCCTGACTACCAGAGCCTTTGTCCTCCAACTTCTACAACTGATCCGTTGGTAGTTTTGGTTGATGGAGCCTGCAAGCGGGCTGACATAAAAGATTCCTGTCCCAGTGGTATGTTAAATTGATATGCTAACTGACAGCTATTTAATCTGTAACACTAACTACATCAGTTCTAATGTGCTAGGAATACTGTGTTTACCCAGGTTGAAGGAAAATTAGCAAAAGTCCCATGGCATTGGGGAACTCAGTCTGCTCCCTTGCTACTATACAATTGTTTGTTGTGGTTTAAAGAAACTTAGAGCTAATTAACAGAAGGGCTTCCACAGAATGAGTTTAAAGCCTAGCGGCCTACAGAAATTGTTTATAGCTTTGTGGTCTACTTTTAGTGTAGGACATAGCTTCCTGCACTGCTAATGAAGTTTGTAGTATCCGAACTATTTACATGAAGTCCTTTCTGCAAAGTACTCTTACCCAACAGATACATTTATGCACTCCGTTTACACATGAAATGAAACCTCAATGTTTCTTAAGTAAATATGTACATCATCACAGTTAGATGTCATTTTTTATTTAGAAAACAACGTTTGCTCTGCTCTGCTCTCATGAGACCCCACCTGGATTACTGTGTCCAGCTCTGGAGTCCTCAACACAGGAAGGACATGAACCTGTTGGAACGGGTCCAGCAGAGGGCCATGAAAATAATCTGAGGGCTGGAACACCTCCCCTATGAGGACAGGCTGAGAGAGCTGGGGTTGTTCAGCCTGGAGAAGAGAAGGCTCCAGGGAGACCTTATAGCAGCCTTCCAGTACCTCAAAGGGGGCCTACAGGAGAGATGGGGAGGGACTCTTTATCAGGGAATGCAGTGATAGGACAAGGGGTAACGGTTTTAAATTGAAAGAGGGGAGATTTAGATTAGATATCAGGAAGAAATTTTTCACTATGAGGGTGGTGAGACACTCGAACAGGTTGCCCAGAGAAGTTGTGGATGTCACATCCCTGAAAGTGTTCAAGACCAGGCTGGATGGGGCTTTGATCAACCTGGTCTGTTGGGAGGAGTCCCTGCCCATGGTAGGGCGGTCGGAACTTGAGGATCTTTAAGGTCCCTTCCAACTCTAACCCTTCTATGATTCTATGATCTGTAGAGTTATTTTCCCTTAACTCTGCTCCATTAAGATTTACACTGCCTACATATGTCACAACTTTTGAGATGTTTTTGGGACAAGATTCAGACAGCATCTCATTGAAATCTGTGCAGAAAAGGTGTCTGTACACAACAGGTTACTTGAGAAAGACCAAACACAGCAAACAATGCGCTGGGGCAGAGGTTATATGAAAGGCTTCAGCATGCACATACATGTACAAATACAGAGACTGTGTCTGTGTGTGCATTTGCATTAAGCCTATATAGCTATGATGATAAGTAAACAGAACTTGAATTCCAGCACTGGACCACTGGTTTTCCGCACTGCTTGGCTGCTAACAGACTTCATGCTACTCAGTTTGGCTGGTGCTAACTAGCATACTGTGAGACGATGTCCAAGCATGGGGATAGCATTTGCCAGGAGTAATTCCCAATACCCAGCATCACCCTCGATGGTTTCTCCAGAACTGTCTCTGAGGGTTTTGCACCCTGACACACTCCTCAATGCCCCCATGCCACACAGCAGACCATGCCACACATTCTCTCCATTTCCTACTAGAAAAGCCCCTGTGCTAAAAAGCTGCAATATGACCCTCATGTTATTTCAGACACTTTGTCCCCTTGAGGAGACACTCAAGGCCAAGTGTCATGTAGTGTGCCTGCGGCCACTCTGTGTCAGTTAGCCTCCAGGCCAGAAAACAGCCCTTAGCCCTATTTTATTTAGTGACATACGTAGTCAAGCAGGCCTGAGTTAAAGTTAGGGAACACTGAGTGAGTGCAGTGTTGAGCCAGGAGAAAGAAGGAAAACTAAGACAAATGGCATATGTCTCATGTATTTGTCAGCAAGGTTAAAAAAAAGGTACAGACCATAGGAGAGACAAATGTTTGCTTCCCTTTGTGCCTTAGAGCACCAAAATATCTCAGTGGGATCAACTGAGTTTTTCTACAGACTTGTCACACCACAACAAAATGCTTAATCTCCAGAGAAATCACAAACAGGCAGTTAATGCTCAGTTGACTAGGTGAATATTCATGCTGATGAATAGAAGGGTAGTCACAGAGCCAGAACAAAGACCTTCCTCTGCAGTTTGTGTTGTTGAATGAAACTATACAAGTTCCCTCTTTCCATGTCAGAGATAAAGCTTGTGTTCAAAAAGGGGAAAGAAAAAAAGTCAACAGCAAAACACTCCACAACCTTAAAACTCATCCCACGGGAACTTGGGATTTAGTGATTTTATTTAAATTGATCCAGCTATAAGAACATCGGTGATGCCAACAACCCACCTTATATGAGATACGGAAATTCTTAGCCAGGTTTAGTCTCAACTGGAGTATGTCAGCTGCATTTTGCACCAGCAACAGAAACACTGGGAATTTATGTACTCCTAGAAGTTCTATGTAAGAATAAAATCTCTACTGACTCAGGATGCATGTGACAAGCAATCCTACAGTGGTTGCAAATGTGGGTTATAAAAAGGTGGAGTTGTCCAATAGGAAGCTAGCAGCCCATCAAACTAAACTATCAACACTGGACACCCAGCAAGGAGTTAGCTAATTCCAATCAGCAAACATTGTGCTGGTAATGACTGATGTAGATACAGTGTTAAAAAATGTCAGATGATGCCCAAAAGACAAAATATGTCATAGGTATTAATATGTTCTTGAGGACAAAGAGTATTAAATAACATTGTAGAAAACACTGTATTTACATATTAATTTAGAATATAATCCAGACTGTTCATACACAAAGCTGCAACAAGTGTTCGTGAAACTGCTAAAGGTAGCATGGTGAGTTCTTCATATAGTTAAGACATTTGTACTGTAGTTTCATCAACTCTAACCCACACCTACAAAGGTTAAAAAGTGCTTCTTACAGGAACACCCACAGATAATAGTCAAAGGCTCCATCATCAAGGCTAGGAGGTTTAAACTTCCATTCTTGCAATCTAGGTGGTTCCATAGTGTTAAAAATAGATGGAAACATCAGGGCACTATACACTTTTAGAAAGCTAACACAAATGAAATGCTGCTTTACTTGAAAAAGAGTGTATCTCCACTTGTTTTGGAAATAAAAGGACTTTTTTTTTAATAGAGCCATAGGATCATTTGAGCTGCTCCTTCACATAGTCGACAATACTCCTTGCCTTCTCTGCCTGTCTTTCTTGAAGATCTTGCATCAATCCATCCTACCACTCCAGTCATCTGAGCTATCCCATCATGCCTCATTGCATTGACCAGAAGTCCTACCACATTATTTACTTAAGACTAGAGCTGAAGTCTCACCTTACAAATAAGATCATAGAATCATAGAACCATAGAATGATTTGAGTTGGAAAGGACCTTTAAACTTCATCTAGTCCCTGCAATGAGCAGGGACAGCTTCAACTAGATCAGGTTCCTCAGAGCCCCGTCCAACCTGACCTTGAATGTTTCCAGGAATGGGGCATCTACCACCTCTCTGGGAAACCTGTGCCACTGTTTCATCACCCTCATCACAAAAAATATCTTCCTTATATCCAGTCTAAATCTTCTGTCTTTTAGTTTAAAGCCATTTCTCCTTGTCCCGTCACAACAAGCCCTACTAAAAAGTTTTTCCCTATCTTCCTTATAAGCCCCCTTTAAGTACTGAAAGGCCACAATAAGGTCTCCCCAGAGTCTTCTCTTTTCCAGGCTGAATAACCCTAATTCTCTCAGCCTGTCCTCATAGGAGAGGTGTTCCATCCATTTTATCATTTTTCTGGCCCTCCTCTGGACCCACTCCAACAGGTCAATATCTTTCCTGTGCTGAGGGCTCCAGAGTTGGATGCAGTACACCAGGTGGGGTGTCACAAGAGTGGATTAGAGGGGCAGAATAACCTCCCTGCTGGTCACACTTCTTTTGATGCAGCCCAGGATATGGTTGACCTACTGGGCTGTGAGGGCACATTGTTGGCTCATGTCCAACTTTTCATCCATCAGTACCCTGAAATCCTTCTCAGCAGGGCTGCTCTCAACCCCTTCATCCCTCAGCCTGTATTGATACCGGGGGTTGCCTTGACTCAGGTGCAGAATCCTGCACTTGCCTTTGTTGAACTTTATGGCGTTCACGCAGTCCCACTTCTTGAGCTTGTCCAGGTCCCTCTGAATGGCGATATCATTCAAGAATCAGAACAAACCACTATTAGGTGGAAGAGTAAAGCCACATGATTCCATAAGTTAAAGTACTACTGCAGTTATTAATTAGGCTGAAAATGGTGCAGACCAAATATCCCTACTAGTAAACAAGCAGTGGTATATTAAACAAGTAAAACAGAACGGCATCAATCAGCAGAGGCTTCTGCAAGGTTTAACAAAAAAAGTAAAACCTCTTGTCCAAATATTTCATGAAAAATAAAGTAGATTTGCTAGTAAAATTCTGTTACAATAAAGTCTGTAGCCACTAAAGTCTATAGCATTAAACTTAAGGTAAGATCCTACTACCATTGGGTTGTTTGAAGTATTTATATCACAATTAGTATGGTGTTTAAGTATTTTGTAATAAATTATTGGAGGCTACAAGAAATGGCGCTGCACAAGGACCACCAAGTCCACTTGGTCTTGCAAGGCCAAGCAACAAGAGCCTTTTAAGACTGTCCAAAGGCAGGTTACTCAGTACTGTTACCATCGGGCAGAAAAAACAAAAGCAACTTGTAGAAAACTTTACATCCGAGGGAAAACTAATGTCCTAAATACTTTGCCCACAGCAATTTTGGCAAGCATTAAAACACACGATAAAGAAGGACAAAAAGCAAAGAGCATTCTCTAAAATACTCCAAGTAGGTGCTGTAGTGACTTCATTGTAAAACACTTTTAAAAAAGGCTGTGAGAAGCTCTTTCTACTTTATTATGAAAATGAATACATAAGCTTAGTGTACCAGCTTGCAAGAAGGTCATACAGCCAGTAAGAAGGGGATTACAGGCCTAAACCTTAGACTAACTATCATAAGCTCCTGACTTAGCCAGAGGAGACTCAGATATTTAACAGATTTGCAGTAAAATTAATTGAGAAAGTAGTGTAGAGGCTATTGGTGTAAGATAGGATGTAAAATGGGAAAATGAATATGTACTCTTGTTTCATTTTTGTTTAGGTTCTATGGGTAGATTAGTGTACTTTATGCATAGCTGTATATTTAGCTATAGTGACAAATATTGCCTTACAGAGGAGTATTTCGCAGTTAACACAGCCTCTTTCCCAAGTGGTAGGGATTATAAATAAAGAAGTATTGGCTACAAGGATTCAGATTCACTAATATTGCAGGAAGAAGGGAACTACAAAGAAGTGTTCACCATCCTGGATCTTCCAAGAACAGATTGGCTATCTAATCAATGGAATGACTAATCAGTAAGGGTTACCACTTAACCGAGACTCTTGTTTTCTAGATCACACTGTTGTTCTGTTATATAAATTCTCTGCCTTTACATCTGGTTGGTTATGTTGTCTCCCTTGAAGCCAAAAGGTTCTCAGTACATACTTAAAAGTGAAATATGATAATAGACTACAAATACATGAAAATATGAGACAAAGAGGAAAGGAGCAATTTGTTCTCTGTATCATCAGTAGATTAGGCTGAGAAGTAATGGACTTAAATTACAGTAAAGTTAGGCCTTAGGAACCAAATTCCAGTGCTAGGATAGAGAGAACATGGAAGGTAATGGCATGGGAAATTGTAAAGCTTCCCTCACTGGAGGTTTTTTTAGAACAAACATCAGTCAGGGATGATATAAGCGTGGTTGAGTTTGCATTAGAGCTGGGAGATGGAAGAAATGGCCTCTTGAGGTCCCTTCCAGGCCTATGGTTCCATTACACAAGGTATGATTCAAAGAGTAACAGTCTTTAATGTGTTTCAAATGGAACTACATCTCATTCAGATGTTTGTGAAGTATTCAAATGAAACACGAGACTCAATAAAATCTGAAAACTGGAATGAATGCACTAAATCTCCCAAGTAATTCCTTGACCTCTTATATTTCTCCTTTTGTCTTATTCTTGCCCTCATTCTTGGGAAAACTACAGCCTGATAACAAATACGTGAATAGCTGGCAGCGACTCAAACTCATCCAGCTGTGTTCATGCCTGAGCTGCCTTTTCTTAAGCAGTTTCATTTCATTTTTTACCAGTCGTTAAGTTCATTGGCTATTCTTTAGACACTAGTGAGTGACAAGCTTAAAGTTAGTTGTCCTGGGTCTGGCGGGGATAGGGTTAATTCTCCCCAGGACCTAGCAGGGACACAGGTATTCCATCCCATGTGAGCCATGCTCAGGGGGTAACAGGAGCTAGCCGGGGAAGGGGAGGGGCAGGAAGTCATCCCCCAGGGGAGCGGAGCAGTCGGGGGCGTCCCGGGTGCGATCGGCAAGCGGTGGTATCGTACTCGTGGCTGTGTATTCCTCTGTCGGTGTTATTATTGTTGTTGTTTCTTGCTCTCCTTGCTGTTCTGTTGAATTGCCTTTGTCTCAACCCACGAGTTTTTGCCTTTTTCTTCCGATTCTCCCCTCCCGGCCGCGCTGGGGGGGAGGGCCCCATCTGAGCGAGCGGCTGCCACGTGGTCCTTTGTTGCCGTCTGAGGCTAAACCACGACAGTCCTTTTTGGCGCCCAA
Organism: Numenius arquata; assembly: GCF_964106895.1. Lineage (NCBI taxonomy): Eukaryota > Metazoa > Chordata > Aves > Charadriiformes > Scolopacidae > Numenius > Numenius arquata. The sequence goes on from NC_133584.1 coordinate 42,539,929, forward strand.
CGTGGGGCCACTCGGAGGGTTGAGATAAAAACAGATCTGACCAGAGTGTGCTAAAAGGAATTTGTTATCGGTATTTATTGTATTATTTACTGGGGACAATGTTGCTTCGTTTGTTTTCATGGCTGTGTTATGTAAACTCTTACATGCTCTATGTACTCCCCGTGATGATGTTTATCACTTCTGGGAGAGGGATCAGGATTATAATTTTGCTGTCCTGTGCGATATCAACTTATGATATGATAGCATCACTGTTCAGATGGTTATGTTGGGTTGTTTATTTGGCACTGCTTTCCTGCCCATATCTCGGGGAATTTATTAATAAACACACTGAGTCTATAGGGGAAGCAGGGGGGGATGCTTTTCCCAGCTCTTTCACCTCCCTTTTCTCTTTCGTGCTGGATATGCCAGTTTTTGAGAATTTTGAATACTCTTGGGACATGCAGACCAGCTTGGTCCTATTGCTCGGTCTCCTGAATGTTTTTCAGTTTTTGTTTAGGGTTAAGCAACTATTTAAGACTACCACCCCGAGATCTGCCCCAAGGCTGGAGAGTCATGGATGGCATGGCATGTGGGAGAACATGGGCAGGTATCTAGAGAGTTTTTCACCTCCAATGGTCTGGGATTTCACCACCGAACAATTACAGAACCCCGATAAAGTGATAGAATATTTGAAAGGAAAATGCTGTGGCTATTCCAGAGAGGCACAACTCACTGCATTGTGCTGGGCCCTGGCCAGTATCTACCAAGCATTGCTCAATGGTGCGCAGCATCCTCAAGAGGAAGAGGCAGAACCAGAGATAATCACTCGATCCCTGTCCCTGAGTGAGCTGCGGGACATGCGAAAAGATTTCAGCCGACTTCCAGGTGAGCACATTGTCACCTGGCTGCTCCGGTGCTGGGACAACGGAGCTGGTAGCTTGGAATTGGAGAGTAGGGAAGCCAGGCAGCTGGGATCTCTGTCTAGAGAGGGGGGCATTGACAAGGCAATTGGGAAAAGGACACAAGCTCTCAGCCTCTGGAGGCGACTCCTGTCAGGCGTGAGGGAAAGGTATCCCTTCAGTGAAGATGTTGTATGTCATCCGAGCAAGTGGACCACCATGGAAAGAGGTATTCAGTACCTGAGAGAATTAGCCGTGCGGGAGATGATTTATTATGACCTGGACAATGCCCAGTTTCCCACAGATCCTGATGAGATCCAATGCACAAGGTCCATGTGGCGGAAGTTTGTACGGAGCGCACCATCATCATATGCCAACTCATTAGCAGTGATGGAATGGAAAGGCGAAGAGGGACCAACAGTGGATGAGGTGGCTGCCCGACTTCGGCAATATGAAGAAAATCTGTCTTCTCCCCTCGTCTCAGCTGTGGAGAAACTGTCCCGGAAGGTCCAGCAACTTGAAGAGAATATGTCCTCCCCGCCTGTACGAGCCAGTATCTCAGCTGTTAGGAACAGACGTTTTTCCACTCAAGATAGAGAATACAGGGAGTACACCCCACGAAGCACCCTGTGGTTCTGCTTGCGTGACCACGGAGAGGACATGAGGAAGTGGGATGGACAACCTACTTCAATCCTACGGGCACGGGTACAGGAATTGCAAGGAAGAACAACCACAAAAGCAGATCTCCCCAGGAAAAGTGCTGCCCCGGTTTCCAATGTGCAGTTCCCCAAACAGAATAGAAGGCCTGAGCCTACTTCTGATCCCCTTGAAGGAACCTCCAGAGCATTTCTGCACGAGGTGAGTGACGGATACTATGACCAGTATTAGGGGGGCCCTGCCTCCAGCCAGGTGGGGGAAAGGGACAACCGAGTTTATTGGACAGTGTGGATTCGATGGCCTGGCACATCAGAGCCACAGGAGTATAGAGCTTTAGTAGACACAGGTGCACAGTGTACCCTAATACCATCAAGCTATAGAGGGACAGAACCCATTCGTATTTCTGGAGTGACAGGGGGATCCCAAGAATTGACTGTACTGGAGGCTGAAGTGAGCCTAACAGGGAATGAGTGGCAAAAGCATCCCATTGTGACTGGTCCAGATGCTCCATGCATCCTTGGTATAGATTATCTCAGGAGAGGGTATTTTAAGGACCCAAAAGGGTACCGGTGGGCTTTTGGCATAGCTGCCTTGGAGGCGGAAGAAGTTAAACAGTTGTCTACCTTGCCTGGTCTCTCAGAGGACCCTTCTGTTGTGGGGTTGTTGAGGGTCGAAGAACAACAGGTGCCAATTGCTACCACAACAGTTCATCGGCGGCAGTATCGAACTAACCGAGATTCTCTGATCCCCATCCACAAGCTGATTCGTCAACTAGAGATTCAAGGAGTGATCAGCAAGACTCGCTCGCCATTTAACAGTCCCATATGGCCAGTGCAGAAATCTAATGGAGAGTGGAGGCTAACTGTGGACTATCGTGGCCTTAATGAAGTTACTCCACCGCTGAGTGCTGCCGTGCCGGACATGTTAGAACTCCAATACGAACTGGAGTCCAAGGCGGCCAAATGGTATGCTACAATTGATATCGCTAATGCATTTTTCTCAATCCCTCTGGCAGCAGAGTGCAGATCACAGTTCGCTTTCACTTGGAGAGGTGTCCAGTACACCTGGAACCGACTGCCCCAGGGGTGGAAACATAGCCCCACCATTTGCCATGGACTGATCCAGACTGCACTGGAACAGGGTGAAGCTCCGGAACATCTGCAGTACATTGACGACATCATTGTATGGGGCAACACAGCAGAAGAAGTTTTTGAGAAGGGGAATAAAATAATTCAAATCCTTCTGAAAGCCGGTTTTGCCATAAGACGAAGTAAGGTCAAGGGACCTGCACAGGAGATCCAGTTTTTAGGAGTAAAATGGCAAGATGGACGCCGTCAGATCCCAATGGATGTGATCAATAAAATCGCAGCTATGTCTCCACCAACTAGTAAAAAGGAAGCACAAGCTTTCCTGGGCATTGTGGGTTTTTGGAGGATGCATATCCCAGATTACAGTCTGATTGTGAGCCCTCTGTATCAAGTAACCCGGAAGAAGAACGATTTTAAATGGGGTCCTGAGCAGCGACAAGCTTTTGAACAAATTAAACAGGAAATAGTCCACGCAGTAGCTCTGGGGCCAGTCCGGGCAGGACAAGATGTTAAAAACGTGCTCTACACCGCAGCTGGGGAGAACGGCCCTACCTGGAGCCTCTGGCAGAAAGCACCAGGGGAGACACGCGGTCGACCCCTAGGGTTTTGGAGTCGGGCATACAGAGGATCTGAAGCCCGCTATACTCCAACAGAAAAGGAGATACTGGCAGCATACGAAGGGGTTCGAGCTGCTTCAGAAGTGGTTGGTACGGAAGCACAGCTCCTCTTGGCACCTCGGCTGCCGGTGCTGGGTTGGATGTTCAAAGAAAGGGTCCCTGCTACACATCATGCAACGGATGCTACATGGAGTAAGTGGATTGCATTGATCACGCAGCGAACTCAAATGGGAAACCCCAGTCGCCCAGGAATTCTAGAGGTGATTATGGACTGGCCAGAAGGCAAGGATTTTGGAATGTCACCGGAGGAGGAGGTGATGCGTGCAGAAGAGGCTCCACCGTATAATGAACTACCAGAAAATGAGAAGAGATATGCCCTGTTCACTGATGGGTCCTGCCGGATTGTGGGAAAGCATAGAAAGTGGAAGGCTGCCGTGTGGAGTCCTACAAGACGAGTTGCAGAAGCCACTGAAGGGCAAGGTGAATCAAGCCAGTTTGCAGAGGTGAAAGCAATTCAGCTGGCTCTGGACATTGCTGAGCGGGAAAAATGGCCAGTACTTTATCTCTACACCGATTCATGGATGGTGGCAAATGCCTTGTGGGGGTGGTTACGGCAGTGGAAGCAGAGCAATTGGCAGCGCAGAGGCAAACCCATCTGGGCTGCTGAATTGTGGCAGGATATTGCTGCTCGGGTAGAGAATCTGGTTGTGAAAGTACGTCATGTAGATGCCCATGTACCCAAGAGCCGGGCCACTGAGGAACATCAGAACAACCAGCAAGTGGATCATGCTGCTAAGATTGAAGTGGCCGAGGTGGATCTGGACTGGCAACATAAGGGTGAATTATTCATAGCTCGATGGGCCCATGACTCCTCAGGCCATCAAGGAAGAGACGCTACATATAGATGGGCTCGTGACCGAGGGGTGGATTTGACCATGGACACTATTGCACAGGTCATCCACGAATGTGAGACATGTGCTGCAATCAAGCAAGCCAAGCGATTAAAGCCTCTTTGGTATGGAGGACGATGGCTGAAATACAAATATGGGGAGGCCTGGCAGATCGATTATATTACACTCCCACAAACCCGTCAAGGCAAGCGCTATGTGCTCACAATGGTGGAAGCAACCACTGGATGGTTGGAAACATATCCTGTGCCCCATGCCACCGCCCGGAACACCATCCTGGGCCTTGAAAAACAAATCCTGTGGCGACATGGCACCCCAGAGAGAATTGAGTCGGACAACGGGACTCATTTCCGAAACAGCCTCATTGACACCTGGGCCAAAGAGCATGGTATTGAATGGGTCTATCACATCCCTTATCATGCACCAGCCTCTGGGAAGATAGAACGGTACAATGGACTGTTAAAAACTGCACTGAGAGCAATGGGTGGTGGAACTTTAAAAAATTGGGATACACACTTAGCAAAGGCTACCTGGCTAGTTAACACCAGGGGGTCTACCAACCGAGCTGGCCCTGCCCAATCAAAACCTCCACGTACTGTGGAGGGAGATAAAGTCCCCGTAGTGCACATGAAGAATATGTTAGGGAAGACAGTCTGGGTTAGTCCTGCCTCAGGCAAAGGCAAACCTGTCCGTGGGATTGCCTTTGCTCAAGGACCCGGGTGCACTTGGTGGGTGATGCGGAAGGATGGGGAAGTTCGATGTGTACCACACGGGGACCTGATTTTGGGCGAGAATAGCCAGTGAATGAAACTGTATGATGTTAATTGCTAAATAACCCTGCCACTGTACATCTCATTTCTGTAACTGCTATTGGTTGTACTATAATAAGAATCACCCAAACTAATGACAAATGGACTCTGATGAAAAACCAAGTAAAGTGCAGCAGCGAAGGGACCAGAACTGACCTCAGCAGCTGGCGTCCAGCAACTTCACTGAGATCGACATCTTCAACCCATGGACCATGGACATGAGCCGCACCGGATACATCAGCCACAAGCCCCAAGAATACAGCATGCGACAGTCCAGCTCCACACACGCTATCTTGCATGCCCTGAGGGACTGTTCCAACAGATGGAGCTCGAAGTCATGGACTATATGAACTCAACGGACATTTTAGAGTGATGGCGCACAGACTAAGGACATTACGCCTGTATGGAGATATACATATGTATATATATATATATGTATGTCAGGGGAAACTGATAGTATTTAATTGGAAACTGTAAGATCTGGGCATGGCATGAAATGGTATGGAATAAGGGGTGGATGATGTCCTGGGTCTGGCGGGGATAGGGTTAATTCTCCCCAGGACCTAGCAGGGACACAGGTATTCCATCCCATGTGAGCCATGCTCAGGGGGTAACAGGAGCTAGCCGGGGAAGGGGAGGGGCAGGAAGTCATCCCCCAGGGGAGCGGAGCAGTCGGGGGCGTCCCGGGTGCGATCGGCAAGCGGTGGTATCGTACTCGTGGCTGTGTATTCCTCTGTCGGTGTTATTATTGTTGTTGTTTCTTGCTCTCCTTGCTGTTCTGTTGAATTGCCTTTGTCTCAACCCACGAGTTTTTGCCTTTTTCTTCCGATTCTCCCCTCCCGGCCGCGCTGGGGGGGAGGGCCCCATCTGAGCGAGCGGCTGCCACGTGGTCCTTTGTTGCCGTCTGAGGCTAAACCACGACATTAGTAAACCATACAGAAAGTCTGCATACAACTGAAACATGTTCTGTATTTATGGTAGCACTTTTTTTTTCTACAGCAGTTGGCCCCATCTCCGAATAGTACATGTACTTGAAACCCATCATATTGTATCTGAAAGCTGGAATTTTAATATTTTGTGACAAGTAATGAAATATTAGGAAACTGGCCATTTCCTAAATAAAAATTCAGTACTACTTTCTTCCTGGCCCCGAGTAAAACATAATCCCTTTCCTCATGTTCCCATTTCTCAGTTAGTAAAATGCTTCATAGTTTTCCTCAAGATTCAGCTGTAGCAGTCATGATTGACTTCTTAGCTAAAGTTAACAGCGGAGATGCAAGCTTCTTCCTCACCATTAGATAACAATGTAATCAATAGGAATCGTCTGCCCTCATAACAATAGGGAGGCTTTTCTAAGAAAAAAATTAACCATCCATATCAAATTGAAAGGAAATGCATAAGCTCTTTCCAGGTCAGTTAAGCACAGTAGGTTCTTCACCTTCTACCAGAAGATAAAGGAGCCCCTCTCTATCTATCCTTTCAATCCTGTAGATAACCTCCTGTTGTTCTAATGCAGATTTATTTAATTTTAACTTTTAATACGTTTCACTGAAACAGATTGCCACCAAAGGAGGAGTAATAAGACAACTCTTCTAAAAGTCTAAATAGAAAAGAATTTTCATCTTGTTAATCGTGACAAATAATCACCTAGATTTAAGGCATTATGCAATAAATCCTCTCATATTGAAATCAGATGTTTAGTAAAACGTTTTGTGCTATAGAACTTCCAGGACTCACATATTATTGATCCTGTTTTTATGAACAGCAAAATAAGTCAGAGAGGCCTCCGTTAACAGCATTGAGCTTGCACCTCTGTTACAGTCAGTGAATTTACACCAGAAGAAAATCAGGAAATTCAGAATAAGGGCCAACACAATTAGTTACATAAAAAGTGATAAAAATGCCAGCCTGTGAATGTCTAAGTATGAACTTAGCAGTAGGAATGTGAACACTCTGACTAACTTCAGTTAAACTATTCAGAGTAGTCAAGATTCAGAGTATTGTAATAACTCAAATCTAAATCAGAAAAGTAGGTTAAGACAAAGTGAAATATCAGAATCAAAGAAAATATTTTAAACAAAAAGATTAGATGAGACGATCCGGAAAAATCCCATATTTTCCAGTTCTATTATCTGTTATAGGAAAAATATATTACTGAAATACTGTGGAGAAAATAACAATTTGGAGGATAAGAAAAAATAGGATCTCCCAAAAAGAGAGAGGAACAGCATTTTAGAAGAGAGAAAAGATCTAAAATATTTTACAATTAAAGAATCTTCACTGGAAAGCATAATATACGTTTTTCCTAGGAGGCATCCACCATTCGGTGCATAAAGACTTCTGGGTTCTGTCTAGCATTCTGCTTCAGTTAATCAACTAGGGCTGGATTCAGACCCAAAAACTTTTTTTTTTTTTTTTTAATAAAAGTTTGGCTGGTAGTCTAGCCTAGAGTAGATTCCCTCTTTTATCAGGAGACATAAATCAACACTTCCATAGGCTAGTACATCCCTCTTTCTCGAAATCCTTTTTTAGACACCTCTAAAGATCAGTTTGTCCCATCGTAGGTCTTTCCATTGCCTACTGAGGAAGTCTAGAAAATTAGCTTAACCAAGATACTTACACTACTACTAAAGGACAGCTTTATCTAACAGTGTTTCTATAGACACAGCCTTGTGAGATTTCACATCTATAGCATGTAATTGATTTCCAGGTAATTAATAAATATGCTAAACCTCTAGAATAAAAGAAAAGTTTGATTTCCATCAGTAACAGTCTTTTGGACTCAAATTTGTGACTGAATAAACCTCATTGCAGTGAGATTTATTCATTGTGCATCAGCACACCTTTGCACAGGCTATGTGCAAACTAATAGGCATGCTCCAGTAACTGAACATGAAAGAAACTGTGAACTTAAATTAGTTCTACAGTACTTCAATGGATTAAAGATATTAGAAAACAGCAAAATACAGTCTCTTCCAAGTAACACCGCAGTACTGATTCTTGTAGTATGAAGCCCTTCCTTGCTAAAGGACTTACCGTGCCACGTGTACAGCAATATTTTTATTTGCTTTTGGGAACAACTGAAAAGACAAAACAGTGTGATTTTAAGTTTCCCTGTGTTAAAAGTCTCTAAAAATCTGTTCTTTGCTTGAAGTTTGCAAGAAACCACAAACAACTCCATATGTTCCTTTCTTTTGTGCTGCTTTTCTGCTTTGTATTTTGCGGTGTACAAAGTCACCACTGGAATCCAGTAGCAGGCCTTGATTAACTATGCTTAATCTTTTTCTACAGAAAAATTAAACTAAGAAAGTGTTCTAATACAAGATAGAAAAAAGGTTATCATTCCATCACTCTCTCTTTATTAAATATGCTCATCTTATTTGCAAAGTTAGTCGATCCAGTTTGGCATCTATGTGACAAGACAGAATGCATAAGGAAAAACTGTTTTTGAAACGTATGCTTACATATTCTATCTGCAGTGGTAATCTTACTGGCAGACATTTGCCACTGGTCATTCCGTTGTGGTACAGCATCATTTGTACTCCTTTTCTCTTTGTTACCGTAAGTTAAATCGGAAAATAGAGAACTGTAGAAAAGCCTGTAACTTTTTTCTTTTACTACATTCGTCTCTTAAGTCAGCTCCAAATGCAGGAATTCCTCCCAATGTCTGTGAAGCCCTTTCATAGATTCATAGATTCACAGATTGGTCCAGGCTGGAAGGGACCTCCAAAGGTCATCTAGTCTGACCTCCCTCTGTGACTGTACTTTTTGTTTCCTAGCGCAAGAACAGAAATACTCAATGAATTCAAAAGATGACAAATTCATACTGATAAAATATTCTCTCTCTCTGTCTGTAACAGGGCTTTGATGTTCATCGATGTTGAAGGTTATAGTTGAGCAAGTATTGGAAGGTAGTTAGGTGTTCATATGCCTATCAGAAAAAAAATCTAATATCAGAATATTTACTAACACCAATAGTCTTTTTGGAAGGGAGATCAAAATTCACATTTTAGGCCTTAAGCAAATCACAGACCTTAGGAATAAGGATAAGCCATTTAATAAAGCATTTTCCCCATGGTTTGTTTCCCACATCTTCCTGTGGGAAGCTTGTTGCTAGCCCTCAGACTCTGAATGGTGGACCTAGATAACAAGATGATTCCTGCCATTAATGGTCTCTGCCATAATCTGCCCTTGTGCACACTACTCTCTTCCCTGGGAAGATGACAGATGTGCCGGGATGAGGGGAGAGCATTGAAAGTTGGGAGCTGAAGTGGTCTTCTTTTATAGTCTATGGGATGAGATACAAGGGAGAAAAAGAATTCAATGGATACCTTACAGTGGACCCAATAGCCATGCTCTTTTTTCACTTACAATAGATAAGGAAACCCTTTGGTATCTGTGGTGGGTTGACCTTGGCTAGCTGCTAGGTGCCCACCAAAACTGCTCTATTACTCCTGCTCCTCAACTAGACAGGAGAGAATAAAATATGACAAAAGTCTTGTGGGTTGAGATAAGGACAGGGAGATCACTCAGCGATTACTGTCACAGGCAGAACAGACTTGACTTGGGGAAATTAATTTAATTTATTGCCAATTAACAATCTGTAGGATAATGAGAAATAAAAAGAGATCTAAAAACACCTTCCCCCCACCCTTCCTTTCTTCCTGGGCTCAGCTTCACTCCTGATTTCTCTACCTCCTCCCCCCGAGTGGCACAAGCAGATGGGGAATGGGGGTTATGGTCAGTTCATTACATGTTGTCTCTTCCGCTCCTTCCTCCTCACACTCTTCCCCTGCTCCAGTGTGGAGTCCCACCCATGGGAGACAGTCCTTCACAAACTTCTCCAATATGGGTCCTTCCCATGGGTTGCAGTTCTTCATGAACTGTTCCAGCGTGGGTCTTTTCCACGGGGTGCAGTCCTTCAGGAACAGACTGCTCCAGCATGCGTCCCTCATGGAGTCACAAGTACTGCCAGAAACCTACTCCAGTGTGAGCTCTTCTTTCCATGGGTCCATAGGTCCTGCCAAGAGCCTGCTCCAGCATGGACTTCCCATGGGGTCTCAGCCTCCTTTGGTCATCCACCTGCTCTGGTGTGGGGTTCTTCATGGGCTGCAGGGGGACAGCCTGCCTTACCATGGTCTTCACCACGGGCTGCAGGGGAATCTTAGCTCTGGCCCTTGGACCACCTCCTCCCCCTTCTTCTTCACTGACCTGAAGAAGTTGTGTATCTGCAGAGTTGTTTCTCTCACATATTCTCACTCTTCTCTCTATGTGCTGTTGTGCATGAGGTTTTTTTCCCTTTCTTAAATATGTTGTCACAGAGGTGCTACCACCGTTGCTGATGGGCTCAGCCTTGGCCCACAGTGGGTCGGTCTTGGAGCTGGCTGGCATTGGCTCTGTCTGACACAAGAGGAGCTTCTGGCATCTCCTCATGGAAGCCACCCTGTAGCCACTCTACTACCAAAACCTTGCCACATAAAGCCAATACAGTGTATCAGGTACCCCCAGATCTTCTCATGTCCTCATCCTTTCCTATTAAAACCATGTTGTTTGAACTGCCGTACAGCCTACATAAATGACACCACCTCACCTGTTACATCTTGCCCATTGCACAAAGATTTCCAAGGCTTAATCTGAAACATTTTCATCTTGATATGCTGGAAACAACTTTCCAATGTACTTTTTCTCCACCTTTGTGGTATTAATTCGGAGTAACATAACTCCATGTATTTAAGAAGTATTTCAGTTTACATATAATTTTTCCCCTGGAAATGTAGACCCAAACTGTTAGTCTTACTGGCATAAATATTTTTCTCAGTTTTAGAAAATCTGAGGTTAAAAAGTGTGCAAAGAAGCACACACCTTTAAAATGAGAAAGTGGTATAAATGTTAATTTTGTCCATTTGTGTGTAAGATAAGGAATAGAGTTCTTTTTTTTTTTTTTAATTGTTTCATTTTAATAGTTAGATTGCTATAGACTATCCATAATCATATGTTTATCTATCAAAATTAGGAAATAAGTTTAGCAATTAGATAGCTAAAGAAATTATTGCTAGCACTAGAAAACTATTGCTAGTGCCTCTAGCTTCATAAGAGATTATGAATAAACACAAGACAAAATCTGTGAATTTCCTTAAATTGCAGTAAAAAGGAGCCTACAAGAAAGGAATACCACAGCCCCTGATCCCCCAATGACAGAGAGGCCAACTGAACAACAGAACTGCTGATTGATAGGGTAATCACTTGAATAATTATGGCACTAGTTGCCAATATCTCATGCATATTTTGTTAAATAAACTTCTGCCTCGGCAGATGAACTCTCACGTGGTCTCTCTTGAAACTGAAGGGATCACATCAAAATTTCTCATTAGATGAAACAGAAAGAAAAAGAGAACTTCAAGTTTATTTAAGGAAATTATCAGAATTATCAAATTCGTTTTTCTTCTTTGGTTTTCATAAGCTTACACAATGCAGATGTTCCTTCTTTTAAAATCAGTATCAGTGCAAAAAATTGTCTAAACTTGATCTTCAGTTGCTTCAGCTGTGTGCTTCATCACTGGCTTTTCTTGCTTCTCCTTTATTAATTTCATACAAAATGCTGGTCTAGTAATCATCTACATTACGGACAGCCTCCTTTCAGCCTCTATTATGATCTATTCATTAACCTCTCATTACCTTCATTATCCTCATTCCTGACTTCCAAACTCTGCATAACTCCACTCTCATATTGGCAATTTTCTCTGCAGTTTCTCAACTCTGTCCTTGTCTCTTCTAAGTCATGTGCCCTTCAGTTTCTTCTTTCATTCCTGTTTTTGGGCCTCAAATTTTGGAGAGTCTTTGGATGTCTGAGTCAAGGGTGAACATACAAGACAAGAGGGAAAGTGCTTGCAATCAAAGAAACTTCTCTACCATGAGCAGTCATGGAAACCTTTCTAAATCTTAGAGTGAATTTTCAAAGACTGTCTCTACCCTCCCTTTTTTCTTTTCTGCCCAGCTGAAATACTTAGCATTTTTGGTTCCTAAAGTTCTCAAGGTGTTGTAAAAGGTAAGCAGGCATTGTTAGCCTAATTTTTACAGTGCTAAGGTAGGGTAATCTAACATAAGATAATGGTACAGTAAAGCAAGATCCCATATCTTGCTAAAGCTCAAATGACAAATTAAAAGCAGAAATTATATTAGTATAGAGAGTAATATTGTAAACCCAGATTGTCTACATGGGTAGGCAATCCCAGATTAATATTTCCTATCAGCTGCTTATATCAAACTAAATATATTCTTTTCTACACTAGCATAGCAGGCTATGAAAGTATAGCTCACACTCCATTGCGATACAGTGATATACTCAGAGAAGCAGGGAGTATTCTTGTGTTCAAGGCTAAAAATATTTTCCTTTCAAGATGCTGCCATGGAACACAATCAGGAACAAAACTTACTGTTGAGCTCAATAATAGAAAAGACAGTACTTTCTTACACTCAAAAGGACTTTTTTGCCTTCACTGCAACCGTAGCTGAGATAGGTGAACGAATAACTGGCCTTCAGATATATTAAATTATGTTTCATTGATGGCAAGATCCAGTTTCCAGCTAATACTCCATTTAGTAGATGGCTTAAAGTGCACCTTAATCTGCATCGTGCCCCAAGTTTGACATTATTTGTGTAGGGCATCACAGGTTGATAGTATTTTTTTCTGCTGACAGGCACAGTTCTCTTCTCCATTAAAGCTTATGGATATTTATAACTCAAAGTGTTCTCGTAGTAGCTGGTAATATAGAACACTTCTCTGCAGTCTACTATTTGACAGCTTCTACTTACTGAGATCTTACTGATGAGAACATCCATAGCTCTTAAAGTTACTAGATGATTGTGCCAAGGTGATCCTGATCCCTTAACTGAAACAAGCAAAGACATACAAAACTAGTTTCTTACCCAGATTCTTATGTCGGATTCTTACTAGCATTAATGGACATCACCTTACTTCTTAGATAAATAGCAAATCAGCTCTGACTTCTGCATCACTTTTTCCCGTTTCTTCAAAATAAATGTAGACTTCCACCCCCAAGCCAACAACACTGCCTGCATAAATACAAATCAAAGTGCATTTTCTTCACGCTTAGGAACATGGTAAAAGTATAAAAGCCCAGTGCATTAAGAAGCAGGAAATTAGAATCAGAATGAGGAAATCACTGGAAGGACCTCTGGATTATTTGATCCAACCTCCAATCCAAGCAGAATTATTGCCAACACTAAATTAGATGGGGTTTATCATGTCCTGAAAACCTCTATGAGTGGAGACTCCACAACTCCTCTACATAATCCTCATGCTGAATTACCATTTTCCAGAATTCCAGTGCTGAAAAAGATATTAATAATGCTCTGCCTGAACCTCACAAGCTGAAGCTTCTGGCTGTTGCCTGTCAGCAAGTCCAGGTACCTTAGCTTCTCCTCACAAACTATATGTTGTAGACTGCTGATCATCTTGATTGCCCTCTACCAGATCCTCTCCAGTTTCTCCACATCACCCTTGAACAGGAGGACCAAAACCTGGCTACAATAGTTCAGGTGTGGCCTCACACGGTAGAAGTGAATGATCATAGAATAATGGAATGGTTTGGATTGGAAGGGACCTTTAAACTTCATCTAGTCCAAGTCGCCTACAATGAGGAACATCTTCAACTAGATCAGGTTGCTCAGAGCCCCGTCCAATCTGACTGTGAATGTTTTCAGGAATGGGGCATCTACCACCTCTTTGGGCAACCTGTGCCACTGTTTTATCACCCTCATAAAAAAATTCTTCCTTTTATCTAGTGTAAGTCTTCTGTCATAGAATCATAGAATTGTCTAGGTTGGAAGGGACATTTAAGATCATCTAGTCCAACCATTAGCCTAACTCTGAAAAAAAGAAAACCAAACCCAAAAAAAACCCCACCAACAAAAAAACCAAAACACACCCACATGACTAAACCATGTCTCTAAGCACTATATCAACCTGTCTTTTAAATACCTCCAGGGATGGTGCCTCAACCACTTCCCTGGGCAGCCCATTCTAATGCTTAATAAACAGTGCCCTGTCTTTTAGCTTAAAGCCACTACCCCTTGTCCTATCACAACAGCCCTGCTAAAAAGTGTGTCCCTGTCTTCCTTATAAGCCCCCTTCAAGTACTGAAAAGTCACAATAAGGTGTCCCTGGAGCCTTCTCTTCTCCAGGCTGAAAAACCCCAACTCTCTCAGCCTTTCCTCATAGAAGAGGAGCTCCAGCCCTCTGGTCATTTTTGTGGCCCTCCTCTGGACCCGTTCCAACAGGTCCGTGTCTTTCCTGTGCTGAGGACTCCAGAGCCAGACACAGGACTCCAAGTGCTGTCTCACCAGAGCAGAGTAGGGGGGCAGAATCACCTCCCTCGACCTGCTGGCCACGCTTATTTTGATGCAGCCCAGGATATGGTTGACCTACTGGGCAGTGAGGGCACATTGTTAGCTCATGTCCAGCTTTTCATCCACCAGTACTCCCAAGTCCTCTGCAGGGCTGCTCTCAATCTCTTCATCCCTCAACCTGTATTGATCCGAGGGTTGCCCTGACCCAGGTGCAGGACCCTGCACTTGGCCTTGTTGAACCTCATGAGGTTCACACGGGCCCACTTCTCAAACCTGTTCAGGTTCCTCTGGGTGGCATCCCTCAGGCATGTCAACTGCACCACTCAGCTTGGTGTTGTCTGCAAACTTGCTGAAGGTGTACTTGATCCCACTGTCTATGTCATTGATGAAGATATTGAGCAGTACTGGTCCCAGTGCAGACCCCTGAGGGACACTACTTGTCACTGATCTCCATCTGGACATTGAGCCATTGACCAGTACCCTCTGGATGCAACCATCCAACCAATTCTTCATCCACTGAACAGTCCTCCCATCAAATCCATACCTTGCCAATTTAGAGAGAAGAATATTGTGAGGAACCATGTCAAAAGACTTACAGAAGTCCAGATAGATGACATCCACAGCTCTTCTCTTGTTCATTGATGGAGTCACTCCATCATAAAAGGCCACTAGGTTATTCAGGAAGGATTTGCCCTTGGTGAAGCCATGCTGGCTGTCTCAAATCACCTCCCTGTCCTCCATGTGCCTTAGCATAGCTTCTAGGAGGTTCTGTTCTGTGATCTTCCCAGGCAGGAAGATCATAGAGGCAGGAGGTGAGGCTGACAGGCTGGCTATTCCCAGGGTCCTCCTTTCTACCCTTTTGAAAACTGTGTGCAATGGTTCCCTTTTTCCAGTCATCGGGGTCTTCACCTGACTGCCATGACTTCTCAAATACCATGGAGAGTGGCTTGGCAACTACTTCAGCCAATTCCCTCAGGACTCTGGGATGCATCTTGTCAGGTCCCACAGACTTCTGTATGTTCATGTTCCTCAGATGGTCATGAACCTGATCTTCTCTTACAGTGGGAGGGACTTTGCTCCCCCAGTCCCTGCCTTGCAGTCCATACACTCAAGAATTGTGAGGAGACAAGTTGCCAGTGAAGGCTGAGGCATGAAAGTTGTTGAGTATGTCAGCTTCCTCCTTTTCCGTTGTTACCAGTTTGCCAGTCTTGCTGATCAGGGGGGTTACACTTTCTTTGACCTTCCTTTTCTGGCTGACATACCTGTAGAAACCTTTATTATTATTCTTTGCGTCCTTTGCCAAGTTCAGTTCCAACTGTGCCTTGGCTTTCCTAACCCCAGCCCTACACAAAGCCTCCGCCCCTCCTTCCTTACCTGTCCCTTCTGAACAGCCTGTAGCCATTGATAGCTGCACTCCAGTCATGGGATTCGTCCCACCAGTTTTCAGTAATGGCAACGAGCTCGTAGCTTTTTAGCAGCACAGTGGTTTCCGACTCCTCCTGTTTGTTGCCCATGCTGCATGCATTGGTGTAGAGGTGCTTCAGCAGGGCTGTCAGCATGCCCCTTTCTTAGAGGAACACTGCTTAATTCCTTTGAGGTATGTCACTGGTGTTTCCTTCTTGGCTCTTATTACCTCAGGAGTCCATGGTTCATCTCTGTAAGACTTCAAGTGTGCTTGATGTGCACATCTCACAGCAACAGGCTGCAGACCCTTGCTACCACCCTGTCCATCTAACCATTGCCTGTTGCCCCACAGCTTGTCATGGGCGAGCCTGATATTGCCCTCCCCTCCCCCCTCCCAAGCCTAGTTTAAAGCTCTGTCAATGAGCTCTGGTAGCAAAGACCTTCTTGCTCCTAATAAGATCCTTTGATCTATTACTGAAAATTCTTCTAACTTATCCCAGTACGCAGTTTGCCTCATATGTGGTGAGAGGACCCAGTCAGCTCACAGATGTATTGAGTTATACCACACTGGAAACAGAACTTTGAACTTCTTATGGGTAAGCTGCATGGGCTTTCTTTTGGCTCAGTCCTCCAGCATCTTAAGGTCTGTCTCAATTGAAGTTCTAATATTTATTGTGTCATCTGCCTACTTCGATTTAATATCTTTCACAGATTTACTGAGAATTTTTGTCTCATTGTTGAGGTTGTTGGCAAAGATGCCAAACAATCGTGGAACTATTATCACATGGGTCTTGTGCTCATTATAAGCTTCCACTGGATATCTCATCCCTGATTACTATCCTCTGAGCACAGAAGTCCAGCCAATATTAAGCCTACCTAGAAGTGCATTCCTACAACCCGTCCTTCTTCAGCTTAGAGGCTAGAGTGCCCTGAGAGACTGCCAAAGCCTCACTAAAGTTAAGGTATATTACATTCACTTCTGTCACTTCATCCACATTGCTAGTCACTTCTTCACTGAAGGCAATTGGGTTAATAAGCATGATCAGTCCTTGGTAAACGTTTGCTACTTACTTGTCCTTCAATGTTTAGAAAAATCCTCTTAGAATCTGTTTCCAGGGACTGAGATGAATCTGACTCGTCTGTAACTCCCGGATAATTCTTCCTGCCATTTTTAAAGCTGGGCATAATATTTTTCTTTTTTCTTTTGTAAGGGACTTTTCTAGATTGCCTCAATTTTTGGCCACAAATAAGCAGCAGCATCACAATCACCTCAGCTTTGTGCTTCAATGCTTTCAGATGAATCTCATCCAGGGCCCATAGATTTGAATACATCAGGATCCTCCAAGTAGCCCCTAACCTGTGACAATTCCACTCTTGACTGCTCCTCTCCTCCCCAAGCTTGACTGCCTTGTGCAGTGATCTGGTCTCAGGCTTTTCCTATAGGGACTGAGGTAGGAGGCAGGGAAGGCATCAAGCACTTCAGCTTTATCCATGTCATCCATCACTGGGCTGCCTCCTCCCTTTCATCAACAGTCCCACATTTGCTCTGAACTCTTTGCTCTGAACCTTTTGCTATGAGCACACTGGCAGAATCTCTTCTTGTTACTCCTCGTGTCACTGGGCAATTTTAACTCCAGCTGGGCTTTGGCCTTCTGTTTTCACTCTGAGTAAAACAGAGTAAAACATCCGTCCTTGTCTGCAATTTCTTGTATGCTCTCTAGTTTAGCTAACATCAATTTGATAATCATTAAAAATCAATTATTTTGTGTGGTTTTGTATTGCTATTTGCATTGCATTAGTTCTATGCAGCCTGTGTTTGGTCACAGTCTGTGTTCTGGTGCCATGTGTAATAAAGTAATAGTGGATTAATATAAACATATTTATAAAGACAAACAGATAGGTGAAACCTCACTTGTTAAAGTTGACCAAGGGTCTACACCAAGCCTGTGGCCTGCTAGCAAACCAATCTTTTCAGACAGCAGCAATGCTTACATTCCTTCTCATCAGAAGAAACTTATTTTTAATACTTTAAGTAGTTACATTCAAATCAAAACATACGAATTGTGTCCTGGTACTGCCATACCCCTAAATCCCGTATCTATTGTGGTCCACTGTTTGAAGTTGCATGGTAGTCCAATGGCTGTCACTTATTTTTCACATCCACCTTAGAGACACGTGAACCATTATTCCAGATCTTTTCTCTTGATCCCAGTTTCCTGCATACCTCTTTCTAGCCGAACAAGCTGCAACTTTCAAGGTTTTTCCTGATTCCTTACTTAAAGATAACATGCAAAGGAGACACTTCCCCTAAATATCCCTTCACCTTGTAAATGTTAAAACCACCATTTCACTCTACCTTCAACATTGTTTTTAGATTTTCTTATTAGATCAGATCAGTTGGATTTTTTTTTCAGTGAAACATTATCTTAAATGTTTCATTTTCTTACATTTTAGAAAAATGTATTTTCTATTTTAAAGCAACATATCATGTCTAAAAGTAAATCTACCACTATTTTATAGTTTAAAGTTTGAAAACTGAAATGGAAAGAAAATGCTTCAGTTGCTCTGAGCTTTTTTTTCATTTGGCTCTTAGATATAATATTTATGAGAACTAGAAACAGGTTTTTGTCCCTTCCCTCCACGTAAGGAACAAACTTAGGGAAGAATGAGAAAGTATTTTCCACCCACAACTTAAAATGCTCTGGCATATAAAGTTCATATATTTCTTATGTTTATATTGAATTTATCAATAATTAGTATAAGAATAGAAAAAATCCATATTAAGTTTGGCTATCCCTTATGTATTTAAATAGAACCCCCTAGGAGAGAGTGTTTTCAGTCCTCAGTTTACATCAGAGTCCCTCAGACACTGGGCATTTTTCTCAAACTCCAGCAAATGTGCCATAGCTCCTTTCCCCTTCCCCAGGGAAGATATAAGCCAGCATTTATGAACTCTCTTACGACAACTGGAGGAATCAAATTCTTGGAAAGTTACAAGAAGGTCATGCTGCCTGCTGAAATGCCAGAGGGCCACTACCTAAAAGGTGGCAAACACCACCATAATATGCAAGAACACATTCTTGGTTTATATCTACATGTTTTTCCCCAACATTATAAATAGTATTTTAAAGCTCTTTTTGTTTCACTGGCATGATTAAATGTTATTTACATGCAAGCCACAAGGCTTTGTAATATTTTTTAAGGCCTTTTACACACCCAGCTTTGAGATATTTGACACCTTATAAAAAGGACTTAAATCTTACATTCTTATGGTAAAAAGAAAGAAGAGTTGACAAAAAAACCCCAAGCCCTTTCATGCTGACTTTATATTAAAGAAATGAATATTTTTATTTTACTTTTTAAATTTTGCTTCTATGCTCCTGTGAAAGGGACCAGAGTTGATGAACAGATGTTAATTACCGGTGTATTTCTCAGCAAAATTAAGTGAGAATCAATGTTAATGTGTCTTCACCTAAACTTTTAGTATTGTTCCTCCGGAGGATCAGATTCAAATCGCTCCAGCCAGCAACCTCTGCACAATCAGGTTAACTTATGATTCAAATTTGTAACTCCACACAAAAATAGTAATAAGCAGTCCAGCAGCAGAATAGCTGTAAATTTATACTTGGGAGGAAGATACTCATTTCAGCCTATTAAAAAAAAAAAACGGAAAAGATTGAATAATTTTCTCATGTCACTGTTTGTCAGTGGAAAATGCAGGATCACTGAGGACTGCACCAGCAGATGGGAATTCCAGACACAAATCACCCAAGCTCCAACTCACGTGCTTTCTTTTACTTTAATTTTGAAGGTTTTGGAAGAAAGTCAAGCTGTAAGAGTTAACGAATTTGTTCAGCAGAACTCAGTGAGAATGGTGTTGAACACCAATGAAACATTATAGGTGGAAAAAAGAGCACATTAACCCTGATTTTTCTCATATCAGAAGCAGTTTACAGAAAGCACTATTTCTTACTGTGTCTGTGGAGCCCCAAGCTTTTAAAAAATGGATACAGCTAAACTTTGAATTCAAATTTGATTACATTTAAAGCTTAACAATGCAGGTATTAAGAACTTGGCAAGGTAGAAGGAAAAGCAATACAAAAAATGTTATACTTTAGAGAACACTGAGGTGTCAACCGGAAGCAGTCAAATACTGAGATCAGGATGAAAATGCAATGTGGGAGCCTTTTAAGGAGAGTAGATTTATTATTATTACAATGTTCATATATTGCCAAAGGTACAGAGAAAATGAGGTCACAAGAGACAAGAGGCACAAAACTTCAATTCCTTTTATATCAAAATTATTCTCAAAGGCTTTCTTAAACAAGAGTGGAAGGTGATGTATTTATTCGTTGAGCATTACTTTAGGATCCCAAGCAAAAGACAACTGAGTAACTGAGGAAGACACGTAATCTTTCATAGGACATACTGGTGCTGCTCCTGTGCGTTTCACAGTGTGACGGCACAATCCTCCAGTAATGCAGCCTGAGCTCAGTTAAACAGCTTAGGACTGACTGCTACACCTTCAAAAAGAGATTCCTAAGGAAGGATATGGTGAAGGTCTGTAAGTTCCTGTTCATCTCCATGCAGATCATGAAAAATTATTGGCTAGTACTCATAACAAGGACTAGGAGCAAACAATAAAAATACCAGCCAAAGTTGTAGAATAGACCACCTTTTCACTGAGGGCATGTCTATGATCTGGAACTTATGGTTATAACTTATTGGCCAAAATATTAGTGTGCCAAAAATATTAAAGAGAAATCAGATACATGTGGATGAAGGCTGCTTAAAAGGTTGTTAAATGAAGAGCTGTGTATACAGTTTTTAGCATTCCGAAGTGACTCATTCTTGGAAAGTGGGAAGATGTTAGTGGAACTATACCTTCTGTTTTGTGGTACATCCCTAAGCTTCCATTAGCAGTCACTGTCAGAAACTGGTCAAGACGGACATTAGTTCTCACCCAGTACAGCTGTTTTATGTTAACTAGCATTTTATTTTGTGTTTATATCCTGCCTTTTTTGTCCTTCTGTTAAAGGGAGAGTTTTTAAACTGTTAAAGGGAAGGGTGGAAATAGGTGTCCAAATCTCAGTGACTGCCGGTCATATTGCCTTTTGCACCTTTGAACTTTTATCCCTTAGGTTTTATTGATGAACAATTATTATTAGATCAAAGTTGTTATGGTCACTGCTTCTGTAACTTAAAATTACCATTCATTGTTTTAAATCCTTTTTTTTTTTTTTTAGGATTTCTTGTAAGTAAATATAATCACAGAGTTAGCAAAATTAGAACTACATCTTTGTTTAATTGCAATATGGCCATTCAGTTTGGCATTATAATTACTGTCCATATATTGACCCTTTCATTTTTGAAGATGAGTATCTATAATTTGCTAGAAGAATGAATGATAACAAAGTCCGCAATGGCCAACAATTACTGTACAAAACCAATATACTCATATTGAGCTGCTTGAAATGTTTCCGTTCATTGTTTTTAGTTGAAAGAACTTGAAATAAATTTTTGTAAAAATGTGTTTGGATAAACACATTGAAGAACTGAATCTCATCTTCTTTAAAATACTTCTGGCCTGGGAGAAGGAGGAAGAGATGTCCTTGAAAATGCAACAATTTTACAACTGCTTTTCAAAGCAATAATTTTTGAAATAATTCTATTTCGAATTTATTTTATCACACCAAATTATAATTGAAAATACGTGTTTTTTTCAGATTTCAGTGAGGCTTAGTCTCCCAAGTTATTCATGTCTTTGTGGTTCTCAAGGATTCTTATTCAGCTACAGTCAACGTTACAGGGGGAAGTTCAGCAATTCATTTTGAATGCTCGTGCTAAAAAACACTTTTTAGGGCATGCTTAATCTACTTAATTTTAAGTGTTTGCACCTCATAAAACTTGATCTGGCAAATTAAGACTCTTTTCTGATCTTTTGAGGGGAAAGCACAGACATGTTTAAAAAGGAAGACTTGGAGGGAAAAAAGGAGGCAGTTATCTTCTCTGTTATGCAATCAGCCTCTCTATGATTTTTAAAAACATCTGTGTCCCAATTTATCTCTAAATAATGCTTATTCAGTGTTTAGTAGATTTCAAAACACTTTGCAAAAGGGACCAAAATCATTATCAAAGAAAAGACAAGGAAGTGATTTGTCCAAACTCTGTGGTTTTGCACAGAATAGAGCATGTATTTCCTAAATTTAGTCCACCAGTTAAGCTGCTAAATGACACCAACTTTCCGAATTATCATCTTGTAATTGTAAATAAATTGTTAATTCTGACTCAGTAATATTGCAATGCTGTCAAACCGAGACCATAGGACTCTCTTGTTTTGTGAGGGCAGCAGTTAGCAGTCCATGATTCCTTATTAAGCAGTAATATTTGTGATGTATTTGTTTAAAAGTGTAAAATACGGGTGCCAATGGTGCCTGATGATCCTGAGGGTTAATGGAAGTTTATAGGCCCAGAGTGTACGGAAACTCTGTGTATGTCAGGTTTTACACATATGCATATAACTGTACAAATCTCTCTCTCTATAAACGCATTTGCATATATGTATGTATGTAAACAGTCACATAACATGCAGTCATATAAATAACAATGACTGATGTCTGTGAAGAAATTGGAAAGCCTCAACTGGAAAGCTCAGTATAAGTCAAAAGCATTATTATAAAGTTTGAAAAGATGATAGAGGTTTTTTTTAATATGAAACTGTCAGTTTTATGCAAAAATCTAGTTTCAGGTTTCTATAACAAATCTATCATTGACAGTTTTACTTTTTTGTGATATCTCTGAAAATTTCTGACATTTTTGCAACTAATTTTTTCAATTTCTTTTGAGATCATTGAGACACTAATAACTGTGGTCTGCTTTTAGGATTACTTAGAGACATCTTCTGTTCCTCTTTAGAATAAAAAAAAGCCAAAGGATAGTCACTCTTCTACTAGGAATTCAAATCCCAGTTTCCCTAGTCTGAAGACACTATTGTCTTTTGAGATCACTTTTAAAACAATGGCACCCTGAGGCAATGGGCCAGAAGCAATAGCGTCTGCAATTAGTGTCACATTCAATCCAGACCAGGGGCATAATGCGTTTTGTTTTTACAGAAACCTTATTGGCTGTGTAACTCAATTTTATGATGATGTTTTAAGAATTCCCAAGTCATATACCCTGAAAAGGTCTGTATGCTCATTAAAGAATTGGTCTTATGGTATCTTAAGGAATTTGAATAGAAATTGAATGTACATTTAAAGACACCTGCCAGAGAAATTTAGCCTTTTTTTTTTTTAAATAAATTTGGTGGTGAAATAAATGGGTGACATTTCAGTGGAATAAAACAGTGGCTCAAGAGACATTTGTATATTAAGATGGCAGTACAAATGGCAGATTAAGTTCTATTATTAATAGATTATTGGAATTGCTGTGAAAGCTAAAGATTTCCATTGCATCCTGTGAATACCTGTGAAGAAACTGTTTTTTCCCCACATAGAATTTAGCATAATATTCTGGATAAAACCATACTAAGCGGTATATTTTGAGTGCAGAAACAGCAAATTATGGACTTCTAGGATGAAATTCTGGCCCTAGATAAGATAGGGTGGAAATTACTTCAGTGGAGACTACATTAACCCACATGCTTCAAATACAGAAGAGGCTTTTACAATAATTTAGGCTGACCCTGCTTGTAGTGAAAATGCAATTCCTGTATCAAGCCCCAAACATCTACAACTGCTTAAATGGTAGGCTTCAGAGTCTGCTGCTATTTTTGTTGAGCAGTGTCTACTTGCCTCCGTTGTTAATAATTACCACTAGTGATGGCATTTGCCTTAATGGACTTTCCACGTCTTCACTGTAGAGCTTCATCTGATTTAGCTATGACTTCTGAATCTGTGTGTGGGTCTGTCTCCACTTCCTGTGGATGTCCTGACCTCCCATACTCTCTGCCTGTTCTCTATCAAAGCTCAAAGCTTGGGTATTCTCAGGCGAGGAGCAAACTCTCCCTCCCTCTTCTACCTGACTCAAGGTGCAAGACCCAAAGTCACACTTGGTAAGCAAAGCTAAACACAGTGGGATGCTTGAGTGCATGCTCTTCTGCATATGCTTAAGTGGGTGTTTGGGTCTGAGCCCTACACTGTTTTCAGTTCACAGAGTCAAGCTTTCTTGCCCTTACAAATGTAGCTTTTCGTTGTGGCTTTCAGAACCAAGGGCCAACAGATAAATAATACCTTTTGGTTTGACACCTCTGGGAAGGTTGGTAACAGCACAGGAATTTAGTACGGAGAACTGAAAATTAGCGGCAGAGATATAATGCACAACAAACCATTTTCCAGATATATCTGAATCCTTAAATGATCCTATACTCTCACAGAGCAAAGTCAGATAAGTTAGGTCAAACACTTTCAATGATGGATTAATTAACCTGTTTCATTATTTTGAACAGAAATAGGTTAATAAGCACTTGACAACATGGTTTGTACTCGGTTGAAATACATTAACTGGAAATCTCAAGGAACAGCCATGTTCAACATAGCTGCAAACTCCAAAATATGCCCCTTAGTACAATCAAGATTTTGGAACATATTACCTGGTTAGCCCGCCCCTCAGATCTTTATTTTATTGTGGCCCATGCTTGTGTGGCATCCTTTACAGTCAAGTACAGTTTGACAAGTATGAGGTTATTTCTTGAACCATAGAAAAAACAGACTTCCAGAACTGAGTTGGAACAACAGGGACAACTATGCCACAGTGTCTCAATCAATTTAAAATCACCAAATCAGACATATCTTTTCTCTGAGCAAGTATGAATGCTTTTCAGATCATCCTCTAAAACCCTGAATTACATTTAAATACTGCCTGTTTGATAAAGAAACTTCTCATATTGCCTTGCAAAAAGTTATTTTAAAAAGCAGTAATTTCCTTTCTCCACCTTATGGAAGTTAAGAAAAACTTAATTCTAATTCAGTTTCGTGAAATAAAAATACCTGAGTAGAGCAACCACCATCACAAAGTACTATCAGCAATGAAGCGTTGAACTTCCACAAAAAATACCATATACTTTGCATGCTTTTCTCCTCATAAGCTCCTCATGAAGAGTGCCTAAACTATAAAGTAGACTACAAAATCCCATAAATTATAGCCAAATGATGACAGTTAAAAAAGAAAACCTGGGTGCCCATATATAAAGCAATGTTTATGGATTTTTTGTTTTAATACTCTGAATTGAGGTCTTTTTTCACTTTTTCAATTAAAACGGATTTAGTGTGTGCTGCAAGACAAGAGATGTCAACACTTGAAAACTGGTGCTAAAATGAACATTCTCCTCAGTTAGTACCAATAAGGCATAGGACCGTCAATAAAAGAAAAAAGAAACTTCAGATATTAGATGTGAGGTTTATCAGCACCATAGACACGAATTTTTCAAATTAGTAGGAGCAGATTACCTTGTGGAAGGTATTTTTGGAAGGAAAAAGAAGAGGGAGAAAGCACTGGATAAGAAAAACAAACCTGTTGGAACCAGATTATATAAAACCCAGAAGTGTTAATGGCATTACTTCTTTTGCAGAAGTAAGACTGGAGAACTTCATTTGACATCTGCAAAAAATATTAATTTAAATAGAGGAAATTCCAAATGAAATGTTTTAAATTATTTAAAGGAAAAAAAAAAAAAAGAGAAGCAAATGCCAAAGATCTCATTAGTGATTCTACTTTTCTTGTTTTACATATTTAAAACATTTCCTACTGAGGGTTTGTTGTGTTTTTTTTTTTTTTTTTTCTATTTTGTTGATGTTGTCTTCTTTTTAGGTGCTTAGACTACATTTTAAAGGTCTTTAAACCCGGGAATGAAAATGAAATAGGAGTGCTCCTGCCTGACAAGCGCTGTATGAATTAATTCATTGGATATTTTTGAGGATGCTTGTATGTAGCCCCAAGAATCTGTGCAAGAACTAGTTATTACACAATTGCACTGTGAAATGAGCTGCATTTGTTTGTTATTTTTTTTGTTTTCCAGTGCTCAGAAAATGTGCTCATTTTGAGGAACCCACTGATTGTGTCCACCTGGCCCTCACTGTTGTTGAAGTTGATGATAAAGTAAGCCTAGTTTCAGCTTTGCCTCCTGTACGTTAGCACAGATGTCCCTGGGTTGATACTGCCTCAGAAACAGGTCAGCTGTATCTTTCACAGAGACTTTAAAAATTATGTTAGCAGAGCTTCTAAAGGTAAGTTGCTGTTGAAATAAGAAATTAGTTTATTTAAAAGCTTTCAATTATTCATAGTCTTGTTTTTATTCCTATGGAAGGGTGTTGTTTCTTGTAGTTTCCCGCTGGAGACAAGAAAAGCATGAAAAGGAAAGGGCTTACTTCAGTGATAATACAAGCAACTTCGGGTGTAGGTTTTGTTTTTTTGACAAGACTCAAGAGAAGTAAAAAAGCAGTGTACCATAGCCTCAAGGGAAAGCAAACCAGATGTCAGCTCGAAGGAAACATTGGTTAAATTATCTCATATAAAGCTTTTGTTAGGCCTCGACCGCAATGAAGGCCCATCATGCTTTTGCATATGCAGATTCTATTACAAATCATCTCTGTACATTTATTTAGGTACAAAGTGGTCCTATCTCATGGGTCATATCCATGGTCCTACCTCAACTGCTAAACTAAAAAGTCCTCTACTCTCTCAAGTACCACCAAATAACACCATCCTCAGCCGATTTATTTTTTTCTGTCCCTTTTCTGTTGTCCTCACTTAGCCATACTGTTCTGCTTAAGCACTTTTTTGCACACTGTGAACAGTCTACTTTTTTTGTGCTTGCAGTCACTTTTTATTCCAGTTTTTTGTTCCCCATAAGCAAATCTCACCAATCAATGAGCAAACCCCCAAGATGATACAAGCTAGATACCTTTTAAAAATAAACAAAATAAATGCAGAACATCTGCATCCTTAGTTTCTCAAACACAAGTTAATCCATACAAAGTACTCTATAGAGGTGATTGCTTTCAAAGTGAAAATCAAGTCTTCTGTTGTTTGCATGCTGTTGGGATTTGCTTTCATACATGTTCAGCTTTGCCTCAAGCATGTTTCTTCTCATTCCTACTTACAGATATTTGTCCACCACAGATGGACCAAAAATTAACCATGGAATGATGCAGTCCAGAAAAGAGAGGTTTGTCATTCTGATTGCTTTCATAGAATCATAGAATGGTTAGAGTTGGAAGGGACCTTAAAGATCATCAAGTTCCAACCCCCCTGCCATGGGCAGGGACACCTCCACTAGAGCAGGTTGCTCAAAGCCCCATCCAGCCTGGCCTTAAACACTTCCAGGGATGGGGCATCCACAACTTCCCTGGACAACCTGTTGCAGTGCCTCACCACCCTCACAGTAAAGAATTTCCTCCTAATATCTAATCTAAATGTCCCCTCTTCCAATTTAAAACCATTACCCCTTGTCCTGTCACTACTACTTGTCCTTCAGTTGGACCAAGCTTTATACTGTGGCCTGGGGAGCCACAGGCTAAGATTTCATCCAGGCCAAGTGCCTGCTCTAACTTCAGTGAGACTTCTCACAGGCAGTTACCCTGTGGACATCTTTTGGCCATATCTTCCAAGTGACGTGCACTGCATCCTGTACCTGAATCTGCCTGAGGATGTGAGACCTTAGGACGCATCAGCACAGTGCCATGCATCCCTACATACATTTTGTCAGCCTGCTCTAAAAGGCACTTTGCAGATCATGCTGAGGCATATCTTAAAGATAAGGGGTCGCATTTCAGAAATCTGCCATTTGTGCTCTTTGCTGAATAAATTCTCTAAAGCAATGCATGATCCATGATGAATGAACAAAGTAACCATTCTGTAGATGCTACTTGCATTTCAGTAACTAAATAGGCCATTTTCCTGCTAGGTTTTCTCAATGACTGGATATTTTCTCCTCATGCTGTAACAATTGTGGGCTAAGTACTCTTCCCAGCAGCATGAATGCTGCTTATTGATGTTTCTGACACTTCTCTTTTGTGTATGGCCATTTGAACACCTCACTGTGTAGAGGTGTAGACACTCTTTGAGTGTCCTAAAAGTTTATGCTCAGGCTACCCTCTAAACTATTGTCTTCAGGATCCTAATGAAGTTTATTGGCAGGGTGGCTAGGGTGGAAACATTTCAAATAATCTGTCTAAATTAGTCTCACAACGTCCAGAAAGAAAACTACCTGTCTTCTTGTTCTCAGGATTGCACAATGAGATAAGTCAGCAACTGAGTGAGAAAAGAGCTATCTCACAAAGAAGGGCAGCACATTAATCATGTTGACAGTGAGAGCTGTCCTTCACAGGCAGCGATTCTATGCTTACTGCCATTACAAGTGGTGCTCGTCATTTTAGGTACAGATTGCATCCTTGTCTAAGGAGTAGACTGGTATCCTAAGACAGAATGCAATCCATAAATTTCTGAAAGGTGATCATCCAGGCCCAAAAAGCATCCTTTGGAAATGAAACAGGTTGTCATCCAGGGACTTTCTAATACTGTTTTGTGATATGTTTTCTAACCATGGAATTGGTCCTTTCACAACTGTTCCAAAGATATGATACTCACTTTTCTGAATCGACAGAGAAACAATTTATTCCACCTTTATTTTACAGATTCCTCTATTATCCTGAACCATGAGCTCATATCCAAAGTCAGTAATTACCCAGGCTCTGTAAGGGCAGAAGACACTGCCATTTGGCAAGTACTGGCGTTGGTACTTCAGCCAAAATGTATTGCCTGTCTCAGTTTCAGATTTTTCAGATCTGTTACTATTTCAGGTCACAAAGGGACACTTTTGTGGTAAAAAAAGCTGCTCAGTGCATAGGGCTGCAAAGAAACCAGTCGCTCTTTGGCTGCGTCTTAATGTGATGGGCTGGTATTTAGAACGACTTTCTGAAGTGTGATAAGGGATTCCAGAAGCATCAACAAGGCATGTTTCTCTTCACACCCAGGTGATCTAGTGCAGCCTCCTTCATGCAGTCAAATCCCATTTCCTCAGCAACCTGAAAGGCAGACTGAGTTTTGCGTATCCATGAGGGAAATAAAGATATAGTCTCTCTCGTACAAGGGTCTCAAAAAATAAAGGAATCTCAGGTTTTTATCTGCCACTCTCCTGGAGCGGGTATGTTAGATATGTGCATCCAAGAAGCCCTTCATTTCTAGCAGCACCTTACAGAAATGAAAAGCAGCAGCTGGTGGATTTTGTGCAGCTGACTGTCCATGGGCTTCGTCTCATCTCCAGCTATCTTCATATAACTCAGCAGTGAGCATGTCCTCGCCCCACACAGGATATGAGTTGTTGTAGCTCACAGGCATATAACTATGACTCTCTAACTTGAGAAATTTACTCTACAGGCCATCAGCTCAGTTGGCCAAGCAGATGGCGATTGCACTTTATTCACTGAGATGTAGAGCTGTTCCCCACAGCATGCAGGGGATATGCGGCTTTCTGCTCAAGCCTCCTAAATCTTGCTAAGCGGAATACATTCCATTTGTTCAAGGAGACAGAGAGCTCGTCTTCTGGCTATCAATGGGTCCTTCATCCTGGTGACTCTATAGAGTTCAAGTGCCCTGGTATATTCTACAGCAGGCTGATTTGTCTCAGAAATATCTCTACTATTTTCACAAAAGACATCCCCCCCCAAATCCAGTCAAATATTTAAAAAAAACCCAGCAGCAATTATTTGAATTTGGCAAAATTACAAGCAACAGACACCCCCCCATCCTTTTTTAAATTACTGAAGGTCTCCAATAATAAAAGTTACTCTTAGTTGCCTGCATAATAAAACCAGATTTTCTCTCTGCACCAAGGATAATATGCTGTGGATCTTCCTGCTCTTTAATATTAAAATATATCTCACTAATTTTTTAAATCTGCTTCCCCCCCTTCCCTCCGCCTCCAGTTTTTTTAAACTGTTTCTTTGGAGATCTCCTAAATTGCAATTTCACTGGAAGGTGTACCAATTTATTTTTATTTTTATCTTATCTAGTGCTAATCTTATCCTTAACTTAGTTCACATGAATTTTGAACTTCAGTTGTTAATGGAAGGTGGATTGTGTAAAGAGTGTACTTCTAACACCCAGTGAATACTTTGCACTTGGCTCCCTACTGTAATGCATGCACACAAAGGGTTGGGTGAACTCAGAACGACTTGACTGTGTTTAAACCCATGGCTAGGCTGCTAAAGAAAAGTGTCTTGAGGCTTGCAAGGACTAATTAATAGGTACCTGCATTAGCATTAGCACTGGTCATAATGTGTAGTTTATTTCTCAGAAAATGTCAGTGTACATAAGTAATGTTTAGAAAACATATAGCATGAGGCCACCCAAAGATATGGGGAAAGAAATTCAGCCATTTGCAATTTGACTATGGTTCAAACTAGACAAAAAGAAGTCAACGCTTCCAATCAACTAATTAATTTCAGTTCACAAAATCATAATTCACATATTTGTGTAAATTGTATTATTCACAGCATTTTTTTCCAGGCAGCTTATATACAAACATCTAAATAGCATTGATTTTTTTCAGAGAACTCAAAACAATTCCTGTAGGATCAGCCCCACTGTAAGTTGATTGTATTTCCATTTTTACTATGTGTATCATAGACATTTTATTTAGCTAGATTATGTTTCTGAAAAATCTGCAAAGGCAGTTCAGAGCTACTACTAAAATGACCATGTAGAACCAAAATAAAAAATACTTCTGTTGTTCAATGTACACATAGGTTAAAGATGAAGGAACGCCTCTTTTATGCATACTTCCAATCATACATAGCAAAAAATCCTGATGATTTCAGGAAACTAACCGCATAAAATCAGCTTGATTTTTTTTTTCAGCTCAAAGAACAGTTAACACTACTCTGTACTAATTCTTGTGTCCATCTTTTTATTTATTAAAACATTATGAATACAGATTTATTTTACTTGCTCTGTGTTTACTATTATTTCATTTGCTAACAGACAAAAAACTGCAAGAGCTTTGTCAAGTGAAGTGAATAGAGGCATAATGCAGTTTAACCACAGATTTGTAAAAACAGAGAAGCCAAATACTACTTCATACAATTAATTTCCAACTACTGTTTCCGAAAGTCTCTTCAGTGCCCTTTCAGCAACTGCACGTTCAAGAAGCTATTTCTCTTCCTTGAGCAATCAGAGAATACCACTGCCACAAAGTTTTGCTCAGTGAGGGCAAGGCTGCTTTCTGCAGTGGTGTCAACAAATAAGTGCTGTTCTTCAAATGCTGACCTTTAAAAAGAGCATTATTAAAACTAATACATTATCTTACAGAGACTGTAGAGCAAGCAGGAATGAGGCTTCTCTTTACTGGAAGAGATACCATTGCACGTCACCTAAAGCTTCCAAACTTTGTGAAAGTGCCAGTTTTTCACATTTAAAAACCCTTCTGTGCGAGCCTTGTTTGCCATGCCTGGGTAGGCGGATCTGCACTAAGGAGCAGGTTTTATCCCATTCCCAGATGAGCTGAGTAGCACAGCTGGTTGAAGACAGTTAATTGCTCTTCATGATGATTAGAATGTTGTTAAGGTTTTCTCAGAGGGAGAGAAAAGAACATGCATGTGGTTTGAAAGGTCATGGTGGAAACAAGATATAGCAGGCACAAGATAGTGTTATATTGACAAGTGTTTATCATAAGAAAACACACTCAGTGTTAAAACCTGCTAGGTCTTCCGTTCATTACAATGTAATATAGTTTCAGAAAATAGCACTGATTATGTGTCCCTTTGTAAAATCACATTGTTTTTTTCTCTTCTGCACCATTTTGGTGGTTTAAAAACAATGCAAATATGCTACAAAGGTCTGAAAAACCCAGCCAGTCTGCCCCTCTGATTAATTTGCTTCTGAAAGTGAATGTATTCTATTTCCTAAACTTTTGATTATATGCACAGAAACCACACGCATGTTATATTTTATTTCCATTTTATCATACACAGTCATTAGTAAGTCTCACACTGCTGATTTAGCCATGGATTATGCTTTATAAAAAGGATATATGCTGCTTCAAGTAACCTTGAGAGCTGGGCAGCATTCAATGTTCTCTTCAATAATCAGGCACAGTGGTCCATCCAATACAAGAACTGGAAAATAGCACTCATGTGACCTGATGGATACGTGCAAATCAATGGAGTTCATCTCCAGAACAGATGCAGTACAAACGATTAATGGAATTGAGAAGGAAGTTGTTGATATACAGTAAAGGGGTAAATTCTGTAAGTAGGCAGACGTTATTTATCCCATTTGACCATCCTACACATTAACAATGACTGGTTGATCTATTCTTGCCAGATGATTATGGTGGATCACACCTGGTTTTTTTCCAGGATACCATGGAATCCAGCAAAATAACAAACACTGTTTTATTCTTTCACTCTGGCTGGTCAATAATTTCCAGTGAACATGAGAAGGAAATTCAAGGTCATCCTTTCAAGGATGCTTGCTCAGTCATGCCTATTTTAATTGCTCTTGATTCTCTTTGTCTCCAGATACAAGCATTTACTGAACAGCTTTATCTACTTTGTCCTGAAGCTTTTGCTTATTCTGGTCCGGTTTCCTTACTCAGCACTAACATTTCAAAGTTCTGCCATTCCCGTATTCATGGAACGTTTTTCAGAAATAAGTTTGAAGAATCCATAGGCTATAGTATGAGCCTAAAAGAGACACCCCTGTATACTATTTCCAGTCTTCTCAGGCTTTACTCTCTCATGACTGTCACTTCAAGAAAAACACCTGTTTTCTGTGACTACGTCTGGTGTTAACACCTCTGAAAAATCAGGCCATTTATTCTTAGTGATGTCACTGAAAAGATGAAAATTAGAAAGTGTTGGTGCATGACCTTTAGGTTACCTTGGTGGGAGAGGTGATATCTGAAAAATACAGAAATGTAATATTTCTGGGTCTTGTTTGAGACTTTCCTAGCTTTTTCATTTTTGGTTTGTGTTTTGTTTAATTGTTTTTTAATTATTTTTTTTGAACAACTAATCCTTTTTCAAGTCAATGGTTCTATTTAAGGGGTTACATTTTCAAAGAATTCACCTTCATTGCTGCCAGTTATTCCAAATGCACATTCCATTTGGATTTAGTGAAATTTTACTTCAAAAGAAAAGCCTCTCATTTCCTTTGCCATACGTGTATTTAAAGACTGGCAAGCATTAGGATGAAAAATTCTGATGTTCTGCTGTGAGAGAAAACCCACAGGAAAACTACTGATGACATATCAAATAAAAAATCCTAATGATAATAATTCAAAGTGGGATGGAGTTCAAAATAGAGTCATTTGCATTGAACAAAACCCCAAAACAATGCTGTATAGCCTAGCTCATATAAATTATTAATTATGTTCGTTTAGCTGTTAAACTGAAAAATTGATGTCAAGAGAAGAGTAATTGGCTTCACTTAAACTGACTTAAAAACATGGAAACAGGGGTCTTTTTTGTCATCAAAACAAAAAAGAAATATTTTTTGGTAAGAAAAAAGTGTTCCACAGGCTCAAAACCATTTGATTTTGGGACCTTGTAATACAAAAAAGAAACAAACCAAAACCAAAACCCAACCAACCAAACAAAAAAGCAAGTAAAAATTCAGGATAGGATTCATGGAAGTTTTGATGGATAACCTGCTGGTCAACGTATACACTGACCTCCTTGTCTTGTCTTCTGAATCTAGCTCACATTAGGGAGGTACCATGCAGAGTTTTTTTAGCTGGTGTTTCAGAAAATCAAAATTAAAGTTTGGGGCAGCTTTGTCTTCCACACCTTTTCTCCCCAATTCTAAACTGAACTCATACCATTCCGCCTCCAAATCACAAGTCCTTTTCCTTCTAGCTGTACATTGAAGAAATTACGCTATAAGTTCTAAAAACACTGAGTTCAACAGGTCAAATTCATCCCTGGGGTGACTTTGACTTCAGTGAGGGTGCCGCAGGGAGGCATTTGGCTCAGTGTGTCTCCCATGTTTACTAATCACGGGAGCAGTAGCAGTCCTCCCCATTTGAGAAGTGCTATGCAGAACTTTCATTACAAAATAGCAAAGCGCAGCTAACTCAACTTTGAATTTAGTTATGGCTTCATTAAAATTTTGCAAAGTTTCTGACTGCGCATGAATTTTTATAGTTGATGCTTTATGGATTCAGCTGAGTTTCAGTGTGCATTTTAATCCTAGACTCACAGTGAAATACAAAGAAATGCAAATAGCAAACAAACTTCGATATAAATGCCAACAAGACAAATGCTTGAGATTTTTTTGTGTTCTAATGTTGCTAACACTGACCTCATCCCACATAACAGTGATTTTTAACCAGATTCTGCTTTCCTTCCTTACTGGATGGAGAAGGGAAGGTTGATTATCTAAATGAAAATGGCTAGGTTAGGAATGTAGGTTCTTATATAATCAAAATGTAAAACATTTCGGTGAATACTAAGTGCACTTCAACTAGGAATTAACTCCTGTTGTGATGACCAGAATCACGAGTTCCCATAGAGGCACCTCCCCTCTTTCCAGTAACCGCCTTTGCAGTGCCGTGGAGCTGCAGTCTACAGCACATCACGCAGCCCTGGTCCCCACGTGTACCCTGGTCACATCCAGGCTTGGAGACAGACCTGCACACACAGAGTCTCCCTGTACACCTGTGTTCCCTTGGGATGCGTGGGGAGCCACAAAAGCAGGAGCACCATGCCCGTACCAGGATTCCTCACCTCAAGAAGATTAGGACCTGAGATCAAGTCTGTAATGTACACTGCAGAGCTGTGCCTCGTAATCAAGAAACTACTTCAGCCTCCAGGAAGTGCAGGGCATCAAGGCACCTAAAGTTATGTTGTGTGGATGCTCCATACTGTGTGCAGAACTGCTCGGAGAGCATGAGGACGAGAGGAAACAGCATTTTAACACATCAGCAGACCCTGGCATGCTCTGTACATCACACCACAATGACTCTGCCCTGCCTCTGAAAGGTTTTTGTGTTCTCAGAGAGGCTATTTCATGGAATCATTGAATCACAGAATTGTTGGAGTTGGAAGGGACCTTCTAGAGATCATCTAGTCCAACTGCCCTGCTAAAGCAGGATTGCCTAGAGCACGTTACTCAGGACTGCATCAAGGCGGGTCTTGAAAATCTCCAGAGAAAGGGACTCCATGACCTCCCTGGGCAGCCTGTTCCAGTGCTCCGTCACCCTCACCGTAAAGAAGTACTTCCTCATATTTGAATGGTACTTCCTATGTTCCAGCTTGTGCCCGTTGCCTCTTGTCCTGTCACTGGGAACCACTGACTCCACTAAAGTGGAGATTTCATCAATTTACTGTTTTTTAGTAAACCAACATAGAACCTACTTCATAAATGCATACTACATAAATATATATGTATGTATTTACACACACACATATATACACATATATTACATGCACATATATGTGTGTGTGCATATATATTAACAGTCGATGACTCAAAAAACTCATTTTCAAATAAAATAAACAAAAAATTATTTTACATTTTTATCAGATCTCTTCAGTGCTTCTGAGGCTCTGCCTGCAGACATTTCAACTTTACCTGAGATTCCCTGGGTGTCTAGAGAATTTTAATAATGTGCAAGAGCAAATCTTGCTGCTAACATAGGACTACATGCACGAATTTTCTAACCCACTATTCCTGGTTTAAACTAACAAGTTACCTCAACACAGTATCAAGGACATTGCACAGAAATAAAAGATACATAATGCTTGAAATCATTGGAATAGTCTGGAACCGTCCTGTATCTTTAGGACGGTTCCTCATTTCAGTGTCAGCTTACTGCTCTCCAGGGATCCTGCATCCGACCTTTCCTTTTGTGCTGGGGACTGTGTGTGTTTGCAGTTCCTCTGGGAAGGAATCAATAGGAGGTTGCAGACGATGTTTGCTACAGGGGAGAGCGTCCTGTGGGACTTCTTCAGTGCAGCACTTACTCTTCTGTTTTAAAGGAACAGACATGGAGGTGGTTTCAGTTGGTTTAGTGCACATTCGGTTGTGTTTGTATCTGCTGCAGTCTTATTCTCCAGAGGCAAAAGCAAAGCTAAATTTGAGCCAAACATTGTGCCTCCTGCACTCTCTTTTCTCCATCCTAAAGCCAAACCAGAAGCCTCAGAAGATCTGTATCAGTAAACCTTACATGCTGTGCATGCCCTTGGCAGGGATATGTAACTCTGGAGGGGACTGACTCAACCAAAACAAAAATGGCTTAAATGTTTGCCTTAAAGAAAATGTAGTTAACCACAGCAGCAGGGTATTTATGAACACTTTAATTGTTGCCTAGCAAAAGGCTGTACTACTCGAGAAAAGGTATGGAATCAATAGTGCAGTGCCTGCATCATGTTTCATTCTCAGGAAGCCAACACTGACACACCGTCAGTGTAAAAATCCAGTGGATATTTGCCAGGGAACACTCATCCAAAATTGGAAATGATAGTAAACAGCCAGCAGTTTCATTTCTCGCTTTGTGTGTTATGATGAGGACAGCAGGCGTTAGGAATTGCTGTCTAGTTCAAGAACTGCATATCACCACTGGCACAGAGAAGTACCAGAGCCTCAGCGGGGTCCGGGGGATGTCCCTGGCCACTGGTTGTGTGTAGAAGACACTCAGATGCTATGACAACTGCACACAGCCTAAACTTTTCAGCTAGATAACTCATGTATTTGCTAGAGATTGCAAGCAAGTTGTTGCTGCTGCTTATGTATCCAGCATGAGGGCGTATTTAAAAGAGGAATGCATTTCATTTCTACCGCAGGTATGAATACAGCAAAGCCATCATGGTGACAGCAAGGTGTCAGGATGTTCTTTTGTAATTATCAAGAGTCATACCCAGTCCTCTTCATATAGAAATAATGTGAGCAGCACTGACTGTGCTAACAGAATAGTCTCAGACACTAGCAGAGTTACTACTGATGGTAC
The DNA here is from genome assembly GCF_964106895.1 of Numenius arquata. Lineage (NCBI taxonomy): Eukaryota > Metazoa > Chordata > Aves > Charadriiformes > Scolopacidae > Numenius > Numenius arquata. Next base: position 42,576,607 of record NC_133584.1, read on the forward strand.
AGTCACTAAAAATCTTTTATATAGGTGGAATTTTTTATAATTTAAGAAAACAAACATAAAAAAATGGCCAGTTATAACACCTTCACTGCAATTTTATGTGGGAATATGGTAAATGCTGTACAAACACGTTCAGTAAAGCCACCTGCTAAAATCACAGGGGATTCCCAAACTGGCTGTTCAAAGCAGCCTCCAGTAGTCCCAGTTTTGCCACCTCTCTGCTGGGACAGTTGCACAGGAACCGTTCCTTTCCCCTGCTGGCACCAGCTCCTGCCTCAGGCCCTCCCTCATACCTCCCCCTTAGGGGCTCTCCCAGCTCAATCCCAAGGCTAGCAAAGTTCAGCCATCCCTCTTAGGCACCGGATAGGCATTTAATATGCATTTATTACCACATGTAGTAAACTTGACTCTAATCCTGCTTACACCAGCAACTATGACATTGCAGAGTTATTTTGGATTTGCAAATGCTGTATGTATTCTTCAAGTGGATTGATATAATTCTCAGTTTACTGCATTTTCTTCACTGAAAAATTTCAGCTGGGGCTGGTTTTCCCTTTCACACTGATGAATGCTACAGTAGTACGATATCGTGATGTGGACAGCCCACCCTGTGGTTTCTGTAGCCTCAGCCCACCGAGCTCCTCATGTTCCTACATCACGCCAGAAAATCGAGAAGCTGCTAGGATTCAGAGACAGCCCTGTACTTCTGCCTCAGAAAAATGTGATTTCTTAGGGAGTCAAGAATAATGTGTGGGCCACACCAAGTGGTGTTCTTGCACCAAGTTTACTAGTATAAATATATATTAGTGCAAATTAAAATCTTGGATTTGCTCCCAGCTAGACTGTAAGAGTAACAGCCTCATAAAAGTTTATTTGCATCCAAACAAAGCCACCATTCAAAGCTGGTATTTTAAACCAATTTACAGAACCTCTGGTTTATAGCTAATTTTCAACTCTTTCAATAATTGTTCTTCTTTTAAGTAGAACACTTTGATTAAAAGATTCCTTGACTCAGTAAAAATCTCATGTATATGGCATAATCAATGGTACAATTGTCAGAACATATCTCCAGAGTTCATGGCCAACAACAAACATGATATGAATCAGTGACATAGGACAGTATGTGTAGTACATGGGGTACTCCAGAAACACAAAATCCTTCAAACGCATACTCAATACCCAAAACCACAGCACATTACCAACTGTGGTACTGAAAGTTCCCTGTACAAATTCAACTCAACTGTGAATTTGAAGTGCAATGTAAATGCAGACTTTTGGCTAAAATATTTAACATTTATCAAGTCAGAGAAAAGACCATAGGGAGGTAATTCAGAGTGTTTTTAACCAGATATTTATTATTTGTCATGCTGTAGATGTAACTGGTAATTTCAGTGAAAATGAACTAGTTGCAGAATAAAAAATATTTGAATAGCCATGCCATACGTGACAAAGAGGAGACAGTCCTGCTTCAGCCAGAATTTTGAGTAGACATCAGTCTACAAAGCAAAACCAAAATTGTTAATTTTCAGCACATCTTTGTACAGCTTCAGAACATGCAACTTAGAACACAAATAGTGCAAAACCTTCAAAATGCATGTCTCAGGGACATAAGAGGAGAAACATGTCAGCAAACACTGCAACAGGCAAGACACGACAGTAACCCTCCCCCAGATTCCGACAGTCACAGGTCTTCCTAAAGTAGAGCTTCAATCTAAATTATTTAAACCCAGTTTCCAGTAAAGCTTTTCTAGATTTACATGGATGAGCAAAAACAGTCCACGTTTGCTTATGCCCAGTTCAAATGAGAAATGGAGAAATGAACCATATGTCTGAACACGTAAAGGATTGTACAAAGATGCTCAGTAGCACAACTGTCACAGTTGTCTCCAGCATCCTGGAGAGCAGTTACATTTTACTGCACCTCACCTTGCACCTAAATAATGTAGGTCAGGTTCTCTAGTGTTCAAAGAAATTATCAGAAAATGACTGACTGGTGTTTTATCACATTTTATTTCCTCTTTATTTAGAGGGACTGTCATTACAGAAATCAAAATAGCCATATAAACCTTCAATAAAAATAAACATAAAAATAAAAATGAAAAACAGTGGAAGAAAAGTAAATCCTTAACTGTGATGTGAACTTTCTCTAAATGAATCCCTTTCCTGCCCAAACTTTGTGAAAATGAACAGTATCCTTATGATAATACAAGAGTCACATATATTTATCATGTACTAGAAAATCAGATGGTAAAAAAGATCTATTCGTTTCAATCAAACACTATAACTTGTACCAGGCTCCAGTAGTACACAGCTGTATATATACATCTGACACACAGGCAGCTCAGCACTACCTTTTGTCAAATAACTGACCATCATCAGAGAATACAGAATCTCTCATATCAAGAATATGTAATAGTCTTCTATGTCTGTGTAATTATTTAGTCACATTCAAGAACTGTACAGAAGACAAAGTAACAGCAGAGGTCTAGACAATTTTCAGAATGTCTTTATTTATAAAGTACAAGGGCTTTTATACTACCTTTAAGTAAAAGAAATCAGGGATTTTTTTACTTTTATTTGTATAAGTGTCTTTTAAACAAAAATACAAAGGTTGAGTCTAGTTCATAGCAACTTACAGTTTCTCCCAGCACCTCAGGAACAGTCAGATAAGGCACTGTGTTAAAAATAAGCATTTATTGTAAGGAATATTGTCAGTGGGAGTGGCTGTGCTCTAAATACCATACAGTCAGACAGGGTAAAGGCGTCTGCTCACCAGCAAGGGGTGGGAGCAACCACCCCACACACTGTTTTCCACCCTTAGCTGCAAACTGCGGTCAACCTAATGAAGTAAACTCAGCAATTCTTATCCTCTAGCACCTGCAGTAGGGTGTGACAAGGCTTTAAACAGATTACCTCATTTCCTGGAGTCCACAGGACTCCAGGAAATGTGCTTTGCCTGTGGGTTGTGAATGAAGCAGAATGGAAGATCCAAGAGCTCAGGGTTACAATATCATTGGTATTAGTGAGACTTGGTGGAATGAATCCTGTGATTGGAGTGCTGCGACAAAGGGCTACAGGCTGTTCAGGAAGGATAGGCAGAGCAGACGAGGTGGTGTTGCACTATATTTAAGGGAGAAGTTTGATTGTACAGCCCTTACAGTTAGTGACAATGTGGTTGAGAGCCTCTGGGTAAAGATTAGGGGGGTGGAAAACAAAGGAGATGTACTGGTTGTCTACTACCAATCGCTCAGCTAGGATGTAAGCACTGATGAGTTATTCTATAGGCAATTAGGAGAAATTTCTAGATCCCTTGTCCTTATGGGAGATTTCAACTTTGCAGACATCAACTGGGAATATCATGCTGCCATGACAAGCACGTCTTGGAAACCCTTGAAGCTTGTAGGAGATAAATTCTTGTCACAAGTACTCAATGAGCCAACTAGGAAAAATGCCCTCCTAGACTTGTCTTTGTGAATAGAGAAGGATTCATGGGAGATATGATGGTAGGCAGATGTCTTGGCACAGTGATCATTAAATGGTTGAGTTTAAAAATTTCAATGTATTGAGAAAAAAAGGACAGCAGAGTTGCTACCCTGGACTTCAGGAAAGTAAACTTGAAGCTATTCAGCGAGCTATTTAGCAGAATATCCTGGGAATCTCTTTTGAGGGCTTAGGAGTCCACGAGTGCTAGTTGGCCTTTAAGAACCACCTTTTAGAAGCTCAGGAGCAGGCAATTCCACTGTGTTGTAGGTCAAGCAAGCAGGGCAGAAGACCAGCCTGGCTCAGTGGGGAACTCATTGGACTGATACCTGTTGAAGATGGTCACCTGACTAACAGGGATGAAGAAAAAAGTCCTGAGCTGGAAGACAGGGACAGGGAGTGGAATGAAGCCCCATAATCCAGGGGGAAATGGTTAGTGACCTGCTATACGACTTAGATGCACACAAGTCTATGGGGCCAGATGGGATCCACTGAAGGGTACTGAGGGAGCTGGCAGAAGTGCTCACCAAGCCACTTTCCATCATTTATCAGCAGTCCTGGCAAACCAGGGAGGTACTGGGCAACTGGAGGTTAGCAAAAATGACACCCATCTACAAAAAGTGCTGGAAGGAGGATCCAGGCAATTACAGGCCTGGCAAGGTTGTGGAACAGATCATCTTGAGTGCCATCACATGACATGTACAGGAAAATCAGGTGATCAGGCCCAGTCAGCATGGGTTTATGATAGGTAGGTCCTGCTTGACTAATCGGATCTCCTTCTATGACAAGCTGACTGGCTTAGTGGATGAGGGAAAAGCTATGGATGTCCATGGAATCACGGAATTTTCAGAGTTGGAAGGGACCTCTAGAGATCGTCTAGTCCAACTGCCCTGCTAAAGCAGGATTGCCTAGAGCACGTTACTCAGGACTGCATCAAGGCGGGTCTTGAAAATCTCCAGAGAAGGGGACTCCATGACCTCCCTGGGCATCCTGTTCCAGTGCTCTGTCACCCTCACCTTAAAGAAGTTTCGCCTCATATTTGAATGGAACTTCCTATGTTCCAGCTTGGGCCCATTGCCCCTAACTAGAAGTGTTGTTTAACTAGACTTTAGTAAAGCTTTTGACACCATTTCCCACAGCATTCTCCTGGAGAAACTGGCTGCTCATGGCCTGGATGGGTGTACTCTTTCCTGGGTTAAAAACTGGCTGGATGGCCAGGCCCAAAGAGTTGTGGTGAATCCAGTTGGCAGCTGGTCACAAGTGGTGTTCCCCAGGGCTCAGTATGGGACCAGTTCTGTTTAATATCTTTGTCAATGATCTGGATGAGGGAATAGAATGCACCCTCAGTATGTTTGCAGACAACACCAAAAAGGTGAAAGGGCTGGAAGGAATGTTCTATGAGGAGAGGCTAAGGACTTTGGGCTTGTCTAGTTTGGAGGAAGGGAGTCTGAAGGATGACATCATTGCTCTCTACAGCTTCCTGAGGAGGTGAAGTTGAGAGGGAGCTGCTAATCTCTTCTCCCTGGTATCTGGTGATACAACATGTGGGAATGGTCCAAAGCTGCGCCAAGGGAAGCTTAACCATGCTTTAACTTGCTCAGCCCTGAATTGGTCAGGCAGTAGGACCAGATTATCATTGTCGGTCCTTTCCAACTGAAATCCTCTTCTCTTCTCTTCTCTTCTCTTCTCTTCTCTTCTCTTCTCTTCTCTTTTCTCTTCTCTTCTCTTCTCTTCTCTTCTCTTCTCTTCTCTTCTCTTCTCTTCTCTTCTCTTCTCTTCTCTTCTCTTCTCTTCTCTTCTCTTCTCTTCTCTTCTCTTCTCTTCTCTTCTCTTCTCTTCTCTTCTCTTCCCTTCCCTTCCCTTCCCTTCCCTTCCCTTCCCTTCCCTTCCCTTCCTCCTCTCCTCTCCTCTCCTCTCCTTTCCTCTCCTCTCCTCTCCTCTCCTCTCCTCTCCTCTCCTCTCCTCTCCTCTCCTCTCCTCTCCTCTCCTCTCCTCTCCTCTCCTCTCCTCTCCTCTCCTCTCCTCTCCTCTCCTCTCCTCTCCTCTCCTCTCCTCTCCTCTCCTCTCCTCTCCTCAACTTCCTACTCTTGCTGACAGACCTGCTGCCAAGCCTTAAACCCCCTTTTAATTTCTGCTCCAAGTTTCTGAGCTCTTGTGACTTCTTGCTTTTCTGCAGTGACATAGCCACAGTGAGAGGCACCGAGGAAAGCCCTCATCTCCCCTGCCTGTACTGCAGGCTGCTGTGGTTAGGGCAGGGAAATGGATTTCAGCTATTTCAGTTCGATGGCATTGGGCTCCAAAGGAGTTTTCCACCTCCTGGGCAGATGTTCCAGCCACTGAACTGTAATATGAGAAACGGGGATTGTGTTCTTCACTTATCTAAAAATAAAGCTTACTGAGGACACTCTGAATTGTTCCTCAAAGGCAAAGCTCCTGCAAAAATAGCACAGTGTAACTGATTTGATGTACACGAGGCCATGTGCCTACCTATAGACAGCCTAATCTGAACACCACAGCAGTGTCCAAAAGGTGTTGCAGTGCCTGTCTTGAAGTATTGTAAATCCCTTACTGGATATAGGGGTCTGTCTACAGTCACACTTGACACAACTAGACAGAGCAATGTGGCCTGGGGAGGAGCGTTAACTTGGCAGTAAGGAAGTAGCAGAAATGGTTAATCAAGGCAGCACATTCCCCATTCCCACCCCCCAGCCCCATGGCATTTTGTGTTTTATATTCAGTGCATTAGACCATGAAGTAGAACAACAAAAATCACCTCATGCCAGTTGCGTACACCACCTTCTCAGACAAATAAAACTCCATTATTGTTAATGTAGGCTTTTGTATTAATGATTAGGCTTGCAGGATATATGCTAGTGCTACAGCCTATAATATTTTGATGAAGATTTACTTGCTGCTTCTACAACTGTACTATATATTCTGCTAACGCACATTTCCACATGGAGCCATTAAAAAATATGTATGTCCCGTACAGAGAGTGGGTCAGTAAACAAGTTTCAAAAGCTTGTTTCTTCTTCTTAAGGCCAGGTCAGTGAGTGACCTTCTCACACTTCAGTTCCGTGGAGACCACATGCTGCAGCTCCTGCTTTAGATCAAACCTGAAGAAGAGGTGAGTTAGGCTTGCCTGCTCTGCGAATAGAAAATACTCCTATTCACTGTAATTATTCTCGGTCAAAAAACATCTCTTGCACTTTTCCATTTTTGACTTGTCTTTACTTACTGCATAAAGGGTTCATTTTCCCTCTGCAGTAGCCTGTATGGCTCAAAAAAAGTGTATTTGCTACAGGGCATTAGGAAATATATTCCCAGATTGCTAAGAATTCATTTTTGTTTGCTTGGAATAAAAGCGTAGGAACAAATACAGCTAGATTAAAATGAAAAGCATTGCTACCAAGCAGAAAGCACATATAGTGTTTTTTCTTAAGTAGAAGATATACCTTTAGCAGAAGGCCTGATGGGATTTCTTTAGGCAATAGGCTCAACCAGCTTCATTCCTTGGAACTTTTATCTTAATAGGGCTGCAGTCTTCATACGTAATACTTATGTAGTGAAGCTTGGCTTTCAGTGCTGCTAACTTTTGGTAGAAAGGTACAAGATTTTAAATCATACCTGGTAAAATCACAGTATGATGGGTTTCCTTCAGAAATCATCTTTATAGGAAAAATATAAAAACCTAGAAAAATCTGTAGGATGTCTATTGTCTCAGATAACATAAATTGGTCTGTTCTAGTCACTTGATTTCTCATAAAGCTGGGAGTCCTCTGATATCATTCAGTTCCAGAGTAGAGAAGATAAATAGCTGCCGCTGCTTCTATGCAGCTGGCCTGGGGGCCACACTAGCCTGGAGGACAAGGGCTGGGTCTACAAACTGTGGGAAATACTCAAGTTCATGAACGGTTCTGTTTCCAGGAAAGGGATTCCAGAGACTTGATTTTTAAAAAATGAATGGCATAGACTAAGTGAAACTTTAACAAGGATGTTCTTTGGCATAATGACATGCTGGGTAGATGAGACTCCTCATCTCCTTCACTCTCTAGTTCTTAGGTAGCGCCACGTGAGCCTCCCTGCTGCAGCCCTTGTGGTATAACCACACCCATGTGCAAGGAGCTATTTTGTCTGCCTGTAAGATGACAAAATTTTAAAATTTCACAGAAAAGCCACTACTCCAAAAAAATAACTTCCATACTCAGTGGCTGCATCATACTCTTTCTTTTCTTTACTACAGACATATAACAACACGAATCTCGGCAGATGTTCTCATACCAAAAGTATGACCATTTGAGATATTTTGCTACATCTGTAGAGATGAAACTTGCACCTTGGTTATCATTTGATTTGCTTACCTTAACATCAAACTTTATTAAAAATATAAATAAGTCTAGGAAACTATTGGAGGTAAAGTCACAGAGCTGAAACCAGCATAACGAGGTGGCAGTAACATGGATCTTTTAGTCATCTATGGAAAACAGAAGAGTAAATTTTGGCCCAATATTTTTCAACATGAAATATCTACAAACAGTGTTAATTTAAGTTAGTAAAATATTTTATTTTCCAAAATACAGTCTTGAGTGGTAACTGTAAAATTAATTGCAAACATCTCATCTGTTGTAAGTGCTACTATTACTCTGTTCACTAAAATTTTTTTTATAGCACCACTGTCCCATTACTGTTCTATTGCACTTTTATAAACTTGATTTGGAAAATAAAAAAGAAAATTTACTGCAGAAAATATTAAGATAACTAATTTAAGAAACAGAACGGCTTTTCATTAGCACTCATATGACTGGTATTCATTACTTACTAGTAATTATATCAGAGATAATACACTGCAGTTAGAAAATTTGCTAATTTGCCTTAACAAAAAAGAATAGACAAAGCATGATGAAAAGAACTGAAAAGAATGCTATTGGTATTGCTCGCTGAAACGAACAAGAGCGATGTAACTGAGATATTGGCTCAGTTATCTTTAGCGTCTCCAATCTTAAGAAGTCAGATCAATTAGAAGTGCCTCCAGTTTAAGACCCTGTTACAGCTAATAGTACCAATGCACCTTTTTTAGAGGGGAAACCTGAAGATCAGAGGGATTACCTTCTTGTCCAAGCTTATTTCAGGCTTACTGGTAGGAGCAATTTTCAGTTCTCTGCATCTGCCAGTTCACCTTCTCTAGATCAGAAACACATTTTGGGTAAAACGAAAACAAAACATTTCCAAAACAAGTGTTTACTTCCATGGAGTCAGTGCTCTCCTTTTGTGCTTTAGAATGATTTACTGTGGACAGATGAGAAAGATTACACATTTTAAACAGGACGTGGGTGGACACTGCATATCAGTTCCCTGCCTTACCCTAGGGAACATTAAACCCGTTAAATGCTCCCATGTTTGACCTGAAAGCTCTCAAGAAACCTACGTTTGTTATAAACAAACACTAAGCTTCTTCATTTTGAGCAGATTGGCACCAGACTCACGCAAATGCCATGCTAAGAGGTAGACAGGACCTGACTTGTCTGAGTTCCTGTCCTGCATCCCAGCAGGATACGTCTTCTTTCCTGTTCCTTTTATCTCCAAGACCACTTTTTCTTTTTGGGAACCCTTCTCTTTTGCCCTCCTTTTCCTTATGGGTCCCCCAAACCCAGGGTTTTCCCAATCTAGTTTATATACAGAAGCATGATTAGCATCTTAATTGTTGGTCGTGTCATGGGTCTCTTTATTAATTGGAGGATTCAGGACATTTCACTGCTGTTTAGTCCAAGTGTTATGAAAATTTACAACCAGCCTGTATGGGTTGCAGCCAGCAAGCAGCAGACTTCAGCTTGAAACTTCAAAACTGCAATTTTGGACATTTGCTGAAACACACACACACATAGACATAGACCTAATTATCTGTCACCTATTACCCTTCACAATTTAAGATATTTTTCACCTATGACATCCATGTATATTTACCCTTTTTTCAGTGATTGGGTTCTCCAGCATGAATCAGAGTTGTTCAGTTAGGCCTGCCATGTCACAAGACAGTGAAAGGGCAACGGCTCCCTAACCTGGACCTTCTCCCACACTTCTGCTAGGCTCCTATTTCTTTAAAAACATTTTAAAAGCATTATGCTTGCTGCATTCCATTTCCTCTCTTCTTCCCATTTAATTTGCTAGTTCAAAATAGATTGCTATAAAATTATACTACTTGTATGTTTTGTAATGATCTCTTCTCAGGTAATGAAAAGTAGGGGTAAGCTCTGTCAAGTGAGTCATAAGATAATGCCAGGCAATTCTCTGCCTGAATACAATTGCTCAATCCAAGTGCAGATACAGATCAAACTACTACACAGATTTCTTTCCCAAATAGCTCTGAAAAGAGACATTTAGATTTCTTTTCTGACCCTCCCAGGTTCTTACCTCTATTAGAAAAAGGCTGTTAATCAGATGCCTCTTCAGTAGAGCTGGAGGGGTGCTTAAGCGATTTATTGTGTCCTTTAGGGGAAAGGACGTACTTTAGAGACTGACAATTTTTAAAAAGGGTCATTTGAGATTTGCAATAAATGTAAGTATTATTTAGGGTAGTAATAATTCTCTTGAATTTCATCTGAATGCAATCACCAATTTATTGAGTGCTGAATGTCTAGGCTGTTACCTGGTAAACAGGTAATTACATGCCTAACTGCGTGGTAACAAAAAACTAAAAAATGACTAATGGGATTTTTTTGTTATATAAAATACCTGTAAGAATGGATAGTTCTTCCATTTTCTTTTAAGTTCCTGGGTAATATTACCTCACCTTTCCTTGCTCTCTTTAGTTTCAGATTTCAAGATCAGTTGTTTGAATCCTATCACAACAGAAGTCAGAGGGAGTTGTTAACTAGGGAAGCTGCACAGCCTGAAACATCTCTTGTAGTATACCTAACCACAAAACAGTAGGATGTAAGTTTGCATACATTTTCATACATTTGAATAAATGCATGGACAAACTATTATAAAAACAGATTTTAGTTTAAATTACATTGCAACAGAACTACAGTTTAAAATTATTCCTTTCTTATTTGAAGTATTCTTCATTAACTGTAGCCTAGAATAGATTTAAAATATTAAGAAGTCACTCTTAAAAGAGGGAAGGAAGGAATGCTTCTCAGTATTTTTCACTCATATCTCATATGGGTTCTTAATATTTTGTTATCTAAGTATTAATTTTGCTTTTGTGAATTATCACATGGTTGTGACTTCAATGTAAAATTTCCACCTGGCAATTGAACGCAGGTACAGAATTTTCCCCGAGTATTCCTGTTCCATAGTGCGACAAAATGAAAGTGTAGATAGGACTGTGCAATATTTTCTGACTGGTTTTAAGCATCTCACCTTCAGCATCATGGCTCTAGGTTTTAGATTCATTCAGCCCTAGAACACCCCGAATGACATTTTGGGGGACAGTTTGGTACTTGGTATCTTTGAACATTTGGATTATCAAAGCACTTGTTTAAAATCAAACAGTAATTAGCCACTGTAGATTTTCTAAGACAAACATGATAGGCTCAAATACTCTTGCAATGCACCTTTCTTATCCCAGAATATTAAATTAAAAAATTAAAAAAAAAAAAAAAATTCAAGGCAGTTTCACTTTTTTTAAATTAACAACTTTTTTAAATTAACACCTGAATCTCAATGTTTGTTTTTCAGACATCAAAGACATTGGTACTGAAGGGTTTCTGTTTGCTCTGTAGCTGTAACATGGGATGTCCTCACTTTACACACTTTTTTCCTGTGCAGAACTCGTGGATCTTCCTTTGAGCAAACCCCATGGTTTTTGGAAAAATCTAAAAGTGCATGGGTAGCACAGATTCAATTATTGTCTCATGCCAAAATGTCAGACTCTCCATTTTGTAATTTCTGCAGAAAAATGAAATAAAAATCTATGTACACATATTAAACTATTCCATTTGTTAAGTGATGAGTTCAGTGGCTCTGAAGTGCAGAAGACTTGCACAACTGTCCTCGTACCCAGCTTTGAAGACACGATTCTGAAGAGCAATGATGTCAGAGTAATCATAGATTGCTTCAGTCAAGTAATGCACGAACTGTTTCACTTCATAGCAATAGGCTTGAACACATCTGAATTTACAATAAAACCTCAGGAGACTGAAACAGTCTTCACTGAAGCCAACGGTACTTTTTCCATTGATTTGTTTTGTTTAACTGTTACATTAGAACCATGTTTGGGCCAAAGCAGCACTTAATAAATGTTCAGATCCTGTAAAACATATCGACTTTACCATGCAGGGAGTCCTGGAGTCGGAAGACGTTTTCTATCTGTGTTAAATGCCAGCAAGACTGTCCTTGGGGTTGGCCTAAGACCAAGACAAAGGTTGTTTCTGTGTAGAAGCTTAAGGTGATCCCTTAGAGCACCTTCTAAGAGGATACTGCTGCCTTGTGGAGTAGCCCAGAGTGCTACAGAGAAGAGTTTTAGGTACCAGACTTCTGCTGTGGCTGCCATATTTTTATACACCCTTTGATTTTTATACATCCTTTGTTGCTACCTTGAAGAAAATGCGGATATTAAGCCAATTCTGTGTCTCTTCAATGACTTCAAAAGATAACAGGCTGCCCAGGGAAGCAGTTGAGTCATCATCCCTGGAGGTATTTTAAAGATGTGTAGATGTGGTGCTGAGGGATGTGGTTTAGTGGTAACTCAGCAGTGCTAGCTTAATGGTTGAACTTGGTGATCTTAAAGGTCTCTTCCAACCAAAACAATTCTGTGAGTCTATAATGCTATGATTCTATGAGCCATATTTTCATTTATTATGAGACTAAAACTTTCCTCATTGTGAAGGGACTGTAAAATGGGTGGACATCAGGACACTCCAAAAGGGCATTAGTGTATGCTAGAATTGTATCCTTAATGTTGAAATGTCTTATAAATGTGAAAGCTGCAAACAGACAAAATCTTCAGTCACGTGATTTACATGACATGTATACTAAAAGATTTTCTAAAGGCAATTTCTCTTCTGATGTCTTCTTTCACAAATTGTGTTATTAAAAAGGGAAATGGAAATGACAAGGGGCAACGGGCACAAGTTGGAACATAGGAGGTTCCACTCGAATATGAGAAAGAATTTCTTCACGGTGAGGGTGACAGAGCCTGGAACAGGCTGCCCAGGGAGGTTGTGGAGTCCCCTTCTTTGGAGATTTTCAAGACCCGCCTGGATGCAGTCCTGAGTAACATTCTCTAAGCAATCCTGCTTCAGCAGGGGAGTTGGACTAGATGATCTATACGGTCCCTTCCAACTCTAAAAAAAATTCAGTGAAATTCAGTGAAATGGAAAATACATACTTAGAATTAGAGCTTTCACAGACGAAGATACAGAGTTAATTGTGCAGTGTAATGCATGCAGAGGTAGAAAGACAGACACCATGACTTTAACACCAAGGAGAATCCGCATGCCAGAGGGGTGCAAGGATTCCTGCTTAGTTCAGGAAGCCTGGGCAGGAAAAACAGACTGCGGTATCAGCGGTATCATCTGGGACCCTACTGTAAGCATCAGTACTTGCTAACTTAAAGCTAGGGGAAAAATCTGCATTCCTTTCAATGCATAATGGAATAAAACATTACAGCTTAATATGCATCTTCACTGAAAAATAGGTGCAAAACCTTGTGCTAAGGTGGTGTGGAGACAGACTGTAGCACAAAATCTTCTGTGACAAAAATTTGTACCTAATCTTTTTGTGCATGACTGGCAGTCACAAAGAGGTATCACCTGGCAAAGGTTGTGCAAAGACTGTTCCACCTGCTTCTTAAAACACAAAGGGCCTGAGAACTGATGTGACAAACTTTTGGTGTACTTATTTGGTTTTGCACTTTGCTGTAAGAAACTAACTTCATATATATGTATAAATGTAAATAGAATAAAATTATAATTGTTAATTTTTGTACTTGCTGTCCACTAATTTCTTCCCCCAGATTTAAATATCTCATCTTCCCTGATTGTCATATCATACCAATAGGGAATGCTGAGATATATTGGAATTCCAACATGTTTCTTTTATTACTGAATTTAAATATTACTTTTCCTGGTCCTTCTAGAGCTGCTAACACAACCATATGTATATGAACATGTGCACTTGCTCTCAGTCATATCTATTACTTTAAAACATCCAAGACAGAACATTTGAAGCTGGTCTTTCTAGTTTGCTCTCTTATCCATGCAGCTATTATGTCTTTGTTGTGTCTGGATTATGACTCCCAAAGCTCAGCCCATGTATCATATTTTGATGGTTACTCCTCTGGGCTCACTGGATCATGAATGTCAAGCCTATGACGCCTTCACCCAGAGAGCTCCAAAAGTTTCGGGTGGATGGAGGAGGATGTTCATCAACCTTTCTTCCAATCCTTCCTTTCTTCCAATCCATCCTTTTCTTCCAATTTAATGGTTTTAAATTGGAAGAGGGGAGATTTAGATTAGATACTAGGAGGAAATTCTTTACTGTGAGGGTGGTGAGGCACTGCAACAGGTTTTCCAGGGAAGTTGTGGATGCCCCATCCCTGGAAGTGTTTAAGGCCAGGCTGGATGGGGCTTTGAGCAACCTGCTCTAGTGGAGGTGTCCCTGCCCATGGCAGGGGGGTTGGAACTCGATGATCTTTAAGGTCCCTTCCAACTCTAACCATTCTGTGATTCTGCGATTCTATGATTCTGCAAACACAATTGGACATTTAAAGAGTGAATGCAGCCAGAAGCAAGACAAGGTTTCCCTCTCCAATAACTCAATCAAAAAACCTGACATACCTGCAGAAAACAGAATGGAAAGGGTCCAAGGTGTCTGAATCCATCTCCTGGTTTATTGAAATTTCTACCATGAATACTATTTATCACTTCCATCATTCCAGAAAAAAAATCCAACCACAACATGTTATAAACTACTCAGAAGCTGCTTCATGAGCTTTTAAGCCATCCCTGTCACAGGGGCAGCAACCTCTGAGAAGGAGGCCAGCAGACAGATAGGAGCAGAAATCTTGTCAGCTGTCTGACTCTAATCCACTGATGCTTTAGAGTCAAAACCCTAACACGTAATTTTCATTGCAAACAAACATTCAATATACAGTCAGCTCTCCATTATCCCCCTGGCAGATTATCCAGTTTGCTGATAAATGGTGCCACAATTGCAGAGACATCCATGCTGGCTCTGTGCAGGCTAGACCAGGTCTGGCAGAGCTTATTAGCTTAAGCTCTGCATAAATAGTTTTGTACGGCTTCCAGAGCCAGCGCTTGGGTGCCTCCGCATCATGTTGCTGGAACCAGCATGCCAGGGAGTGCAACGCGGATACATCCAAGCAGCTCCGTGGGAAGCCAGATCATGTCCAGCCCAGCTTCGGAGTTTGCCAGCCCTACATTAACACCGGCTCACACAGGGGTTAAAAAGACAGATAGTTTTCTGTAACTCACCCTTTTCCTGTTCGTTCCCATTAATTCATTAGCATAGTTATTGTGAGTTCAGCCTTAGGCCACAAGCAAGCTCCCAGAAGACTCTAGCGTTAGCCAGGGAATGCACTAAGCAACATCTAATTAACCCCAACCAAAAGCAGGTCCTGGGGACCGTGGCGAGGAGGGAGAGCCAGGGCCATGTTGCCAAGTAACTGTGGGAAGAGAGTCCTGGAGCCAGTTCAGCGCCTCGCTCCCCTGCATACCTGTTTTTCAAGCAGAGCCCCAGAACTCCCTCTTTAGGAAATTCTGAATACAAACATATTTAGTCTTCACGGTGTCCTTATCAAGTCAAGTAGTTGATCGGATTTAAGCAGACCCTGGTTTCTGGCATTTGCAGGGAGATATACACTGGAGTATGACTTAAGTTAATAAATTATAAAATGCTTTGGGATAATTCAGGATGGGAAATATTACAGAAACACAACTCACTGTCATTTTCAATCCCTGTGCCCTTTCAGGTTTTTCTCTGTTTGCTGAGATACCCAAAAAGCATACTAATTATTGCACAGATGTGGGATTTTTTTCCCACCAAATTATATTGATATTATCAGCTCAATTTATTTATGCATCCAAATGGCTGCCAGATGCAGAGAGATTTGTGTTTTTATTACTCACCTATGCCAGAGCCAGGCTGGTGACTAAGGGGTGAAAGGTCCCACATTACATTACTGATCCCTTGAGCCATCCAGTCCTTCAGTCCAAACACTTTCTAATGCATATTTTGCACCACATAATCAACTCACTTTTCAAGGTTACACAGTCACAGTTTTAAAAAAGAAAAGAAAAAAAGTCATTGCTCATAACTACAGTAACCCTTTTGTCTGATACAGCAAATTTCATTTCCGGGGTCACTTCTCTCCTTCATTTCTAAAATGCCGCTAAGCATCCCAGGTAAACGAAAATGCGAGCTTTGTTCAATTTATACGTATATATATACATGTATATGTATTTGCATATGCACACATGCATATGCACACACACTTTTGCAATGCAAATACTAGAATTTTCAGGGAAATTTTTTGTTAAATCATTTATGCTAACTGTGTAGGAAAAAATTAATCTGCCAAAACTGAGAAAATAAAAAGAAAGTTATTTGTTCCAGGGTGGTCCCACCAAATCAAAATGCTTTGGTTTATTGAGCAGAAATGTTTCATCTGAATCATACTGATGTCAAGTTGCATCTGCTCGGCACCTCGTGGGAGTCCCACTGGAACTGTGATGCAGATGCTACATAACTTGATGATTTCTTATGGACTTCCTGGGTTGGCAATATGTTCACTGATGCTCTGTATCTTCCCCTATGATGAAGCCACGTAGGATACCTCAGTCACATAGTTTGCAAGGCTGACGGTAAACATACTACAGCCAATTAGCCCTTCCCGTAATGCAGGGTAAAATAAGACAAGCAAAGTACAATGTCTGTAAAGCTTTTATTTGGAAACTGAAGAGTTATTGTACATCAGCTGAACATCAAATGTTTCAACTTGATTCAGTGCACTGAGAAGAAATATTTCAATCCAGGACTACAGAATTAATTAATTTAAAGTGCTACAGAAAGTATTGCATTATTTAAAAAACTGATTTACAAACTTTCTGATTCACAATAAATTTGATATTTTGACTGCAGAGGGGAAAAACAGAAATTCCTGGGGCAGGGCTTTAGTTGTATTAAATAATCTAATTCCTACTCAGATATAACACAGAACGCTCCTCATCAGAAGATAGTGTAAAGCAAATTATCACTCCATGTATGGGGATTCTGATTTTTAATGTACCAGAGGACATTTCCTCCGCCTCCCTCACATAGCAAGTGACAGAACTGAGGTCAGGACAGAAGACAAGGGGATACCCACCTCCTCTCACACACAGCTTTACATCCACAGGGAAAATCAGCAGGATGTAAAGCTTACATGCATGGAGCCAACAAATCTGCATTTCTTTGTGCATAGTAACAAAAAGAACCTTATGGTCACCTTCAGCTCCTAGGAATTCAGAGGATATATCCTGTACAGCCAGAAGGGCAGAGCAGCAAGTGTAACACTGAGACCAAGACTGCAAAGTCAAGCTGCCCAGCCGAGATGAGTGTATTGTCGGCACATGCATTGGTGAGTTAGCGTCATGAGACAGCTTTGTGCAAGAGAGGAGAGGCTGGTTCTTTAGGCGAAATTACAGTTTCCAATCAAAACGATGGCAAAGACTTTGCAAATTTGTGATGAAGGATAATAGTACAATAGAAGTATAATTTTGATTAGATATAAGGTGTTTGGAGACATCTAATAGTAATTTGGGAGTAACACAATACACAAAATGACACAGAGAAGAATTCAGGGTAGAGAGCACTGACATACGCAGTGTTAACTTTTTCAGGAATTTCCCTGCAGGTCAGCCAGGGTTTGATGCCACAGAGAGCATGTGGCCGTGGGCAACAAATATCTGTGTTTCCAGCCTCGCTCTTTTTGCATTTGCCAAGTCCTCACTAAGCAGTGCAAACTCACAGGTACTTTGTGGTCTAGGAGGGAACTGGAAAGAAATGTAATTACTCTTATGAAGACTCCTCTTCATAAAACATTTTTCAGCTGTTGGGGTGGATAAGATGGCCTTAATTACTTAAATAAGTCATTGGTGTATAATTTAAAATTGAGACCTAGATACAACTGACTGTTTTGACTGTTTACTGTTGAAGTAAATGTGGCTAAGAGTGGCACACACTTTCCAGTTTGCCTACGGCAGTAAAAGCCCCTCAAGCCAGCCCTGTCAGGAGTGGTGCTGACATGCATTAATGGTATAGTTACCAGTAGATAATATAATGCAATTAACAGGTCTCATCACAATCCTTAAGGGAGTGCACCACATTGCAAAAATTTTGATATGCATCTCATAATTGGCGCAACATCCATTCAGCCCACAACACATTCGCTATTCTGCTTTAACCTCCCACAGTGTGTTCTAGCTTATACTGCACCATAATTTTCTAAAGGTTGCAAACCAATACCTACCTGACCTCCTACCCTAACACGTGCAAAACCCATACCAAAGTTACTGGTCTCACATAACTAAGCCTTATGGCCAGAAGCTTTGGAGGGGAAAGATGACTTTACTCCCTCTGTTGGTGGAAAAGGAAAAATGATGCTAAACGCATCTGAATCCACATAGGCTACTTTGTAATTTTTTTTTTTTCTGGCAGCAAAACTTGATATAAAGTGGAGCTGTATAAAGGAAAAGGAATCCTTACCACATATTATTTCAAGTACTGCCAAATTTTGGAAATTGTTTTCTCTTTTCTTTCTGTGGAGGTCTTGCTGTGAGGGCTAATACATTCAGAAGGGCTCTGCTATGTCAGAAGGAAGACAGAAGCAAAAAGGAAAATCCAGCCTTATTAAAGATGCACCATTGAAATTTTACTGGATGATGATATCCTTAAGCAGGATCAAATAAGCTGCTCATTTGGGGCAGAAGCCTATATAGTGTGGTCATGGCTGGGACCAAGGGGTGTGGTTAAATAAGATAGCAAATTGCTGAGGTTGACCAAATAGTCATGACCCTCCCATACCTACTGAGCTACACCACAGCCATGAAGAACCAGGCTTCTTGTGTTTTTGTTTTTTTGGTTTTGTTTTTTCTTTTTTCTTTTTTTCTGGAAGCATCAGTGTTTCTGGGGCAGCAGCTGTTGCTGTAGGAGTGGAGAAGGGGGTAAACCCCTTTGGGGAGCAGCAAGCTCAGCCCTTGTGCTGCCCAACTCACTGATGGAAGTAGGAGGAAGATACTCTGATCTCCAGCTTCATCTCTCCCCTCTCCTTCCCTGTGGCATATCTCTTCCTTCCATTTTAATCTCCTGATATAAATCCTACTGCTTGTACTCACATTATAATAGTTGATTTGCGTGCTTCATCTGCACTGGGAGTGCAGTAGGCAGAGGTGGATAGTTGGATTGCAACGTCACATGCACTCAGGTGATGGGTGATAGAGGAGTTAGCAAAGACAAGAGTATCTAGAGAGCTAGACAGAACATCAACAGTTAAAACCATTGAGAACTGCCAGGCAGGTTATGGTCATGATGGGCACTTGAGCATGCATGACAAGTATCTCATCCATGGTGGCATCTCCCTTGCTAATGGCCCTTAGCATGAAGTTCTGTTCTTTCCAGATCTTTTAATGAGAAGGCTTGTTTGGGACTCAACTCTTCATGGACGTACGCTTTATTGGTCAAAGTTATGGGAAGAAGCCAATTCAGGAGGCCAGGACCTTGTTCACCGTGTCTCCTGCATGCACTGAAATGTGACAGAATGTTCCTTTCTATTTTAGTTTATTTGCTTAATTAGAAGTGAAGAGAAATTCACCCTTGTTGTAACTGAGTGTGCTTCTCCTGATGAAAGTATAATTTTAATATGTACAGCTACTACTGGTTATGACAGCTATAATCTTTGCCTGCATTCCTGTCCATTTCATAGAAGCTTGCTTTCTGTTCTTGCCTGAGATGGCTACTTTGTACTTCATCCCAGTGCTGCTGCATCGTCTGCCTTTTCAGGGTGAAGGTTTTCTAAACAATGTAATATGCATGATTCCCATTTATGTCAACTACACACGATCCCCATCCCCATCATTGGAAACCAGCAAACAAACAAAAAAGAAAATGTATGTTTCCTCTAATAAGTTGAACTTATTAACTTATTAACTTAAATAACCACCATCTTTCCAAAGAAGTGTCTCCCCTTCCCTTTCATTTTGGATGCTTAAAACACATTACATCGCCTAAATGCACTGTGTATGCCAGTTCAATAGATGTGCTAAAAAATGAATATAAAGTCACTGCTTAAGATTATGATCTACTGTACTTGAGAAATGGGCATCTAAAGAAATGTAAGGGTTGATTCTGTCAACAAGTGAATTATACCAAATCATAGGTACATTTTCTATCTGCACATCCTTAATAACAGTGAACAACATTGCCAAGTGGATAGAGAAGATCAGACTCAGGACCACAAATAGCCTTTTTGCTGAATGGTAAAACACAATAGAACCCTCTCTGACTCTGACGGGTGAAAAAATACATGTAGGATGATAGGGGCCAGGAATAAAAAACAGTAGAGTGCACTGTTGAAAAAGAATAGTCAGCTGCCTTCATGATGTAAAAAAAAAAACCCACCTTAATACAACAATTATCATTAAGAGTGATTTTTCTACCACATAACTGACAAGTAAATTATCACGTCTGTACCTGCATGTTGAGTTACTGCTTCACCTTCACCAGTAAACAAAGAGGGGGAAAAAATTGCTTTCAGCGACAATTTTTTTTTTCCAAAGAGCCAAGCTGTTTGTGCTTTCTTCTCTTTTTCTTTCTCTATATGTTTTGTTGTTGAAAAAATCAGATATAATTAGATGAAGTGGTAGCATAAAGCCAGGAGAGCTTTTGCTAGAAATCAGGGAAATTGTGTCTCATTTACTGTTATCCCTTCAGTTATCTTCTTCCATCAGTGCTTTATTCCTATAGCCTTCCCTAAAAATATAAAAAGGTGAATTAATATTTAATAAAATAAAAGCCTTTATTCTGCTTTATTAAATGCTGAAGAGGTATAATGAGCAAATGGCTAGTGTGTCAGTCCACAAATATATAGAGCCTATGGATCCATCTAAATTCAGCTCTACTTCCCTCCCTTATTTCCTGGCATTTCATAAGAGAGAAACACTAAATCTTTTTTCTCCTTGCAACTCTTTTATGAAACAGATGTCTGGAGAAATTAATTTTTAAAAAGGGAGGACAGTGTTCTTACTGCAGCTTTATCAGAAGACAACAATAATTAGGTATCACCAATAAACATACCACCATAGAGGAGGCTCATAGTAAAATTTTAAAGAGCTCCTAAGATGCTGAAATCGTCAGTCTGACGAATTGCATCCCTACAGGGCCTATTTTTCACCAGTGGGAGCCTGGTGTAACCAGCTCGTATATAAACATTCACAGGAACAACATCTAAAGGTAAATGAGATGAGTCCTAACCCAAGTGTCTGCAATTCTGCTTCCTTCTACACCCAGAGGCGTCTCGGCCTTGATGGAGGAAAACACCTCTTGTGTGCTTGCACCAAGCAGGATCCAGAACTGACTCATTGCTCTTCCCTGAGAGGCTCCGTCCAGCAGGTTTTGTCACAGCCCTCCCAGCAGATTGGCTTCTCTGCAAAATCTTGACCCGCATCCCTCTGCTAGACTATATCAGTGGAGGAGCCCAAGACCACCAGGTGGTTCAGCAGTCCAACACTGCTTCGCCAGCCTTGGCAGGTCCTTCGGGCACTCTCCGCCGAGCTTTCCTGTCTGCTTGGGTACCGCAGGTCACAGCCCAGGGTGCAAGGCCGAACTGCCACCTGTGTAACAGGTCACCTCGTGAAGGAGCCGAGGAGCTGACATGCCACCCCATCTGTGGTCCCTGCTGGCAGGACAGGGCATATTGCGCAAGTCCTGGGTTTACTTCTCTATTCCTTATTTAAATTAATTTTTCTCATCTCTACAGCCATCTGGTAATCTATTCTAAGGTGAAGACATTCTCACCCTATCCTATAAAATCTATTCCACTGTACAAAAAACAGAATTCAAGGTGAGCGGTAAGGAAGAGAGGCTGTGCATTACTCTGTGGCCTTCTCCGTGGGAAAGTAGGGGAGTGCCAGCCCCTTGCTCCTACAGCTATTTATGTCTTTTATGTGAAAAAGCCATTAGAACAGAGATTGAAATCCAAAAGTCATGACAGGAATATATCTCTCTTTCTTCCTAGCTGACTGTAAAAGCAGAGAGTGTATAGCAAAGGAGTTAACACAAAATGCAGATACGTATGAAGAAAAGTGATTTGTAGTAGAAAAAAAGCTTAGTATTAGTTTGTAGAACAAGAAATCCCTTTCTTATTTATACCATCATAACCCCACTTACCTTGCGTTAGTTAGACCTGATGCACTGACAACTAGACTGTTCTCCCCGTTCTCCTATTCTGCAGATCCCAGGGAGTAGTTCCTGTCACCAGATTCCCATGACCTTCCGCACATGCACAGGAGACTTTTCCCTCCTTTCCCCCTGCATTTTGCAGCCTCTTTCTTCCAGATAATCCTGAGAAGAGCACAGAGTGTCATCTGAAGTCAGGACTGAGAAGCACCCTCTCCAAATACAGTGAAGCACACGCTGCTGCAGCTGCAGGACACTGTATGTGCTGAACGCTGGATTTAGCTTCAGCTTCAAAGAGCGTTACAGTCATGCAGTAAAACCCAATCTACAACTTTTTAATCTTTTACACCACCTCACATTATTTAGATTTCCAAATGAAATTTTAAGCAACCCACAGTTTTGTTGAGTGAATACGGCAAGCTTTGGGGATCACTTTCAAAAGCACCTCATTTGCATCAATTCAGCTGATCGCTTCCTTGTTGGAGAAGATGAAAGTGTGCTTCTATCTTATGTTTCCCTCTGCTCAGACAATGAGGCAGTCATTCCTTTCAAAAAAAGAAAAAGAACTAGATCAGCAAACTTGTTCTCCCCTTTTCCAGCGTTTCTTTGACTGCATAATTGAAACGCAGGAAAAAATGCATGAAAGCAGGAGGCACAGATGTTTACATCACAGGTACCTCAAATAACTTAAAAGTATCCTAACTGTGTATAGCCTGTGAATATATTTCATGCCTCACTCACTGAGAATTAGCATTGAAAGTCATCACAGTGAACACAGGGAACTGGATGAATTTCAATCTACTGCAGAAACCAGCCACTTATGTTGTTTGATGTCATCTGCAGTCACATCACTGCAGACATCTTTTGCAAGACTAGTAAAAGAAACGTTGTCATTTTTGACATGGCTGCCTGTCCCTCTTCACTGCTCGAGTGACAGCATTCATAGCACTCTTCCCATTGCTCAGTGTATATAACAAACCCAGGTGCAGAGATGAGTCTCCTAGGCTTCCCTTTGAAGAATGTCAGATCAGCTCCGTTTCTTTTAAAACCGCTCCCTTGGACCAGCTGACATTTATGCAAGCCACACAACACTGAGGAATCAAGATTTCAGGCAACTGATACCACTTTGGGGACACGCAAATTATAATCTAGATGCAAGCTACAAAGCAAAAATTAACAATACATGCAACTGAATGTCACTGAGGTAGGAAAACACACTGTGCCATTAAGAGAGTTAAGTAAAAAGCAGGTATCAAACAGGTGAAATAATTCTCATTGAGCACTACTCACAGGCCTTTTAACTTGTCACAGAACATCAGTATTGTATTAATGTACAGCCCTGTGCAACCTGTACCAAAGGGCAAAACAGGGAATTTGTGATGGCATAAAGGAGAGGGATCAGCCTACCTAATTTTAAGCACTCATCTCAGGTGCCCAAACAAGAGCCTCGTCACCTTGGGCTCTTTCTACAGCGAATGAAGAGTGGGAGAAGCTCCTCCAGGAGATGTTTCTAGCCTCTTGAGCTCTGAATTACCTTCTAGTGGTGCCTCTTGCTCTTCATATCTCAAGAATAAAACAAAAAGCCTTAATTCAGAAATCTCTGACCTTCTTCTCCAAGCCCTCCCCATCCTCCCCTCAAACGCCTAAAGCTCCATTATGCTTCAAAAACCTGTGAGCAACACTTAAATGCTGGGATGTATTTTCCTGCCTGGGGCCGAGGCTGAGGTAACTGCTGTGGCCAGGGAGACACCTCTCATGGCTCAGGGAGTTACGGTTTCCTTCAGAAAAGAAGTCCAGAACTTGTCCCAATTATCCAAATGTTGTATGGCTGCTAAATTGGGCTAGAAATGATTTGGGAAATCTCAGCTCGTATTACATGATCTGTAGTAATGCTTCTTGCAGTGAAAAATAGCAATATCTAAAGCCTTCCCTGGAACTACAACATTTCTCGCACTAGCCTTCTAGAGAAGCAAGAGCTGAAGAAAACACATATGTGTCACTATATTTCAGATTTTCATGGGTATCTGGGTAGAAATAACTTTCAAAGAGATTGGTTCAAAAAGCACTTTTTATCCGTGCATTCATGGCTAACTTTCCAGAAACCAGCCTCTCAGTGAAATTTAACATAGTTTTTTGTCTGCAGGTACATATTCGGGGTTTCTGTTGGTTTACAACTTAGAGATTCTGACTAACCTAATGAAATCACTGCCTCAAGAAATGTCTTTGTGTATACAGTCAGCCATATGCAATCAAAACCAAGTTATTTATCTCCCACACCAATGCTGTACAGATTAAATATTGCCTGAAAAACCTGAAAAAATACATTTACATTAAAAAATTTACACAACTTCAACACTTAAGCAAGCAAACAGAAATGTGGAAAGGAGAGGAGGAAATAAAAGTAATATATGAAATTTAATTCAGCCTTTTATTTTATTCTGAATGGAAATCACTGCAGCAATGCTGCACAACATAATCAGTGGAATTTTTTCAAAAAAGGTAAAGTGCACCTTGCAGTTAAAAAACATTGAGGAAACACTGTTCTTGATTGTGGATAATGGAGAGGGGTTAATCATTGCTGGATTTAATTGAGGCTGCCTTATCCTGTGCATAACCAGCTTTCCCAAGCCTTTGGACTGGGCAATATAAAAGCTCAAAAGGGTGAAGAAACTGATGTGGTGCTAATGCTGTGTCTCTGAATGTGATGGATTTGTGATTCGGAAACCCTGAGACAGGAGGAGGATCTGTGTCTCGCTTGAAGACTCATCCACATACCCTGTTGAGAATTTATAAAAGCAGAGAAGAAACTGAAGCAGAAAAAAGGGTATGGGGTTTTATTACGCTGTTGTTATTTGCAGCTACGTCTGGTGCTAAAATTTTGAAAGGCAACTGATTTTTCTAACCCAGATAAAGTTTTTGCTTGCTTTCAATGACTGGGGCTCCTTGGCAAATTACTTTTAAATTCAGTGTGTCCACGATATCCATGCCCTGGGAAACGGTGGGTTTGGGCTGTTGGAGAGTCTGCAGAGAAAGGGCTCTTTCCAGCAATGGTCCCGGAGGTTTCATGTTGCTTGGCCATGAGCATCCATCTGCTGTCGAAGCAGCCATGCCCAGGCGGTGTGCCAGGGGCATGCAAGGATGCTTAAGTGTGCATGGATCCCAGTGAGAGGCTACCGGCAGCAGCTCTGCCAGGGTCTAGTCACACACACATACAATACATATATATGTATATAATTTTTTTTATGCATATGTATGCAAACTTCAGTGCTTGGGCTGAACTTCCCAGCTCCCATCTGCTGTGCACAGTGTGAAACGTCTCGCTGTGCAGGAGCCAGAACAGTCATGCATTCTGCAGAAATCCCACTCACGCTCCATTTCAGTACGCTTCCAGAGGCGCAGCTTGTGCTGACCCCAAGAACAGAGGTGATTTGCATTCACACGCAAGAATCAGAGGTTTAGCCGCTGCCTTCCTCTTCATTTTCCCCATTTGACCTGTTGTTTTTCTCCAGCTCATCTGACACAGATACTGCATTATGCTTCCAACGGCAGAGAGTACATTAAGATTCAGGGGATTCTCTACATCCTACCCGCATTTTTCATTATAGCTATTGATATTACGTGTTAAAAGACTAATGATTTGGAGCCTCTAATATCAGGAAATGATGTCTCTAATGATGCATTTTTGACCTCAGGCCTGAAGTCGGCAGCGTAGTTTCCTTGTCTGTGTGGATGTTTCCTAAAAGCCTGGCTGAGTAGTTTGTTGGCTAGTACAGCAGTTGCCTCAGTCTTCACCTTTGCTGCTTTGTGGTACTTGCTGCTCTTCACGAGGAGCACTGACTGCTTGGAAAACAAGTCAGGGCAGTACGAGTACTCAAGTCAAAGCATGTGGCTGGTGATGGGAGCAGCTTCATTCAGTATGTCAGTTTTATCTAGATTTCCTCTGCTCTGCTAGATGCACTGAATTTTGTATCAAGCAAGAACAGCTTAAATCCACTCTGCAGTTAGATGAAGAGGAGAAGATTGATAAAAGCAGATGATTGATCTAAATATGTGCTGTATTATTTCAGGCCCCAGTCCTGTAGCATGCTTCATATGAGTGGAAGTCATTGTATGAATAGAACCTCAAGATTTCTAACACAGAAACTTAAATTTTCAGAGCTGTCAGCCCTTTCGTGCCTTAAGACAAAGTAGGAATAGTTAGCTCACCTTGACCTGCCTTATTGTTTTGCTGGTGACTTGATTTCCAGAATTTCCCCCCATGTTGTGGAAAAGATTTTTTAAGAGTGCCAACATGCATCTTCAGCATGCCAATAATAAATACCTCCTTCAAGGGAGCCATAAGAAAACGTATGTATGTAAACGAACATTTCAAAGGCCAGTGAAATATTAGGCAGTCAGGAGAACCTTTATTTTTAACAGTGTTTCAGCCACACACATTTTGCCTTCACTGGCAAATGTGTCAATGTGTAAAGTTGCATTACCAAACTCACTTCTATAATCCATTTATTGGCCTGGATTTTTTTCTCTGCAGTCTTATTTACTCTATACAAACACGATGATGTAAGGCTTGCCTTAGGGAACTGAACTAACATCATTACTCTGTAGTTTACACTTTTTATTAAGGTTTTCTTATTAAAACTGCCACTTTAAAAAGACCAGTTCTGAATCTCTTCATTAATAAAGAGCTCCTCATGTGAATATGTGCTCCAAGATACGGATTAAGTCCTGATCCTGCAAAATCATAAATATGTCATAAATGTGCTTGATTTTATACACTTTGAGTGACTCCATTCAATTCTCAATATAATAGAACTCACAAGCTGCAGTTCAGCAGAGTACTCAGACATATGTCTAATGCCACCTTTATTCAGGAAAGCCCGTCAGCAGGTGGGTTTTCAGTAATATACTCAAGCACATATTTAATTTTAAACACATTCTTAAGTGCTTTATTGAGTTGGGGCAACCATGTCTGGAACGAAGCATATCAATAATCCTATGTAGTATGGTCTATTACTTCATACAAAAGGTAGTCAAATATACATTTCCAAATCTATACAATGCAAAAGTTAAATCAGTAGGGTAAAACACTGTTTTGCAAGATATTCAAAACCAATAATAGATTAAAACCAGTGTGCTTGATGGCAGATGGCCCTTTCTCAATTAAGATCTCATGGGAATGCACTACATTGGCCATTGGAAAACAGTTAGGAGCAGATCTCTGATGATGATCCTATATGAATAATTTGAGTATAATCTGTATGGGCGGTATTTTTTCAATTGATTGTTTAAAGACAGTGTGTCTCCCAAAGTTCAGTGGTCCTAACTTTTCTCCTGATCAATATGAAATTTGTCAATAGGAATTGAAACAACGTTGTGTAGTCACTGAGAACATTTGGTTTTGTCTTTAAATCTTAAACTATAGTAGATTAAGCAATTGCAAAGTAGATTAAACTATAGCAATTGCATCCTCCCAGGTATCCCCATGCCACCTAGAAGGAGATTACATTAGACTATTGCATACGCAACTGCATACAGTGGTTATACAGCAGTTCCTGTTCCTTCTGACTATGGTCTGGAAGCCCCAGTGACTGCCTCAGGAAAGGCAGTCCCATTCACTGTGTAGTCACATGTATAAAAAAGAACATGGCAGAACAGAAAGGCTTCTATAAGATATCAATTCCTCATGGAAAAGACTGCTGAGTGACTAGGAGAAACTGAAAATGAAAGGGAAATAAACTTGAAGCAATAGTATTAGAAAAACAGCTCTGCACCGGTCTTAGAATTAACTATCTTGCAACCTTCATATGAATGTTCAGTAATAATTTCAGGTAAGCTGGATAGCTTACTTTATGACTTTACCACAAGAGTTTCACGCGTCACCCCAAACCCATGCCAAGAAACCTTTTTACTAGAGCATCATGCATTCTTTATTAATACTGCAGACAGTTCTGGGATTCTCAGCCAGAAAGATATGGACAGAGATGAGGGAATTATGAAGAAAAAAAAAAGGCACAAAATTGATTAAATGGTCAAAAGAATAATATGTGGAGAAACATTAAATTAGTCGACTGTGTGTCATGCAGATGACAAGAAGGTGAAGAACGTAAAAATACAAGAACAAAGAGAACATCTTAACACATTACAAACTAGCAACGTAGTTATAATGAGATAAAATGGGAGAAAGGCCATCTGTAGTTTAGCTATCAAGAAACATCTCTTACTACTAAGACCTATTAATATCCCTTCCTAGAGAAGTAGGCAGAAGCCCTAGCACCAATTTAAAACTAACTGGAGAAAAAGGGAGAGCACTCTGCAGAAGAGCAGCGCTCCCCATGGTGGTGTGCTGGATGATGAAAGAGGTGTTCGCCCGACATCCAGTGCTACAGTTTTAATGAATCTTCATTTTCTGAGTCTTCCCCCTTAAACATGACAATATTCAAGTTCTATATAACATTATGGGCTCTCTTGACTGCTCTAAACTATACTGATGTGCAGGCAGATGTTTTTCACCTGGTCTAGATATTTTTTTTCTACGTTTTCTCTCTTTCTGCAGCCCTGCTTTTCCTTGCAGGGTGGTGAATGGGAGCCAGGAGTACACTTGTGAGAGAGCAGCTGTTTTGAACTGGAGCAGGCACACCTCTGCCAGGGTAATACAAAGAGCAGTTAGAGAGCCACTGGCAGTTCAAAGTGTCTTGCTTTCATTATGCTGCACCTGCCGTCAACCCTCTTACATCTGTTAAATTCCCTTCAGAGAAATGTTGTTTTTATGAGGAAAAATGAATAGCTCCCTTTTACTAGATGAAAACCTGTAGATGTATGAAGTTAAGACAATTATTAATATTAAACTAACATCTACCATTTAATAGTAGCTTCTCTTGAGACTAAAGCAGTGACATGAGTTACTACTGTTGCAGAAGGGGAGACTTGCAGCATACTATAAAAGCAACGCTCTGCTTACGTGTGCAGAGTCACATGTGAAAAACTGTGGCAGCTTTCATAGGTTTAACGAGTCTCTTTGGAGTTCCTCTCTCTCTGGTTAGTCATAGGCAAAGCAAGGAAAAAGCTGTGTGCAAATACATACCTCATGCGAGTCGCTGTACACCAAACAGCAGGAAGAGTAATGAGCAAAGAGATGGGTTTTCCTGGGATCTCTTTTCGTTCCTTTATGTACGACTGAAAAAAAAAAACAAAACACCAAGGAAACAAAAAATAGGCTGAATTTTTGTTTATACACAAACTCCAGAGTGCAGGGTATGAGTCGCAGTGGCAGACTTCAAACTCTGCTTTTTGTCCCTCGTCACAGCTATGTTAAGAACGAGTGTTCCCAATTTGGTTTTACAGTATCAGAAAGCAAAAGAAGTTTCATGTATCCTCAAAATTTTCTGCTGCATGTTTTCATCTCTAAACTCATTGCGTACCTACATCAAGAGGACGTGGTAGTACCTTCTCTCCCAGTAGCAGTGTTCCTCTTGTGAGGTTGAGTAGAAATGTTGTGTCTGAAGTTCACTGGGCTGCAAGGTGGCTGGTGGTTTGCTTCTGAAGATATATCACTACACAGTATGGCAGTCTGGCATTGTATTGGTGTGTAACAAGGGATGTCATTACCCATGAGGAAGGACATGCATGTCCTTGCAGTGCCCTAATATCACACTTCAGCTTGTGCAACTTTCTCACAACTGTTACAGTTTTCAGCTAAAGCATGTCAGACTAACAGTCAGCGATGGTTTCAAAACTTTCTTCATGCACTGCTTTTTCTTTTTGTTAATTACCAAGATAGGGGGTTTTAAGTTTGTGTTTGGAAAAGATAATTACTCTCACGTGCTTTCTCTATGTAGTTATGCACTGTGTGGGTAGTGATGCGGACTGTATTGAAATTTAAGTTTCTGGGGTATTGTTCAGCTTTTCAGGTCACTTATCAGTCTAATCAATGAAAACCATTATAGTCTGATTAGTTTCTCCTGTGATTAACCCAAAGTGATGGCCAAAAAACCCAAGTTAAAATCGAAAAAAATCTTGCATGATAGGATAATCTCTGGAAAAAGTGTTTGCCCATCAATTATCACATTATGAGTGCTATCAAAACCAAAAAGCTGTTGTTATTAGTCATCAGCATCTATTTTTGGCAAAATGAAGTTGCCTCAATTTGCCTATTTACTGCTCTTCTTGTTCAGTCTCAGTTTTATCCACTCTTTTTCCTTTATCAGTGCACTTAGTCTTATAATCTGCTTTTTCCTTTTATAAACCCTTGAATAACTGCTTTCTCTCATGCTGTCCTGTTTTTCTAGCCACATCTGTAAAAAATGTAACTCTTGTTCTTGACTCTGTCGGTAAGGTGTGCTGGACTGTACTTTCAAAAATAGGTACAATAAAATAACTACAATTAACAGCAGAATATTGGGTTCCCATTGAAAGCTTTTCTTCTGTGTGGTAAAGTAAGTCTCAAGTAATCTGTGAGACCAGTAACTACATAGTCATAGCAGCCTGCTCATAGGAAATCTCTGAAGGATCCATCAGCTCTAATGTTTCAAATTGAGAGAGGCTTAGCACCATGGGCTCCTGTATCCATAAAACTCTGAACAGTCCGTATCCATAAAACTCTGAACACCTGCTCAGATGATCTTCATCTTCTCTGTGGAGACAGTTAAAACCCATTTTGTTAAAACTGGAACATGAGCAGCTCCAGGCCCAGCAATAGGAATCTCCCAGAAGGCAGGAGATCTCCCACAGCACCACAAAATGCCTATAAGTGATTGAATGCAAGGTGAACATCCTAACAGAAAATCTGGGGGTTTCTTCAGTTTTTCAAGGTTTTTTTTTTTTTTAAAGCAGCAATTGATTTGCTTTATCCTGACTTTCTTAAGGAAACATCATTTTTAGATATAATTAGTACATTTAATTCCTTAAAAATCTTGTAAGTGAATGTCACTTGGAGTGTAATTTTTACATCTGGCTTCATAAGGGAATAAGCTTTCTGTAACAGCTCAGTTCAGTATGTGCATCCTTCTGTGCACTGGTCATTCTGCCATCTCAAAATGTCTTCATTATTGACCAGTCTCCACTGAAAAGGATGGAAGAGGGAAGTTCTCAATTATTATTAAACTCCTACATGACTAAGAAAATGAGCTTGCCACCAGATAGAAGAGACTGACCATATTATTTCTTCTTCCTCCTCATCATCCATAAAGAAGAAGCAGCAAAACAATCAACTCGTATGAGAAATAGTGTGAGGAAGGCCTGCTTATTAAATCCCAGTCACAGGAGAAGTTTGACCAGAGCTGAAAAAGGGACAAGGACTTACCTTACACAAAGCCACCAGAAACCAGGCTTTACAAATGACCTTTGTGGCTGATTGTTTAGGTTCTACATTTGCAGATTATCCATGCATCATCAGATATTTTTTGGTATTGAGTGTGCATCATTAGTAAGTTTTTACCCTGGCTACCTTCAGTTTTCTGATTGTTTTGAAGCAAGTGTAGAATAACACCTTCATCAAATCTCTCTATAAAGTGCCTCTACTTATTCAGTACAAAGCATGTTTCCAGCCATAAGTAAACGCGGCTTTAGGGGATTCCACAGTCTAAATAGCCTGGAGTGCCCCTGGGTAGCTATTCTATCACTAACTGCCGAAAGATTCATAGTAATATGGGGGAAAACAACTTTAAAAACAACCCCAAGAATCCACTTACATATAGTAGGACTGCTACCACTGCCTAGAAATCCCAGTCACTCTGACTTTAGCCTCAAAGAGAAGAAACATGCTCAAGAGACAAGCAAATATCGGCATCTTTTTGTGATAAGTTATTGAACCAGAAATGCTACCACAATACCTCTTACTGACCTGCTTTCCTTGGTAGTTATGGGTAATTCATTACAGGGCAAAAAAATCACGCTATTGTGAGATTCCATAAGAACATGCAAAGAGCTGTGATGAAACAAAGGTGATAACTATCCGATTAGGTGTGTCACCATGGCACAAGAACCTGCAAATAAACGTAACTTCTAGGGTATCTAGTAGAATAAAGCATCACTAGGCTCTTCGAAAATAAATCATTCCTCGATTATTCACTGCTGCAATCGAATAAGCTCCTACTCACTAAATCAAAGCAAATTCCTAAATGATAAATGCTTCTGGGGTAAAATTAAAGAGGAAGTAAAGACAACTGTTTAATTTCGTTTTACGTTTAGGTCTGTATTTCCAGCACTCTGATTAAGACTTATTCTAGTCTTGCCTGCTTAGACAAAAAGCTGCAACTTTTTAAAACAGGGATCAAAGCTTGACAGTAGAATTACTAAATAAACTGCAGTTGTCACATTTAGAAAGGTGAGCCAAAGGACATGCAGCTGAGGTGGCAAGCTTTCTCCTCCGAGTAGCACGGCTGCAGGGAGAGAACGTAGAATGGGTTACAATAGCAGCCTTGCTTCATTTTAAAAGTGGGGGCAGTGAAATTTTTGGGTTAGTGGCAGTTCACTCGTATCTCCATGAGGCAATACTTTGGCTAGACTGTAGTGCACTTTGTGATCTAACAATGAATACTTAAACAGAAAATATGCCACTGTAATAAGCCCCCACAGTAAAAAAATTAATATTAATGCAACAAAAAAATTGTTCTTCCTTTTGAACCCAGTGAGGACTGCAAAGACAGTGATTATTAAAGAATTCAGCTGGTTTCAAAATTGACCTTAACCTGGAAAAAGCTAGGCAGAAGCAGAGGGAAAACAGATTAAAAATTCAATGCAACATTTCATGGCCTTGGTAACCTGGGACTGGGGTACTCAAGAGCTACTGACAGCTTGCATTTCAAAGCTGATTTGTAAAGTTGCCAACAGGTCAGTAATCAGTAACTTTACAGAGCATGCAGCTGACACAGAAAGCCAAAAAGGAACAACAAAAGACATAATTGGATCTTAGGACCCAAAAGATGCCATGAATGCATTCATTTTTGGCACTACGTATGCTGCATGTTGCGACAAGATATGGTTATAATGAAGGTGATTTGCATATTTTTCATGAAGTTTGGATGCACTGAATTATAAAAATAACTCCCTAACATGAAGCTATTTCACTGGCACTTGGAAATCTCATTTGAAACATTGACAGAATCACAGAAGAAGTTAGTGATGAAAAAAAAAGAAAAAAAGTCCGTTAGGTCATCATAGGCATCTGCCTTCAAATGCCAAATTATTTCCTTCAGTTTATATAAAAGTCTTTTGTTGAGATTTAAACAGCTCCAGTAAATAAAGCTTGCATCAGATCCAGAGGGAAACTGTTTAGCAGTCTAATGACATTCATATTTGTCAAAGAAAGAACAATAAAGGAAATCACTAAAGTAACTACAAACAACTTAAAACTTCACACACAATACTTAAATCTTCAGGCCAAAAATAGGAAAGTTCTTAGCCAGCAGGTCTTGATTTCAGAGAGTTACAAGGTTTGAAAAGGACTAAGCATACCATGTCAGAGCCTACTGGGTAAAAGTCCTTCCCTTTAATGTCCCCATGTCCTTCCTCTCCCCACTTATCAGCTCTGAGGATTGGATATGATAGTTCATATGCAGAGGTTTCCAGTTTGATGACCACGTGTAAAGCTATGTCCCATGTCATAAAGCACTGGGGCCTGCCCTCTCATATATTTATCTGGGATTTCTGTTTAACATGGGGTCTGCCAGTTCTGCCATCTTCTTGTTGTGGGTGGTGCCATCCCAGATTTCCAGACACGGACCTCCTGGAAACGCTGTGCAGACATGGCTTGCAGAGACCCGAATTGGGCACATACAGCTACTGGCATCAGACATGGGATTTTGGACAGGGCAGGGGACAGCACTGGCAAACTTTTCCCTACTCCTAGTCCTCCATCACAGCAGCAAGGGTGCAATTAGCAGCTGGGGCTTGCCCAAGGCTTGAGAAAAACTGTCTCATTACCTTCTTCTCCCTCACAGGACAGATAAGAGGCCTGTGGTTCCTGCTGAAGTGTGTCCATATAGACTGAACCCATGTGCTCTTCCAGGTCGTCTGTGAGTGTGCTTGGCTTTGACAACCCTTAGCCTCAGCATAGCTGGGGTCTACGAAATCTGAGAAGAATTAGACTATATTATGGCGTAACTTGGATTGCCATTGCCTTGGCCAGCCTTTTAGTTCCACCAGCAGCAAGGCAGTCATACCACCATGAAGACCCTCACCTGTGTTCTCTATGGATGCTTCTAGCCAGCCGAGGGACAAAAGTCATCCCTTGAGAACGCAAAACATGGAGAGGCATTTGCAGCACACCAGATACCGTCATGTTGGTCAGACTAAGAACAAATGATATTTCTGTTACATTGATAACAGATCCAAATCTTAAAGGTTTCGTGTTGTCATGGCTGTAGCACTCCTGGCAAATCTTTTGGTTCTTCTTGGGAACTCTTGTTATTCCTGTGCTTGGTCTTTCCAACCAGTTTGTAAATATATACCTATCTATCTGTAGCTATCATTTATTTCCACTAGGATGTTATAGTTGTATATTTGGTGTATTCACTTCAAAGAAAAAAATGTATAAATATTAACATAGTGCATATTCCTCTGGTAATTTATCATTATTTCACTCTTTTCAATACACTAGTGATAAATATGTGCCAGTTTGAGGATCAAGTAATTTATTTTTAGGGATTTTTTAAGGGATTTTTTAAAAGTTCTTATTTCCTACAGGTTCCCTGTAGGAATTAAACTGTGAGTATACAAAATTGGAATATGTAATCAATCTAAGGATTTGTGGGTCCTCATTTATCAGAACAGCAGGCTTCTTTACTGGGGTTTCTGAGCAAATAATGGTCAGCTTTAGGTTTTGCTCCTGAAGGAGTTTTTTTCTCAGCTTCATAGGAAAAAAAATCTTATGTCCGTTTGTATTAGATAGAAACTGCTACTTCTGCCATTTGAGCTGGAAGGATTTCAATGGCAAAAGACACCACCATAAATGCAGCAAAAGACCTGCTGGTGATCTATTGCTATGGGTGTCCTGCTCCTAGGAAACCATGGTATCGTACCAGAGCATTAGCCATGAGTTTTTCTAGATGTGCACCTCTGCTTCTTTTCTCTGCCAGGTACACTGCAGCAGAAATGTGAGACTCCTGTAGAAAAAGCCAAATGTCAAAGATCATCCATGGTGACAGGAACACTGGTTTCCTCTACCTTTTTCTCAAAAAGTTTTAGTTCAGCAGAAGGCACGGGAGGGGAAGAGCAAGGCAAAGCAAGGCATGAGGAGGAATCTGCATAATCTTCCATGGTTGCTGAAAAGTGAGTGGCATCAAGGCTTGATGTGGTTATAACATGAAGTGTCATGAAATGAATAGAAGTAATACAGTTCTGTCATTACAATGCCAGACTCACTCTTCTGTCCCCACCAACTCATTTTGAATGCAAATTTATTCATACCGAGTTCTTGTGAAGGAAGAATGTGATTTATTTTTGAACATGCAAGTGCCAAACTTTAGCGATGGAAGAAATATTATACAAAATGTGGTCAGAGGATAGAGTTATAATTAGTGAGGGAAAATAAAAGAAACCAAAATGAATTTTTTATTGGTGAAATCTTCCTAGCAATCAGTAGGAACCTTGTACTTCCATAGGTCACATGCATAGGCCTAGGCACCGAAAATATTGCAATTTCTGGAGCAGTTGGTTAATGAAACCAGTGCAAACACTGAGCTGAAGGTACTTAAATCCATTCAAACCCAGTTTTAATTGAACAAGTCACAGAACCAATTTGGATTTAGGGCAAATAATGTCTCACTCTAGACATATTCTTCCAGGTCAGAGGGCAATTTGTTGACACGAAAGGAATTGGAGGTCTGGTAGCAACCTGCTGCCTACACTGCTGCCGGTGGTGACACGTAATTTGCAGTGACTTTTTAGCCCTTTCTACCAACATTTGGAAGGAAGGCATGCTGTGATGTGCACACATGCATGGCTAACTTAGCCACCTAGGGGATGTGCATATCTTGTCAGGTGCTCAGTGAAGGAGGCAGGACTCCATACGAGACATTCTTTGCTTGCCCTGCACCACTTGTTCCTGTAATTTAATAAGCTGAAGGCCTGTCTTCTCCCCATTTTAAAAACTGTTAATAATGTTTGTGTGTGTGTGTTCATACACACACACACAAAATTACAAGTTTATGGAAAAACATGGGAAAAAGTCCGAGCTTGCAAACTCTCCTTTGTTTCAAATACTAATTGATGTTGCTAAGAGACAATAGTGTTGTTATCTATCACATCATTTCCAAAATGAGAGACTTAAAGAAATTAATAGTTGAGGGTATTAAAAATCTCATACTCCCACATAATAAAATCTGAACATACAATTCCTATCAAACAGAAACAAACACTATAACTCCTCCCCTACTCTGACTTTAAATCAATATTATCAGCCTGATTTTTCAAAAGTACTTGGTTTTTGCAGCTCTGTAATATTTCAAAAGGAATTCTTCATGATTGGTGCTTCAGAAAAAACAAGCTTTGTTTTCTACCAGCAGTCTAAATGAATGTACTTTGAAAGAGAATGTGAGAATGATTTATGTGCACATTAATGTCATGTATTGATCAACCGCCTAGTCATATGTAATTTTACTATTATTTGACATTATGGTTATTCATTAAACACCAGGTATATGATTCCAAAGAAGTATCACTTACCAAATTTTATTGAAATAACATATGGAAAACTGACTACCAGGTACTCCTCAGTTAAACGCATCCCTTAAAATAAAATGTTTGGAAGGGATTCATCTCACCTAATTTTTAGCCATCTGAAAGTTGGGTGCTTAGCCTAAGATAGTCACTTAAGTTCCTCTGCAGGCAATGGAGAGAGATTGGCGTAGAGAGCAATTCATCCAATCTGTCTCAGACACCTATCTTAAAATGGGATGAATTGCCATTTGGAGGAACCTATCCTTCTCCATTTACTACAAGGGGAACCTGAACAAACAGCTTAGATGAAACCCCTAACTTTAGATGACTAAATGTAGTGAAGATGAATTCTACTCTAACTCAATATAATACAAATAATACATAAAAGCCACAATGCACAGGTCAGAGTTAAGGCAGTTGTGATGAAATATGTATTTGCTTGTTCTTGGTAAGAAGAATGGAGGAGTTCTGCATGCCTGCAAACATCAAGGTTTGCAAGGACCCTAAACTATTAACTTCCTTGCTTTGGATTCTGCTGGTTCTAAGTGAATAAGTAACTATACTGTTTATCACTGAAGTCTTTTCAGTAGTGCTTGTTATGTGTATGGGAGCAGTTACAAGTCCTGAAGCAAGAGAAGCAGCACTTCTCGGATCACAAACCGGATTAAATACGGTTGCATCTTTCAAGACATGGGGGTGATTGTGTTACCTGCGTTTCCTTTCAAAACAGCAATTTTCTAAAAAGTCATTATTCTTCTATTATAAGTAGACTAGAAGGTCCTCCAGCTTCAAATATTTTGTGTAAAAGAGGATTTGTCCAGTAACAGTAGTCTGACACTGCACAGCGCTCCATCTCGCATGTTGAGACCCCTTCCCCATTCTGGCTGTCTCCTCCCTGAGACTTTCTTCCCACAAGATTCTCTCTCAGCCCCAAGAGCCTGCTGGTTGCCTCCCCCTCCCCACTTTTGCAACAAACAATGGAGAAAGGATGCAGCTTTTCAAATACCGAGGAAGAAATGTAGCAATAACCCAAGAACAGTAAGTTAATAATTGTTAATAATAATCAGTTAAACTCATCAGAGGACCAGATCATGCAAGATCATGCAGAAGATGCTCTCAAAAGTGTCAGTAATTTTTCTGGTTACATTACATTACCGGTAAATCATGGATGGATTGAATCAACTTTCTTTTAATTCTTAAAATTTAATAAGTGCTTATTTCCATTGCCATGTTAACCGCTCAGAGTTAAAATGACAGGCCTGAAGTTTCAATACCTCTAAACAAAAGTGCTTTAATTTGTTTAAAAATGAAGGTTTGGATGAGGCAGAGAGATTTAAAATAATTATCAGCAGTTTTAGTGTTCCCTGTCTAGTAGTTAACTCCATGTAAGTACTTAAAAGTTTTCCTCTGCCCACTCTAAATGTAACTTTGGGACAGCAGTTAGTTTGTTCAGCAAATACATCTGTGTGCGTTTTTCAAATGGACTGAATATACACAGACTACAGGTAAATTTAAGTAGACAATATACATAATAGACCAGAACAACCTTGACTGCACCCTCTTCTGGAGGAGATTTCTTGTAAATTGAAATTCTGACCACTGAGAAACTTCACAAATGCTGCTTGAAGACAAACTTCTAAAATAACGGGGAGGATCCAGAGAAGACTCACTGCAGCAAGAGAGCAATACTGCTCAGTGCAGCAAATTGAAAAACTATGCTACTAAAAAGGCAAAGAGAAATATAAACCAGTGAAAGCAAATATTTTTCTAAAACTTTGCTACCACTGTAAGCAATTGATAGAAAGTCTGGTTAGGTCCTACTAAAATCACATTTACTGAAGATGGAAAACACATCTTTGATTACTTAGTCCTGTTCTCTCATTGCAGATGGTCAGAGAGGGTTCCCACCCTTTGTGGATAAACTATTTTTGCCTGATGCAAAGGCAAAGGCGATGGAGTAGGCAGGCAGCTGGCAGGCACTTTGCAGCCTGAGACAGGCTGGGCAATAGCTCCTACGTAACTGAACGCCTTCAAAGGGAGACTGTCTGGCACACACATGAAGCAGGGCAAGCATCGCTGTATTGTCCTGGTGACGTTAGAGAAAAAGAATTTTGGTTTTACATTTGCATCACTAATATCATGAAATGTTTATGGAAATACCTAACAAATAATTAATAACACATACATGGTCTAATGAAGATAAAAGGAATGAGAATCTCTGTGAAGTTTTAATATGAAACCTAAAGAAACTTTCATTAATTAGATTTAATGACATTAAATATTTTAAGTTACTTTCTGTTTAACATTTTATTTTTAACATTTTTAAAAACATGTCATTTTTTGTACTGTATATCTTTTCTTCTTCAAATTATCAGC
Organism: Numenius arquata; assembly: GCF_964106895.1. Classification (NCBI taxonomy): domain Eukaryota; kingdom Metazoa; phylum Chordata; class Aves; order Charadriiformes; family Scolopacidae; genus Numenius; species Numenius arquata. Next base: position 42,615,511 of record NC_133584.1, read on the forward strand.
AACTATTACGACAAAAAATCTTGGACTGAATTGGCAAACCTCCTTCCTGCTGGAGACACCACTGATTAATTTGTCCCAGTATCCAATTCATCACATTGATTAAAAAATCCTGTTTAGATCATCATTGGAAATATTTCTACTGTCCTCTTTTATAGCATATTAAATCCCAGTATCTCAGAGTATTCGGAAACATTAATGCATCTTCACAGCTTAGGTACTAAATAGGAAGTAATATCCCCCCTTTAAAAAAAAAAAATAGGTAAACTGTGTGACATAAAGACAAGCTTTGGTCAAATGCGAGTTGCTCCAGTCAATACAGGTGTAACTAGATGAAATTTTCTGACCTGTTTTATGCAGGAAGATCAGACAAGATGATCTAATGGTCCCTGATGGCTTAAAAATCTATGGAACTGCCAAATGACCTCTGCAAGGCCACAGGGTGAGTGACTGAGAGCTACTGAATTATACATATCAATAGGAAACAGTTATACAATTACTGTGTTCTCCTCTATCAGTATAAATACCAAAAATACAGCAGGAAATTATTTACTAGGAAAGAGGTCTTGGGTTATTATACTGCTTTTTGATTACGATACACTATTTCCGGGTTGTCTTTCTTTATGAGAACATGGCATTGATTATTAAATGCACATTATATTTTACAATAAAGTCCTAACAAAAACCACAACTCATCTGCATTGAAGGACTATATTGGGTCAGATTGTTGAACTATGCAACCAACTTGCAATTATTCTTGCTGTATTGTCTCCCAGCCTCTTAAGAATTCACTTGCAAATTCACTTTATAATATATATATTTAGTGTAGTTTGCCCTAGACAAACCTTTATAACTATTTACCCTTATTTTCAAACTTTTCATCAAAGACAACAACATCAGAAGATATCATTATGCAATCCTCTGATGTATACATTGCATCAGTTCTGCTTTCAGATGGAGGTTTGCATGTATAGTGCCAGTATAACTTCTTATTTTGCCTGTGACACACAGCTATATGGCTGAGATCCTCCATTTGCTCTTATCCACTATCTAGCTATCCTGTTTTAGCATGCACTTGCTTGAAAGTTTGGGTGACACAAATATTATATCACCATTGGAGAACCAGTTTTGGAAGAAGAAATAACACTCAAACCACCTTGCAGACAGCCTGCTCAAGCCCAGCTGTGTTTGAAACCTATCCCTCTCTGAGGCTGACACCGTGCAATCCTTTCCAGAGGGCACAGATGTCATCCTAGTGTTGAAAAAGAGCTGCTGCAAAGAGACCGTAGCCTCTATTTGTCTGTTAAGTGATGGATTACTATTCAAAGCTGTCAAAACCACACTGCGCCTGAGATTCCCAGCCTGTGCTGAGAGGACATGGTCTATTGTCCTCCTTCCCCACACATTAAGGGCAGATTAACTTTAGAAATAAAATATAGCTTCTGAAGTCATCGAAGGCAAAGTGTTTTATTAGGTGCAGTGATTAGTTTTAGGTCATGATTAGTTTTCTACAGTGTGAAGCAAGAAATATCATAATGAAGTTGCCATCATTTCTGTTTTTTTACAGACAGCTGTCACAGAAATGGCAGGAATTGTTCCAAAGCGTAGGACAACTTTCCACAGAGAGGTGAAATCCAGTGAGGCAAGCAAGGTTCATCTATTTAGGATTTGAGCTCAGTAAGTGATGTTAGCATTTTGTAAGGGTTTCAGTAGAGCATGGTCCCACCAATACTGGAGGGAAAGCCCTGTTCTCAGTCCTTCCTCATCTCACACCTCTGTAGCTGCAGTATAGGACCTCTGTCAACAGCCTCACCAGCTTTCATATTTTCCCTCAAATCATAGAATAGATTAGGTAGCGGGTTTTGATTAATATTTTATTAATTATTTTTAGGCTATGATAATTAGTAATACCTCTTTTTTTTATTTACAAGATTGTGAAAATTCAGCTGTAAGTAAAATGTCTTCCATCTCCCTTTGCCAACACCGGGACCAGGCCAAACCTGATCTCAAAAGGTTTGTTGCCAGATCCATTTAAAGTTTCTGGGTGAAAGTGAGGGTAAGCCAGCGAAGATGGATGCCAGTCCTTGTTATTTGCAATCGGGCAGAAGACAGGATGCCATCACGGAAGCTAATGGTCCGTTAGCTACTCTGTGAGGGCCAGGCAGGGGACAGGAGAATATGGACATGCCAGAGATGGTGGGAGCAGCAGGGAGGGAAAATGCGTTCGGAAACGGGACAGCAAATTGAGTGAAACTAATGTAGGGACCAGGAGGGATGCAGAGGAGGGGCAGACAAGCGTGAAGATGAGGACACGGTGTCAGAGTGCAGGCAAATGTGCTGTAACAGAGCAGAGGAAAATGCCAAGTAGGAAATGGTGAGAAAAGGAGGAAGTATGGAGGTCAAGCAAATGCTGTGGCATGGGAGATATGCAAAAAAAACATGCAAAGAAAATTCAAGCAGGTAGCTGCTTCCGCAGCAGGAAAAGTGAAATCTGAGTCTCAGGAGTTCCTAGTAGATGGATTCTCTTGGATCAGTGAGCTGAGAGGGTGCATTTCTGCAGGGGTTTTTAAGGATAAACTTAAAACCTGCAAAAATGCCACAGACAGGGAAGGGAAGGTGGGATAAAGAAGGAAACTGGAGTTTCTCACTAATGCTAAAAATGAGACAAAAAGGGATAAAGCAAATTTTGATTTAGATATAAAATAAGAAGTCCCTAGTGATTTTAAGCAGCCACAAATATGGGGGATAAAGCTCACTGTTTTCAAAAGCTTGGATATGGCAAAACTACATCGCCGTTAAAATTATTGACTATTTTAGAAGCTTATTTTTTACAGATAAGCCGTTGTTCTGAGAACTGGAATTGCCAAGCTTTGTTTTGGAGCTATCATTACAGTAAATAAACCAATATAAACCAACTAAGTAATTGCCATTTTTGCCTTTCTACAAGGAGCTCTCTAAAGATATATGCACTTACACCAGATAGTTGTAAATTAAATTAAGCCAGATGGATTTCTAAGGTTAGACAGTCTTCTTTATTCTGTTACATGAGAAAAATCACTTCTACAATCCTTCTCTGGAGTTTCAGAGATCCAATGGTGTCAGAGCGTGCTAACATTGTATAGTCCAGTGGCAGCCAAGATTTATCTTTTAAAGGTTTGCCAGTGTCATACTGTACTGCTATTTTACAGTCCAGTAACTTCCAAGGTTTATCTTTTTGCAGAAACCCATATAAAAGTTACAGCATCTTGGACAGTTTTGATAGGAAGCATCCATAATCACTGAAAGATTGAAAAGTATTTGAAGTTGGACACACTAATAATCTTCATTTCTTTCACAGCAGGTGTCACCTTTTACTTTGTAAATGCATGGTGTCAGAGTCCCCCAAGAAGGGAGACAAAACTTCTAGGCTGATGGAGAGTGTTGAATAGGGTTGTGGCCAGCTGGTTTGGAAAAGGCTTTATTTTATCTTGACTTTTTCAGTTGTGGTCCACATGATAAAAAGAATTGTTTCCGCAGAGATCCTGCCTAACTAGTGAGCCCTTTTGTGCCAGGGAGGAAGGCTCTAAACACCCTGTACTCTTGCTCCGTGGCACTATGAGTCAAGTAGAAACCTGATTGAAGGCCACTGCATCTTCTGCTGCAAAGGAGGGGACAGAACAAGCATGAAGAGCTGGGAAAGCTTTGGTTCTAGTTTTTTGTCCCTTCAGGCAGACCTATGCCTCCACAAAAAGGTAAATAATCTATACTAAAAGCAGGTCTAGTGTAGGGTGTCCTTTAAGCACTGAGAAATAGAAAAGATACGCTGAGACACAATCAGATACCCATTCTGCTGTTACAGTCTCAAAAATACTTCCCAGTCCTTGGGAAAAAACTTTTACTTTGTAGCAAAATCAAAAATTAACTGCTTTATTAATAACTATTTTAAAAAACTCAGGCAAACAGATTTTCAGGACCTTGCATTTTTAATATGTACAGCACAATCATTCTAAGCTAGTTATTGTGATAGTTTTGAGTTTTCTAGAATGACTTTATATTTTCTAAACATCTACAGAAAATGAAAATTACACAAGGTATACTTCATCTAATGTGTTTATGTAGTCATTCATAAAGCACTGGGTTTATTCCAGTTAAGGAATAACTGGACTTTGTTAAGGACTTCTTACAGTCCATTAATCAGGATGTTATCCAATAACTTCTGAGACAGCACAACTTGAATTGGAAAACTTCATTTACGTGGTTTAGTAGAGTCATTTCATATATTTTAACCTGTCTACAGAAATATTTTTTCAAGATTTTTATCAAAGTTAATATAAGATGCCACAATATGTGTTTTTATTCACACATCTGCTACGGCTGTTCTTATTTATCTGATTGTTGTAAGCTTTTTTCTGCAATGTCCTGACTTTCATGGTAGCTTTGAAACATAAGATTCACAACTGTTAGCTGAGCAGTGAAGGAGGAGGAGCTCCTGAACACCATTCTAATGTACCATACGTAGAATTCAAAAAGCCCAGACACCAAAATAGCCTCATTTAGGGAACAGATTAATTAAATGCTTCTCTTAGATCAGGCCACAGAAAACTTACAAAATAACATTTCCCTTCTGAAAGTTTGCAAAAACCAAAATGAGGATGAAAGAGGCAATATAATTAGAAATTATCAGAAATCTCAATACACTTTTGGAGCAATTCTAATAGCTCACCTAATTTAAAAGATACCAAATATAGACATTCAGATTCCTACAAAATCTGTAATCTCAAACTTGAGGTTGCCTGTGGATGCCATCTGTCTACTGTCAGTGAAAGGAGCCATGTCAAAGAAGGATTGGTGTTAACAAGGCGTCTGTAGAGCTTGCTGAATCTGCCTGGTCATTAGTACCACATGAGAGGGCGGCCAGTTGTAGAACTGATGTCAAGTTGGATGTTCACTGAGGGGTATCGGTACAAGGTGCTGAGATGTGCAACAGGGATCCCAATCAAAACATTCATTTCAAGAACTCAGATGCAAGACACAAGTCCCCAAAAGCCAGATTTTTTACAGGTTAGTATCCTCATGAACAAGTCAGGCCTCATCAAACTCTCACTCAAAGAACAGAGAAACAAAACCAGCTTACAGCAATAAGGTATAAGGCGTTGTTGTCCTTTATGTGACTCCCTGTGTTTCAAATAACTAAAGACACCCATGAGGAAAATGAACAGTCCGAGATCATTTTGCAATAAGGCAAGATATGTATTGTTGTTTGAACTTCATGCCTCAAACTATATGTAGAAGTCATCATCATTGTAGAAGACAGATATCCTTGACCGTGAAGGAAAGATTTAATCTCCAAAATGTATGTGTTGGTTTGTCCCAAGTCCCCAACACTTCAGCTGCAGTCCTTCTAGCTTACCCATTGTCCATTAGTTTCTACTAATTCAATCTGTATGAAATCCTTTTCTTTGAAGTCTGTTGCCAACTCATTAAATGTTCCAAACTTCCCAGTACATGGATTTATGAGCAATTAAGAGTTTCTCAGACTCAGTATTCAGGAAATATAGCTCATTATCTGCTGCAAAGGCATTTGGCCAATTTAAGGAGATTCTTCAATAGAATATTTGTTGTTTCTTAACAATGTTGCGCAGTCTCTTCCTTTTTAGATATTTTGTCCTGAACACATTTTTTTCATACTCTACAATGGCTCTAATCTGAACAGCTAGTCCATTGAAAAAAATTGTTATATTTTACCTGGGTGTCTTCAAACAGTAAATTTACTGAGCTTATCTAATGGCTTTGATATAATGGATGAAAAAGCTCCATTGTCTGAGTGTAGGTCTTGAGACATATATTCAGACAAATGTTTTACCTTATTGCCCTTTTCTCCTTACTCCTGGCAATATGTACACTGTACGTTCATGTTAACGTATTTTCTCCAAAATCCAAGGTCCTACAGTTCTTTCTGCCAACTCTGCCATTTGTTCGAAATCTCTATTCTTAAATGGCAATTTTCATTTTAGACCTACAGGAAATGGATCTGAGTGTGCCACTATATAAAATGTTAGATTTTCTGAACCTTTCATCTTCTACCCCTTGGATAATTTTCCTACTTGTGCTAAAGTTGTGTCATTTCTATCAAAAGACTGCTCTTTTGAAATTTGTTGCTGGGTGGTTCTCTAAACTTTATTAGCAGTTTCTAACAATATCTTTTATTTACTGGACAACTCTTAAGTGCTTTAAGTAGCTAGTGCTGTAGCAAAGCAATCTGACAAGCGGTTTTGAAAGATTTATTGTCTGGGTGCAATTTTTTGTGAATGGACTTGCTGCTCAGACTGTGTTCAACGCTGTTTGCAAAAGCATGACAAAGAAGGGTATCTGAGTTAAGGTCTGCAGGAAATCATCTTAAATAATGCTGGCACCTGGCTAGGGCCAGCTCTCAACTCTCCAATATGAGCAAAAGATCAAATCATGGTGCAGGGCAGATCACATGTACCTTCTTGGTCAAGCACAAATCTCAGTAGAGTTATTCATGTACATGTGTGTTTGCAGTTTCAAATCCCATTCTTGGTGAATGTATTTACTCTGCTGATCCTCAGTTCTAAGTAGAAACCACAGAGATCTTAAGAAAAAAAGCAAAAAATACACAACCTTCTCTTTGGTTTAAAACCAATAAACAATTTATTAAATTATTTTCTTACCTGCTTCATGAACAAAATTTCTGGATTTTAAGGTTTACTTTTTGTAATCCTTAAATTGGTGCCTGAATCTTCCTTAGAAAGCTGCTGAAAAATGTCACTGTACATATTTCCAGAGTATGTTTTAAACTCTTGACTAGTATCTACATTTTAACTTCTTCCAACACTATGCAAGACAACCTTAGGTTTCCCCAGAGCTACTGGTATCTGTATGCAAGATGATTTGTCATAATCTCTCAATAAAAAATGTCAAAGTTTTCATTTCATCAGGGTTGCATTGTACACAGGCAACTCATCTCTGTTAAGTAAACTTTTTTTTTAAAAAAAGAGGAAAACAGAATATAAGTTAGTCTATTTATAGGCAAATTAACTGTCTGTAACAACAAAAAAATACTATTCACTTTCTGAAATGCATTTTCAAAAATAATTAGGGTTTCACAGTTTATTGCCCTTCTCTAGACGAGACAAAGAGCCTGTCCTCCATCAGAAGCAGCTCCTAACTCCAAAGGCTAACAGCATTTTACAGCTCTCAGTGATTGCACTGTTATATACATACCATATATCATATATACATATTGACATATCATCTATATGTATATGAGTACAGATGAATATATGTGCATGAAATATGCACATATACATGTGTATATATGTGCATATATATATGTAGAAAATCAAGAACATCAAGTGGTCATGAATGGTTTCCCAGCCCTCTGCAGTATGTATAATATAGAGTACAACAAGCAGCTTTTAAGCATGTCTGTTCCAGAGAAAATAATATTCTGTATATAAAATATTCCCCTTCAAGGTAGATTTTCTTAAGAGCCCTTTTCACTCAAAACTCCTTGCCTCACAGTAAGATCTTTCAGTTTCCGTTCAGATTAAAGAAATGAACCAGTGAAAGAAGAAACATAATGCACCTCTCTACAGCCCTTCTATTCATGTAACACATATACCACACACAAACACTGTCAACAGCCTGGCATCCCGTCCCCTACATTTCTATCATGCAATATGCATTAATAAAAAGCCCCTGTATCAAATGACAGCACCCAGTTAAAGCTCCCACATCAATCATGTTTTTAAAGGAATTTTGTTTTGTGTTCCCTAATTGAATCCTTTGAAAATATGCCAGAAAGGTGAGATACTTTTTTTTCCTTCTTTTCTCTTCTGGCTCTTAATTACCCCTCCCTGAAAGGAATAGACGTCAAATAATAGAACGACTATTACAGGAAACTTCCAATAGAAAAATGAAATCTCTCATTACTGAGATTTTTAAGGGACAACATTTTTACTTAAATTATCTGGGATAGACGCAACTTCAGAGAGTGCAAAGGTAAAACCACTGGCAGAGCACCTGCCTGTTTGATGACAGGCATAAGCTTGAGAGCCACCCACATGCCCCTGCCTTCAGAGGAAAACTCTAATAAGTGAAGGTCAGCTAAAACCTTTCTTCTCCTCAACCCACTCTGGGGCCTCTCATTCGTTTTATGATTTTTCTCTCCTACCATGACCAACAGTCTTAATTGTGACACTTTTGATGCATATGAAGCAAAAATGGCCCAGATTAGCTCTACCTGCTGCACTCCAAAGGGGTCAGTATACTGGAACCTGATTTCCATGCAGAAAACTTCAGCCTTCGCTGCACAAAGCAAAATGCAGTTAAGGAATTCAGGAGTTTCATTCCAGTTAAGCAGAAGTGCAGCACTCTGAAAACCATGTTCACTGCAGTATGAGCAATTAAGTAATATAATTACGTCAGTGCTTACCAAAGAATAATACGAGTCAATTTTCTGCATCACTCTGTCACTGCGTCCTGTACCTTTGGTGATCTGCATAACTTTTGGCTTTATCGCATTTGCCTGCTAAGCCCTCTCGAACAATTACACAGTTCAGTTATTTTAAGTAAAAGAGATTTGTCACAATTCTCTCACTCTCTTTGCTGTCGCTGAACAATGGCAGGTGCGCAAAGGCAAGAAACTGCTTCAAACCCCACCTTGGCTCCACACAGAATGCATGGAATGAAAATGGAGAGACGGAGCCAGATGCCGCAGAGGTAACATCCTCTTTCCTTTATCGTCTTATCTCATTCCTCAAGGCAACCAATCTCCTATCCCCTCCGTGCCAGTGACAGTAATCCTGTGCGAAGCAGTGTCACCATATAACCATTAAAGGGAAGCAGCAGTAGCAATAATACTCAAGGTGCCTTTCCTATCTTTCCTTTTAAAAAGATCAAACTTTAGGACATTCTGGGAAATAACAGTTAGATGCGCTCTGTGAAATCGCATCTTTGTTGGAATAGGAAACAGGCAGAGACAGAGCTACTGGCAACCCTTCTGATTAAAAAAAAATCAAGCTGGCAATATTACAGCAAAAGATTACAGATAGTTATGTACGTGTGTACAAGCACACAAACATAATTGAGAGACCAGAACTACATTGGCTTTTTTTGAGAAAGTACCATATGAAAAGATAATGAGTAAAAACTCTAGACAAGTAGTCGCTATAAACCCCCACACCTGGTAAGCTGCAGCTCCCATCTGCCATCCTCCTTGCTTTTCTCAGCGCAGTTTTCTTTGTACAGAAATAGGGTATATTAGTGTCATCATCAGATCCAAGCACACTGTTGGGATTTAGATAATAATGCAACTGATCCCTCTTTGGGGTGTCAGCGTGAACGTGTGGCACACTGATGTGCAGACATGTGAGGAGATAATGCAAGCTCAGAGGCATGGGCAAAATGTGTGCCTGAACACCAGCCTCTCCCAGCTTGAGCCCTCCATGGCTCCTATAAATAGCTGTATGCTGACAAACAACACATGATGCTCTCCATGCCCAGACAGTGAAACTGTCACGGACACAATTGCTTTAAAAGCCGTGTGAAGGGTGAGTGTACCACCAGATGCTACTCCAACCCACCAGACTTTGTTCACTTGCAGGTCCCACTTGCAATGGCTGTGGAGATTTTAAACCAACAACCTCACTTCCAGTGACACCTCAGGGTACGGGCACCATTGCCCCTGTCCCAGTCCTGCGTGCTCCAGACTGCTCCTACAGCCACTCTCAGGACCTCCAGTGGCTTTTCCTCCAGCTCCTTCCTCTTTTCCCTCCTTCTTCTAAGAATATTCCAGCTGCTGTTAATGCTCCACATTGTTCCTTTCTGCCTGCTAAGCCAAGCCCAAACAGGCTCTTCCCATATCTTCCTTCTCCTGGAGATGTCTACGGGCCTTGTGTAGAGCAGAGTCCCATAAAGAAACTTCAGTGTAATAATACTGAGGCCACTAGTCATCAAGATTAGTCTCTGGGTTGACAGCCTTCTTTTAAAATCCATTTGTATTTGCTCCAGTGGCAAATTTTGTCCCTTGGGACAACTTGCTAGTACCACCTTTCCCTAGATAAAATACTGGGATTCAGCACTGGTCTGTAAATATAGACCTCAATTGCTCATGTATCTTCTTTGACAAGAATGACTATTAAGGTGATAAGATCTTAAAGCTTAAACAACCAGAGGACAGCTTATCAGAACATGCTAAATAACATATTTCGTTTCAACTAAAAACTATTTTCCTACCCTGTGGAATAGAGCTAAGAAGATCCTAATTCCTATGAAAATATTGTTGTATACTTTTGTGAATCAGTTCAGAAATGCACCAGAGAAAAATGTTTTCACTAAATATTTTCCTCAGAAAGGCTCAGCCACATAATTCACCCATACAAAAAGGTGTTTAAGTATAGTCAGTCAAAAGCCAAATTTAACCACAATATAGTCAGTGCTTCTTTTAGATTTGGGAAGAACATTCTCAACAAGCCAATGAGTCTAAATAGTTGAATTCTTTCTAACCTTCGCACTTAAAATACAATTTATGTTTAATTATTTTCAAATTGGGGAAAGGTAATAAATACTCAGCTCCTCCGGGAATTGTTTGGTTGGACTATCAATTTCAGAGGCAGTCAGCCTCAGGACTTGCGACCAGCAATTCAATCAAAACAGCTACTTCATTTAGGTACTGCCAAAGTTCAAATCTACCCAAAAGGCTTGCTGGAAACACTGCTTAAACACTGAGGTAGGGGTCCATAATGGTGTCTTCTGCTTGGGCTTACCTTCTCCCAGTGGGAAGCATCCCCAGCAGCACTGTCTCTGGCCTAAGGGCGACAGGCCCCGACAGGAGCAGATCTGGATCCTTTTCAAGGGTCCTGAGGAGAACCAGCTGTAGCACTTCTCACACGGTTATAGGTTATGATTTCCAATAGGGACTATACATGAACCATCCTGACAATGCTTTGAAGAAGCCCTAAGGGACAATTTATGTATTTTATAGTACATAATTCCTGAATTTAAAAAATAAACAAAGAAAGTAAAATAATCCAAATGGAAGAGGGTGGAACTCTGTCCCCTCCCTCTGACTGCGCTCACCCCTTGGTTTCTGAGCCTGGCACCGCATCCGACCCCTGTCTGGACCCCTGACTCCTGCAGTCTTGCTTTCACCATGTCACAACTTCCTCAGGAAGCGGGAAGGTAGTTCCTTCTCCTCCAAGCATAATAAAACCTTGGTTAGTACAAGTTTGTGCAAATTTGGTCCCATGAAAAGGGGAAAACTGAACAAAGAGGAAGCGGCTGGTGGAGTGGCCTGGGTCCCAAGTGGACAGAGGTGCAGGGTTTGGGCTCCACACAAGTGCTGGCTCTACGAGCGAGCTCTGTGCAACTCCCTGCACAGCACATGATCCAGAACACTTGTCAGTTAATGCTGCGCCCTTTCTTTGTGGGGAAATTCATGGCACCTAATTTAGATGGCCTGTGTTTTACTTCTAAGGTTGGAAAAATATTAAAGCAAAGTAAAGCTACCCATAGGGACCCAAAAGCATACAGCTTTGATCTTAAGCCCGTAACCGGCTAGCACTTCAAGTCTCTTTCTTCTGTTCCTCCAGCTGATAAGCAGAACCTGGTGCTTTGTGTTAATTGTTTTCTGTTTCTATTTTTCCTGTCTGAAGGGTTCTCTAATTCTTTCTGTACCTGACTCCAGTCATCCCTTTCACTGATGCTGATACCCAGCTTTATTTAGTCAGTGAATTTAATGTGTACCCCAGTTTTGTATTTTGAGGTATTTCAGGGCACCAGGAAAATAATATATGACCTAGAAGCTACCTTTGAGGTAGCTATCGCCTCCCTCCATTCTCTGCAGTCAGAGAATCACAGCATGGCTGAAGTTGGAAGGGACCTCTTGAGGTCAACTGGTCCAACCCCCCTGCTCAAGCAGGGTCACCTAGAGCTGGTTGCCCTTGACAGTGTCTAGACAGCTTTTTAATATCTCCAAGGATGGAGATTCCATAGCCTCTGAGCAACCCATGCTAGTGCTCATTCACCCCCACAGTAACAAAGTGTTTCTTGATGTTCAAATGGCACCTCCCGTGTTTCAGTTTGTGCCCACTGGTTTGTGTCCCTCTGGTCTTGTCACTGGGCACCACTGAAAAGAGCCTTGTTTTGCCCTCTTTGCACCTTCCCTTCAGGTTTTTATATACATTAATGAAACACCCCTGAGCCTTCTCTTCTCTAGATTAAACAGTCCCAGCCCTCTCAGCCTTTCCTCACATGTGAGGCGCTCCAGTGCCTTAATCATCTTTGTGATCCATCATTGGACTCTCTGCAAGAACTCTATGTCTCTTTTGTACTGGGGAGCCCAGAATGGGGCACTGTGCTCCAGGTATGGCCTCATCAATGGTGAGTAGAGGGAAAGGGTCACCGTGGTGATTGCTTATACAGCCCCTGCTTTGTCCATCTTAAAATTCTGGAATTATTTCCACATCTTCTCCAACTTAATTAATAACTTCCCGTCACATAATTCCATGCAGTTCAGATAAGAACACAGGAGGATGAGGATGGTCATACTGATAAGACAAAAGGTACATCTGTCAATAGCAAATGTCTATGAAAGAGAATAAAAATGGGGTGAGTATACAGCTTTACTTCTTCCAAGGTGCCTCATTACCTCCATAAATGCATGGCTCAGAGACTTCCTAATCAGAATAGGTGTCTACATATTTAATAGCCTTGAAGGGACTTTTCTTCAGTGAATTTTTCTGACTGCCTTATGAATTTAACCTAAACGTCAAGCATCAACAACATCCTGTATCAAGGAGTCCTTCAGGGGAAGTGTGGTAGATTAGATCAACTGCGTTTTCTATGTCTAAAAATAAGCTGCTTTGTCAGGGATAGACAGCAGACTGATCTGGCCAAATTTATCTTTAGTAAACCTTTTTGCCTCTTTACCTTCCATTCACCTCCATGTCTTCAGTTTTTCCTTCCTTGAACTCAGACAAAAGCGCCTGTCTCTGTTAGATCGCTTGTTCTGCCTGCCTAAATGTAAGGGCTACACTTGCTATTCTTCAAACCCTTCATACAATCGTACCCTGCTTAAAAATCTTTTACAGGCTGGATCATGAACAATCCCACTTCTGACTGTGCATCAGCTCTTTCAGAACACTGAGCGAATTCAGCTCTTTGAATTTTGCTCCCACCGCACATACAGTAACTTCAATTTCATCCTTATTGATAACTAGTTCTAAGAGCAGCAGTACTACTGAAGCCTCATCTCCTTTTGTTCTGTGGAGCCCGATGTTAAGATCCCATGATCATTTTCTCATGTCTAATAGGCGCTGAACTGATGTTGCAGATTGGGAGCAATAATAGAGCTCTTCAATTTTATCCAGTCACCTATTATCTTTGACAGTTCTATTCTCCTTCCAAATGTGGCTGAAACCATGGATTGTGTGGTGGATTCCAAAGATGTCTCAAGGACAGCTGGGTGAGGCACAGGACATAAGAGACTGCAACATCTAGGGTTTTGTTAATGTAGCATCACGTTTTGGCCGCTGTCACTTGGAATCCCTTCCATCATTACAAGATTGTTCCTTTTTCAGATTACAGACAAAATGTTAGTTTTTCATTAATGCTGGCACTGAAATGGTAGACTTATTGCAAAGGCTTAAGTTTATACACACTACAATTATAATCTGGAACATCTGGAAGGGTTAATCTTAAAGAAGTTTATAATTAAAGACAAAAATTCAAGACATCTTGCATACATGTCTGATCAAACATTAGGGTCATTATCTTATGGAACAGATAAAGGAAATGCTAAATTTTGTAAAACATTCTAGCTGGCGAGAACAATTATTTTATTTCTGTCAAGTTCATATCAAACTCTGTCTAATACTTAACTGTTCATAAGATTTAATCTACCTTTAAAGTATAATTGCCAAGGACTCCTAGAAAACTGGTCTAAAATAAAGAATTAGTATAATTATTAGAAATGTTCGCTTCATTCCCTCTGTAGCCTGGCCACCCACTCTAGGTTATTTATGTGCCCATCCTTGGGTTGAGGCTAGGTTAAAATGAAAGTACTTAAACACACCATCTGCAAAGAAAAGTACTAGTATGCTATCATGGTCGTTCTGATAAGTAGGACAAAATAAGCCAAATTTTTTTCCTATTCCCATAGGATAGTGAGCAGATGATAGTCCCAAGGATTTAGCCTACATTTGGTTGTTAAAACAATGTTTTATTCCTTGATAACTGACAAAGGCATTATTTGTGAGTTTGTAGTCATTATTTATGTATCATTGAAAGTTAATCTTTCACCTACTGCTACGTTAGCCTAAAATGATAAAAGCTTGTGATTATTTCTTCATTCATTCCTTGATATTCTTTAAAAGCCAAATTATTGCCACATCTTTGTGGAAAACTCCTCTATAGCTGTGGGTGGAAGGAAGGAAGCTTGTTAAGTAATTCTGAATTCATTTTAGCAAACTTCCCTTTTGCTACATAGAAACATATTTATGTTTTTAATTAAAAAATAAAGAGGCTGTAAATTGCTGGTCAATTTTGCAGTGTTCTGTCACCTCCCATTAATGCAAATATAGAAGATATATTTCATAAAATAAATATATGGAGCAAGGATTCATGTGGCAGGCTGATAGTCTCTCTTTTTCCAGTACCTAGTGCAACATAGCTACAACCTAGCTGATGTCTCTCAGCTCTACAGTAATATAAATGTTAATAAATTCCACCAGTTAAAATGTGATGTTCAGAGAAGGATTACTAAACAGGTACTTACATAAGCATTATCAAAGAGTTGTACCTATTTTATATAACTGATCAGTCATTAAGCACAATAGGGAAAAGAACAATACACAGGGGACTTGCATGGCATTTCGCTTTTTTATATGTAGACTAGCAACTCGGATAGTATTCAGAGAAGACACAAAGATTATAATAATCAGATTTGCTTTTTCAGTGCTGTCACTGTTACTGGGTTAGCTCCACATCAGATCCCTCCTCAGTCCCTCCCTGTCTCACACGTGCCTTCCTGAGTGGCAGCTGAGCTGCTCCATCCCCTCTGAGGTTCAGTCCTGCAGATCCCTGACTCACAGCCCTGTCCCCAGCTGCAGTGGGCTACTTGGCTAACTGTGTCTCCAGAGCAAACCCTGCTGAATTTAGTGCTTGAATGGGACCTTTTTTCGGTTTGAATTTCAGCAGGGGATGCAATGACTCAGAAAACAGCTTTTTCAACACAGAAGTTCAGCACTAAGACCATATGACGATAAAAAATATCCCAAAACCAGAAGGAAATGAGTAAAGGTTATTTGATCTAAAACTTAAGTAGGTCTAACTCATGTCAGACACTATGCCTAGAGGATGGAAAGTCACTGGGATGTAATACTAATCTCTCTATTCCTCTTATTTCCCTTCCCTGTCAAGCTCAAAATTTTTCAGATGTGCAAAACCCCTTGGAGCAACTGAGCTCCTAGTTATTTCTCAGCAAGATACTCCAGCGAGAGACATATGAAAACCATTGGAAAACACTATTTCTTCTACATTCTTTCCATCTTAACACTTCTTTAAGTCTGAAAAGTTTACTACATGATGTCTTTACCATTCCCACAAAATCGATCTGAGTCAGCTTGAAAATCTGAAAAATGGAATTTTAAAAACTCTGCAAAATAAAAGCAGATGTAGGCTTTTATTCAGAAGGTTAAAAAGTACCCTAATCTTAGCATGATTAGAAGTCAGAGGTGATAAAAACTCCTCCAAACCAAAACATTGCCCATCTATTTACGTTTTCAGTTATCCACTCAGTAAATAAAACAAATGCCCTTTGTGCTGTCTTTCCACAGGGAACATGTGACGGCCCTCTGCCATTGTGGAGACTTTCAAAGAGACCAGCTCCATTTATATTTTGGTCTAGCTTCCTGCTTTTGGAAACAGGAAGGACATGAACGCGAGGAACTGTCAGTGACAAAGTGTAAGAGAAATACAAATACGAAAATACTAACATGTTGGAGTAGAGGACAGAAGTCAGGGTAGCAGCTTTTCATAAGTCAAATTACCTTGTGTACTTACTGAGTAAAAGTATAGTACATGAGAGTATTCAGTAGTTCTGTCCACTTGTTCTTAATGGCAGATGACTTAAAGCTCTTCCTTTCAATTAAGCAAGGCTAAACACTTTGAACAAACATTTGCTGTAAAATGCTTAGCCAAAAGCACACATTAAACCTCACATAACTCACCTAAGGAACTTATGAGAATAGCAACTCAGGTAAGGCATTTTAGACTTAAAGAAATAATTACACAGAACTAGGGAGGATTTGTTAGTTTTGAACAAATGGCCATCATTCCAAATAGAAATTATCAAGGAGTATTAACTCACATCTTTGCAACTTCAGATTTCTGTTTAATCATGTGCAATGCAGGGACACTAACCCACAAAATACAGAGTTCTGAGTCTGGAAGAAGCATCTCATTCTGCAAGATTCCTCACAGTGAGGAGCACAGCCTTCTGCAATGGCTACAAAAATGAACGGAGGCTGGTGAAGAGGGGAGCAAGACACGCATCTCTGAGTTGTCCTTCAGGGTCCTAAACAATATAATGCCAGAATGATTGTTTCAGGCTCTCTCTAGATACTCTGAAGTATCATTTACGCAATAGCCTTGAAGCCCCCTTCACCTTACCACCCCATGAAAAGCACAAAAAACCCCCAACTGATCATGCTTTATTTAGCCGTGGACCACCTCGACTTTTAAACCACTAGACTGCTCAAAGAATGTTCTTAAGGGAAGGCAGTAATCCCATCATTCATATCTGCACGTAGTGGCATGGTACACTCTGTATCATTTAAGCTAAAAGTGACTAGCATATAAAGCCTGTGCATTGCTGCCCAAAAGGCAGATTCTTCCATAATTGATCATTAATGTGTTTCTTGTACCTTCTTCTGAAACAGCCGGTATTGGCTGCTGTCAGGGACATAATAATCTATTAGACAAATTTATACCGATCCACTGTAGCACCGTGATTCCTAAATGTTGGTTTTGCTTAACTGAAAACAGAATATTAAGTATTTATTTAAGGTCATATGAAAGCAGCGTTTAATGATATCCTACAGAGTTCACAGATGAACGTGTTTGCTGTTGTTGCCGTTTTTTTCTTTGTGGAGGTTCCTGATGCTGACTGCAAGATATCCAGTCATTTTTCATCTCCTGCCCTTAGCTGTAACTCTTGTGCTATTTCAAACAAAAAACAGAAAGCACTGACCCCCCCAGAAACAGAATGCCATTTGAGATGACAAATTCTGTCATCGTTTTGTTGTAAAGACACAATTTAAAAGAGTTAAAATAGATATGCAAATCGTGATGTCTAGTATTCAGAAGCGTGCCTGCAGGAACACCAGGTAGGTGCAATCAAGGAAGAAAAATGCTGCTGTTCTAGGGATAGCACCTTGAATTTAAAGACAGGGCTCCAGCTGAGGGCTGCAGAATGCAAATTCCCTTGTTAAACTGCTCATTTATATATATTTAAAAGCAGAGACCATAATTCAGAAAAGCACCATACATATTCTTAAGTCTATTTCTCCTGGGGAAGAGGGAAGGCCGCTCACCATGTGCCTTCCATGACAGGCGGCAGTCAGTGAGAAATGCCTGCTGCAGATTCCCACTGACAAACCCGGGCTGGCAGAGCTGGGGTATGTGACCCCAACAGCTATGCTGGCAGCTGCTCCTGGTATCGACATAGTTATCCCTCCTTTCCACTGATATACCTAGTTTCTTTTCAAGGATGTGACTTCACTAATTGTACAAGGTACAGGCACGCAAATCTCACTGCAGCCGTACAATTATAGGAGCATCTTTATCCTGATAAGGGGCTGTAAGAGGCCTTTTCTCAAGTAGTTTGCTATGTAAGGACACTTTGCAGAACTGGAAACAAAGAAATAAAAGCAGAGAAATATAAGTACATTGTTATTTAATGCCAGCTGAATTCCAAGGATAAAGTAAAAGAAAATATACGGCAGGCTGCTTTTCTTTGGTGAAAATCTTTCAGTTGCCTGACAGAGTTTTCCTACAGAACAATAAAATACGTATCTGTTGAAAGATGAATGGCCAAATTTGGATGATTTACCAATGCCAAGATTCGCAAACTCCTTTTCTAACTGCCTGTTTGTCAAGTCAGTCCTGCCGTAGAGAAGAGGCGTCGATGCCAGCCCCAGCCACAGGCACACACTGGTCACACGCCAGCCCCTACCCACCGGTCCAGGCGCCTGCTCACGGGGCAGGCACACGTCTCCCCATGGCTTGGGAAAGTGAGCAAGGTACTCTTGGGAGAAGGCTGTTTAGAAACAAAATTAGCAGCGTGGCCCAGCCTTATTCCAAGTTTTCACCTGAAGTCCCTTTAGTGAAAGGGAGCGATGGAGGAGCTCCGGGCGGCAGATGAGCGGTCCTGGTGTGTCACACAGCTGCAGAATTTAATCGCTGTCATTGTAGGACTTGTATAGTGCAGATCTTATTGGTTCCTTCTGGCTCTGAACCTCTGGGAGGACCTGTGATACACAGATAATATAGACTTTATTTAGAAAATAGCTCCCACTTCAGTAATAACAATGACTTGGATGAAACCAGCCATAAATGCGTGTCTGCAGTCACTATACTCTGCAAGTGGCTTCAAAGGAAGCATTAAAGAAATTATCACAGCAAAAGTTCTTTTCGTAGTGTCAACAATTTCAATAAATTCCATTTACTTGAGTGCTTTTGTCAAAGGCAATTAGTGTAATCTATTTCATTTTTCTGTTAACTGTGTGTTTACAAGACTATTTTTTGTATAGTAAAATACAATTTGGTTGGAATAAAATGTTATAATTTGAGAATTTTCTGCATAGTCAGTCTTGCAAGTTGTGATGGAAGTCTTGTCAGGTTTTAGTGTATTTTAATACTTCAGAAAGATTTGGTTTGTAACTTTTTGTGACAAATATTATCATCACACATTTAACGGCTTGAAGAGACAAAAAATAAAGGATGGAAAGAGCTTGTGACACAATTTCCAAGGAAGGTATGTACTCATGAAGGTAAAGAAAATTGAAAAAGAATAGGTTTATAAATTGAATTAGAATAATAATTCCAGCAGTGCAGTTAATGACACACATAATATACTAGTGTGCGTAAGTGTATATATATACACACACACATAAATACATACCTGCTATTATCTTTCCCTTATTCTCACAAAGGCATAGAAGCTTGTACAGAAGTTGGACAGTTGGATAGTGCCCACTATCCCACCAAAAGAGCTTGTTGAAACCGAAATATCTAGGCTTGGAGAAAGCCTGGATGTTCTGAGACTGGAAGATAAAGAGAAAAAGGCAATATTTTGTAAAAACATTTTTCAAAAAAGGTTTGTCATAAAAGATAAGAATATTTGCCTCTGTTTTAGTATTTCAATTTCTATATTATAAATTATATCAAACACATAATGCACTGACCTTTTAAAACCAAACATTTTAATAACTTCCCGTGAGACTGGAGTAGAGATATATATAAAAATACCTCTTGTGAAACCTTCCAACTTTGTTGAATCAGCACTGTCTGTCAGAAAAGCTGTTCTGCATGAATTTCTTAATTATCTGTAGCCCCACATGTCACCCACACCTTAGCAGGTGAAAAAGTGGAATGGCAGCATTCTCTCCTCCTTTGACAGGTTTGTGCCGTGCAGGTGGACAGCAAGTGGGCAATCATACATAGTTGCATGAGCTTCCTTTGCTCTACGTGTAACAGATAGTGAGGAGTCCAAATTGCTTCCTGAATATAATGCCCCAATACCTGCTTAATCCCTAATATAGCCAATCAAAGTACTAAAATCTCTTTGATTTGCAGTTTTCCTTGTCAAAGTCATAATGACAGGTGAGCTGTCAGACCACCACTTATTTTTTTCTTTTATACAGTAGCAGAAGGTGTAATTCCCAGGAATTCTAGACAGCTGAAGACCTATGCAATGACAGAAGTAAATACTGGGACAGAGAAGCATGTCTTCAGAAAGGATTTAGTGTACAGGAAAAACTTGTAATATCATTAGACCCTTGAGGGAGAAGTAAGAGTGGAAAAAAACTGACAATAAGGAGTAGCATTAGGAAGGAAGGCAACGTGTAGTCTATCTTCTCCCTCATGCTTGGAGTTACATCAACAAGTGCAGGAGAATTTCAATATAAAGGTTAAAAAGATTGCGGATAGGTGGGATATCATAGATCTTCACTACAGGGGCACAACTCTACCACGGAGCATTGACAATAATAGTTATTCTATTTAAAAAAAGCAACCAACCAAACAAAACCAAGCTAGTAAATTCCTTTCCCCAGAGCTGACAGATGTGTGGCTGATTTTACTCTAACTTCTGTGGGCTGAAAATGTCATTGTGGGACTCGAGAGCAAGGCAGAAGGTGTGTAAAGCAATGTAACCGTGTGAGATAGAAAGTACATAAATTATCTGGATTCTTCACAGCACATTATCAAGTAACAGCTGTTTGGTGGTGGGGTCACTTGTGGACATGCTCAGGAGCTCCAGCGTGCTTCCTACCCCCTTTTAAGCACATCAGAACTTTTAAATTATCATAGATCTCATTTTATTTGATTACACATCCTACAAAAAAATAGGGCAGTGGCTTTTACTGGAATACGGTACCTCTGGGAAAGTCATTCACAGGTTTAAATACAAGTTCCTTCAGTTTCACAACCATGAAAGCCATAGCAAATCGGATCCCTGTCTTCTGCTGTTGGCTCCTCCAAAGTACAGAAAGCTCACAGTTGGTGTAGCACTGCATCTTTATGGAAGAGGGAGGTATAAATGGCCTCACCATGGCACTCCAGCTGAAAATATCATAGGAAATGTAGAAACGGCCCTAACAAATTCAAAGCATGTGACCACTATTTCTGTCAGTGAATTCTGAATGAAGCACATGGTCTTGGCCCAGACATGCAACATCTAGAATTTCTGTCTCTTTCTGGAGACTCAAGATCTAATTTAGCACAGGCAAACACATAACACAGACTTTCGTTTTTATGCTCTCACACTGTATTCAATCAGTTGTAAGAATCTGACAATAGCAATGTAGAAAATCTATAAAGCATCTGGCTTGTCTGCAGTCTATCAACAACCTACAACTGTCATAAGAATTGCTTAATACTAGGAACAGGACAGATGTACAAAGTTCCCATTTCAGTAGCCTTTACCAGCTTGAGGAGCCAAAAGTGGGTATCGGCCTTTGCCCAAACACAAAGACAAGCTTGCATCAGCAGAAGGCTCCCTTCAAAGTACTTGGAGATTTTAGTCTCAAAGTTTCTTTTACCTTATCAGATTATCTTAAGTACCAGTTAACAATACAAGTCTAGACACATAGATGCTTTGAGTATTTTTTTTTTTTTTTTTGGTAGCTTAAACTTTAGGATTTGTCCTTACAGGAAGGTTTTCAGTGCTGGTATCGTTAACTATACTGACAGAGTTAACTGTTAGCTCTTCCGGTCTAACTCTCCCGTCCAGACAGTTACCTGGAACATGACTATTTTAAGTCTTTTCAGATAGCTTGAAAATCACTTCCCAAGTGGCAAATTGAAGCACTTGGGGGCAACCCTGTCCCCACAGAATAAGCTCATTTTGAACTCTTGTCCTACCTATATGACTTTCTCCCCAGGGACAAAAATGCTTTAAAGTCTATCCCATAATACTTACTTCAGTGTAATTACTCTTAAGAGTGTCCACAAGAGGATTTAGGCCAGAATAACAATTTCAGTCATATGCAAGTGTAGAGATATACACATACTTGTATATTCTTTACACTTTTCACACCTAATGAAGGCAATAAGGTGTTGTGGACTGCGGATGCAAGGAGGAGATGCTGGGCAAATGTAACTTAACGAGCACACACCTTGACAAACAATATATGATGAAATGAATTAGGCTAGCTAAAATAAGTCATGTCTCCACAGGTCCAGTTCTTGCACGTGTCAACAGGAGACTGAATGAAGTAATGTAGTCTCTTCCTTTGTACTAGGAATTTCAAGCCTTCAACAAATCCCTCATAGAGGCTAATAAGAAAATTAGGTAGTCATTGGGCAAGCAGAAAAGAACTGCTACGGATTAGACAATGGCAAACTAACAAAACAAATACTCAATTTTCACCTTGGCAAAGCCTCTGTGCTAAGTCAGTGTTGAAAATATTCATAAATAAATCAGGAATTAAAGAACAGCGAGATGTAATCGCTCTTGTAATGCAAATAGCAATTAACAACAATATTTGCATTTGACACAAAGCTCTGAGGATAATAAAGGCTGGAAGTGCCTGTAAAGAATCCCACCAGTAGACAAAGGGGAAGCACAGTGGCAGATAAATTCTAGCACTGGCAAAAGTGCGGCATTACAAACTGGAAATTGTACCAGTCACTGGGAATTAGTCAAGAGCCCAGTATTACACTGGATTAGCTCAATCTCCTGTAAAAGGTCCACCAACAGCTGGGTCAAAACAGGACTGCAGAGGTTAAGGCAAGACACAGAGATAACGCTAGCTTTCCTTGCAATTAGGAAAGTAGTGTTGGAAGACATTAAAAAATGACCCATATAAGAAGGTAGGTAAGTAGAGCACTGCCACTTGTGCAACATGCAAAGCAAGAGGCTAGGTGACCCTGGCAGTGGTGAGGAACATGGGGACAGACTGCCTAGAGCTGAAAAGTAAGTTAAAACTGGTAACAAAAAACATTTACTTTCCCTGCATTGTGGATGAACTTGTGGAACTCACTGTCCCAAAATCATCATCAAGCCTGAAGGGATTAACTTCATCCAATGTTATTTACAGTTGTCTCGAGAAGAGGAATCACAGCACTCCTCACTGCCATCCACTCTGAGTCCCTGTGAGGGCCTGGAGGACACCCCGTCCCTGCTACGTGGGCTTCCTACAGAAGGAGACAGGGACCACAAACCTGCAAGGAGAAACGGGGACTTCCCCTGCTGTGGAGGGGGCACACGGGCTACCTCCTCATATCACAGAGAAGTATGGGTGCCACTGCTTCAGGCTTACTGATGGGAGTTAAGAAGAAATTTTCTTTTTGAATAAATTATTCCATCAGGTGACTTTGATACCTTCTCTTGTACTGACTGGCGCCAGCCAGTGCACTGACTCAGAGGGAAGATCTGTGCCATTAATGCCATACCCCTCTGACGAGGATGATGACATGGAAATGTCGCAAGTCCTCAGGGACTGGCAAATTGCTGCCAGAAATTGTTCTCATTCCAGTTGGTAGCAGCGACAGCAGACACTTGCCATTTAGACTGAGAGGCATGCAAAGGAAACAGTCAAAAGTCTCACAAGCTGGAAAAGGCCAAAGTGCAATTTCACCTAATTAAAAACTGAGACAAATTAATAGCCTATAGTTCCTTCAGTGACCCTTTGATTTTGAGACATCTGAAGAGGGTTATAATTTTCAGAAGAGGAATGCTCAGCTCCTTTGAAATATCTAGCCCCACAGAAGGCAGCCTGCACCCCTTGAGGTGGCAAATGTCCTCCATCCCTCCATTGCCCACCACATCCTTACTTATGTATTAAAATCTGAATCAACACCCTGGAAAGAGAAAAATGTCAAAGTGCTGACACCATTAACAAATATCTTGAGCTTACAGTGAATGAAATAGTCAAACCACAAGTACTCCAGTACTGTGGGATTTAATCAGCATTCGACCTCCCTGCTGTACATACATCTGCATATGCAATGGAAGACAAAAAAATACACAGATGTTCAGTTATTATCAAAATAACAAAAGAAAGCCCCAAACAAAGCTTATAAATATTCTGAAAGCATATCATGTCTATCAGAGAGCAAAGTATCCCCCTCCCTCCCCACTGCACATCCTAATGCCTCCATCTTTTCCCTGGCATGGGTTTCCCAGTGCTGCCATGGCCAATGCTGCTGCCGAGGGCATTGCTCCATGTGTCCCACCGCTGTGTTGGGCAGAGCCTGCCCACCACCACAGGCAGCTCCAGCTGGGAGCGAGGTGGGCAGGTTGCCATCAGCCAGGACAGCCGAGAGGTAGGAATTACAAATATTTCCTTGTTGGATCATGCTGTTCTCCTCTCCAGGCCTTATTAGCAGGAGAGGAGCAGGGTTCAGTCTGAGGTGGGAGACTCAACGCGGGATGAGTTGGATTTTAAGGAGCACACGTCGAAAGGATTCAAAAGTGTGAGAGAAATACTAGCAGCAAGACCAGAAAAGCTTGGGGATCTGGAGCAGGGCAGGAGGGCGAAGCGATAAGGGGAGGAGGGAGGAAGAGAGTATCAGAGGGAATAAGAGAGGATAAAACAAACTTCTGTCATAGTCCAAATATCATGGTCAGAATAATAGTGCTCTGAGATGAGACTGAGGTTTTCTACACAGCGTTAAAATGAAGCATTAAATAAATTTTGAAGAAAAAATGCCAGCGAAAGCCAGGAACTAAGTGATGCCCATGCGATTTTTCCAAGGATGCAGAAGAGGGTGGATCCCTTACCATTAATCATGATATATAAGATGACAGTGTTTAATTGAGTTCAAATTGTAAAAAGCACATATATTTGACTTGTGATAGAAGCAGGGAGGACCTAATCTCTGATCTATATTTTCAAAGCTATGCCTTAGGTGAAGCTTTAACAAGGACCCCTGTCATCAAAACATCAGCTGAAATGTAAATATTGACTAAATATTTTTAAGTGATTTGAGTTCAGGAATGAAAAGTAGTTCCCCATGTCAGTAATTCAAATTTAGTTAATTAATTTAGTAATTTCACTAGCTTTATATGTCAGGAGAATACAGAATGCAAATACATAGTGGGAAAAAATATCCTTTCCTTGCAGAAAACCCTTTTCAGCAGGCAGGAAAGAAAGGTTTCCATAGATGAACTCTAGTGGCTCCTGCAGTTACTCTCCCAGCTGTGTGTCTCGCCTTTTGCAAAGGATGCCTCTCCTGCAGCAGAGCAAGCAGGAAAGGAGGATGTGTCAGTGCCTTGGCCAGCCCAGCACAAAAAGCCTGGCTTGCACAGGGAGATGGGGAGGGAGGAGGAACCTCAGCTACCACACCAGACCTTGCCTGCAGCAGCAGAAGCGTGGCCACGCCATCCCTTCTGCCAGCTCTGTTATGGGGACGTGTTCTCTGGCAGGGATAAAACTAAAAATAGTCAGGGACTAAGCCATAAAAAACTCTGCAGTTCATGGGATTTTGTTCTTAGCACTCATTCATTCATTCATTTTTAGGCTCCATTTCATTTTAGATGTTGTTGTTTTTTATGAATAAAGAAACATTCGCACCATTCCTGTATTAATATTTCATTCTTGCTGTCTGCAGATTTGACAAAAACACTCTTCCGTCTCTGTAGGCAAGGAACTCCTCTGCACAGGTCTTTTCTATACACAAATATTTTATAAATTAAAGTTAACCTTTGCCTTGCCAAGATAAAATATGGTTTTAATGCATTATAATCTCAATATAGACGAGGCACTATTCATTTGGACACATTTCATCCAGTCTAAATAATTGTAAGTGAAGAACCTAACACCAAGTAATTGATGAGTATTAAATTACAATTCACATGTCTACAAAAGGATGGTAACATGGTTAAAAACACACCTTTTCCCAGGGGAGACTTTAGTAGAATTCAAATAGTAAATCGAATTATGGCAGCTAATGAGTTGCAGCACTTCAGCTCCGGTAACTCTTTCTCTGCCCATTCTCCTCCTGTGCCAGGGAAAGGACACGTGCCTCTCCTCAGCCCCTGGCAAAACCCCTGTGCAGCTGGGCCAGGGCATTTGGCACCAGCAGCCCAGGGGGCTGAGCTCTGTCTCCTCCACACCTTCCTGAACCAGCCACATGCAGGTCTACTCTTGTGTCTTTCACCAGTCCACTGAAAAGTCACCACGACGAGCCCGGTGATCTAGTCTGTTTGGACTAAGATTACACCCATTAGCTAGAGCCATTAATCCAATTTAAACTAAAACACTTATGCCAATTAAATTAAACTGGTTTATCCCTGGCTTACAGAGATTTAATGGAAACCTGTGAGAGAGTGAGGAGGCGGAGAATTTTCTACGCTTGGCATAACAAGAGCATCTAAAGGCAAACTGGGCAATGCTGAAATGGAAATGTGACTCCCTCAGTAACAGTGAAAGTAAGCAAGGGACATAATGGATCTATACTGCTTGAAAATTTTTAATAAAAGATCTTCCTCAAAGATATGTTTTAGTTTGAGACTGGATATGGGATTTTTTGGCTGAAATCCCCAGGCTTATACTGTGTGGAAAACTGGAGGATCCAGTAGTTTCTTTGCTTCCCAATATCCACATTTGCTCATAATTGAATTAATTAAAAATGAGGTGGTCATAAATTCATTTAAATATGCCCATAAAGGGTCAGTACAGGTTTAACTAAATGTATATGCATGAATATGCCCACACACCTTTGTGGAAAATCACAGTTACAGAAGAAATTGTATTTATCATGTACCTCACCTAGGATATTTTGTTCATGAAATCATCTCCACAATGATTCTGTGCACATTACAAACCTCTGTGTGCATACATGTTGTAATACGTGGTAGCAGAACACGGTTTTATATATCAGCCTTAATGCTTTCAGCAATGTTGCCACGGGAGGGATATAGAAATGCTGTCACAGCCAGGACAGGAGCCTGAAGATGGGTGATGCCAGCACATTTGCTCCTCCCCACCTGGTGTTCCCTTGAGAGAGACACTGTTTAAACAAATTCAGCCAAATCCTTCCAAAAGGCATCGAACAGCAGAATCAGACCTGGAGAGAAGGGGAAAACCGCAGCTGCTTCCCCATCATCCTGCAGAGCACAGGCTGTGTGTGGTGACACACTTGGTCCCCCACCGCCTCCCCCTCCCAGCAGCGCCAGAAGTAGGTGCAAGAGGGCACCTCGCAGCCTCCGAGGTCCCCCGATGTCAGCAGCTTTTTGCTCTGATAAAGGTCAAAAGTGCTCACTCCCGGGCCCAGCGCTGCGCCGCTAAGGCTCGCTTAGCCAGACTCTGCTGGAGGGAAAGGCAAGAGGCACTGCAGGGCACATATGCTTTTGTTTATTGAACTCTGCCTGCCCGTGACCCACTTGCTTCTGCTGCTCAGACAGACTTTCTCATCCCAAAACACCAGCATGGTATTTGCCTCCGTCAGCCTCGTTTTCCTGGATACATGCAATATTTAAAATTAATACCTAAAATTAATACATAAAATCAAGTTAAATTTAGATCTGCAATTGTAAACATATCTTTTTTGCTGTTTCTATGCAGCTTTTTGGGGATAGGAATTAAGGGAATTTTTTCCCAGTTTCTGTTATTTTTCCATGTTTTGCACAATAGTTTGGCTTTGGACTCGGAAAATCACACGGCCCAGCACAATATTGCCTAGAGACAATCAGAATTTCATCTCCTGATTGGAAAATAGGCTGAAAAACACTACTTAACCTTAACTATGGGAAATCAAATTCCTCTGATACAATGGAAATAAATAGGTAGAGACAGAGAGAGAGTGACAGGAGGTGGGCGGAGGAGGGGAGGGAGGAAAGAGGCTCCCCCTAGAAGCAATGAATTTTTGGAAATATTCACCCTTAACAGTTTCATATGTGATATAATATTCATAACCCTTTGTATCACAATAATCCTGTTTATTTGAGCCATTTTCATATTATTTTCACCCCCTACTTTATTGGAGAATGGTTGAAAGAAAAAAAAGTCCACCGAAACTATTCTCAACAATCCCCTTGACACTCTTGTAACCTGCTGGTAGCTGCTCTGACATGTCTCATAAACCCTCAATAAAAAAGGAGGAAGAATGAGACACAGGACCCCATGGTACCATTTTAAAAATTCTACCTGCAAACTACCAATTTACAGTGAGAAAGGAAAAAACCCAAACCAAACAAGTAGTAAAACCTATGATATTATTATTATTCAGAGATATTCTCCAACCTAAATCCTAAAATCTTCTTTGTGGAACAGCATAGAACTATAATTTAATCCTAACTCTTTTAGTCGGTCTACGTATAATATTTAATTTATGATAATATAGGACATCACATATGATAAACATGAGAAATATAATAGGGTAAGAATATGAATAGTAGTTTAGCATGTGAGTTACTATTACAGGCGGTTTAGGTCAATTTAGCATTAGGCTAAGTGAAAGTTAAAGGATTAGGAAATGTCAGAGGTACAAGACAGATGAGGTGGGACTTTGCTTGGGTAAAAAGAAGCAGCTTGGCTGGCAAGTAGCCAACAAAGATGATTTTTGCTTTTGCTTGACTGAGATAATGTGGATTGATTGTATCCAATTAATTTGTATAGATTGAAAAGTTCTGTTTGTTGACCAAGACAACCAAAAAGGGGTTCAGCATTCATTGTTCACCCTTTTCTTGAAATTTAGTTACTGAACGCAAGTTAGGTCAAAATTCAAATGAGCAATTCCTTTCTTAGTTTCTTTGAAATAATCTTAAATTTGATCTTCAATATCTTCCTCTCCTTTTTGCTTTTTCTTCTCTTCTATATTGATATTACCATTATTGGTACATATTTTGTATCATTGTTGCACATTAATCTTCCATATCAAATCTGTATTGCATTACTCTTTATTTACTTACTGTGTTACATGATTTATTTGTTAACTAAAACTCTTTTCAATTGTTATTGTGGAAGCCCACTGTCTTTCGGTTTCTTGAAGTCTCATTTCCCACATCATGTCTCGGGGTCAACAGGAGAGGGGAAAAAGAGAAGACTTAAGGTATCTCATTTTGCAATGTTTGCATTGTCACGACCATGACAAACTGTCTATACTGCAAATGGGAGATTTCTCAGCATGAGAGTTGGTCTCTGCTGCTCTCCAATGACTCCTCTGCTGGGGAAGAGCAGGACATATTCGAGCAGGACATCAGCAGAAGGGGATAGAAAATTCCCTTCAGGAAGACACCACCTACAGCAGTCCTAGCATTTTAGCTACAAGTGCAAAGGAACAATTAGCTCACAAAGACAATTAGGACAATTAAAAACCAGTATCTACTCTAATATCCTATTTTACCTGCCTCTATATGGAGAAATATATACTTGTAAGATTAAACCCAAATATTTCAAAGTGCAACTATTATGCAAAGTAGTTCTTTAAAAAGGAGCTGTAATCTAGCCTTTACATGTCATTTCATAAGTGAGATTCACTGTAGCTTTCAAACGGCTGAATGAGAAGGATCATGTAATACAGGCAGCATTTCTCACACACAGGCACATGCTTCAATTAAAAAAAAGCCAACCAAGAAATCTACAAACACCTCAAAACAGTGAATAACTTTGAAGTCAGTTATTATTTCTGCTATCGCCATCTGAATATTCTATTTTTCCCTCCTGTGCCGTTGCACGTTTTCACTGCTGGCACGAAACGGGAAGCGCTAGAGAAAGCAGAACTAAGACAGATAAAAGGGTCAGTTTGCTGAGACAAAAGATGATATCACGTCGAGACAAATTACAGAGGTGCTGTGTCTAAATGTGTTGAAGCAATAACTGCTATACAACAGCCACATCAGCAGGGCTGCTCTGTGTCTCTTGCTTACGCACGCTGCATGTAAAGCAGGGCCCACAGCCCAAGCGCTGCAATTCAGGTCACACACATAGGCAGCTCCCCGGCAGCTTGGGAGACAGCTAGCTACTAGGCCACCTGCAGGCCATCCCGCTCAGACACAGAAAGAGCTGAAGAAGAAGTCATTAGAAGTGACAGGTAGCCCGATGCTGGAGGGCAGAGCCCCATCCCGGCACCTCGCAGCCGGACCCGCATCCCTCAGCGCATCCCCCAGAGCATCCCCACCGCCCGAGCACCCGCTCCCGGCCATCTCTGTGCTTTGCACACCCTGTCCATCTGAGAGTTGAGAGGGAAAGAAAAGGCAAATATATACATATCTATAAAACTTAAAACCAGCGAGGAAAAATGCAGGAGCTCTCTCAGGCACGCAGCATCTTCAGCTGAGCAAAATTTGCTGATCAGCTGAGCAATTAGAGAGGTAAAGGGTAGTCAGCACCTGTGAAAGATCAAAAACTGCTAGCAGACATGCTGTTAACCCTGACGGAGAGAAAACTGGATAGTTAGCACTCCTAGAAGAGAAAGGTGCCATGGCTGGCTGGAGTAAAATGGTCACAGAAGGGGAAACCAAAAGGTGGATAGATACATAGATAGATCAACCAACCTCGCAGAACATTGTCATCAGCTTTCCTCTCCAGTTGCTGTTTGGCATCTCCGTTTCTTGAAAGAAATCAAGTTTCAACAGCAAATGGTTATATAGCTTGCTAGGGCAAGAGGAGATCGTATGAGGTCTCTGGTTCTTTGCTGGAAAAGGAAGATTAACCTCTTTGACAGGCAGAGCTAGGACAGGGACACCTGCCCTGACATCATTTTTGCCCCGAGACACAAAGCCATCTTGTTTCTGGCTCCAAGCTCAAGCAGGTCTGATTTCCCATTGCTGTGCCAAGCTCAGCGGTGGTAGCATAGTCTCCTGAAAAGGGAACAGGGTTTTTACGATCTAGTTCAGAAATCACCTGTGATTTTAGCCACTGTTGTTACCAAATCAGGCTGAATTGCCTTCAGTACTAAAATTCCTAGGGCTAAAGTGAGTTAATCTATAGGATCGTGGCACAAAAGAAGGACCAGGCTACCAGAATATTGCTCACATGACAGGGTTCTGACCAACACGGAAGGTCTAGAGCTGAAATCTTCATCTGAATCAGTTGCGTTCTTATACTCTTCCCCCTGTAGAAAAGATCAGCATCACATTTTCTGCACCCTGCTGCACCACTGGTCTAACTGGCAGGATTGCTGCTGCAGCACGTACTAGGATGTATTCAGTGCTGCTGATCTAGGGAGGAGCTTTTCCAGTTTTAAAAGGGTTGAAGACTGGAAATTCTGGGAAGGTTTTGGGTTGTCAGTAAATTAATTATTTTAGATACTTGCCATCTAAAAGATATGGAGAAGTTTTGGTTTGTTTTCTTTACTTGAAGACACCTAAGCCCTCTGGAATTACCCACACCTCCAGGTGGGTAAGACAAGTCCAAAAGATGGACAGAAACTGATGGTTTAGCACAAGAGGCCTCAAAAGAAACTAATTTGTGGAGATATAAGAGATTTTTAAGGAGGGGAGAAAAGAACAGGTACATATGCTTTATGCTTCATCTCTATGGCCCTGACACATGGATTCTATTCTCCCCTCAAGCCATGAAAATGCATACAAGAGCTTGATCCCACAAAAGGAAGGTGTTCTAATGGCTAATATAGGCAGGATGCTTTGAGGCCTGAATAAGTCCTAATGGTCCTTGGAAGAATCAATTACTCTTGTAAGTGTTGTAATTATTTTGGGAGGGGACAGAGGATATAATCTGCAAACAAAGAAATGTTGGTTACATATTTTGATTGCCTTGAAAAACACATTTTTTTCTAGACATTCTATCCACTGAAGAGCTTACAATGGGAAAGTCAGAAGCAATGAAACCAATTAATCAAAATTACTGATATATCTGGGGTGATCAGAATATTTTGAAAACAAACACATAGAGCACTAACTGCCTATTTTCCAAGTATTTTCTGTCAGTCCCTGTTCTTTTGTCTTACTCTATTGATCTTGAAAGCATGATAATCAATATTTCTACTATTTAAAAGCATTCTGTATGAGGTGAATGCCTTCATTTACTTTAGATGAGTGGTTTTTCCAATGGGGATTCCTCTGGCACTGCATTGCCAGTATCAGTAATACACTTCAGTATATATGAAGGGTTAATGAGAAGGAAAAAAAAGATACCAAATCTAGGAAATAGCAGAGTAACAATTTCAAAGGAGCAAGGTGGAATATTAAATCTCATCCCAATTCTTTGAATCTTAGGGTGGTATTATTAACATCCTGGGGGTTGTTAAAGCATCTAGAGAAATGATCAACATGAAACACGAGGTACTGTATGCAGTATATGGATCTGTGGAGTGAAACGTTTCGGTTCTGCGACAGATCTTCAAAACCAATTGTTTCTTCCTTTAAAAATGGTTTCAGGCTTATATAGTCACCTTGAATTCTGCAGGTTCTGAGACTGTTTTTCAAATCATGTGCAATAACAAAACATAACTGGAATCTCTGCTTTTGGACTTGTGCTAACCAGAACATGAGACAAACAAGAGGTCAATGGTCCATTAGGGATACACATCCAAAACTAATTTAAGACTGATTAAATCTGGTTCAGGAACCAGATCCAGAGGCCCCTCTCTTTTCCAGTCCCACTGAGTGTAGATGTACCTCTCATTCAATTGAAGGAGCTCTTTATATTCAGCTGTTGTATATCCCCTCCCAGAGAACTGAATTTTCTTTACCTTGGGGAACGAAAATTCATGATTACAGGGGGGTGCTCAGAAGTCATCCGTGAGCAAGCTCAAAGTTGTCATCCATCTCCCTGCTTCACAAAATGAAATCCTCTATCCTCTAAATTTCAATAGGTGACACAAAGATGTAATGCTATCCTACCATTTAAAACTATGCAAAATTATACTCTTGTAACATAAAATACACCACTATACAAGTCCTGTTGCATTAATGAAATATCAATCAAAAGGGTAGAGAGAATGGATATAAAGGTTATAACTTCCCTGTGCTCTGGAAAGCCAGAGATATCACAGGCTTCCTGTAGTCTCAGGACTGTTTTTATTCACCTTGTTAAATATTTTAATGTGACACAGGTACACCATCTAAAAAAATCTATTTGTGAGTGTAGCCCTTCAAGGGTGGGGAGGGGGGGGAGAATATTTCAATAGATGACTTCACTATATAGCTACCTGCTTTTTATAAGTTTTATTTAATAGATTACTACCTAAGTAGCAGTGTCAAACATTCTGGATTCAAACCTTGAGTTCTCCACTGTAGAAAGGCATCATTGCCTTGATAAGTTTGTTATATCATCAGGTTTGAATGAATAATTTATGCAGATTAAGAAGGTCCCTTTTTTAACCTGGAAAGTTTTCACATTAGTTTCCACAAAAAAATTATAATTTTATAGTACTGCAAAATCTGCTATGATTTTCTGTTGCTGATGAGGCCAACAAGCTTTTCATCAAAAACTCTTGACAAACATTAAAAATTAGAAATCATTCTGGACAACACTTATGTAGTCAGAGTTGTAAACCAAATTCCACTTTGAAGACAGAGCAGCTTCTTTGGTTCTGTGAAGATGCTTGTTCATCCTGCAGTTGAGCAATTTTGGTAGTTAGAATCTGTCATCAGAATTTCTTGGGACTCAAACTTTGGAAGAGTTTAACCTCCATTTCATTTAGGTCTCTTACTTTTTAAAAATATAGTTTGAATTTTCATATACAGGTATTGTCGTCTATGCAATTTGTATTGATCCTAGCTATACTTCAAGAATCAGAAGAACTTGAAAAATAAATGTAAAGCCCTTCTACTGCATAATTATGTGATTTTTTTTCTGTCTCAAGTTTGTGTCAGTGGTGAATTTTCTCTTTATTTTTAATAAGTGTACCTCATTTTTTAATCCTCTTTTGTTCTTTAGTCTCCATTTGTATGCTGAAGCCATGTGTAGACGAGTTCCACAGGTAGTAGCATAATTGCATCCTTCGTTTGTTCATTTTTCATTTTATGTCTATCAATTCAGCTGATAGACACTTTTTAACTTTGTTCCTGTGTAAGAAAGGCTAAACAGCAGTACCCAATTTACTTTATATCACAGTTAACATGCCATTGAGATTAATAGGAACAATTCATATCCTTTTGGAAGTATTTTATCTCCGTCTCTAGGGATTTGTTCAAACAACACAACATTCTGTTCCCGTTAGTAACCACAAAAACGAGAAATTTAGATTTAAGTGACAGTTAAGATTTTGCATAATTTTCTTTTTCCTGTGTTAGGAGAGAGATTTGTCAGACAAATAAGACTAAAATGTGGGGGGTCTTACAGGTAATCACGACATTACAGACATACACTCATACTTAGGAGAGCTGTGTTTTGATACAACATTGGGTATTGAAATTCTTAGTTCAGACAAAAGGAAAAACAGAGAAAATTTCAATAATCTCTTGAAACAAACTGTCTAATACTCCAAGAATAGCTTCTCTTATTCCTGTAAAACTTCTAGTTAAAAAAGGAAGGTGTAAGTGACAAAAAATGGTTCTCAGTTGAAATATCTGGTTTCTACCTATTCTTGCCAAGGATCTGACCCATTCTGTTATCAAGATCCTGTTATCAATGTCTTCCTGTTAATTATAAATTCAAAATCATTCTGAAAGAATGAAACTATTTAAACAAAGCTTATTAATGGAGGCTCCCTTATCAATGCTGTCACTTAAAAATATCCGATGGCAAAATGAAAAGTGTATATTAAAAGCCTACAGTTCATGAGACAGAGTAGTTGTTTTGAAATGGAGAATTAATGTTTTTGCACTTGATAGAAGTAATGCATTTGTTTATGATGGGTAAAGTGTAAGGACTTACTATATCGTCTAGTCATTTCGTTGTTTTTCAGTGCTTTGCATTTGTAAAGGGTGTGATAGATGTATAGCCAGCCACTGAGCAACTTCATGTAGTTTCAATTAAATTTTTGTTTATTTGTTTTTATAATTTACTGAAGATTTGAAAAGTAGAAACACAAAATATAACAGCACTTTTTTAGTAAGCAAACAAAGTAGTATTGATAAGAAAGGGGGACATTCTTGCTACATTGAATTAAAGGGAAAATTTCGTGCCGATTTTAAAAGAGCTACAATTTCATCCATGGAGTCCTGCAGTGGTGTGCTCTACTGCAGCTGTTTGTGCATATATTTCCCCTTCTTGATAGCTTCCCTGTGCTTATGGTTCTTGCAGTACCACAATTGCCTCCACTGGCAAGCCCAGGTTGCACCCTCCCAGTACTCCTTCCTTGCCACCAGGCTCAACAGCACCCACCCTGGCTGCGAATCTTGGCCTCGCTCATCCCCTGGCCCACACCTTCCGTCCAACCTCTCATGTGCCTGAGGTCTTGATGAACATAGAAATCTTTATAAAGAACATGCATATTTCAATAATGATATAACATTATATAAAACACATAATGCAATATCAAAATTGTAGTAACACATAATGATGTAATAATTATTACAATCAACTAGCACAAAATGCGTTATAATTAATCAGTTAAGTGACCTGTCACAGAACACTGTATTTCTTGCGCTTTGCCCATTTTGCTAGAGCTAGGTTTCCCCAATTCGAATAGCACTGGGGTTACTGTTGGTCCTAGTCCAATTTGCTCATCTACTTTAAGTTTCCAAAGCCAAGGCACTGCTTCTGGCTGGGACTGTATAAGCATATTTATAGGTTTAGAACCTTTGTCTGCATCCCCTCTCCTGAAAGTTGAAAATAATGGTCCAGCTGCCTGTCACTTCTTGCATCCCGTATCTTAAACTCTCACTGAGATTTCCAGGCATCCATGTGGACCATGCTACCGTTTCTCCCTTCAGGGACACATGATAAGCGTGAACAGCCTTCATATTGATCTAAGAAATAAATTTACAGTCTTAACTTAGCAGCACAATAAAAAAAAAAAAAAAGTCGCTAATATATTTCAATCCATACTTCACTGAAAATGACTCAAATCAATGTCAAGGATATAGATAAAGCAGGGCAAGATAGGTGTAAGCCCAATCAGATGTCAGCCTGAGAACATCAAGGTAAAGTAAAGCCTGTTAATGAAATGTTTGCCGCTTTTTGTAGATTTGTTGGAAGTTGGTCGGGGGCAAAGAGAAACTATGCATACATGGTTATCCACCTTCAGTTATGGCCTCCTCAAGTTTTAAATTTTAATTAACTCAATGGCATGCAGTAAGCTGTGGCTCACTTTCAACTATTATATTTAAGAAAAGTGAGTTGGATCCAAATAATCACACTGGAGACTATATCTTCTGGCAGGCCTTTTTCAGCAAAGTAAGAATAGTAGCTCAGAGCAAGTACATGTTGGTTTTTTCAGCATTGCAGGAGGTTGGTTGAAACAGAGTGTTTTGCTTTGCTTGACTTCCAAGGATAAACTCTGGGTCTTCCAGAGTTCTTCTTAATGAATGGGGTATCTCACATCATCTATTAGCTAGGGTTTTTTGTTTGTTTGTTTGTTTTAAAATCATCAATCCAAAAATTGAAAAATTGACCCAGCCTTCCCCTAGTTTTTCTCCTGCAAGCCCATTTAAAATTCTCCATCATTGTTTCTCTTGCTTGGGAAATTTCAGGTTAAATGTTATCCCTTATCTTTAGTCTAGTGAATAAATGTTACATTTTTAATTGATACTGAGACATTTTCTATTACAAATAGGAACACTTTCATGATATTAGGATGTAAAAAGTGAATCAACAAACGCTCCAGATCCTCCCATGGGGCACAAGCTATTTCTATTACCAAGCAATCTTACGATGCATAAAATCCTGACCCCTTTTCCTCCCCCTTTTTTTAACTTTGTGATCATAGAATCATAGAAAGGTTTGGGTTGGAAGGCACCTTAAAGATCATCTTGTTCCAACCCCCCTGCCATGGGCAGGGGCACCTTCCACTAGACCTGGTCTTGAATACTTCCAGGGAAGGGGCATCCATAACTTCTCTGGGCAACCTTCTCCAGGCAACCCATCCCCTATTTACTTTAACAAGCTCTACTTTGCCTTCACCATAAGTCTCCTGAATGACCAGTTCCAAACTCTTTTTTAGACTTGCTGCTGCTTCTGCCCTTACAAGTGGAGTGTGGGAAGTCACATTCACCACCCATCAAGGAAATTCTGCAGGACTAGCAGTCATTCAGCCAGGGTTATTGGCTGTGGCCCACCCTTTTCCCGTTCTACAGCATGAGTGAACCCAGATCTGTCCTTTTTTCAGACTTAGACGGGAGTTGGGGGTCAGCTGAACAGTGAGAAGGGAGGCAGGGTAAAGAGTAAATGGAGTTTCATCCAGGAGACAGATTTAAGTATCTGTCTCACAGGCAGATGCAGTGAAGGGTATGGTGCAGATCTGAGAATTTTGAAATTGTGTGTGCAGCAAGGAGGGAATAACAGAGAATAAAGACCCCAGACTTCAATTCTTCCTTCTTAGCTCCCCTCTGAATCTCAGCCAGTCCCTGCCCTGTGGTTTCCCAGCCTCCTCCTCCTTCCCCCTCCTAAACCCTGCTGACCTCTACTCTGTTTTCCTAGCACCACAAAATAAATTTTGCTAACTAGGAAGAGGAGAATTACATTTTATTCATAGCTCTGAGACAACCCTGATGGGACCTAGACACCGGTGTAAAAAAAGGCAGGATTTAGCCCTTTGCCATTATCATTCGGAATCAAAACAAATATAAATATCATCTGCCATGCTACAACAGCTGTTTGCTGCCTTTTTGCCCTCTATGCTCATTGTTTGAAAAACTAGAGGAAAAACTCAGAACATATTATTGCTGGAAAGAACCCCAGGGCCTTGTGCAGTGGTGAGCTCCCACCGGCAGGCTTCTGCAGCCTCTCTGTAAAGTTTAAGCAGACAATATCAGGCATTGCACATTGTTAACTTCCTGGATATAGCTCTTGCTTCAAGCATTCATACTGATGCTATTTTTCCTTCTCTTGACTTTTCCTTTGCTATATTTATTTTTTTCTGAGAAGAAAACCTATCCTTTTTTGCAAGAATGGTTGTTAATTCCCCTTATCCCCCATCCTGTTACTTGGATTCTGAGATTCCTGAGATAACTTTGTTCTTATACCTGCTACTGCTGTCTCTAGCTCACTTTTGGCACTAGAGAATAATTTCATTGAATTAAGCTTATGATGAGCCTTTTCCATTTGTTGTTCTTTTTGGTTCACTACATTCCCCTCCTGTCCCTCCTTAAATGTGAAAAAATGTTCCTTAAAGATTGTTCCTATTTCACTTAAACATACTGTTAAACTTTTATTTTTCTTGCAAATCAGCAGAAAAGAAAGGGAGAGCATAAACTAATTAATACCTAGCCACAAAATTTCACAAAGCTTCACTTTTCAGGCTCTCTCAGGTCTGGTTAAGGGATTCAGAAATTTTTGGCAAGACATGGACAGATGGATATTTGCAATACAGTGCAAATTGCCTTGCTTCTTTCCTTCAAGCTAATCTAGCTCATTAGACTTGTCTCAGTTTAAATATTAGGTCTTTGTTAATTTAGCTTATCTTGGCTGAAATGGGTAGAGTTTCACAAGTAGCTCCACCAGCAGATTCGAGGTTGCCATCTCCAAAAGAGTGGCAGCAAGAAGTATTGAGAATAAGCTAAAGGGCAAGACCTTCAAGACAGCACAGCTGCAGCTATAAAAAGATACATGTCCACATCCAAATATCAAAATATATCGTGAAACACCTACTACATTGAAAGGAGTAAATATAGATTACTCTGAGACATTTAAGATATTACATTTTCCTCTAAATTGGAAAATTTCTATTCTATGTGTGTATGTTTGAATATAAAGTGATTAGGCAACCAATTTGACCCATGTGGTTATAATATGATAACCAGTTGGCGGGGAGCCCATCAGGCTGCTTGATTTCTCTTACCGTTTTGTAATGTAAGATAACAAAATTCCCTACCCTTTGAAGGCATTTGCCTTTTGTTTAATTATAATAATCACCTATTTATTTTCTTATCAGGGGCAAGCACTCAAACTATGATCTAGTTTTCAAATACTTAGTTATAATGGCAAATAAGGATGTGGTTTTATTCTGGCAGAACTTCAAGGGATAAAGAATATTAAGTAAATAAGGTCCCCATACTGCCATGTAGAATAATAGCTTTATCATTAAAAGAAATGAAACTATTTGTTAAAAGAAATAATATTCCAAGTGTGCACGTGACAGATTCTGATTCAACATGACAAAAATGAAACATGAGTTAATATTTCAACATATATTTTACAAGGGGGTGGACAAATTTTCTATCAGAAAAGCCACAAGATAGCCAGAGAAATATGCCAAAAGGCAAAGCTTTAGCATTACTATAGAACTGAGTAAATTAATAGTGAAATACATGGGCTTTAATCAAGGAGATGGACTGAAATCAAGCTCTGAGAAGTTGTGTATGAACATCTAAATTACTAAAATTCTGACTGTACATGTACCTACAGCCAAATATCAAAGCATATGGAAGGTGTCTGAAAATGACTAGCATACCCATAGCTGCTGATTGCAATCAAATTCTGTATAACCTTTTAAAAGCAAACACTTATCAAAATTCAGTTCATGTTTTGGCATTATCTAATGTTGCTGTCTTCTTCGACAAATATAACCTGAAGGCAGTCCCTCTACACCAAGAAAAGGATTCAGACTGAGGTGCAACTGATTGCACAAGTAATATACTCAGCACCTACAGAACAACTTAGGGAAAATGCTTATTGTCATTTTTGTGCCAAAATCCCAGTTCATGTGCTGCCTATTTTCCTGCTTTTTGACTTTTCCTAAACCTTATCAGTGGTGTCCTCACTTCCCTCAAAATCTCCATCTTCTATAGGCTCAGTCTTTCACTCACCTTTGACATTGGCTCTTGATCCTTTCTTATTCTGCTTGAGCCAGAGTCTGGCAGCTTTTGACACTTGCTATTAAAGCCTAATTAAAACCGACTCTATTGATCCAACTCAATCCTTCAAGTTCCTCCTGATCAAAGACTTGGAAGCCCAAGCCAGTCTTTATTGCAGCATGTTATTCTAGAATCACACCTGCAAAGAGAGGCTGCCTGTGGATGAGAATGATGAGCTGCACCTGTGGAAGAGCTGTTATCCACACAGGGCAATTTGTTGTCTAGAATGAAAACCTGAAGAGTTTTGTGGTGGCTTTTTATGGTCAGCTCATTCTTTTTCCTACATGAGTTTTCTATGCAAATCTGTTTGACCCAAATGCCTATGCCTATTCAAATAGACACTGTCAAGCAACACAGATAAAATACATCAAACAATATTTTTTTATTAATTGAATCATAGAAACATAGAATAGTTTGAGTTGAAAGAGACCTTCAAAGGTCATTTAGTCCAACCCCTGTGCAATGTGCTGGGACATCTTCAACTAGAGCAGGTTGCTCAGCGCCCCATCCAATCTGACCTTGAACACCTGCAGGGATGGGACATTTACCACCTCTCTGGGCAACCTGTGCTGGTGTTTCACCACTCTCATTGTAAAAAATTTCTTCCTTATATCTAGTCTGAATCTAACCTCTTTTAGTTTAAAACCATTGCCCTGTGTCCTATCACAACAGCCCTGCTAAAAAGTGTGTCCCCTTTCTCTCCTGTAGGCCCCCTTCAAGTACTGGAAGGCTGGTATAAGGTCTTCTTTGAATCTTGTCTTCTCCAGGTTGAAAAACCCCAACTCCCTCAGCCTTTCCTCATAGGACTGGTTTCCATCCCTTTGATCATTTTTGTGGCCCTCCTCTGAATCTGCTCCAACAGGTCCATGTCCTTCCTGAGCTGAGGGCTCCACAGCTGGATGCAGTACTCCGGGTGGGGTCTCACCAGAGCGAAGTAGAGGGGCAGAATCACCTTCCCTCAAATATGAGAAGAAACTTCTTTACGGTGAGGGTGACAGAGCCCTGAAACAGGCTGCCCAGGGAGGTTGTGGAGTCCCCTTCTTTGGAGATTTTTCAAGAACCGCCTGGATGCAGTCCTGAGTAACATGCTCTGACATGCTCTGGGCAATCCTGCTTCGGCAGGAGAGTTGAACTAGATGATCTTTATGGTCCCTTCCAACTCTAAAAATTCAGTGAAATTCAGTGAAATCTGTTTTCTTCAGTCTCCAGTCACAAGCCAGCTGGTCTTCTTAGTCCACTCCCATTTGGCAGGGAAGTGGTCAAGGGAACCCTGTTGAAACCTTCTTTCTCCAGCTGTAGGAAGCATCATCCTTGAAGGCTCTCATCATAGAATCATAGAATGTATTGTGTTGGAAGGGACCTTCAAAGGTCATCTAGTCCAACACCCCTGCAGTAAGCAGGGACACCTTTAACTAGATCAGATTGCTAAGAGCTTCATCAAGCCTGACCTTGAATGTCTCCAGGGATGGGGCCTCCACCACCTCTCTAGACAACCTGTTCCAACCTGTTCCTTCTGGGGAACTTCAGCCACCCTAACACCTGCTGGAAAAGTAGTACAGTGAGCTGTAGGCAATCCACAAGACTCCTGGAATGCATTGAGGATAAATTCTTAGGCCAGGTAATAGACAGCCCTACCAGAGGGGATGTGATACTGGACCTGATAATCATGAACGCAAGTGAGCTAATCATGACGTCAAGATTGGAGGCAGCCTGGGCTGCAGTGATCATGCACTGGTGGAGTTCACAATCTGAGGGATATGGGTCCGGAGAGGAGTAAAGTCAGAACCCTGAATTTTAGGAAAGGAAAACTCTAGCTCTTCAAGGAGTTAGTCAGTAGGATGCTCTGGGAAACTGCCCTCAGAGACAAGGGAGCAGAACAGAGCTGGCAGATCTTTGAGGATGCTTTCCATAGAGTGCAAGAGCTCTCGATCCCCAGGTGTAAGAAATCAGGAAAGGACAGCAAGAGATCAGCATGGCTGAGTTGAGACCTGCTGGTCAAATGAAAGGGCAAGAAGGAAATGCACAGGCAGTGGAAGGAGGGACAGGGATCCTGGGAAGAGTATAGGGACACTGCCTGGTTGTGTAGGGATGAGGACAGGAAGGCCAAGGTGCAGCTGGAGCTGAACTTGGCAAGGAACGCAAAGAATAAGAAGGGCTTCTACAGGTGCATCAGACAGAGAAGGAAGGTCAAAGGAAGCGTATCCCCCTGATGAGCAAGACTGGCAAACTGGTAACAACAGACAAGGAGAAAGCTCAACTTTTTTGAGCCTCCAACTCAACAACTTTGCCTCAGCTTTCACTGGCAACTTCTCCCCACATCTCTTGAGTGGATGGACCAAAAGGCAGGGACTGGGGGAGCAAAGTCCCTCCCGATGTAAGAGAAGATCAGGTTCATGACTACCTAAGGAACCTGAGCATACAGAAGTTTATGGGATCTGACACGATGCATCAGAGAGTCCTCAGGGAATCGGCTGAATCAGTTGCCAAGCCACTCTCCATGATATTTGAAAAGCCATGGCAGTGATCAGAAAAAGGGAACCATTGCACCCAGTTTTAAAAAGGGTAGAAAGGAGGACCCTGGGAACTACCAACCAGTCAGCCTCATCTCTGTACCTGGGAAGATCATGGAACAGATCTTCCTAGAAGCTATGCTAAGGCACATGGAGGACAGGGAGGCGATTTGAGACAGCCAGCACGGCTTCACAAGGGTAAGTCCTTCCTGACCAACCTAGTCGCCTTCTATGATGGAGTGACTACATCAGTGGACAAGGGAAGAGCTAGGATATTGTCTATCTGGAATTCTGTAAGGCTTTTGATATAGTTCCCCACAACAACCTTCTGCCTAAATTGGAGAGGTATGGATTTAATGGATGGACTGTTCAGTGGATGAAGAATTGTTTGGATGGTCACGTCCAGAGGGTATTGGTCAATGGCTCAATATCCAGATGGAGATCAGTGACAAGTGGTGTCCTTCAGGGGGTCTGTAGTGGGACCAGTACTGCTCAATATCTGCAACAATGACATAGTGGGATCGAGTGCACCCTCAGAAGGTTTGTGGACAACACCAAGCTGAGTGGTGCAGTTGACATGC
Organism: Numenius arquata; assembly: GCF_964106895.1. Taxonomy (NCBI): domain Eukaryota; kingdom Metazoa; phylum Chordata; class Aves; order Charadriiformes; family Scolopacidae; genus Numenius; species Numenius arquata. The sequence continues at coordinate 42,658,194 of NC_133584.1, forward strand.
CTGAGGGACAGGATGCCGTCCAGAGGGACCTGGACAGGTTCTAGAAGTCGGCCTGTGTGAACCTCATGATTTTCAACAAGATCAAGTGTAGGGTCGTGCACCTGAATCACAGCAGCCCCCAGTATCAATACAGGCTAAGGGATGAAGGGATGAAGGGATTGAGAGCAGCCCTGTTGAGAAGGACTTGGAGGTACTGGTGGATGAAAAGCTGGACATGAGCTGTACATGTACATGTACAACAATGTACACTTGCAGCCCAGATAACATGAAACTGTTAGCAGCACAATAAGATAGGCTCTGAACACAATAAGATAGGCTCTGAATATGTTTATAGCCCACCTATGTCAATGTTAGCATCACAGCTATAAACTGTGAATTGTGGATGCCGCCAGCACTAGTTACATGTTGGTTTCCCAGCATCTCCTCCACTAAGTTACTGCTTTTAAGATTTGCACCTTTGAGAGACGAGAGCCTTGTGTTTACCCTTTAGGCAGAACAAGTGTCTGCATGTGTCTCTGTGTCTGCTATGTAGGTAGCAGGTGGGTTCGGTTCCTAGCAGTTTTTAATTTGATGCTCTCCTTGTAAAGTTAGCTGCCCCTCTTCAGACGCAGATAACCATGTGAAATTTTTGCAGATGTCCAGCAGATCTCTCAAATTATCATGTTTTATAATCAGCCAGTACCCTGATTCTGCAGCGTGTTATCACAGAAACAGTCACAGAGGTAAGTAATCTCAAACTTTTCCCCTCCTGCAGCACTTCCCCCAAGACACATCCTTCAGTGTCTCCAGGTAGATGAAATAACTTGCTTGCTGCTGATCTGGGAGTGATGAAACAACCTGGAGGTGGAAGGGCACTGCCTGGATCTGCTTTGTTTCCCCACAAGTTCCCCTGATTGCTACTGCTCTTTCAGTAACTCCTGTTCTTCCAGTTCTGCCTGCACTGGCTAAACGAACTGAGTGAGGTGGTCTGGCTTAAAAACAAAATAACCATATTGTGAAAAGGTGGGGGTTGGGGTTTTTTCACCTGTGTCAATGAATCGAGACTGTGCAGACAAACAAGTCAATAGAAATAACAGGCCACCATCTCCTAGAAAGAGGTCACTGGTGAGTATGGTGTAGGTGATGCTGTAGGCACACACTGACCAAGCATGGAGGACATGCAGGAAGAGCTCAGGTCATTGTGACCTCAGCACCAGTGGTGCAGTCACTTCCCATACAGAAGCGACTGACTCCAAGAGGGCTGAGATAACAGCAAAAATACAGTAATATGGGAGACTGCTTCTTCCTTCTTTCCCCATGGCCAGTTTGTACGCAGGTCCCACAATGCTGCTGTGGTGTGCAGGAAATACAGCACGTTTGCTGCAGCACCACACCTGTTAGCATCCAAGCTGTCTAGCACATATCTATGCCTGATGTAGCCATCTCTCAGGTTGACCCAGCAAGTACCTTCTTCATTTTACTCTGTCTCTGGAGAGCTCTTGATGACTGCCCACGACGAGGAGTAAAATCTGTCATTCTGCACTCGGCCCCGGTGCCAGCTAGAGCTATCGTCTGGATGATTGAATTCAATCACTAATGGGCCATTTACTTTAAGGAGCTCATTTTGCAATTCAGAAAGGTATCTTGCCTTCAGAGGGATGATTTTGCCAGGGAATATATCTATAGCTCCTTTTCTGTTCATATGCAGTAGGAACCGTTTCTAGCACTAAAACTAAGCAAGCTCACACAGCCCACTTCTTAAATATTAAATATTAGATAATGTTTGGCCATATTGCCACACATCTAAAATCATTGCAACTGCTATCAGTATTTTTTCATTAATGTTATCAGGACAGTGAAAGCCCATGCCTTTTCTTCTATTTGCTGCCTTCCAGATTGTTGTACCATAAGAATTCTGCAGTTTGTCAGTCTGTCTTTTCTCTCCCTTCTTTTCATTTGTATGTTGGTTTATTTCCATGTTTTCATCTCATTTCCAGAACAAAGGCTTCTTGTATTAAGTGATATCCTTACCATAACTTCATACAGTATTTGGTGCTCTAGAAGGCAGTCCTGACCCTAGGAGGCTTCTATGTGCCTGAACAGTTTGCATTGCTGGTCTGAGTTAAACTTGCTGGCTTCAAATGATTTGGGAACCACCTCAAAGTGACTTTTAGGGACAGCAACAGGTAGCACAGGGCAACAACATTTCAGTCAGCATGGGCAGTGTTGCTTTGACCATGGCCTAAAACATCCCCCTGCTTTTTGTCCTTTTGAAAATTTCTAGCTTAAGTTTTACTCAAGACTGCTATACAAAAACTTTCTCTAAAATGATCCCTCAGCAAGGCTGGGTGCAAATATATGAGAAGGAACAGGGGGAAAAAGGAGAAAAAACAATTCAGTAAAAAGGAAGGAGGAAGAATGGGGAGAAAACCAGTTCATTATGTCTGTGGTTAAGTCACTGGTGGGTTGGAGGGAATGCTGTGCCCTTCCCAGAACTGCTTCTGTATTTTCACGTGAAAGAAATGACATTAGAAGTTATATATCAACAGGCAATGAAATCCAGCATGACCCCCTCTGCCTGCTGAGTGAGTTTGCTGCCCACCAGCTGCAAAAACCTTGCTCACCCTTACAATGTTCCCTCTCCGGTCAGAGCACTTCCTTCCCAGAGGAAACACCGGCCAGGCACCCGGAGCGCTTTCCTGGGGGGAAAAAAAAAAAAAAGAAATAAAAAAAGTGAACCTCATTTTTTAACTTTCTGGATAAGTGTTGTGGGCAAGAGGCTGTTAGGGGAGGAGTGCAGCACAGCACCTTGCTCTGCTGCTCTGCTGGTGGTACAACACAAAGCCCCTGCTCGGTATCAGCCAGAGCCGAGAGACCCAAGAAGGTGAAGGTGAAGGAAAATCCACACTCATGGCTCTGGAGAGGGGATGAGGGAAGAAAGGATTTAAAGACTACACCCTATGTCTAATTTCAGGCATTTGATTTCTTTTTTTAAGACTTGCATCTACTAAATAGCCTGTGATTGACGCGAGTACCACCAGAAAGCAACATATAAAGCAAAATACAAGAGCTATCTCACGGTGAACTATGATCCCTGCATTCTGAAATCTCTTCTTCACAAAAAGGATTACCAGAGGCTTTCCCACATGGTGACAGAAATAGCTTTTCTCCCCCTACCCCGCTTCAGTAAAAATAAATAAATAAACACATTCCCTGGGTATCTGACAGCTTGACTAATTGCAAACAAGTTTCCAAATGAGGAACAGAACAGCAAGATTTTCAATCAGGTCTCTCCACAGTATATCATTTTAATTTGAAATTTATTGGAAATAAATTAGTGTAATTATCCACTGAATCTAGCATACATTGACAGTCAGAGAGATTTTAGGCCAAACGACTAGAATTTGGTATGTTAAAATAGCACTTCCTGTGCAAAGATGGAACACAAGTGAATTTACGTTAATAATCAATAGTGGCCTCAGGTTTAAGCAGCCAGTTTATACGAGTCCCTGATTTCCCTAGGATCCTTCACTGCACATATTCCCTGACTTGTCATTTGGCCACAGCCTTGATCTCAAAAGCACTGACCTTTTTGATACCTAACCTAAGAGTCATGGTTGCAGACTGTGGGTAAGATTAAATCCCACTTTGCTGTCATCTCCACTTGAGAAGTCTAGCCTCAGCCCTGCTACCTGGTTTGCAAACCAGCTGCAGTCCTCGTAATATTTGCATGACACCTGGGAGTGATAAATGCATGCAAAAAAACATTACTGAAGTATCAACCAGCACATCAGGAGCTGATGAGGCACTGAAATGAAATAATGATAGTAGATCACAGCCTTCAGCAAGTTGCTGAGCAGTGACATGTTCCACACCACCTAAACTAGAGAGAGTAGCTCAGGTCAGACAAAACAGATCCTTAAGGGAAAAGGTAGCTGGAGGGTGAGAGGAGCCTGGCTCAGGCTGCAGAGGACTGCTTCGGAAAGGGAACCTTGCAGACACGATCCAGTCCTGCTTCTGCCTAGTAAATCTTGCATTAGGCTCATTCACAAAGCAATTGGGGAGTGACTCTGGTCTCTCCGCATGCATTAAAAATTTCCGGTGAAACCCAAGATGACGGAAGACACCGGTGACTCAGTAGGTGACATTCTCTTTTCTGAGTCAGAGCTGAACAGACACAACAGCACGATGCTGGAGGACATTGCTGCTGGACAAGATGCAATGAGATCAGAAACACAGACAATCCCACACTGCTGCTTTATGAGACCATTTGCCCGGCTATCCTCTTCAGATTCCAACCACAAATTTACATCCTGCAGACTAAAGTCCCCCTTGCAGTTCTACTGCAAATGACATTTCTCATAACTTTCTCTCTAAAAATTTATATAGCAATGCTAAATCATTGCTGTATTTCAGTCTGGAGATGATTGCAACTCTGCACAGGGCGAAGCAATTCCCTTGTGTTTTTTGTAGAGCTTTTGGGACCCCCGAAAGGTAAAAGAAGCTATACGATGTTTAAATTTTATTCTATTAACAATCTTTAGAAACTAACAGAGAAATCAGAATTTGTAATAATTCTGATGATGATAAGATCTTTAGAAAACAAGGCAATATTGCATTTCATCTGAACATAACATTTATCTTGAAAAGCTTTGGAATATTTCATGGCCAAGGAGTCATATAAAAACTATTACTAGATGATAGCTTTGGTGCCGTCAAAGGACCAGACAGGATTAGGACCCTTTTACTCTCCTCTTGCCACTCTTCTGGATACCTGGATATTCTCCACTGGGGAGCTTACTTTCTAAATCCTGGCACTGTGAAGAAGGTGGAGAAGAGGGTAGAACCCACAAGGTGGAGTGGGCATCAGAAATGGAGCAAACACCCTATTAGTTTTCTGATACATTTGGTTTGGGATTCTGGAGGCTAGGCTTAGTTAAGAGACCCCAAACTAATGGAGCCTCTAGGTTTCTGTAAAGCAGGACAGATAATACCAGAGACACTAGTCCTGGTCCCTTGAGTGCAGAGTTCATGGTACATGAAGAATAAATCACTGCAGGCAGCAAGTCGGCAGCTGAGGCTGGCCAGCCTCCAGCACCAGTGAACATCCATCTCTGAGACCCCTTATGCACTTTGACGCTCCATTTCATTATTTGCATCTGTAAGTACAGTATTTGTTTGGCATAGACATAAACCGAATTGTTTTTCTTGTGGGTCTGTGTGGAGTTTGGGGCTGAAAGAGCAACTTTTGTAATCTCCATTGTGGTAAGGATTCCGCTCTCCTGGCAGAATCAATGGGAACTGTGGCTGCAAAGTTGCAGAAAGAAGAATATGAAAATGGGGTGAGAGCAGAAAGAGGCCTCTGGGTGTCCCAGCAGACAACGGGAGCTTAAAGACCTGCACAGCAAAGGGATGTGCCAGCTACAAAGTTTGCATTGAAGATGTCTCCAGGTATTGCAGATACTCTGAAATTACCACCATTACAGAGTGCATGAGCTCTTTCAGATTAAGAGACAATATTGTCCTGTGAAGGATAACAAGCATGTGCTATTGTATATGAAAGAAAAATTAAAGTCTTTAATACAGATAGCCAGAAATGAAGACAGGACAAAGGAAGTTTTTGTTTACAGAACAACCAATGGAAATGGGTGAATACAGTATAAATGAGACCCCTGCTGAATCAGAAATGGCATATCTAGTTTTCTCAGCTGCTCAAGACAGAAAGAAATCAGGTGGGAAAACTACAGAGGACAACAGAAGAGACTGCTATTTGTTCAGGAAGATGAAAGGCATCATGGAAATCAAGTCTCCACTTAGCTGAGAGGCGGGTGGAATAGGAGCAGTGTATAAACCTCAAAGAAGCTCATGATTCAGAAAACAGGCCAAATCCCTCTATGAATTCTTCCCAGACAACAGCATAAATCCAAAGAAGAAAGTGGGTTTTTATTTAATCTGGTAAAAGTTTGGTCCTTGGTCTTTTTCTAAGGAAACAGAAACCCAAAATACTATTCCTCTCAGTATCACAGGTAAATTGCTAATGTTTCTTACATAAATATTTGCTTGGAAGATTTAAGCTCTCGCATCAGAGATGCCATGCCATCTTAAGAACGTGGAATGCTTACTAAAGGCAGAAAAACTGATTGTATTCCAGTATAGTATGTTTGTGGAGAATGAGGAGTGTGGGACTCTATTCTGAGCTCCATAAGAAACTCTCTTTCGTATCCAGGTTTCAAATTGGGTGTGCCTCAATGTCTCCACATAAACTTACCTAGTAAAATTGTTGTGTTTACAAAGTGTTTGCTACAGTTAAGTTTAAAGTACTTCATACAGAAAGGAAAAATTGTTGCCTATAGGAAATAGTTGTAAAACCTTAAGTTTTTCTTTCAAATTTAAAAAATTCAGCTGTAGTGCTAAACACGGCCAGCAGATCATATACAGTACTTTTCAATAACTCACCATAACATTATGTTCCTGTTGATCCATGAATTATAGTTCATAGTTGAAAGTGGATTGTTTGTTAACTGATGATGGCCTGATAACTACAGCTGTGCATTTTTTTCCAGTTACAAAAAATTAAGAACACAGGATTATTATACAAAACCCCAGAAATTTTGTCTGATCTTTATTTCTTGTGCCTCTGATAGGCAAAATTCATGTGATCTCTTGATTGCAGAAAAATGACCGTATGACTTTGAAAATAATTATGTACAGTGTCTTAGACACTGTTTGTTTTTAAATAGCAGACTGTCGATTCTTGTATGTCAAGCCAATGATGGAGAACTCTGTTGTGAAAGAACTGACCTGTCATGAGGCAAGAATTAACTGGCATACTAAAAAGTTATGAAAACCAGAAGTCATTGCTACCAAATCATTATGTAGAACTTCACAGAATTTTTAATGAATCCACCAACCTTAGAGAAATACAAGCTATAGAAAATATTTCCCATGAAGAACGTGGATGAGCTCAAGTTACTTTGCAAATCAGATGTATGCTCATTGTAGAAGTGCCAATGCATCTTCTGTGAAAATGTCTGCTGCTTAAAAACATGCTACAACATCAAACAGACATTTTGGGCAGGAAATTTAAAATACATCTTAGGACACTTCTAAGGCTAACTAGTTAAACATAATATAAATGCACTACTCAAACAGGCTTTGGTCTGGCTTCCAGAGAAAATCCCATTTCTTTTGTAAAAAAAGTGTTTGACTAACAAGATAAAATGCAGACACCCAAATTTAGTTCAGTCATTCAGCTCCTTCAGGATCCGTGCAGCTAAGAGTCTCTGAGTCCTGCATCACCTTGTGGGACCCCCATCAGGAGAGCTTACAGTAGCACAGAAGTAGAAACAGCACACCTGACTGCTTCCAACTGCCATCTCCACAGCCTTTCTGAACGTGTGAGCAGCCATCAGACCCCCTTGAAGCCATCTGAATAATTCACCATTTAGCAGCTTGAGGCACAGGGAGTTGCTGGGGCAGCAGAGCAGCCCAGGCCTCTCCTCCCTCTGCCACCTACACCAGACCCCTGGGCAGCCAGACAGATTGCACTGATGTTCCCGAGAAGGGGTCAGCATACAAGCTACTGCTACAAAGAGGAGGAAAAGGAACAGAAACTACAGCAATTATTACCCTGAACTGTTTGCAGCAGCAGGAACACAAGTCTGATTCTGCAGTGTCTCCCCCCAGCGTCCCGGCTCAGTCCCATCACCCTACCTCTCCTTTTCTTGTGGCAGCAGACACCCAAGCCCAACCCACACATACACATTTGCATACATCCATAAAAAAGGCTTTGGCAAATGTCTCTGTAGCATCTATACGACAGTTATTTTTTATGTTAGGACACAACTACATATTCAGTACTTGTACTCTCACCAGCACTACTCTGACTCTCCAGGCTGAGAGCAACGAAGCAGGCAAACTAGTAAAAGCAAGCACCAGAGCTCCCATGTTCAAATCTAACAGATGTACGTGGAAGGATTTTGGACACTTCCTTCCCTTTGTTAACACAAGCTAACAATAAATAAACCTACTTTACCGTGGAACCTGAACCAACAGTGATAAATCTAATCCACTTACGTTGCAGAATAAAAATAATTGCTGTAATGTCTTTGCTTCTACTGCTTAAAGAAAAAAAATCATGACTTTAAGTGGTTAGTGTAACAGAGGCTTAAGGTCTGTTAATAATTTATATTTCATAGCAAGAGAAAATTGATAACAGATTTTACACGGGTCATGAGGGTATGATCTAACTCTGGCAGTCAGGGTAGTGGATGTGAAAATCATGCACGATCACGTTGGCTGGGAGAGGATGGCTCATGGTGGGCAGCAAAGTGGACTGCTTAAGAGGTAAAGAAACAGCCAGTGGTGGCAAAGAGACAATGTCCCCTGAGCAACAGTCAAAATTAAACAGTCTGTATGAGCAAATATTTCTTTATGGAAGTATTACAGTAATTCCTTCCTGACACAACAGTGAACTCTGGGAGCAGCTGGAACTTGATAGCTTAAAGGATAAAGAAAGATTTTCTTAGTAAACAAAGGACACTTTGGGGTTGACCAGGGATTTTTCTCTAGAAATTTAAGATATTCATAGCTTAGTTGGAGAGAAAAGCGGAAGAGGAGATTCATTATATGAGATGTGCAACATTAACTGGGGGGAGGTTTATTGCATAAACCATCTCCTTTGGGTTACTATCACTATGTATTTTACATTCTTAGTAGACATCCTGCTTGCATTTATGAATATGCCAAAAAAGGTAAATACCTTCAGGCACTCAAATTCAGTCCTGGCAAGCAATGTGGTAGGAGTGCTAAACCTTGATTCCTAGTTCACGGTTGTACCGAAGCAATGGTTAACAGAGCACAAGGACACCAAAGCTACCTCCATATCAGAAGACTGTCCACATACAGAAAAGTATTGATGACAGCACAGAGCTTCCTCTCAACAATATTACCAGGCCAGGAAGTTCTCTCAGTATCCCCACACTGCAGCAGAGTTTGCTATAACCACAACATCCCTGAGATGCAGGATGAGCAGAGGAAGGAGTCAGCAAAGGCTGAATCCCATGAATGCAGGGAAGAGTCTTACTGAGAATCACAGAATTGTAGGGGTTGTAAGAGACCTTCAGAGATCATCTTGTCCAAACCCCCTGCCAAAGCAGGTTCACCTAGAGCAGGTTGGACAGGAATGCACCCAGCTGGGTTTTGAATACCTCCAGAGAAGGAGACTCCACAGCCTCTCTGGGCAGCCTGTTCCAGTGCTCTGATACCCTTAAGGAAGTTTATCCTCATGTTGAGATGGAATTTCCTGTGTTCGAGTTTGCGACCATTGCCCCTTGTCCTGTCGCTGGGCACCACAGAGAAGACCCTGACCCCATCTTCCTGACATCCACCCTTTAGATATTTATAAGCATTGGTGCGATCCCCTCTCAGTCTTCTCCAGGCTAAACAGACCCAGGTCTCTCAGCCTTTCCTCATGAGAGGTGCTCCAGTCCCTTGATCGTCTTTGTAGTACTCCGCTAGACTCTCCCCAGTAGTTTCCTTCTTCTAGTTCCTTTCTTCTAGTTCCCTAGAAGAAGCTGAGTTGGATGGATCAAGGGTCATCTGGAATATAACTACAGAATTTAGCATCCCTGTCCTTTCTTGTATACACTCAGATAAAGTTAATAGGGTTCTTATTGGATGGCATGCTAATCACACATGTAAATTTAACACAAAGCATTGCAACTTTGTGCTTCAGCTCTGTCTCTACACATATTCATGGTGTGGGGAAACAGCCAAATTTCTAATGATGTCACCACAAAGACCCCAGTGATACAATTCAGAAATCGAGCCTTATATCCCAGTAAATCGCTTTGTATCGTGTCCCACCTCTACAGATAGTGTTGTTTTGAAACACACTTACATAAAGAAGATATGTGTTTAACACTGATTATGTTTGGATCACCATGGTTTGAGAGAGAGATGGACAGTTTTGTCCCTACCAAGTGAATGTATAGTGTGTATACTGGATTAAACATATTTGTTGCACTGCTGGTAGCCTCTAGCAAAAAGCCACCCATGATCTGCACCAGCTCAATCACTTAAAAGTACAACATTTTGCTACCTGCAGGGTAACCTCTATTAGCAGGATGCAATGCTACAGTTATTGTGCCTCAGTTTCCCTGAAAGGATTTGCCAGCCAGTCTAATAACTTATAAGGGAGACCTCTTGTAAGGTCAACAAGAAGTTCAAACCCCTCCTAACTTAATAAAGAGATATAGTCAAACACAGGGTAAGAGTTTCTCTGGCTCAGGTGGGCTAGGCTGTCAGATTCTGGAGTGATTTATATCACTGCTGTATTGATTCATTACTTTGAGCCCATTTTGCCCTTCCAGTCCCTGAGCAGCTCTGACCAGTTCTTGACAGCAGCCCCAAGCATGAACACTTCACCAGCATCCCTGTCACTCCTGGTCCCAAAGCACCTGCTAGCCAGCCTGTTTCCACAGTCCTGACACCCACACGCTCAGCAAAGCAAACCCAACAGTGCTTGCTACACTTCATTAACTCTAAACGCACGTACAAAATTCGTTGACAAGACCAGGCCTTTGTCTGAAATGGGGAAAATGAAGCTCTGCAGCCACTTGAGGTGACTAGATATAGCAGTTGAAAACAGAAGATAAGCACCTAGAAAATATTGCAGTCAAACAGCAAAAAGCGATGTGTTAGTGGAGAAAAGTGCACTGCTTTGGGATTTGGGTTAGGGTCTTAACAGTAACAGAATATTTGCGCTCTAGATATTTGCAGCTTACATCCAGCCAGCCCTAGACAAATGTGATGTTGCAGACCTGGAAGCCTCATCGGTAGGTGTGATTATAGCTTGAGCCATGTCACACAATTCCCTCTTGCCCTGAACTAAAAAATTAACCCTGTTACTGCAAGCTGCGAGGGGTCAGCAGTGCCAGCGCTAAAACAGGAAAGCCATTATAAAACACCGAGAGTAGGAAGTGTTTATGAACTATCTCAGTGCAGAGCTACATATATCTAAGATGATTTAACACTACTCAAAACTGAAAAGTTGAAAAAAAACCCTAAGCAAACAAACAAATCAGATCTACTTGAAGTAAATAAACATTGTCAATTTGCTCAAGAGACCATAGGAGGGAAGGGGGAAGAATCAACGTGGGTCAGCCAAAACATTTTGTTCTGTGTGAGGTTTTACAAAACCCTTCCTAAAAATCTGTTTCTAAGGACAATTCTCAAATCTGTCATTTGGCAATACTAAGATGTTTTCTTTTGAAAAGGCTGAAATGGAGCAGATTTTTCTGAAGATAAATTTTCCTCTTTTTTTGTTGTTTTGTTTATGTGAAATGGTTTGCCAAATCCAACAGAATTGATAAATATTTTTGGTCAGCCTGAAATAATTTTCTGGTCAATAAGCTTTTTGATGGAAAAGGGATGCTTGGTTCTACTTTAGATCCTAGCGCTTGACAGGCCTTCTGCGTTTGTATCCAAACCGAAGGCTTGCAGAGCCCTGAAAAAACATCTACCAGAAAGCCACGCCAGGATGCTTTTAGCAACATTCTGAAAAGACGTGGGTTTTATTACATACCAAAGTAGACCAGAAAATAGGAAAACACTGAACTGAGAACTAAGTTCTAGACACAATGTAAATAAGGTCTGATCTTTATTTCATCAGCTCTGTCTCTTACCCAGCTCCTTGTCTACCCTCTGGCTACATTTTACTAGATTTTTAACTCGAAACGAGGTTGAATGCCTTCCAAAAGCACAAAACTCAACCCAGCCAAAACTCCAGCCATCATTGCTCAGCCTTCTTGCTGATACCTTGTTGGCTGGCATTAACTCTTGTTCCAACCTTCTCACCCACTACCAGTGCAAATAAGACTGCATTCATTAAAAAAAATAAATTATAAAAGCCCCACATAGCTCATAAACGTTTTGTCACATCACAGAATTTCACTCAAACTCCGTGTGGATAAGAACAGTTTGTAAAGTGCCCTACATAGGCCATTATTTGGCAGTCCAGAAACTTATTTGTTATTTGTATTTTTGTAATTTCAACACAAGTCGACTTCTCCAAGCGTGACAGCTACTACTGGGTCTCTGTGTACAGACTTGGTGAGAGTGGCAGCTTTCCTATGAGTTTTCCTAATAATAAATGCAACACAGTGGGTGGCCAGTAGCTTTGGATTCTGTGACCTATAATATTTTCTGTCAAGGCATGTGTTATGAGATTGCTTAGCACTTACTTCCTTTGGTTGCTGAGACATATGTATAAAATAAGTACAAATCAGCTAAGTCTGACTGCATTAAAAAAAAAAAAAAAAAAGAAAAGCACTGATGTTAGATTTCTACCACAACCTGTGAAACATGTAAACATGTAACTGCTTTGAATAGCTCCCTATTTCTTTGGCTAGAAATGAAGGAAGAAAAAAAAAAAAAAAAAAAAAAAAAGCAACCCAAAACCTGCAACAGTCTTTCTTTTGTTATCTTTTGACATTTATAATATTACTAGCAACATGGGATTATCACACTTAAATTCTCAACCATGCTCCAGCTATGCTTCTGAAGAGTATCAAAAGGCAGCTCAGAACATCTGAAGATTTACACAGACAGGAGGGAAATAAAGGGCTCTATTCTTCCTTCAGTGTTCATGCTAACTATGCACAGAAATCCCTCATGTATCACCAAGAGCCTCCTGAAAGCACTGAACAAGTGCAAGAAATTTAGATACCATACTTTAGAAAATACATAACAGAACTCAGGGAGCCCCAAAATGCTCCTGAGCTAAAAACATTTTATCCGCTTCCTCGCATTTTCCTGATATTTGTTTTGTTTAGGTTAGTTTAAATATTTTTCATGTTAGCAACTGAAGCGAATGTAAAATTTCATGACCAATCCAAATGGCTGGGGAAAATTCTGTGCTTAAACATGTACCTGTTTTTTTGCACAGCCTCACAAATCTCTTATTAGTGTCAAATATAAGGCAATCTTTGGGGAAGAGAAAGACTAGTGTAGTAGACACATTGTAAAAAAACCCGGGGTTGATGTTAACTTGTAGTAGATTGAGGTGTGTAATGTAACGTGCCCACAATTTAGGAGGTTGTTTTGATAGTGTTTATGCATAATTAACAACTTCGCCTGATGGCAATTCAGTGTGTGAACTTCACTCCTGTTGTGTTCTGAACTGCCCTTTGGAGGCAGTTTTCTTCTCCGTTGGCTAGACAGAGCAGCTAGGGGCTCCAGCATCTAACTTAGGCGTCTAAATAAGTTTGCTGAAGTTAGGTAGTGTGGAGGTCTCATATAGAAACTCTAACCACTCTCTCTTTTATGGGCATTTCCAGGACCACTCATGTTTTCTCTCCTGTTATTCTTGGACTGGAGCATCGCTGAGACCTTGTGCAACCCTGCGTGGGTCAGATTGATACTTCCATCTCTGTTTTACACAGATAGAACTAAGATACTGAGAAGAAAATATTTTATTTGCCTAAAATAACCTTTTCTTTTTTTCTTCTCAGTACCTGATGCAAAGCAGGGCATCCTACTACTGTTTTTCAAGTCCTTATCCTAACAATAGAGGCAAATATTCAAGCACAAATGATCATTGCTAGAGCTGTCCTAAGCCATTTTGTCCTGGGTATGTGTTCATAAGAGATTACATGCACAGGTGAAGAGTTAAGATATCTTAGCCTAATTGATCTCCTACACACTCACTTCAGAGCCTCCTTGTTTACAAGAGAATAAGAAAGATTTATTTAGACCAAAGGTGAGCAGCAGTTATTTAGTGAGTATGGTTGATGTGGTACCAGGGGGAGGGAGTGCACAAGTAAGTATGAACAAAAATAATAATAGCATCTTATTAAAAAGTCATGACATAACTATATTCTAAACACCACCTCTGATCCTTCCAACATGCTAGAAGACTTCTGAAAAACAGGAGCTTTCAAAGAGCAAGTCCCATGATACTTTCCGTTAGCCTTTCTCATAGACATCACCAGGCTACCACCTGCATATCTGTTTATGCCTCTTCCTCTGACATATCAATAAAAATAGATATAGGAGGATGTATCTAGAAGCTAGCCCTGTTTTCAACCCACATATCAGTCCTGATTTCTGTGAGGGTGTTGCCTACTACCTGCCCGTGGAATACTTGTTTCACAGAGTTCAGAGTAATGAATGTTGAACTTTCAGAAGGGATTAGTAAATTACTGATCACTACACATAATAAATTCTGGTTTATTCAGTTCAAGGTCTTAGACACTGTCAGTTTACCCAAGACTCTTCCATCATCAAAACCACAACCTGGATCTTCAAAACAAACTTAGGTGACTTTGGTGAGCAATTAGGAACACAAATTTGAGGCTGTGGCCAAAACACATCTTCTAGAGGTAGAAATTGAGAATGCTTGAGTATATGTCTGCACGGCAAAATGTGGCACTGCCCATATTTAAACGAGAAACAGCATGAATACAGTCGATGGCAAGACTGACTAACTTGGACTCAGCATCATGCTGACTGCGCTTACATGGCTGTCAACTGTCTTCCAGGACTGGCAGAAAAAGCCAATGTTTACCTGCAAATTTTCGTGTAGGTATATCATGCAGTTTTCCCATGACCATTTAGGCAGCAGCAGTGCTAAGATGACACGTCCATTCACAAATTTCTGTTTTCAGTCTTCAGGTGACTATTTATCTTCTAATTCTTATCTTCCTTAAACAGGAACCAAAAACAGAAGGATCCTTTTTCATTCAGTGATGGGCCCTGTTCTTCTGGGAATCAGCATTTACAGGATAAGGCTATATTAGATGAGGGACTGTTCTACTAAATAAAACTTTCTGTCAGTAATTTTTCTTTGCCTGCATTTAAAATAAATGAAATTTTGAATATGTCTGAATTGTTCAGGGATTCTAACATCTGCATACAGGCAACATTTCACAAAAAATTGTGAAATATAGCCTTAATGAAATACTTGAAATACAGTTCACTTCAAATTTAGGCTGGGGTCTAAAACTGAAGCAGAAAGTCTGGATAGATTGTAATGATGGTAAAACAATGTTTGCAGAAGTCTTACTGTCTTCATGGAGATGACCATGAGGCACTGACTTTCTATTTGTCCTTCCATGAGGAAAAAAAAAAGAATTCTGAGCTGCTCATCTTTAGTTCTGTGCACACTTTGTGTAAAGGAGATAGGTAGCTACCACACAGAACAGAGAGCAAGATCTCACTTCATTACTATCCAGAGTACAGACCCTGCATCATACTGCTGCGGTCGCCAGGTACCTTCTCGTTCACTTGTTCTTACTTGATGCTCAGAGCTTTCACTTTGACTCTGATGGAAGTGTTCATATGATCAGATTGTAACTGTCTGCATGAATATACATGAATGTAGCTAAAATATATGTCCAAGATAGGTTATTCTTTGATTCATATGAGCTTCCTGTTTTAAATTACTCACGCATATGCATATTTAGCATAAGTCTAACCATAATTCTATATTTAGAGCAATTCTACAAAAAGCTATGGAAAAAATCAGACAAAATAAATTGACAGACATGTAGGCAAAGAAGACATACTGCCAGATAAGGTGGATCATTAATTAGAAACAAGCCTCAGTAAATAATAAAAAAAATTATTACTCCCCCCATATATGTCTGTAAATTATTGAGCTATTCTGTATTTCTCATGATACAAGCAAAATCTTCTCCAAAAACTACTTCTATTATCCTTATCACCCAGCTTTTCTAAGTCAAAATAATCTGCTACATAGCTTTGTATTGGCAATCATTCCTGGTTGGTACATTTGTTCACCTTCGAGAAGATGACATTATGAAATCTCTTCCCCTGCTTCTTTTCAGGTCAGGCATATTCCAAAAAACAGAGTGTAAATCCATACAGTCACCAAGAATTTTAGTGTCTCTCACTAAGCAATTAAATCTTTGGCAACTGTTGATCATGTAATCACAAACAAGTCAGGCATATGGAAAAAGGTATATCTTTGAGTGAAGTACGCAGGATTTCTGATCGTTCGATACAGATTCTGCGTTCTCACCCATCACACCTGCCAGTTAAATTAATTTAAAATTTACTGAGACAGTTGAAGGGGGGAGGAGGCAAAGTAGTGCTGAAAAGATAATTAATGCAAAGGGGAAGGTTTTTTTGTGGGATTTCAGAAAACAATATCACATTTAAATTATTTTCTTATGTAAATCTATTCTAAATTGTATGGCTAAATGAGAAGATAATTGCTTCCCAAAGAAAATGTCACTTCATATTGAATATTTTATATATATGCCCACAAACAAAATACATTTACATCTGAAGTTAAATACATGATACTGGAACATTTTAGGAATCCAAAGAACAGACTTCCCTGAGTTTGTGTGTAAATCTGAACATCTCTTACATATTTCTTTAATACACGTTCAGCCACCCTAAGCTTTTTGATGGGTAACATGACATTTATAAACATGCAAAGAAAGCAGCTGAAGTGATCTAAACTATGCCTTCATTAAAACCTAGTTGCGTTTAATAGAAAAGACGTAACAACCTTATCATTAAACAGCATCAGCGGTAACCCACTGCTAAATAAATACAAATAAAACTAAAAAGGCAAGCAGGTTTTAAACCATACCTAAGTTTATATCACAGCTCAAGTGCAGACCTAGTGTTTGATATGTCTTCTGGTAGTAGGAACATCATCCTTCAACTAAATGTTAGGTGTTGAATTTGGAAGTGCCTCTCACACAACTTCACCTGCTTGATAGCATCCTAATGAAGATGTGACTTCTGTTTTGTGATTTTATTTCTTCATGCATATATGACATACTATAACAGTAATTCTTGCATTTTAAACACTCTACTTTCCTATTTAAGAGAGTAAAAAAGTGGACAAAAATCATAAACTTTCATGAATTTCTTTCCTTTAGGTTTTCCCCTCCATACAAACTCTCTTTGTAGACTATCTTGCTCTTGGTCTCAAGACTAAATTGAACACCCATACTGCCTCTTCTACTATGAAAATATTTTTCCCTCTTCTCTCCTCTCTGTCTCTGTTCATGCCCCAGCACCAAAATTCTTTGTTCTCCTACTAGAGAGGCACATCCTTAAAGTATCAATTATTCCTGATTATGAGCAAAAACTGGTCAGGATAGTTATTTTCCTCTAAGCTAAATGGTATATGGGCAAACAAATGAGGGATTCTAAAATACAGCAATTCAATAGCAAACATGCAAATTTTTTTAGAGTATGTATCTAGTATGTAAAATCACCAGGTCATCAGCATCTGGCTGAGTATAAAGCCATAAATGTTTCATAAGGGAGAAAAAAAAAGTTTTTTTTTTGAAACAAAAAATAGTTTTATTGAATAGGATGGGAGAGAAGAGAAGAGAAAGGGCAGGGGAGAGGAGAGAGGAGAGGAGGGGAGGGGAGGGGAGAGGAGGGGAGGGGAGGGGAGAGGAGGGGAGAGGAGGGGAGGGGAGGGGAGGGGAGGGGAGGGGAGGGGAGGGGAGAGGAGAGGAGAGGAGAGGAGAGGAGAGGAGAGGAGAGGAGAGGAGAGGAGAGGAGAGGAGAGGAGAGGAGAGGAGAGGAGAGGAGAGGAGAGGAGAGGAGAGGAGAGGAGAGGAGAGGAGAGGAGAGGAGAGGAGAGGAGAGGAGAGGAGAGGAGAGGAGAGGAGAGGAGAGGAGAGGAGAGGAGAGGAGAGGAGAGGAGAGGAGAGGAGAGGAGAGGAGAGGAGAGGAGAGGAGAGGAGACGGGAGAATATTTCCACCTGGAAGAGACCTACAATGACCATCTAGTCCAACTGCCTGACCAATTCAGGGCTGACCAAGTTAAAGTGTTAAGGGCATTAACCAAATGCCTCTCAAACACTGACAGGCTTGGGTCATCAACCACCTCTCTAGGAAGCCTGTTCCAGTGTTTGACCACCCTCTTGGTAAAGAAATGTTTCCTAATGTCCAGTCTAAGCCTCCCTTGGCACAGCTTTGGACCATTCCCACACATCCTATCACTAGATACCAGGGAGAAGAAACCAGCAGCTCCCTCTCTACTTCACCTCCTCAGGAAGCTGTAGAGAGCAATCAGGTCTCCTTTACTCCAAACTAGACAAACCCAGGGTCCTTAGCTCCTCCTTGTAGGACATTCATTCCTGCCCTTTTACCAGCTTTGTTGACCTCATCTGGATGAATTCAAGGACCTTCACGTCCTACTTAAATTGTGGGGCCCAGAACTGCATGCAGTGCTCAAGGTGAGGCTGCACCAGTGCTGAATACAGCAGGATAATCACGTATTTTGACCAGCTGGCCGTGCTGTGTTTGATGCACCCCAGGATGCAGTTTGCCCTCATGGCTGCCAGGGCCCACTGCTGACTCCTGTTAAGCCTGCTGTTGACCAGCACCCCCAGATCCCTTTCTGCAGGGCTGCTCTCCAGCCACTCTTCTCCCAGTTTATACTTGTGCCCAGAATTACTCCACTCTAGGTGCAGAATCTGGCATTTGAACTTGTTAAACTTCATTCTATTAATCATTGCCCAATGCTCCAATCTACCTAGATCCCTCTGCAAGGCCTCTTGTCCCTCAAGAGAGTCAACAGCATCTCCCAGTCTGGTATCATCAACAAACGTGCTAGTGGTGTATTCAACTCCTGCATGCAGATAATTGATAAAAATATTGAACAGAACTGGCCCTAGAATTGAACCTTGAGGAACACCACTGGTGACGGATCACCAGCCAGATGTAGCCCCATTCACTACAACGCTTTGAGCCCTGCTGTCCAGCCAGTTCTTCACCCAGCCCATCTTGTACCTGCTTATCTCACAGTTGGATAACTTATTCAGAGGATACTGTGAGGGACAGTATCAAAAGCCCTACTAAAATCCAGAAAAACTTGATCCACCTCCCTCTCTTCAGCTGACTTTATCATAGAAGGATATCAAGTTAGTTATTGAGTTCTCAGGTATACAGGTAAAAGATGGCTTTGAAATTTGAATTAATTTCACTTATCGGGTATAGAAAGTATGCAATAACAGTCGTACTTGAGTGCTACTGTAGGACTAGGAACCAAGCTTGAACGACAGCAGAAGCCAGGGGTTCATTACGTTAGCAGCTCAGTTTTGTCTATTTTTTGGGTCTCTTGGCTACATCACTATACACTCATACTACATCATTATCACAACTCAAACAGTGTTATTGGACACAGTCCAGTGGGACAACTGATTAATACGTATCTTCCAGACATGTATTTGAACTTGATGTGAAGATAGAAATGGCAATTCCTCCATTTTTGCTACTGGTTTGATCCACTAAACTACTGCGATAATGCTGTGCCTCATTTCCCACTTTAACTTGTATGATTTAAATTTCCAGCCAGTTAAATCATAGAGTCTTTAATATCTAATATTTCTTCTCTATGATGGCACTTATCCCCAACGATCAAGTCACTTCTCTTTCATTGCTGCAATAATGGAACCTGGATGGTGACAAAATGCGTCTCAGACTGAAGCCAGGTCATCATCTGTAGAGTTCAAAGGAGGTCTGCTGTTCAAACAGAACCAAAAATATCCTTAGGTGAGAGCAGGTGATCTGTGATAAACTTAGGAGCCATTTATCTGACCTGTTGACCAAAACTGAGCCTAAACAGAGAATGTTATTGTGATCTTTCAGAGAGATTTTGACTCTCTACCACTCTCTGCCAGAATAAGCCTACTTTTACCTAAATTCAGGAAGATTAGTGCATTTTAGTCAAGAATTGGTGCATCCTGATATCTGTGTAGTCTGTGAAGTACAAGGACAGATAAGCATCTCCTTCTGCTTTATCCTAGCTGGCAGTGATACACGTCTCCCAGGAGCAGTTCATGGGCATCCTTCACCCCCTTGTAAATAACCAGTTCTGAGAGCAAAAAGGATTCATTCTCCATAATTAAGACCTAATTCAATACCCACTGAAATCAATGGAAGTTTTTCCACTGACTTCAGTGTGCTTCAGCCTGAGCCCTGAAACCGACAATCATCTGGTGACATTTGTGTTATATTAACCCAGCCTTTAGGAACTATATTGAGGTCTCCAACTCATTTCACATAAGCCACCAAACAGTAATAATTTTCAGACAGTGTCAACCTGACCCAGATTTGAACTGGCAATCTGGAGCTAGAAAGCACTATAATCCATTACTAGCCCCGTGAACCATCTGGTCACAATATCTCAAGCAACTTATATGGTACTTAGTAGCTGAGTAGTTTACTGAGACTTGTAGGGTAAAAAACAGAATTTGTGTATGCCTGTGCATGCATGCTTTTAAATATAATTAAGAATTTTCTCTCATCAACAGAAGTACTTATAACTGACACTGATTTTCTGTTCACTTTATCTAGAGAAGTGTGCAATTTAAAATTATTTTACAGTTTTTGTATTGGAGTGACAATCAGCAGGAAAAAACATAAGGACCTAAGCTAAAATCCTAATAAAGTCATTGTGACCAACCACAGTCAGGAATATGGTTATTTTTGCAAGAATGTCCAGTGCTGTATGTATGTTTCCTTTGAATACATAAAAACTTAACCAGATACATTCATTTTTACAATTACATATGGAGCATGTTTTATAAACTTTTCCCACTAAGAATTGAGCTTGCTGGTTACACCCAGCATATACTGATTTCTGCCACTGTCTCATGTTTATATTTCACAGAGAAAACAATGGATGCATTCTTCCTCTGTTTTGTACCTTAAACACTTACCTGTATTTAAGTTAAATGAGTGTCAAAGGCTACTGGGTTAAGTGATATTATTTTAAATCCATTTTGCAGATGTGTAAGTGACTAAATGATGCAAGCCAGTGAAAAAGAAGATCCAGAATGAGCTTTGTGAGAGGACATCTTGGACCATAAGTTTGTTCATTAAAGGTCATATTTCAAAAAAGGGTATTTGGTCTTGAAATATCAACAAGAAAGATCTTCATATGATTCAATGTATATACTTACTTATATTTTAATAATCTGCCTGATCTCAAAGCCACACTTCATTTAAGCTATATTTTACACTAGCAGTCAGGGTCAATTTATAGAAGGGAAACTCATTAACAATGTGATAGACATATGAATATAAATGCACCACAAGAAACTCAGACTAGAAAAGCACAGACAGAAAGGCAGGATATTTACTGAAGTCTCATCTTTAAACTGGCTTTTACAAACGTCTTTTACTAGTGTTATAATGACAGTTTAAAATTAAATCTGATGCTGTTTGGCAGTCAGAAGGTTTTACTTAACAGATGAACATGTACCTGCATATTTTACTACAAAAAAAAAATTAAATAAAACATGTGAATTTCCGTCTTATATAAATGAAGCACCTAACCTTTGTCCAGGGTCCTAAGCTCTCCCTCTTGAGTTCTCCAAGT
This sequence comes from Numenius arquata, assembly GCF_964106895.1. Taxonomy (NCBI): domain Eukaryota; kingdom Metazoa; phylum Chordata; class Aves; order Charadriiformes; family Scolopacidae; genus Numenius; species Numenius arquata. The sequence continues at coordinate 42,679,561 of NC_133584.1, forward strand.
AATGCCACAGTACACTGCACCCAGGTTATCCACGAGTAAGTAAGAATAAGCTTCTTGATGTGTCTGACTTACAAAACAGTTCAAGTGCTAATAAACTAACTTTTCTATTCATTTTTTCAGGAAACAGAAACAAGATGTAGGAAATAAATCTCTTGATTTACCCCTTTACCACCTGTAGGTTCGCTTCGTGGCTAATCAAAGGTACTTGATATAGTATGACAGTGTTAGAGCATTGGTGGATAAGGGAAGAGCAACTGACATCATCTACCTGGACTTGTGCAGAACATTTGACACTGCCTGCACAACATCCTTGTCTCTAAATTGGAGACATGGATTTGACCGACAGACCACTTGGTGGTTAAGGAATTTGCTGGATGGCTGCACTCAAAGAGTGTCGATCAACAGCTTGATGACCAGTGACGAGTGGCATTTCTTCAGGGACCGGTGCTTTTTAATATCTTTGTTGGTGACATGGATGTTGGGATTGAGTGCAACCTCAGCAAGTTTGCCAATGACACCAAGCTGTGTTGTGGGGTTGACATGCCTGAGGGACTGGATGCCATCCAGAGGGACCTGGATAGGCTTGAAAAGTGGGGCCGTGAGAACCTCGTGTGGTTCAACAAGGCCAAGTGCAGGGTCTTGCACTGGGTTGGGACAATCCCTGGTATCAGTACAGGCTGGGTGGAGAATGGATTGAGAGCAGCCCTGAGGAGAAGAACTTGGGGGTGTTGATTGATGAGAAGCTCAACATAAGCCAACAATATGTGCTTGCAGTCCAGAAAGCCAACCGCATCCTGGGCTGCATCAAAAGCATGGCCAGCAGGTCAAGGGAGATGATTCTGCCCCTCTACTCCACTCTCGTGAGACCCCACCTGGAGTACTGTGTCCAGCTCTGGAGCCCTTAGCACAGGCAAGACATGGACCTGTTGGAGTAGGTTCAGAGGAGGGCCACAAAAATGATCAAAGGGCTGGAACACCTCTCCTATGAGGACAGGCTGAGAGTTGGGGTTGTTCAGCCTGGAGAAGAGAAGGCTCCAGGGAGACCTTATAGCAGCCTTCCAGTACCTCAGAAGGGGCCTACAGGAGAGATGAGGAGGGACTCTTTATCAGGGTGTGGAGCAATAGGAGGAGGGGTAATGGTTTTAAACTGAAAAAGGATAGATTTAGATTTGATATTAGGAAGCAATTTTTCACCATGAGGGTGGTGAGACGTTGGCACAGGTTGCCGAGAGAAGTTGTGGATGCCCCATCCCTGGAGGTGTTCAAGGCCAGGTTGGATGGGGCTTTGAGCAACGTGGTCTAGTGGGAGGTGTCCCTGCCCATGGCAGGGGGGGTTGGAACTAGAAGATCTTTAAGGTCCTTTCTAACTTTAACCATTCTATGATCCTATGATTCTATGATACTCATCTGCTTACTTTTGCAAGTAGTATCCACAGAAGCCATCTTTCCCAGTTCATTTGTCATCCGTCTTCTGAATATGAAAAGATCCACTACCTACCAAGCAAGGTGAGATCTATAGAGAGAAAAGAAATAGCATTGTAACTACAACAAATGATGGCAAGGGAGAAACATTTTTGCAGACAAGTCATCCTTCAAGACTTGCTGAAGGAAAGAAGCAACCCCAGACTCAGATGGATTCATCCTCTGACTCTCAGGTGGCAGGAGGGTAAAAACTTTGGGTTACATCTCAAGTACCTGTTCATAAAAAGCAAAAAATATTGGAATGTGAGAAAAGATTTAAAGATGTCTTGGCCTCAAAATAGGATGTCATTAGAATGTTTAAGTGCTTCCGAGCCAGACCTCATTTTTAACAGTTTTTAAAGCATAATACATAGTCTTGGTGAAACTACCAAGGTACCAAATAAAATAGCCATACACAGGGATACAGTGGAAAAGAAAAAACATATCTTATTAGATAGTTGCTGAAATGAAAATTCTGCTTAAGTATTCTAAGAGAGCAGTTGATATAGGGAAGCTTCATACTCGATAATCTCATAGATTGTTAATATGCTTCAATTAGCCTTAGTGTGTTTATTTCTTTGATAAGATACGGTAGGATATTAAACAGAATCCCTTTATATTACAGCTTTAAAACATATTTCAAGAATCAAGAGAGGGAGAAAAGCAGCATATTCCTCTTCTTAAGGTTTCTCATTGTTTTAGTACATATATACAAATTCTATATATAGCATTGGGCAAGAACCAAGGTATTTTTCACTATCACTTGCTGTAGTATTTTGTTTTATCTCCATTTTTATTACAAAGGCAAGAATAAGGCACTTCTAATATAAGGCAAGGATAAGCATTATTCATAGGTAGAACATTTTTATTCTACAGATCAGCAAATGCTTTACAAATATTAATGAATTGTTTCACATCCCTACTGAAATACCTTTTTCTGTTGTAGAGCAGAGAAAAGAGGCAGAACAACCTGAGATGTCTCACTAAAGGTCACCCAGCAAGCCAATGCCCTAGCTAGAAATAAAGGCCCTAGGTAACCTGACTACCAGTTATGTATGCTATTCACTAGGCAGGCTTCTGCCAGCGGATTCCGAGAATCAGAGCCCTGAGTTTAGCAGACACTGCCGCTTACTAAGGCCTGACTTCTGTGACATTGCTGTGTCACGCTACTGCTCTGTCCAGTTTCAGAATCATCCAGATACAGTCCAGTTCATGTCAAGGAACCAGATGTGTGTTAAAAGAATATTGCTCCAGCCCTAATTAGCCAAGCTATGAACAAGGACATGCCAGCCTGGGGCCTGCAGAGCACTTGTGTTTCTAGGAATGCTTTGAACCCATATAATTGTTCTTCACTGGTCTCCTCCTCAAAATTTATCTCTTAAGCCACTCTGGATACCTACCACTAGGAAACACCAGACTCCTCAGAAATACATTTCATTTTTGACGCTGACAGTGACGTTGTTCTATTGGAAAAACACACAACCAAAAAGGAAAAGAGGAGAGAGAGGACAAAAGCTGTCTGAAAAGCTCAAGATGTCAGATTTTGTAAATTTTCAGATGTAAGCCTGAAGAATTTACACAAACGTCAGTGGAGTTGGTTGTTTCTGAGTTCTGGTACCAGGATCTCTCTGTTTCTTAAACAGATGAGTTTTTACTTTGGGACCTCTGAGATGGAGCTGAAGTAGTGCTCTGAGGCAGAGCTCAAAACTGGACTGGATGGCAGAGACCAGTCCTGCAAAATCTGCTACAGAGACAGCTGAACAAGAAACCAGGTTACCTGAACAAGCCCGTAAGACTGAAATATGGTGGAAAATTAAATGAGTCTCTGTAAACAGCGGTCCATATCCACATCTAATGTTGGCGAGCGAATGAGGTTGAAAAATTGGAAAAGTTTCTGATTAGAGGTTAGATGATCACAGTGGTCCTTTTCTGGCTTTAATCTTTGACTCTATGAATAAACAATGAGAGCATTTAGAGTGCAGAGGGAAACAGGGAAACCTTACCAGCAGGTGCTCAGTTGGGTTAGCAATAATATTCACTGCTGGATATCCTTGCTGGTCGGGGTCCACTGTTAATTGGATGGTGCTGAGAACACAAGGATGGGCAAGAAATTATCACATTTCCCTTGGAAGCCTGTGGAGGCCTATCACCCATTGCAATTGGGGCACCAGGAAACTTTTAGCAGAGTTGGCAGCCAGGGCTCTCAGTTGACAGCTTCTGTCTTTGAGGGAATTAGTGGAGATGGGTGGGTGCTTTTTTGGGGGTCTGAGGGAAAAAAAGGTGAATGGTATTTTAGGGAAACCTGTGAGAAATGTGTTTTTGCTGTTGATGCTTACTATGCTTGGGGCTGCAGTATATACGCCTATTTATTATAATGCACTTAAAAGATTAAGTAAATTGTATAGCTATACAATTATTAGGCAAAGTTGTTGCACTGGGGATGACTTCTAGGATCCGTGAACGCTGAAATGTAAACCCACTTAAGCATTCACTTGTTTTCACAGGGATCTTTGCTCCTCTTAACAGTGAACTAAAAAATTCTATTTATACAAAGGTGGAGTCCTCTTGCAGGTCCAGTCCTTGCACAGAAATCTCAGTAATGATGAAAGAAATGTACAAGGAGAGGGGAAGCTCTTTCTTTCAAAAAGTTGACTTCATTTGCACATACTTTAAAAAGTAATATGCAGTATTGTCTTTAAGCAGAAGGTATTGGTACGGGATTTCCCTATGTAATCTGCTTGTGCAAGACTGATATTTTATAGGGAAAGCAAAAGACAAAGAGAAGGGTTAAAACAAAAATGGAGTGTATTACATTCCTTTTTTGGCATAAGACTGTAGCCAGATTGAGTCTGTGAGCATCTATTTTTCAAAAAGCCTCCTGCAGTATTGGCCTGAGCGTCCTCTGAACTAGGATACGTACAACGTGTAGAGAAAGAGCAGCATGTGCCTAGCTTTCATATCATCCCTCGTCAAAATAATTTAAAAAGCTATTTTGCAGGATTAAAGGGTTTATTCCAAATAACAATATTAACGAACAGAAGATGCATTTTGATTCTGCCATCATCATTTCAACAAAAGTACGTACCCAAATGAGGTGAAAACACTTTCCTTTGATTCCATCAAAGTCTTTCCTTAGTGTCATATTAACCACTTTATCTTGGGTTTTACGTATCACACTAGCTGAGGTGTAGCTTTCACAGTCAAGCATTGTAATACCTTTGTGATTTTGTCTATGAACAAATGACTGGACACCTTCAGTTGTTAAGGTCAATGTTATGATTAATGAGCATTAAAATCCTCCCAGGAAATGTACTATCCAATTTTGGAACTGAACATTAAAGGACCAGTGTATACAGAGTGTTAACAGAAAAGGAACAAAACTTACACTGCCATCACAGTGGTGCTAGTTGCATTTGTCATGGAATTTTTTTCTTCTTTTACTCACCCCTAATACAACACAGGCAGGGGAGTAACTTCCTGTGGGAAAATAAGGTAGATCCAGTATAGCACATATTTAAGTAGCTTTAGTTTGAGGATTACCCATAGCCTGTTTCCCATAAATGTGTTGAATTTCAGGTTTGAGTTTTATTAAGCAATATATCTCTTATAAGTTCCAATTTATTAAGAAGTAATACATCAAAATATAATAAAATAAAGTCTTAGCTAACAACTATGTGATTACTCAGCTACTTACTGTATTGGATACTTGATTTTATATATATGTAATCATGGGTAGCGCTAGCCAGCTCCGCCAAAAATGCCAATGTATTGAAATTGAAACTTTTCACAGAAGTGTACTAGTTCAGATGAAACTTTCATTGAGGAAGGTTTCTTTGCTCCAGGACAGAATTTCTGATCAAAATGAGAGAGAGAGAGGAAAGAGAATAGCCTAGTGGTTATAACGGCCACGGAAGTCCCTTCAAAAGACCCAAGTCAGGAGTCTGGTTCTCTTGCAGTCCAGGTTACCCACTGGAGCACTCTAATCCCATATCCTCTCTCTCATCTTCAAGAAGTTGTGGGTTTATCTTGTGGAATAAGAAAAGTTCTGAAGTTTCACTAAACCGAAGAGCTGTTTCCCACACTGTCCTATTGCTTCTTTATAATTTTATAAAGAAATCTTTGTAAAATGAAGAGTCCTGAGACCAACAAGGAGTTCAAGTCAAAATAGTTTCATGTATGAAATTAAGTAACCACTTATTAAAATAGTAATTTAGTTGCCAGATAATGATGTATCATAGTCATACACACCTCAATGCATGCCTAATTGTTGAACCTAGTGTACCATGAAGACAGGTATTATAATTCTTATGGTTTTCAGTTGTCCACCATTAATTTAAACACCAAAAATCAGCTAATTAAAATGAAAACTCGTATTATTAACATGCATTATTCCTGTGGCAGATATCAGAATTTAAGTAAAATTATTCTTTTCTCCATTAGGTTATGTCTAGAAAATTCATCACAACTTTCAAAATTCATGTCTTTGTAGAAATTATTTCCCATTACATGTTTTAATTAATATTTTGATATAAAGCTTAATTCTGTAGTTCAGTACAAGACAATTCAAAAAACCAGATTATTTTTCTTTTTCAAGCATGCTGGGAGTTCGCTGCTAGTAGAAAAAAACAAGCTGGGGGAGAAGAGACAAGCAGAGACCTGCCATTTCCCATCTGAAGCCTACAATGGAAATTGACCCCCCCCATGCTGGATAATTGCTAATGAAATGTATTACTCAGCATGTACAAGTTCTTAAAAATAAAACAAACAAACAAAAAAACCCAAACCACAAAACAAAACAAAATCAAAAAGTGAAAAAAAAAAAAAAGGAAAACAAACACCATATTGACACAAAAATAACTTCTCTTTGATTTACATAATCTTCTGGTACATCATTATCACTGCCCTTCACCATATGATTAGTAAATTATAACAACGTCTAATGTTGTCATTAAAAATTACGGCAAAGGACAAGGAATATCAAAGGAAAGCAGAGACATGATTTGATCAGAAAACTGGGAAAGGTAGGGGGTAGGGCTGGGAACATGGGTGACACCAATTATTTTTCTACTGCTATTCCAACTTAGAATTCAGCCAATCAATAAAATAGCTCTAACCACAGAAGTTCATCTCTACATTGAAGACCAGATGTTCATAACGAGTCCCAGGCATGTCTCTAGCTTATACCTCTTTACAGCATCAAATTTATGACTGGGCTTAGTATACTGTTCTTGATACAAACACTGTTTCTCTTTTATCCTGTTGACATATTGAAGGCAGACAATGCTAACTTGTTTCTTTGCCTTAAATAATTAACAGCCCTGGTACAATTTCCAAAAGCATCTTTCAAAACAAAACTATATTTTCTGTGATGGTGCAATTACTAGCCATCAATGAAGAATCTATAGGAAAACTGTATAAAATATTTAAATTGGAATTAAAATTGAAAGAGTAGGCTAGGTATATATTTAGGCTTATGCTTCAATAATTTATTATAATTGCAGTAATGTAGCAGGAGAGCTCCTATTGCAAACATAGCTGTAGAATTACTGCTAGAAAGTAGCAAGAGTTTATGTAATAAATATGTTTCTTAAATACAAATTAAGAAAAAGGAATTGTAAATATTATTTATAGTTTTATGCCCTGGCTCTTATAATGCCGCATTGCAAGCCACGCAACTGAAATCAGATGGTCCAAATGAAAGATGACGATGGTGGTTCCTTTCAGCGAAACGTCATTTATCTCACCATTTTGGGTGAGGTCTCTGCTCGCAGATCCTCGGGAGCTGGGTGAAGCCCAGGGAAAGGTAAGACGAAGTGGCTGTGAGCTCTGGCCTGGAGGCAGCAAAACTACCTGCAGCTCTGCAGCTGTGACCCCCCCCACAGAACATGCCTGCTGTCCCTGTGCTGTGATCTGAACCCAGGACTGCAGATGGAGCCTTGAAGGAGAGCTGGGGCTGCCTGCCTCCTGCACCAGGGAACTGTTGCTGGAGGAATGGAGAGGTCACCCAGCAAGGAGAGCAAGAAGAAACGAAAGGAGCAGGTGAGGAAGGACGGTCAGTAAAGCAGAAACAAAGACCGGGAAACAGAGCTTAACCCTTTCATTTAGCATAAAAGAACATGAACAAAGCTGAATCACTTTTCTCTTCTGGCCAGAAAATCAGATGGAGAACACAACTGTGCTAGGATGACACCAAGTTTCTGGACAAACAATACATGAAAGGTCACGCAGCTCTGGACATGTCTTCACTGAAAAAGCTCTGGTTTTTTATCTCATGTAATGAATGCACACTAGTTGTCCTGAGATATATACATAATGATGCCACAGTACTGGAATTTTAAACACAAACTGTATCCAAATCATACACACACACACAGACGTGGTAAAACTAAATGGACCCTGAGATCTTCCTCAGGTGATGTCAGCTTGAAACTAAACACTGACCACAGGGACAAATTCCATTATTCCAGGAATGGCAGAAGGGCTGTATTTAGGCTGTATTCTGTGTTGAATGCACCAAAATTCATGCTGAAGCCACTTGTTCACTCCGAGGGAGGACGAGTGAGGAGCTGGGGAGAGGCACCATCAGTTGTCAGCAGCCAGTGATTTCAGTGTTCAGTGAGATATGCAGCATTAGAGACCGGCTTGTCTTTATTCAGTCTTCTCATGTCCACCACTGGAGTAATTACTGAAATGAAAGGGGATGTTCTCAAATTCAGAATTTTGCCCAAACTTTGCCAGTTATGATAATTTACTGCACAATCCAGCTTCCATTGAAATCAATAGTCTCCCTATACAGCTGTTACATGGGCACTTCCACACTGTTCAGAGCAAGCTTGTATTTGGTTTGAGTGCCAAGGTTTTGGTAGCAGGGGGTGTCTTCTATAAGAAGATGCCAGAAGCTTCCCCCGTGTCCGACAGAGCGAATGGCAGCCGGCTCCAAAACGGAGCCCCCACTGGCCAAGGCGACACTACTCATCAGCAACGATAGTAGCACCTCTGGGATAAAATATTTAAGAAGGGGCAAAACACTCCTGCACAACAGCAGCCAGAGAGAGGAGTGAGAATATGTGAGAGAAACAACTCTGCAGATACACAACTTCCAGGTCAGTGAAGGGGGAGGAGGCTCCAAGGCGCCAGGGGCCGGAACAGAGATTCCCCTGCAGCCCGTGGTGAAGACCATGGTGAGGCAGTTTGTCCCCCTGATGCCCATGGAAGTCCACGGTGGAGCAGACATCCACATGCAGCCTGTGGAGGACCCCACAGCAGAGCAGGTGGAAGCCCAAAGGAGGCTGTGACTCCATGAGAAGCCCATGCTGGAGCAGGCTTCTGGAAGAACCTGTGGCCCTGTGGAGGCAGGAGTCCACGCTGGAGCAGGTTTGCTGGCAGGACTTGTGACTGCATGGGGGATGCCCACGGGAGCGGTCTGTTCCTGAAGGACTGCAGCCTGTGAAAGGGACCTATGCTGGAGCAGTTCATGAAGAACTAAAGCCTGTGGGAAGGATCTGTGTTGAAGAAGTTCATGGAGGACTATCTCCCATGTGAGGGAACCCACATTGGAGCAGGGGAGTGTGAGGATTCCTCCCCCTGAGGAGGAAGGAGCAGCTTAGACAACGTGTGATGAACATACCAAAACCCCTATTCCCTGTCCCCCCTGCACCACTCAGGGGGAGGAGGTAGAGAAATCAGGAGTGAAATTGAGCCTGGGAAGAAGGGAGGGGTGGGGGGAATGTGTTTTAAAATTTGGTTTTTATTTTCTCATTATCCTACTCTGATTTTATTGGTAATAAATTAATTTTCCCCAAATCAAGTGTGTGCTGCCCATGATGGTAATTGGTGAGTTATCTTTCCCTGTCCTTATCTTGACCCAAAAACCTTTTGTTATATTTTCTCTCCCCTGTCCAGCTAAGGAGGGGAGCGATAGAGTGGATTTGGTGGGCATCCGGCATCCAGCCAGGGTTAACCCACCACAAAGCTAAATAAGGTCTGCAGACCTTTATGAAACCACAGAGAAGGCAACTTACTCAGCTGACTTCTTCCCAGTGCCAAACTGAAGGTCCGAAAACTGAAAAAAATAAAAATAAAAATAGCTGTCCCACAAAATAGCTGTCTTCAAAATAATCCTTACACTCAAACATTTTCAAAACAAAGCAAAATAAATTGCAGAGCAGGAATCCATCATCAGCTCATTCTCACTCTGCAGCTGGATGACTGGCAGCTCTAACTGAGAGCAACCACCTAAAGAAACATCTGTAGACCCAATGCAAGGAAAGCAGCAGGGAGAAGAAAGGGCTCTCCAGAGCAGCTTGGTTTCAGCTCAGCTTGAAGTGACTGTGAGACAGCACCAGGACAGAGTTCAAGCTGGAAAGAGGAGGTCTCAGTTTTCCTTTGGGAGCTCATACTCAGCCTTAGGAAGGAGCACCACTTTCTGTCCGGGACTGAAAAAGTACTTGGTTTCAAATGGTCCCCTAAAGAAACAGTTTACCTGGTCTGTACGTCTGATTCCACCTCCCCTCAGTAACTTGTGAATCATTTTGCCTGCTTAAGCTACCTCTGACACAGTGTTAGAGATATCCTCCCAGCATCAGCATCGCAGCAGTACACAGCCAGGTGGAGGAGACTCAAGCCTGAGTTCCCACAACAGGGAATGGCAGATCTTTTGGACACCAAAGCAGCCAAAGAGACGAAGGAATGCTCCAGCCATAAGAAAGTTCAGTGCTTGTCTCTCCTATTAGCTACCCAACAAGGCAAAAACTAACAGAGCACCACGGAAAACAGCTCTGTGTATTATTTGTTATTGCTGGAGCCTGCGTTTTTTTTCCCAGAAAGCCCTTTGAAGCCTTAGAGCTGGTAAACCTCTCTGCCGTGTAAACCTGACAAAACATCCTGCAAATTCTATAATCCATGATAATTTACTTTCTCTAGCTGGTTGTCCCAAAGCAGGAACTGACATTAAATGCACAGATTTCAAAATTTCACATTAAGCAAGCTTAATCTATATATATTTACACAAAATGTAATGAGTTCCACAGTCCCAAGGGTTACATACTCTATAAACTTAGTTGCAGTAACTATTTATGTTAAGAAGATATCTTCCAGCCAGGACTAGAAATAACTTAGATTCTGTTCAAAACTTCCTAACCTCTAGAAAACAGCTTCATGACCCTGAAGTAGAAAAGGGTTAAAAAGTACAAATACATAAACAAAAATTCCTAAAGTTTCAGAGATTAGCTGAAATTACATTACTCTGAAATCTGTAACTTCTCCCAGCACTTCAGCAGTGCTTCTCCCAGCACAAGTAATAGTGATTGTACTTTAAAGTACTAACTATACTTTTCCAAAATATAGCTTAAAAAAGAAATTCAACATGAAATTGCAAGTTTTCAAACATCTTACCTGGACCTATTTGAGTCAAGCAAAAGAAAAGAATAGCTAGCTATTTTTTCTCTTACTACTTTATATGGCATTATGCAAGAATTATGCATAATTTATATGGCATTATGCAAGAATCCTTAGATTATCATAATTAAGCAATACAGATTATACTTTTGTTTCAGCAATAAATACTTTCACATTTCCATTTGCACCAATGAGTAGCTCAAGCAATATTTATATTCTTTGCACTGTGCCATGTAAAAGCTGTAATGAGAGTGAAACAAATTGTTGGGATCACTTTTTAGAGCAATAAAAGCTGACAATATTACTAAATAAACCCCACAATTTTCTAGTAGCACTTATAGAAATCCAGACCAAAATTTTGAAACACCACTTTGGGTTTTGGGTGCCCAATTTGCACAATTGTAAAGAGACATGAACTGTCAGTCTTGTGGTTTGAAAATGCACTTACTAGATAGATACCACAACCCTGCACATCCAAAAATGGTTATTTAAAACAATGGGAACTACCAATAAACCTGACCCTATACTGCATATTACCTGTACCTAATACTCTAATGTAGAAAACAACAACAACAACAAGTTTTCTGGTGTATTTTATTTATTTAACTGGTAGGCAAAATTGATCATCCCTCTTGCTCATAAACATATTTGACTTTGATTTTTCACTTAAGTAGATGATGGTCTCCTGCACTCTTTTAATAATCTATTCCGAGATGTGATTTTTGGTTGGGATCATTAATATAATGTAAAGACCGGAGCAAAGGTGTTCCCTAACCGAAATGATCCTTTCGACCTGTTTTTCTGAGGCATGTGTTCTAATAATTATGGTTTTGCTCCTGAAAATATACTTGTTCACTTAGCAACAATCTATTACTATTAAACATCTATCAAAAAGGTAATCGAGTTACTTGTATTTTCTTCTCTTTTCCCTTCTTCCTTTTTTCTTCAGTGATCACCTTTGAAAATGGTAGAAAGTGTTACTTTTTTTTTTAACTCAAATGGTCAAGCAAAGTATGCAGTCTTCCAAGAGAAGCTGATTGATAACAAAATCAGGCACTATTCTTTATTTACAGAAAATACATCTCTTTGCCACAACAAAATTAATTCCAAAATAGCAGAGAGATTTTTTCTTGGCTTACAGATTCAGGTCTTTCCAGTCAACCCCTTGCCAAAAGCTTTCCTTTCTCATTTTTTTTCCCAAAGACTAGACTATAAGAGCTTTCTCTCTGTGCCCCTGTTGTGCTTAGCTGCCTCTCTGTCTCACACAAAGCTGGCTTCACATCAGTTCCTTGTCTCTGTATTTTTTACAAAATCATTGAAGAAAAAGATCCAACTGAATGTTCTGGCTCATTGTCCAAATTTCTGTATGGGTAATGGTTTTCTGTCGTTTACCAAAACGGCATTTCATTTTTCCTTTATCTACTCTAAGTAAAAGGTGGTTTTCAAAGGGTAGTTCAATGCATCCACATCCTCTCTCCTCCTCCCCCAATATTAATTTCATCCTTTGCCTTCATAGAAAAAAAATAGCAATTTCCCCTATGGCTTGATGAGAAAGAAAGCCACAATTTCCAGGTGATAGAAATTAAATATGGATATAATTGCATGGTTTTTTTTATATCAGGGCAATTTTACCTCAGCCCAAATTGGTTTTGTGGCTGTCCAAGTCTGCTTCACTGCTTCCCACCCAATTTGCTTTCAACCACCCAGGATGGGCATCTTTCACTGAGCCCCCAAGGAACGTCTATTGTTGCTGTGAATTCTGCTGACTGAGACAGGTCTTACTCATTTTGTTCTAATGGAAAATTCATCTCTGTCACAGGAGTATCCTGCCATCAGTCTGCGCCGAGAACTCACATCGACATCAATGGGAGCTTTCGTGCATTGTGCAGGTAGGGTATCTTCATCATTATTTATTAAACACTAATGGAGTCCCAGACCCAGATCATTAAAAGTTACGGTCGAGATGCAGTCAGTATAAAATTGGTGATTCTTTAGGAGTGGTGGTATTTGCTTTTATTCTCTGTTTCTTTGGTGTGTTTCCACTATATTTAACACGAGAAGTGGGTGGCTTTTTTGTTTCAACACTAGTCTAAGTGTGACAGCGAACTACTGAAACTATAAGGGCAACCAACTAGAAAAAGTGTATTATAATGAGTCTCCTAGAAGATGACCTGCTTTAAAGGTAGAGTCTAGTTAGTCCCATGTTGATATCTGTACTTATTTGATAGAGATAAAAATTTATAATTTGTCATGCAATATCTCATATTTACCCCATTAGGATTATGCAGTATTCTGATCAACCCACCAGTCTTCCAAGACAATCAGAGAGAACCAATGTTTATTTTACTAATCTCATAAAATTTATCCGCCTCATCATTTTGTACAAATCGTGATTTCTTTCTTCTTATTTCCTTCCATTTAAAAAACAAATCAGTCTGTGAAGTTCCTGATTCATCCTCAGTTTTCTGTGCCTTATTTGATCTGCCTTGGTGATCACAGGACCTGACTAAGGTGAAGACGGCAGCTCGGGATGTGGAATTATTTCAAAGACTGTTTAGTCCAGAAATTAGTCTCCTGAAGCACCAAGCTGTTGCAGAGTCTTAGCATATTGCTTGCGATCCAGCCAGATCTACTTTTTCTTGTCCTGTTATTAATGAGGAAAACCAGACCTGTAGCCTTATTTTGTGCTATTGATCACATTTTGCACCACAAATCACTCCTCGTGCACAATCCTTCAGCTGCCTCCTGCAAGGAATTCAGTGAGTACAGAGTGAATTTCTAATCAGCTGCAACTGTTCAGCGCTGCGGCTGGTAATTACGCTACCAGTGCCTGTATCTGCAAGTGTTATACATTTGTATTTGCTTCTTGCTGAGATCACACAGTTGGGAAAGCAATCATGCTCCATTACTCCTGGTTTTGACTCTTGGCCCATATGGCTGCTCACGGACAGTCTTTCAGCGCTTTGCTTCATTTATAGCTAACATGGTTAATGACTCTTTGCTTTCTGCACGTCTCCTGATCTGCTGAAATTTGCAGCTGTTCTTTGTTAGCAGAAGCGTGAAAGCTTTCCCTCTCTTACATTGCAGATTTCTGTTCTACCTAGTGATAACTGGACTGGCACTCTTTTTTGGGGAATGTGAGGAAGGGAAAGATGAAGCAAGTGGTTGCCCTTTTACTACCAGCAATTTTATCTGGGAATGGATTATATGAGAGGTTTCAGTCTGGCTTCAGGGAGTACCACAGTCCTGGGATTGCTTTAGTTAAGGTCACAAATGATTTATCACCAGCTGCTGATTCAAGTTAAATTACAGTACTCCTGCTGATGGATCTTTCTGCTGCTTTCAATACAGTAGATCTTGGAACTTTGCTGAACCACTTGAAGCAATTGCTTAGATTGTGAAGCGCCATCCTGGATCAGTATCGTCCAGAATTGATGGTGTATTATCAGGTTGTAACTTGGCAATTGTGGATCAAGTTCTGCCTCACTGGTCACATTGCTCCTCAGAAAATAATATCCTATAATTCCCTCTCTCTCTTTTTTTTTTTTTTGCTACAGATGTGGACAGAATTCTCTAGCAGCATAATATTAATTTTCACTGCAACACAAACAACATATAGATGTATTTGTCTTTTACAATTTTGCGTCTTGCTGCAGTTTGGACCACATCTGTTTGTTTTACCAAAGTGCGATCTTGGATGGTCACAAATGGTTTGAAACTGAACTGAGATAAAATATAATTGCTTTTGGCAAACCCTCTCTGTCTACTAGGTGGTTCTTTCTAGGCAATCGAAACTATCTGTGCATATCTAAAGTATGCATCTGGAGTGGTCAGAACATTTCCATTAAATGAAATCTCATCAAAATATGCTGCTTCATCAGAGCCAAAACATTTTGCAGAAAACATGTCTGTTTAGGTGAAGTTTTAATCGGGGGGGTATTCAAGATTCATGGCTATTGGTCACTTCTGATGGCAAAGACAGAGAAAGTATGCAGTCCACTTTGAAAACCCAAGATTTTTCATCTCAAACCAATCATTTCAGAAAAACATTCAAGAGGTTCTGGTTTTGTTCCCATGCCAACTGAAAACAATGTTGAAGCCACAAAAGCTGCCATGAAACGGAATTACCATCCTCTGAAAGGGATGTTCAGAAAAGCTGTACCTGCATCACCACATCAGCTGTGTGGTCCTCCTCCACAGAGCACCGTGCATAGGTTATGGTGACTTCAGAAGCTGGAGGGCTGGGACGGCGTGGGGCTCTGACGTGGTAACTGGCAGTTCGTCACTGGTCTTTCACTGGCTGGGAAGTTGTAACCAACAGGAACATCTGCTTTGTGATGAGAGATTCAGGGAAAACCACTTTCCATCCCTGAAAAAGTAATTCCAACTTAGAGAAAAGATAAAAATTCAAAATCTACCATGTTCCAGAAATTAAGATCTGGAAGAAAATTATGTGGTCAATCAGCATGCAGCAGTATTTATAAATTTGAAATATGTTTTTGGTATTCCAGGGATTTTTAACTGCTTACTTAAAGTTTTAAAAATTGTTGTTACAAACTTTTAGGTGAGAGAAATTAGCATATAAAAATGCTTAATCTCTCAAAATCTTTACCAACCTGCACAATTTAGCATCCTTTAGCATTTATTCTTATAGGTTTTTCTGTTTCTTAATCTCAAGGGTAACCCCAGATGAATGCTGTCAAAGAGAAGTAATAGACACTTGTCTCCAGAAGAGGGGTCTAGGCATGACTCATTTCCCCAAGCTCTGGACAAATGGGACTCTTCAGACATGTTTCTGTTTCTGCTGCTCTTCACACAGCCTCTCTTGGTGAGCCTGGCGATCACCCCACGAGACAGACCAACCCTCCCCAGGTCCTGCAGCCCCAAACATGGACTTTGCGAATCTATGGGCCGGGGCCAGGCACCGCAGGGTGCCGGGACCATGCAGCACTGCAGTGCTTCAGGAGCTGCAGCTCCGTGTCTGGAAACCCAGCACCATCTGTTTCAACAGACCTCTGAGATCTTCAGGTTAAGCGCTCACCTTCAAGCAGAGGAGCATGTCTGCTTCCCAGTGTTTTAGGTAGATCTATCTCCTTTAGAGATGGCAGGGAGTGCTTTTAGCAAGGCCACTTCAGCCAGTGAACAAGAGACCTGTGCAGCAGACAAGGGTGGACGCAAACACAGCTTGAACAGCAGAGCTGATTGCTTCCCCAGACCAATGCATGCTCTTGGGGCATGGACATACAGGTGTCCCTTTTCCCCCCATGCTGTGTCAGTTCCCTGTGGGAAACTGAGGCACTTCCCTCGTGGGACACAAAGGGATATTTCGAGAAGGGCAGGAAAACCCCTTAATTCCCATCCTTCCCCTTCCCCAGGCTGGGTAGAAAGTGTGCAGGTGATTTGCTTTGTTGTAAACTGCTCGGTAACAAAAATATCTGTATATCGGATTAAATCACATAAATAATTGCCATTTGGAGTGTGTCACACAAGGCACAGCAACAGGCTGCTCGGGCAAGCAGCTCTTTAAATTTGGTAAAACAAAGATTGCAGAGGAATGGAAAAATATTTTATCTTTACATACATGCCACCCCCACATAGCTGCTGATGGCCACCAAATGCACAGTTCTGCTTTGTATTAGCCGCAGTCTGCAGGGTCAACTGGCTGTTACACATTGGAAAAACATTGCAGATGCCTCATTATAACTCAGTGCATTAACACCATCAGTCTGCCACTAATCTCCAATTATCCTCATTGCTCAGCACCTGATCTTGAAAGGATTAGGAACAGGAAAAACAAACTAAAACAAATTGCACTAAAATATTTAAATGAAATGATCGTGAAATTCATAAGACTATTAAAATATTGCAGGGGAAATACCTTGAATGGATTTTTTAAAATTCTTGCACTGGCTTTATTCTTTACCTCGAATGTTGCACAGTTCTGAAGATCCTCATGTTTTTCTGCGTACAAGGTGCTGCAGAGTCCACGCTTAATTGTAGCTTGTTTGATGCCAATCTCTTCCTTCTTGTACATCCAGAAAATGCTACCCACACCTACTGCACTATGAAACGTAACAAGTGTCAATAGTAATGCGCTACACTTAATAAAAAAGCATTTGTATTCTACTTAAAGAATTTAAGTAAGCATACCTTAAAGAAACACAACGTGCATAGGGGGACAGCCATATTAGGTTTATTCTAAATACTGGATGATTAGCCTAGCTATAGTAATAGTCCAGACTATTTTGGAAATTAAAAGCTCCCTTCTCCCACAACATTTGAAAATCAAAACGTACCAGGTTGAACATGCACTTTCTTTTGTAAAAAAAACCAGAGGATTTAAAACCTGTTAGTGAAACAGCAAGCAACTACTGGATTTTTTTTTTTTTTTGCTACAAGTATGTAGAAATAAACAGCAAATAATTTTCATTCCATGAAATTAACAGCAACCTGACATGAGATGAAGCAACAGGAAGAAACCTATTTATTTGAGATATTCTTTACCCTGCAAGTATGAATTGGTTATTGCAGATATATTTTCCCTATGTACAAACCTTACTTTTACTGCATGATGGGAATAAGTCCATTAATATCTGGCTGCACACAATTAGTCCTGCCAAAGACTGGGAACACAGCTGCACAAGTGTGCACAAGCGTGAAGTATTCAAGCAGAAGATTGCACAACTCTCTTCTTGTTGTTGCAAGATATATCCTGTGTTTCAGCAGCAGACTGAAACTTGTACTCTATGTTACCCTATCGTCCAAAATAGTTAGATTTTTAGTACTGGGTAGATTTGAATGCTTATTTTCACTCCAGACGGTCTGAATTACCCAGTTTGGTGCACAGAACCATAAGCATTTACTAACACATCTGAGAGGGCAGTAAATTGGTCATGGATCTTGGGAACTTTCAAGTCAGCTTTGCTGCCAAAGACAACATATCACATAGTGACACCCTCACATTTCAAACCATAAAAGCATCGGAAGGACGAAAGCCTTACAAAACATCTCCTCAGTTAGCTCACTGGCAGAAACATATGTCACACTTTGGACGTTTTCTTTCCTTCTATTTGCTCCCCCCATTCTAATTCATAGTTTTCCCCTTCAGTCTCCGATATGATAGTCTTGCTCACTGGCTAAGTCTAGCCTGATAACAAACAGTCCAAGACTGTTACCCAGAGTACTGATTTTACTGCTACAGCCAAAGAATATATTTTATTTTTACATTGAGCGGTCCTTTCTGCCCTCAGTCTTTCCTATTTGCTGCCTTGCTCTGGTTTTACACTCTATTGTTCTATTGTTATTATTGCATTGCCTAAAACTACTGCAGAGAGCACAATATTCCCTGTTCTAATGCCTCATCTTTACAAAGTTTCCTACTGGAATATGTAGGTGAGATTTTTCAGAAGCATTTAACATTGACAGTTTCTTTGGCATCATAAACTGAAAAAAATATTTTTTATATTTTAAATCTTAGCTATGTACTTATGGGCATCAATTGATCAAATCTGGTTTTTGTCTTCTTTCTTGCATTTTGATACTCAAGTTAGGCACTCTGCCAATAATGACTTGGCTAGCTTATTTATATAAATGACTTCTTATACATTTCTCAAAGCCATTTACAAAGGCATCAAGCATTACCATGGTCTCTGCAGATGTGGAAATGAGCTGGTAAGAGCTGACTTTGTTGCACGGTGCCTGAGTAGGAGACTATTGCCAGTCTAGTACTTTAACAACTTTTGATCTTAATTTGTAAAAGTCTTTCCCAGGATCTGGGTATGTCAAGAAAAACAAAAATCAATGAGACTTTCTCCAGTTTGAGAAGAGCATAACCAGTGTATTCGTGGGGGCTAGGTGAGCAGACTAATTTTCTGGAAAAAACCTAATCACTGAAATGTCCAGTGGAAATAAAGTCCACATAGGATGTATAAAATTATTAAAGAAACACATATAATTATAACTTTCATTATAACCATAGCTGTTCCTCTAAACAAAATAAAATCTCAAACTGGGAAGTCTACAAAGCTCTGAGAAAAATTCTGGAAGCAAATTAATCAAATTCCCATTCTGCTGCAAGTCAAGCCTCTCCTGCTGAATCTTCCATCTAAACACTATTTAAACCTCATTGTTTTACAGGCTTGGGAGAGTGGTCTTTGGGTTTGGAGTCAGAGTTTTGTTTCGCTTTTGGATTTTTGTTTGGGGTTTTTATGTAGGGTTTTTTTCTATTTGGACCAAGACAGGTCCCTGACGAAACTGGCTCCACGTTGTACCTGGTGAAGTTCCTTAAGCGTCTCACCCAACTGCTCTTCTAAAATTCTTTTTAGGCTGCAGAATTACTTGCTATGTAAAATGTGTGCCAGCCTTTTTGCTCCACGTGATTTGTACTCACATCAATTTGCTTCTGACAGTTGGATGTTTCAGTACCACAGCTGCCTGTTTTAGCAAACTTCACCCATGACATTTTAATTCTAATATTTTGGGCACTAATTCATATAGCACCGGAAATATCAGTATGCTGACAATAGAGCCCATCACAAACAGCAGATGGGGAGGGGCGAAAGGTGTGAGAGAACTTTCACAGCGATGGGAAATGGCATTGAAGAGGAGATTGCATATTAAGTTGCTGAGAGAGAAGTTGGGGTGCAGTGTAGGAGCCCAAAGAGCCCCCGACATAGCTCTAAGGATGTATAGACTGCCAATTTCTGAGTGCTCTGGCAGACATCTAGGATCTGCTGCTATCACCGTCCACAAGCACTGAGGGGAAATTCTAATTTGTGACCCAGCTCACCTGGGTTTGCAGCTTGACCTGCTTGCAGCTACCCAGGGCAGCGCAGCCCTTTGGGAAGTCATCGTGTGCCTGGCTTGAAAACCAGCAGCCCTGCAGCACTAGCAGAGACAGCATGGCTTTAACAGCTTCTTTCTCAGAGATGAGGGCCAGGGAAGATTGCTTGATCTGAACTCCTGGGACCTCCAGCCTGTAATTAGCCTGATTTGCTGCCTTAAGCTTTCTCCCCGCGTATTCCCAACTAGTGAGGCTAATTAAAGCTCCTGAGCATGGGAAGTTTCTGACTGGCCTGCAATGCTTACTGCAGCTTCCATGTACCCACCCAGCCCTACAAACACTGGGGTAAGAAAAGACGCCTATGGAAAGACCCTCCTAATTCGGCAGGGTCAGCAGCAGGTTCTCCTCCCTTCAGCCCATCTAAACATCATAGAATGGAGGTAAAAAGCACAGCAGAAATGAGACCTACAAGGAAGTGACCCAACTACCAAAATGTACAGTTGCTGTGATTGCAGATTGGATAGGTTTTTGCTTGGTATCCTCCACTCAATATGACACGTTTTGTCTATGTATGTACAGGGTCGCATGAACAGAAGGGGGCAGTGCCTGTTGTCCCCAGCTGCCACCATGGGCTTGTGTGGCTCACCCAGCTGGAAGAAGTTAAGCACCACTGTCCTACACAGAAAGCATAGGAAAAACCCATCTGAGAAGCAGTTTTCCATGGTCTTCTCAGTACACTTAGTAAAAATAATTATGGTAGAAGCATGAGACCTGGAACTAAGCAACACTTCACTCCCTTCTCCCAGATACTTTCCCGTTTGGGATCTTAACTTAAAGCCCAAAGCACCACAGGGCAGGCACTGCTTTAGGGTGATTCTAGTATCGTAATAGTGCTAACGGCTCAGAAATGAATAGCATAAATGAATAGCATATGCCCGGTTGGATAAGTCTGGCCAAACAGCTTTGAACATCAAACTACCTGACCCTTGACACTAGACAGGTTGATTTATTATACTGTTAGCCCCCCTGACAACATGCACTGTGGGCTTGGCACTGTCTGGTCATTTTTCAAGCTCTTTGCACATTACTGGCACCTATATTCTCTAACACATTACATCAGACAGCTCAGCTACAGAATGCTAAAAGCCCCTCTCTTCCCCCATCACTCCCTCCTTCCCTCTCTCCCTGCATCACTCCCTCCTCCCTCTCTGTTTTTTCAAGTAGTGAATGAATATGTGAATCTAATGCAAGATAGGACTTTAATGTTTGTACCAGCAGAAAGAATAAATATGCATGATGTGGGTAAGGTCAAAAGGATAGAGTAGAGGGTGTTACGATATTAATGTGTTTGCAATGATGCTTATTAAGTGATGTCCAATTACCCATAAAAGATGTTCCCTGATCCAGGAAACTCACAGTTTCATAAAAAGTCATACTTCTGTGTACCAGGGAATAATCCAAGCCAGGGGACAATCCAAGAACAGATTTGTTCTTGGAGTCACAATATCCCTTACATTTCAAAGGGTTAAAAAATGCTACTGTTCTGTAGGGGTAAGGAACTACATTTCATCAATGGCCACAGCAAGAAGCACCAAGCTGGGAGACCCCAAGGACAAAAAGGCTTACCTCTATAGCAAGAATGAACAGCTTATAGCTCTTGAACTATATGCATCTTGTAAATGTGGTTTTAGTATTCATCATATGAGTCATATTAACATCCTACACCACATGCAGGGCTGGCACAGGGACTGCTGAAGAATATGAGTCCACAGCTGTAGGAGGAAATAAGTCAGTTGCAGCTGTAAAGACAACCATCATCAGACCATCCTCCAACTCGTTTTCACAAGACCAGGCCAACTGCACACCACAACAGAGTGGTTCCTCCTGTAGCCACTGTTTAGGCAACGGACCAGCCCAGAGGTCACTTGCTCTCCTTGCTCTCTGAAGCAGACTTTGCATCAGCCACTTGACCAAACATTGACTGAAATTCTGGCCACTACGTGCTACAAAAAAGACACAAATCTTGGTGTGGTCCTGTACAAGGTATGCAACTCACTTTAGGAAGTCATTGCCAAAAGATTGTTCTATGATACCAGCGGGAACTTCAGCATCCTTGTAAGAGTGAAAAAGAAAAAAGAACCACCCTCAGTCTGACAACACTAAAATTAGAAAGAGGGAATTGCATAGAAATAAAGAAGTCCACGGAAGGCCAAAAACAACCAGCTAAAGGATAAATGTTTGTAAACAACAAAGGAGACTGTTTTAAGACATCACAGTGAAAGCACACTATGCAGCAAAAAGATTTTAATTCCTTTTCCCTCTGCCCCACACATTTACATATCACAGAAGAGTGGTAAGACGACATCCCATTGAAAATAGAAGTTTTGTCTAAATAAGGAAAATAGGAAATAGAATAAACTAGAAATGTAAATTTAAACAGGATACAGCCTGGTAAAAGCATAAGGAGTATGAAAAAACACCTCTTTCCCAACACAGAAGTAGAAAGCTTGCCAGTGGTCACCCAGTGGTGATCGAAGTGTCAAGGCAAGTGGGCTGTCGGGTGAACTGCAACACTGACAAATGCAAAATCAGCAGCATGGGAAAAACAGCACCAATATTGTATATACAAACGATTGCTGCTCAGGAACATGGCGTAAGAATGGCCTTTCTGAGTCAGGTCCATCTAGTCTAATATTCTGCCTGACTGAGGCCAATAGCAGTAGTCTAGAGAGAAGTATGAAAAGGCAGTTAATGGTCCTTTCCCAGAATACTCTCCCAGCTCCTGACAGTCTGTGATGCATGAGTCTCCTGAACCAGCAACGTTCCCTCTCCATTATTTAATAGCCACTGATTAATTGTTCTTTCATGAATTTGTTTAATTATTTTTTTAATCCATGTAAATTTGGGATATTTGTACTATGATATAGTAACAAGTTCCTCAGTGAAATACTACATTTTATGAGAAGAAATTAGGATAGTTCTCTGAAAATGACAGCTCAGTGGCCAGCAGTCATCAAATGAAGAAGCTGCTATTAAAAAGGGGAACTCATTGGAAAGATGTAGCAAGCAAAACAGGAAACATCATAAAGGCACTGTGCTGTGTGATGTGCCTGCATTTTGATCACTGGACCCAATATTGGTCATCCCAAGAAAGATAAGGTGAAGCCTGTAAAAGAAGAGTGTAGGGCGACAGAAAGATAACCATATGGGAAGTCTTTCATAGAAGGATATTTTAAATAAAAAAATACTTCAGCTTGTAAGAGAAGTGAGGAAGGAATGATGTGATAGAAATATATCAGAACAGTTTGAAAAGGGAAGAATTCAAATGTAGGACTGAGAAACATCTCTTTGGTTTCCATAATTCTTCATTTTTTTCTTTTCCTGATAACAACCATAGAGATTGGGGTATTTTTTTAGACTTTTCAAGAAAAGCTGGAATAAGAGAAGGACAAAACTGCAAGTAATTATCCCTGACGTTTCAAGTTCTACTGCAGGACTTGGGAAAAGTGGAAAGGAATCCTAGCTGTACTTTATTCTATTCCAGAAAGCTCACAGTGAGACAAAGGGCTTTATTAACATGGATTTTAAAGATCTTTTATCATAGAATCATAGGATCATAGAATGGTTAGAGTTCAAAGGGACCTTAAAGATCATCTAGTTCCAAACCCCCTGCCACTAGAGCAGGTTGCTCAAAGCCCCATCCAGCCTGGTCTGGAACACTTCCAGTGATGGGGCATCCACAACTTCCCTGGGCAACCTGTTCCAGTGTCTCACCACCCTCATAGTGAAAAATTTCTTCCTAATATCTAGTCTAAATCTCCCCTCTTTCAGTTTAAAACCATTACCCCTCATCCTATCACTACACTTCCTCCCCATCTTTCCTGTACTCCTCCTTTAGGTACTGGAAGACCACTATAAGATTTAACAAATCTCCATGCCTCACTAGGGGAATGTGCCTTCTGATTTGAAAGTTCTTGTCCCAGACAGGAACAGCCCCACAGTACTTCTAACCCAGCAGTGTATACAAAAGTATTTTGCTTTTTCATTATATTTTTTACTCCCATAATAGCCAAGCAAAGTGCTCTAACTGGAAAAAAAATTACCTGTTTTGCTTGAAACTTGGGTACCTTGATTGTATTTGGAGATTCATAGCATGAATCAAACCAGACGAACCACAGGGTACCATCTAAGGCATGGCAGGGAAGCCAATAATTCCATTATTTATGCAGCACAAGAATCGCTATATGCCTGAAACAACAGAGTTGAAACTATTTACTGAAATCCTTATGAAATACCCACTTACTTTGTTTAAAAATACAGCATTCACCCAGTTCATGAACTTTTATAAAACGTCATTTTGTTTCTTCATGAACAAAGTAAATTGTCTGGCTAATCTAAAATTCTTCTGAGGTTTGAGTGTATTTGCACTACATGGAAGTAATAATACCATAAAAAGTTACGCACGCTAAGATATAGAAAACATGATGAACAGACATGATAGAAAGCATAGACATGTTTTCAGAAAAAAATGAACATCCAAGCTTTTATCATTTAGGGACAAAAGCACTGAGGAAGAGATTCACAACTGTGGATTTTGGTGTATTTGTGGGGACAAAAAAGGATTATGTAAGTATCTTATCCCCTTTTAATAAGAAAGACTCTTAACTAATGGTAAGGGCCACATTTTAGAAAGCAAAGCAAATCCAGTCCTTGTTGGGACTGGATGTAGTAACACTCTGCATAACCTGCTCTTTAGCCCTTGTAAACATGTGCTGGTTCGTTAACCCCATTCTATTGACGGTGGTCCTTATGTCCTTGGAGCACTGATTTCTACTGGCTATTTCATCCCTTTGCACATATTGCTCTGGTCACTCTGTGCTGTTGAGTTCCCTGTTTTGCCCTTCAGCTACTCTCTTT
Organism: Numenius arquata; assembly: GCF_964106895.1. Lineage (NCBI taxonomy): Eukaryota > Metazoa > Chordata > Aves > Charadriiformes > Scolopacidae > Numenius > Numenius arquata. Next base: position 42,704,117 of record NC_133584.1, read on the forward strand.
TACAGTTTTCCACAGGTACTTCATAGTAGCTGACACTTAATAACCTGGAGCTCATGCATCTTTCCTGTACATTTTCTCTTCCCTAGTTCCATCTCCGTGATAATACCTTGTATAGAATAGAATAGAATAGAATAGAATAGAATAGAATAGAATAGAATAGAAGGGATCTAAAATTACCATCTAGTTCAACTGCAACTTTGTTCTTCTTCGGGATCTGTCATGAATAAGCAACATCCAAATCATATTACTACTTCTCTTCCTAGTCAGATTCAACTCCAGCCCATGAATGGTGCTTAGAACCGCCTCCATCTTTGATATTTCTGGCAACCTCATCATCCCTGCCAGCCCACCTAGAATATTAGCAGTCTTTCCTCCTATAAATACTGACACATTTTCCTCCCCCAAAAGATCCTTTGTAATTCTGCCCCTGCTGGTATGATAAACCTTCACCTTAGTCCATTTGTACATGTGCACACAGATCTTCCTGGGCAATGTCACTTTTGAGAGCCTACTGCCTGTCTTCACTTTCAGCTGCAGTTTTCCATACTGCCCAGACATAGAGTACTTTACTTCCCTCATACCTTTACTGCCATGTTTCCTCTCTGTAAGCTGATTTCTGCCATAATGATCATAAGCAGCAACTTTAGAACTATATGAAAGTATTGCTAAAATCTCAGGGTTTTGCTATGTTCTTCCAAAGAGTAGTTCAAAGCATAAACTCTTCAGGACAGAACTTATCTTTGTGTGTACTGGACAGATAAAGCACTGCCTACGACAGTGATTGATAGTAATAGTAGTAGTAATAATAATAATGATAGTAATGAGAAAGATTTATGAGAACTCCATTTATACCTCTACAGCTCTGATAGGCATATTTTGAAAATGTTTCATTAGTTTTATCTGGTCTTACCTTTGTTTGGGAATGGCTTCAAGCTGCAACAGGGTAGGTTTAGACTGGACATTAGGAAGAAATTCTTCACAGTAAGAGTGATCAGACACTGGAACAGGCTGCCCAGGGAGGTGGTTGAGTCACCATCCTTGGATGAGTGTAAGAGTCACTTAGATGTGGTGTTGGGGGATATGGTGTAGGGGAGAACTTTGTAGAGTAGGGTAGATGGTTGGACTCAATGATCCCAAGGGTCTTTTCCAACCTGAATGATTCTATGATTCTATGATTCGGTGGATATTTTAAAATAGCTAGTTAGCATTTCTCGTTTCTATAAACTGAACCATGTTCTTCTGAATGTGTTATGCAGTTGTGGATCCTGCATTTTCTGTGTGACAGATTCTTTCAAAGACTTTGTACAGAGCTCAGTTCTCCAACAGAGTATCTGCTGCCCTGGTTTCCTAGAGGACACCCTCTTGATCCTTTGGGAAGAGAAAAGAGGTTGGAAAATTGAAAAAGGAAATACCCATATAAAACTTTTCTATGAGTTAAAGACTTTCTGAAACACCTCTATAATCCAGCTGTCCTCTACACAAACTAATATTTATAGAAGAATTAGCTAAACTGTAGCATTACCATGATGTAGTAAGACAAAATGTTTATGTATTTAAAGAAAATTGTCTTCAATGGGAATTTGGTATTAAAGAGGTGTGTTTCTGAATCATTGCCATAGCAAAGTACAAAGCACTGGGGAGGAGTATATAAACAAAAGGGGTTTTGCTGTCCTTGCTAACTTAAGTTGTGAATGTATTTGGAACCACTCTTTTAAAAGAGTGCAATATGGTCAGGAAAATATGTAAGGAAACATTTGATTCATGTCAGATCAGGATGTGACTCTAAGAAGACGTGAATGTTGTGTATCATGAGTGATGTGTATCATGTGATTGATGGATGATTGTGACTCTAACAATCCAGTGTATCCTGTCTCTCTTCCCCAAAGGCTACTAATAACATTAACACAATGGTGCTCCTTACTCCTGTCTCATGATGCTTTTCAAAATGATAAAGATTTGTGTTCACCAAAGAGTTTGACTTTTCATTAACTGTCAATAGGCTGAAGGTCCTTCCCATGTTTATAAAGGTTAGATGTTCCCCGTGTGTTTGTGGCAAGCTACAACTAATTTTTTTGCTTCACTTTTACATTTCCTTTAGCTGCTGTTACTTGGGAACTGAAAGAAAAAAAATTAAAATCTACTGCAGATGAGACCCAAATGGCAGCTTTGAACACCGGCTGTCATTGCGTTATTCATGTGCTAACATTACAGCAAAGCAAGAAGAGTACAAAGAGAATACATGTCGCCCAACGTCCATTAAATAAGTCTCTAAACTTTCTATACATATGGCTAAAGCATATCTTAAACTGTGATGCCCCAAAATGCCTCCTAACCTATCAGTATAGTATTTCATCCTGACCGTGTGCGTTACAACAGGATGGGGATGGTCACCATCCCTTTGCATGTCTCAACAGAAACTCAGGTGTCTAAGTTGGAAACAATCTGTGGTCCATCAAGGAAAGAAAAGTGTATCCAGCACATATTTTAGAGAAAGACAGAGATAATCAGCTCCCTGAAGTTATTTCTAACAATAATTATGAAAAGAATACCAGAGAGTCGAGACTTTGGAAACCTGAAAAGTCTGAAGTTCCATCAGATACTAACGTATGCTAGTAATGTATGCCTATGGTACTTAGCATCAGAACAGACATTGCTGTAAATTGTGCTAAATTATATCAAATGCTTTAAGAACTGATCCAAAAAGTAGAGAGATTAGTATTTCCTTCTGAAACTTTTGTCAGTGATTTCTCACATTATATAGCAATCTCTGTTTCTCTCTCTCTCCCTCCAATATAGCCAGCCTTTTTCTTTTTAAAGAAATCACTAGTTGTATTTATCCTACTTGTCATATAAAAGCAAGACAATATTGCATTAAGTCACCAACAAAGAAATAGATAGAAAAGTAATGATGACCAGAATGGAGCCTACTATTTTTCAAAATAATTACAATGCTCTCTCTTGTTTTCAAGCAAAGAAGAGGTAACATATATGGATTTCAGTATCATATGGGAAATTGTTCTTCAAATTGAAATATGTATGGATTGCTGTGAAGTCTGTAAAGTTGGTCAACACAGTGATTTGGCTTCACCTGCATTTTCTTCCAGGTTCATTTGAAAGGGATGTTACCAAGCCAAAGAGAGAGAGAGAAATAGCAGAATTTGCTATGGGTAAATTTATTTAGTAAGACAGATCCTATTTAATATCTTCATTAATGACTTTTTGAGGGGAAAAAAAGGAGGACACTGGTCACAAAATTTGCCGATTAAACAAAGATAACAGTCACCATTGAAGCAGAAGAGGACAGGGAGTGATGGATGACCCTGGAATAATAAAAAAGCAGAACAAAATGTAAAAGACTAATGACAATAACTTTTGCCGTTAGCCCATCAGCTGGATGCGGTGAAGAAAGAGCAGGGTAGTGATATATTGTCTGATCACAGAAGTATGAACCATCAGACTATGTGTCTCCGTCACTTGCAGTCTACCAGCAGATGATGTGTAAGGCCTGATGTCCACGTTCCCTCTCGTACCCCAGTCGGCAGCTCACAAGCCCTGCCAGCTGCAAACCGACCGCGGCAGCCCAGTGGAAGCGCATGGAGAGACCACCCAGGTACTGCACCGTGCTGCACAGCACTCTTCAGAAGCACAGAGAGATACAGGATATGAATTCTCTCATGCAAGTTAAAACTGAAACGAAGGCTTTGCTCCCTTGGAAAGCACTGCAAGTATAAGGCTACTGCTCATAGAGCATGACGAGGATGAAGTACCTGAAAACTGTGTTTGTAGATGTCTGTTCTCAGGTAAGGACTATGACCTGCTGATAGCAGCATGGCCTGGAGATGCCTGTCCTATGTTTTGCGGCACTCCACCTTTCACACTATCTTGGATGTTGCATGAGACGAATGTATACAAGCAGACTCTGTGCTGACCAGTGCCTGAGGCAGTACACCCTCCCTGCAGTGGGACTATGAGATGGGCATTCAATTGATCATCAGGAATCACTGAGTCCAGGAAGAATTATCATCTCAAGCTCAATTGTATCAATGGCAGACCTAAGTTGGCAGTATACAGACTTATTTAGAGTTCTCTCTCTGCCATGAGCTCCACAGTACCTGCGAAATCCAATTTATACCACTTTCCAGGATAACCTCCTCATTACCAGAGATAACAGAGATTGATGGTATTGTTCCAAGGGTGTCAAACAGGTTTTGAACTTATTAAGAAGTTGAAAAGAATGAGTATGGCAGAATTTGAGACAATTGATGTCGGGATATTACATGTTTCTACAGTATTACACAGAGGCTTTCCTCACCAAATGTGGGAGAGCTTATTTATTCCTGGTATACAACATATCAGAAGACAAAATACATCCTTTAGTGTATTTGATGATATTTATTTGACTGATGAACTGATAGCTGGGTCATAGTTTTTAATATCAAAATAATTTCAAAAATCTATAATTTCTAGTTTATCTGAAATTGGAAATATAGAGCTCATTTGTCATTTGCTAATCTAACTTTCTGTTGCTGTCACTGTACAGAAAAGGCATATGGTCCAAAAAAAGAACAGTAAGCACCCATTTTAAGGTCTCTGCAAAGGAGATGCAAAAGGTGTAATTTAAGTTGGTGTAAACCATTGAGATCGCTTTTCAGGAGGAAACCTCTTGTTCAAGGCTTTGCTTTCTACCTTCAGTTTTGCAAAGGAATAGGATTCTTCAGTAGCTAAAGAGAATCCTGGCCCTTCTATCCAAAAATGAGTCCTCAGAGGTGGCAGTCTTCAGAGACAAAGATGCAGAGAAAAACAATGTTGTCTTAGAACATGTAGATTTTCAAGGACACACCGACTACTATTCACAAGGTTTCACACCTGTCACTGTGGTTTGGTAATAAAAAGAATGGGCTTCTATAGCAGTCTGCCAGATCATTTCACATGTATATTGAGTGAGGAGGGTAAAGAGAGCCCCCACCTAAGTAATTGGTTTTGAAATTCTCCTTTAAGACTGTAGGTTTCATAATCCATAACAATACTCCAGCACATGTAACAATTACATTTACTAAAGTTCATGGAGACAGTTTCCAACTTTTTGTTTGTTTGTTTGTTTGTTTCAATGTAGAGCAGAAAAAAAAAAAAAAAACCTGGAACATTTTGCAGAAATCTCATTCCAATAAAAGAGTTCTTGGCCTTGGGATAGACTTTCTGTTCTTGTGGCCCAGGACACCCCCTCCTGAATGGCCAGTGGGCATTCAACCACCACAGCCTCCATGGAGTCCAACATCCAAGACCTTGTGCTATCAAACCATCTCTAACTGAACTTTTTGAAGAACAAATACGTAGTTATTCATTGAAAATGAAACAGCATTGACAAGAAAGATTTGGATGTTCCACCTGGAAAACCCAGAGATCCTTCAGAGGCATGTTCCTCTGTGGAAATATTGTTCTAATTATCTCATAGTGAGGTGGCATTACCCAAAACAACTTTTGAATGTGCATTTTTTTCCCTTCCAGCATCAGCGATAGAGCAGATGATTAGATTAGGCTAGATTTTAACCAAATAAATGGTAACCATCTTACTGATGAGATGTCAGTCTTAGGTAGGAGGATTTTTACTCAGTTTTGAAATATACTATTTACTTTGACAGTCAGTCTCAGATGTCACTCAAAATCCTAGACTGGGAGTGGCAGTGGAATTTTAATTTATTTTTGAGGTATGCCACAGCTACCCTTATCAGAGCAAATGAAAGTCAGAAACACCACAACCACAAGAAAAAACGAGAAACTGCAATACTCTAATTAGTAATAGAGCAAGGAGGATTCAGAAGAATGCTATTTAATGCAAACTGTTATGCGAGGATGATATTTCATTTTGATTTACTTAATTAAAGAAGATCCTAGAAATTCAGTAACCATTATTTTCCTCCTGGATAACTCCACCAGAAATTGTAGTTGACTGTTCACAAGAGATCATAATTTCTCTCCTTCTGATCAAGTGTAATTTGTCCAATAATAATTTGTCCTTATTTTGGTTTAGAGACAGAGGTCTGTTTAAGTCCTTTAGGTTTTAGAAGGAGGAATAACTTCCACTGACACCATTTAGTCTGTTTTTAAACCATAACAGGGTTTCATTGAAACCATTTTGCCATCATAACCTTACATTGTAATGGTTTAATAATGGCACCATCAGAAAGGTCCTTATAGACTTGCTGTGAAATAGTTTTCCCATAATAACTTCATATCTCTGACTGCATTGTAATGATTTCATCATGAGGTCATGGACTAGCAATGAATCCCTTTTGCCATTGAAATCTTACAGGTCCTCATTATAGCCTCAGTCACTGTGGCATTGTTATGGGGCCTCCACTGGATAACAATGGAACCATTTCCTTGTGATACATTAAGCTTAAATAATATTATCACCCTAATGATGTAGTCAGAGGTTGAGAAAGTACAAGCCATCCCCTTGCTCATTTCAGCGTTTCAGTTCAGCATTTGATTCAGGGGGCTGAAGGTGTGCAGTATGGCTACTGAACTACCGTCCCTTCTCTCGTAATGGAAGTGAATGGTGGCTACTCAACCTGCAGGAATAAGGAATTGCAAAAGAAGAACAAAAAATGCAAGAGAGTTCTTCACTGTTTCTGGGCCCCAATTCAGCAAACACTTAAGTTCATTCCTCTTCAGCAAAAAAGTCTAAGCACATGTTTAATTTTAAACCTGAATTCAAATCTCCGTAACTCCAGTGAGATCTAAACACATGGGCAGGTGCTTTCTTGGATTAAGACAGACTCGGGAACATTGTCTGCACCACTGAGCTCATGTTCCCACATGTCAGATATCTTGACCGAGCTGGTGCAAAACAAATCCTAAAAAGTTATGCAGGTTCTGAACTCCCACCAGGTTCAGCAGAACTATGAAACCCTACATATATGGATTTACAGGGAGTGCTCTGCACAGCCTTATCTCTCCCATTAAATTCACAGCCCTCTGATCCCACAGCTCTCCACTTCTGCAGGAAATTGTACCTACTCTGTTTATTCAGCTTTTCTATGGCAGTATGAGTACTCCTGATACAATTTATTTAATCAAGCTCACCTAATGAAGCAGACTATTGCATCTAATCTCTCACCACAGGCTCTACTCTGCCAAACTCCTAAAATCATTGCTGTCCCATTTTCTCTTCCTTGTGGACTTGGAATAGTACGATCTCAGCTGACTTGCATTTTAGGCTACTGAAATCTTGAATTATAATGTTCTGCAGTTGTCCCATCACAAGTTCCGCACAGGTTGATGTTCCTTATGCTGCCACTGTTGTTGCTCTAAAAACCTCCTACCTTCACATCACTTCCTAACGCTGACTACTCTTAAAGAGGAGGAAAACCAGTTCACAAGCCAAAACACAAGTTATGTATGTTATCTGCTCCCTCAGAGAATAAGAAATTACCCTAGGGGTGCTGCTGCATGTGAAAGCTCCTTAGAGCTAAGAAGGAAAAATTGAATGAGATCCTTGTCTTAACAACTCCTCAGCTTCTCTAAAACTGATGACAGGGAAGCCTGGCAATGAGGGCAAGCGTAGGCACAGCCACTCTTGCCATTGCCTCCTCCAGTTTGACACGGATATTATTAATGAAAGTGGTAACGGTAGATAATCTCCGCTGTTTTTTTTCTTTTACTGTTGTAGCCATCTCAGATGTTATTTTGCTCAGGGTAAGCAAATATGTCGAGAATAACTTTGCAAACCTGTGGATGCCCTTACAGCTGGCATCCAACAAGAAAGTGGTACTCTGCAGAATACACTGTGTTAGCTGCCAAACTGAAAAATAAGACAGATTCAGATCAACTAGAACAGAATATTTTTCAATTACATAACCTAAAAAACCAGTAAATGTTGTTTCATCCAACACAAATATCCTTTCAAAATCCAAATTAAATGTTTTCTTTTCAGACACCTGCTAAAAAAATATAAAATTAATTTGAGGAACAACTTTAAAAAATCCTGCATTGTCATTCTCCATGTATTTGCCCTATTGGTCAGCAGCCACTGGATGAGAAAAGCTTGGTTTGATGCCTTCCATCACCTCCAAAGAAAATGTTGTCTACCCAGTTTCACTAAATCCACTCAGTTTTTCCCAACTTCGATGTAATTTTTTTTCCTTTTTTCTTCAAAGTCTTTCCCAACACATTTCTTAAAAAAACTACAGTGGATATCTTACCAAATAACCTCATTGTCCCTTCTGCAAGACGCAAACTTTCTGAAAGGAAAAAAAAATTCATTTACCAAGGACAGTAAATGACACTTGCATCTCTTCCAGAATAAAAGGAGCAGCAAGAAAACTCATATTTATCCTGTGGCTTAATATGATCTACTGGCCCACTTAAAAAAGATTATTTTAAAGAAATTGTATGTAAATCAATAAAATAAACAAAGTCTCTTTTCATGAGCTCCAGTCAAATAATCTGAAAATAATCCCATGAAAATTTTACTTAGCTGGGCACTTGCCTGAAAAAACACACACACTGATGTAGACAAATGACTTTCACTTTCAAAGGTGTATCTACACAGTTTTAACCTTTATATTGACTTTATAGCAAACAACCTTAACTCCACCCTAATACTCAATAACAATAGTCAATATTCATTGTCATCATGTGAAAACAGTTTTTCCTGGGTCACACATCTACTTACTATAAATTCTTACCAAACCCTGTTATATTTGGTTGTGTAGCTTTAAATATATATGGTTTAAATCTTTTCCACTATAATTTATAGTGCATGGAACATATATCCAAGTCAGAATGGCTATTACAGAAAATGGTATCAGCAATCAAATCCCTAAAGAATTGTATAAATGAAGTCTGAAGTCCAAAATCCTTCTGATCTAAGAGAAACACACTTCCTTTTTTTAACTGTATGGAGTTTTATTGACTCAGTTCTTGGCATGCTACATCTCTGTCATTTTTATGATTCAATATATTTTTAACAACAACAAAAAGAATATTGACCCAGGTGGAAAAAGGCCTGGAAAACTGAGTTAAAATAATGCAAGAGACCCAAAAACTGGAAGAGGCAAAATGTATTAAAAAGGGGGAGTGGAAATTCTGTAATACTTCCAAGTTAACAGAGAATACAAAACACTGCCAGACAACAGCATCACCCAAAGAATATTACACAAATGACCTTATGGCTAAAGCATCTGTACTGAGACTTAATACCAGCCTTTTCTACACACTTCATGGCATTAGGCAAATTGGGGAAAAAAATGGAAAAAACCCCCCAAACCTGTAGGCCAGAGCATGGGAATAATTAGATAAAGAATATTTAGATAAGCAAGACATGTTGAAGTAAGCTGCATATTTGCTTCAGGGTTAGGAAATTCCAGTGCCTTCCTTGGAGTGTCTGCAGGGACTATTGCTTGCGTGTAATTTTGCTGGAATGTTTGCTATCTCTGAGCAAAGCAGGCAAGACTTATGAGCATCTCCAGGTTACTAATTTTTCAACCAGCAGAAGCTGCCACTGGGAAGTGCCCTTCGATACCACCAAGCAGTGTTCTGAAAAAGCACATTGCAGAAAGAGAAAATATTCAAGACTCTGTCAGTAGCCGACATTTTAGTCCTGGACAAATGGTATAGCAAAGCTTTCCTTCAATTTGAGCTAAGCTACCAGTGAATCCAATATAAAGAATCCAATATAAACAGGTATATCAAATATGATTTAGCAGCCTAGAAGCACAAACTTTTAGGTTTTCATATACCTTAAATCACGTAGTGCTTTTAAAAATTTCAACTAAATAGACTCACTAGAGGTTTATTTTGCAGGTTAGAAAGCATAGACCAAAGAAAGACCTGTTTTCCAAAATATAAAACCAAATATATTTTATGCCCTTCCACCTTTCTGCCCATGTATGTGTACTTCAACACACTGGGTTTGGTCCCAGACTACAAAATCAAAAGAACTGAGTCTAAGGTCATAACATAGTGAATTAGAATTGACTTTGCTGACATCAGAGCCATAAAACAGCAGCTCAGGGGGAAAACTGACACTATTGCAGAGACTTTGAGCTCCAGAATGCATATATGCACAGCCACCCTAAATTCTGCAGCTTTTTCCAAGAGAAGTATCAAAGCGAGGAACAGACATTGAAAACCAATCCCTCCACATCTCCCTTAAAGCTAAAACAAAGACATGACTTTTCTTGACAAAATTACATCTAAGCAGCTCCAGTTATGGCAGGTTCTTCCATTCCATGATGTTCAGCCATTCCTTCTTTCTTCACCTTTCATTCCAGCATCCACTGGGATGAGATGTAGTGGACATGAGCAGACATTGCAAAGACAAAGTATGCTATGTTTGAGAGAGAGAAATATATTCTTTCCTGTCTTTTCCACCACAGCTGATCCTTAACCACGCTTTTACAGACACTCAGTAACAACCTCTCCTGTGCTCCAAAAGATGGCTCAATGTGCCCCTGCCATGTGACCAAACATGGTGCTATCTCACACATCTGAGAAGAAGCAATTTGAGGCATTCATACCTTTCCTCTATTTTAGGAAGCAAAAAAGCTGGTGGGAAAAAAAAAGGGAAAAATCTCCCCAGGCTGAAAGCGCGGATCAGATCCCTTATCTTTAATATATCTACCCCTCTGAATGTAAGCGGTTGCTAGTAAAACAGTGATCACCCAAAAAAACACCCCACCATAATATCTTGAGAGTAAATGTAAATATTAGAGAGAGATGTCAAATCTCCAGTGACATGGTGGCCTTTGCAATTTCTGTGAAGTCATGATGCCTACCTCCTGGAAAGTAAGTGTTAATTACAGTATGTGGACAAAAGCTAATGACTTGTTTTGGAGTTAATGTCCCATTCAAAAAGGATTACTGTTGTTACCAACCACATCAAGCAATTAATGGCACCCATAATGTTTAAAAAATTAACAGCAGCAGCATAGTTGAGTGACTATTTTGAAAAACTGGTCATTCCTTGGAGATTAATGAGCAATTTCCTATCAGAGTGCAGGAGGCACTCTGGTAGAAAGCTGACAAAAGAGGCACCATCCTCAGGGGATTATTTTTAACAATCCATTTTGTTGTGCATATTTAAAAGGAATTTTGGTAGATATCACTGCCATTCCAGAAGTATATTCTCATTTATTTTTCCCTTTAAACATTATAAGCCCATATATGACAAGTTACACTGGACTGGATATCTAGAATCTAAAATTACTAATTACAGACGAATAACCAACAAGGTGTAAAACACTGCATAAGGATTTTTTTTCCAATTGCTTTCATTTAGGTTTGTTAGATAAATAAGTATCAGCAATGTGGGCAATTAGGTTTCACTTAAATCAGTCACAATCGATTAATGTGAACTGTTTCACTATTTTGGCTTAAGTGTCTCTAAGCAGGTACTCTGTTTTAAAGTACAAATTTTCAAAAGAGATCTGTCTGATTAAGGAAATGTAATTAGGACTATAATTAATGTGATTCTTACTAGAAACCTGAAGCGTGGTTTTTAATAACATCCATATATTCTTTCTGTAAAGAATAGCCTTACTTTAAAACTTTTCATAGAATCATAGAATTGTCTAGGTTGGAAGGGACCTTTCAGATCATCTAAGTCCAACCATCAACCCAACACCAACAAAAAACATCACTAAACAATATCTCTAAGCACTTGTCTACCCGTCTTTTGAATACATCCAGGGATGGTGACTCTACCACTTCCCTGGGCAGCCCATTCCAATGCTTAATAACCCTTTCAGTGTAAAAATCTTTCCTCATATCCAGTCTAAACCTCTCCTGGCGCATTGAGGCCATTTCCTCTTGTCCTATCACATGTGTTACTTGGGAGAAGAGACTGACCCCCACCCCTCTACAACCTCCTTTCAGGTAGTTGTAGAGGGTGATAAGGTCTCCCCTCAGCATCCTTTTCTCCAGGCTAAACAACCCCAGTTCCCGCAGATGCTCCTCATAAGACTTGTTCTCCAGACCCCTCACCAGCTTTGTTGCCTTTCTCTAAACACGCTCCAGCACCTCAACGTCCTTCTTGTAGTGAGGGGCACAAAACTGGACACAGTACTCGAGGTGGGGCCTCACCACAGCCAAGTACAGGGGGATGATAATTTCCTTAGTCCTGCTTACCACACTGTTCCTGAGACAGGCCAGGATGCTGTTGGCCTTTTTGGCCACCTGGGCACACTGCTGGCTCATAGTCAGCCAACAGTTGACCAACACCCCTAGGTCCTTTTCTGCCAGGCAGCTCTCCAGCCACTCTTCCCCAAGCCTGTAGCGCTGCATGGGGTTGTTGTGACCCCAGTGCAGGACCCGGCACTTGGCCTTACTGAACCTCACACCATGGGCCTCAGCCCATCAATCCAGCCTGTCCAGATCCCTCTGCAAAGCCTTTCTACCCTCAAGCAGATCAACACTCCCACCCAACTTGGTGTCATCTGCAAACTTACTGAAGGTGCACTCAATCCCCTTGTCCAGATCATTGATAAAGACATTAAACAGAACCGGCCCCAGTACTGATCCCTGGGGGACACCACTCATGACCAGCCTCCAACTGGACTTAACTCCATTCACCACCACTCTCTGGGCCTGGCCATTCAGCCAGTTTTTTACCCAGCAAAGAGTACTTGCATCCAAGCCATGGGCAGCCAGTTTCTCCAGGAGAATGTTGTAGGAAACCATATCAAAGGCCTTAGTAAAGTCCAGGTAAACAACATCCACAGCCTTTCCCTCATCTACCAAGTCACTTTGTCATAGAAGGTTTGTCAAGCAGGACCTGCCTTTTACGAACCCAAACCTTTTTTTAAAAGCAAAACTTAGCCAAGATTCTGGTTTGTTTCCCCACTTATCAAGTTAGTCATTGACTTACACGTGTGTAGAGTAAGACTGATCAGGTATGCAGAATCCAATATAAACTTAGCACAAAGTATAGAATGGGACAGCGGCTCCCAGCCGTCCCAGCTCACAGTGATTTCATACAAACAAACTGTCTGTGTCCCACAGCTCGTGAGCTCTTGGGGTGACAGTTTGGGTCCAGGTCTGAGGCTTTTTTTTTTTTTGCCTGAGGGCTGTTGCTGCTCCTTCCTAATTTCTCTCTCAGAGCTCACTGAATTCATTAGTTTCAGCTCTCCAGTCCACCTCCAATAAAATTATACATCACCACCAAGGGCATCCTCTGTGGGCCTGGAACAGACTGGCATATATAATCAGTTTACAGGTAGGAGGTAAAAAAGTTTCAGAGTGAACATATTGCAGATCAATTTCTGTTGCATAAAAGTCTTCACAAACCAAGCTCCTCTTCCAGAGGCTGCAGAATTGTTATAGCTGCTCACGATGTTCACCTGAGCAGATCCCATCCTGCCATTGAGCCTAGGTCACAGGAGAAACAGTGATGAACTGGCTTCCAGAGAAAGGGGAGTAAGGGCAGAAAAGCTGAAATAAAAAAATCAGGAGCCACTGACTCCCTCAGATAAAAAGTCTGCAACAGTCTAGGCTTTCCTGAGAATGACCAGGCAGGTGAAAAAAAAGAAAGCATAAGGGAACTAGGCAAGTTTTGACAAGGATGTTCAGGGCTACTTGTGTAAATGACTTTCTTTTCCAAGGAGCTTTCTGAAAACAAGTAATTTTTTCTTCTTTTGTTCTGTATTTATACACTGCAGTCCCTAAAAGTAGACCAGTGCAGAGCTCCTGACAGTGTGTTTCTGAGCAGTTTCCCTCTACCCCTCGCCTTGGCTGCCGTGGCTTTAGCTATGAGACTTGGCAGTGGTCCACAGCTTTGTCCCAACGTTCTGGCGGCTGCTCTCCAGCATATGGTCTATTCATTTTTCCCCAGCTGTTACTCAGCCAGGGAGACCATGCTCTCTCCTAGCTACAAACCTTTGTTCAGAAACAGGGAATCAATTTTCTCCTTATTAAAGGGACACGAGGGGCAGAGGGGAAGTGAGCAGGTATTTGCATCAACCTTAAGCATCTAAGCTGAGTGCTGGTATAGGAGCTTGCTTTCACTGAATAGTCAGTCAAGCCTTCAGGGAGTGATTCAGACTCTTTGGCATAGAGCATTGTTTAGGAGCATGTGGCAAACAACCTCCCCCCCTCCTGTTTTTCCAGCTCATCTATCCTTCACATTCTCCTTCCTCCAGATCCTAATGGTCCCTCATCAGAGGGCTCTGATGACTCTTTGGCAGCTTAGATTCCTAATTCAGGGACTAAATTGTATGGCGCCTATGCCAAAATGAGTGCTTATATGAACCTAAAGTAGAAGGACTTTCTACATCTTCCAGTAGTGGGCAAGGTCAAATGATGAGAAATAAAAAAATGACTCACCTGTCCTTGAATTGTGGGCATGTGATTTGACTAACCAGTTAAGGTAAACCCATACAGCAACAGTGCAGGAAACTTATCAGACCCTACCTAAGAATAGCCTTAAGTACTCTACAAATAAGGACCAGCTAGTTAAGACCTGTAAGACCATTTAACAGGTGGAAAAAGTACATGGAGAGACTCTGTGACCAGCCCAGACCTCACTAAGCCAATGGAATAAAACTCCAAGGAAGAAAAGATTGGGGGTGCGTTGAACAAGAAGGAGACAAAGTTGGTGCAGCAGCGAATCAGATCAAATCTGGAGTAGGGATGGTTTTTGCAAACTCCTGGTTTATCTACATGAAAACTGGTTATCTACATGAAAGAGAGATACTTCATGACACCCTCACTAGGCAGCTTGCCACCAAATGAGCAAGACTAGTAGCTACTGGAGTTGTTGGAAACTTCTTTGAACCAAGAACATTATTGTTTATTTTCAGTTCCTTATAGGGGGGGGGGGAGGGAAATTTGCACATAGATGAATAGGATGCTGAATTAAGGAAGAGAAATGACAACCAACAGAATAAATCTCCTTTTCTCAGATGTATAACCAAAAACCAGAAGGATCAGAAGTACAACAAACATCAAGAGACATTTTCATTTAGTACAATATCTGGGATTTTTGCATTGTCTGGTACAGTGCTGTAAGCATAACACCATAAGAGTCTGCCCAAATAATAGATTTATGAACAGAAAAATGCGAGGGAAATGGATCACAAGCTTCACAATCAGTTCAGATGTAGCTGGAGTAAACTTATTCTTCCACTCTTCAATTTTTCATGTGTAAATCTGTCTTGGATTATGTATGGCTTAGAATGAATGAGTCAAAGGGAAAGCCCCTAGCATCTCCCTGCAACTCCATCTGAGGTGACCCAGAATATAACAGTATAATAGTTTTTCTAGCACTTACTATATTGATTACTATATGGGAAATGTTCCCACTCTTGCTGCTGTTTCTTCAGTAACAGTCACAAAGGTAGCGGCAGCCATTGACTGGTCTGGGACTTTGCTGCTTCTTTCTGCCATAGATTCATCTCCATTATCTTGCCCAGCATAACTTCCAGGTCATGTCAGGTCTGTTTCTTTTTCCTTCCTTCCTCTTCCTGCTATGGGACTCACCAGTGTTGACCCCAGATCTTCATCTGAAAGACAGAGTGGCCCCAAAGTTTGTGGAGGAGGGTACATGGATTAGTAAGGAAAGACTGTTCAAACTCTTGGTGGATGGTCAGTTGCCAGACTTGCCCATTGCCATGGTTTTCAGAATTTTACCAACCCCTATTTCTTCTTCCTGAAATAAACTGAAGTCCCTTCACCATCCACATACGTCTGTGTGCTCTCACTAAATATGGGCATTAGCATGACACTTGGCTTTGCACTGAGAGTACACAGAGATAAAACAGAAATACCAGGTCTATGTGAAGTTGCAGTGAATGAAGTTGCAGCGAATAAAGCAGTAACTCCAGAGTTGAGTGCGTGCACTGAAAGGACGCTTTGCTCTAGTTTTCATTACTACAAGACAGCAAGACCACAAATGTTGGTGACCAGTAGAAAGTCAGTGGGGAGGAAAGAAATCTTCTCCTGGGAGTGGCAGATTAATTTGTGCTGCAAGAACCACAGCAGGGTCATGACTCAAGAGATAAGGGGTTGCTACTGAAGAGTGTGCCGGTCTTTTTGGAGGTGCCTTGAAGCCCTTGGCAGGATGCACAGTGACAAATTTTGCCCAGGTCCCTGCATTTCTGAATGAGGAATCTTGGCCTCCTGTACAAGAATCAGTGGAGGGTCCAGAGGACAACTCAAAACACTTCTTTGTGAAATACTGTGTGGGAGTAAATGGCAACAATCACCTTTATTAATGAAGTCTTTTTCCCCTGTCCTCCCTTTCACTCTTCCCCGCCCCCTGGGTCATTTGCTGCCCATCTAGTTCTGAATGTTCCACTGGGCTTCCAACTCAGCTTTCTAAATTAGATGGCACAGATAAGATACTTCAAGATGTGTTTATGTATGTCTGGTGCACAGACCAACTTCTGTCTTTCCTTCAGAGGCGGGCAGAGTCATTCACATGCTCTACCTATGAGTATCATCATGACTGACTTAACAGTGCTCTGGTCGGCAACCACCAACCTCAAATAGTTCGGGGATTTTTATTTTTATTTTTTTTTTCCTGGGCTGAGAGATTTTGCTGGTCAGATATGAGGCAGAGTATGTGAAATGAGGATTTAAATGGTAACCATACACAAACACATATGCATGTAGTTTCTGGTGCAGGAGGAAGGAAAAAGGTCAGAAATTCTCAGGTTTAGAATAGAATTGGGGAAACAAAGTGCGTTTCACTCACGTGCTCACTGTAAAGTAGATGGGCTAGAACAATTCTTAAAGCACAGCACAGATTTTATCCTATAGCTCTGTCTAAGCAAATATGTCAATATTCACTGGACAGGCAAGCAAGGACTTAAGGGGATGTGAATAGCAGGAGGGGGATTTGGGGTAAACCTCAAATAAGAATGTGGATTTCACCTACTATGAAAGCGTATTTATAGGAACCACTGAGATATCTTCCCCCTTGTACATTTTTTTTGGCTCCATTCCTTTTCAAACACAATTAAAGCTAACTAGTCAAAGTGGACCAAGACTGTGGACATCTCATTGAAATTAGTCAGCACTCTCGAGTAATTCCACTCATCTCAATGAATCTGTCTGCAGGAGCAGGTGTTTGTTAGCAAGCGAAGGGATTTCATGATCTGAACTCTACTTATTGAAAATCAATCTGCTGCCAGGATTATTAGAATCCCTGCACTGAAGATACAGCACAACATTGGACCCTAGAAAATCTGTTTCAGTGCAGAAACAACAAATACACAATTTCACAGGAGAGATGTGAACCAACACAGAGGTTCCTTTCACCTCTTTCAGACCAAAACTTTGTATCTTAGATAATGGCTCAAAACTTTCAAACTTGTGTATCTACAATTTTGGGGGATATTTCCTAATTTCTCCCCTGTAAGCTAATTAATGAAATCTATTCTCACATTTCTCTAACCTTCTCCCTGTACCATCCAGAAATCCCAATAGTAAATATACAGAAATCATCTGGAATTCAGCTTCATGTCCAGGAGTCCATCACTTCTGTGAATTCTGTAGTTCTGTCTGGGTAGGAGTACACATTCAGTAACACTGCTTTCTTTCATTCCCTACTTACAACTGAAGTTTGCCATAGCCAGTCTATTTTTTAGTGTTCACTACTAGAGATTCTGGATTAGGAATCTCTGACATATATCCTTGTTTTACTGTGCACCATCATAGTACACTACTAAATCAGTTCCCTCCACCAGTTCCACCACCCCAACCTAGTCCCTTGGGCTTTAACTCTACTTATTGAAGGCCACCTTGCTCGGGCTCCTCTGGAGATGCTTCATTTAACGGACTGCTTCTCAGTTTAATCAGAATGAGTATAAATACAGACTATCTCAATCCAGCAGCCTAGCTGTTTCCTAAAGTACTGAATTATCTCGTTGTTCACTGTGTCAGCAGACTGAGAGATAGCAGCCCTGAGAAAATGAGTCAATCTCAGTGTAACTCTAGTTTTCATGAACTCTTGGTTCTTTGTATTTTGAATTAAATTAAAATACACTGATTGATACTGGCATACTGGAAAAAATCAATATTTGACCCAAATCCCTTCAACAGTAACATGCTCAAGTGTTATAGTGATTTCCTCTGGAGAGAACAGATTAGATTTCATATTCATTCAGTCCAGAAACTACAATATTAATGGAATATAAATGGAAGAGTCGAACCCACAAATGACAGGTAGATCAGAAATAAAGTTGCTTCAGTCCGTGTCCTTGCTATCTGTTAGATGTTAGGGTCTGAGGGTATGTAACCACAAACCAATAAGCATGGGGTTCAGCGCAGCTGAACAAGCACTAATTGGTTTATCAAGTTAACTAGGAGAAGATATAGGAGTATTGTTGTGCTAAACATGCAAAACAAGTGAACTAGTATAGAAAGATCCCTCTCTAGTTGCCACATCATGATGAGAACACAAGGGGAAATAAACACATCACAAGAGAGGGAGGAAGGAGGCACAGGGGACCGCAGTGTGAAGTAGAGACAGAAAAAAATCCATCCTTCAATAAAGCTCTACAAAATTCTTTTGCCCCCTTTGCTTTGCTGTTTGTGCTGTTTTGCTTTGTCTTCGGTTTTGTTCCTTTTCCTGGTGCCATTCTTATTTCTTCTCTCCCTCCCCTTTTTTTCTCACTGTCACAGCGCACACCCTAACAAATGCCGCTCCCTGAGGCTTGGAGCGCATGTTCTTCTTCTTTCATTTCTGAGTATTCAAAAAAGATGTCTGAATTTGGGGCTTGGGGTTTTGAGTATTCAGCCCAAGTGGAAGGAGTTCACATAGCAACTACAACTTACATCCTTCCACTGCCTGATTCATTATCTCTCTCTTAAGCCTATTATATACACAGAGCATGCCAGCTTTGATAGCAGATAGCGAAGGAAGGATAGTCTGCAATAGCAGCAACTGCATGATTAGGGCACTTGTTTTACCTGATGGGCATCACTAACTCGACCCAGAGATCAAGTAAATCCTACTCATCACTTCTTTTCTCACTCATACGTTGAAATATTTTTAATTTTGATTAATATGAAAAACAGGATTTCCATTTTTTTTAAAGAAATTTAAAAATGAATGATCAAATCTATTCTCAGGAGGAACAGAAAAGTGAATTAACCCCTTCTTTTTAGATTCTTGTCTGTTACAGAAATGAGTAGTATAGATGTTGCAACCCCAACATGTTTTTTTTTCCCTAAAAATCCTCTGGGATTGGCTGGTGTGCTGGAAAATTAAGAACATCTGCCAACTATAAAGCATTAAAGCAGTCTTCAAGTAATATCCTATCACACTGTTTTTGATACCAGAATTACTTAGCTAAAATGAAGTGATTGCTTTACAAGTAGTTAGTAAACTTTTCTAACATAATTAACTAAAATCAATGTCCTCAAAAAAATTTAAGTTCTTCAAATCAGAGGTAGGCACAGACATCTTGTGAACTCCTACCTAGGCTGACTTACTGAGGATTTGCACAGAATCTAAACACTATATATATGATTGCATATAAATAGTAATATATTTGTTACTATATATAGTATACCTTACTATATATATAGTATGGTAATATACAAGTATGTATATTTATAACAATATGTTTTCTAAAACATTAAATTTACCCAGGTACCTATGCTCTGCTCAAGAACCATCCTATCTGCAATATCATTCAACAAACGCTCATTGAGTCCCCTATAAAATGCGTCACTGAACACTCCTTTCTTTCACAGTGTCTTTGTCACACAAGAACTATTATTCACTTGCCTTTCTTTAGGATTCAAAGCCTGGCTATGTGTGATCTGTTAAGTGAGTGTGGTCAAGTCATCTCAGCTCTCTGTGCCAACGTAAAAGGAGGAGAATGGAACTCGCCTTCCTATGCAAACCACTTGATCCAACACAGTAAAGCAGTCTACAATAACAGAAAATTGAAAGCTATTAACATTGAAAAATAAATAAGCAAATTCCACTTACATATTTATTTCCTTTCATGAGAGCTATTCCTCAGCATTTCAGATTTTGGACCGTATTGTAAGTGCAACCTTCAAAACAACTCTCAGATTGCTTTCAAAAATTCTCCTGAAGGTTTCTCTTCCCTGCTATTGGGGTGATCCTGGGTTCTAACTGCTTCTTCACATTGCACTGTCACTCTGTCAATTACAGATCATAATTACAGAAAGCCTAGTGCATTGGCATATAAGTACTATTGGTAAATAAATCCCACCAATATGTATAAGTGCATTGGTAGACCAAGGCCAAAGTAGCAGCACCCTGTAGGATCACATTCTGTAGGCTTTAATAATGCAGGAATCCTGGACGCCCGGCATGCAGTTGATAACAGGAATGTCTTTGCTGACCTTCCAAAAGGCAATTCTGCACTTACACAGCAGCTTAAATATGTTCCCACCTGCAAATAGAAAGCAAAGGGAAAGTTCAGCTAATGTATATATAAAAGGTGAGGCGATTATTTCTTCAAGTTTTTTTGGTTTATGTTTTTCCCTACACAAAAGAGTAAAGTTTTTTGTGCAAAAGACTTTAAGAAATGAGAAAAAAAATGAAAATTCTTTGCTCCAGCTGTTGTAAAGAAGCATGATTTGAGAAGGAGAAATTCCCACCATAGTCTCAGAAGGGCATTCAAATATTGTTTAGATGGACGCAAGGTTAGACCTTCTATGCAGGCCTGCATACACATTAACTGGACCAGGAATTTAGCCAGTGTGAGAGCTCAGGCCTGAGAGTGTGCAGAGTGAACCTCAAATCCAAAGGGAAATTGAACTGCAGATAGCTGTAGAGGGGTTTTGGTGTTTTTTTTTGCTTTAACGTAGATGTATGGATTTTTAGTTTGGTGGGGGTTTTTGTTTTGGGTTTTTTTTTAATGAGATATATCCAAATTAGTCGAGGATCACTGCCTTATAATGCCAATAACCACTTGGAACATTACATACTTCTATTTGGTCAAGGAATACTCTGAACTCCTGCTCCTGTCAGTAATGAATGCATCGCAGAAAGGGGGACAATCCCAAATCATTATTTTATAGAATAAAATCTTATGTGAGTTTATGCCTTTCACAGCCTGGTCCTTAACAAAATTCACACCCATTATATTAAAGTCTTTCTGATTATTTAGTATTTAGTGGGGTTTTTTTCTTTATTTTTTCTTTTTTTTTTTTTTTTTTTAATGTGGGAGCAAATAGCAATAATACTCCAGCTCCAGTTTTGTTATGCCTAAAACTATCCTCTGAGAAATGCATTACCCAGCTTCCCTGTTTTTCCAAAAGACTTTGTTCTTTAGGTCACTGCTGCTTCTGATGCATGACAAGTAATGAGTCATCAGGAACCTACCATTAGTATATCTGGGTGAGAAATTACATCCTCTGTCCCTTGGTAACTTCAGGATTTCAAGAAATGTTCCACATTTTGGGGATGAAATTGAGATCCTTTTTTTCCCCTCATTTTTCCATAGCTAATAGGCCAGTGATTTAAGGGGACCACAAACGGAAAAAGGAGGGACACCAATATCTTGTGTCTTCAAGAAGACCTGGAACACCTGCTGTGAGTGTAGCTCAGCATTCACACGTGCTGCTATTTTGAATGAAAGAGAGCACAAAAAACCTTCTTGCATGTTTGAAACCTTATGGTATCAATAAAGGGTAAAAATCTCTGCAGTTTTGATGCAATGATATTGCAAGTATCACTTGTGTTATTTCTGTGTGATGTCCATCTTTCCATATTCCTATAGTGCTGTTGTACTTGCAGTGACAGAAAATGTAACTGCCTCTTTAGGGGTTTCTCAGCAAAATCACACACTAATGGCAACAGTCTGGCTCAAAAGTACAAGGTCACTCAGAATCCTTTGCAAATATATTCTTCACCAAGGGCAACCACTACTAGAAGCAACCCCCTAGGTTGTTAAAACAGCAGTTCATCCCTTATGGTATGTTAGAGGCACAGACATTTGGGGGAGGGGAAAAAAAAAAAAAAAAAAAAGAGACATCCTTATTACATTTACTTGCATGAAAAATGCAAGTCTTTCCTTTGTGTTTTTAACAGAAACGTTTTAATTCAATTAAAGGAATTGCATTTAATATCTGCATATTTATGAGCTACTATCCATTCTCCTAGCATTGAAGGCAGATGATGCAATATGTTTTTATATCTATACCAAGTAAGATAAGAGATCTGGAACACCTGTTATGACTGTAGCTCACCATTAACTTCTCAAAAGGAGTTAAACTATGCATGGATCACTTTGAAAAGCCTGAATGAACACTTGCCAAAATGGACAAGGTGCAGTATTTTCACTGACAAGAAGGGGTTTTTACAAAAAAAAGGTTCAATTTTATAACCTACATAGACTAAACAAAGAAAAAGACAAGATATTGGAATCCTTTTCAGTTTGTGGACTTTTTTATTTAGGGATTTGTATTGGAACTACTTAAATGCAGCAATCCAGGTAAGATCTTTTTAGTCTTTTGTATTTCATATCATAAGCACATGAAATAAAGGTATTTTCAGGCTAATATTTGATATTTTAGGTGGAACTGGTGTGGCATGACACCCAGGTTTTCATTTTAATGTTGGGAACAGAGTGGCTAAAGAAAGACAAGGGCAGCCTGAAATAACCAAGTTAGAAGAGTTACAGGCATTGTCCTACTATTAACAATTATCTATGAAGCCCACTGAAGACCATGCCCTCCAGCCCCAGTCACACAGCCAGAGTCTGTTACTTCCATCTGCATGCTGTTTTCCTCCTGTGACACTGCTTGTATTGCCTGCTTCAGATAAAAAATTCCACACCAACTACGCTTCTTTACAGACATTTTTTAAAACCACATGATATTACATTGTTATGTTACAAATAATCATAAAGAATTTCATATAAAGAAAAACTTAACACTTTTTTTTGTCCCCCACAATGGCACCTCAACCTCATCCAATGCCAGCCCTCTACCAGTTCAGAGGGCTGTGGGCAAATCAGATTCCCACGCACATCACTCACTGCAGAAGCCAAAATCCGTGTAATGAGTGTGACAAGGGAGTGCAAAGAAAGAAATGTAATTCTGCATGCATTACCTTGAACAGTTAAGCTTTACTGTTACTTCTGCTATGGAGTTGCTGTGTTACAATGTCAGTGTCCAGTTACAGAGGTCCCTTAAATCAGACTTCTCCTAGGTGATTTTGTGCTACTTATTTTATGGCCCCCACATGGACCATGGAATCTGTTTTATAGATAAGGTAAGTACTTGGAGTTACTCCTCATAGTCAGTGGAATCTTTGCTAATAGCCCACAAAAATTATGAAATTGTATTATGAATACAAATTATGAAAAAAACACCTCTTACCTTGTTTTAAACATGTTTGAGAATCTTGACAATAGTCCGTCTTTACTTCAGCTCTTCCATCTGTAAAACAGGGATAATGACATCCTTTAACACAGGAACATACTGAAGTTAAATTAATAAACAGCTAAGAAGCATTAGGACACTAGGCAAGAGTACTATAGAAAGTATTTCTACACTGAGAAGGTTGGTATCTCTACATTCAGGATTAGGTTTGAATCTTACAAAGGAAACAAAAGGGAGGGCCACGTCTCAAACAAACAAAACTAAAGGAAATATCAAATAACTACTCGTTTTGTGGGTACCAACCACTCAGGATGTTAAATTAGGGAGGGACTGTGACAAACATCATATGAGATCTTGTAATTAAGGACACTTTTGCATTACATATATTGAAAGGCAAAATATTAAGAATGCAAAGACTTCTAGCATTTTTCAACATTTGTGCTCCTGATTTTGCATCCTTAATGTTCCCCAAATTAAATCTTTCATAATGCTGTAGGATTGTTTTATTCCAGCTTTATAATTTATTTCAGAGTCCAACACACTCAACTTTCTTCCACTGATGGGGATTTCACCCGTCCACAGGAAGTCTCTCTGCTCTTACATCTCAAAATTAGTTGAGAGTGCTTTGATACTCATTGTCCCATGCTCATCATGTTTTTGTTCATGGAACTGAAACAGCTTTGAATCAATAGGTATAAATATATTCCACCATAACATGAACAATGCCATCCTAGAGGAAAATTGATAAATTGGGCTTTTGTACTCCATTAAATAGGTAAAATACACTAATGCCAATAGAAGTACAATAGCGTAATTTAGTGGAAAATGAAACTCTGCTGCCTAGATCTTTAAAAGCACTTTAGTTCCTACTTTTCATTGAAATAATTTTGCACCTGAATAACTTAAAATATTTGTGCCTTGAAATTTTTGTTGCTATTTTGCATTTTATTTTTGAATGAGTAACTCAGACTGTTAAGCATTAAGACCCCAGTAAGTTCCCCATGAGAGGGAACATACTATATCAGATCAATATATTTCGCCAAATATGTTTTCGTATTGGTCACCAATTTCCTTTTTGTTTACCATAACCTGTCTGGAAGGGCAGAGGGGAGTGGAAAGCAAATGGAAGAGCCAGGAAAATGACCCCCTAGAACACACCCAGGTAAATAAATGCAAAATACCTTAAGAAGACAGAGGGAATGAATCCTCTCCCACCCTGTGGCAATCAGGTTATTTCCTGAATGTCCTGGTTTGAGGTAAAACAGAACCAATTTTCTTTTCAGTAAAATCTCTTCCAACTAACTGCAGTCTTAGAAATTAACAGCATATTTTTCAGACACTGTCAGCTTCTAGCAGAGATAAGGTCTGATGTTTATAGTTAATACCAAGGAACCGTATGCAGAGAGGCTCCTGATTATACTTATTCCTGTAACAACCAAGGTCAGCTAACTTTGTTGTGTGCCTCCTTGGAGGGTTAGAAGCTCCCAAGGGGAGAAAAGGGTCAGCTCTCTTTCTTCAGTGGCCGGCAACTGAGGAGGACTCTGTCTGTTTGTCTGCCTTTGATCCCGATCCATGAGTTCCTGAATCCAGATTCAGAATCCAGCTCCTGTCAGTCACTGAATCCAGTCTGGGACTTTCCCAATGCCTGCCAGTGACATGATCATAATCCTGGGAACTCAATACTGGTTTTGTATAGAATGTATATCTTTCATTATTTTCTTATTAATATTTTTATCTTTTCTTTTTATTGGTAATATTTCATTAAAGTACTTTAGTTTCTTTTCAACTCATAAGTCTCTCTCTCTCTTATTCTCTTTCCCTTCTCTGAAGGAAGAGAGGTAAAAGAAAGCATCTGTTGTTTGTTTAGTGGCCAGTCCAGCCCAAACCCTGATACTGAAGGATGGTATTTCATAGATTGCTAAGAAATAAAAACAGTACCTGTTGTAAAATTATCTATTCCTGTTACTTCTATTGGTTCTTTTCCTGGCTAGGCACTTCAACAAAATGGGTATAATACATCCATGAATGTTTTAAAAATCAGGTTTCTTCTTCACCTTTTTGCTATCTGTCAATGTTTTCTTATTTTAACCATGGCTCATATCAATAGTTGCTTTTCTTGCAATCTTCTGTTCCCAACATCCCAAGAGATAAAACTCTTGGAGAGGCAAAGGCGTTAGGTGCCCTACCACTCATGGAAAGTCATAGACCTGTCATGGTTTCAGATGGAATAGAGTTATTTTTTTTTTCTAGTAGCTGCTGTGTTTTGGCTTTAGTATAAAAAGAATGTTGATAACACATGTTGCTTTAGATGTTGCTAAGTGATGTTTACATTAGTCAAGGACTTTTTTAGCTTCCCATAGAAGCTGAGAGGGAGCATAGACAGCACAAACTGACCAAAGGACTATTCCATACCACAGATGTCATGCTCAGTATATAAATGGATGTTAGCCAGGGGGCAGGAATCTACAATTGCTGCTTGGGATGGGATGGGCACCCAATCGTCAGGTGGTAAGAACAACTTGTGTTGTGTCTTCATTTTGTATATTCTTTTTACCATTCTTCTTCTTACTATTATTACTCTGTTCCTGTTCCATTAAACTGTCTTTATTGCAACCCACAAGGTTTTTTTCCCTTTCCTCTCCTTTTCTCCCTCTTCTCCCTACTCTACTGGGTTGAGGAGAAGGGGTAGAAGGGAGTGAGTGGCTGTGCAGTCCTAGTTGCTGACTGGAGTTAAACCACAACAAGACCAAAGTTTGGCATTAGGCTCCTAAACAATGCATGGAAGAGCCTGAGATCCCACGCTGGGATTTGTTGGATCAATGTCCTAGTCAGGAGTCACCTCAAGCTAGCTGGTGCTGCAGAGGTGCGCCAAGCCCTGCCACTCTGTAGGGCTGAAGGGATGCTATTCTTTCTCTCTCTGACAGCATGTCATGGTCCCTTCTCCTGGAGTTAAATCATCCTTTTCTCCAAAATACAGTTGGAAGACAGTTGTAGTGCAGCTTCTATCTCCCTTTATCCAATGCCAGTAGTTAAAGTGCTCAGCTACCCTATGGGAACATACTTTCCATTCCTTTCTCTAATTCTAAGGAACTTGAAATTCCCAGGTGAATTCTTCTACTACTGGGCTGCATAATGGCATGATATATGATGTTTGCAGCACTGTCTGTTGAAGCTGCATCATTTTGATTGGCAAAATATAGAAGGAAATAGTAAGCATGAGCACGGCTGGTTAAGTGCACTCATAGGAGGAAAAGCTACCAACCAGTTTTTGCTCTTCTGAATACTTAATAAAGGAGACTTAAACATTCATTGAATTTAGATAGTATTTACTTAAGCCATTAGTCAACATTTTCTTCATTAAGGATGGCAGAATTTGACCCATTCTACAATCAATCCAGTGGCACCATGTAAATAACATAGTTTTTTAAATCACATCTTTCATACAGAAGGATTCCTTCGGTAAATGGAATGAAATTTACAGATGCAGCACACATAATATTTAGATGTAATATTAGCTCCATCAGGAAGAAAAAATCCTGAAAGTTAACAAAATTGATTGATGCTCCCTGACTGGAAGTGTCTGTAATTTTTTGCATGATAGCAATATGGAATGTGTTAACTCCGTGAACACCAGTGTCTCCTTTACAACTGCTGTTGCTATTCTAACCACATTATCAACCTCACACATGTTTACCTCAGGGATATTTAGCCAGCCATAATTGACTTTTGCACAAAAACAAAGCTGCAGGCAAGGTTTAATCCTTTTGGGCTTGCCTTTGCACTAAAATAAATAAGTATCTAAGAGAATTGTAACTAGATCAAATACAAAATCAGAGGATGGGGTGAACCTGTTCAGTCTTTTTCAATTTTATATTTCTTAAAATTTTAATAATTAGAATGTCTAGAAGTGAACAACCTCTTCATGTTTAAGATGTCACAAATAAACAGACATTCAGCATTTCCACTTCCAATAACAGTATTTCTCTAATTGTTATTTAACCATGTCATATTCCTTCATGGAGGTGGAATTTGAAAAAGCCTCATTGTTGAACTGATATCACACTAAACTTCAGCCAAGAACATTAACGCCAGGTAGTGCTGATTGCACATAAACTCTAGGTGAGATTAGTCTTGCTTAACATGGTAGGTGGTTTCATGGTTTGACCCCAGCCAGCACCTAAGCCCCACACAGCTGCTCATTCACAGACACATTCCCCCCGTCCCGCCTTTGGATTGGGGAGAGAATCGGAAGAACAAAAGTGAAAAAAATAATGGGTTGAGATAAAGACAGTTTAATCGGTAAAGCAAATGCCATGCACACAAGCAAAGCAAAACAAGGAATTCACTTACTACTTGCCACGGACAGGCAGGTGTTCAGCCATCCCCAGGAAAGCAGGGCTCCATCACATGTAACGGTTACTTGGGAAGACAAACTCCATCACTCCAAATGCACCCCCCTTCCTGAGCACGATGTCATATGGTAAAGGGATATTCCTTTGGTCAGTTGGGGTCAGCTGTCCTGGCTGTGTCCCCACCCAATCTCGTGTGTCCTCCCAGCCTGGTCACAGGTGGGGTGGCGTCAGGAGCAGATAAAGGCCTTGACTCTGCGTAAGCCCTGCTCAGCAATAATGAAAACAGCCCTGTGTTATCATCAAAACTCTTTTCAGCACAAATCCAAAACATAGTCCATACAAACTACTATGAAGAAAATTAACTCTATTCCAGAAAAACCAGCACAGGTGGCTAACACTAGAGTTCAATAGATCCTTTAACCTGATGCCACAAGGGAAAGAAAGCCCTGTACTACTTTTACTCACATCTCCTTATTCCCAGCACTGAACAGATTTGTCTCTTGTGCTGATACCAACATTTGTACAACTGTGTGGTAAATTGTTTCAGGGAGCTGATCTGGCTGAAAACTAGCCATTTTTCCCCTAGGTTAGTTTTAACTCAGATCCACTCACCAAGAAGTGCATCTCTCACCTTCTGATGAATGCATGAAGAAGGGGCAAGACTCCAGGACTGCTGCTTCTGACAGCAGGGTCAGCTTAAACTGATACTCTACCTTTGCCTTCAGATAGGTGGAATGAGGCATATTCTGGAGTTGCATCTCTTTTCTTCACGGACAACAAAGGAAGCCCAGAAAACCATCTTAAGCTTAAATTTCCACTTGCAGACAGCTGAAGTGAGAGGGATCTCATTCATAGGCACAGCAGCAGAATAAAAGTTCAAATCAAAGTATTACATTAAGAGTTAACACCTTTGTCAGGACAATTACCTCATGTACAGGTAAATGCAATGGATGCGAGGCTGTGCTCTCCAATAGATAAGAACTTAGGAGACGTGGAATAAAATCGTTGCTCCACAAAAATGAACATCAAACTTCTCATTGACATAAAGCACATAAGAATTTCATCTTAGTGGTCTGTGTTTGATCCTGCTTTATCCATTGCTTGGCTCTTAACAAATCAATTAATATTTCTGTTCTTTCTCTATCTGTAAAGTGGTCATTACTAGGACTGTATTTGCAAAATGCTTTCTAATAGTACATATGAAAGAATTATTTAAGTGTTAAGTATATTATTATCTACTGACAACTAATCTCCTGTGCTAGGAGAGCAATTACAGAAAATGTTCTATATATTTATATGCAGATAAATCTAGATTTAAGTGAGAAGATTGGAGGGGGAAAAACATGAGTACTTTTCTTCATTGACTCTTTCATATATGAAACTTTTATATAAAAGCTTTTGTAAACTGTTCTTAGACCTATGTTGAGAATTCTATTCCCTGCAGGAAAAAGCAAAAAGAAACACTTAACTCAGGTCATAAACCTACTCAAGTACATGGATAATTTTCATCGCTAAAGCCAAAAACTAACAGTAACTGTGGTCCAACTGAATACATATCTGGAAATAAGCAGCAGGTTAAACAGAGAATGATGTTATACACTTAAAAGGATAGGAAGAAAATTTATTTTCTAAATATAGCAATTTCAAGTGTTCCTAGCAGATATAACATTTTAAAGCAAATGTGTGTGTGTGAAGGTGCTGTAATGAGTCATGACATTACTGTTTTAACCAAAAAGCAACAATCATGGTATGGAAGCCTATGAAGAGTTCATAGATACTCTGGGCTTTTCCTATTTTGTTTTTACCCCCTTATTCCTGAAAATCTGTGAATATGTCAATGAGTAAAAGACCTTTGAACTGGATGCCTTAAAGTATTACTGTTGCTTTGAGGAATGAGGAATTTTGCTTTATCATCAGTATATTGCACTCATAGGCAGTGTTAGAGCAACTGAGTAGTATTGGGAGAGGAACAAAAGTGCCAGTCCACCAGGAAGTCCATGACAAAATTCTGTCTCCCTTCAAGGAATTCAAATACTCATCTAAACATGACAGGAAAGGGTCACGAACAGTTGACTATTCAAGGCTGGAGATGGTTGAAATGAAGATGGAAGCTCTAAGAAGGGCAATAACAACTGAACTGTGGTTCAGAAATAGAAATCTTTTGTAAAGGATAGAGTGATGTATGAGAAATCTAAGAAGTTAAGCTGTAGAAAAAGAGGTCAAAACCCGGTATCCTGTGAGTAAGAAATCCATAAGAATGCCAGCTCCAGTAAATTATACACTTTCATTATGCAGTTAGATCTGAAAGCTCAAAAAAGTACAAAGCTCTGGCTGATATGCATGTTAGAAGAAAATCCATGTTTCTCTGGCTGACTGTACCCTGTAGCAATGAGAATCTCAAATAACCATATATGATGAATGACAATAAGACAGTGTTCTTGTGAAATGTATATACACACCCACCTTGATTTCTTTCAGCAAAGTACTTACAGGATCATAGAATGGTTGATGCTGGAAGAGACTGTTGGAGGTCACATGGTCCAACACCCTGCTCACAAAGGATGATCTAGAGCTGTTTGCAAACATGTCTAGATGGCTTTTGAGTATCTCCAAGGTTGGAACATGGTATTTAATATCAGAGCTACAGACCTTGTTTCTTCTCTACAGATACATTTGATTGTCATTCAATAGCAGGATGAGACAGACTTTTGAAATTTCCTCAAAATCTTCTTGTGGTCCTCAGAAAAACCTCGGGTACATTAAACCACTGTGTCTAATAATGGTGGGAAAGAGGTGTAAGATTTTGGGTTCTTTCTCTCATTAAGGCTGCAGCAGAACCTCCTGCAGACTATGAATCTGGCCAATGAATGCTGTAGGATATATGTAAGAAATCTAAATATAGTCAGTCAAAATCCCAGTATCCCAGTCAAAACCCTTGTACAAAATTTAGACTGGACTTAATGAAACTAGAGGGATTGAAAACACAAGAAGTTGAGCCTGCATTGAACCAAATGCTTCATAGAAAACAGGAAGAGCTGATACTACTAAAGATAGTGCATTACAGATAAAGACAGATTAATATTCATCACCAATGTTCAATGGAAATAACACTTGCTCAGATTCTCCTGTTTTGGAGTATTATATGTCATCACCAGTCTAAAATCATTAAAAGGTGATCACCTCTTTTATTATAGTGTTTCTATAGCAGGCCCAGACTACTTGCAAAGCTGAAATTTGTTTTCTTGTATATGAAAAGATAACAATCTTTTCACTGTATTTTAAATCATATGTGAAGTGGTATTACATTTTAAGAATATTAAATCAAGTCACGCGCTGGTTGTACAAGTTGTCATTCACTGGACTGCTGCTATTCAGGAACGAAAAGGCAGAAGCAGCAATTTAGCTAAGTAACATGTAAGATGTTCCTGGTTTGTGAACAATGCTGCAGGTTAGTAGGTTAGCAAATTAGGGCCATATTCAACATAAATTTCTAAAAATCATCAGAAATGCATGTTGGTTGTAGCAGAAAGTCGTAAGTAGCATGGAGTACATATTCTACTCAGCATTCTCCAGCAGAGTAAGCCAGGACACAACAGCATATAGAATATCCTCTAGAACAATCCACAAGGCTTCTCCAATACTTTTTGCTAAAGTCAGTCTGCTGCCATGCCCATCAGCTTACTGATAACACTGAAATGGAGGACAGCATGGCATTGTTGGTATTTCATTTGTTATGGAAATATACTTTTAAATGAGCAAATCTATGAGAAAGTTACACATTTGTCCCTCTCCAATCTTTCCCACACGAGTTATAACATTTATATTTTGATCTCACTGAGCTTATTTTTCATGTAGGTTGTAAAACATCTAGTCCACTGTGAACTATTCTACGTATGAATAAATAATCAATTCTCTGTATGCTATATGTCTGTTAATGGCACCACAAGTCTATTGATCTCAACCATCTACTTATCAACATGGCTTTCTATGTCAACACGTGTGTAAAAAATTGCAGTGGACAATGACCAGCCAACCACTTAAGGCAGAGCAAGGAGAAACTTGTAATGAAAGACTGTCTCAGAGTTTGCAAAACTACAAGCTTCACAAACTGGTAAGTCTCCTGTCTCTGCTTCTCTTTTAAATTTCTGCCACAGAGCATGACCAAGAGGTTATGCATCTGGATCCCAGTTTTCCCATATGCTAGACAGAGTTCGTCTAGTTGTTTGTGGTGTGGCTGCTGGCCTTCCCTTCCCTATATCTTTTATTCCACTTCCAGTTGCCCTGAACAGTGATCAATAAGTTACCAGGCTGTGCTGCAATTAGTTCCCTAGCTTATTTCTGCTCCTACCCAAAAAAAGGATCTTTTTCTTATTCTTTTTAAATTTTTTATTACCCAGATCAATACAATCAGAGTTCTGTGTCTGTCTAGCCTCCATTCACCAGAGCCACCCAGCTTGGGGACCCGCCGGTCTCCTAGTAATGTTCATGTCAAGAGGGTGATTCTTTTCCCCCATAGTAAGTTCATCTTAATTACTTCCTCTGAGATGCTAGGAGTGGCCTCGCTTCCCTTCACCACGACTCGCTGTCTCTGTCCTGCCATGTCTGCTTTATAAAACGACGCCTTCCAATTTTAGGTCCATTTTTTTCCCACAAGTAGTGAATGCTCTGTTAATCTTTAGGAATGATCCTCCCAAGAAGGCTGTAACTTCTATTTTAAGGAAGATTTCAGTCTGGGTGGGTGATTTTTATGACGGCAGTTAGTACTATTTCTAATCTCCCTTTGTTATCTAAGGTTTGGGAGAAGGTCACAGCAGTTTAAATTCTGGACCACCTTGTCAGAAATCATCGCCTGAAGAGTTTTAAACTGCCTATCCTGCTACAGAGCTGGCTCTGCATTACTCTGTGTGTGTTCTGTTTACAGAAGCCCTCATATCGATAGCAGAACTTTCTGTTGATGCTCTGTATGCTCATCAGACTCAATACACTTCCCTCCTCTCCGTGCATTTGGAAAAGCTACATTTTTCATAATTCCAGTACAAGTTTCTGCCTACATGACAACAACTGAGAAATATACTTCAAGGCATTTAACCTGATACGTACATCGTTTTTATTAGAGAAACTGTGTAACTATAAAACCAGCTGAAAGAATTCCATGGTGTTACTACTCAAAATATCCTGGAACAAAACCTCTTCCTCTCTTCCAAGGAATCCTAATATAAGTTTTTCTAGTGATAAAGGCATGCCCTTTATTTACAAGCAATTGGGGAAAAAAAAAAAGAAAAAAAATAAAAGAAGAGAGCGTGCACTAAAACATTTAAGTAGGAAGAAAAAAGTGCTTTCATAGTTGTCCCAACAAACAGTAAACAAATCATCACAAATAAAATGAGTCTCAGTTGTGTTAAAGCATTGTCAAGACTACTTCCAGTAACATGAAAACCAAATTCTGAAATTAGAGCTGAAATTGAATCAGGAATGGAGTATCATTTTCAGTGTACATTTTTGGTCCACACTAAGGAAGGGAGGGAGTAAAGTTAAAATATCCACAAATTAAAAAGAAACCTGTTTGAAACAATAATTCTGGATCTGTAGAAACACCACAGTTTCTTAAAAGTTGGGTCTGATTTTTCCCTGCATCAGCTAGCTCAATGAATTTTAACTCCCTTTTTATATACTACATTTAAAAGAGATCCAGTTAATCTAACAAATTCATAAATATACTATTTTTAAAAATTTTGGTGTTAATATGCCAATAACATACCAAATATATTCTATAATTTTTTGCCTGCTGTATTCCCAGATTACATGTAAGGCTATAAAATGTAAATAGCACATTTAATGCTCAGCTTTTCCTGTTTAAACTTGATGAGATTTGAATTATGCTTTACAGAAACTCATTGGAAACCCTATAACTTTCCTAAAAAAATCAGTTCAATTCAATGTCTAATAAGAAGCAGAGCACTGTTTCAAATTTAGGAGGTTAAATCTACTGGACATATGAATCTAATCCAGTATTTACATCATTAAAATGGATACCCAGGAAAAAAACAAGTCATAATTTATGTACATAACTTTAGGAATCAAAGTTTGAAAAATGACCTAAAAAAGCTATGTAAAAGGATGAAAAAAAAACCAAAACAAAACCAACAAACCCAAACAGCATACATAAACCTTGGCTACCTCTGATAGATGACTGCGATCAAATAAAGGCACTAGGTCAGAAGAATATTTTTGCCCTGAGCTGTCTGCTACCAAACTGAAAGCCCAGGTGGTAGTTTGAGGACCAGGAAGACAATTTTTTTCCCTGTCAGGTACTATTATGCAATACAGGTATTCTCATATGCATTGATCTGAGATTAACAAGTAATTGATTTTGAGATGAAAAGGGGGAAGTAACCTCCAGAGCAGCACGAGATCATTGTTTACTGCATGTCACGGTGAGCACAGGTAAACACAATTCAAAAACATACTCTTCCAAAATCAACGAGAATCAATCTTTAAAATGATGTTACAGGAAAAAAAATTCTCAGGAGTGACTGGACAGGATTTCCTCTGAGTTTTATGTAATGAAAAGCGGCAACTGTACCTAGCTTCATAGAAGTGTATGTCACCATACAGGAGAAACCCACATCTAATTATTCACCAGAAAATGGCCTCTCTGACATAAACAGGGAAAATTGTTTCATAAATCAATTTTGCACTAACCTTCTAAACAAAAATGCACCACACATTTGAGATGCAATTACTTTGCCTTGTACATCACAGGATAAGGTGACTTGGTATTCAAGGGAAGGAGAGGTGAGAGTTGCTCTTTGTTCTCTGCACTGAACATGACAATCTATTATCAGAGAAATTATAAACACTCACAATAAATACATTGTCCTCGACCCTCATGCACAGTCTCGCCTGCAACCCCTCTGTGTAGTATTTCTTCACACCAGGGCCAGTGACAAGTTCGGCACCGTCCTACAGCAACAACTGTTTTCTGTGCTCCGCTTATCTCCCTCCCTCTGATCACACCACATCAATAATTTAGGCCCAGCCTTTTCTGTTGTGTATATATTTAATGGACATTTACACCTGCCTTCCAGAAGCTTCTACAGTGAGGACCGCTTAAGTCAGAAGCCCTGATTCTTTACTATTTTATTATTATTTTTATTATCTTATTATCTTTTTCAGATAAGAAAATAAGCATTGGGAGCAATCACTGCTTGCCTCTAAAGAAAGAAGAACAATGCAAGTGCTACTATTTATACTGCCTTAATACTACTGCGTTATTTTTCCCACTTCCTAAAATTGCATTGGGGAGTTTACAGAGAGGTACATAAATGAAAAGCTCCTGCCTGGATTCCATAGAGCGGTACGAAAAGACGGGCAGGGATGGGAGGTGGGAAGTCAAGCTAATGGCTTACAGCAATCCTGCCCTGCAATTTTGAAGGGTCTCGAATGCTGTTACTTCTTCACGTTCAGTTTATACATATTTGTTTTCTGGGAGTGTGCTCTAGTCATCACCAGCGCTTTTGCCCCTTTATCGCACTTGTTTCTTTACATTTGATAGAAATTTTCTTGGCTTGGTCACTCCACATGACAGAGATGGTTTGGCTCAGATTCTCATGAAAGTGAGGGTATTTAAAACCTGATTTTCTCTCAAAGCACAGATTGTGAGCAAGTCCTTTACTCATGCCAGGAGCCAGCCATGAACCCAAGAGCAGCAAGTCCAAAGCTGCCTTGGGAAGAGGTTGCTTTTTACCAACATCTTATATCCAACAGAAAAGAATAAGCACTGATCTTCTTGATGAGATGGCTATAAATCAATAAATAAAAGATTGAAGGGATATTCAAAATGAAGGTGTCAACATGGGAATGCACAGAGAAGTCAGTGTGGATGAAGGAAGCTGGTGGGCTTATCGAAGACAATGCCATTTGCATAATACATCAGTTTACCCTTTCCAGACTATAAATATAAAGAGGGAAATAAATGTTTGTGACAAGCCTTGCATTTGCTTAAACTTGAGCTCATTAAAAAGTAAATATCAAATTAATAATAGTTAGCTTAGGTTACATTTGTGGAGGATGGGTCAAATTTACAAAATTGCTCGGCTTCTTCCTGACAAACCTGACCCCAGCACATTAACTATTTCTTTACTTTATTACTAATTTTGGTTTTAAATCTCAGGGCCATGATTTCTTTAGCGCAGTGTTGTGATAAACTCACCACTGATTTTTAATATATAATTCTGCATCTGGCTATATTATTTACACGTTATAATATTAATCTTTTTAATGCTGAAGATAAATTAATAAATACCATTGCTGGCATGAAATAGGTGAGTGGCAAGGGTTGAAATATATGGATTGTGGCCACTTCATCATCCGGTGTCAAAGCAAAAAGCATTGTGCCTTTCTCCATAACGTCATCCTATTCCACTTTTGTCCTTATATATATTATGTCTGCTTTTTTTGGCACGTGATATGCATTCAATTAAGTAATAGCACTCCAGATGTGATAAGTGCTCTACTCTAGTTTTACATTGCAGTACAATGTGCCATGTCTAAGCAAACTAGACAATGATCTGATTTACTATGTGTATTACTCTAAATGTGAAAACACTGATCATAGATGGTATTTTTTGTATCTATCACTTAGTCTTCCACTGCTATTACCTGACTTTAAAAACTGTAGCAATTACACAGTGAAAACAACTTGAAAGTTCACAGCATCCTGCAGGAGACAACGCATTGTGATGCATATCCTCAATTCTCTGCAGGATTCAGCAGACTGCAAATCTGTCAGGGCTGAGTCTGCAGGGAAACTGTGCTTTTCAGCTGTCTCTGCTGTATATAATCCATATTATATGATGCAATAAGATATAAAATTGTCAGAAGAGTTCAGCGTTGTTCTCTCTTTACTCAAAATTATATGTGCAAAGACAAGGAGACTAGAGTTTGTATGTTTTTGGAACTGAAATCATACCAACAACATGATCCATCCTAAATTTTAAACCATCAGCTGTCATGGCTGATCTTATGCAGGTGCTGAACAGTAAGCATTTGTGCTAAAATAACACCATGTTATGTATCAGCCCTGGTAAGTGTTGGTTCATGCTTTTATCTCGTCATAGTAAACACAAATAAATAAATAAATAAATAAGCACAGAGCACTGTGAACACTTACAGGTAGACACATCTCTAAATAAATATAAATACTTTAAAAGAAAACCTTATTAATACTGACTTTAGTAAATCAATAAAGAACTTTACAGATCCTGGACAGATGGTATTGTCCTACAACATTTCTTCAGAAAGTACACTGACACAGCAACATCTTCAAATTTTGGCAAATGCTCATTGTGACAGAATCATCAGCTCCAGCTATAACTCTAATTTTGCTCCTTTTCTGACTTCTGTCCACAATCCCTAGCTTAAGGGTTTTTTTTTAAGCAGGATCCTCTCTCACCCTGCTTGGAAACCTCTCAGGCAAAGAGTAAAGCCCATAGAGCCGTGACAGCTACCCTTTGGTACCAGGAGAAGGAATGAGCAGCAAAGGGTGGGCTGGGTAGGACCTGCTTGATCCAGCCTTGCCACAGAGAGAACAGACACGTCTGGCCATGCCTTTCCGCAAAAATTTAAATGCAAACTAGTTGGAGCGTGTGGGGTGAGGTTGCTGAACCTACACCAAGGACTGCTTTCTGAGGACAACAGTTTAAATGGAGTGCCTAAATTGCTCCAATTGCCCAATAAAATGCTGTGCAGAAATACCCTAGTCACTTTTTCAGACCCGTACGGGGCATCTGACACAGCAAAGTTACATCGCTGTTTGGAAGACTCGTTAGCTTAACCAGCAACATTGTGGGTTTGATGGTCCTTCCAGAGGTGCAGACAGCGCCTCGGTGCAACCCCAGGCGGGTACCCTCACTCCTGCACCTCCCGAGGTGGGACAGCAGCAGCCCAACACTATCACAGAGGAGAGACACCCAGAAGCAAACATCTCATGCTCACATTGCCAATTAGTGTCAGAAAAAAGAAACTGAAGTAATGGGAACCAGATGACTAAACAGATCATTAGAGGTAACCAGCTTGTCAACAGGTGATCAAACCAGGGGAGATGTGTGTAAAACACACACGCACACAGAGCATTGTAAGAGTGGGTTAGTTTTAGTGGAGTTAACACGTTACTCCTCGAATAATGAAAGAGGAAAAAAATGAAGGTTAAACTGAGGATTTTATTAAGAGTATGCTTTTTCAAAATGTATTCTTATTTAATGGCAACCACGCTCCAGTTCAGAGGCTTTTCAATTTCTTTTTAACATGACTGAATAACAGACCTTCTCTTGGTATTTATAGTATTTATGGCTTGACAGATGTAAAACTTTTAATTTGAATGACTTCACATTTTTGTCCATTATGTGAGGGCTAGAGGTGCAGAGGCCAAAAGGTGACACCTCCCATTAGGTGGTTATTATCCTCAGCTCATGCTGAGAAAGTGGCTCCAGAACTGAAAACCTCAGGGCCACACCTCGTACCCATCCCTCAGTTAGCTGCTGCTCCCTCCCACAGAAATTTAAGCTCATCCCATTAGTACAGTAAATGATTTATTATACAACGGCAGTGCAAAACTACAACCAGGGAAACGTTGTTGGTACTGAAAGAAAATCTCTACTTCTCTCTCATTCTTTTTAAATATTTAACAGTGAATTCAGTGCTTGTCAAAATTGCTGGAATCACAGCCCTCTTACACCCAGATCAGGCATCCTGGATGCAGGACTGGCAGCAAGCAGGAGTTCCCACACCCCATTCCACTTGCTTTGATCAGGTGTAACAAACGGGAGTGTTTGTTTATCAGGCTGGTCCAGGGCAAGTGTTCATATTCCCTGCACTGAGCACTTTTGCACTGTTGTAGATCAAAGATTTACAAACCCTCTTGTTACTTAAGAGCTAACCTCTGATTTCACAGAAAACAATGACTCTTTATTTGTTCTTGTAATGGGACCAAGGTTTAGTCTTGATACGTTAAGCCACAATCGTTGACTGGTATCCATAACAGGAAAATCAAACGATGACGAGTAAGGCCAAATGGATGATTTCCTACTCCAATTTAGTCTCTGGGAGTGGGTTTGAAGCTGTCACAAGGGTGAACAAAGCAGCTTAGTATTTGTAGATCCCCTTCCAGGTGCAGGATGGTGGCTGTACAGGTTACTGACCTCCTCTGCAGCCCGCCAGCTCTTCCAGCCAGTGTAGCCACCTCCCAGCCTTCCCAGCCAAAACCAGCCAGGTTAGAGGAGGATAATTACTTCAACTTCTTAAGGTTATTTGGCTCATTTTGACTAAGATGGGTTTGGAAGCAATTACAGCAGCAACTGGGCAGCAGGCCAGCGGGAGAGGTAGCTCTCACTTCAGCAAAGGGATGGTTGCAAGGAGCTGGGGGCTTGCAGAAGGCATTGACCTCTTCAGCTGGCCCTGGTGCACCTGGAGAGGGTGTACAAACTCCAGGTGAGTCTCGCTGGGGGAGCCCAGTTTGAACTAATTACTTCACAGGCAATCAAACAATCATCAGCTGACAACCACTTTTGGATATTGTGGATCTGACTGATTCAGACAATAGACCAGAGCTGAAATTCTCTGTATTTGATAACCGAAGCTGTGAGCCAGCTAATTCCCTTCTGTTAAAACTGCCTACATGTGCACACACACACATTTTCTCTCTCTTCTTCCTTTGTCTCGCATCCTGAGCTGTAGTTGCAGATCTAAGACAGGGCAGGCTGAGCGCTATATTCTCTGCAATTACCCTGACACGCAGTGAAACCTACCTCTAGCTGTTAGGGCCTGGAACATCAGTGATGGCAGCAAAATAAAAAGGTTGATGTGATATTTGTCTAACCCTGGCACAGCAAAAGCACTTCTACAGTAAAACCCTTACAATATATAGCATCAATGAACTCGATATATATTATATTGGTAGGCTTATTCTTTTAAGATGCAGGCACAGGGGCTCTTGCGTGTGTCTGCAAAGCAGAGTACTTAGCATAAAAAGATTATGTCCTGTTTGTGCAAGAGGAAATGGGCCATTCTTCACTTCCCTATGGCATTGCAATTGCCAGCCCTAATTGTCTATCACTTTCTCGGTAGTAAATTACTGTTTCTTTAGCAAAGATTCAGATCCACCAGCCTTAGCAGCTCCCTTTTAAACTTTCAACAGTGTAATTAGCCTAAATAATATAATAAGGGTTACACAGGGTGGTAGTACACAAGTAACAATGAGATTACTTCTACATGTACGAAGTTTTAGAAAAAGTAATTTTTTTTAGAAAGATCCAAAATCCAGTCACAAAAATGAGCAGCACCAAATGGTTCCCCACAAGGAACAGAGGGGGCCTGGGTGATGAAAGTCTCACCTGCAACACTTTAGGTAACACATATGGAGATCAAGCAGCTCAGAAAAAATGCAAGCACCTCCCACAGAATTTAACAAGGTAAGCCACTCCCCAGTGGAATTAAATTTAAACTTGCACATGTGAGGAATCCTGGCACAATACCTCAAGAATGGCAAAATCTTGGTTGATTTTTTTCCAGCTTCAGCTGAAGTCAATCAGAAAGCACTCAGACTTGGATCTCAGGTCTCTGCAGACATGAGCTGGAATCCCAGAAAAGGTTTCAACCATGAAGGCAGGAAAATTCAGAGCATCTTTTCAGTAATACTGACAGAGCAAGCCCAATCACTGGTTTAAATCCAACAAAAATCAGCTAATAGGATGGTTGCAATTGTCTGTGCTGGAAAGGAACACAGTGATCCACGAGGTCACTCCCAGACCTATGTCATTTTACCCATGCAAACTTAAATTTACTTTGATTCTGTGAGGGACTCACATAAGTATGTGCCTATAGCTTTAGAGGATGAAGGGCAATGGGTTTGATTCTGCTCCATTAAAAGCACCCAGATTTACATAGGCTTGAATAGGAATAAGATAGCCCGAAGTTCCAAATCAAAGTCATTAAAATCCCTGCAAAAGAGAATAAAAAAATGCTCATTTTTCAAGGAAGCAACTAAAATAGCCATAAAAATAGATAAAAAAATTACCAGAAGCTTTGTTAAATAGAAAGTGTTTCTTTGTTTAAATACGGATGCATCAATGTATAGCAACATTTTCAAAAGCTTTTAAGTGACTCAGGAACTTAAGATCACCAGATATTTTTGAAAAACTTTTTATTCTAAATCAGATTGCACAAAAATCTGTGAAAGTTTCAAGGTATGGATGGACAGATGGCCAAATGGGTTTCTTTCCTGCGTTACTTGCCTATAACTTCTCCCTCCATTAGCTGCCTTTTTCACGCTCACTTTTTTGGAAATTAAAAAAAGAACAAACCCACAACAAAAAAACCCTGGTCCTCAGACACACAGCCCATTTCAAAGCTCCAGTGGGTAGCAGGGAAATACTTTAGAGATCAGGTGAAATGAATTCAAGACGAGTGAAAATGGTCTTTGGTTCTGCTCTGCTACCTTTTACTGAAGAATCACTGCAGAGACGTGAATCATCTCCATCCATACTGTGCTTTGCTTCTTGCAGGCATTTTTCACAGATCCCTCCTGTTTCTTTTGTCTCCTGGTGTCAGACATGGTGATTTTCCATTGGTCACTGTGGCATTAAGGGTTTACTACCAGTTAGAATGAGTGTAAGAGAAAAGGAGCCTACTGCAAAATAAATAAAATAACGGCAGACACCTTGTAATAAGGAATAACAATTAGGTAATAAAGTCAAGAAAAAAATGGGAAAGCGCAGCTTTTGTTCACCTGGCTTACAGCAAAAACCCAACATTTTTTACTTTAGATCAACTAAAATCTCTGCTTAAAGTAAACTGAGAATGCAATTACATTCAGGCAACTGAGCTCTTTGTCTTTATAGAGAAAAAACTCCTTCCCAGACAGAATGAACAGAAAATAGAAAAGGGGTAAAAACCACGTATTTTTATGAAACTGTTAATAATTAGACAGACAGAATTGTACAAGACAATAATAGAAACCGTTGTTCAGGCAAGAAGACAAACATCAACATGATAAAATACTGGATTTATAAAGTATATGAAACTTCAGCTCACTTCTAGTTACCCCCTTAAAAATAAATAAAAAACATGTCTTGAATTTAATAACTGTGATTGCATTTAGAAAATTTAAGTCTCGATTTTTCAGAGAATTTGAAAAAAACGAGTGGTATCTGCATTCTTAAATTTAATTCCTTCCTTTGGGGACCGTAGCTAGCTTCTGTGTTTATGATAAAATAGATGGCAAAAAAAAAAAAATGAGGAATATATAGGACAAATATGCATTTTTTTGAAGTTACATATTTTACCTGAGTTTGTCTTCTTTCTTTTAAAGGAGGTTGTAGCGAGGTGGGCGTCAGTCTCTTTCCCCAAGTAACAAGTGATAGGATAAGAGGCCTTAAATTGTGCCAGGAGAGGTCTAGATTAGATATTAGGAAAAATTCTTTGCTGAAAGGGTTATCAAGCACTGGAACAGGAAAGTGGTTGAGGCACCACCTCTGGAGGTATTTAAAAGATTTGTAGATGTCGTGCTTAGGTACATGGTTTAGTTGTGGACTTCGCAGTGTTAGGTTTACGGCTGGACTTGATGATCCTAAGGGTCTTTTCTAACCTAAATGATTCTATGATTCATTTATGTATAACAGCACAGATGACCTCCTACATAATACTACATTTTAACTCTAATAGTTAAAATGTATGGTATGCCAAAAAAACCCATGTACCATCAACCATTAAAGCCAGTTTCCACTCTATGGACAAATTCAAATTTGAAGATCCCCCTTTTTCTTTTCTACACTATGTAGTTAACATAAACACTTTCAGAAGTGTCTCTGAAGTCTTTCGGATTCTCCAGAAAGAGTTCAGCCAAACACAGACTGCCCAAGGGCCTGAATGAGGCATTGGGTAAAATCTAAAAAAGCCCTCCAAGGAGGAGGCAATTGTTTCTGAGACTTTTTTTTTTTTTTTA
Organism: Numenius arquata; assembly: GCF_964106895.1. Taxonomy (NCBI): domain Eukaryota; kingdom Metazoa; phylum Chordata; class Aves; order Charadriiformes; family Scolopacidae; genus Numenius; species Numenius arquata. The sequence continues at coordinate 42,746,783 of NC_133584.1, forward strand.
ATTCTGTTTTAAATTGGACAATTCTGTTGTCCAAAATTCTGTTATTTATTGGACAATAAAACTAAAATTACAGATGGTGTCAGGTTCTGTTCCAACAAATATCATTTTGTGGGACTTTCTGATAGGGTTTAAAACATTTTCTTGTGTTTCAAGGATGTGTAAGATAAAAAGGGCCAGTGTTGAAGTGTCATTAGTAAAATGACCATTATTTTCAGGGCAATTCATTGTGCTTGTGGCAGTTTTAAAGTGTATTTCCTGAAAGATATTCTCCATAATATCAACCAAGAAACTACTCCAAGTGAAGAAATTTTACATGTATGAAAAAAGCATTGTTTTCCTAGAGCTTTTATCTCCTGTGGTTCAGCTTCTTTGGTAAGCACAAATGACCCAAGGATTTAGTTTATTCTGCCCCTAAATTAGGTGACAGCACCTTTCATTTTACAATTCCAAGGGATCTCTGAAAAGAGAAGTTGCACTAAAAGTCTGTAACTTTTGTTGTTGTCAGATGAATCCTTGTCATACTTCAGGCATAGGCATGACTCAATTATTGGCATCAGCCAGAAATTATTTCCAAAGACATTATTGAGGCAGCATCTCTGTTTCAGAGCACAAGAGAGCTCTTTTAAAAAATAAAAAATAAATCAGCATGGACATGATCTGTTATGTGCCAGATGCTCTCATGACCAAAGAATGGTCCTAGGCACATCCCTTTTACTAGTACAGTCATGGCCAGAGGCTCCCGCACATCACAGCCAGGCTGTCCCTCAGGTCTGTGACATCCCTCCTGAGAGGAAGCTGTGCTGTTCCTCCCAATAACCACTTGCTTCTTTTTTTCTGTGGACTATGGGAACTATTGCTGAAGGCTACCACTGTGGGTTCTGCTGTGGAGACACATCTGAGTCTTTTGTTCGGCCATTGAGTATATTGTTCCTATTTTAGGTAATTTTCAAATTATTTCCTAACAGCAGGAAAAGTAGAAGATGGAGACTGCAACACATGGCACGTGTATATCCACTTTCAGTCCCCAGGACCCCCTTTGCAAATGAGATCTTGTACTTTATAGAGCTTTGTTTTCCCAGTAGTAAACTATTTAAATGAATAAGCACATTTAAGCTACTCCTGGGGAAGAGCCAATTTAAGAAAAACCATCCAGGAATTCACTGCAAATGAGATGCTGCCTCTCCAAAGACTCTGTTCCTTACCATCATGATGACAGGCTTGGGATTGGCTTCTAACAGAGAACACCAGAAAGCTGGGAATTTGCCCATTATAACTTAAAATTAAGATGGTTTGAATGACATAGACAAAAAGGGGGCTTCCCCCCAAAAAAACCAACTACATAAGTATCTTGCATAGCAAATAAAAACCAGCCACTATGTTACAAATACTGACTACAGCAAAGTAGTTAATGGTAGGTTTACGGAGCCTTTCCTTTGAAAAGGGAAACGTGATTGAGGTGCAATTCTTTGGCACAGTTAGCTATAAGAGATTCTTATGGATTCTGTATTGCATATCGACCTCAGAGAGGTGGTCGATGCCCCAAGCCTGTCAGTGTTTAAGAGGCATTTGGACAATGTCCTTAATCACATGGTTTAACTTTTGGTCAGCCTTGAAGTGGTTGGCAGTTGGACTAGATGATCATTGTAGGTCCCTTCCAACTGAAATACTCTATTCTATTCTAGATTTCTTTCAGATTTTTATCATTTTCATTAGAACAGTTATTTTAATGCTGCTGTTATCATTACATATTTATACTGCTGTTGATGTCAGCAGCAGAACTGCTATTGACTCAGCATTTGGAGTTCTGGGATGTCAGCTTTAAGATGCTCTTCGCATCCACAGTGGCATCTATTCACAGGTGTTCTACAGGCACTGACACTTATCAGTCTACTGCATAACAAAAATTAAGCCTAGCATTCACAGAAAATTTTTAAAGAGCACTAACTTGTCTTGTCAGGATCTGTCCATTCAGCTATTTGAATTGCTACAATGCAGAGGAAACTGCTGTTTATCAGAATCCAGAAAGTTGTTCCGAGGAATAACTTCGCTTTTAATCTGGGGAGGACAAACGTAATGCTTATGGTGCACTATCTAGAATAATCAATCTGTACTGATGCACAGAAAAGTTTATCTCAGTGGTCACCCCCCCCCAGCTGCAAAATACATTTAGCCTGGAAAATGAACTGATGCATAAATATCTCTTAGGAACTTTGAGAAAACTCTCTGTTAAGTGATGGTTTTCATCACCTCTGTAGGTCTTCCTCTTGCCAGGTGCATACAGGCATACGTTACACAAGAAATCAGAACACTATCTACTGCAGTTGAGGTACCTCAAATTAGCCCAATGGTTTAACTTTTTGTTCTGGTTGTTCTAAATTCAAAAGTCAGCCACAATGAATATGTTTATTTTTGATGGATTCAGTAGTCATTACCATTGCATTCATCAATTGGAGACATACCAAGGGCACTGAAGTGTATTAATTGCAACAGGTTAAATTAGCAGTCATCTCTGGAATTATTCCTTTTCATTTTCTTTCTTGAACTAGCTGGCCTTGATGCCTTCGATTAAATCACTTGAATAGTATTTTATTGGTATTTTTAATTTATGCCACTATTCTGCTAACATCTATCCATAAATGATCAGGGCTAATTTCCATCTGTGGACATTTGAGAAAGACTCATTTATTCTTTACTGTTTGCTCTTCAAAGAGTGAAGGTGCTTCTACAACAGTTTGCTAACTCTGGAAGCTTGCCAGCCTTACTACAATTTTCAACACCATTCATGTGAAGAAGAGTTGGGTATAGCGAATAAGTGCATGCCAAACTGGCTACAAGTCTATGCAGGAGGTCCACTGAGGTTAAAAAAACTTCTAGGTCAAATGTAGTTCAAGAAGTCCTTAATTTCTGCACTTTCAAGGTTTTGATTACAGCACCTAGTCTGAAACTCCACTTGGTACAAGCAGAACTTCAAAAAGCAGAGCTCCTATTTGGCATAGGTATAATGTTTTTCCTTTCTTGAACAACTACTGACCTGCTGGCCCTAGTGCCAGGAAGAAATATTAATTATATTCCCACTTATAATAGCATCAAGGTGGAGATAAAATCTTACATAGTATCATAAACAGCTTTACATAAATCAAAGCCTCCATCTTTTAGAATCTGCTAAAACTGTTAAGTAACACATTTGCAAAATCTATTTTCTGTTTGATTGTGGTGGGAGTTTGGGAATGTTGCTGTACCACTGCACATTATTTGAAAATCAAAAGAATATAGTTTTGCATCTAGAGTAGAACACGTGTCTACTCGTATACTACGATAACAGCTAAGGATTCACTAGCCTGGCCAAAGTCAAGAGCTATCCTTGAAATTTAAGAACCTTTTTGATGTTGCCATTTGACTGACCTTTCTTGTCTTCTTAATGTCATGCAAGCCAGTGAACTGAAGAGTAAAGTTCAGCTAAATCCAAAACTGTGCTAAGAGCGCTATACACTCACTTCCTTCAATTTGGTTTTCTTCCTGTGGAGCATGACGAATTACTAGAGCACTCTGAAGCTTACTGATGCAAAGCCGTCACTTGGATTCTCTTCCAAATGCACATGAACAACACTCTTCTCTAGATCTCTATAACACTTTTATGAAATTACGAAATAATTACCCCTCTGGTTTCTCTGAAATAAAGGTGAAACCAGTTCAGAAATACACTTCAGTACACTATGCTAAAGCCACTCAGCCTCTCCTGCCAGTCACCAAGAAGAAAGCCGATTTCAAGAACTCCCGTGTCACGTATATTAAAATCACAACTTATTCTTTGTCAGATATTGCAATTGCAGGCACAGTTGTAATTCTGCAGATAGATACAGACTGGTAGAAGCAACCCTCATACATGCACCTACCTAGCTGGATACAAACCAGCATGAGTACAGAAACTGTCAGGCTAACTACCATTAAACCCAAACAGTAAACCTTGTATAGTAAACCTTGCTTTTTTTTCCAGTGGTCATGTCTTCTGAACTATTCTTTCGAAGAATAAAGCATATATGACTGAGTAAGACTTAGGGAAATTACTCAGCTGCTATTTTATCACTACATGACAGCAGAGACTGGATTAAACTACACAAAACTCTAGAATCGAATTGTTGTTCTGAAATATTTTTACTGATATACTTCCGATTCAGACATTTTAAGATTTCTGCAGTCTGAAAACTGTTTGGTTTTTTTTTCATTTATTTTTATCAATAGACAGGCTCACAGATGTGATACATGGAAAAACATGATTAAACTTACTGGCTATCCCATGGGAATCTGTTCTTTTGACAATTCAGGTTATGGAACTGCCTGTCAGCCCAGGCTAAAGTTTGCAATCACTAAAGCTGCAGAAGGCTATACTCAAAACTTGCAGGCCATGTTTTCAAAAAATGGTTATCAGCTAGGACTTTCTTTGCATGTTCCTTTCACTACAGAACTTAAGTCCCAAAGGCTGCCAGATATACAAGTGTGCTAAATGTTCACTGGTACAGCAATACCAAGGGAATCAGTCCTCCAACTATGCTTTCACTCAAGCTTATTTCAGCTTGTGGACCACCAAGACCCTCAAATCTCTTCACCAGAGCCAGACAGTCCCCAATTTGTGCTATTACAAGAGGTTCTTTCTTTCCAGGTGCAGGGCTTTGCATTTGTCCTGATTAAACTTCAAAAGGTTCCCGTCAATAAGACCAATGAAAGTTCCACAAAAACTACAAGTGGTGAATTATATGTTCTTCTTTCTTTCCTTCTGGTTAAGTCTTTTCTAATATTGCTTGCTCTTACAGTTTTTGTAATCAATTTAAATTATAATTTCTTAATTTTTCAAAATACAAAAAAAAACCACCTTCAAAATGAGAATCAAACTCCTATTATTCCAAATTACATTTAAAATAAAATAAATTCCTTATTTGCAAACTTTTTCACAGCTTTTGTAAACTTATGCTAAGATACCTGTTGTTTAAGGAGGGAACAATGAGTGGGATCCAACTCACTGTACACAAAGAAAAGTAATCCTAAAAACATCATAGCTCTTATAATGAAATAATTTAAATAGCTACAATAAGGAAAAAACACATTCATAAAATTTCCCTTTGCTTCTCAGTTAGGTGGTAGCATTTTAAATAAGGTCAACTTAAAACCAGAGACAAGCAAACTATCACCGAAAGGTTCCATCATAAAATTACATTTTCAGGTGTTTGTGGCTTTAGTAAAACCATCTGAAATTTCATTGCTTTATTTCTGCTTCATGCTTCTTTTACCTGTCCATACTTCGGTGTTTGGGCTTGAAGCTGAGTTCTTCTGTGGGGCTGGGGAAGACAGGGTATAGGACTGGTTCAATCAACAGTATTGGTCAGATACTTCATTCAGGTTGAGTACCTTCGGACCTACAGGAGCTACGATACAGTGAAAATGCTAGTGTCAGCATATGAATGTTCTGATCTTTAACTGAAAGAATCATATACCCTCTTCTCTTCCATCCTCTAATCCAGTTAAAAAACAAAAAACACCAAAAACACCAAAAGCAAAAATACTTATCCATTAAAATATAACCATTTTAATAGGAGTCAGGAAGATGTTCCATCTCCAACATAAACTGTTGACAGGGTAGAGTTAATCCCTGAGATATCAGATTGGTTTGCAAACCCTCAGGAAGAAGAAAAATAGGAGCCCACATCTCAGTCTAGGTAGGAATTAGAACCGACAGCATACTGGATAGAAAAGGAGATGCAACTAATCCTTCCCTGTTTGAAAGATGGTACCTGGCACCTCAGAAAGTGCATACACTACCTACATCTTCAGGAGAGAATTCAAGGCTCAGAGTATCAAAAGTCCATTCTGGACTTAGGTTTCCCCAGTAATCATAGCTCTGAGCCAGTTACGTGACGTCTCAAGTTCAGGTCAGAGAGCAGACACCTTCTGTCTCTGTGTCCTCATTGCTGACCCCAGAAAACAAGGAGAAGCTGTCCGAAGGAAGAGCTGCGCAGAAGTCAGTGGGCTTTAGTAGTATCATAGTTGACTCAAATACCAAGTTTTAGATACCTGAAATTGGATGCTCAAAATTAGCAAACTTCAATGACAACAATTTATCTTTATTCCCTTTCATAGAAAGATGACAGTACCAACTTCTCACATGAAAATACATTCATTCTTATTTGAAAGACGTATGAAATACAACAGTGATAAACACCACTGTAGAGACCCAATGCAATTAATAATTCGCTCTCCATAAAAACATTCTGCCAGCCAGCAACAAATAAGGCCTGAGAATGTGTAATAGAGAGAAAAAGAGTTTTGAATAGCTACTTAACACACACAGAGGACTGATGGTGTTCACTGGCTGGGAAAGTGCCATGCAAAAAAAAAATAAAAATGGCCATGACTATGTAATTAAACACTCTTATCAGGATGGACGTACACACAGGAACTGAGTTAAAACTGCACAGGCAACCTTAATTATGATTTTTCCTGACTTTGCAATCTTAATCATGTTCTTTTAATCTAGTCCTGGATTTGTAATTTATCGTGCTTTAGGCCAGGCTGGCCACTAAAGGAATGACAGATGCTCTCTATTAGCCTCTCTTTCTTCCCATAAGGGAAGGAAGAGAGAATAAGGGAGAGAGACTTATGGGTTGAAAAAAACTAAACCAGCTTTAATGAAACATTAACAATAAAAAGAAAATATAACAATATCAATAAGAAAATAATGAAATATATAAAAATATACACAAAACCAGTATCAAGCTCCCAGGATGACGATCACCTCACCGGCCAGCACTGGGACTGCACTCAGCAGCAGATGGGAGCTGGAGTCAAGAACACACGTATTGGAATCAAAGGCAGAACAGACAGATGCCAACCATTGAAGAAAGAGAGGCTGATCCCTTTGATCAGTTTTGGGTCACCTGTCCTGTCCGCTCCTCCCTGCAGATGCAACCCCTCTATGCTCTTCCACGTCTGACCCTCCACCTTGGTACATAACAGAGCCAGCTGACCTTGGTTGTTATAGCAATTAAGTATAAGCAGGAGCCTCTCTGCAATACCATTCCTTGGTATTAACTGTGAACATCAGACTTTATCACTGCTTGAAGCTGACACTATCTGAAAACCACACTTTAGATTTTAGAGCATGCAATTAGTCAGAAGACACTTAACTGAAAAGTAAAATTACTGAAAAGAAAACTGGTTCTGTTCTATCTCAAACCAGGAGATTTCATGTCATTTGGCAGTGGCACCATGAAAAAACAGGCACCACGCCACAAAATGAACTTGACCTCAGCAGAGAGACCAAACAACACTTTTAGGTCATTATTTTTTATTTTTCCTAACCATATGTCTAGATAAAGCAACAGTAAATACAAAAAATTTTATAAAAACTGTGAATTTACGATAAAGAAACCATCTTCAAAAAAGCCAGCAGGACCTATGCATCTGCTTTTTCAGTTAGCTGTTTCTTTTCAAAATTACTTATCTATTTCACTTAGATATAACGTCTTCTGGTCATGTAATTAATCCATTCTTGGTTCCTGCATTATTATGCATAATATCCATGCAAATCCTGCATTGCTAGGTTTTTGGTAAAGAGCATAGACAAGATAAAGATTTTTTTACAAACCCTAGTGAAATAAAAATATAATGTTTCATTCATCAAAGGATTTATTTCCCAAACCTGACTTAAATTATTTGCCAAGTATAACTGCTCTTTCAGTACAGCATAGTTTTAATAACGATTGAAAGCCCTATATACATGTTAGAGAACACAGATGCTCCCCGTGCCATTTTTTCCCTGGAACAGCTAACGATGTAAGGAGATTTCTGAAACATCCCTAATCGCCCTGAATTCAGTCAGCAAAAGTAACCAGCAAAGGGTTGCAACTACACTCCCTCGTAGTTAATGCCATCTGAAACAATGGAAACAACAAATCTTCCCATTTAGGTTTGAGAGAATCTGAAGAGGAATGTGAACCTGAACTGATGGCTTCAGGTACAAACAGGCACGGTGGGGTCTGAGCAGAAGCTATGTGACCATGAAAACAGTCTGCAAACGGAGAGCCTGAGGTGTTCCTTACACTACAGCAATCCAAGCAGAGAAGAAAATACAGAGATTAACAAGAGAGCATTTGAAAGGAAGAAAGCACAGCACGTGAGCACAGGACTGGCAGCAAGGCAGACTCAGATAGGAAACTGCTGCCCATATTTTCCTGCTCTGCTCAGGAAACCGCTATGTATCCTTTGCAAAGTGGCCTGAAAAGACGTAGATAACTTTGTACATGAGATAACTCTTAATGGGAACAGGCCAAAGCAATAGTATCGTGGCATGATTTCAGACCTATGTAAGAAAATACCTGAATTTAAAAATTGCAATTATTTCTTTGTTTCAGTCCAAATTACATATATATCTGAATTTTATGAAGGACGGGGAAATTTGTAATTGGGTTCTAGTTGGACAAGAGCTTTTCTAAGAACATGTATAAAAGTGAAAGTCATTTTTAGTATCTGTTACAGTTATCTGCTACTGCTGGGCTTATAAACAGCTCTAGAGATTAATTTAGCTTAGGCCAAAAGCTGGATTTCTTTCTAAAAACACAACTTATCTTGTAGGAGGAATCCATTCTAAGGCATCATCTGAAACATACAGAAATTGTAAGAAAGGTTTCACCACCAACAGGCGAGTTCCTCAGTTTTTTGCTACTAGCAGTGTCCAGAGAGAAAGTGTAGGACATGCTGAGTGTAGTCACCAGGTGGGAATCCAGTCATGCTAGACTTTGTCCCAGGTCTAATTTCTAGAGATGTTGTTGCGGATGGAGTGATGCACTTAACCCGTAAGAGAAGCAGCAATATATTTATTGATATAAAACAACGATTTAACAAAGGTTGATAGTAAATGCCACAATGGTTTAACAAGATTTGATGGCAAGGTACACTTGGTTATTTACTGCACAGAGGACCGGGTCAGACAGAATTGTCAGGGAGACCCTCCTGTTGAGTCATGAGGTTCAAAGAGGACCCCCTTGCTTTCTAATCTCCTTCTCAGAGAGGGATCTAGGTGTGGCTGGATCCAGTCTTAGTCCTAAACGTAGTCAACAGTTTATGTCTAAAGGATCACAATCCTTCACAATCAATCTGAGAAAGAATTCTAAGTGAAGCTTCAAAGTTTAGCTGTTGGTCACTCACTGAGGATCTGTTGCAGCAAGGAATCTCTCAACCTTGAGAAGCAACCTTGAGAGGCGTCCCTACTCCAGGGGAGATCCTGGCCTGCAGCCCGCTGCTGTGCAGGAGAGGGGTCAGAGGGCTCTTGGGCTGTTCACTGTTTATGGAGGTAAGATGATTGATTTACAGTTAGACTTGCATACTGCCCACAGTACCAGTAGTGTGGTAAGGTGGGCATGTTGACCAAGTTAGCCCTTGGCTAGGGTGGCATTTTCTGTCTCCCCAGAATTCACATTGAGCTGGATGCTGCCATCACAACCAGACAGATCCATTATGACCGCTACTGGTGGTCATCGCTGGAGCAGGGTTACAGGAGATAAAGGTCAGGTTGGGGCTGGGGGAGAAACACCATCACAGATGGTGCGATCGTGTAAAATATGCGTGTACCCTCTGGCTACTCCTTAATTTGGGAATATAGCCTCGGGGGAGGGGGATGGAAATGTATTTCAAGTTGAATGCCTGACTCTATATAGAGGAATAAATTATTCAAATTAATTAATCTTTGTATTTTCTTGTTTTCCCCGCTCTGTGAATTAACCAGGAGCAGCTTACAATTTTTATGTTTGCATATAAATCACAAATGTATTCATTATTCATTGAGCAATTTTTGTAAATCATACCTAGGCCCATGTAGTCTGATCCTGAGCAAGTCGAAAAAAATTGTTTACATTCAAAATGTGCACTTTTATTAATTCTCATTGGCTGCAAATACCAGGTGCTTCTTTTTTTTTTTTTTTTCTGTTGCCTGAATGGTTAAATATAATAGGATAATTTTACATTTGAAAGAGATAAAAAAATTACTTCCTCAATTACTTACTTTCACGTATTTAACATTTGCTCTTTCTGCCAGTAAAGCCTTTCACTACAGCATTTTCTAAAAGGTTGTCCAAAGTAGGTAGAGGAGGGGAGGACATAGAAACTTTGAATGCAAGTAAATATCTGAAAGCATTTTTATGCTGTTCACCCACATTCCCCTACCTGTAATGGAAGCAGCCACTGTGTAAACCACTGATAGCAATCAAGCACACCTTCTCACAGACCACTGAATAGAATCATAGAACAGTTTAGGATGGAAGGGACCTTTAAAGGTCATCTAGTCCAAGCCCCTTGCAATGAGCAGGGACATCTTCAACTAGAACACGTTGCTCAGAGTCCCAACCAACCTGACCTGGAATGTTTCCAGGGACGGGGCATCCACCCTGAAACCACCTCTCTGGGCAACCTGTTCCAGTGTTTCACCACTTCTAGCTTCTAGGAGGATCTGTTTCATGATCTTCACAGGCTCAGAGGTGAGGCTGACAGGTCTGTGCTTGTGGCACACTACACTAAGGTAGACTTTAAAGACCTGCACTTTTTATTGGCTTCCCATCTCACAAATTAAGCTTTTCACCCAGTCTTACACCACATAGCTGTCCTTGCTCATTACCTAACTATGTGCATTAACCAGCATTTCTTATATGAAATAAAAACATGTTATTCTGACACTGTGGTTACTGTCTCCTAGCAACAGAACTTCTTCTTAATAAGGCACTTGTTATTTTCAGGGGTCTGTGTCATGAATACTTTAAATAGCCTTAATTTTCTGTATAGGTTCCCTAACTTAACCAATCCTTTTCTTTATAAGCTTGATGACCTACGAAAATGTTTTATTATTACAATAATACCACAATAGCTTGACCTCTAAAATACAATACCTTCAAATCTCTTTGTGCTATTGTTTCATTTCAATATTGCACTTAAGTGGAAGTAAGTTCTTTCCTCACATAACCAGGAATTTCTGTTTAGCCAGTTTTATGCCCATGAGTATAGGTTCTCATAAGCATCTTTGTAAATTATTACAGTAGATCACAAATAAGCATATCATAAAAAGAGAAGAGAGATTCATGTTGTACTAGTTCTTTTCAAATAAAACCAATGATCTTTCTGGCTTTGATCAAAACATAAAAAGTTGATGTTTAAAGGTAAGTCACAGTAGAAAAGAAAGGAAAGCAAAAATCTGAGAAAATAGTGGGAAAACCCCTACTGAAATTACTTTTAAATTAATCAGATATCTAGATAGCAAGCCTAAGGTAATAGAACACAATATAATTGATATCTGATGGACTATTTCTTTCTTGTAAAGTTTTTTCTCTTCTTGTCTATCTTATAAAATTATACGTTTTCAGGGCAATTCTGGAAATCATGCAGAAATAAGTGCAATTTTACTTCTGAAGACAAATCATTCATTCGTGAGAAATGAGTTTGGAAAAAGTAATGAAGGTATTTACTACTTCCATAATTTTTAAAATTGGTCGAGGTGTTCTAATGGTCATATTGTTGGTGACAACATAAACTTGCAAACGCTATTGCAATTGTAGTCTGCAAAAGACTGAATACATGTCTTAAAGTTACGTATTTCATTAACGTACCCAGATGCAATGTCAATTTGCAAGCTGACTGAAAGTATATCTTCACAGACGTGTACATCGATATCCTGAATGAGGCATCTGAAGAGAAGGGAAGAGCAGCTGGAGGAAAGAACTGAGCTGCTGTCCAGCTCAAAGCGCACAGACTCACCACAAAGTTCTGAAAGCCTTCTTGTGGAGGTAATGTTCACAGGGCTTCTGAACGATCAGGACGTTTTCCAAGTAGAACAGTTTTCTTCCTTCCAGAAGTGAAAGAGTAAAGGGTGATTCGGTGGGCAGCAACCTCCTTTGGTACCTCTGACGCCTTAGCAACCTGTGTTCCACTGATCCTGGAAAACCTCAGGTTGCTGAAGGAGAGGAGTATCTGGAAAGTTTTGTCATAAATGTCCCTTTGCCCTCCAGAACAAGGAATTTGCTAGATCTCTAAGGCAAGCTATGGGTGAGCTAAAACGCTGGTGGGGGAACAAGAGGTAGGTTTTGGTTTGTGAAGTACTGAAAGGTCTATCATGATAGAGGGAGTTTTATGCTTCAGCTGACCCCATCTGTGTAAAATCTCACTCTCCAAAGTAATAAACAGAATTAGGTAGCCAGGAAGGCTTTTCATTCAATAGAATAATTATGGCACAAACACTGTTATGTAAGCTAGTCTCACAACAACATAAATCCAATTGCGCTGAACCTTTCAAAGAACATACTTTTAAAAAAAATTAAAAAGTGCCTATCAGTGAATACTATACCCTAAGTATACTATTACCTAAGTAACTGGTAGAGGAATTGAAGGTATCTATATACAGACGAAAAAACAGTACTGGAAATATTACTGAAACCAGTGTCATGGATCACAGTACTCAGACACTGAAACTGAAGTTCACCAGCAACATGGTACGTCACTGTGTCTACATCATCTTTCCAACAGACAATTTAGACTTTGGGGACTCTGACTCACAACACCAAAGATAGGATACTGGAGGGCATCCACTCCACTCTTTCCAAATAGTAAGTATCACCAGAAAACAGGCAAGATTTTCCTTTAATAGCTGTCCATGATGTGCAAGAGATGGAAAAAGTATTTGGAAATTGGAAAACATCTGGTACTTTTATATTTTTAAGAGTAGACAATGTGGTACACCAAACACTAAAGAATATAGTAAGAACTTTTAAAAGAGTCAGCTTCCCAAAACTCTAAGCAGCTATCACCATAACTGTATTTTGAAAGCACAGAAGTATTAGAGAGGTATTAATAAAAACTGGAAACAAATTACACATACATTACTAGATGCCCCAATATGAGTGACGAAACATAAAAGTCACTTATATACAAATAAAGAGAGAAAAGAAAAAATAATGACAGTGCAATTTATTACTTTTTTAAAGATTCAGAAATTTCCCAAATCTTATTAATTATTGATAAATCTTTTGAAAAAACAGATCATTTCTACATGATTACAAAAATGCAAATTTGATTCCATGGTTAGGAGATTTTTAAAAAGTAATGAAAAAAAAAAGAGGTGTTGATAAGGATTTAGAGTCTAAGTAACCTGATACGGCTTCTAAGATATCTAAATAGATCATTCAAAAATAGATACTATCAACAAAGAAATAGATGTTAAAAAAATAAAACCATTTCAGTCAACAAGTTCCATGGTAACTAGATCTTGTCAAATGAAATACTAGCCTTTTTCAATAGAGTATTTGTATTTTAAAAAAAATAATCTGACTTAGCACTATGTGATATCTTGATTTTAAAATCTGACCATTTTAAAAATGGCAGTATATGGAAGTAGCAACATCCACTAAAGGTATTAAAAATTACTTTACCAGCATATCTGAAAATAAAGTGACTGGGAAAAAAATAATGAATTGGGCAACCAAACAGTGAGGTTCCTCAAAGATCATTTTTGGTCTAATTCTCATCAATATATTTAATTGATAATCTGAGAATATTTTTTATGAATGAAAATAGAAAATCTTAGGCGGTTAAGTGTTGTAGTTGACAAAGATTCATGGAGCAGTGAGTAATCTGTGAGGGATTACTGTATTATCTGTAACCAGCACTGAGGGAGCTGGTTACTGCTACAAACAGTCTGAATCACTTGGATAAGTGGTCACAACACAGGACAATGCTTTAAATAGATCCTAACACCAAAAAAACTCAACAAACCACCTCTGTGAAAAACAGCACAGGTTACACCTACCAGACAGGATTTTCTCAGTTTGCTACTTTTGCTGAGAAGAAAACAGAGAGGATCTGTTTTTATAGGGTGTTTTTTTCCTCATTTTAAAAAAACAAGCTGCCTGTAAAGAGTTTACATTTAGACAGAGAAGGACAAAACAACCTTCAGTGACTTAAATCTGAAGGGAGAGGAAGATAACTTAATAGTCCCTGTTTTACAATGCAGTTGCATGAGCTTCCTACTTTCTTGAGTCTGACGATGTTCTGGGTATTAAGCCTTTTTTTCGAAGGGGCCTGAAGGGGGATTCCCCACCTTGGAGCCTTCCACTAAAACACAGGTTACGTATTCCCATATTTATGGCAACTGCAGAAGAACCAGGAGCTCTTTGGCTGAGAACGCAGCTCTGCACAGACTTGCTGTTCAACGACACACGTTCTAACTGGCTGGTCTCCAGCCTGAGACGGGAGTTCACAGCGGTTCACGCGTGAGCGCAAAAAGAGCCGAGCACCTCTAAAAGCACAGCACGGCGAGGACAGGATGGGGCACGTATGGAGGCCAAACACAAAAGCTCAATGTCAACCCTCAGCGCACTAGGCCCAGGTGCCTGTAGCACCAAGTGGTCGGGAAACGGAATGCTTAATATATTAACTTTGCTGCATTGTCTAGTTAATTGTAAAGACACAAAGTAATCATCCTGTGTATGCCAGCATCAGTACTGTTCTTATAACTACACCTGAAAACCAGAGAAGAAATTTAACCATGTTGAGATACTTAAGAAACTGGCTTCCTACACATTTTAGTGAGAAATTCCCATTCTAAGTCACTTTTCAAGGTCTCATCATCTCCCAAGACTTTTCCAGAAAAACATAAAAGCAGTTTCAACTGCAATAATATTTACCAACTTTTGTAAGCTGTCTCAACAGCTTGGAGACCTTCAAATGAGAAAGAAATAGACAGAAACCATATGGCAAGTTCACCAATAAAATTACTGGGAGGCGTGTCTGCAATGGGGGTGGATAGGGCTCAACCAACCGAGCAAGTGCCTGACCACACTTCACTCACTTCTCTGTTCAGCGCAGCACCACGCAGGTGAACTAACCCCAGTCCAAAAGCGTTCGTGCAGGACTTCACTGGAGCTAATAAACCCGCTCCGGCAGAGCTCAGTAGCTCAGGTGCAGAGCCACGCTGACGTGCCTGTTCCACTTCCATTTCTGGTACTAACTCAGACGTTGTTACCCTGGGCATCTCTGCACCGCAAGAGATTTATTGACTTGACCAAGAGGTGCCGTGACTTACAGGATTAAGCGCCGGCTGCCAAGCAGAAGGATGTGCTTCTAGCCCTCAGCCTGAAACCTAAATCTGCTTTCTGGTCCTTTCGTGAGCATTGCAGGAAAAAGCAGAGCTGCGTTACACCCACAACCCACTGGGGAACAGAATGTATGCACTGCTGGAAACCGCCATCGTTAGCTGAGCCTGAAGCATTCTCCTTTTGATTTAATGACAATATCCAATTTAATTCCTATATTTAAGTATTTCTTCATCCGCCTCAAAAAAAACCCAAACCAAACCAAAAAATCAGCGCAGATGTGAGAAGGTGGAGGAAATGTGGAAAATTCTAGTAATTCGTTCATTAAAAAGAACAGAATTTGCCAAATAGTTATGTTATACTACAAATTTCTCTACTCTGGATGAGAATCTGGATGAGAAATGTCATTGAGCCGGTGGAAGCTTTCTCCACGAACAACAGTGGGACCAAGGCTTAAATCAAAATGTCTGTTAATCACATGGACAGAGTAAGATTTATCACATCTTTAATTTCTCACTTTTTAAGACTTTGGGATTAGTTGTTGAGGAAGACACTCAATTGAGGGAAGACTGTTACTTAGCAACCATAATCGGTTTTAAAACAAAGCTTTATCCTGTTCTTTTTTTCAGGGAGGAAATAATAGATCCCTGTCCTTAAGTGTTTTAACCAAATTAATAGCTAGAGCAAATGTCTAGACTGAACATCAATGGAAAGCCGTAAGCAAGCTGCTTGTCAAACCAGCATCCTTACATAGTTTGACCCTTTCCTTGTTTTTGCATTCATGGCAAACAAAGTCTCAATTATTACAAAAAAATGGTATTTTTAAAAAACATTTCCTCCGGACACTAGCTGTGGGCTGATATAGAGCAGTCACATCCATGGATGTGAAAAGCGGTGCTTTTGTAAACAAATGAGAAAAATAAATACCTGGTGGGTTCCATTCTCTGCAATGAAAGTGCACAAGATAGCAAGAAAAATTAGGGAATATGGAGCAGTTCACTCTCAAAAATCAAATATCAGAGCAGAAAAGCTTTCTTGCTATGCCCATCTAAGATTCAAGCACAGACTCCACAGAGCTGCCAATTACACTGAAGCTAAGCTGGCCCCAATCGTGTGCTCTGAAAGATTTTGGTGCTCCTAATCATTGTACGTAACATGCTGAGCTACCCAAAGGTTTCAAGAAAAGGACAAGGCAACAACATATGGCCTAAACAGACTGTTCATGTCTTTCCCTAAACAAGGCACAGCTTCACCTTAGAGTGACCTTGCAATTACAGGCTACTGGGAGCAGTTATGCACTTGAAAACAGTCAGCACAACAAATGGCAGGGACAGGAAAAGACTCAGAAATACTGAAAGCAGAGAGCCCTCAATAGGCAAGCTACGTATCCTGGCCACACTGTCTGAGACAAACCTGCTCTGCTCAGGCCATTTGCTGTCTGCATCTTAAAATGCAACGTGGAAGCAGAAGAATCCTTTACACTATCACTTCCTATACAGAAGAAACAAAAGCTCCTCCAGAGCTGCGCTTTTAGCACTTTGAGGCCAACATTCTGAAAAAAATCCTCCCCAAAATAATAAATTTAAATACCTGCAAAGTAAGCAAAGTGGATTAACATGCCAGCTTCTTCCAGCAGCGAGAGCAGAATCTGAATAGTTTTTCCTGAGCAGGTAGGGAAGAATTGCAATGCCACCTCAAATAACTCATGCCTATATGACTCAGTTCAGGAATATTAATGAAATCCACATATCCAGAGCTTGTAGTCATTAGAGTTTAGGAGATACCAGATTCTGAGTAATAACCTACCAAATTTGCTGTAACTGTTCTGTACCTGGTATCATTTGTGTGCAGCAAAAATAGCTTGTCAATTCTTGACAAACCCCTAAATCTTAGAATTTTGCTGATTTTAACTGTGAAGTTGTTTTGTCTTTCTTAACTACTCAAGTACAAAAGCTTAAGGATAAGAATGTCCTTGTATCACTCTTACACCATAAATTGCAGTTGATGTATGATTTCTTTTAAAAACACATACATTAACATACATGCATTTGATGTGTGTGAAAGATAAACATAATAAATATTTGCAAATATGTCAAAAGCCAGACTGATCTTGTAATTTAGTGGAGGAATTTTATATACACTGACCAACCTACAAGACTACAACTAGCAACAAGTATTACAGGTAATTTGCATTTCTTGTCAGACAAACACGTAATTTCTCTCTCATAACTTTTCGCCCCTCTAAATCAAAAGTAGCTTTATATCAAGTGTGCAATCTCAGATGTCAATGATTTCCTTCTGAGAGGGCTACAGTAGATGACAACATAAAAGAACAGATTTCAGGTTTATTAAAAAAAAAAGGGAACACTAGAGCTTAGAAGAGCTAAAATATATATTCTTCTGTTTTATCCTTCTGTTTCATTGTGAAAGGGTTTTTCTCCTATAGCACAGTAATAGCTGCTGGCTCTTTTTCCTCCGTGATTTCACATGACACATTTCTCACTGGAGCTCTCAGCAATTTATTCTTCATGCCTTGCTGCTTTGAGTAAGTTCAGTGTTGTATACATAAAAATTAGAAATGGGGAGGGGAAAAAAAGATCCCTTTAGTTCAACAGGTGGCATGAAATGCTTCTATGCCAGAAGATGCTAAAGCCATGGCTGGGTTCTGGGTGCAGGAAGGGTATTTATTTATTTCATTTTTAAAGGCACAACATGTGCTAGACGCAGGGCTCACGTGGAGACTACCGATTTTAAAACTGCCGTTCAGTTTCTGCCTCCATCAGATCAGGTCAAGAATCTTGGAGAATTAATCTCAATGAGCCAGGAAAGAGGTCACCTCATGGGGGAGAGAAAGGCCTTAAGAAAGATTGCTACCAACCACACCGCTGTGTCAGCGCATGCTGCTGCTAACAACAGAGGTCATTAGCCAGGGATTTCCTACATTTGTACTGCTAAAAAACAAGGGGATAAAATTCCATCACTGAGACAGCACCCCAATTTAACTTTCATGAGTCGCTAACTTTAAAAAAATCAAGTGTTAGGGTTTTTACATCCTAAAATTAAAATTATGTCAATGAATTACAGCTTCTACTTTGAGGACTCTCAGCTGTCACAGCCAAAAATGAGAAAGAAGCCCCCAGGAGGCCACCAAACCCTTACTTATTCATTCAGAACGTGAACACTAAATCTCATTGATCTTCTGATCACTACAAATTATTGGTAAGCTCTGCATTAAACCAGACTGCTGTAAATTGGAGTTGACAGTATTATCACTGAAAGAAATGCATGAGCTCTGTGTTTGCCAAAGTGTGACCTCCTGGACTAGTGGTGTAGGACGGCAGCACTGCAAGGACTGAGATTTCTAATCCAACTACCATTCTCCAGCAAATGATTTCAATCACAAAGAATTAACTTTGCTTAAGAACATTTCTTCACAGTAGACGTGCTCCGTCACTTAACAAACAAAAAACCCAAAAGGATCTCAGTGTAACATTCCCATCTCCAGGTGCAAGCTCACAAGACTCAGCTGCATCAGGATGTTAATACCCTTCCAACCACCCTCCTTCAGTGAAACCATCTTCAACAGACATTCTGACACTAGCTTGTATGCAAGCAGGATAAAAATTCAAAAGAATGATCCCAGAAATTAAATATGGGTGTTAAGACCACAGGAGGAACCCTACTAACAAGGTTAGTGACAAGCATTTTTATACTACAGAAAGCAAAGACATTACAGAATGTAAGTGGCAACTGATTTCGGAAGCTGGCATGATTGCTAGGTTTGCTAATTGACTGGAACACAGACCTTTCTCTGGTTTTGTCTTTTCTTTTTCCTTTGTATACTTGAAGATGGCACAAATACTGTTCCTCAATGAGGAGGAACACCTCAATGGCATCACCTCAATGGTAAATTACTACTGAAGGAAAGCAAGCAACAAAGGAGACAGAAGGAAAGAGTCACTTAATCCTCTGAATGTGATTTGTTGACATGGGCCAATGGTGACATTCAACGTGAGGCAAATTATATGGTTAAAATGATAAGGAAAACTGCTTTGACAACCAAAGCTTTTACGGAAATTTGGAAGCTGGCATACCATGTCTGAAAGGTAGGCAGATACCTGGGAAGAAACTGAGGACACCTAGAGGAGTTCCAGCTGAAGAAGTCTGCAATTTTTGTACATTATTTTCCACTTCAAGCATCTAATGGAAATGATGTAGCATACGTACATACAAACATGTTCACGTGATTAGTGACACGTTTATGTTGTATTATCATCAAAATAGTTCACTTGAGTTTGAAAAGCCAGCATAAATTCTCTTGACAAGAAGCCTCAAGAAATATTTACAGATGAACTGAAGAATATTGTCTTTGGTTCATTATTGGCTCTGTCCCTTAATTAACCCCTTGGGGATCTGAAAGACTGGCATTGCAGTCCCTAGTTATTTGAGGCAGCTGTGTTACAAAGTGGAGTCAGGAATCCTGTTCTGGGCACACCTCTGTCCTTTCCTAAGGGGTACCCTGAGCAGAGCCTACCTATCATCCCAAATGACACCCAGTGGCACCCGTGCAAAAATTATTCAGCTCTTTGGGCCACAAACAGAGCAGACAAAAATAGTGCATGACTCTGCAAACATGGGGTAAGAGGTGAGGTCCTAACTTTTGGCTCCTGCTGCTTTGGGTCAGATTAATAAACCAGGTGGGTTTTCAGTCTATTTCCTGCAAGGTCCAGTAGACTGTAATCAGAGGAAAATATAAGAAATGGGATGAGAATAAAGTGATCTTTCCTGGACATGCAGCGTTGATTGCCCCATGTTGGAAGGGAAAGGGCTTTCCAAGTCAAAGATTGTAATTGCAGCAACTTTTAACAGCCAAAGTACTCTTCATGAATTCTTCACAAATCCCATTATTTTGCCTCTCAGATCATACTATGGCACCAAGTTCCACAGTAACGTTTTTTAAAATTTGATTGCCTCTCAGTTCTTTCCAGTGTGAGTAGCATTTCCTCCCTTCTGTGTTTTTTGTAGGACCTTCCGGAGCGCAGGAGCAGCTCCTTAATGCCTGATCATTTCTGTTACCCATCTCTAGTTTGTGTAACATTTCTTTTGAAGAAGGGAGACCAAACCTGCATATGCAGCATCCCACATACAATGCACCACAGATTTATACAGTAGAATAATGAGGTTCTTTGTTTTGCTCCTCACTGCTAGCCTAATATTTCCTAGCATTTGATTTGTCTCTTTAACCTTTTCTGATCAGTAAGCTGGTGTTTTCAGAGGTGGGAGGGGAAGCCTAAAATCTTCTTTTTCTTTCCTGTGCTCTCTTTTCCACATATACCCTTTATGTTTAAAAAAGCAGTGCTAGAAAGGAGAAAAAAAATATTATTTTCTTCATCCTTAAGTTCAGAAACTCACTACTCAAATAATTTGCCCCTACAGGCAGGAAAGCAAATAATTCTGATAATTTCTCTTTGTCGAAGCAAGGAGCACTTTATAGTAATAGTCAGATATTTTCTGATAGAGCACTTTTCTGTAGTAAAATGAGAATTCAACACTCCGTTTCCTGAAGAAAAAACAAAAAGGGGGGAGGTGACCCAGCTTCCTACTTCTTCTGCAGCTCCTCTGCAGCCCATCCAGCAAAAGACCCAAGGACAAGGCAGAGGTTACACCAGGTTTCCAGTGACACCAGGCCAAAAAGCTTCAGAAAATAAACAGTTTAGATTCTTCCCAAGCTGATTTAAAAATAATAATTAAAAAAACCCTCCTCCTTCCCATTAAAATTTTGCACATCATTCTTTGGCTTTCGGTTACGAGAAGTTTTTAGAAATACGAAGATGAGAGGGAGCTTGACTGATCCCTTTACAGCACTACAGAGGAAAGACAAGCCCAGACTAGACTCATGCTTGCATCTACAGTCAGGAAGCCACCTGGAGTATAACAACAACTTGATTGAGTTGGCACGTTTCCGGACAATGCCACTTACTTATTCTCCCCTTACACGTCAGTAGATGGCACTCTCTATATTTACTATATACATATTTTGCACACTTGCCAAAAAAATGCTTCTTCTCATGGAACTATAGCAGTAGATCACAGGTCCTTAAACAGCTTCCCTTAGTGGGGAGCTCTGTACTTTACCTGCTCTTCAGTGCAGATTTCAGTTTTCCCCAGGCACACAGGCTGGTCAAGTATGTTGCTCGGGGCCCATAAACCCATGGAAACATGAACTGTACATATGATCTGTGCTTCATGCAGCTAATAGATAATCCACTCTCCCATCCACAGTGTAATGAGCCTTCAAAATTTTGGCAAAGGTCAAAAAAAGGTTCAGCATTAACAAAACATCTGCATTTGATAACAAAACCAGGTCTGTTAAAGCCCTCTTCATTTACCTGGTCAGCTCACTATCCATTTAGAGTCGTATTGGTTTCATCTAGTTGTTTGTCCTTTGTATTTGTATAGCCAGGAGAGTCATAGGAAGGCAGACCGAATGCCTCTTCTGTGCACATCAGGTACAGGAAGCCCCTTTGAATTAAAATTATTAGTTAAAGCTTTATTTGCAAGAAGAACAATAACTAGTTTGGGGTAAAAGTAACAGTTCCACATGACACTACAACCCAAAAATAGTTCAGAAGAGAAAGTGTTATCTAGGGCTGACTGCTTCCCAGGGCATTTGGGAAACGAATTCCTTGCACGCCACCACCCTGCCGTGCAGAGCACTATTTTTACAACATGGTCACGACTGCAAGTTTCACACCTTTGAAAGAGTCTCACATGGTCTCACTTGGTTTCTACCAAAGCCTGCTTCATATAGCAAGCTAAGAGTTACAAACACCGAGCAAGTCTAAACCCTTGTTTACCCTGACAGATCAGATGAGATCGGAAACAAAGATGAGAAGAAATTAGATGTTTCTTCTTTATTGTGCACTATTACAGTAAGCGCCACCCCATCAGCCCAATGGTATGAAGACATAACATTGGTATAGTCCTTTAATACTTCCTTTTTTGAAAAAAAAAAAAAATCAAAACTATAATAATATGTTAAATTTGATAAATACAATTACTACCAACATTTAATTGATTCTTGATTACAATCAATTATATTCCTGAAACAATCAAACATCCTACAATTAAAAATAATTGATTCATTAGCACACCCCTAGTAGACAATTACACAAATGCATTATTTATGTAATTAGATACATTTACAGTTCATTATTCCATTTTTTATTCTATTGTTGTAAAGCTATAGAAGTAGCGCCTTACTTTTTAGTCTTCCTTTGCCTTCTATTGACATAGAGATCACATTTAGTTTATTTACCCAATTTCAAATTAGAAATCAAAACCTGAAAGAGACTCAATCCCTACAAAAACAGTAATTAAAACTCATTTATTTGTCATATGGGTGAAAAGTAAGGGCAACAAACTATTTTTCAAGGGAAATTTGCTTACTGAGTTGAAAAAAGCAGCTGTAAGCAACAGATTTTTGGAGGTTTCAAAAATATAAATTAAAATATCTACATGCCAGGCTCTTGCTTAAATGAGAATTTAAGGCTGAGCATGAAAGAGAAAGTAGTGAAAAACTCTTGTGATCAGAGCAGTTTCCAAGCCCAAAAGTAACTAATGGCCATGTACTTGTTATTCTATTGTGGCATCAAAACCACTTAAGAATTCTTGACAGTCATGACAACAGATTAAGGATCTGATTTTCAGATGTTCTAGTCTTCCACATATTTTACCAACTTGACTTACAACTGTGAGTGTCCAACCACAAGTCTGCAAGCTTTTATGCTTAAGTTGCAGCAGCCCTTGTTTTTCAGCAGCATTACACTTCTCTTCCACTTACTTCATACAAATGTTTGTAATAATTATATCACTGGATGCAAATGCATCCATGCGTTTGCATTTTTTTAAAAATAGAAAGATTAAAAGGTGAGTTTATCTATCTGTTGCTGGTTTTACCTTTCTTAATGAAACCTAGGTAATAAAGCTCCCAGGGTAAATGTAGAAAAAGATACAAAAATTACTTTTTTGGTAGAGTTCCCAGGCAAAACCCTTCTCCAGTCCAGTCTTCCATGGCCCTGGTGCATTTCTCAAAGGAGCTCACTAAGCTTCCACTTCTCTTTGCTGAAGAAATGAGGGCAAAGCAGGAGGATAAGACATTCAGTAATTGCTCATTCTTGCACTCTTTAAAAATTAGATAACGGGAATGGCAGAGTGCCAGAAAATAAATGGTTGTTGCTCCATCCACAGATACAGTTAAAGATGCAGCTCCCTTGCAGTTCCTCAGATGCCATCACAAATGCTTCTTTCCAACTTATCTTAAGATACTTCGATGATGGTAAACCTTCACTCATTCCTGCAAGCCTCATCATCTAGACCTTGGGTTTCCTGTGTGTTTCTCATTTTGTGACACCAACCATCCAGCCAGAGTCAGAAGCAGACACTCAGAGAAAAAAGCAGCAGTAACTCGAGGTGGAGAGGAGAAAACTATGATGATAATTTATCTCATTGCTCTCCAGCAGCCTTGGTTTGGAAAGATATGCCCCTACTCAATTTGACAGCCAAGCATGAAAAGGATCACGCTAAAGAGAATGCCACCAGCTGTATTTTTCATAACAATAAAGGATGCCCTCTCAGATCCTATGAAATGGATAAGCCACCTGAAAACGATCAAGGACTGACCAGCTACACACAGCAGAATCTGTCCATACATTACACCCACATCAGGCACTGCAACTCCCAAACAGTCAAGGTCAGGAAGGCAATCAAGAATACCCTCAAGCAAAACAGAAGATTTCTTGGAGAATCAGCTGATGACATTACAACAGCAAAAAAACAAACCAGAAATACTTTAAAACGATCATGCATTCAGCTCTGAGTCTTCCGGATTGAATTTAACAGAAATGGACAGAAGTTATATTGAGTTTAGGTTTATAAGTGTTCAGCTTTTTTGATTGATTTGTCTCTTCACTTTCCATGCGTTAAAAGCTTCTCTTTTCATATGTTTATTTCTCTATGCTTATTAAAGACTATACAGCAGAGGATGAAGAGTGTCTACCTCACTGCAACCTTTCTTTACATTTGGTGTTTAGACTGAACAAGAATTTCTAAGCCTTGTTGAGGTTCAGAGTTACACAGCTCCAAAGAAACTAAAATATCCTGATCTACCTTACAGTCCAATGTTATTCCTCATTTTGTCTGGGTGTCACTTACAAAATACTTCAAACTTCATCTGCAAAGAAGCAGGGCTGCTTCACAGTCATTATGCCTTAAAAATCAGAGGAAAGTTCTTCCAAGTGTGTTTATTTAATCCAAAACATTAACATGCTGACAGCTGTTGAGCTGCTTCATTTAGCTGTCACAACAGACCATAAAGCACCATAGCAAAATGGACACTTCTGCATGTGACATCTGCCACTCTCCTATTAACTGCTGCTTCACCACAAACACTTTACCGAATAAATAATTTGGCTAGGCGTATACAACAGAGTATTTTTTTATGCATTAAAACATCTGGGTTTTCGCACTGCAAGGTCTTGCCTAATGTAATGTTCAAATAGAAGATTTTAAACTGCTGGTTTTGGCTACGACACAAGAAGGATTCCCGCAGAGAGATAACATGCCTCATCTACTCAGGAAGGCACACCTTCTCTAATGTAAGTTGAAAAGCCTTACTAAAAATATTAACATCGTAAGCTTTAATAGAAATGAAAATTCTCAGGAAAGCTTCATCTCTACAGGGCTGTTCTTGAATCCAAAGCATCTGCACCTCAGTGGGAAACACGGGTTATATGAAAGCAATTTATAATGGTGCTGCAGCAGAGGCAGAATAGGATAGCCTTAATATCAAGGAAAAGAAAAAAAAAAATCACAGTAGATGCCTTTGCAAAATGTAATCTTGAGAAATGTGGAGTACTCAGGACTCTCAGAAGAGTCTGTAAGAATGCCTGAGAATCAGCAGTTCTCAAAACCAGGCTGAAAGTCAGGAATTCTCTCTCCTACTATCAAAAAAATCTAGAGTCTGAGTTTGGAACTGACTAAAGCTCATATGACAAAGTCTCCTTGAATCGAACTTGCTGAAACTGCAAGCTAAATCATAGAATGCCACCAAGATACTCACAGTAGTACCTGCAAACCATCAGACTGCATAGCAAGAAACAAGCACCCTCTTTCACCTGGAGATGACAAACAACCGATTCCAGAATGTATATTTTCTCAGTTTTATATAAATTATATTTGTCTCCCCAGATTTAGCTGAGTATCTGAAACTACAGTGTTGCCTTTTAAAGACAAAAGTAAAATAGGCTGAAGGAATAAGTTGAAAATCTAAGTTCTCTGTTATTGCCATTGGTCTTACCCAATGGACACACCTGAAGTATTGCTTTTGGCTTTTTCCAAATGCCTGTCATTGGTCTCCAAGATAACTACCTGGAAACAGAAACTAAACAGAGAAAAATCTACAGCTCTGCTCTGTACCTTTATACATTTTACAGAGATGTTTAAATCCAAAATGAAATTTAAAAAGTAATGAAAAGCATTCTTTCCCAAGAAAGCTAAACATGCTTGGCTGGCAATGCCTTTGGAGGGCATGCCTCAAACACTGCTACGTCATACCCGAGGGAGCACCTGATTTGACTACTGGAATTGTATCCTTTGGGAGTTTGCAACCAGCTCAGAGGGTAATTCTAAAATGTAAACTCAACAGAAGCTGATTTACTGTCATAGGATGGAAATAAATAAAAAAGACAAGAAAAAATGAAGACTGGGATTGCTGGCTTCTACATCCCCCACACAACAACTTTTCTGGCTCATTTTGGAGATGTTCAGCACCCCATTAAACCTCAGCAATCTCATCTAACTTTGAAGTCAGTCCTGCTCTGGGGGAAGGAGGTTAGGCTAGATGACCTCTAGAGCTCCCTTCCAGGGAACGTATCACAACAGGTACCAAAGATGGTGGTCTCCAAACAAGAAAGTTATTCTAGTTACAATAATATCTAAGCCTTATCAAAGTGCTGCTTTTAGATCAAGTCACACATCCTTTTGAATCATTTGAGAGAAATATGCAAAGCAATACTGAGATCAGTGCACTCCTGCATATAGGCAGATGGGACTAATTTCTTGATTACTAAGAGCTTCCCCTTACAAAAAGATTCTTTTCACCCATTTTTAATAGGCTAAGATTATTGCCTGACTTTCCTCTAGTATCACTGGAGAGGAACACGTACTTTCACAGGGGAATTAACATCCTAAGATAGATGGGATGACTTGCTTTTTCCAGCTGTCCGCTGCTCTCCGATGACTACGGAAGGTAGAAATGCCTACTTCAGTCGAGAAGTATGGCTTTTAGACAGACCAAATTCAATGACAGAAACCCCATTGTAGTTACTGGCCAGTGAGGAACCAGTAACTCCACACTGGAATAACGTTCTCCATCCCTCCTGCTTACATAGCTCCGAAGGTGGCAGAGAAACATAAACCCCATCTAAGAGCCCTATCTCGCCTTTTCATTATTCAGAGGTAGAAGGAAGAAACAGGGCTGGTTTGGGTTTCATTCCTGAAGTGTTAACAATGAGTACGTTACATGGCCAAACTCTTCATAACTACAATATGCACACCTTCCTTGTGTGCCCTGAAAATAATGCTCAAAGTTAAATTCACCAATGATACAAGTAGAGGCAACCCTAAGTGCAGCCTTAAAAGTTTCCTATTAGTCCTTGCTATTACTTCATTTCGGTTTTCCTCAGCAGAATTACAGCAGGGATGTTTGGTGCTATGCTAATACATGTTCCACTATGTTACCACTGAAATGTTTTAATCTTAACAATTTAATGGAAAACTGAATTACAATGACTTAGAATGGACTTTGAAACGGTTCCTAAGCAATTTCTAGGATGAAGCTCCACAAAAAAAAAAAAAAAATAAAAAAAAAATAATCTTTTAGTTTGGCTTCTTTCTTGATTTACTTTGCTGCTTTTGAAAACTAATGAAGACAGTGTGAAGACCTTCTTATTTTGGTGTAGTTACACCCTCTGCTTTACTGTAGTCTTGCTACACTGGTTACTGCCACTCAGGGACAGACACAGCCCCAATTTAAAGGGATTGTGCCAGGCTGGCTGATGCTAATTGGACAGCTTAGCCTTCTTAGCTCTTCCCTTCCCCATAAATCCATGCCTGTTTAAATGAACAAAACCACTATTACACTTGCATTGATGAAAACTGTTCAACAGTCATCACAGAAGTAATTCTAGGTTTATGCCGGCAGACATTAGAGTAGAACCTGCTCCAACGTTTTTCAAAGACGACCGAGAGAGCTGAAGCTCTGCATTCATACATTTTCAAGGCTCTTGCTAGAGCGGGGGTTTTCAGCAGCTGCACAGCGCTGCAAGTTGGCATAAGTTCTTGTTATATTGCCACAGGCTAAATTCAAAATCCTAGTTTAACACTGGTGGCAAACTACAATTAGTACTGTTCCTACAGTAAAGAAAATAATCCATGAAATCCATCATTTTCATAGCCACACAAAAAATTATCATGAAAACATTCAGCTTTACTGACTTCTGTTCACTCTTGTTAATTTCTTTCTTTGATTTCATATGAACAGTTATCTTTTATGAAAGGAAAAAAAAAAAACAGCTGAAAAGCAAATTTGTGCAAAATTTTAGATTGGGACAAAACTTCTGTCTACACATTTTTGGAAATATCAGCCAAAATATGCAGACTGTCATTCCAGATGACAACCAAGGTTCATCTAATTAAATATTTTGTCTTGGATATCAGCTGCTATAAGACATTCAGATAAGGACACAAGATACCTATACATTCTAAGTATATTTTATCTTAAGCCAAATCAATAGTTGTTTGTGTCCTGACACGAGAAAAGGAATTTATCCAATGAGAATGTTCCCATTATTCCTACAGCAACATAATATGCTTTTGACCTCTGTTTCAATGTCTTCCTTCAATAAATTACACTGCTAATATAAACTATAAATATACTTTTTAAAAACATCACAGAAGTAGAATATTTTATCTTCTTTTTCCAAATTTGCCACAGATTATCTTGAATATTTTCTAAATCCGTGGTAATTTAAGAAATAAATTAAATAGTTAGAAATGGCTTCACATCACAACAGTGAAGCCAAACTGTTCTTAACAAGTAAAGAGTTTGCACAATAAAAGCTTTTTAAGCGTCATTTGAGTGTCCTGTAAAAGATAATTGAGGTAAAGTTCCTTATCACATAATCCAGTTCTAGGTCTAAATATGTTCTTCTATGCTTGGCAGTTCTCTTCCAAGATTATACATGAACATTCAGAATATAGTAGTCTAATTATGCACCATATTAAATAGGAGTCTTCTCTTTTATGTCCTTCTTCACTGATACAGTCAGATCTTATCTTTTATTCCAGATTCTTCCTTCTTGAAAACACAGACAGGTAGGGTTCAGTACAAGAGGACTGCGTGTTTGGAGGTGGAGAAGAGGGGAAATCCATTAGTTGGCAACTAACACTAACTTATTACTACTTTTCATAGTAATGTTTGTGCAATAAACAGAAGAAATTCCTGAGGAGATATAAAGAACAGCGGGTAAACGTTGTAATACACAGAAGACCAATGAGGACAAACCACCATAGGAGGACGTACCACCATAGCCATCTGTATGTTCTGTGTCCACCTGCAGCTGTGAGCCATGCCCAGATAGGATTCTGAATAGTCCACTCAGCCATACTCCTGAACTGTACCTGACAGAAGAGATACCTACGTTCCTGCTCCAGTGAAGGCTGGGAAGGAGATGTCTGATTCAAGGCTGCCTGCTGGTATAAACTTTTAGGAAGCAAGAAGGAGAGCTAAAGGATACGATACATAGGATACATCTGCGATCACAAGGATGCTAAAGGATAAAAAGGCCATTATCACAAACAACACGGACAGCTATACCAAATGTGAGCCAGTAGTCAAGAATAATCTGGCAATCGCACAGGGAAGAAGCTGGTTGCTAGTATCACCCGAAGGCCAGACAATGTTACAATCGGAAGCCATGAGATTAGGAGCAAGTACTCTACCCTGGAGGAAGTTGGAACTGAACCCTATGGACGTGTCTGACCTTTTGTCCTTCAAATTAGGCTTTACTGCTGTTTTCAGTGTATGAAAAAAAAAAAAGTGAAATAGAGTTGGCAGCATGGTAGAGAATTAATACTGAGGACACAAATTCTGCCCTTGTCAATGTAAAAGGACAGAAGTGTTGTAAGAGACCCTGCAAAATCATGACTTCTTCATTGACCTCAAGCACAGGAAAGAAGCTTACCAACTAGGTCAGATCACTTAAGAAGAGCATAAAAGAACAGCACAAGCAGCTGGAGCACAAGCAAAAAGGTCAAGACACAAAACATGACCACAAGAAACAAAGGAATCCTA
Source organism: Numenius arquata (assembly GCF_964106895.1). Lineage (NCBI taxonomy): Eukaryota > Metazoa > Chordata > Aves > Charadriiformes > Scolopacidae > Numenius > Numenius arquata. Next base: position 42,776,312 of record NC_133584.1, read on the forward strand.
CGATCACAGTTGAGCAGAGAGCAGGTCAGGCACGCTTCTGAAGTGGATCTGACCACAACCTGCCCTTGAAGTGGATGCTCCAAAACACCAAAATGCTTGCAATCTCTAAACATGAAGTAGAACAATGTAATTTTTTAAATAGCAAAAAGTCTCAGACTGGTCAAATAAGATGTAAAAAGCTTTGAAAATGAAGCTTCTTTCTTCTTACCATGTCCTTATAGACTCAGTTTATCCTCTTGCCTTGTTCTAATCCAGCAGCCACTATGTCCTTTCCAGGTACAGAAATACTCCAGCCTCCTCCTGGCCCCAGTCTGTTACCTGCCTGTCTCATAAGTCTCTCACTCTCATAATTTGCTGTTTCAAAACCTAGCTGCCATGGTCTACCTTCCAGAAACATGTCTCTCCTAAGCATGCTCTTCAGAAAGGAGCAGTCTCCCTCTCCAGAGATTTCCATATGATTCCAAACACAGGCAGCCACAAGAAGGGAACCATACGAGCTATGAAACGCAACATAAAGCATCCATGTAGTAAGCTGCAAACAAGTAAATAAAGCACATACCGGCCTTTACAACCAGAAAGACGACACTAGCCAACTCTTCAGAGAGAATGTAGAGATGATGCAAAGAAAGCCAGAGGGTTCCATGACTTTTTACGTTAGTCTTCATGAAGGAGGTCTATTGGTGTCAAGCAGAATTAATAGCAACAGCAGTCAGAGCTCAACTGAGAACAGAGATTACTAGATTAATTACACTTTTCAAATTTAGTTGGCCTGACAAACACCAGCTACAATATATAAAACAGAAGAGTTGAACAGACATAAGAAACGACAGCAACTCTGTGACGTCTCATGGAAGACAGGCGAAAGGGTAGATGTATTGCTCATGCTTCACAGAATCACAGAATCTTCTTGGTTGGAAGGGACCTTTGAGATCATCAAGTCCAACCACAAAAAAAAAACCAAAACCAACCACCAAACACCAAAAACAAAAGCAAAAACCACACAAAACAAACACCCACAACCCCACACCACACCCACCCACAAACAGACACAAACCAACAATCTCAGGCACTAGAGCATGCCCTGAAGTGCCATGTCTACATGTTTCTTAAATACCTCCAGGGATGGCCACTCCACCACCTCCCTGGGCAGGCTGTTCCAGTGCCTGACCACTCTCTGAGTAAAGTAATTCTTCCTAATATCTAATCTATATTATAACGGCTTATAACGGGAAGAAAGAGGAGCTGGGAAACCACAGACATCTCAAGCTGAACTTCAGATTGGAGAACATTTCTGGATAAAAGCAAACCATTGTGTGCAGCTATATGATGACACAGACATAAGTAGCAATCAATATAGATTTGTTAAGAACAAACTGACAGAAAAATCCAGTTTCTTCCTGTGTGTGGCTAATAGGCCTTTTTAGTGGAAGAGGAGTAATTGTCATACATCTTGACTTCAGTAAGTCGTGATGAAATTTGGAAACAGAAATTAGATAACTGTAACCACGGAGGACCAACGTTTGAGTGTCAAATACAAAGATGTATTGCATGGGGCTTCAAAGGGTCTGTCCAGGGTCCAGTCCTTTTCAGTGTTTCTCTTGACAATCTAGGTGACAGGTAGAAGAAAACATCCCTGACAGCAAGAGGCACTGCAAGTAGGTTGGAGGACTGTAGAAAGATTCAAATAGATTTTGATAAGCTAAAAAACCAGTGATTGCTTCTATCACAAATATAAGATAAGGAACAGTTACTTCATAACAGTTCTGTTAAAAAAGGGAAAAAAAAAAAAAAAGAAGGTGGAGTGTCACCTGAAGGGTATTTCCAACCTATGAATCAAAAGCATGACGCTGCACAATGGTTTTGGATATTTGGATATTCAAGAAAGATGTGAACAAACAGAAGACATTAAAAAACAGAGCAACAAGAACTAGCAGAGCCAGAAAACCTGAGCCACAAAATACCAAAAGAGAAGAAAATCATCTGTTCTCCATACTAGTGGTAGACAGAACAAGTAGCAATGGGCTCAAATGCCAACCAGAAAGATCCAGGACAGACTTTAGGAAAACCGGTCCACTGAGAATAATAATGAAGCACTGGAACAGAGCATCAAGGGAACCTATGGGTTTTCCATCTCTGATGATCTACAAAATAGAAATGACAATCTGATCCTACTTGGGGCACAACGATGGCTTCTCCAAGTCTCTTCCGAGACAGTTTTCTAAGACAATAAACTACTGCCTCCTCTCTTAAGGGAATCCTGTCACATACGTACATTTCCTCTGCATAAACACAATCTGTTGTACAATGATGTTGATTCAACATTTTTCATTCTAAAATAGTGGGTTTATGGATGTGGTAGTCCCAAATACTGGCAAACACCGTTTGCATCTTTGAAAACAGAAATAGGAAAAAAAACCCACCCCAAAACACAAATACAGAGAAGAGAGAGACATTTCAGTTTTGCTCTTTTAGCAGAATCAATGCCCCATCCATTTTTCTCTTTCTAATAATGTGTTTTCTAGTAAGGGTTCAGTTCTAACTGCTAAGTGTGAATCTCCAACATGATTCAGAGTTTCCAGCTGTAAAATGGGAATCATTAATAGACTTTACCCCAGAATTTTCTCTGATGATGACCTGTTGCTATGGAAGTCAACCTCCAGAGCAAAACTGGAAGGAAGAAGTACTATACCATTAATCACATCATTAATACAGCCCTAATAAGCTGAGGTTCATAACCTCTGGATGCTGATGAATTGGAGTCAGTAAACCTGCTCTGCCCAATGTTTTCATCAACTGCAGTGTTTGCTGAAGGCTATGGTAGCATATCTTATAAATATATAGATGCTTTATTCATTTTACAAGTAAAAACACAAACTAAGAACAGAACAGACTCAACAGAGAAACTGTTAACTTCAATCCTTGAAATGTACGAAAGCCAAAGGATTTTGTAGACAAAGATAAGATGCTCCAGCAAAGCTTCCTTATTTCATTAAAATGGTTCTGAAATAATTTCCAAGTATCAGGGAGATACAATACCATTCCTTGTTAAGCCTCAAGACTTCTCTCCCCAAAAATTTGTGGTAGAGGTGCAATTAATTTAATTTGGTTGAGGTTTAGCACACTGTTCTGTATTGTGGCATCCATACTGAGTACATCAAAGCAAGAAATACCACGGCAGCTCAAAATAATGTGAGATAAGACTAGAAAGGAAGGGGAAAATGACTTACAGAAAAGACAAAGACAGGTGGAATCTAACCTCCAGACAGATATTCCCAAAATAATTTCACTCAATTATTCACCCATCACCAAAAGTGCCTGCAGAAGAGCATGAGAGTCCTAAGGTAAAAGAATTGTTGCTTGACATTTTCCTTATGTACGAGACTAGAACGTGCTCTGTCACAAATGTGCAGATATTTTCACACCAGTTTTTCCTCCCACCACTGGCCTGAATAGCAAGCTGCCTTCTGGAAACCATATCATTAGGCACCAAGTTTTTTGGTTTCTGTTTTGCTGGTGACAACTGCATTCTTTCTGGTTAGTCTCCATTTTAGTTTAAAACAGAAGACAACTGGGCTTTTGCATGTAGTCAAAGTTACAATTAAAAAAATCTCTTATTCAACTTACATTTAACTAGAAAAGTGGTTACATCCATCTGGTCCCAAAATTCTTTTCATTCACAGTAACTGTCAACTTCAGTGAATGTTACGGATTATTGACAATCCTGAAAACTCTTAAGATACAGTTTTGCTCCAGCAAGTAAGTACCAGAAAACCTTCAAAAAACCTTATCCAACAAGCCACGTTTTCCTACTGCAAGCTTGCTTTCTCAATTATCCGTAGCTCCACAAAGTAATCTGGAAGTCAGCCTCTGATACAGATGTGTTAATAACAAAGATAATGTGGTCACAGAGTGGTTTACAAACAGTTAACAAATGATCAGGAAACTATTTCTCCTGGTCATTTTCCAGAGTATAATTTTCATTTAACTGCTACCAGAATTGTAACGAAACAAAAGCACACACTAGAAAGAGTCCAGCTCTTTCCCAGAGCTATAGAAATCTGGCACAATTAAAAATGGCAAAAACCCCCACCCTATTCAGCTGAACAAGTGTAAGCCTAAGTATATAACAAACAAAGGAACAAGTCTAGAAACGGTGCTGTAGGAGGCCTTTTTGAACAAGAAGTGTACTCTAAAATGTTGAGTAATTCCAAAATGTAGCTATACAGCTTTCCCATAATAATTTTTCTTTATTAAGCATGCCTGTTTACAGAACTAGAGATTTTCTTTTAAATCACTGTCTCCTACTTAAATCTATTTTTGGACTTAAATGTTGTTAATTGTAATTCCTAATACTGAAATCAATGGAGGTCTCCTCTGAGACCAAGGAATGGATGTCTTTAAGTTCAGTAGATTTACTGGATTCTGATCATAGGACAGAGGGTAACCTCAGTTCCTCAAACATCCTATATCTGGTGAAAAACGTGGCCAAGAGGGAAAGATGTTCCATATTCACACTGGGATAACAGGAGAGGAGCCAGCTTGCAAATCTCTCCACATCTACTCCTTCTAATATCCCTGGCTGCATTTACGGTCAGAAGGCAGAAGCAAACTAAAGATGTCAAGTGATGTAGCTCTCACTCCCAAGCACCTGAGGAGAATTTTGCTGGGCTGAATACGCTCTCTCCAGGTCTCACAGCAATACTAAACTGATCAGACAGCACAAGCAACAATTCAACTTATTTTGTATTCAGTGTGTACTCTCCTAATTGTTTCCAATTACTGTGCTTTTTTTCCTGGAAACAGATAGTGCTTGTCTGTGCTTGGAACCTATTAACATTGCTGCCTCAGTCACTGGAAAGATAGCAGCGACATTTCTGTGCATGTATCTGTGGATGCAAAACCTGATTGCACTGAAAATGGGCTTGACTTGCCTGAAACTTGCATTTTCACTCTCCTCAATGAATGGACCTGGCTCATTTTTCCAAACAATGAAGAATCACCCTCTCTCATTTTCTGATAGCATCATGGAGCTTTTCTCAAAAGAAGCTGGTGGATGTTTTGAGTTTGCTAATCAGGCCTTTTATGTCTAGCCAGTTATTTTTATGACAGTGGCATCTAAGTGCATTTTCCAGATGTTACTTACAAATTCATCATTCTCCTAATCTGTATGTTAAAACATATCTGTGGAATAAGGAAAGTAACTTAAACGGACCCCAAATCAAAAGAATACTGGTTCAATCTTCAAACTCCTGTCTGTAATCTCACTCAGCATCACTAAACAACATTTAGAGTTGTGATTAGGAGATGTGATACTATGTTTATGTTATCTATTTCATATTTATACAGTACTATAACTTCTCTCCCTTTCTTAGTTGGATATATTTGAATGAACTTTTGAGTACATTGTGCTGCTGAGTAAGTGCAAGTTTCTTTATTCAGTTTAGAAGATAATCTGACTGACGCGTTAACATGGATATTAGAGAGACCTGGTTATAAAAAGTCTCCCTCTCATTTTGTTCATTTTCTCTTGGATAAAATCAGTCATTAAGCTTGTTCTTATAAACAATACAAATTTGCTAAGAAAAAAAAAGCCTGTACAATTTAGACAAGAGATAATGGGTTTATTTTTACTACACTTTAATTCTCACAATATATTATGTCCTTGAAAGAACACTATTCCGACTGACAATGAGCATTTCCTCACTGGTAATTTTTTATATATTTGCATAAACAGGAGACCACCAATAAAGGATAACCTTTCAGGAGGGATGAAATGACTTTACAGAGTGCTTTAAGAACGTCTGTGATGAAAAGTATCACTTATATGAAGGTAACTACTAACTTAAATACATACATAATTTTGTACATAAGTACATTTATCAAAACCTTTCCTCTACTGTAAAAAGAGGAATCTACTGAATTCTTTTCTGACAGATTTCCCAAGGCTACTGTAACACACCACAGATAATTTACGTAGGAAAAAAGGATAATATGAGACATTTAAAAATGGTGACCACCTTCAAAGCAGGAGACAGGTACTTCAAATATACTGTTTTATTAGTTGTGAATACCACACATTTCTGTAAGACACCAGTATAGAACTACTTGTGTACAAGTAACTAAAATCCCTTTTTTTCCAAGAAAGAGCATCACATCCAGAGGACTGTCTTATAACTAGTCAGGTAACTGAATCTGACTTTTGATTAATACTACTCACTGTTAGTACAAAACACTGAGCTGTACTATTTTGTTCTACTTCCTCTGATTAGTACATTTTAAGAAATGAAAAGTTCTCTTTTTTAGTGTCCTCTGATGAGCTACAAAAAAATGCTGCCTGTAAACCACAAGACACTTGGCTTGCCATGCGCCGTCAGACATGCCAGGTAGCTTTCACATGCATATACTGCAGCAAGGTTGAAAAATAGATTACAGTGACAGAGCGGTACAAATCACCACAGAGCAGCATAGCCATCAGGGCAGTAACAAACATGCAATTGCTTTCACTGTAACTTTGATGGCCTAGAGAGCAGAGGTTGGGGAAGGAAAAGGGCAACAGTCTCTGGTGTCTAGCTGAAGACAGCCTCAGCTTGCTAATCAAGGAAACGTTACTCCTTTGTCTTGCTTTGCCCAGTGTGGTACCTCAAGATATTATTACACCTTCACTGAAAAAACAAATGAAACCAGAGTGCCTGCTCAGACTACTAGCATCAAGGGACATCATTCTGAATTCCCACACTTTCTAACGTAAATTCAGTATCTACTCATTTACCACTGAGAATTACAGATTGACAAATAAGCGAGCAGTGCTCTGCAGCCTGAGTGCTGTCTAACAGCAGCACGTGCCAATAAGCCATACAATCCACTCTTTAGCACCAATGTTATTTTTCACTGTCTCTGGAAAACAGTTGCACTTTAGCAGGAGCTACTGCCTCACACAGAGACAAGACAGAGCTGCTCAGCAGATTTCCAAAAAAAAAAACCAAAAACCAGCAGCTCTCACCTCACATCCCTGCACCGGAGGAGCAGCCACCTCATACAGGCGTGAGCTGGAACATTGCTTTTGCATGAGAAACTAACTCCTAGATGTGACGCCAGAGCTCCTCCTTTTCCACCTCTTTGCCACCGGTTCCATCTTTATCATGTACATTTGTGACTTTTTCCGGAGCAAAACCTAGATACTGAACAGAATATGAAGTTCCCATTCCAGTGAGTATCTGTTTATAAGCTTTTATTATTTAAAACGCGTGCCTTCCTGCTCATCTGAGTCCAGTTCACAATGAAAACATCTGCGGTCATCCATGGGTGGCTACTCTCCAGATTCTTCTCAGAATTTCTTCTTTACTCCTTACCTCCTATTTTCACTGCTGGATTGTTCATATCATAGAATCATAGAATCACAGAATCATAGAATCATCTGGGCTGGAAGGGACCTTCAAAGGTCATCTAGTCCAACCCCCCCCGCAGTCAGCGGGGACACCCCCAACTAGACCAGGTTGCCCAGGGCCTCGTCGAGCCTCACCTTGAATATCTCAAGGGAAGGGGCCTCAACCACCTCCCTTGGCAACCTATTCCAGTGCTCCACCACCCTCATGGTAAAGAACTTATTCCTAATGTCTAATCTAAATCTGCTTTTTTCCAGTTTAAAGCCATTACCCCTTCTTCTGTCATTGCCGGCCTTTGTAAACAGACTGTCTCCAGCCTTCCTGTAGGCTCCCCTCAGGTACTGGAAGGCTGCTATTATGTCTCCCCGGAGCCTCCTCTTCTCCAGGCTGAACAACCCCAGCTCCCTCAGCCTGTCCTCGTAGCAGAGGTGCTCCAACCCCCTGATCATTTTGGTGGCCCTCCTCTGGACCCTCTTTGTCCTTCTTATATTGAGGGCTCCAGACCTGCACACAGTACTCCAGGTGAGGTCTCACCAGAGCAGAGTAAAGTGGCAGAATCACTTCTCTGGATCTACTGGCAACACATTTCTTGATGCAGCCCAGGATGCGATTGGCCTTCTGGGCTGCAAGTGCACATTGCCTGCTCATGTCCAGCTTTTCATCCATCAGCACCCCCAAGTCCCTTTCCTCAGGGCTGCTTTCTAATACCTCATCCCCCAGTCTGTATTGATAGCGAGGATTGTTCCGGCCCAGGTGCATAACTCTGCACTTGCTCTTGTTGAACCTCATGAGGTTTACTTGAGCCCACCTCTCCAGCCTGTCCAGGTCCCTCTGGATGACATCCCATCCCTCTGGTGTATCGACAAGACCACACAGCTTGGTGTCGTCCACAAACTTGCTGATGGTGGACTCCATCCCTCTGTCTATATCGTTGATAAAAATGTTGAACAGTACCGGTCCCAGCACAGACCCTTGAGGGATATCCCAGGAAAGATCTTAGAAAAGTCCTTCACTTAAATACCATAGTTCCCTGGTGTTACATATTAAATACTTCTTTAAACACAGAGGTACTGGCAGTTTAAGTGAGGCAGAGTTTTATTTCCAACACACGGCCAACAGCTTCTATATTCCAAAGCAGAGTTTATCATATTTAGGTAATATTCTGTCTCTCCTGGGTTAACTGTTAGTTTTTTGTTTAGTATATACAACTGAAAGAAAACAACAGCTATTCCTCATTGCATGCACGTAACACTGTTACTGTACAATGACTGTCACATAACTTTATCTTCCTGATGTAATGCCAGCTGGGGAAAAAAATTAAAGAATATTAAAATACAATGGTAACTTTATCTAATCAAAGTAAGAAAGTTTTTATGGGCATCCAAAGAATAAGGGATTCTACTGATACATACATATTTTACAACACAACCTGGATTCCACATTGAACCAACTATTAAAAATGCATCTTCTCTTGAAATACAAACCCACTATCTACAGCATAAGTACCCCCTGTCAATTCTCCCTCGGTCCACAAAGATGTTTTTGTGGGTTCCAAAGAAACCGGAAAACCAATGATAGTCCCTGGAACTGGGAATCATACAAGGAGAAATCCTAACAGAAAAATTCAACCTCTTGACATGAGGAATGCATACAGAAGACTATGTAAGCTCTTAAATGAAGGTTTTATTTTTTAGTGGAGGAACAATATGCAGAAAGATATAAATCAGATTGTTTTCATATATTGACATAATAGAAATTGACCTGTATTTTTTTAACAAATTTAATTTTGATTTCAATTTTGATTTTCAAATTTTAATGTTTGATTTCAAATCTTTTGTTCAACTTTTAAAGTTCTAAATTTTAGGTTTTACAGAAAACCCTAAAAATCAAAAGTCTTGCTTTCATTAACTAAATTTTTTTAGTTCAGCACAGTAGTATGGAAAAAATATCAGAATGAAGATATGGATCAGAATTTCTCACACACTCTTTTTGCAAAGTAAAGGCAAGACTGAAACAAACTTACAGAGATATAAAATTTAAGCAACCCTTTCTTAAAAGAAAACTTCCCTATACATTGTCTATACAAGCAAATTCACAACCAGTGAGCAAACCTCTCCTTTAAGCCTGACAGCTGTTGGCTTGGTATATCCCAGTTTGACCTAGACGATTTGGTCTTCAGCTCGTTTGCTAGGTATTGGAACCAAAGTTTACTCACATCATTAAAAGTTCAGGCATGCCTCGTTCTCAACAGCTATAGTCTAACTCCTGCGTAAGGTGGGACACGTCAGCTTGTTTTGTATTTCCATCCCTAGTTGGTGTCCTTTTGAACCAGTTAGGTTCAAAGTTGTATTACCTCAAAGTAGTATTCCCTGCTGTAGACTCCCACAGGAACACCTTCAGAGCTGGAGTGGGACCAAACTGATACTGCAAACGCAGGGCAGTGGGTACATGGATCAGGGCAAACCAAGAATCTGCAGAGCTCAGCAACATAGGAAGAACTGAATTTTGCCTCACAAGCCTGAAGTAGTGGTTATTGACAGCTCTTGCTGTGAGAAGAGGAGGGAAGAACAAAGAGCTAACTGAAAAGAGTATCAAAAGCCCTAAAGAGTCAGGCTTGATGCTCTGCTCCCCCATGGAAGCATGAGGGGTACAGGCCAAGGACTCTGCTTTGGGCAACATCGGCCTTCCTCTTCTTAGTGACAACAGCCTCACCTCAACCCATCTTCTGCTACCAACAGGAGATGTAGCAAGCCTGGCTTTCTGGGCCCTGGACTACACAGAGCTGTCAGCCCCCGCTAAGCTGGTTTGCAACCCTCAGCAAACATCTGCCCCAGCCATTGCCTCAACACCCAATGTGCCGAGAGCCGAGCCTCGGGTCAGGGCCTCAGGGAAGCACCAGAGTTCAGGCTTCAGCACTCTTCCAAGCATGCTGGAAGAGCAAACAAAAGGATAACATCCAAAAGGATTACATCCCAGAATAGTCAGCTACAGCCTCCACAAACTTTTAAAGCTGGAACTGGAAGAGAGTCTAATGTGAGCTTGTGCGAATCCTTCATCCCAGCTAGGGTATAATTATATCATTCTGCTTGACAATGTGACATAGAGGGGGCAATAAAATATCCATTTCACAGTGAGGCTGGTATGACATGGCTACTATGGATGGTTAGGCTACTTAATTTATGTTTCAGAACTCATCTGAATTCATTAAGCATTTCCTACTATATTCAGCCTTGCTACAGATAGCTGCTTATAAAGGTTATAAGAAATAAACACTTTAGGCATGGGCAATTTATTTCTTCCTTCAACCTGACAGTCCTTTGTGAAATTGCGTGCTATAGAGCAATAACTACAGTATCTATAGAAAGCACAAAAACCCAAGACTTCAAACTGTTGCAGAATGGTAGAGTTGCAAATATGCTAGAGGAAGAATGAAAACAAACAAACAAACAAACAAAAAGAACACACTTAAGGCACTGACGGTGTGCCAAACAGTGACGATTAATGTTTTACATTGTTTATATATTTTTGAAGAACGCTTTCAAGAAAGCCACTTACCACTTTCTGTGCTTTTTGCATTTGAAAAATAATTAACCGTGGGGTGGGATTTTTAAAGAAGACAACAAGGCAAACATCTCCTGAATTCTTACAAAGTGAGAAGGCAAACGTGAAGACTTGACTGGAATGAAATAGAATCCCTCAACTCTGAGTGCATTGTTTGCTGTCCTTTAAAACCAGGCTAACCCAGTGTGCAGTTCATTAGTATTCTAATTGTCAAGTAGTGCTCAGTGGTTGTCTCAGGCTGTCTGATTAAAAATTAAACAAAATTAATTTTTTTCCATTGCCAGATGCACTGAAGTCTTTTTTTTTTTTTTTTTAATTAAACTCCCCTCCCAACACTTAAGATCACACGCCATCATAATGGAGCAGTAACTGACCATACTTTGCAAGAGTAGGTCGCGAAAGACTATTTAATTCTTAATTACAGTGCAGAGGTTTTATCCTTATAATGCATCGCCATTCTGTTCATCTGAGCTCATCTTTCTGTTCTCCAAGGCTGAAACAAAAACTGATGGGACTGTGACCACAGAGCATGGCAAACAGCTCCATGACCTACAACCAGCTATGGAGCACAAGAGACAGCTTGTTTCCTTTGCTAAACAGACATTTTGCTTTGGTAAGGACCTGCTTGCAGACATGATCTTGGCCACTGAACTGATTCAGACATTTAAAAGTTAACTAATCATCTAACTACTTTCTTCCAATTATGTGTTTATCTAAGACAAAACTGTACCTACAGGTGTTTCCCTGAATCGTGATGCTATTAATAAATATCAACAGAATGTAATGTTTCTATAACGCTAAAACCAATAACCTGAGTTTCTGGACAGAATCTCAAGACCCTGGGGTACATTTTCAGATACATCCAGACACCTTCTGTTCGATTTATCTAAGCAAAACCCTTAACCACCTTGTGCCTTTGTTTCCAGTTATTACAATGGGGATCCCTCCTTCTCTTACAATTGTATATTATGCAAATAAAATTAATCATGTTATGTGTACAGACACTGTAGTTGCAGAAGACAAAATGGATTCTGTATTCAGGATACCAAGATTAACAGGACCCAGAGCATTCTCAAGATACATGAAAAATATACAGTTATCATCTTAACCTACGGCCAATGAGAATAACATGCCAATCAGTTTGATCAAGGACAAGAGAAGAGTCATGTTAGACTCGGGGTTTGTGGAAGATTAGACCATGCCCTCTTGTTTCATTGGTGTTAAGTCTGTTGTCGGTGACACTAACTATGGCATTTGTAAAACCATCTTAAAAGATAGCAGCAAAAGGAAAAATAGTGAATATGCTAAAAAGCTGTAGTGAACATGCTGAGGTTGGATTAACAAATGTATCAAAAACTTCAGAAAAAGTACTGAATGAACCTATTCCATTCTCTAGGAAGACAGAATTACTTTTTCTTTTGCAACCAGGCTCTCTTACACTGGGGACAATGTACAAAGGCAAATACAGACTATGCCAATAATGTGATTGAGTTAGTTCTTTTTACATTTTGGAATTGTCATGGTTAAAAATTATTGGCAGCAACAAACCAGAGCTGAAGAATCACAGAATTTTTTTAATACAAATCAATTTATGCTCTCCTCCAGAAATTTTTGACTTATCGAGTACTGGTATGATATTCAGCTTTCCGTGTGAAAATTTTTCCATGTGGCTTTTTCACTCTCTTAAGCAGGTCTGTGGTAATAAAAGTTTCTCCCATTTTAGACTAGGAAAAAAAAATAACACTAATAATGCTGTTGCTGCTTAGTAAAAAAAGCTTCTTCCCTCTTTCCCTGCTCCCACACCAAGTGTGAATAACCTTAGCTGAGCTGGCTTTGAATACAGAGTAATGGAATCTCATGGCTCTGCACCAAAACAAGAATTTCTATCCCCCATGCTGCAGAAGTTTTTGCTTTATACTAAAAAAAAAAAAAATTAAAAAATATTTTTAAAAAATTTAAAACCAAGTTCAGATTTTTTTTTTTTTTTAAAACTGAAGTCAACAAGGAAATTGAATACTGAGAAAGATTGCCTTTTGGTGTACAGGATATTTAAGAATAATTTTCTAAGTTTTGGTGAGACACAACGTTAAGATTTTTGTTACGAAACGTTAAACTACAGGAAAAAATTAGTGCGCTCTCTCTTGGTATTAATATTTGGCTAAATATTTTTTCTATTTAAACAGACAATGTTAATGATGATTCTCCAAAGACTTAAACACAAATCTACCGAGTTTCATGGATTCATTGCCTACAAGTACAAACCTCAGCTTGTACACCTTGATAGAAGGCATGTAACTATTTTACAAATACACTAACCAAACAACCGCTGCAGCCACAGCAAAGTTTTCATCATCATCAATGAGCTTTGTATCAGGCTCCCCTGGTGGTGCTTATATGGCCCCAGACAGGGCTATATAGGTTCATGATCCAAATACACACATGCCCACACATTTAATAAGCCTCTCAAAAATTATTATTTAAAATGTGGAAAAGAGCATAGCTCTAAATAAGGAAACGGTTATTTATGGAGGCCAGATTGCACTCCTAGGGAAGACAGAGAATCGCTGCACTACATCACATCAAAGACATCTAAACCCATACCCTACCCCCACAACAGACCAGTAGAAATAATTCAATAAGTATGCAAGAACGTGGCCAGTTCAGCAGTATCACCTGTTCGGTTCCCAACACTCCACGGTAAAGACCTTGGAGGCAAAAGCCGTGCAGGGTCTAGTTGCTACTATAGCCACCCTTGAAACTAGTGTCCATGAACATGCCTACGCCTTTTTAAAATTCCTTTCTTCCTTTTGTTTTCACTCCATCAGTGGTGAGTTCCACCAAAAAAATTACCTGCCATGAGAAAAAGCATTTTTTGTTTTAAACTTGCTACCTTGTATTTTCACTGGACGCACTGTGAGAAACAGAGAGACTCCTTATTGCTCATTTCATTCCTCAGCATTTACTGCTCTTAACATAATTCTATTTTATGAGCTGCATCTCAGAGTTGCAGAGATAGTTAACATACATCTGGGGATATTGCTACGGTTGAAAAAGTTTTCTGTATGTGTGTAGAGAGGATTAAAGTTTGTCTTAGCTGTTCTTCCATTTATTCTACCTTCTCCCAAACATTTCAGATCAAATTCTTCTCAAAAATTACAATAATTTGGAAGCAAGAATTTACAAACACCACCAATCTGCAACCTAAATGACAATTTTTAGCAATTAAAAAAGGCTGATTTAAATGCTCTGCCTCCTTTTGAAGAGTGGATGCCTCAGGTGAGCCGTGACAGGAATATAAACCATGAAGGGTTTAACAGAGCAGCTGTGGATCCAGAAGTGATCCAGTGACCATGGATGCTGGCGGATCAGGTGCTTACAAAACCTGATGGGTAAGTGCCCACACATTTTTAAAGACTGCCACCTGAGATCCTTCAGTAGAGTTTAAATAGATGATATATCGGGCTCGAAGTCAGTATAGTATTGAAAGGTAATTGAAAGGGATTTTATTATGGAACTACTAACGGCAATTCGCACAGGATATTTAGTGGCAGTTAATACTTGTACTCTTACAAAATGCCTTATATATGAATAGCTGTACCAAGCCAAATGTCTTAGTGTTCGGAATTAAACTTAGCTCTACAAGCTCTCATGTCTAAATGTAAAGTATCTACTATGACCAAAATATTGCAGGTTTAAAACTAAAAGCACTCTTTTCTGCAATGAAATAGTGCTGTCACCCTAAAATTTCAGCAGCTTTAAAATTCCCCAATGTCACCTACTATGCTTAAACATTCTATAATCAACAGCTGAGTAATCCAAAAAAGCAGAATCCAACCATGCCAAAACTTAAGCTTCACCCAGCTGTGACTTCATTCCCCAGGCTGTGACTTTGCAAAATTCTTTTTCAGGAAGTGAACCAAAGCGAACGGTGCTGGATTTGTAGTAAAGGGCACCTCTCTAGCATTACCATTTTTCACCAGAAACACCTACAGCTTCCCATTCCACCTATAAAGGAAACTGCCTACACTGCGGAGGAAGAACCAAGAAATATTGGCCTGCCCTGATGTTAAATCATTATGGCTATGACAGGCATTCCTACACATGATGCATGTGCAGCTGCAAATAAGGTCACCGTGTTGTTCTCCTTGGCAGTTAACACTATGTGCTGAACATCTCTGCTTCCAGTTTAAATTTACGCTAGCTTCACTCCCTTAAAAATTAGATGAAAAATCTGCAAAGTAATTAGATTTCTATGTCTAATTAGCGAAGACTTAATTCACTACTGATATATTTCACCTTTCTGTGAGCTACTTTAGCAATGACTTTCACATATTCAGAGCTTTCCATGCCACTGAGCTCCAAACTAATTTACAAACTTTGGATATCACTACAAACTGCAACAGTAAATAATAGAATCCCCAGATTTAGAGGTATGTTAGATCCAGGCTCCTCTTAAAATATCCACATTTTTAGATAAAAATCAGAGCTGCTGGGCTCACCACAGTCACAGTGTATGCACAAACCAGATCAACACCGTGTGTGCAGTCAGCCCGGTGTCTCTAACAGCACAGGGGCTTCATCAACAGCCTGGCACAGATAATGTCCAAGTGCTTCCTAACCATTATAATTACTGTGAAAGCACAGAACACCTGGCAGTGTATACACACACATTTCTGTCATCAGTTAAGAGTAAATCAGCATGGCACTGATAAAAGTCAATGGCAATGAGCTTATTTAAAACAGAAAGGGACCTGGTCTTGAAGAACCTACCTCTGCCAATTATCTGAATTCATTTTAGCAAAGCAGTGCTGTACTTTATAAAAGAGTGTCGTTAGTACTAGCTTAGCATTAGCTTGGCTACATTTAGAAAATTAGGATTCAATTCACTTGTTTATTGTAGTAGTATGGCCTAGCAAAGACAGGATTCACTAAGAACTACTACTGAAGACAGCCTAGTGAGAATGTGCTGATAAAAAAAATATTATTTAAATAATCTCACTACAAGACAGCATCTCTCTCATCATGGATGCTGGCCAAGTGCCTCCAATATTTTGTGAGTTAGTGCAGCCAGAGGCAAAAACAAACCCAAGAGTCACCAGGAGGATTTGTGGGGCTTCCCCTGGTAGCTTCCCATCCAAGTACGATGCATGCTTTGTGAGATCTGATACTAAATGTGGCAGGGCTGCTGCTAAGAGGGTCACCATGGGATTATTTTAATGTTCACTGAAATGGAAGCAATTTATTACATACTGCAGTAGTATCGCTTTCATTCAAATTATAAGAGGTTGCAAGTAGTCTTTGAAATCTGCTTTGCTTTTCCCTCTGGTACCAGCCTACCTTCAAGCTTCTTGGAAAGATGATGCTCTGAGAAGCAGGTTTCAGAGGTTATACTAAGAACAGAGCATTCAGTTGACCCTCCCAGAGCATGCAGGGTTAGAAACGTACATCTGCATGCGTAAACTGGGTTTCCCCAATGGTCTAAGAATGGGATGCATCTGCAGAACAAGTTTTGCACTTACTTGAATATTATCATAAAACATTTACATGATTTAATTAGATTATGTAAATGCTTTACTCCAATTTGAAGCTTTGAAAATCATAATGTCATGCTCTAAATTATGCAAGTATTGAAAATGCTTTTCACAGCAGTAGAAGCAAAAACACAAGTGAGATAGTCCTGCCACATGCCCTTCTGCTGTTTTCTACTCACCAAAGACCACACCAAACGCATTACTGTAATCCTGACTTTTTCTATTAACATTTTCTGCACAGAGTGTAGTTATTTTATGCCCTGATTTTATGCTAAGCCTCAAATCCAAATTTGATTTGGAAAACATTCTGTGGTTTATATCTACATCCCAACTAAGCAGCAGATTTTTCACAATGTCCCCCCCACCATTCTCTGACACAGCGTGCACCTCATGGCAAAGAGACCTCAGCAAGGAGATTCAGTAATAGTTATTATTCATGGAAGCATCTTCCTCACTGCTGAGCAGTAAAAAAGGGAAGTAGGTAAAACCTTAGCAAACAGTTTTCTCTTAACTTCTACCGTACTCCTGGATAGGATAGTGTTGCCACAATACTGAGCACATGCACCTAAGAGATCCTGCACCTGCATAGAACATTCTTTAAACTATACAAAACAGGCATTTATATAATATCTACAGAAATAAATTACAGCAGGCAGGGATGGTACCAAATTATGTGGAAACAAAAGGAACCATCATTAGAGACAAAAGAACCATCATGAATTAATTCCAGGAGTTAACATGTACTCACAGAAAAGTCGTCAAACTTGGGTAGCTGAATTTTAGCAGGACTTTGTTACTCAGAATATCACATACTTTCCAATAAAAAAAAACAAAACAATAGTGCTCCAGCTGCTTCTTCAATACATCCGCTCAATGTGCCTGACATACCTAAGTCTGATCTACCCCACTACGCAGATTACCTTAATGGACTCTAAAGGATGTACTACTTTACATTAGGGTCACAAATCTCTTTCTATGTAGTCAGAATACTTCATACCCAAATCCTACTGGTTCCCCCATATTCTGACACACCCTCCCACCCCAAACTGAAGATCATGGACAGAATTAAAAAAAAAAAAAGAAAATAAACTTCAAGTTCATGAAAAATCCTAAAATGTTTTGAGTTCCAAGGCAAGGGAACTTTGAGAATAACAGCTCAGAGAGAGATTTATTTCCTCCTGTGGAGGTGTAGGGCTATTCTTCACCACATGGCAAAAGGACCTACCCCACAGCTCTTCAGCCATGGGTGACTAGAGAATAGCTCATATGCAGGCCAGGTTATGTCATATGATCGTTGGTATATCCATGCTGATACAAACCATCTGGGGTGACACATATCTCTAGCAGCCTACATTCCTGGCTCACCACAGAATAAACCTGCCCATTTTTATCTTACACAGATTAGGACCCCTGGGAAAGCTGTTCTCTCGGCAACCCTTTGCCATCTATGGCACGCTGCCCAGCTTTGGTCACGAGTTCCGAGAAAGCTGACGAGTTGTGAGAAAAGGCTGTATGAAAGCCTATGGGGAAAAGCCACACACAATAAACAGAAAATTGCAGACAGAGGAAATACTGTTGCGGTGGGAAACTTTAGCAGCTCAAGGATTCAATAGGGAAAAGACACCAAAACGCAAAGGTATAAAATCCAAATGGGATAAATGGAGCCGGAAGATGGCAACTCTACAACTCTGTTCCAAGCAGCATAGAAGACAACCCTTCCTCAGTCCACTGACACCTTCCCGGCCAGCAAAAGTCACTTCAGGTGTCTTACCAGACATGGAGAATACACTAATGCTAGACCCAGTAGCCTGTTAAATTTTTGCCTGTATCCTGCTTGCAGAATCT
Organism: Numenius arquata; assembly: GCF_964106895.1. Lineage (NCBI taxonomy): Eukaryota > Metazoa > Chordata > Aves > Charadriiformes > Scolopacidae > Numenius > Numenius arquata. Next base: position 42,794,631 of record NC_133584.1, read on the forward strand.
CTCTGTGCATTTCAAAAGACACCTGAACTAACAGCGACAGACACAAGCCACTGCCTTTTCCCACATACCCTCCCCTGCTTGCAGCTCTCAGATTATTATAAACATCTTGTTCATGACAACAGGAAGATATTTGTCTGCAACACACTTGCTCTCTAGCTCCGCTTGCTAGATTTTCCCATTCTATACTGACCTCAGCCAGTCATCCTAACACTGTAATCTGCTCGCCTTCCTGCTTCACAGTGCCCTTTACAAACAGTACTCTTTCTAGGACAATCCACCCGAATTGTAATTCTTTTTCAGGTATGAGGGAAAGTTACAGCAGACAAGTAATAAACTCATAGGGACAAATTCATGTTTATAATTTTCATATAACACTCTTTAGGGATGCATGGGCACTCCTTTCGCTGTAAGGACAGAACTGATGCTGATCACCACTCCAGAAAAATGTTCAGAACCCAGAAGTGAAATATTCATAAAACTTGTCATCTGAAAATAATCTGCTACAAACAAATGTAAAGAACAATGCCCTCCGAACTGAACAGTACAGTGGTTTTCAAACACTAAATAGTAAAACTCTCATTATTCTTCCTAGCAGACATGATCCCACAATGCATAAACCAGAACTTACTCAGCCTCTATCATGGGCAATACCAGAAGAGCTCAAGGTACTTACTCTCCAGTTCTGATGGGTCTTAAGTCAGCTTATAAGGCTGTCATACAGGCCTGGCAGCAAAATTAAGTTGCTCATATTCCAGGTTCCACAATGTCTTTTCTGTGACAGGAATCCTTGAGATGAAGCTCCCAATCCAAAATTGCACCCTCCTGTGGTTATGAAAGAAAATAAATTGAGCACAGCTGACTGAAATTATTCTGATTCAATTACTTCATGAACACTTCAACTAACCACATTTATCAGCCTCCTAAACTCATAAATCATAGCAATCTCTGTTGGGAAATTCGAAATTGATGTGGCCCCGCCTGAATCAGAGAAAGCAGTAGGCATCTGACAGCCTTGAGGAGCAGCCTTGTGTGAGTTGATTGGAATTTCTAGCAGTATTAATCTTAATAACCTCAGGTAGCTTCCTCCCCGCAGCCTATGTCTTTCTGCACAAGCAGCGAGGGAGGGAGCACTCCAACAATTACTCCCTCGTTCTCTCCAGCTGACTCTGTTTTCTGATGAATATGAACATGTCAGTCATGCTCAGCCTTCATCCACAGCTCTTCTCAGCCCTCAGCGATGACCAGTCTGAAACCTGTGGAATTTCAAGTGTGATTTGAGCCTTGAGGTACAGGACACAAGAACAGACACCAGAATACCTCCCGATACAGCAGCACGAAGAGACTTAAAAACAAAAGCAGCTTTTCCCTCTGTCTTACGAGTGCATATGAACTGCAACAGAAAATTGTACAGCATTTAGCCAAGTCATTCAAACTATAGATTGAAGATATTTAAACAGCATTAACACTGAAAATAGATGATTAAAACACAGATCAAAAATATGCCTCTATCTAAGAAACTGAATCCAAGTAACTGTCACTCACATCTGACAGGATGGTCAGAACAGTTGTTGAAGCTCTCTGGTATTTGCTTTGCAAAGGATTAAACAGCTCCCATTGTGATGAAGCTTTCATTTGTGCTTTTCCTAACAGATTTGCCAATAATAACATATCTACCAGATTTCCCCCATTTTACCCAGACTGACTTATAGAAAAAAAGCAACAGCATCAAAGCATCTGTGGCTCCATCTACCTTCCAGCTGCTACCAGCAGACACGTACGCACCCGTGCACCCAAGCCTACCTCTCTTGTCATTGCAAATAAATGTGTTACACAGCTACTCTCTCAAGAATAAGGAAATGTTCTTAATTTTAAGGAGATGCTTTCCTGTTTGTGCTGGTATATCATGATCCTGACTAGCATAATTCTTTTTGGAAGCAGTTTTAGATAGAGAACTTCTGCTTAAAATACTGATATGTATATACTGAGACACGCCTGAAAGTACTCAAATGAGTGTTTTATGATATGAGGGTTCAGATTATAATTCTGGTTATTCTGTGTAATACAATGGATAACCCATACTTTATTGCATGGATGCGATCACATAATTTCTGATATTTGCTAGTATTTTGACTGGTGTTTATAAATAGAAATCTAAGTAAAAAACCCCAACAAATAAAACATTCATAATTTGGCTAAAATTTCCTCGCTCTGAAACATGTTTCCTTATCCAGCTCCATGCAATGTTGTTCCACATAGCTCCAAATATCAATACCATTTCTGCCGTTTTCTAGTCTTTCTTTTCTTCTCAGTCCTCTGCAAATTTTTAGAAACTGGCAATGGTTCAGAGAATTTGTCTGCCAAGTGTGTTACCACCCCAGGATTCAGCTCATCTAGACTTGCCGATTACTATGTGGTATCTTTGGGTTTTCCTAGGTTTCCCATCCTCTTCCAAATCCATTCTGTTTAAAAGCTTTTCCCCAGTTTCTCCTGCCAAAATCCTGAACTCAGGGCAGCATCAGAATAAACGGACAATTTGCTGAGAAGGTACATTAGAGGTCCTCCCTGCTCAGCCCAGCTGCTTGGCAGCTGTTGCTATAGCTCCAGGGCAACAGCAACCCACATATTTGCCATGCATCTCCTCACAGGGAGCTTGACTCCTGGATTTAGTAAGACTCATTCGTCTCTTTCTGCCCAAAGCTATCTTCTTGTGCTGGAGCACTAAAAACCCTTTATGAAGCTGGGGCTGCTGTAGCACCAAAAACTGTCTCATCAAAACAGGGAGGATTTTCTCAAGAACAGCTCAAAATTCTTTTGCTATAAGGTAAGTCAGTGTGGAAGGGAGGATATGCCTCAGATACTTTATTAATCACATCTAATATCTTGAGTTGTTCTCATAGGACACTTCCCTGAAGTTATAAACAGGGAGATAAATAGTGTCTGTCATAAGCAGATGCTTTTGCAGATCTAACTAGTGTGACTCGAGAAACAGCCCACTTGAGATGTTCTCCCTGCCTCCCAGGGTACTGCTCCCTTGGGTTGACCACAACTGCTCACACGTGCAGTTGCAACCTGACCTCTGAAAAGAATAATGACCAGCTGAAAATCCTAATCCCTTCAAACCTATGAGTTAGGACTAATAACTTCTGGATCAACAAGAACACGTTTCTTTACGCCACACTTGACAGCAACTATCCTGCATGAACCATCTCCAATATCCAAACTAAAATGCTGCAAGGTAAACCAGCAATTCCCTAGCATTTACATCCATTAACACAGAAAAAATAACATGGAAGATTTTAAGGACCTGTAATATCATAGCTAAAACAAGAAAGCAAAAATTCTTCTCCATTTTTTCCCTGCTTATCCCTGTACCTTTCTCTTTACTTCATCTACTGCCAATTTCTTCCATCTTTCCTATTTCTGTTTTCCAAACCAATCTTTCCCTGATCTTGTCCTTTTCAATTCGCTTTCCACTCTGTATTTGTCAGTCCTCCTTTTACTTCTTCTTCTCCTTTGTCTTTTTCTCCAAATCTCTATGTGTCATTTTCTTCTCACTTCACTAGTTCCTCACTGACCAAAGTGGCAGGTGGAATGAGCAGGAGCAATGTGCAAACTGTTCTGGAGAGTATCCACAGCTTCACACCCAGCAGCTCCCTTTATGGGAAGGCCAGGCTTCTCTGAAAACTGATTCGCACTTTTGTCTCAGTCACTTCACTTGCTATTCCAGAAATCACAGGCTTTCTGCAGCCTTAGAAAGGCATTCAGTACCACAGGCTCCACAATGAATTTTTAAGCGCTTTCTTCATATTCCCTAGAAAAGGCAAAAAAACCCCAAACCCTCAACATCCCCTGTGAAGCCAAACAGCAGCTCTATAGCATTATGAGACTGTATGTAAATACTGACCTTAACAGTTATCAATTACCACTTTTCATTGCTTCAGTTATGTCAAAGGCGCATCTACCTTATGGTGTCTTACCATGTCAGACTACAGTCAGACGATACTGTTGAAGGCTGTCTTTAACAAGCTGCAGAATTTCAGTCTCAAATACTGCAAGAGGCACCAGGCTGTAAGATTGGGGAATTACAAATGAAGAGGCAAATACAGAACTAATGCTTTCTGTTGTTAGTTGGAAAATATGATGGTCAGGCAGCTTGATTCTTTACAAAGCGCTGTTTTCAGCTAATTGTAGTGTTGAGCATAATCCTGATCATATGGCTTCTTCTCTCCACTCACCTTTAAACAAAAAAGTATGAGGTAAGGAGAACTGGTCTGGAGCAAACATCAAGTCTACCCATGCCATCCAATACACGATTTTTATTAGTTCTAAAGTTGAGAAGTAGTTCATTAACTTCATGGGCTTCAGTACAGGTCAGGGTAATTTTAGCGCTAACACCACAGGCAAAGTCCAGGTCAGTACTGAGGGGTTTTGCTCTTCCAGTGTTTTGTGGTGGTTACTTTTTTTTTTTTCATTTTGAAGTTAGCACCATTTTTAGTTCAAGTGAAACAGATTGTTATTTCAAGCTTCTCATTAAACGGCCAAGACTTGTATTGACTTTGGTCAGTTTCATTTAGATCATGCTCAAAACCTTTTTATAAAAATTATCAGTTCCTTTCTCCTTCAACAACTCACTTTCTGTTGAATAAAAATATCACATCTCAAGCATTTTTGTAATTTCATACCAGACACTTATATTACATTGGTGACAAAGAAAAGATTTTCAGCACCAAACCTGGAACAAAACAAGTTTTTATATGACAACATTGACAATCTGACTTTCTTAAGGAATACCATAATTCAGTTTTTCAAAACCAAAACCTATTAAGGCTTCTTACCTGGATGCAGTCTGCAAAGAAAGAAAAAAATCATTTAAGAGGTGTTTGTTTGAAAACACAACAATTATGTGCTCACCGATGCTGATATGTGACTGTATAAACAGCATTCTCTATGAGACACTGAGACAACCCAGTGCTGTGAGATCAGTTAGACCATGACTTGAATTTCCGAAGCGGTGACGGACTCCTTGCTGTACAGAAATCAGCTTGTCTCCACAGCCTTACTGCCAAGGAGTTCGTTTCCAGAAACAACACTGAGATTCTGTAAGAAATTCATCTGAGACACCAGTGTTTTCTGAAATCCCTAAACACAACTTACGACCAAAGTAAACAGTTGTGAGAGAAACATGCAGGAGCAACATGCTGTCTCAGCAGTAGAGACAAAGCTTTAGAGAATACGTTATTATTTTAAACTTCTATTTTCTACCTTTACCAGCAAATAGCACGTGCCCAGAGAGGTAAGTAAAGACTGGACAAGCACAAAGGGATTCTCTGCCAGTACTCTTTGTAGTGTCCATCAATTCATGGTTCAAAAGGATTTTCTAAACCAGAGACGCTTATGAGGGGTTTTTCTTGTTTGTTTCTTTAGGTATTTCGGTCTTTTTTTGTGGGGGAGGGAATGGGTTGTTAAAGCAGAGTGCCATAGCTCACCTTCACGCCTGTGGAGACCACCTGATTTTGTATGCCTTGAGCCACCACCTGCAAATTCCATTTAATAACCTCTAGTCCTGGTATCAGGAGAGACAGTGAACAATCGCTCCCTATTCATCCTCTCCCTCTGCCACTTGTGATTTTATGGACTTTTATCATTCCTTCTCAAACGTCTGCCTTTCAGTCTACTTAGTTATCCTCATACAGGTGTTGCATGGTATCCACCATTCCTGTCACCCTCCTCTAAAATCTTTTTCAGTTTTACTACATTTGGTTTGAGATGAAAGAAACCAGAACGACACACAGTATTCAAGATGCACATACACTACACTATTTATTATTTAATGTATTAGCAATGCTTTATTTTGTTCTCTATTTGCTTTATAGTAATTCCAAACATTTTAATTAGAATTTGAATCTCTATTAAGCTGACATTTTAAAAGATCTATGAAAACCCTAAGATCTTAGTTCCAAGCAGTGACAGGCATACACTGGTGGTCCCCAGGAGTTATGTAAAATGACTGTTTTCTCCCATATCCGTTACTTCACATTTCCTGCACTGAATTTCATCTACCATTTTATCATCCAGTCACTCCACAGGGTAAGGCCCTTCCATAATTCTTTAGTCAGTCATCTTTACTACTCTGAACATCATCTGCAAACTCTGCCATATTTCTATGCAGCCCGTTTTCCAAAAAGGTCACGAGTATACTGTAAAGCACAGGCCTAGGCACAGATCCTTGCAAGACGTCATCGCTAATTTCCTTTTGCCATGAAATGTGACGATTTAGTTCTGCTTCCTATTTCCTATCTTTTAATCAGTTATTTAACCATCTTTGAACCCTTCCTCTTACCCTACACAGCAGCTTGCTTTCTCTAACAGCCTGGGACGAAACCTTGTCAAAAGCCTTCCCTTTCTGAAGGTCATTTCCATATTGCTGCCAGTGCTGTACATGGAGCTCAGATCCTGCTTTACAGACGGCTGAAAGTGAATAAAACTTGACCCTTCCTGCTCTCATGATTCTACTGTAATGCATTTCATTCAAATTCGACCTGCTACTCCCTTCCCAGTGTTCATTCCCTCTCCAATTGAGTGAAATTATACACATTCAACAAAACTAAACCAAAATATTTCCTGATATTATTTGTTTACAGAGCTTTCCAGCTTGTATAAGCTTGGAAATTTTTATTAATTTATATTAAAGGAAAGCTTTTAAATTAAAGCTTTATATTGAAGGAAATACAGCCACATCAAAATTAGTCTGAAATCTGTCCCACATTTATTACATGTTAAAAATGAAATCAAATCCCACACACTGTTACGTAATTTCCCATCACCTTCACGCTGCAAGCCATATACATTAACAGACAATAAAGCTTCATCAGACCTTTATTGCTAACGTGAAGAAAGTTTTAAAGAGTTCTGCTGCATACTAAAGATATACTGCAGGGTAGTGGGTTTTTTTCCGGGGGGGTGGGAGGGGGAGAACCAACAAGGTTTTCTGTCTGAAGACTGAAAGCTCCATATACAAAGCTGCAGCCCAACCAAGGATTTTGATATTCAGAGAACTGAAGCACTACTGATTTGGAAACGTAATTTTTCTTACAGCATACAGGTGAATAGCTCATGCCTAATTACAGATTGAGACAATGTGAAATAGCACAAGTTTAAAATCTTAATGCAGAAAATCAGACCATCAGAATTTCCAATGAAGCATTCATTCTGGAGCACACAGGCAGCACCGTAACACAAACACAAACAATAGTACAGATGTTTTAATTAGATTACTTTGCTCCTATGAATTCTTCCAAACAAGCTCTTTAAGAAAGCCAGAAATAAAATGCAGCTTTCATCTTTTCCAGATGCTTTGGCCTGTGGCAGTCAGTCATGCTCTCAAAGCGTGTTCTCACAGAAGCAGCTGTGTATACACAACAAATCACATTTGGACATGTTTCGATCCGAGAGGGGGTAAGGACAAGCAGAGGTGAGCAGCAGGCTGGCCCTCCACACTAACACCAATGGTTGCCATAGCAACGGGAGGCATCACGGAAAGAGGCTGGTATCGATCTTTCCATCCCGTGTTCTTGCCATTTCTTCAGAGTGGCCTTACACAAAGCTACCACAACCAACACCATCGCACAGACCCAGGTTCTGAAGTTAATAGTGATGAAAACGTAACAGGGAATAATTACTGCTGTGGTTAGGCTGAGTACACAAAGAACAGGCAGCAGAATTTTCATCTTAACAGCAAGGCAAGGGGAAGGGGGGTGTCAGTCCGTACAGGCATGCTTCACCATGCCTTCCATTCACATCTCGAGTTTTCTGTGCATTCTCCTGCAGGGCAGCATCTGCCTGTTCTCAGAGTTTGTAACAAGAGAGTCACCGATGCCTGGGTCAGGTATTGCAAAGAGTAAGATACAGCAAAGGATGTTCCGTGCTTAGTTGAAAGCCTGCTACATCATGTCAGCGTACTGCAGGATGGCACAGAGCCAAGAGGATAAGAAAGAGAGACTACTTACAAATACTAAAGAGATTTTTCAGGTTAACAATGGCATAGCTCCAGAGTCTCTCAAAAGATACTACAGCACAACTGAGTTCTATAAACATGGGATAATACATTACATAAGAGTATAAGAGATTTTGGTAAAGCCAAATATTGTTTCCATATAACACCACATAGCTCAAAATTGCATTTAGTTTGCAAATTACAGGATGGTGCTTTGTTGATACTACCATAAGGCTTAAATGAAAATACATTTTGAAGGTTTCACCTTCACAATTAATAGTTTTTCTCCAATTTTGCATATCCTAAGAAGAAATGTTTAAAATATTAGACTGAATTAAGAAACCCTTTTAAGACTGTTCCCAACTGTATCTATAAACATTGAAGAATTATCAGAATAGTTAGAAGAACATGGCCCTAGCTAAGAAAAAAAGGTTGCTTATATCAGAAAGATAAAATATCATTATTGTAAATGAGTAGATCACTTGCTACACACATCCTACGTTGTCCCAGATTTATATCAGCATAACAACACATCTGTAATCCACTATATTTGCAATAAAGCTGAAGTAATAAAGCAATAGTATGGGAAGTACCCAATATCCCTAGAAATAATTCACAAAGTGTTTAGCCCCTCCAAAAAAAAAAAAAAAAAGTCTAACACAGTCTTCAGAAAATGCATCATAGTTTTCCAAGGCAAATACAAAAGACAAAATAAAAGTGTCTATATTAGTACAGATATTCTTAACAAAATTTTAACATTTTAACTTAATAAAAATAGATCCTGAAAAAAACCTGAACAACATCTACCAATTGTGTACATCAAGATAACAACTTCCCATAATCCAAACAAATTATAACAGTATGTGATATTTAAGAGCTCTGGGAACCCTGTTAATAACAAGTCTGCCATCATAACTTAAAGAGGCAAATAGCCACGGGTCTGCTGAGGACCATTCAACTGCATATACACTGTCTTCATGTTCTTCATAGGTAGCTATTACACTGTCCTGAAGGGGCTCTTTAATCCTAAAATTGAAGAAAAAAAAGAAAATAAAAAAAAAAAGAAAATAATAAGAATCTGTGAACACACTTGGTTTAAAAGGCAATATTAAGTGTCACATCTAGATATGCAACCTCCCATTTAAAGTATAAGAACGCAGTAGTAGGCTCTAAGGAAATATTTTATATTGGATATCTGCATGTACCTATGTTTTAGATTAACACAGCAGAGTCAAGTCAACGTTACAGATCCCATTTGCAGGGGCAAAGTATCTGTTATTCTCAACTTCAGAGCATTTCCAAGTCTTTCAGAATCTACGATAAGCATCTCTCTCTCTCTAAAGCAAGTTAAACTAAAAGGTATGACCTAAATGCATTTAAACACGCATTTTTATCAACAACTTTTCTCTCATCATGCTCCGCCCATTCCTTTCCCCCTTTGCTGATAACTGAACTCTTAAAATAATATATAATCTTATTAGAGACATGTAGGTAGGTGAGAAGTTTCACTGAATTTCACTGAATTTTTAGAGTTGGAAGGGACCATAAAGATCATCTAGTCCAACTCCCCTGCTGAAGCAGCGTTGCCCAGAGCATGTCAGAGCATGTTACTCAGGACTGCATCCAGGCGGGTCTTGAAAATCTCCAAAGGAGGGGACTCCACAACCTCCCTGAGCAGCCTGTTCCAGTGCTCTGTCACCCTCACTGTGAAGAAGTTTTTTCTCATATTTTTCTCACAGTTGCAGTCCTTAACATCACAGTCTCTCCTGTGCTGCCATCTTGGACCCATTCTCTGCAGAGCAGTAGAAGAGAGATGGAGGCACCACTCCAAACACCTTAATTTTTTATCTCCCATTCCTGGAGTTATACTAACACCGGATTCTCATCTATTATTGTATACCTCACCTCTCACTGCAATACCCAAGGCTCCTGGTCACCTATGTCATGAGGGACAGACACATTCTCTTTTGCATTGCAAATATTCAAGAACAGATTCAGGCTACCAAAGTCCAAACCACTGAAGAGTCACCGATTGTTCTCTGCTAGCTGAGAATAGCCGTTCTTCCCTCTGCTCACAGACCCAAGCCCTCCTCTCACAGCAACACCACAGCACATTATTCTGTAGCTACAGGGTAGGTGAGTTTTCAGAAGATGATCTTAGAGCTCCTTCACCCACAGAGGATCACCTCTGTCTGACAGGAATCAGTCAGCCTTTCAGAAGCATCCCCCTGCCTCCCAGAAACAGCCTCGTGTTAAGGCGGCAATCCTCCTAACAGAAAGCAAAGCCAAAGAGCCTTGTGAATGTCACTCAATCATTTAAACAGACACCGCTGCTACAAAAATTAAGCGTTGTTATCGGCTGTCTTTGCCGCTGCTCTCTGAAAGCACGCGTCTCGACCATCACAAAGAGTACACGGTACCACATTTGAATAGCTTGCTCCACCTAGCCAGCCTAACCAGCTGTGAATCTAACGTCGCAGTTAAAACTCAATTGAATTTAATGAATAAACTAAAAGCAGTCTGATACTGCAAGAATAGCTTCAGGTATTTAGTCTCAAGGACTTTTATCATTTACTTATGCCACGTTTTAAGGTCAACTAACAAAAAAAGGTCATAGCACAAACACCACACAGCCCCTGGTTAATTGCAAAGAGCAAGCTTGTTTTGCAGTTCTCCTGAATATGTACTTTGATACAAACCATCTAACAGCAGAGAGCTAATAAACACACACAGAGACACTTCGTCTCCTGCAATGTGTTTTTCTAACTTCCTGCTAACCGACATGCCTGGTTAAGTGAAAGTTGGTCACATCCCCAGACAGCAATGTGCTTCACGCGGTGCTCACCCACTTACCCACAACTCTATTATTCTGAAGGTTTCAGATGTCTCTCCGGATAAGCAGGGGAGTAATGCACGGTGCACATGGCTGTCAGGGGACACGGCCGACTTTCAGTTAACCAGGAGTCTCAGTTAACCAAAGGTTCGATAAACAAGGACAAATAAGCTCCTAGATTATACTATTTTCTGTATGCTCAGAGTTGTTTCAGTGCTTCATTTAAATAACTCAGTTCATCTAATTTAATTTACAGAACTCATAGGGGAATGAGTGTTCAGGAAAGAAGCCTGCAGATGAACTTCTGTTTGGCATTTCCATTTATAACTACAATTTTTAACTGTCTTTTACTATTGTCTATACACTGAATTTCTTCTTAGGTATGAAAGTAATTTTGTGCCTTCCCAGAAAACGAAAGCATGATACTCCATGTGGTTCTTCAGGCCACAGGAGTTCAGTTTTCAGTAGGTTTTTGTGTTTGTTTTAAATGATCTATGATAATATTATGTATAGACTACTTGTGCATAAGAACGGCATAGCCTTGAGGCAGTTATTGAGAATCTGAGAAAATCCTTATGGAAGTGATCGCTTGGTATAAAACAGCTAGATACTACACAAGAAAATCAGGAAGGAAAAAAATCATCTCAGAATGACAATGTCTCAGGAACAATACAGAAGATCCAAAAGAAACTGTCCATGAGCATCCTTTACAAACACTATGAATGACAATAGGTTAGCCTTTAAATTATATAATGGGTAATAAGCCCAGAAGGATTCTGCCACTGGAATAAAGAGCAGAATTTATTTCATGTATGTGAAAGATGATTAAAAATAATTAACCAAAAAAAAGAAGGAGCAAGGTGGTTTGTGGTGGATTTTTTTTCCTCACAACAGGAACCTTTTGGAGACAGACCACCTTACCCCATGCTGAGAGACTTACAAGAAAACACCCCAGATTTGCCTGCAATTTGGCTATGTGCATGCTTTTTTGGTAATCCAAGAACAGGCTAAGGACAAAATTTGTGTGTCCTATATGAACATAGGATACTTAGAATCATTCAGTTTCCGAGTCCCTCAAAAAACTATTTACTCTCAATGAAATTTTACACAGCTTTTGCACATTTATTAAAGAATCAGCTCAGATTACATTAAATAATCTAGGGAGTTAGGAGAATTTGGTCAATGCAAGAAGTTATAGACTTAACAGCTATGACAACGACACATTTAAGCAAGATAACAAGTACCTTTTAAATATATATATATATATATATATATATATAAAAACAGAGTATACAGAAAAAGATTATTTTGGCCACAGCACATACTAGTGGAACATATACAAAACAACTTATATTTATCTTAAGATTTTTTTTGTCTATTTAGCTATTTTAACTATCCTTCTGTTTTTAACAGCTGCTACAATTTTAATTCTCCTTAACATACAGTACGTAATTTCAGAGCCTAACACCTCATATCACTGCCGAGTGTATTTTTTTTTCTAATACACTAGTCATAATGTAGCAATGAATAATATTGCTATACTTTCATGTGCATTATTCTTGTCTCAAACTTTCCATTTCACAGGTACCAGCTCCTGATGACAATGCCCAGGTCATTTGCTGCCTTAGGTTAGATGCGTAACACCGGACACAGAAGAGGAGAGCATGCAAAGTGGACTGGATACTGGGATGGTCAGCAGATCTTTGGCAGGTTTTGGAACAAGGAGGAGAGTTCAGGACCTTAAATTTCTTCCCAGTTAGAGAAGTTCAGAAAGAGGAAGAACACCTGTACAAAGGTGGATATGAAGGGAACTTTCTTCTATGCTACTTTAGTATGTACAATTCAGGTTGTTGCCAAAATACAGAGATTTCTAGTTTTACATAAAAGCTGCAGGTTACTGGTGTTGCTATGGTAGTTGCAACAAAAGGTTGCAAAAGGTAGTTGCTATGCTCTAGCTTGTTTAGTGTACCACAGGTGTAGGTGCTTAGCCTATTGAACCCTTCATAGAGCAGCCTGACTGGACTTTATTTGATAAGCACACCTGGTAATCACTTCTTATGCCTGGCAAGATTAGTAAATCTTCCTTGTCCTAAATCTCCCTGACCCTTAAAAAGTTCCTTTAGTTTCTCATTTTCCTGTACTATTTTAAAGACTTTTTCTGGCCAGACAAAAACACATTTTTCTCTCCTTACATATGTTCTTGCAATGCATCAACTGACAAGGCATAAACTCTGACGTCATCAAGAACTCATAGTAAGAAATGTAATCTCTACCTACATCCTGCATAAATTTAAGACCTGTGCCACACAGAGCTGAAACTGGACTACTTTCTCTTTGTAGTCTTATTCACACAGTACAACCCCTACCAGCTTCTGCTATGAAAGGAGAAGAGCTTTCATTTTACTAGATAACTTTGAGGTTAATTGTGTTACAGACTTGAGAGAGAAGCCTGTTAAGCCTTGGATAATTGTTTTCATGTAGAGAGCTGTTATTTCCAATTACTTCTCATGCTAACAACCACTTAAGTTTGCAGTGCTTGCGATTCTGTTTTGTCATCACGATGTTCAATAAAATATGCTTTTCAGAGTCACCAAAAAGCATTAATTCCTTATCACAGTCAAAATTAAATCCTCTTTAATCTAAAACTACTACGAAATAGATGTGATTCAATAGAGCAGCAACATGTACTGCAGTGTCCAAAATGAATCCTGAAATGCGTGCCAGTGGATTCCAGAATAAGCCCCGTCATTGCCCTTTCCCTTTAACTGCAGGAGAAAATGTAGCAACTCCAAGGTTTTGTTTCTGGTAAGCTTAGACAACACACTACTTCCCTTTTCACTCTCTTAAGGAAAACAGAATTCAAGAATGTTTATACTGGAACACAATTTTTATATATAATAACTGGCTATTCATACTATTGTAAGCACTATCTTCTTTTTTTTAACTCAAAAACATACGCGTTTAAAGCAAAATAGTCTAGGAATTGGAAAGTGCTGCTACACTAGATTTGGCTCAGCTTCTTATGCATCAACCAAGTCAAGTCCTGAATACTGGCATTCCCCAAAACAGAAGCTATTTAAGCCGTTTTAATTAATTGAGCCTCTTGGTTGATTCCATAGCATATCCCTATGATTTCTAGATTTTTCCAAGACATAAATACCACAAGAAAAATATAATCAAAGTTAACACTATTGGCAGCTGTGTGAAAAAACCCTGAAAGCCTGCCTTATCATGAAAGTTTAGAAAATACTTTCTAAAATACCAGCGCTGGCAATTCACTCTTCTGAAGTCATGATGTGTACACACAGGTATTATGTTAGATCACACTTTTTATGTATTATTGCAAAACCACATGATTTACTATTCAAAAGGCACCAAACCACATTTCTATCAGAAAAAACAGAAACCACCACCTCCTATAAATGGAATTTTGAATGAAATCTCTTTCTACAGAGAGGCCAGCCACTATTTTCTCTCTGGTCCATTCTGATTGCTGAAGATGTTCCTACACTTAAAATCTCATTAAAAGCTTCACTATCTCAATGAGATACTCTGTACTGGAAGGACCAATCCTTTCCATCTCTCAGCTTTAATTGCAAAATGGTAAGAAGTGCTTGATTTAGATCTTGTTCTGTTTCTAGACAGCATGGCTAAGATCTATGGTGAAGAAGATGGAAACATAAAGACTTCAGGGAAAAACACTAAAAAAAAAAAATTTATTTCCTAGTATGAATTTCTGGTAAAATCTTCAACAGATAACAAAGGTAAGAATAAGTTTAGAACATGTTGTCAAAAAATGCATCATAAGGGAGAAGGCAGCATAGTGACCTTAGTAGTCAGTTCTACCAGTGAAAACACAGCAGACAGCTTAAGTCTCTAAACGCCAAAGACACCGGGTAGCTCATTCTGCAAAATTAAAGTCTAACGATGGTTTCCTCTTCAGGACTGATCTATAAGCTCAAGATGCTATTGCCCATATAAATCTTTTCATTGTTATGGATACAGAAATGTGGGGTTTTTTTTCTTACAAACCAAGTAGCACATTATCAATTGAAAATTGTCATGACGTTCTGGCCATAGAAGTCACAAAGAATGAAAACACTGCTGTAGCTGCAGCATGTACCTTGCTGTTGGTACTCCCAAGATAGCGAATGGTGTTCTCATGCTGCGTATCATCGATATACCAGAGACCTACAGAGTTTAAAATTCAAGCCTATTCGGCAAATACATATATTGCAATAACTAAAGAAAAGGAATCCTGATTGGTGAATAACGATGGTCATGCTAAATCGCAAGAACCTAGTAGTTTTTGTTTATTGTTAGAAACAGCAATGTAGAATTAAATTGACAGACTAGTTTAACACAACCAAATGCAGACTCACTCAGTAACGTAAGGATTTTGGACGACCAAAGAACGAAGAAAGGATATAAGACAGTCACCACCCTGCTTGGAGGAAGACAGTTCTCAGTGCTCTGCAGATGTCTAAAAGGGAACTGACAGACACATTCAGGAGCTCTGGAATTAAGGCAAGTTCAATGTTGCAGGGAGGAAATCCTTGCAACACCAGAGTGCAAAGACATTAAAGCAGGAGAGGCCAAGGAGAAGCCTGCCTTAATCGGTTACATCCATAGATGTGGAATGACCACACTTTAAACATTTTTTTCAAACTGAGGCATCAAAAAGCACTCCCTATGTTCTTACCTAGGAACACTAGCTTTGGGGATAAAAGCTAAATGCACCCCAAATACTCACCTCATCTGTTCTATTTGCATTTGGTTTGTACACTTTTTTCCTACCTGTGGATCAAGGTGCTAAAAATTAAGCTAGGAGTAGAGCATTTCATTCCCCATTTCTCAGCTATTTTTTTTCCATATTTAAATTGTGTATTAAGTTATTAAGACTTGACCAGAACACACCACAGACCTCCTCTGTCCACATGCCTATACCTCCTCTCTGTGGACAGAGCTCAATCCTATTTAGACCACGTATTTACAACAGAGACTTTGGGCTTTCCAGGCAGAAAGCACTGAAGCCTTACCTTATTCAGTGCAACAAGACAAACGCAGTTGTTATATTTCTCCTAGGCACATTTCACAAAGGCAGTGCATGCACAGCTAGCGTGTTTTGGAACAAACAAAAACACAGTTAGTGAGGAGCGCTAAACTCAAGAATATGGCTGATGGCAAAAGAAAATCCTAAAGGGAAGAATCAGAAGTCCCCAAAGATGATTCAGAAGAGGCAGTAAAGGTACCTGAGCTGCAAATAGTCAGGGGCTAGGAGCATACCCAGAGGAAGTATCATCTCCTTTTCCTGTTTTTATAATATTTCCTCTTGGCCGGTATCAGAGACATGACACAGACTAGGGAGACCTTTGATATGATGCAGGGAGGCTCCTCTCACTTTTTCATGATTGATGAGAGAAACAACAACAACTCTAGCAGTTAAAAAGTAGGGAAGAGACACCAATCTAGTTGCTCTGATCTGAATCAGCAGTTAAGAGGAACCGAAGGTCACTCAATTACAACAAGAGACAGATCCTCATGCAATAGTTCTAGTTATATTGCTTATGCAAGCATGCTCTGGTCTCCAAGATGGGAGCATATAAAATCCCCAACTGTCAACACATATGTGGACAAACATCCAAAGGAGAAACCTCAAAGAATAATTTGTTAGTAAGAACAGAATACAGTAACTTTTGGTTTGTTGTGTATTCATTAGTCGGTGAACCTGTATTTTTTTCTTTAAAAAAAAAAACTTAACTCCCAATACTTATTTTTCTGTTGTGAAACTTAAAAACTAGGCAGTTATTACAGAAAATCTGGCAAGAATAAATGAGTGGGTAGACTCATGCATAGTTCTACGTGGTTGAACAATGACAGGTTAAGCTGATATATTACTTGTTTTTGTCTCCAGCCAAGAAATACAATAAAAATTAGAAAGTTTACTCCAAAATATATTAAAAATAAACATGAGTCCTAAAGACCTCAGAAGTCTTAGCTGTGTAGAACAGTATTACAAGTCAACATTTTTAAAATATGGAGATTTGCTAAGTAGAAAACTCTGAAAATATAACTGATACATACTCTTTATGTTTATATTTAATCCATTTTTTGCAAGGTATTTTATTCTGAACATGAAAAATAGGTATCCCATGAAGAAAAAAAACTTGCTATTTCAGCCTTCTTTTGAGAGAAGTTTAGTCTCTCAGTCTGAAGGTGACACACACCGGCTCTTCCTGGTGGATTTCGAGGAACACCCATAAAAGTAACTTTCTTTTCCAAGATTTGCAGCCTATTTAATAGCAAACCAGACGTCCTCCAAAACAGGATAAAAATGAACCCCATGAGAATATAACAGTTTCTTCAAAGTCTACAACATACCCAAGCAACAAAACAAACACACACACTCCCATCAAACCATACAATAAACCGCTGTGTTTTACAGAAGTGGCAGTATCCATGGAATGCTGCAACAGACTCTTCCAAGAGGTCTCCAGGAGGGAAAAGGGTACTAAAGCCTAAATATTTGGCACTAGTGGTTGACTAACAAGAGGTATTCCCAACAGATGTTATTCCCTGCTTCATTAGTGCACTCAGAACTAAACAGACATTCATCTGGCAACAGTTTAAGGTTGGTAAAGCACCTTGCAAATGTCCTTCCAGCCCAACTCACAATAAGGAAGGGGGAAAAAACAAAACAAAAAAAAAAAACCCAACCAAAACTCTCACAGTACCAAGCAAATATTAAAAAAAGCTAGTGTGCTTTCCCAGGTTCTATAGAAAACAGATTAGCAGCTAAAAAGCATATATTTAAAAAGCAAATGCAGTATTGATACCTTTGTAGCCTCTGGTAACAGGCAAGGGCTCTATATCGTTACTGTATAAGGCATTCATGATGTGGTTTACATCCATCACATCGCCAAAGGAAAAGATGTTTGTTTGTATTGCTTTGCATATTATTGGTTTCAAAAACTCCTATTCTAGAAACAATCATCTGTGTTTTAATGAGGCAAACTACACACTCTACAATCAACAGGAATTCAGAACTCCAGATAACCTACTATACAACATCTGTCAGAACACTAATTACTTATGAAGTTATTTCTATTTATATATTCTCACCATATTTAATAATAAAAAAAAAAGTGCAGTGTCTTTTTCACTTCCATTAATGTTATTTATCTTCTATCCACAATAGAACACATTGCAATCCCCAGCTAAAGCTTAGGAACCAAAAGGTACATCATATTTAAAATGCTGTAGTTTAGTTATGTTCTAGAAAGTAAGTATGCACTGTTGATGTGAGCAACTTTTTAGCAACTTAGTTTATACACCTTGATTTTCCAGGTACTTACATCCCCTATTTCTTCTAATCTTGTACATTTAAAATTAACGATTTCTATATATGGGGTAGCTTCCTTATTTAATATAAAGTCCTTTATGTGACGCCAAAATGTCAAAACTATTTGGACTAAAACTACATCTTTATCAATAAAATAAAGGTGCAAGAGCAACCTTAAAAACCCCCTAAACTTTATTTAGAATTGTAATTGAAACATCTAGCAAACAGCTGAGTAACTGGGGGATCTTTTTTTGTAATTTCCTTGTTTCTCATCCCATCTGACTCCTCTTCATTCTCCAGGAGGTAATCTGCCTATTTCATCGCAGACAGCTTTGCATATTAAAATAAATTAACAAAAGTACAAAAACAACTGCTCAGTGCAGACATGTAGAACATGGATATTCACAGTTGCAAGGAATAGAAAAATAGAGACTAAAGCCTGTTGGTCTCAAAATATTTTACATGAGTTTCAGTATCATTATCTTCAGCAAACTCTTCCTTTACAAAGTGAAGATCACCATGTAAGCTAGTTGAAAAATTAGAAAGCCTCAGCCCACACTAGATCTGCAAAACTCCCTATATACATACATATATATATTCATAAAGAAGTACATGGAGGAAAATAAGCATCATATATTACAAAATGAAAAAGTTGAAAGTGGACAAAAATGGAGAATGAAAAATGATTATTTCGGCATTTCCGTTAATTCTTTACTAAAAACCCCATCCCTCCAAAATTCACATGCAAAACACGTGCTTCCTCACACACCCAAGTGTATGGTGTTTACAAATGCTTGCAATAACATGCATCATTCTTGGTAGAGAGTGTCAAAACCAATTTTCTGTTTTGCTTGAAGTAGGTCTGATGAGTTATTGGTTTCTAGAGCAGTCAGCAATATTAACAGCAAACTTACAAAAATTACAGTATTTATACCTCCTTTCTTCTGCCTATGCAGAAACTCACCATTAGACTGGTAATGTTTCCTAAAGGTTAGAACATATACACAGAAAATGCAAAAAAAAGATTTTCAACTCCCGCTTAACCCAGATTATTGTATGTGCTTGACTTGATCCAGAGCTCCCTTGAAGTGAATCTTTTCCCTGATCCAGTCCACTTCAGGACTGGTCCTCAGCATCACCATCGACCCTTCCTACCAGTGAACATACAGTGACCGTGCTATTCAGATTTAAAGAGTGTATTCCTCCCAAGACTCTGAGTAAAGAAGAATGAAGCAGGAATTGGAACTACTTACCTGAAAGGTCTGTATACAAAAATCCTAGTCAGCAAAAACATAGCATGTTAACCATTACAATGAAAAGACAAACTATAAATATCTGCATAAAACTCAGGAAACTTCATACTTCTCTTCTTGATGCTGGTCCTCTTGGTCACTTAGTTCATCATCATCTACCATATGCCCAAATGGTTCAGAAGAAATTGATACCATATTAGACAGGATAACTCTGCTATCACTGCTTCCTGTAAGGATCAGCTGATCATGAGAATGATTGTATCTGACATTCCAGACCCTAAAAAATGAAATCAGAAAGAATAAGAGGCTATTCTTGGCAGGTAGTGCATCAACGTTAAATGATTATTTTTTTTTTAAACAGCACTAAAAATTTATCTTTGACTGAAATATTCTACGTACACATACTAGTGACATGCTTCATTTCAAAGACTGGTTTTTGCCATCTTCATTTGGCTTTTAAGCTGGCATGTCATCTGTTTCACATGAGGCATCTTTACAATTCAACAAATAAGTTTTTTAAAAAAATAAAAAAATCTAAAGAACAAAACACACTATTCAGTGGTATCATTCCTTGAGGGTACATGGCAATTAATTGGTTAGTAAATCAGATAAATATTTAAGTTCTAAATATAAAAATTTCCCCAAAGCAAAACATGGATTAGAAATAACCTTTTAAACAAAAATCTCACAACATTAAGTGAAGTTTAAAATAGACCCTGAAACAAAAGTAGGATTATATTTCTCTTCAATTTTTACATTTTACATATCAAGTTAATACCAAATGTCTTATGCTTCTTGTTTTATTCTTCTTCTTTTAATCTTCTGGAAAAAAGTACAAATGCTGCTTCTGTTAATTCACATCTTCATTCCCCTCAAAGTAGCTTCAGGGTCCAGATTTATTTTGCAAGAATTACTCCAACCCAAATTTTATAAAATATGAACCGCTCATCTTTTCTTAACCACTGAAGTCTGCAAACGTCAGACAAGATTCTTTCCTTGCTCCAGCCACGGGCCAGAGTGGTACTATACAAGCTCTAAATATTATCTCAGAGAATAAAATGACTCACTTGCATATTCTGGCTTAAGGGCTGTGAAGGGCATGAAAAAATTGGGGCTGAATTATTGAGCATTTCAACCATCCCACAAGAGCAGGATAGATCAGGTGCAGCCAATCAGGCTCTGTTTGGGAAGGCACACCTTGTCCCAGCTGGCCCCTATAAGCCATGTTCTGTGCCGTGCTTCTCAAAGGTGCACCCCTATCTCCCAACAATGTTAACAACAGTTTCTCGCCAATTAGACTAACAATGTCTAAACTCTTAATTTACAATCACACAAGTAATATTCACATGTTGAAACCTTTCCTCTGTGCAGAAAAATGATTATTCACAACAGCACAAACATAGTTAGTTTGCATTGTTCCTAAATAGTAAAATAATTAGCTGAATAAATTATATAAGCCATCCACCCGCAAAACAGCATGCAGATAATTTGTTCTACCAGTGGGAATGCTCCTCTAGTGTCTTCACTGGTTCAGTGACATTTCTTGTGTCCCAGAATTTCACCTTGCAGTCATCTCCACAGCTAGCCAGGTAGTACTGTTTATTGGGATTAAAGTCTAGGTCTCGTACCAGCTGTCCGTGTGCATTTTCTATGCAATATATCTGTCTGTAAAACACATTAAAAAAATTAAATGGTCTATAAAAAGCTAACTGCACTCCACTGACAGGAATCTGTTTCCCTGGAAACTTGCATAATCCCCTTAGCACCCGCAGACCTAGAGTTCCCACTGCTAGTGCACAGTTTAGGGAAATCCCAGCTGTTTACAACAGCGACTTGTATAGATTTCTCAGCTTGCTCTGAAGCTTTGCTCTTTCCTTGTTTGCATTAGGATCATCTGGAGCTAAAAGGAAACAGTAGCTCCAGATGATTCTAGCACAGCTCTCTAACAACTGTTACGAAATGTCTGTTACTAAACCACAATAGTTTCAGATAAGAGCTTCTCCACCCCTAAGCAGTTATACTAATTCTGTATTTATTACTTCTAGGTCTCCCTGTATGAAAAGCTGAGATGCAAGGCATGCAACAGATATGAACAAGTTTTTATTATTGCTCTATTTTTAACTTACCTTCTCGATCTCTGGCATTTATCATTAACTTACCTGTGGCCCTTAAACTACTCAGCCACGCGCATACTCATGCATCTGGACTACTTCAGAAAACATCTACAATACTGCTAACAACCTAGCATCCTTATTCAAAACATTGTGTTCCATCAGTTTGTCTCTCTACCTCACCTCTTAAACTTAGGTTTTGGGGATTTTATTTGTTTCCACTATTGCACTACCGCTTTTCTCAAAGCCACCATGTACCAAAGTTCTTCTTAGATTTGCTAGTCTCCTACAATCTTCACTAGAAACTGTCAACACTTTGTGAGCTTTTTTTCTTTCTTTAAATGAAAAATTTTTCTTTTTGGGAAACATAGACTTACTAAAACTTTGTATTTCTTGGACAGTACATATGATCTTCTGTCAAGACCAGAGAGAGAAGTCTCTTGCTGTTACTACCTGACTACTAATATAAAGCAAAGTAACTCCATAAGGAGAGATTCAAAGCATACCAGGCCCATACTAAGCCCTATCCTGACCGCTGTGGCAGTCTCTCAGGATAGTGACTCCACATGAAGTCCCGCAGCCCCGGAGTCCTCAACACAAAGACATGGACCTTTTGGAGTGGACCAGAGGAGGGCCACAAAAATGATCAGAGTGCTGGAGCACCTCTCCTTTGAAGACAGGCTGAGAGAGTTGGGGTGGTTGTTGTTGAAGAGAAGGCTCCAGGGAGACCTTACTGTGGCCTTTCACTATGTAAAGGGGGCCTACAAGAAACATGGGGACAAACCTTTTAGCAGGGCCTGTTGTGATAGGACAAGGGGCAATGGTTTTAAACTAAAAGACAGAAGATTTAGACTAGATATAAAGAATAATTTTTTTTATGATGAGGGTTGTGAAACACTGGAACAGGATGCCCAGAGAGGTGGTAGATGCCCCATCCCTGGAAACATTCCAAGTCGGTTTGGACAGGGCCCTGAGCAACCTGATCTAGTTGAAGATGTCCCTGCTCATTGCAGGGGGTTGGACTAGATGACCTCTAAAGGGCCATTCCAACCCAAACTATTCTATGATTCTATTCTATAGAGGATATTACTTAGATACCCAACATCAACGCTCTTCTCAGAGTTTGAGAGGTTAAGGATATCACTCGAGTATGCCCTTCTACCAGCTATTCTGAGAGCCGAATTTAACACTTCCTTTTAATTTCTTGAAACATCTTTATGGGAATTTTTTTAAATCTCAAGCATGCTTGCAGGAATAAAACACTTCTTTCTTCCTTTATTGCATCTTTCACTTCTTTCTTGTACTTCTTGCATTGCTCATGGAGATGTGTGTAAGGGCTTAAAAAGAAATACCACTGTCAACTGTATATTCAATAGTGCTTCCCATGAAAGCCTTTATTCCAACTTAACTATTATTCTGACCACGTGATCCCTTCCCAAATATGAATACTCTTTTCTTTCACTCTATCATCCTACCTACAGCAATAACACTTACACTGAATTTCCCACTTGCCTCATAAGACCACATGAACATTTTCTCAATCTACTGGATCCATCTTATCATATTCTCCTTCTTCCATATTTTTTAGAATTTATCCATAGTCTGAATTTTCCTGATACAATTCTCTCTCTAAATCCATTCAGCCTAGTGTCTGTCTCCTCTGCTTCACAAGCTCTTCTCTGATTAAGATTGCTTCCCAGTCTAGTCTAAGAGTTTTCCCACCAACCTCTTTTTTTCCTCCCTTTTGTTTGCTGTGTGAAAAATCATTTACCCCCCTCTATCTTATAGATATCATAATCGCACTCCACTGAAGTAGCTATTCCAGCTACTTCTTCAGTATCTCTCCTCTCCTATTGTTTGCTGGTATAGCAGTTTTCTGTCCTTGATTTTTTCCCTTCTCATTTTTTGCTTCTTACACTGCCACAGTTTATACTGCCCTGACTTGAAACTCCTTCTTCTAGCCTAACTAGTCATTATCAAATATTCACATCATTCTAGACATATTACAGTGTAATAGCAGATGAGACTTATTCTTGCACATATTTTTCAAGTACACTGCAAACAGCTCTTTGGCATAGCCTAGTACTCGTAAATTGGTTCAAGGACTATCTAACCTGAGCTTCACTTAAAGTAATTGGAATTGTGGGGTTTGCTTTTGTTAACCAAGCTACCCTTTCACTGAGGATCCTGTTAATATCTGGACTATCCTTCTTTCGTAAAAGTTACTCAGAGTATTCATTTAATGCAAGATAGAGAGGCTTTTTCTAATGAGACGGAGCATGAAATAGACTTCACAATATCTAACATTTCCTACTTAGAAACACAGGCTTTAATCTTAAGGTCTGCATGCTATACATTAAAAAAAGGTTTTTGCAAAAACAAAAAGGTTTTTTTACAAAAATATTTAAAAAAAGAACTTGAAACCCCACCCTTTTTTCTTTTACTGACCTTTCCTCTCCTGTACACTTCATTTAAAGGAGTCTTCATAAATGAAAAATATACAAATACATATCAAGTTAGATTTTTTTATATATCCTTTTACAAGGCAAAGAACCAGACTTTCAAACCTGATGACAAGCATACAGGAAGTGACTTTTAATTATTATATTTATATTTTCAGCTTTTGTTTCTTAAATTAAATAAACCTTTTTGGCAAAAACACATAAGGCTGGCAAACGGGATTTATTGCTACACCCCTGAGCTGGCAGGAACCATAGAACTAAATTTAAAGTCATCCCCCTTTAAGGCAACAAAAGTTATTACAAGACATCAGTCTTCTTGGTTTAGTGATAAATTACTATGTGCTAAGGGGATAAAGCGTATCTTAAAAAAGCTTGCACAGGCTTTAGTAGTCATGGCAACAGATGTGCACAACATCACTCCTTTGCTTACCAAAATCACAACTGAGGAGGGGGGTAAACACCTTATTAGGTATATTCAAAGCTTTAATTGATTTGGTTATGACTTTGACAGATTCAGTACTTTCATATAACTAGCATGCTACAATCTTTAATATAGTATAGTATGCTTTTTGTTAAAATCAGAAAAGATTGAACTTAAGCTGTGAATTACCTTCAGAGATTGAAGTTACCTTTAAATAGTATGCTATGAAGACAGTTCATAGCATAGTCAGGACTGCTGTTAAATCATTTTCAGGTTGAATTACAGAACACCTTCATTCAGGTAATACCTATGCATTGAGAAAATCATCTTGAGACTAGTACATACTTCAGTAAAGCCCAATATACAAGTTAGATTTGAAGGTGAAGGAGGAATAACAGAGAAAACCCTTTACTAACTTGTAAATGTATCAGCTATGCAAGCCCAAGCATTCCTTTTATAAGCGATAACTTTGCCACATTTCTAATCTTTAAAAAAAAAGAACAAAAAACCCAACAAACCAAAAAAAAAACCCCACACAAACGTTAGGAGCAATGAAAACAACAACAAAAAAAAACCAAACAAAAAAAAAAAAAAAATCATCTATCTCCAAAGGAGATTTGTCTCTTTTAGAGAACAAGACTGAAATTTCTCATTACCTCATGCTTCGTGTATCCCATCCTCGAACAGTGGTATCATTGGCTGTTGCAATCTGTGTGCAATTGTGATGTGGACTCCATCTTCCAGAAGTAAATTTTAATTGTCCTTTCCCTTCCAAGGCTGCAGAACTAGAGAGCTAAAATAACGAAACAAAGCTGGCAATGTTTCTAAATGTAATGCTAAAATGAAACTAATTCCACTGAAGACAAAATCTGCACAATAGCCTATTGTTCCAAGTGTAACAGACCACCAAAATCCTAGAATAAAAAATGGAAAAAATTAAAAGCTAGAGCTGATTTTGTATCTCACAAAGTAATTTTTTACAAAGGCTGATGCAATGTAATGTATTCACAAATATTAGAAGTACCGTACTACTTTATAAATGAAAATAAATAGTTTCAGATCATTTATTGAAACAGTAGATAAGCAATATGGGCACATTGCACAAATTGGTAGCTGCCTCAGACAAACACACACATTTAGTCTTATGAACAGTCTTACAAGACTGTTTTTCCATGTCAAAATGGCAAATTTTATCTGTAGAAACAGAATTAGAGTGTCAAAGACTCTTTGATAAATGTATAGCGGCTTTTAAAAATAAAAAATCTAGGCTCAGGTGCCCACGTTGTCACATACACGTCTATTAGAATAATAGTAGGTACTAGATCACAAATCTACAATCTGTGAGAATTAAGGACTTCAGTTCCAAAACCAGGTTTACCTGTCGTTGAGCAGCCACCTCTGCATCTCCACAGTTAATAAAAAGAAGGTACAAAGCAATCAACTTTCTCTTTGAAGTTGAACAGCAAGTTATACTCCAATTCCATGGGAACATGGGGAAAAAATGAAGCTGCAGACACTGCAAATTACTTTTACTTCTAATCACTTACCGAAACGGATTAATATCTAAAGGGGAGAAGAGGGGAAGGAAAACCAAAATACTTTCATTTTAGTCAGGTATAAAATTTATACGCATTTCAAGCGGCTAGGCAGACACCAGACTTATTTGGTCATCTTTCACACAATGGTCATATTTCAAAATGTTTCATTAAGATGTATTCCACAAAAGCAGATTACTGCACTGGATCTTGTTGGACCACTTCTCTCCTTTACCTAAATCCTAACACATCACCTAATATTCTATTAAACAGAAGATTTCTCAGCAGAAATATTACACTCTGATGGATGAAAAAGATGGAATCATATATAGTGCTTACATAAACTTTAGTGACATCAACAGAAAGATAGGCTGTCAATACAAGACTGCTTAAATCTGTTTGCATATGGTACCAATGTCCATTTCTGTATTTTGCTAACTTTTTACTGTTACAGTTTCACCAAGAATATCATATTTATTTAGCATTCAGATTAACAGTCTAGAAATTACAGCTCTTCTATCACTGAAGTCTATGCTACCTACGTGTGTTGTCTTCCAAAAATTTTTCAGATTTTTTCTTTAAAGAATGTAGAATTTCCAGCATGCAAGATCATATATGGCTCATGTGTTAATGAATGATATAACACTGTTTTAGATGTGGTGTTGGGGGATATGGTATAGGGGAGAACTTTGTAGAGTAGGGTAGATGGTTGGACTCGATGATCCCAAGGGTCTCTTCCAACCTAGACGATTCTATGATTCTGTGATAACACTGTGACCAAACCTACTCCCTTAGCACCATTCCTCAAGTACAAAAACTGTCTGAAAGCCTTTCTACCACTTGCAGGTTATTAACATATATAAAGAAAAATACTGCACAGGACACTGGATGCAGGATAATAAACTAAACTGCACTGTTTTTTCTGACACATACTAGATTCCAAGCAGAAGAGAATACCCAGAGCTTGAGTGGGTCATTTAAAAAATTAAACTGAGTTTCTTTAGTAATCAGTCTTGGCCGTACAAAGCTCAGAATTTCTCTAATAATTTTAGTTTCCTTACCCCTACAGCAGCAGCTGTTTTGTAAATGGAATAAATAAATAAATTTTAAAAAACAAAAACCCCACAAAAAAGCGAGCGCTAAGGAACTCTTACATCTTACCCAAGAGGTTGTAAGACTGATGGACATTCAAGTGCATTCTAGATAAGACCACTAAGTTATTATTCCATTTATGAAATATTCACAGGCTTATGTTGCACATGCTTATTTGATCTTGACTGCCTCCTCAGTGAAGACAGGGTAGTGAAGAAATCTTAATTAAGTCCATAAATATTTAGAATTTATAAAGAGTATCAACTGGAAGAAGTTAATTCCTGGTAGCGATTACTATACTCGTTGAGATAAATCAGACACGACGGTTTTTGGTTTTGTTTTTTTTTTTTTTTTTGCGCTGTTTAACCATATCCTCATCAACTGGAAATGGGTCACAATCCTGTTCATGCTGCAGACTGTGTGGAGATCTCAAGACAGCCTCAAGGAGACATCCTTGTAATAACCACAAAGTCATTGAAAGAGTAATTTGAGACCCACATTAAGAAGGGATGAGTGTTGTTCTGGCTTGCTATTGACAGAAATAGAAATATTGATGAGGACTTTAAATTCATTGAGTTAAACTCCTCCCACTGCAGGCAACCATGCCACATAGTCCTTTCATAACTGTTCTTGTCTCCTGAACCATCCCACAATCATTTGCCTTTTCAAATAGGCTCATCACACTGGCAGCTCAGAGTCATTCTCAGAATAGCTAACCAACAGAATCTACATGTTTTTAAGTGCAGAGTTTGTATGGCACAGCAAGAAAATATTTTTATTCCTAAAGACAAGTTTTTTGTTTTATACTACAAAAAATAAACTAAACATCAAGTTCATCATTCAAAATATATTTACTCCTATATACAGATCATGTGTTCCAAGTTTCTGTCATGAACAACTTTCATCATTTCACTCCTACTTCTATGCTCTCCTTAAGGAGACCATTAAACAAAACTGATAGCAACACCAAACTCTGCAAGAACTGGTCTTCTATTCTCTTTCTGACCCAGTAATTTCTCTTTCATTTTTCTTCAGACAGTTTTTTTGCCCTCCTATAATTAATATACGTCTATTCTAGTTGCAGTAATTACGGGGCACTCCACAAAGTTCTTCACTGAAGACCACAATGTATTTCCTGCCTTAAGAAACAGCAGCCATCTTGCCAAGAAAGCATCTCATGCTTATTCCTAACATCCTCCTACATTTGGATATGTTACTTTCCTCCACATAGACTGTGAAATCTTCACCACAAGATCTTCCATCTTGCCTGGAATGCCACTCTCAGATACTTTCTGTTGTTCTGAATTAAGATCACCTATAGGTTAAAAGCTACTAAAAAATCCAGAAGGGATAAGAACTCTAAAAGGAATCTAATTGATCATTTGGATAAAAATTATCAAAACCACACCTCTACTCTTCCCCTTTGTGAAAACATAAGGAAAACAGAAATATATCTATATTTTAACATCTCCAATTGCACTCATCTGCTGTTCCAAACCATATTGCATTTACCCAAGGAAGAGTTCTAGTGATTTGGTGACATCTGACCTAAAGACTGTATACAGAAACATTAACTGTCATCTTTTCAGTAGAATCTACCCAGACCTTGTGGATTGGTTGGGCTTCTCTTGGGTTCAGCTAATGATTATAAATGGCAAAGAATAGCTAATTTAATTGCAAAAGGTAATGATGCAGTGAGCATAAGATTAGTTTCACCGCAGAAGGTAATGTCCTCAAACAATAATAAAGGGAGTGATCAAAAGGAGAGGAGAAGTTTGTCTTAATGCAAATACAGGCAAATATTCCTGTATTAAGTACTGCAATGAAGAAACTAATTAGCAAAAAAACATTGAAAGGGGAAAAAGAAAAAACAAAAAACCAAACAAACCAACAAAAAACCCCCCAGAACTATATAGTAAGTTTAGAAAGATTTCAGAAATACACAGCAGTTAATTCTAGGCCTGAAAAAGCCTGTTACAGTGGGCTTCAGGTTGCCATCATTTTACTTACTAGAAAGTCTAAGGTAGGCATTTTAAATGATCAAGCTTTCCTCAGAGTCTTGTTCAGCTGGACTGTGGTTAACTCAGGTACCCAAAGACATGCTTGAGACAAATTTCTTACGGACAAAAATTCAACAGAAACGCAACAATACCAGTCATCTTAGAAGAGATTCACCTGGCTTAAGATTTAGATGCCTGGAGACATGTTTTCTGAGAATCAAGTTTTCATGGACTTTCGCTATTAATCTTGCCTTTAAAAGTGGTCACTGACTCAGTGATGAAGGAAGTACCATCTAAGGGCAACTCATAATTGCTAGAGCATAAGGTCTTAAAATTGCTAGAGCATAAGGTAAACAGTTATTTCCAGGCAAAATTTTAATTACAAGCAATACTAATTTACAGTGCACTCGCATGAGATACTAGATTATTTTAGATAGAAATCTAGAAAATCAGTCAAGTTCTGTATCAGGTCTCTTGAACGCCTGACTATAAAATCTAAATGACGCTCCTAACTTCTTCAAAGAAAGGTTTTTAACAGACCCTTCAAAATGCTCCTATCTGAAGATGTCAGTCAAGCATTGATATATATAATTTCATAGTCTTAGCTTCATTAGATGAAGCAGGTTGTTTGATGCAGAATTTCACTTTTGGTTTTTCTTGCTTCCTTTTATCAAATATAAGCATATAACAGATATCATGGATTAAATCCTCTTGGTTCCTTTATCGTTTTGCCTTCTGGAGTCCTTATTTTGCCATCAATATTTGATGCAGTATAGGCATATTTTAAAAGTAACAGAATAAAAGATACTCTAGGTAAGGAGTGCTAATTGAAATACTAAAGGGATCAGTAAGCTGAATATTGCTTTGAGGACAGAAATATTGATTTCCAAAATAATGCTGAAATTACAACGATTGGAGAGTCTAGTCCTCTCCAAAATTATGCAGATCCCAATTCTAGCAATGGAAGGAAAAGAAAATGGAAGTCATAATTAGACTCACAATTACTTGTGTGACAGAGCAAGGAGGTTAGTTTTGGGGAAAGGAATGGTAAAAGGAAGACACAACATGCAAAATTTTAGTAAATAATTCCCAAGCAAAATAAAATGAGGAAAAAAAAAAAAAGAATTGGGCATTCATTACAAGATTTCTACATGTACTTATAGAGAGACTAGTAACACACTAGAGAGCATCCTAAAGGAAATCACATTTCAGAGTATTAGGAAGCAATTTGAGGCAGTTATGAGAAAGTGGTTGGGACAATGAAAAAACTAATTAACATTCAAAAGAACTTTGGGCAGCTCTGTCCTCTCTTACTGAAGAGAGAAAGGAGGAGAAAGGGAAAGTGCTAAGTAGTCTAGCAGTCCCAGCACTTCAAAGAGACATGAAGAGCTGTAGCATGGAAGCAGCACCACTCCCAGAAATAGTTTTTCACCAGGTTTAAAGACGGCATTCCAAGAAGTCTGTGTGTTACGCAGGCATTAGAAAAGAAATACTGACTAATGCAGGAGCAATGCAAAATCAGTGGATACAATGCTACAGTCAAGCTCCTGGAGACCACCCTTCAGAAACTCTCAACATTAATTTGATAAAAAACAAACACTACTTTGAAGAAGCCTTGGAAAGTAACATAACACTGATTGAAGTTCCAGGTTGAAAAAAGCGCTAAAGTTTCCTCATCTAGTGAAGGAACCCAAAGGGCTTAATTATGAACATAAAAAATTAAACTATATTACATCACATTGACACTATGCAAAATCTAGCAAAATAGTAACAACTCAAGACTTCACACAGTCAGATGGTACAACAGGGAAGAGTTTATGGACACAATGTTTTGAGTCTTTAAGCAACTGCCAGTTAAAAAGTCTGGTTCTGCAGCACCCAAGAAAATAAATTAACCCTGTACAAGTCAAACTGGGGAATTAATTCAAGAAGTGACAACAGATCAGCTGAATAATAATATCCTTGGCATAATCAGTTTCCATTTTTAAGGACAGATACTGACCTAAATTACTCTATCTAGAAACATTCACATTTTTCTATACCCAATCTCTGTTGTTATACATAAAGAGGTAAGCTTTTTTGCTTGTCTATAAGAAGTGGCATAACAGAAATCTATGCTAATAACACCATCTTATATATGCTCCTGAATAAGAAGGTTTTAACAATGAGTGATATAACCTGAATAGACAGTATAGTACTAAATTAAATTAATACTAAGAATTCAAATCAATGCATAGTAAATAGAAAAACTTATATTATGCTTATACATACAACAAGGGTTGTAGAGGGCTGCATGGTATTAACCAACATGAGTTAATACACTGTTATCTGAATTCAATAACCTTTAGCATTATTGATCACCAATTTTTCCCTCATACACATTTATCAAATTAGCATTACTTTATTTTAGATTATTTACTGTAAAGTCAGTAGGAAAGTAAGGGAAACTCTAGAAAAAAGAAAATAATTAACCCCTAGCAACAAATACAAAATACTACCCTTAAACACTCACATTCAAGACACCTGATAGAGTACTCATTTCCCCCACACACATTAAAAGCAACAAAATATTTCTGAAGGTGTGAGTAAAAGATTAGCAAATTTTAGGCTAGTGAACATTGTTGTTTGTACTATGTTCAAGTATATCATGATTCGTTGAAAAAAAATTCTTACCACAGCTTTAGCTGAACTTTCCTGCAAATCCCACAATAATATGTTATTATCAGCCAGCGAAATAATCTTTTTACCGTCTCCCATTGGCTCCCACATAACACTGTAAAACAGAAAATGAAAAAAAAAAACAACCTAACATTAAAACCAATCAGAATTTGCACTAGAAAGGCATTTTAACTCTATGGATCTATCTATTCCAAAACATTTTAAACCAAACTCCTACGGTTTCTTTCAGCTGAAATCCATCCCATATTTTAAGTGCAAAATCTGCTCTTAACCAGCAATTTAGCAATTGTTTTTACACATAGTAGATGAACATTATTGCTGCATTAGTTACTTATTAGCCTAAACTTAGGCTTGCTTATGGAATATTTTAGTCAGTACTGGTGTACACATCCTTTTGTTTTACTTTTGATTGCCCTTGATATCCTGTCCAAATCTTTCAGAAAAAGGAATGCCATCCAACTTCCCTAGATACTAGCCTAACTAGTATCTAGGGATAGATACTCGATACTAACTAGCCTCACTAAAAGAGGGCTTCTTGAAATCCTTACTCCATTTGTCGTCCATTCTGCATATTGAATCATATAGCGATTGTGCAAAACAATGACTATGTCATTGTAACAGTCATTCTGCATACGTACACAGGAAAAAAAAAGAGACCTTGGTATACACTCACATTTAATTGCTTTAGATTGAAACCTCGGAGTTCTTCATATGTAACGTTGTGCAGCCTTTTTGAACACTCATCAAAAATCATAAGCCTCAGAACTTTGATGCAAACCTTTTCCATTTCAACAGCTGTCACCATGACTGAATCAACATATACTTCTTACCTGTGATTCACCAGTTTTGTGCTATATATGAAGGAATGAAAGAAATCAGTCCTCATCTCTAGTTCTGCCTATGAGAAGCAGTATATTCAAGCCAGTCAGTACTGGCATCACAGCGAAGTATATGCACTATAACCCTAATAAATTTGCTGGAGATAACAGTAAGGTTCAAGGAGTAATACTTGTCATTTTATGAGAATAGGCTTCCGTACACAAGACTTCTCAAAAAGTTGTGCAACCTCCCAATCCTCTTGTAGTGACACAATACAGCTGAAAGCAGAGATCACAACTTTAGTACCAATAGCTACATGGAGAAACATCTTTCCATCTCTAGAAAAAAACCCCTTAAGTTACTCAAGGGCATTTGATATGCTTTTCTCATCCTCAGTGCATATATGAAGGAGTATCTCTTGAAGTTTGTCAAGAGTCTGTCCCTAAACGTAAGTTTTCTAGTCTCTTTAGCTTTTTGCATGAATCAATTTAATATCTGGACTGAAGAGATGACAGAAGGTTGCATGAGTAGATGCAGCCTTGCGTCACTGGGCAAGTGAGCCCAACATTAGGCAGCCACGAGCTACTTTCCTAACTCGGTGCTGCATACAACGCATGGTCTTATTTTATCCCCAACTGTGCATTATACCTACCTCCCTAAGACAGTGGGTATGATCCAGCTGTCCCCAGATCTAAGTCAATGAACCGATCTAATCTTATGGTATAAAGCACAAGGACAAGAAAATAGGAAGTTGCAGGTAACAGAAAGAAATGACAGTGTCATTTTTTCACACCATAAGTGAAACACAACCTCAGTTATTCTCAGTTGATACCTTCCTCTCGCTTCTTCAATAAAGAGTTCCATTGCTTTTTATTCTACACTTTTAGTACAAGCATTAGCTATACAGACAGATGAGTGCACCTGTTTGCTTTTACAGAGAAGCCAGACTATGCAGAGAAAGGAAAACTATGCCAAAAAAAAAAAAAAAAAAAAAGAAAATTAACACTAAGTAGATGAAAAAGCTGGAACTATAACTAAAAGGGTGTGTTGGCTGACTCATCACCCACTGAACTTTTCTCTAAGGCAAGAGAGCAGATCAAAGGATGGACTAGCTTCTGCATTTATTTTCTCCTGGAACCATGACCTGCATCTTTATTATGTTGTCAAAATTAACTACTTATAAAAAGTTCATTTGTAATGAGGTCTCTTGTATTAGGAAAAAATCACTTCATTTAGCACATTAAGCTACCATCATGTTATTAAATGTGTTTTAACAAGGACTTGGAACTAGAATGATTCTACGATTTGCTTTAAATTGGGCTGGTTTATCTGTAGTATTGCCAATCTTATTTTCAAAAGTGTTTCTTGTTAAAGTTGCATGGCACAACTTGGAAAAAACTTATAAACAACTGAAAATGAGCGCTGATAATAAAGATGATGAAGCAGTTTCAATTAGACATTCAACTACCATTTTGCCCATGTTAATGAGAAGTAACCAACTAGCACTGGCATAGGTAATTCAGAATTTCATATAGTTCTGCTGCACAGATATACCAATTAAATCCTTCAAAGAGATGAAAAAATTTTATGAACACGTGTAACAGGATCAAAAAAAATTAACGTACTGTAACCTGCACATGATCACAGCTAACCTTCCACAAACCAGCTTTTTAAAGTGAAATTAAAAGACATCAGGATCATCACACCATTGAATAGGTAACTGAGAAATTTTCAAGTTGATTCTGATCGCATTTATTTAAGTCCATCATTTTTCTTACATACCGCTGAAAGTATAAGCGGCATTTTGCGTTAATATATGCAGATATATTTTTAATTACAGTCAACAAAATGTTTTGACCAATTAACTCTTTAAGAGTTCTTCCAGCCAGACATCAATATTCTTTATGCCTGTTGGTGTATTTGCACCTTTCCTGCACTGATCATTGAACTTTCAATTGTAAAGCCAGATTGGAAGCAGTTTCTTTGATGTTTTTGAAGGTAGGAAGAAATTTCCCATCTTTGAGTGTCACTGAGCTTCAAGGTAAAGAACTTTTTATAGCCAAACACTGTGTGCTAATTAGACCCAATTATAACCCAGGAGACATACCTTGGGATGAAAATGTCTCTCCACATTCACTCTGTCCTTGTGAGATACTCATTTTGCTTCTATTTAATTTGTCTTTTATGAAAGTTCATTGTTTCACGGGTGTGGGTTGTAGTGATCATTCAGACTTTACAGTCTAAGCAAACGCTACTCAAATCACTCTTTGTAACATGTTCAGCTGTATTCCGTAGTCATGCCTGAATGTGTCATGGTTTCGGCTGGGATGGAGTTAACTTTCTTGCTAGCAGCTGGTGTAGTGCTGTTATTTGGGATGAGAAACCATGTTGATAGAACACCAGTGGGTTTGGTTTGTTGCTAAGCTTTCTGCTCCTCACACGGCCCCACCAGTGACCAGGCTGGGAGGGCACAAGAAGTTGGGAGGGGACACAGCTGGGACAGCTGACCCCAGCTGACCAAAGGAATATTCCATACCATGTGACAACATCCTCAGTACATAAAGCTGGGGGAAGAAGGAAGCGGGGGGAACACATTTGGAGTGATGGTGTTTGCCTTCCCAAGTAACCATTATGCATGATGGAGTCCTGCTTTCCTGGAAGTGGCTTAACACCTGCCTGCCCATGGGAAACAGTGAATTAATTCCTTATTTTGCTTTGCTTGCGTGCGCAGCTTTTGCTCCACCTATTAAACTGTCTTTATCTCAACCCACAAGATTGTTTTCTTCCCCACTTTTACTCTTCTAATTCTCTCCCCCATTGCGAGTGAGTGGCAGTGTGGTCCTAGCTGCTGGCTGGGATTAAACAATGACAGAATATTAAACATGAAATACCATGGAGAAGGGAAAAAAAAAAAAAATACTGGTGACTGAAAAAAAAAACTGGCTTTCAAAGCAAGATACAAATTTTAGAAAAACTGAAGTTTTCATTTAGAACAATTTTCAGACACAGCAGAGGTGGTGATAATCTTTCAAAAGGAAAACAGATAAAACCAAGCAATACCATTTTCCTGAGCGTGCCAACAGTTGCTGATGCTTACAGTTTTCGGAAATGGACAAGATAATTGTCAAATTCACAGCTGCCACTCAGAAACTAAGTGTCAACTTCACGGCTGCTCTTTAGATAATCTATAAACAGCAGACAAGCAATTATATTTGTTGCCTTTTACCCTATTTTGTTATCATCTGACTCCTGATGCTTCAAATTAGCTTGTAGCTAGTAGTTTCTGGTTAAAAAATTAAATCCTACAGAGAACGTTTTCCTAGTAAAGTAAAAAGAGAATTTAAAATATTCGCTCAAATGCACACATGAAAGGACTCTATTATCTGTGTTTTATGCTGAAAAGATAGTTAACACCATCATTTATTAACGTACCGAGCTTTTACAAATGAACAATTCAAAGTTCTCCATTATAGACTAAAGAAGAATAAAGGAACATACAAACGCTTTCATAGATGTGAACTGCAGTCCAGCACAATGCAAGCATTAACTACTGCTTAACCATAATTATAGAAGTGACAACCATTTATTTCCCTAAGTGGAGAAATTTTGCTAGACTGAAAATTCTTATGCACTGCAAAAAGGAAAAATACACTCAAACATTTGGTAACTCAGCAGAACATCCTGCAGCCTCAACGCAGCCCATCAGAAAAATTCATGTGTTATGGACACAAATATCCTGCCTTCTTTGCCATACAATGATTCAAACTGAGAGGCGACTCTGCTAATCAGGTGATTAGAACATTATTCTAAGAGGAAGGAGATCAGACTGAGGATAACCTGGAACTCACAATTTACTCCTTACCCAAGTGCTCTGCAGAGCGGCCACATTTCTGAATGAAAACATCTCTAGCTAATTTGTAGTGTATTAAGTCCATGCTGCAGGAAGCACATGTAAGTTAAGCTTTGTCTCAAAGTTCTCAGAGATATATTTTGGTATCTTACTCCTCAAGACACAGTAAAACTAGAACCATAGCTTCCTAAGAAGAAACTTAAAGAAAAGGTGAATTTATTTTAGGTGCCTTTTTAGCGAAGAGGCTGCTGAGAAAAATGAAAAATGAAGTTAAAGATTATTTTGGACAAGAAGCCCAAAGGCAGCTGGGCTTTATTCTGGCTCTTAAATTATTTTTACATTCAGAAAGATAAAACTCCTGTACAAATGAATACAAAAGTATCCCAAAAAGAACGTGACACATAAAAAGCACTTGCCTCTAAATTTATGTTTTCCTTAAATTGTCATACTACAGCGTTGGCAACCCCATAAAGTCTTTTGGAAAAAAGAGACATAAAGCAGAAAGCAAAATCATAAAGGGTCATCCTTGATATTCACTGCATTTCCTTGTCTACTGCAGCTGCGATTAAACAAGTTTATAGTAAGAAAAATAATTATGATTCTTGCTTTATGGCCCAATTAATTTCAGCAGTGAAGAGGTATTTATGTACATGTAAACATAGTAACAACAGTCTGAATCCTAGGAGTTCACAATCTAATAGAAAGCATAGTAGTGAATTTGTTACAAGAAAGCAACATATAGGACTCATTGATTTTAAGTAGGAGCTCCTTACTTGTAGAAACATTAAACTCCTGTTGAGCTACTCATGATTTAAAGTAAAACCAACAGGTGACTACCTTCATAGTTCATTAACAGTCTCAGATTTCTGTCAGGTTGGCCATGGGTTTGCATACTAGTAACACTTAAAAGAGCAAAGCAAAATCATAAAAATTGATTATACCAGCTCTCCATGTGAGCTAAACTGACAAGTATTGTCACTGGTAACATTTGAAGTCATGAAACATTGGGATTGGAATTAACATCTCTAATCTGTAGTTCAACCAATTTACCTACATTCTGTAGATACCTGCAGCACAGTAAGAGCAAAGCATGAACAAGCTACACAGCCAAATGTGTGAAACAGCAAGACCTACATTATAGGAAGGAAGCCGTGACTAACCATTTTCCGACTTAAGACATCAGTCAACCATATTCTACTGCGTTTATTTTTGAAAAAATAAAATACACAAGTTCTATACACAGTTCTTGTAGAGTGTGTCATGACAGTTCTTACAAGTGTGACCTGCAGTTCTTCAGATTGCAGTAACCTAATAAATCCTAAATTCTTTCCCATTGACTTGTGGGTGAAGCCGACTCTTTCTTCTGTGTTCATATAAAAACTCCACACAGTAAGAAACCCATGAATAGCACTAATTGGAATCCATGCTACAAAGTAGTTTTGTAGCATGGTCTTATCAAGGTCATGAGGGTTCTCCATGTTTGTTTGGTATTGCAGACAAGTCCTTACAGTTGATTAACGATATCGTGAGGCTAATTTTGCCTGTTTGTTGTCACATGTATTTATTCCAGATAGATGATGAATATTCATTCAACCTTCCAGATTTTTTAGGACACTGCCTTCTCCTTTAAGGTCTGCCTTTTATTAGCATATCCAACCTAGATATCCTGGATTTTTGCTCTATTCCATGCTTGTTGGTATAGACTGCTCTTGACCTTGGAGGAGGTAGTCCTTGAATATTAAACAGCTTCCTTGGAACTCTCTTCCCTCTAGGGCCCTATCACATGGGACTTATTCAAGCAGATCCCTGAAGAGGCCAAAGTCTATTCTCCTGAAGTCAAGGGCTGTGAGCTTGGCTTTTGCCCTGCTCCCTCTTCTCAGGACCCTGAACTCCACCATTGCATGGTCACTGCAGCCAAGGCTGCCTTTGACCTTCTCATCCACAACCAGATCTTCCTTCTTTGAGGTCCAGCAGAGTATCTCTCCTCATTGGCTCCACTGTCACTCTGGTCAGGAAGTTATCACTGCTCTGCAGGAACATCCTGGATTGCTTCTGCCCTTCTGTGTTGTCCCACCAGCAGATTCTGGCATGGTTGAAGCCCCCCACGAGGACCAGGCCCTGTAAATATAAGGCTACTTATAGCTATCTGTAGAAGGCCTCATCTAATTGTTCTTCCTGATGAGGTAGCCTACAGCAGTCGCCCAGTAATGTGTCACCCGTAGACGTCTGCTCTCTAATCCTTACTCAGCAGCTCTCATTTGGCTCATAATCTTTGAGTTTGTTTTGTTTTTTAAATGAAACCTGTTTTATTCTCCTTATTCTCTTTTAGAGAAGAGAGAATAGCTGGGGGGGGGGGGGGAGGGGTTAATTAAAAAAGTTATGCATTGTTTCTGACATTCTATGAAATATCAAATACAGTCTAAAGAATACAATAGATTAAGAAAATATTTCCTCGAAGTCACTTATAATGGATTATTTACAGCAAGAATACCTAAATATTACAGCAGAAACGCTCACAAATAATATTCTAAGGCAAATATGCAAAACCCTTTTAACTTCATGGGAAGGCATGGATGAAACATAATATTGCTCGATTGCTAAATACATGTCTACATATACAACAGCTCTTCCAAAAGTTTTATTAAGGTTGTCACATTACCACAATTAATATTTTACAGTAGTATTTTAGTTATCCTACTGTTACCGATGGCTGAAATATTTGAGGATTCAATGGCTATTTTGAAACATTTTAGAAGTTCTTTTTTCTTTCTGCAAGTATTTTAGAAGTCCATGTGAGACACATGTGCTGAGACAGCAGAATGCGTTATAGCTGCAGGCTTTTTTTGGTGAGATATCTACAATAGCAAAAGGTCTAGAGTATACGCAGTTAAATTACTGTAGGAATGCAGTGTTTTGGCAGCATAGTTTATGGTACCTGTTGAAATCTATATCCCATGCCAGAAAAAGCACATTACTAAGCATAACGCTTGTATCTGCTTGGTGGATTTGCAGATATTATTACACAGACAAATCTTTTTAACAGTCTTAAGAACAACTCACTGAGGAGCTGAAACCTATTTATTAATATGAAAAAGAATCAATTGACAACATGCTTTGGACAAGAAACATGACCAAAGAGTCAAATAAGAACTGTCTGAAATAGTATGTACAGTTTAAAGATCTACATAAGTATTAAAAGTTGTTTTCACCTTCTTTCTTAACACCAATGGAAAGAAAGCTTTTAAATACGGAGCAACACATTTCACATAAGCAGACACGTATGATAAACTACTACCACCCAGAGTTAACCGCTATATACAATGAACAGCACATGTAGAAGAACCGAACCCCTCAGCACATATATGAGTTTCTTCATTTAAACTGGAGGGAGGTGGGGAAACTGCGTGTAAAACTAGGATTCGTTTCCAAAGCAGATGGACAGAAGTCACATAACCTCTATCATTCTACAACATACTGCTCGTGGAGCAGCTGCTGCCATGGACAGCATTTCCATTCTGTTGCTTGAACAGGGCTTAAAAAACCCCAAAGTGAGTATTATGGATATGTGACATGTCATGAAAGAAACATACAACCAACTCATCTGTCAAAGATCAGTAAGGTGGTCAACCTAGGAAAAAACTTTTTAGTAGTATGAATGTCTGGCAGGAAAGCACACAGGGAGCTGTCAGGTAAATGTCCTGCCCAGCCTCTGGACGTCACACTTCACTAATGTAAAGATTAAGAGCTGAAATAAGCTTATTTGCGGAAGAGCTGAAGTGGGCAAACCCAATCTCAGCAGACTCATTTTAGAGGAAACATGTATCTGCTTTTGGGGGGACAATTTGAGTATTTTCCTACGTGATTTTTCAAAAGATGGCAACATGGATAAAGCATATTCTTCCTAAACTATTGCTCTTTGAAACAAACAGGACATCTGCATGGTTGGATGGGGGGGAAAAAAGCCCCAACTTCACAGAGTATTCTTCAGAGTCCATTTCTCCAATGATTTGACACATGCCTAAGAAGAAAATTATGATTGCCCAGGATCTGCATTGACAGCTGAGGAAAATCACCACTCCTGTTCAAAAGAACAGCCAAACTAGGAAAAGTTTACACACACCTGGCACAGATGTACCCTTTAACACCCCTAATCCAGTAACTCTGGATACTGGGGGAATTTGAGGTGAATGGACTGCAAGAAGTGACTGGGACTCTAGCTAGTGTGGTCTCAATAAATAACCTCTCCATCACCGCTGCCTGAGACTGAACACTGGGCTGGATGGACTGTCTGAGGCTGCAGGGCACCCCTTCAGCCCTCACGTACATTTTACCAAATGGATGTACTTAATTACAAATGTAAAAAAAAAAAAATCCTTTTCTTCATCCAACAGACACCCAAAAGACATTTCAAAGCCCTGAATTTTTAACTACCGTGTAAGGAAGTGTCAGCAATATTACTTCATCTATAATCATTCCAGAATATTACACTAAGAAAGAATTCTACTCCAAGGAGAAAATACTCTAAATAGTAAATGCTTAATGGGGTTTTGGAGAGCAAACTGGAGTCTGAGACCAAGAAAACAGGGACACCTGTTCAAAGCTAGTTCCACATGAACATTTAAAATTTTCCTGCATAATTAATTTTTT
This sequence comes from Numenius arquata, assembly GCF_964106895.1. Taxonomy (NCBI): domain Eukaryota; kingdom Metazoa; phylum Chordata; class Aves; order Charadriiformes; family Scolopacidae; genus Numenius; species Numenius arquata. The sequence goes on from NC_133584.1 coordinate 42,835,668, forward strand.
CCTGTTCTGCAACATCTTTTTTTTTTTTAAGATTTCCCACAACCTTTTAAGCAATTCAATAAAAACTAAAAATAAAAACAGTTGGTATCTATTTAACCTGCAAAATCAGTTGAGGCAGACTGCAAGCCTCTTTTTCTTTAGTGCTAAGAATAGCTAAAGAGGCATTATAAACAGGAAAAAAAAACCAACCTTTTAAAAATAGCTCAGTTTCTTTCAGTGTGCAGAAATTACAATTAATTTGGCAGTAAAACTAGGGAATATGACAGCACAGTGAGAGTTAAAGCAAAAAACTACTTTCATGTTGGGAAGAAGTAGTGAAATAGTACCCTACAAACCCTTTGTTTTTTACTTGTAGGGTAACAATTTCTGTACTACTTTCTGTATTGTGATTTACAAATCCAAGGTAAACACAAACTGCAGACTTCAACAAAACTAATTTTCATTTGAAGCATATGAAATCTATTGGAATTATCAGAAGTGGTCATAAGTTAATATTGAATACATACAGCAAGTTCACATACATGAAATACAGCATATTTTTCCCTTATTATTTGCTTCAATGTCAGATTTTACTCTCATTAAGTTTCCCCTTGGCCATACAAGACTAGAGTCAAATTCTGATCAAAAATTAACACCATAAACTCAGCACATAACACAACATTTTATTATTTCACTATTCAATTATTGAATCAAAATTATTCCTTAGTATATGCAATTACATTGAATAGCCTGAAGTTTTAAACTCGCACAATACTAACCACTCAAAATTACCAAAAACATTCAAGGGAATGAAAAAGAGACATGAGTGTTATAAATTACTCCTCTGGTTCCGGACACATTTTAAAGGATAAAAAAAAGGGAGAAATGAGAGAGAAAACTTAAGAAAGAGATAACAAATGGTTGAAGATTTGGATTTAGATATAATACGTGGATTTATTTACAACACAGGATGATTTACTTACAATGAAGGATAATCTAAGATTCAAGACAGTGAAATCCTGTAAAGAATTCAGGACATCACACAGAATTAAGAAGGGAGAGAGAAGTAGAACATAAGATACAATTAAAATTTTTACCATTTTATAAAGGATCAGAATATAAAGGGGAGAGTGATAGTACTGCTAAGCAGCTGCAAGTTACACTCCCACTGAAAACGCTTGTCATACAGTAAGTTTTTCCAAAAAACTTTCTCTACACTTCATTTATGTAATATCAGAGATGGCTATTAATGCCAGTAAACAATTGAGGAAAACCAAAACCTCAGACACAAGACCAGGGAAAAGAATCACCCCTTGCATTCCCTAATACATGATACTAGAAATAGAAAAATCTGTGAGGTAATTTTTCAACTATCAGGCTTTACAACGGAAGAGAAAAAGAATGCAAAAAGATAAGTCCTAAAGAAAAGAAGTTAAGAAATACAGCAGAGCAGGGAAAACGAAGAAAAGTACAAGCAAATAAAGCTCTGAGACATGCAGTGGATGCCTGTGTACATAGCCAGTTGCATTTTCAAGATAGGTTTGCTTTTTTACCTTTAATTACAGTCAAATATCAGTTACTTATGATCTGCAACCCAGATCCATGAATATTGTGAAGCATCTATGCTCTAGATGCCAAGACACACAAAATACCTTCCCATGTGCCACTGTCTGGAACCACAGAAGTTCACACTAAGTGTGCCACAAAGGCTCACATCAATGTTACACCCTGCATCTCTCAACTGTACTGTCAATGCCAGCACTCTTCCCTGCCCAGCCTATGAAGATGTGATGGAAGCCTAGAATATGGGTTTTGTCTTGGTGGTTTTTTTTTTTGGCATGCATTCTGACTCATCATGTTAAAAATTAACTTTAAAAAAAATAAGCCTTTATCAAATCTGAGGTGTATGATTAAAAAGCTATCATGACTTAAAAAACTTTTCCACCCTTACCGAGGCTAGCGGTTGTGGTACATTGTTCTACTGCGCTCTGTGGATTATACAGCCTCCTTAAAGCATGTGTGATCATATCGAACCCCTGGGTTCAGTGTCCAGCCTGTATTTTGTAATAAGTATGAGATTATGCTCTAATTGCAAGGCAAATGACAGAGCCAGAGTAAGTGCCGCAACTATACGATGCCAGAGCACCACTGATCTCAAAGTGATTGCATAGGCTAGAATGTTGGTCTTACATTGAAGTTTGAAAAGTATTTACACTTTGCATTGTTTGATTTACACATTGCTTGTTTGATTTACAGTTGGTTCTAACAAAAATTGCACCATAAGTGTCTAAAGTAGATTCATATTTTTGAATCATCTGAAATGCGTAATGTAAAAAAATATCTGAGTTGCTATTTGGGGACATGGCCTGTTAAGTGATACACATTTGGCACAAAACATTTATTTCACTGAGTTATGTGAGCTGTTTCTGCTATGACTGAGGCAGGAATAGAAAAGCCTGCTCTAGAACAAGATCCTTTAACTCAGCTGTGCTTGCCTGAGATGATGTGAGGGGTACTAATGCCAAGTATTCCGCTTATACCTTTTATCTTTCTGTAACACAGGACATTTTCAAGTCTTTATGCATATATATATATACACACACATATAGATAAAAAGTATTAAATGGTAGCAGATATTTGTAAGTGCTAGTACTGAACAAAGTCAGACAACAAGAGACAGAAAATTGCACATGAACTTGCTACAAGCTATATTAGAGGAAAAACCTGATTTTTGGCATTCACATCCTGGTATGTTCCCTTATTCCTTGTCTGGTGATCACGCTACCACACAGAGTCCTGGCATCCCAGCATCAGATAGAAGCAGATTATAGAAGATTCAAAGACAAAAAGTACAGATCTTAAGGAGAAAAAGGTGAAGATTAAAAAAAAACAAAAAATAATATTCCCAACTATATGGAATCTAATTATCAAAAGGTTTTAACAATAAAACGGGAATTGTTTAATATAATCAAAGCATTATAAAGAGAAGTATTCATATGAAAATGAGTAGCAAAGAGTTAAAAGGTACTACCACAAAGAAATTTAACATTCAGGAAGCTGAGATTTTAGAAAAAAGCAGCTTAGACACTCTTTTGATTACACTGATATGTCCAGTGTTGTCCAAGAACCACGTAACAAATATTACCTGCTAGTTACCTTTTTCATTTCAGTTGAAATTTAACCTACAAGGCTCAAACTAGAAATCAGTAGCTAGAAATAGATGCTTAAAGCTTACAGTACAATGTATGATGTAATTAAAAATCAACTGAATTAACTATCACTTCTAAATTCCTTTTTTTTTTTACTAGTTAGTTAATGAATAGAAATTTTTATGCACCCAGATTTTTAAAAGGAACTGAGTCTGATTTTCAGTATTGTTCTCTTTTGATATAATCTAAAATCACTCCTACTAGAATATATTTAAGTATAATGACAGCATGATGGATACCTTACAGAGCAGCTATCTGAATACAGAAACCAAAGACACCCTTTCCACTCTCATGTAAGACACTCACAGCAATATCTGACATTGATGTTGCATTATCTTTATTCAGTTTCAGTTCAGGGTTGTCACATTTCATTTACAAAAACCTGCTGAGTTATTCCATGTTTTTTTCTTAAAATTCTTTGATAATTGTGAACTTGCACTTGGACTGTACAACTTGCATGATCACCTCCTACTCTGTATTCTTGCTGCCAGACAAGGTGTTCCTAGGACTATAGCAGACCATGTTCTTACGGTTTCAACCTTTTCTGCAAGTGGAAAGTGGTCAAGTGGTCCCCAAATTATCTCAAACAACATTGTAGTTGTTAAATATGGACTGAGTGTATTAACATTTCTTCACCCTGCATCTGTTCAGGAAGCACTGGGAACATTATATATATCCGTAAAGCAAAGAACTTTCAAATACACAACAGACAAATTTAACTCTTTTAAATAACTGAAAGGAAAAGGAAACAAACCTCTGTAATACCCTCTGCAGTATTGCAGCTCTCCTTGTCTTTTCTTAGGCAACAGTGAGGAGTAGTTAAACAGGCACCATATAATATAATGAATTCTTATCCTTAACAAACAATAAATTACTTGCACTTATGGCAAATCAGTCAAGTGAAGACTGAAAAACAAAGACCAAAGTGCAACATCAAATTTATATTCCATAAAAAGATTGAAATGCTAAGTATTATACCTTTGTGCAACAAAGGTTTTAGATGGGGGCAGGTGGGGAGAAACACATTAAAACAGTACACAGGCTGTTACTCCATATGTGTTTGCAGGACTATAATAAATGTTTTTAATCTATGAAACATCTGGGACTAAAAATCCAATTTGTACCTTTTTTTAAAAAAAAAAGATGGAATAGTTTTAAAGTGTATAGCATAGCTTCTACAATATAAATCTGCACAAAACTAACAGCACAGGTCTATCCTTTAGGCTTTTTCTAGGAATATAAAATATGCAGAATCCTACCAGGCCATATTGCCATGGACTGTGTTGTCAAGGTGACAGAGTAGCTCCAGGGTTTGAGTGTTGCTTGATGAATCATCAGGGGATTCATGACTGCCTGATTCCAATTCCTTCGGCATCCTCCAAACAGCAGCACATGTCATGACTTTACTGTCTGAAGCTAACCAACAGAGAATAATGTCAACAGATCATTGTATGGGAGACATATTTTGTATACAGTGCATCAACATTTACACAAATCTATAAGCAATGCACATCTGCTGTTTAAAATATTTAAAAATATTATACCAAGATGAATTCAAAGAATGCAAAATGCAGATACAGACACAGACCTCAAGTTAGCGGCCGAGTTGCTGCAAAACTCATAATTAGCACACATTCAATGCGCTTCTCCCTGTTTAAAGGCAACGGTCAGTGCTCGTGAAAACATAACTCTTTGGGAGGCAAGTTTTCCAAGCTTCATTCCTCATACTGATGTTAATGAAAACAACTCACAAGTTATATTGCTCAACTCCTTAACAGTAAGGATTTAGACATCATTTTAACATTTTCCTTTTGATAGCTATCTTCAGTTGAATCTATAGCATTGCATAGTACCCTTTACTACTGTTTATTACACAACCAAGTATTCCATGTAAGTACACTCCTCTAACAAATAAAAGCTGCTTCCAAAAGACAAACTGAACTTATACGCTTATAGCAAAATATTACAGTGTATGATGAACAAGCCAATGGCAGATTAAGGAGAAAATACCATATGGTCTACGCACATACGGCATTGCCCATCACCCAATATAGCAATTTTTAGCAGTGCAGAATGGGAGGAGACCAGAGCAGCATTGCATATGTTCACGGTGTTGCAGCCACTGGTCCAGGGTTCACAGAAGACAGATACGTCAGTATGATCCACTACAGCAGGAACAAAGAAACCAGCCACAGCGGTGTGAGGCGAAGGCAGGGGGAGCAGCTACCTGCTGGAGGATGTGTCAAATGAGAAGTCCAGAGGATAAGCAGCAACGAACGACATGTTTTCTGTTCTGAGGTCATTTCGCATGCCTCTTTCTTAACACTTCTGTCTCCAAGTACATTTTAGCTGATTCTAGTGCAGAGTGCCTGATTAGAGCCATGAGCAGACGTGACCAACTTACATGAGTGGAATGGAAAACAGGAACAATTCTAATGAGAGTGTTTTTATAGAGGAAGGATGGTAAATCTGAAAAAAGCCGTTTTTAGGCTAAAATGACACTAACGTGGGAAAAAGTCTGTTATAAAGGTTGTTAATCTAGATATTCTCTATGCAAAAATGCACTCAACAGAGAATTGGACAAAAATCAATTGATATGTAATGATATAAAGTAAATAAGCCCAAAATGCAAGAATGCAGACATGTTTTAAAAGTAGACATATGACATAAAAACCATAGGTAGTTAGGTCAAACCAGTAAGACCATTTGTTTGAGAAGGAAACAGGGGTAGGAGGAGGACTTCAAATTCAAGCACAGAATTCAGAACAGACAAGCACTGGGTATTTGATAGATTGTACTAAATATAGAATATATGTATGATGCATATAACTGTTCTATAGCAATCTGGTGTATACAAGTTGCATACGGTATCAGGAGACAGTACATCTAAAGATGATGGATAATCCCTTATTTATTAACACTTAATTTTACTGATTGTAGTGCATGCTAACTAAACAGCTATTTCCAAATCATGAGGCAAATCCTTTATTCTGAATCCACGTGCCACTGAACGAAGAGGAGGAAGCAGCAGCAGATGGCTACCTTTCTTTAGCAAAGGGCAAATCAACGCACAGCATGCATTGTACACCACACAAATAATAAATAACCTAAACTGAAAGTGCAATAGAGTTCAAGAAGTCGAGATTTATTGAATGTTTCACCTCAGTACTCAATGTGTGACAAAACATTAAAGAACATCACAAAGAAGTTTCTGATAGATTATAATTACTACAAGGTCTGTACCATGCATACAAAGCGTTAGCTTTTCCATCAAGATCTACGCAGAGAAACACAAAAGCAAATAATGGAAAAGAAACTACACGTTTCTCAAACCATCTTTCCTCTCAGCACAGCACCATGAATCTTAAGACAGCCTTAAAATGTCATTTTAACTTCTTAAAATGGGAACATTTTGCATTTGTGATGGTGTGCTCCTATCAATAACTCTTTAAGAAATATTTAGTTTCTTCTACAATCAGATTTCCAGATTGAAAACTCTAAGATAACTAAACAAGCACTGGCTTGAAGACTGAGGGAGGCTGAAGAAAATATATAAATATATTGAAAACTCCCTGGAACTTCTTGTGGGTCACAATTCCTCTTAATCAATAACCACAAGCAACAAACCTACAGGAACCCATAGCCACGAGATAATTCTCATTGCATAGTAATCCAAGTCCCACAACAAGCCTCTCATGGCTGTATGACAAGATCGTTAGCAGTATACAGTATTTGTGGAATTACCCATATAGCCTTATTTCCCAAGTGATCACATGAAAATTTAAAAACCCACTATTACTAAGTAATTTCACTACCACCTCTGTAGTGCTACTGCTTACCTAGAATCCCTCCAGGCAAAGAGAAACTCCAGATTTTCCCTTCTTTTACTATCTTCACATCACCCTACTGCACATATACATACAAAATGACAATGTTTTTATCTACCACCTCTGGTATTATTTCTTAAGAGACCAATATCAGTGTAATGTTTAAATGACAACGCCAGTTATTCTGTAAAAGAAAGACAGACAAGCAAAATACACAGTGTCTATTTAAGTCATGCTTCTACACCTTCCTCAAAGCTATTTACATAGTTGGAAACCACTTTTCCATCCCTACTTCACAATGAAACCAGAATTTTTATTTATGTCACAGCACCAACGCAGAAGACAATGGATAAGGTTAAGCTAGTTTCTGTTGTAGTCTTATTACTGAGTGTATTAAGAAAAATGTTGGTAGGTTTAGCTAAGCACTATTGAACCTGTCTTGTGAACCTGAACGTTACACTTTCATAGAAAACAAGTGAAAGGTTTGCAGAAGGGAGGCTCACTGTATTCCTAAAGCATTGTTTACATAAAAATGATCCAGAAATGAGACAATGAACTATTTAATCTTTGTCACATTTTTTACTCCTCATTCAAGAGAATTCACCTCTCTAATTCATCGTGCATCTTCATTCTACCTTTTGCTAGGCATAGGTAAGGATGGAGCTAGATGTACTGTTCCAACTGCAACAACCCCCCGTTTCCCCACATTCATTAATCCTATCTCCTGGGCAGAGGATACCATCTGCTCGAGTGACTATATAGACAGTTTCATCTACCTGCTTCTGTTGAAACAATCCAGGCTTACAAACAAGCAAACCAGAATTCAAGGAATAAGCAAATAATCCCACATTTTGACAGCACTGAGTTAGGAAACAACCATACATGATGCTGGCAGCAATGAGGTTGCAGTAACCAAGCACAGGAAACAAACTTTGGCAAGTTCAGCCAAAGCCTAAGAGAGATAACCACGGCTACAGAACACGAGGCCCTCTTTAGATGTCTACTTTACAAGTCGAGCAAGTGAGAAAACTCTCTGCATGCAGAGCGTGCAATTTGCAGAGGGTCACAACTTCGCCAAATCGATACCAATTTTCACTGCAGCACTCAAAAGGACTTCTCAATGAGGGCTATTTCCATGACAATTTTCAGCTTTCCACTACCAGCTGTTCCAACATAGAAAAAAAAAAATAGAAGTTGTAGACAGGTGAAGCATCCCGTTTATCTTCCTCCAAACACTGTTCCCCTTGGAGAGTTGCTCCAACTTATAGTAATAGCCTCTGAGAAAGAAATAAGCCTGGGAAAAAAGTCTGCCTGAAAGCTAAACATAACTGGAAGTTATTAATGAAAGTTTGAGAAAAAACCACGTATGTAACATTAACTAGAAGTACCTGTTACTCCTTTATAGAGTTATGTCACACACAACAGATAAAGTCACTGTGCTGTTGCTGCTGGAATACAATAGCCAACAAACATTCCTTAATAATTCAGTCATTTTGGAACTAGATGCAAAAAGAAAAATGTGGATATAAGAACACAGACTGCTGATTCCAGATGCAAGACATTTGCTCAGGACACTGAAAGTCATTCCTGCCTTTGTGGAAAATTATAGCTTTTAATGAATTTGCAGATTTTTAAGCTAGAAGGGCTTATCTATGCACTTCACACAACCCTTGATACTGCTTCAGCATTTCTCACAGTTAAAGACTTACATAATGAAAGAAGTGAGCTCTGTCGTGTCTCCAGATTCAGAGAGAAGAACCTAAAATTTTAAGTAATTCAGAATTATTATAAAGATTCCTTCAGAAAATGCCATGGACTCCAAATCTACAAAAAAATCAACTGAACATCAATTGCCATAAAAATCTGTTTATACACACTTCTTGAAAGATACAGTTTACTCTCTTTAATAAGTAACAACTCTAAAAAGGACATAACTCGCAACCCTAGTGACCATACTAAGAAACCAATTGATACCTGGACAACTGATGCAATAAGTCAGAATAGATGAACAAGAAAGATGCAGTCTAGTTTGTCACTGTAGAGAGTAAGTGTTCTCACTTAGACCTCTATTTGCTTTTATATTATTGAGAACAAAAAGCCATACTTATGTTGGAGCTGTAAGTAATTTTCCAATTGAAAACAACCCAGCAATTTCATTGTTTTCTCACAATGAATCCCTTTACTGAAATTCTCCCTCCATAAATATGGCGAGTTTTAACAAGAAAAACCCAAACCGAAAACCACAAACAAAAAACACAGCCCAAAACCAGAAAAAATTGCCACCTGAAACAATTTTGGAGATGCCTCCATCAGTCAAATATTACCAAAACAAATATGAAATAGAAAAACAAAAAGGAATATATGGAATACAAAAAACAAATCCTCAGAGGTGTGGACGCTAGTCAGTACTCTGCACTATCAGCAAAGAAGGGGTCTGTGTACATGGAGAAACCCACCAGCTCCATTTGCCTTCCTCTTTCAGGTGTCTCAGGGTTGAGGCACACCCAGAACTTGACAAAAGTCAGTAAGTGCTATTGCTTACCCATGTTCTGCCTGCCACCGGTTCACCCACCGGAATAGTTTTTCCAAAAGTGAAGTTAGTATCTTTTACAGGCAGTAAATAGAGACATTAGAAAAAATAAAATATAAACTTATTTTAAGAGTGATTAAAACCAATATCAATCTTTAGTATTTGATAACAAAGTTTAAAACAGGATTTTAAGAAGTTAACCCCCCTCTTAAGCAAAGTGTTAAGTAGGTGTTGACATAATATAAAGGGAAAAGTGTAAGAATAGATGTAAATGGGAACACAAAAAAATACTACCACCTGCCCTTCTCTCCCTTCCTCCCTCCCCCCATCCAACAGACTCAAGTGGATTTTGATCCAAATTATACAGGTCCATATCAGCCAACATTATAGTTCACTGCTGTTCAATAATCTACCTTTTATTCTTCTGGTGCCACATGCTGAATAAAACCTACCATGCCACTGAAGTATGTTCTGACATATATAACAACTGCAGTCTTGACCTGTCAGAAGCTTACAGCAATCACCCAAAGCAGACCAGATCCAGCTCTGCTCAGTCCTCCCTAATTATATCATTTTACAAGGCATTTTAATCTTTGTGTTCAATCACTCTTTATGGTCTTCCTTAACTAAACACATATCATAAATCACCCTTGATTGTTTTTTTCTCCCCAAATAATGTATTCAAGCCGGTTCTGCTAGTCTCCTGTTCTCTTTTTGAATCGTTTCAAAACACATTTTGTATGTCTGTTAGTAAGTCGGTATTTAGAAATTAATTCTATATGATCAATAGCTATACAAATCAGATGGTAATATCTACAGGAACGATGTTTTCATTTTACTTTCTGCTGTTATTCTACTTCATTCCCCTGTGTTTAACCTTGAAACCCAAATGACAATGCTTCCTACATCACTGCCTGCAAACATTCAGGCTGAAGCTGGAGGAGCTGAAGTATCAGTGCCTGACAGGGTTTGCTCTTTGATCAGCTCAGGTGGTGCAAAGCCAGCTGGTTGCAGTTATTCTGTTGCCCAGGGAACAACAACTGAAGTGTATACTTCCTAAATCCACACAGGAGGCCCTTCTGCAGCATTGCCACAGCCGCTCTTGCTGTGTGAGGCTGAAGTGGTGAAGCTGCTATAGCCACAGCCCAGCTGGTGCCCATTAATGCTCTCAGTATGACAGGAACAAGCAGCGAGTGTTCAGAAGCCTCCTTCTTAACATTGACAAACAGAGTTATCGCTCTTCCTTATTAATGAATGTAAACATCCTTCTCCTAGTTTAATAAAATGAAGAAATAAAAACCAAAATTATTCAAGCACACATCTCTTTTTAAAAGAATGACCTTGTAGCCTTTTTAGTCAATTCATAAAAAGATAAACCATATTCCATTTATTAGACAACGTGTCCTTCACAGGCAAAAGAAGAGGGGAAAAACAACATACAATTCTTTTTCTGGGTTAAGAATTTCATCTTTTATGCTAAAAGCCTGAGTAGTCTTTCATTTTACTTTTTTCTGAAACACATGGGGCGAGATATACGCAGGAATAACGAGTTGTAGGCAGTTTAATTTTTCTTTCCATCACGTAGATGCACTTTTTAGCTATCAAAAGACAGCCTTTGATTTTTGAAAAATATAAACACGGAAACAGAGCAGAAACAGAATCACAGAATTTTTTTGGTTGGAGGGGACCTTTGAGATCGAGTCCGAACAACAACAACAAAAAAACCCACCAAAAACAAAACAAAAAAAACAACCACACAAAATATCCCAGAACACCAAACACCAAACCAAAACAAACACCCACAACCACACCCCACCCACCCACAAACAGACACAAACCAACAATCTCGGGCACTAGAGCATGCCCTGAAGAGCCACGTCTACACGTTTCTTAAATACCTTCAGGGATGGCGACTCCACCACCTCCCTGGGCAGGCTGTTCCAGGGCCTGACACGTAACACAGCAGCTCACCGTATCCTAATACAAGTATGTTTTCAAGTGGAACTGAAAGTAGAAATCATTAGTAGAAAAACAGTAACACGCAATAGTCCAGACGTATTCATACCCAGGACATCTTCCATACTTAGCTGTTGTCTCATTACTCCAGCCTCTGGAAAGCACTGAGTAACAGCAGCCTTCTCATCAGCATGCAGCTCACAGGTGATCACAAATTCCCGTTTACTGCACACCAATACAACACAGATATGGCTTAGGCCTCTTAGACAGCAGACTGCCATGTTTGCATTGTATATACAGATGTCTGTCGAGGTTTTAAGAAACCTCACACGCTGGACAGTGTGTGAAGGCGTAGGGCATGACATGGAGAGACGGGCAAACCCATCGTGTCATACAAAAATGGGAGACAGAACCCACGGCAAGCAGGAGGTCAGGAGGCTAAAAAACTGGAGAAGCCACAAAATGCCCATTTTTTATAGTCTAATGCTTCTTACGCTATCTAGAGGTAATTTGAGACAATGTTGCAGCAACATACATTTTTTGGGGGAATATGCTCTGCAGATATACATCTATTTGAGGGAGCTCAAGGTTTACTGACTGCACTTCTGGAACTCTGCCATATGGGGACAGCCCAAGTGAAGAACTGCAACCATCGCTATGTTGATGAGCTGAACTTTGCTCTTCAGGCAGAATTTGGCTGCAACATCGTGAAAGCTGCTCAACAGCACAAATAGGCATGCTGTCTTTCTGACACTTCACGTGGCCAGATCTCATATGTCACAACGATGACTTACGGCTTGTTTGGCATCTCAGATATATCTCTCTAGGTATTTCAACAGAGTAGAAAAAAACCAGAGAAATTAGCACTAACTACATGCTTTTGTTTGAGATAATCTTCCTGCTGCTATTACCACCGGTACACCATAACTGCAACACTGGGAGCCCTACAAGAAGCAACGTATCAGCTGGCCATCCAAAAAGCATTGTGAGATTTAACCCTGTGCCGAAGAGAGCTGCACAATACACCAATAAAAGCCAATGAACCATATTTACATGTTGGCTTCCATCATCACTAAGGCTAGTGAAGCTGAACACCATTATCAACATTGATATTTTTACACACTCACAAAAAAGGGCAAAGAAGAAGCTTGAGTCTCATGGAGGCACTCACTTTCATCACCAGCAAAGCCACTGCAGCTGTCAGTGGAGCTAGATGACAGCGATGCACTAAGGTTCCCACTTGATGTTTCATGAAGTATTAAAACACTATACTCCTTAGAAAGTTGATGGGAACCGCAAACCACTTATCCCCATCGAACCAGGCACTTTACTAGATAGTTGCATAGTCAATGGTCTATCTAAATAACCTTTAGCATTCCCATTCTATTCCATAGGAGTTCCAAAGACAAATATAATTACTTGACAGTTCATGGAAATCTATTTCAAACAGGACAAATGTCACTATATCCAACATCAGCAATTTATGCGGCTGTCTCAGGCTTGGTGGATGAAGTTCTAACTACTACCTTGATTTGAAAAGGCAGGTCCACTACCCCTTAATACCAGCCTTTCACAGTCTCCATTTCCTACTTTCCCTCAACTGAAACCCAGATGTGTGGCCACTATAGACACACGAACTTTCTTTCAGCAATAACTTGTGATTCAGCATTTAGATCTCAGAGTCATAATCTGCTTATATCTTTACATTATCTGGCCAATTTGGGCAGCTTTCAGATGTGCTCATACATCAAGCACAAGTAATTCATGAAAGAAAATAGTTATGAACAATTACTAGCAAGATACAGTATAATTTGATTTTCTGTTCATGAAGTCAGTTACAAATGCTACAGTAGACTACTTTTACTAATACAAGAAAAATAAGTTACTTGTGTTTGGGTTTTCTTAGGCGAGTTCCACTTACCTGATTTCTCAACACACCAACAGCTAGCACACCCAGAAAGTCCAGAGAAAAAAAAAAAAAAAGAATATTACCCTATGCTAGTCAGCAGTTTTCTCAACTTGAGGCTTCAAACAATACATGTTGTTGCTAGTCGGCCGCTAACAACTACCTTGTTTGTTTATAGATCCGAATTACTCATAGCAGAGAAACCCCACCATAGGATTTTTTATTGAACTCAAGTGGAGAAAGCAAGCTTATAATCTAAGAAGAAAAATCATGAAGATATAGCCAAACAAAAACAAACCCAGAAAAGCCTTGGTGGGTTTTTTTAAGCCCTAAACCATCCCACAGTCAAATCTTCAGCTCAGAGACTGGATATAATTTCTTTGGTAGTGCTGACCAAATACGCCTTATGTTTATTCCAAATTTGGAATCTTACTGGGATGTACAGTCACACTGGGATCAGAGAGGGATGGCTCTTTAGGAGGGGCAGATCAGGAAAGTCAGAAGGCATAATCACCCTTCATGGACAACAGCAACTAGAGTGCATGGAGCTCTGTGGAGAGATGAGGGCCTGCTGAGAGCTTATTGTTTAGCATTAGAAGGTAGACCAATGTCGCAACATTGCGGCACGTGTCTGCTACAGGAACAATGAAGCAAAGGATAACAAACTTCAGACAACAAGAAGGAGCTTCATATTCATAGGCCCTGGTCCTTGTGTGGGACTTTAACCATCTCAGTGTCTACTGAAAAGGAAATGCAGCAGGATACAACTACCTGAAAGGAGGTCGTAGAGAGTTGGGAGTTGGTCTCTTCTCCCAAGTAACAAATGATAGAACAAGACAAAAGGACCTCACGATGTGCCAGGGGAGGTTTAGATTAGATATTAGGAAAAATTTCTACACCAAGAGGGTTATCAAAGACTGGAACAGGCTGCCCAGGGAAGTGGCTGAGTCACCATCCCTGGCGGTATTTAAAAGACATGTAGACATGGAGCTTAGCAACATAGCTTAGTGATGTTTTTTGTCAGTGTTAGGATGATGGTTAGACTGAATGACCTTGAAGGTGCCTTCAAACCTAGACAATTCTATGATTCTATGATACAGGAGGGTTTCTGGTGATAACTAACAGCAGTGATCAATGAGACAACGAAGTGTTCTGCTGGACCACACAGTTACAAATATCAAAGAACTGTTCAGAGATGTGAAGGTTGGGGGAAGCCTGAGCTACAAATATCATGAGGTGGAGGAGTTCATCTTGTTCCTTGACATGAAAGAGCAAGGCAGATAGCAGAATCACACATCACCCTGGGTTTCACGAGAGCAGACTTTGGCCTAGTCAAGGATTAGCTTCAAAGAATCCCATGGAAGACAGTCCTGGAGAGAAAAGGGATCCAGGAGAATGGGTTGATTTTCAAGGTTTACCTCCTCCAAGCTCAAGAAGGATCCATCCAGACAAGTAGGAAGTGGAATGGAAGTGACAGGAGGCTTGCACAGGTGAACAAGGAGTTCCTGACTAAACTAAAAAATAAACAGAAAGCATACAAGAGGTGGAAGAAGCAACAGGTGACCTGAGAAGAATCTAGAAACAGTATCTCATCATGCAAGAATGTGGTGAGAAGGCCAAAGCTCATCTGGAAATGAACTTGGCAAGAGACAAAAGTCAACAAGAAAGGCTTCTACAGATACACCAGCAGCAAATGGAAGACTTGAGAAAATGTGGGCCCACTGCTGCACAGAGCAAGGACCTGATGACAGAGAACACAAAAGTCCAAAGCATGGATGTTTTCTTCATCCTAGTTTTTACCACCCTCAGGATTCAGGGATCTCAGGCCCCCAGGACCAGTGGGAAAGTGTGGAGCAATAAAAAGTCAAACTCCATAAAGGAGCATCAAGTTAGGGAATACTTAAACAAATAGGACCTGAGTGGATGCATCCACAACAGCTGAGGAAGCTGGCCAATGCAATTATTAGGCCACTTTATCTTTGAAAGGGATACAGGTTCCTGATGACTTTAAGAAAGTAAATGTCATTCCTATCTTTAAGATGGGCAAAAAGGAGAATCTACATGCTAATCAGCCACACCTTCAGTCCCGAAGAAGGTGATAGATTAGGTCAACGTGAAAACATTTCCAAATATAAGGTGACTGCGAGTAGTCAGTACAGATTTATGAAAGGGACATCATACACGATGAATATGATTGCATTCTGCAATGAAAATTAAATTGAAAATACAGTCTCAGTAAACATGAGGAGAGTAGTTGATGTTGTTTACTTTAATGAGCCTTTGGTACAGTCTCCCATAACATCCTCACAGACGAGCTGATGAGGTACAGGCGGATAATGTGGTGTGTTGAAAGTGGCTCAACTGCCATTATCAAAGGATTGTGACAAGTGGCATGAAATCCATCTGGAGGCCAGTCACTACTGGTGTATCCCAGGGGCTGACAGTGCAGCCACTACTATTTGTCATCTTCATTAATGACCTCAGGGAACCTCAAAGGGACTGCAACAGGCAACTCATGAAGTTCAACAAAGCAAAACAGAAGGCCTTGCACCTGGGGAGGAATAACTCCATGCTCCAGTACACACAGGGAATTGACCAGCTAGAGAACAGCTCTGCAGAAAAGGCCCTGGGGGTCCTGGTGGCAACAATCTGAGCATGAGCGAGCCGTGTGCTGATGGCAAAGAAAGCCAAGAGCCTCCTGCACTTCATTAAACAGATCATCACAAGCAGGTCAGGGCATTTGATCCTTCCCCTCTACTCAGTCCTGGGCAGACCACCTATGGAGTACTGCATCCAGTTCTGGGCTCCCGAGTACAAAACAAATGTGGACATACTGAAGCAAGTGCAGGTAAAGGCCACAGAGATGATGACGGGATTGGAGACTCAAAAAGAGAAGGCACAGGGTGAGTTTTACTATGTGAATAAATAATGATGTTAGGAACTAAAGAAGACTGAGTCAAACTCTCTCAGTAGCAGCCAATGACAGGGTAAAGAGGCAATAGGCACAAGTTGAAATATAGAAAATTCCACTTAAGCATAAGAAAAGAACCATATAAGGCCCCAAAAAACCTGGTTTGGTATCATTGCTGATTCTGCTTCAGGTAGGAGGCTGAACTCGAGTTCAACATCCCTTACAACCCTCTGGCATTCCTTACAACCTGAATTACCCTGTGATTCTTAAACAGTGGAGAAGTGCTGTTAGTATGCTAGATGGCACATGCAACCACAACAGACATCATAAAACTATTCTGAACTCCAAAATAGGCTTCATAATGCCAGAAAATTCTCATACTCTCCAATTCTTATACTCCCTGTAGCTATCTATCACTCCAGTAGCTACAACAGCAGAAACATCTGCAATGGTTCTTAAGTTTTATGGCTAGCGGTCAGAAATGTTGATGCTTGTTTGATGACACATGAAGTCAATACAATCACAGTTTCCTTTTAAAAAACTCACACAATATAATTAAGATTGCAAACTATCACCTAAAAATTAGGAGAAACCCCTTGAATCATAATAGTCTTCAAAATATTTTAACATGTTTTCACATAAGCACCGTAGAGAAGAGTCCACAGATTTAGTCTGTCAGATGACTAAATCGAGCTCTAGATCTGCTACTTTATCAAAAAAATATCAATTCACTAAATATTTAAGATATAGCTAGGACTTGAATTGTGGTGTTGATACAAATCAGCAGAAGAAAAAAGTAAAAAAACCAACCAAACAAAAAACTTTAGTATTCTCTTAAGAGAGTGACTTAAGTATCAAGCAAGTGACTCTCCTTCAGCCTCTCCAGCTTTCCAAGAAAGATGGGATATGGGGAAGCTAAAGCAGGCTATCATTCCATGGTAGAAAAGAGCCATAGAAGATGTAATGCAAAAAAGGTGAAATCACAAAGTGTCTTAACGTTTACTGGAAGGAACTTGCACAGTATACTTGGTTTCATTTGCATGTTTCGGGAGTAACTCTGAAATTTAATACAAGCCAGAGAAAAACAAGGTTCTAAGTTTCACTTATTTAACAAAGCTAGTTGGACAAGAATGCCTAAATGCATACTGTAAGGCCTTATGTGTATCTGCAAAATGTTATTTATTAAAACAATAGCATTAACCAGAGATGAAAAAACAACACATTTTCTTTCAGTTTATTATACTAGTTCAGTTCAATGTTTGAATTTTTTGAATTAAAAAGCTATCTGAAATTGGAGAAGGAAAAACATTTTTCTTGTTCTACACAAAAAAAAAGGGGGGGAGGAGAATGAAACCTTCTAATGCTGAAGGATAGAACAGCCTGATAATGGAACAGATTCTCTCCCAGTGACAGTTCTAATTCAGAAGCATTTTATCTACTTTCTGTATTTTAGAAGCACTCTTTTCAGTATCATGACCATCCTGTAATACTTCAATTTCAGTCATTTTTTTCTCCTCCCTCTTCTTTCTGACATTAGTTCTATTTTGCTTCATAGCACAAACGTTACAATTATCCTGATGATGGTTGTCAAATAAAGATGAAATCTTAAATCAAGGGATAACAAGTATCTATGCTTCAAATTAATTATATTATATACGCTCCCCCAGTTCTTACACTTTTCCCTATGTATCTGCTCTTGCGCATCAGCTGAGACACTGCTGAGCTCAACTCCTACAGCAACATTACATATGAATATGTATACAGCACACAGTAAGATTTATATTATGCTTATGTTACCTGTCCTATGAACTGACCTCAATATGCACAGAGGCCTTCAAACTTGAATAGCAATTAACATGGAACAATTTCTCAAGCTATACACTACTTCTGTAGTGGCTTTCCATCATATGATCAGATGAGTACTTTGAAAAGAACACTACAATGACATATAACAGCTAGAATTCCTAGAAAAACAACAGGTACAAGCTACAAATAATATTAGGAGGACACCAAGCACATTTATTTCTTCCCTCAAACTATGGGAATAAACTTTCTTCTGTACATCTCACCACTACTGCTGAGGAGAGCACTGGGGAATATTTAGAGACATGCGTTCAACTTCCCTCCCCATTTTAACGACTGTAGCATATCACATGGCTGTAACAATGATTTCCCTACATTGACTTTTTTCAGTACAGCAAAGGAAAGTGAAACTAGTGAAGTCAGTGTCACCTGCTGTCTTCAATACCAAGCAGCTGAAAGCATCACCAGCAGCATTATTTCCAATACCCTCACTGATGAATCTTCTCTGCAGGAAGTTTTTTTAATACATAAGTTTACTGTGCGATAACTGCAATGCATCAGAGAGCCATAACTTATGACAGATTTAATGTTTTAAATTAATGGATTTTAAATACAAACTTTTTCCTTTCAATCAAAATTAAACAGCAGTTTTGTGTTTGTATGTCTGTATGTTCTGGATCTACAAACCCAAGCTATTCATATTGAATCTTCATAACCGCTGCACAGTGGCACCTATCTTGTTTGGAAAAAGGGAAGAAAGAAGCAAGACGTGCGTTTGTACCCGTGCCTGCTCACACGTGTAAAGCTGCTGCTAACAGCCTACTCCATTCCCACTTTCTTTTGCCCTCTGGCGGCTCTGCCTGTCCCTACACGTAATGGAAGTGCAGAACCTATTTTTGAAGGAGCTGAGAAACACAGTGGCACTGGGAAAATAAATCAGTTTCCATGTATGTTTCAATGGATTTAAATAAGAAATTGAATTCTTAAGAGGAAATGAGGGAAACACAAACACAGAAGATGAAAAATAATTTTCTACATTCCTGTCAAGTATTTCATTTCAAAATGGTCTGGCAAAGGTTTTTGAACAACTTTAAGAGTCCTGCTTTTGTTAGCCACTCACTTTTCACATAGAATTTATTTTTGTTGCAGTGGTAGCAACCTGAATTTAAAAAAAACAAACCAACCTCAATACTACTATGCTTGATTGAGATTTTGCTTTTCAATTTCACTTTTCCTAGTGAGAGGAATTCATCTAGCTTTATCCCATGGATTTAAAACAAGGATTTATCTGAAAGGCTAAAGTTAAAAAGAGAAGAGACATCCCACCGTGAGCTCCCTAAATAGTGTTATTAGTGTCACAGTCAGTACAACCCGTAAGACTAGGAGTTGACACTTTCAGGTAATTCCAAGCCAAAGGTGAGAACAACTGAAGGACTCCAGAAAACTTGGTGGTCAAAAGCATGACACATGAGCTCCTCTGTATACAAAAGTTAGTTAATGCATGTAGAAAAAAAATAAATTTAAGCTATCCTGACATGATGCTGCACTCAGAACTGGTAGTTACAACTCAGAAAAAAGCTCTTAGTGTCAACACTGACAGTTCTCTGGACCTAATGTGCAGCGGTAGCTACAGAAGCCAGCAAAACATTGGGCATCCTTACAAAGGACACTGAGAATAAGACAGAAAGGACTGTTTCACAGCCCCATAAAAACTTGATATGCCCATATCTCCAATGGAGAGCGCAATTCTGGTGTTTGCATTTAGGATCGCATAGCAGAGTTGGAGAAGGGCAACATAAATGAAGATACAACAACTGTCACCTTAAGTGTTCAATGGGGTAGGACTATTTCATTTGGAAGGAAAACACCTTGGGAAGAACATGACCTAAGTTTACAGAAAGAGAAAAGCAGTGGCAAAGTGAAAGAATTGCTATTACAGGCTAAAGTTTGCAATCTTAGAACTAAGTGCACTCACTGAAATTGTACAAGGTAAGTTTATAAAGGAAGCGTGGGGAGTTTGACCAGTGAGTGACAAACTGAAAACTGATGTTACAAAAGTTTGTGGCTGAAGGCAGTTCCAACCGGTTCAAAAAGGGATTAGAGACCTGTCTATAAATCTGCCTATGTTGTTCTACATAGGATCCCCTGTTGCTGCTGTAGGAGTCGCAGTACTGGTACAGATGAGCCAGTCATTGCTCTGATCAACAGGCTGGCACTATTTTATTTGGAAGGAAAAGGTAAAGGTAGTTCTCACACACTTAAGGTTAACTCTCACAGAAACGTCAGCATGAAGGTAAAATGCCTTCCTGCATCTCACCCATCCACTCCATACTAAAAATAGTTCACGCTGACAAGCAAGAAATCATTGTGTCACTCTTTATTTTGCCCACCTCTCTAGGTTTTCCATTAGAACTGATAGTTATGTCCTAGAAAATTTTTAATTCTATATAGGCAAAGGTTACCCTGATAATCAATCAAGATAATTAGGTTCTCTGTCCTCCTGATCTATTTTGGAGATAAATAGGAATGATATCTCAGCAGCTCTTCCTCTGTTCCCCTTAACCCCCAAAGTAGAAATGGACAGGAAGTTGTACCAGGCTTTGTGATAATCAATTCTTAAACAAGGTATTTTTCAAAACAAAAGGAAAGCACAGGAAGGGAATTAAACACACACAGATTAATTTACAGCACTGAAGACATTCTGACTTTTCCCAACAGTATTTAAAATTCCTCCAAGTTTTTCTTAATCAATGAAGCGAAGTAGCTGCTCAATAAAATGAAAGTCTGAAAACAGATTGATCAATAGCCCTTCCTTCATCAGCACACACGTCCTGGGATGCCAGTTTCCCTGGTCAGCAAGACAAGTTTCTGAAGGAGAAGAATGTTGAAAGGAGATGAGCAGAAAACCAGGATTTGGTTTGCTTGGTTTTATGAAGGGAATGGAAGAAAAAAAAAATGACCACCCTCCTCTTCCTTTCACAAAATGATTTTCAAATCTTTTTGCATTTATAAATAAAGAAGAGACACCTTCACTGATAGCTGGTTTAGATTTTAAGCAGCTCTGCAATTGATAGACTACAATCACATTTCCCTCCTTTGAAAGAAATCTCTAGTTTCATTAGCAACAAATACGAGGCAGAACAGATACAATGGCATATACTGATGCCATCAGTACAATAGATGTTTATTAATGTAACCAGTCTGCCTAAGAATCTGCAATAGAATGAAATAAATTTTCATTTCCATAAGCATGCAAGTATACCGCTCAAAGTACAATTGAATTAAAAATGATCATATGGCTTGCCTACTTCATATTTTTTTAAAATTTCAAAATAGCTGAAGTGATTTGCTTCACATCTGTGAAACTGGGATATAATAAAGATGCAGTAAGTTCCACAGAACTCTTATTCATAGTGTTGAATGTATCAAAACCCTGGGCCTTAGAACATCAGAGGTTATGCCTTCTTGGAGAGACATTTTCTTGGTTGTAAGCAATTTTACTTCACAAGTCAGAAAATAGAATTTAAAATCACTTGTCATGGTTTGGGCAAATCTGCTGTGGTTTGGGCTGAGCTGGCCACTAAAACGAATGGCAAATGCTCTCCCCAACCACTCTTTTCAGGGGGAGAAGGATGAGAGAGACACTTATGAGTTAAAAAGAAACTATAGTACTATAATGAAATATTAATACTATAAAGAAAAGATAATAAAATCAAAAAAGAAAATAATTAAATATATACAAGATACACAACCCATATCAAGTTCCCAGGATGACAATCATGTCACCGGCAGGCACCGGGAAAGTCCCAGACTGCATTCAGCAACAGACAGGAACTGGATTCCGGATCTGGATTCAGGAACACACGGACTGGGATCAAAGGCACATGAACAGACAGAGTCCTCCTCAGACACTGGCCATTGAAGAAAGAGATGACCCTTTGATCCCTCAGCTTTTATACTGAGCATGATGCAGATGGTATGGAATACCCTGTTGGTCAGTTTCGGGTCACCTGCCCTGTCCGCTCCTTCCCGCAGGTACGACCCCTCTACACTTTTCTGCTTCCGACCCTCCAATGGGGCAAATAAAATTAACTGACCTTGGTTGTTTTGGGAATAAGTATAAGCAAGAGCCTCTCTGCCTACCATTCCCTGGTATTCACTATAAACATCATGCCTTATCTCTGCTAGAAGCCGACAGTGTCTGAAAGTATGTCATTAATTTCAGAGACCTCAGTTAGAAGAGGCTTAGCTGAAAAGTAAAATACTGAAAAGCACACTCGTTCTTTTTGGTTGCTTAAACTGCTGAAATTGGTAATAGGAGTTTAACCAAAAAATTTTAATGCATTTCTAGAGCTCCACAGGAATAAACTTATGCAAATTAATAAGTAAAAATGTCTCAAAGGTATTATATTTTATCAATAAATTGTAAAAAATACAGCTAGAGCACATATTACAAATGGAGGGTGGAGAATGCTACAAATAGAAGTCCTAAGTCAAATGCTTGGTAAGGTATGCTGATATACCACTAGGATAAAATAATTTTAAATTTGTCTGTACACTGCCATCAGGTAGTTATATTAGTTATGTTAATACAGCAAGTGTAGTTTCAGGTAAAGCATACAAGTTAAACTAATCATTTTTGCCTTCACCTGATAGTGCATTTCCAGTAACAGTTAAGAGTAACCTCGTATCAATGAGCATTTAAACATTTTAGGGCTGATTTTCCTGCTAAAACTTTTCTTTATACATTCTTTAAGTATTTCCTTCATGAACCACTACACAAGGCATCCAAAGAACAAGGTGACAAGTATTCTTCCTAATGTTTTTAAGATCTGTGACTGTCAGCTTAAAATAAATAACTAATTCTAGCAAAAACACACATTCACATCTTTCTTTTCGGCCCTGCGTTTCCATGTGTAGTTGTACATAACATGTCTTTCATCCTCTGTTCCCACAGGAATTTTTAAGAAGAAAACCCTAAGAGAAATAACCGATGAGCATTCCTCTCCAAGCAGTACAGGATAAAGCATTCTGGGAAAAACTGCCTTCCTTCAAAATAGCTGTCATTTTTTAATTGTACTTGATGAGAGTGAATTCACACATTTCAAGGATGACAGAAGTACCAGACAGCTCATGACACCAGCAACTTTGCTCAGGACTGCCTATGGTCTCAGTGCCATCAAGAACAAGACATCAGCTTTTTTCTGCTGAAGATCATTCAGTGATGAAAAGTACAGGTGAAAGAATCACAAGCAACTCCTAAAACCATTCTTCAGTATACTCTATGTAAGTTATTGATATTATTTAAGAGTTTGAATTATTCTCTTTTAATTACTCAAGGCACGAACATCTGTTAAACCTCAGGTTACTCAGAACCTTTCTGTAAACTCAGAAATTACCACGCTGGCAAAGAGCTCTGGTCCACCATTTAATTCAGAATTTAGTATCTGAAAGCAGCTAGGAAAAAAAAAAATTATCCTCTTCATAAGCAAGAGGTAGGATAAATTATAGAGTTATCATCGTTAGACACATATTTTGCCTCAATGAATGTGTGCACTGCACACGTTACTGCATTAATGCAGTAACTAAACATTCGCTTCAAATTGAGAAGTGTGAAACTTTCTCTTTAATTCATCAGCATTCTTGAAGACATACCTGCACAATACTCAGCAATCCTAATCACAACATGACCATCCCATAGCACCAGACACTGTGTAAATACTATTCAAAAAGAATAACTGTTCCAAATCATCCTCTTCTCTAGAAGGACCAAAGTGTCTCTACAGTTTTCTCTAAGTTTTGTGGTTCTGCACAACAGAACCATCCTACCACTGAGATCAGCAAACAGAAATTCTTGACCATATCTTCACACCTTAATTTATTTCCTGTGTATCTTTATCATGTCTGTTGTCTAACATTCTGAAATGTTGTCTAATTTCTACTTGCATCTTTCCCTGCAATACATTCTTCAAAACAAAGAATCTGTGTATTTTATAACAATCTGCAATGGAGAACCATGACAGAAACTTTATTTTTTGCCAACTCACTTAAAATAAAGACAGGTACAGTTCTTCAGCCCTAAGGCCAGCTAACACAGTTAAGCCCAAATTTTTTACAGGGTAAGCTGAAAGAAGAGGGCTATACTCCAACTACTCATGATATTGTTGGACCACCTCTGGGCATCATTGCCTCAAAGCACTAGGTGGCTCCCAGCAAAACTGCTCAGGAAGCATCCTAAGAGTTTAACAGTAGGCACTACTGCAAGGCAGCCCCTAGGTCAATGCCATGGCCCTGTTCAAGCCACTGGAACACACATATAACCGTAAAATATTAGTCTAATATCCTGAGATTATTTATTTTACTCTACAAGTTATAATTTCAAGGAAAAATTATCATTATAGCAATACTGATGCAAA
Organism: Numenius arquata; assembly: GCF_964106895.1. Taxonomy (NCBI): domain Eukaryota; kingdom Metazoa; phylum Chordata; class Aves; order Charadriiformes; family Scolopacidae; genus Numenius; species Numenius arquata. The sequence continues at coordinate 42,860,205 of NC_133584.1, forward strand.
AAACCAAGAGCAGCCAGCTGTCTGATACCAAAAACTGATTACTCGATGTTAAGAGTTTTAGTCAGTAGGCTTCACCCCTCACAAGTTAACAGGTAAGGGCTGTTTTCCTCTTAAATAATTTTCAGTGTTGATATAGCTCAAACAAACCTTCCACACCTGAGCATTTAATAATGCTTGACATTATTGAAGTAAATCATTCCAAATATCAGACTTCAATGCTGTTATTTTTTTGTTGCCTGTTATGCCATGTTTTAATTTTCAAGTTTTCAATTACACAAAGGTACCCTTGTGACTGTGGAAATACCCTTTCAACCCAGTTCACAATTGCAAAACCAATCAGCATAAATATCTTTAGTTTGTCAGCAGAGTTTGAAACAGTAAAAAGAGAAGTTGAAGTCTCCAGACTGCTGTTCCATCTTCTAGCAGCATCAAAACTAAAATTTAGACTCAACAATTTAATAATCAACAAATTATTTTACTGATCATTTCAGTAAATGGCATGGAAAGGAAGAACAACATCGGCTTTCAGGAAAGTAGGGGGAGTTGCCACAGATGAAGAAACAAAATGCAAAATAGAAACCACTAATCAAAAACCAGAACGTGCAGACACTTAGTCACAATAATACATTTTTCTACTCACAGACACTCAATTGTACAGAAAACACCTACAAAATTCTAACACCTAAAGGGCCATATCTTATCACTTAAACATTCCTACAGCCTTCCACAGAACTGATTGTCCAAAGGTTACATACCACCTCTTGCCTTCTTGCTTTCTCACAAGTGGTTGCATCTGTATGCTCGTCCTTTAAGTCACATATGCCTTATTTGTCTTTGAGATCTCCTTCCTTCAGGATCTCCTTATTTCTCCAATTATACTATTTCCTTCATTTCTTCACTTTGTCTTTCAGTAAGCATTTCCCCTATCAGATCTCTGACAGTTAACAGTACATCGGCATTGCCTACGAACATGCTCTTGAGATGTGGTTATTTACTTTTGCCCCCACCAAGCACATCCTTCACCTGCATGCAGGAGATGCGCCGAAGTAGCTGCTTACAACCACTCCCTGAAGACTCACCTTTACAGTAACAGAGATAGCTACCTAGATCCAGTTAGAGGTTCAGCAGGCAAAACGCATTTTCCATCAATGCAGAATTTTTAGTCTGGATCATTTCTTTTTTTCCTCCCCTGTATCTCCCCATCACTTCATGTAAACCCACCAGTTCACCTGATACTTTGACTTCTCAAACAATTTTACCATCTCTTCTAAGCACCCGGAGAACATGTACCAGCACGCAGTAACTACCTAAGTAGCTAGCCATTACATAATGTCAAAATTAAACAAAATCACTACCTTCTCAATGACATTCTAAATAGATTCATTGGTATCTCAGAGCAATGCATAAATCTGAGGTTTTACTCTAGCTTATAGGATATAATGAAAGCTATATTCAGGTTCTGCAAAGAATAAAGTAGAAACTATTGCTTAAAGGTTCCTTTCATGTTTATAAAAGGTTATTTTAGAATTATAGTTTTCCCCAAACACATCATGAGTATTCACCCTCTTTACCAAATATTTTGCTTTACCATACCCAAATCATTCAGAAAGAAGCCATCCATTGCTGGCAGACTGGCATGGCTGCAAAGGTCTCCAAATGGCCTACCAAAAAATCCCTCTGCATTCCCTATTCCTTTAATGACGTAGCTGAAATTTATGTTCTACAGCACTAAGTCCTTAGAAAATAGTCCGCCTCCATTTTAACAGCATCCTAAAATGACAGGTGAGAGAAGGGGAGGGATGTATAAACAGGAGAGCGGATTAAAATGAAGCTCTACATGAAACAAAGCACAAGCAAGACCCAAACGCGCACTCACAAAAGCCACATACAACCTGTACCTATCACTGAGCATCCACCTAACTGCTAAATTTTTCAAGCACCCTGTGAGAGTGTATTATAAACTGGACTGATAAAGAGGGCATCATTCAGAAATCAACGTATTTCCAAGTATTCCCTAACCTCATCTTAACCCAGGGATCCCACTTTTTTCAGTAAACACTAGAGCTCAGGCTTCCATCCCCTACTTTACATACAAAAGTGATATTAGATACAATCCAGTTTGTTGGTATTTTTCCCTGCCTCAGAACACTACTAAAATTCCGTTCAAAAGGCTTTCCTATTTCCCCTCCTGTAGCCTGAAACTTCAGCAATACCGAGACCACATACAGATCATATTCCAACAGGGTCTGGAGCTTTGTAAGGATTTCATGGTTCTAGTTGCCAAGTGTGTCCTGAGTTAGGCTGCATTGGTCTATGATGGCGACAGATGCTCTCCCCGAGTCTTCAGGGGATAATATAAGTGACTCCACTCTAGTGTCTTGGTACTCTAGGGTACACTCTAGGGTTTTGGTATTTCACCTCATCACAATGAAGAATTTATCCGACTGTAGGCTGGATGTTCTTTTGAATAGTGAAACAAGGCTTCTTTCAAACTTTGAGCAGTAATACACATGTGAAATTATTTTCCCTGTAGCAGGTGAATAAAGCCCTTGGATAGCTACCAACTACTTGCACATTTGAAGACTAATTTATCTCCATTTTTAAACTACTTATTATATTTAGTGTGACATTATTCTCATTGGTTTATATCATTATTTGGAGGGTACATTCTTGACCCTCACCCCACCCCATCATTATTCTTTTCTGATATTTAAAAGTGCATTTCTACTAAGATGCTATAATCTCCTTAATTACTTTGTCACCTTTCTTATTCCCTTTTTAAAAAGTGTCACTCCTGTCACATTTTAATTTAAAGAAAGTAAAAAATGAACCATCAACTGACTACAGCTAGTCAGAATAGCAAAAAAGAAGGAAGGTGTAAAGTTCCTAGAATTGTTCTGACAGGGATTTTCCACTAAATACAGCATCTTCCATTTAATTTCTGGGCCACTGTGAAGCAAATAATTTGATTTCTGCTTCATTGAACAGCACTTTAAGATATTCATAAATATCAGAGGCAAATAAGTGCATGGAAATTTTCAGAGACTAAGCATTAACCAAATAAAAGGTAACTGTAGCACTCTACCTTATTGCCACCTTTATTATCATCACTCAAAACCCTCTGTACGTTGTTCCCTTCTCACAACAATCCATCCTTTTACCTTCTTTGTTTTAAAAAAAAACCAAAACCACCCTAATCCATATCACACTGAACTTCAAAAATCTAATTTAACTTTTAAAGCTAGAAGACTACCAAACTCATTTTCCCTCTTAATTCTTACCTACTTTAAAGCACTCATTAACAATCTTACCCTGTTCAAGAAAAAAAAACCCAAACACCCCTTATTTTAGTTCAGCTGACCTGCCGCACTAGAGGGGAAAAATGATGCATCAATGTGTCACAAAACTGACTAACAGTGCATAAATTCATCTAGATGTCTCAAGTGCATAAGTTCATCTAGATATCTCAAGTATTAATTTTACAAAGCCTTCTTCCCCCATCCCCTAGATACTCAGATTTTAATCCTTCTTTTCCCTTTTATACCTAGCTTCTTTCAAATATTTATGTGCTTTTTTCCCTTTAGTTAGGGAATCTGGGGTAAAATACAGCATTCCTAATTCTTATAATGCTGACAATACCAAATAGCTGCTAAACATTTTTGCATAAAAAAAAAGTTACTTCTCTGTGTAATGATGGCCTAAAATAGGTAATTCTTATTTGACATGTCTGCAAAAAATAAGAATGGAGAGTCTGTTTCCAATTGTTGAAATGTGCTGTATTTGGCACTGTCATGGTTTCAGCTGGCTGGGATGGAATTAACCTTCTTGCTGGCAGCTGGTATAGTGCTATGTCTTGGATTTGGGACAGTAGATGGTGTTGACAGCACACTGGTGGGTTTGCTTGTTCTTAAGCGGTCAAGGCCTCTTCTGCTCCTCACACGGCCCCACCAGTGACCAGGCTGGGAGGGCACAAGAAGATGGGAGGGGACACAGCTGGGACAGCTGACCCCAGCTGACCAAAGGAATATTCCATACCATGTGACAACATCCTCAGTACATAAAGCTGGGGGAAGAAGGAAGCGGGGGGGGGGACACATTTGGAGTGATGGTGTTTGCCTTCCCAAGTAACCATTATGCATGATGGAGTCCTGCTTTCCTGGAGATGGCTTAACACCCGCCTGTCCATGGGAAACAGTGAATGAATTCCTTGCTTTGCTTTACTTAAGCTTTTTCTCAACCCATGAGTTTTTTTCCCCTCACTTTTTTACTCTTCTGATTTTCTCCCCTATCCCAACTGGGAGCTGCTGGGGAGCAGCTACATGGTCCTAGTTGCCAGCTGAGGTTAAACCACGACAGGCACTTTTTAGATCTCTTGCTTAGAGTTTCTCAAAAATAAAAGCCTATCTCAAAATTATAACTGGATTGTGGTCACTTGCACGTCTAGCTGTTTATGGGGGAAAAAACCCTAAATTTATCAGAAGTCAGCATTTTAAAAAAAACTCAAGTGGGCAACAGCAAAATTAATTTTCACTGACACGGAAGCCTTGCCATTTTATGACTCACAAGCACATAACTTTGCTCTTCAGTTGGTATACCTATAATAATAACAATCTACATTTGAAGTTTTACCTCCTTATGCCTCTTTCACTTCTATGTGTCAAGGACAAATAAAAAGATTTCACATATCCATGAAGCAGGAAAAAAATAATTTGTAAATCCCCAGGAGAGTGATAGGGGCAGACTGCTTCTACGTAAGTATTACTCCTTTTGAAGGAGGTTTCCTACTTGTATGATTCAGGAAAAAAAGCCTCATAACTATGACTTTGCAAGCAGACGCGGTATATACATCAAGGGGAAAAAACCCCATACATATATACATCTCCATGCACACAAAAAAAAGCTTCAGATATGTTAAATCCCACACCATCATGCACAGGAGTAGCTAAAATGCTTTATTGGAAGAAAAGAAAAACGTAGGAACTTCCTCATCCATGAAGATCTTTCAGCTTTTAAGAGTGCCTACATCTATTCAAGGCCTCTATTAAGCAGAACTGTAAAACATTCCAAACATAATTACATCAGCAGCCTTCTCAAATACACACAGAGGGCTTACAACTTTCCATTTGATTCCTGACCCCACAAATAACCTACTGTTACCAGCTGAATCCGAGTATCATTTTCCCTCATACAATTCTTAGCGCTCAGCAGAAATTAACAAAAAGCTTTGCTTACTACTTTATTTTGCTAACTTTTATCCCTAGAAGAGAAAAGAGAAACAAATAACATCAGATCCCTTGTATTTCAAAATATATAGCAAAACTGCTAGCATCATCTTTGAGTTTTTGAGGCACTAGTATTAACTATCAAATAATTAAGTAAAAAAGAGTTTGAATGTCTCAATAATATTACAGGGGATGATAACAACAAGATACTCCAGGAAGATTTTTCACTGCATTTTAAAATACGGCATGGTTAAAAAAAAAAGGAAGAGTAGCTAAAATCTGGGGAAATTATGTTTAAAAAGAAATCTTGTATCTTGCATAAGTCAGATCTAGAAAAAAGATTAATCTGTGATCTGAAGAACAGCAAGTCCAGATGACTGAAGCACTAAAACAAACAAATTATTCAGGAATCAATATTTTTTTCTGTCACTAGCTGCAGAATGCTTTTAAAGAGTTTATCAAGACTCAAAAATCCCTCTTCAAAGTAGATACACAGTATTACTCTTTCAATTCAACCATTAGTACATTCCCCAGCTTTCTATATGAAAGGCGTACGGGAGAGCTGTGAAAAGCGCTCTTTTGTTTGCATCTACTACACTTTGTCTTCATTACGTAATGTACGACCTTATTCATACCTTGGCTATGCTAACTAGCTGTAAGTGTGAGAAAGTAAAAGACAACTCAGTATCTCCCCCAATATAAAAGAGAATAAAAGAGAAAATTTCAAAGTTTTGGGTTTTGGTTGGTTTTCTTTTGTTGTTGTTGTTCTTGGTTTTTTTTTTTTTTTTTTGAAGAGTGCTTCACCCTGTTTCATTAGCATATTTGAATGAGCTATGAAATGCAAAATGTACATGACTCCACTTTTCTTAAATGCCATATTTCACTGCCTATTAAAGCAACTTTAAAAATAGCTATTAATAACTGACACACATCACATTTCTTCAATCTCCCAGTTTCAACAACAGTCAAGATTTGCCAGAAGTACTCAGCTAAGACACAAGAGACGGTCACAATACCTACGAATTCCTGACAGCATCAGCTCATTTGACTAGTACTTCAATGAGGAAAATAGTTAAAAGTCTTTTTAAAACAACTAAACAAACACAATACATAAGAATTTTAAAGGTTTCGATTGCTTAATTTTGTTGCATTGCTACTTGAAACAAGTTGTCTGCTAAACTCAGTATTCCTTGTTATTAAAATCCCATGCTGCATGCTCTCTGCTCTATACATTGCTATTTAGAGCCATCAATAATCATTTAAGAATCAGATCTTGTTTTCTGCAGAAAGTTTATGGCTGATGATTGTGAATGAAGATGCATGAAGTACAAACAATAAAGCTTAATCTTCAGAAACAGGGTTAAGTAAACTAAATCTAGTACAAAAAGAAGCTAGAAAAGTAAACATGCATATGAATTAGTAGGTCCAATAATGCAAATCAGAAAGTTAGAGTGTTTGGATAGAAGCTCAGTTCTAGCAATCTCAGCAAGCTCTTTCCCAAATAGGATTTTCAATTCATACACATATTGCTATAAGGAATTGCTATAACATGCTGTAAGAAACTTAAAACTTAAATAGAGGCCTTTTTGAGAAGAGTATAAAATTATTTGTTTTCATCCTACTTTCTAGAACAACACTTCAAAAATATATACAAATTGAATGAATTTAGACTGGTTAGCATTAAATGGTACATTACGCACATGAAATACTGGACTTGGTAAGTTCTCCTATCACCTTGCTGTTCAGTTATGTAGGGAAAAAGAGGTAAATTCTTTAAAGTGTTTCACACTATTCCATGCAGTACGACATTTTTTAAGAAAAAAAAATGCAGTCAACTCAGAAACGCTAGAGAAAGAAACTTGTCTTGGTTTTCTTTAAAAGAGACTTCAAACAACTTTCTCAGTCTCCTCTGAAACTAGCCAGAAAATTATTAAGACGACTTCAGAATTTCAGGCCCGATTACTGCTTTCTCATTTTTCTCCACAGATCACTGGCAAGGTGAGGAAGTTGCATCCAGCAAGTCAACCAGAGAGTAAGTAGTAGTCAAAAAACAGGCCAATGCAATTTCAGTGCTCTCTCAGTCAAAATAACCACAATAATTTTCAGTTTAGAAAAAAGGAAAAGCTCTTTATTACTTATCTTCATAATTGTCTTTAAAAGATTCACTTAAGATTTGTAAAAGAAAGTCAAATTTTATCACTTTTATTTCAACCCAGAAGAATCCTGGAGCCTTCTCTCTAACACAGCCACAAGGTTGAGCAGCAGGAATTCACATCTCTACAGCTGTCCACAGATGCAAAGAAGCCTGAAACTCACTGCCCTATTTTTTTATTCTTGGATTGTATTTCCATGAAAGAATGGACTAATATTTACTAGAAGAAATAATATTTATTCCAATTGACAGCAGAGATTACTTGCTTGTCAGGAGAGAAAAAGTACTCCCTTCCCCAAATGATGCCAGTGGATTTTTCAAGCCTCATGACAGAAAGTCTTCACACCTGCCCCACCAAGGAAATGCAGCAATCTCTAATCTCAACAACAGCTGCACTTAGTGTTAGGTTACATCAGGAGCATTTCTACTGTTTCTGATGAGATATTTAGGTAAGGATTTCTAGATCTCTGTGGTCGCACTTGCATTAAACTTCTGAAAAATAACATTATATACAAACTTCAGCTACAATTTTTAAGAGAGTCTGATAGTGACATGATGTTGTTTTGAAAGACATTTACTTCCACTTTCAAAAGCAAACATATAAAACAATAAAAAGAATGAAGGCTAAAACGTCAGGCATATATTTTATTTCCCAGGCTTTGCATGAATCAGGCAAGTAATACTTTTATTTTCTGCTTTTCTTGACATCAATGCAAAAGTAGACTTCTAAACAAGATGACGTAAGGATATGAGACAAATAAGTTATAGGTAAAGGCACAGAACATTTTTTTTTTGAAAAATGCCTGTGCTGATAATTCCAATTTAATGTCTTAATACATAGCTAGATGTTCAATCTTTGCACATTCAGAAATATCAAAACATTTAAACAAGTTTAACATGGTTAGAAAGGACTTACTTTTATTGTAGCAGGTTGCTAGCACACCTTTATCTGCAGGACTGGTACTAATGTGCCAAATTTCACCCACTTGATGAAGGAGAACATTTTTGTTTATAATGTTGTTTTCATCATCAAAATCTATGATGTGAATCTGCAAACACAATAAAAGAGAACATTAGGGTTTCAAATGTTTTCCTGTGTGTCTTAATTATACACGAAGACTGCACAGGACAATTTAATGAGAATTTTATAACCAATATCTACTTTAATTAATTGTTAGCATAACAATTTAGTACATCATTGATTTCATGCAGGATATGCTTCTCTAGAAAAACACAAGCAATTTCCCCGTTTTGAGGAAATACCATGTTTATTCTTCTCAGTTTTGCAACTTAAGTCTTGAAGGTGATTTTTCATTTTATAGCTAATAGTAAATAAGTCACTTGTATTGCTGTAAGAAGTGTTGAATTACAATAAACAGAAATAATAACGTTACAATCCTTAGTCTAAATATCTGCACTAATTCTGTATCCAAGTCATTGAATCCAAACATCCTACGAAGAAAGAAGGGGAGAGAGGAAAAGGACTGTCATTTGAAACAAATACTACAAATGTCAGTAAGAAACTTTGAGAGTTCACTTCAGCAGTCACATATCTGTACCAATTATAAATTTGTAATACTTTTTAAATTATGTGGAAAAAAAAAGTTGAACTGAATGATTAAGAAAAGCAATAATGTTTAAATGCATAGAAAAGATTTTAAAGACATAGAGCTAGTTTTGCTTTTTGTTTGTTGCGGGTTTGTTTTTAAATAGCTCTACATTACTCTCCTTTTTCCTCCCTTTTTTTCCTTAGTTGTTTTTCTATAGTTGCCTCAGAAATAGAAGAAATTGAGAAAGATCCTAGCCTGGCACAACATACACAAGTAACTTTACTCATGGGATTAATTCCACGAAGCTCAACAGAAAACAAATTCTAGAAGATCCACAATTTTTAGAGAACTGTATCCTCATTAAAAAATCATTAGCAAAGTTGGGTGAACAATGAAGAGAAAAAAAGCTAAAGATATCCTATCATAATGACTGAATTAAGTCTACTGAACTAACTACTGAATTACTGCAAACACCTTTGCTACACAGTATTAGAGAAAATTAGTTAGTGCAGCATATGGACCCCATAGATGAGGCTATAGAAAACAGCATCTGTAAGTAAGCTAAGCCCGCACAGAGAACTTTCTCAACACGGCTGTAGTGTGATGGTTAATGATACGTGTCATCATAACTCTTGTGGAACCCACCCCTTAGAAGTGACTAGTTTTATTACTGGTAACTAAACAAATGAGTTACTAATCTGCTTTAATTACACTGGGAAAGATTCCCACTGAACACAAGTCTTTGAGGAAAAAGTAGTGAGATTTGAATGAGAACAAATAACTATTTAGTTCTCCTCAAAATCTGGAGGAATTGCTAATTGCAAAGGAAATTACTAAGGAAGGGAGACTCAAACTAACCCATTTCAACAGGAAATATATCTTTTTCTTCAATTATGCAGTCTCCATAATTAATTTTCTTTTATCAGGCATTCATGGGCAGCAGAGACAAGAGAACTGGTTTAGTTCAGCCAATGCCCTGCTTTGTGCCCATACAATGCTATGCATTAAGGTAAACCATGACAATAAGTATTTTAGGTTCTAAAACACAAGACTGAAAATAACTTGAAGAGTTCTGAGAATGAGAGAGATGAGAAAAAAAGTGACTGCTGCATCAAACTAAGAACAGTATAAAAAGTCCCAGTTTAGCAACAATGTGAGCACTGAGGACAAAAGTTCCAAAACTATACTGTGCATCAAAGAGAAACTACTTAATTTCCAGCAAGTTACGAGGACTAAATACCAAGTACCATACACTGTCAACATCTCAAATATTGACAAAATATAAAATCTTACAAACATTTCCCTTTGCTTTGAAATACCAGTGTTAATGGCAAAATATTTTCACCAGATCTCCTACAAATGCCTGAATTGCTTCACACAGCAATGAACCTTAATGAGGCAGCAGTTCCCACGTCACCTGCACAACTACTGCTCTTTCATTTGCACCGCACCTGCCCGTGACCAGAAGGGAAGAAATGATGGTGCTGCGTAAGAAACCTCACACTGTGCAGTGCTCTGTCAAGCACTAGAGGTTGCAAGCCAGCTCCGAAGTTAGGTTAAGTAACTAAAAAAGTTTTTAAGCAAATCTAGAGAACCTAGTGCTGAATTAAGCAATAATGAGTTGAGGCCTAGAGCACTTCTTGGGGATTAGCGACTAGCTGAGAGGAGCCGATGGCCTGAGGCACAGCTACAGGCCAATAACCCCCAAACGTTTGTTAATGCCCTAGGAAGTGTCCTGCATTTCTATTATTAATGGTATACATCAGAAAAAGAGAAGCATACTCAAAGCTGAAATATGTGTAAATATTTCTAAAATTTGTAGTACATGACCAATCAACTTACTAAAACAGAACATTTAAATTATTGAAGATCTGCTGGATATCAACTGATAAGTGACAATCATTATCCAACTCCTTTTGTATCAGGATTTAATTAGTTGAACCAAGACATAAAAAAAAAAATGTGCAGAAATCACAGTAGGAAAATACACTATAACGAAATGTCTGAAGAACATCCGTGACAGCACAATGAAAAATATAATTGTGTGTATTTATTCTTAACTAAGTTTGTCTGCCCCTTCTTTTGTTACTGCTCTCACAAGTATTACCTGAAATGTAAAGAAACTGAATACATCATCTCCCTTATGCCTTTGAATATATTTTTCCTTCAGCCTCATCCAGTATTGCCATTGAGTAACAAACTCAAAACTTCACTGGAAATTGACAGCTCACATCTCCCAGATCTATGGTTCCGAGTTTATTTTGTGCAGTTGATTGCAGACCAGTTTCAGAAGAGTCTATGACTATCCTGTGGTGGGTGTTAGCCTTGGTTAACAGCCAGATTCCCACCCAGCCACTTGCTCTCCCCAAGCAGGACAGGGGGAGGAAACAGAAAGAATAAGAATGAGAAAGCTCATGGGCCGAGCTAAAGACAGGGAGATCACTTAGTAATTACTGTTGCAGGCAAACTTGTTGCAGACTTGACTCAGGTAAAATTAATTTATTGCAAATTGAAATAAAAATGTAATTACTCATTTGGGTAGTGGGAAAGAAAAAGTCAAACCTTAAACCAGCACCTTCTCTCCCCACTTTCCCAGGCTTCACTTTACTCCAGACTTGTCTAGGCCCCTTCAAGGGGCGTTTTCTCTCTGACTTCTCACTCTTTTCCTCTGCTTCAGTGTGGGGTCTTCATGAGCCACAGATCCTTCAGGAACATTCATCTGCTCTGTTGCAGGTGTTCCACAGGGTACAGTGGATACCTGCTCCACCATGGAGCATCTTCTGTTCCTCCTGACCCTGGTCTTGCCTCCGTCATTTCCTCTGCTGTTTCTCAGTCTTCACTCCTCCTCTTTCCATCCAGCATTTTCCCCCATTTCTTAAATGTTTTCACAGAGGTGCCACCAGGCCGACTGGCTCAGCTGTGTCCTGCGGCAGGCTCACTGGAACCAGTCATGTCTGGGACAGGGAACCCCTGGCCTCTTCTCACAGAGGCCACCACTGCAACCCTCTGGCTACCAAAGCCTTACCACCTGCACCCAGTACAGCTTTGCAGTTCTTCTGGCCTCAAGATCATCTTTCAGTATGAAGGTATTTACTGAAATTTAGTCACAAAAAATAAAATTGCTGCACAATTAGAAGTACTGCACTTTTAACTGCAGAAGAAACAGCCCAATAGGAATTGAGACACAAGTCACCCAAGTTTTAGTTTAAATTGTTGTTAAACTTATTATCAGAAATGACATAGCTGATTGTCAACAACTAATAATGAAAAATCCAGTTTATGAAGCTTCACATAGACAGAACTGTGCATGAAGCAGGAGTCCCATCAGAGGCAAACAAGGGTTGAAGACTTTTGTTTTACTTTACATCTCTTCTGTGGTTTAAAGATAGCTCCAGAGAATCTATAGATTTAAATTAACAAAAATACTTCAGTTCCTTTACTAAACCAATCCGATTTAGTAATACAATTTAGAAGAGTAATTTAATTTTCAGAGAACACACACAGCTTTCATTCACCTACAGTTCTTACCAACATCTTTACATTCTAGTCATAAAAGTTCAGATTCAACAGGGAGGAGAAAGGAGGAGGAAAGATATCGGAACAATGTTAAAAAAAGAAGAAAAAAATTACAACTGACATTTGACAGAAAAATTACCTGATTATCATATCTAAGAGACTGTGTTCCAACCAAAAATCTTATTGCATCCGTTTCTGCTGTCTGAGGTGTTAAAGCTCTTGCCTAGGGAAGAAGAAAGCCATTAGAAAAGTCCAATTAATACAATCCATTAATTTCAGCAAAAATCTTGAAGCTTATGTATCAATTATTATGGTAAGCATTACATTCTTACAACCTGCAGACTTTCCTGCCCTTTATGTTTTTTTGGTTACTACATTTTTTGTGCAGTTTTTCATATTTGTGAGATGCGTGGAACATACAGGTGCTAAATACATTATCTGCCTTCATTATAGCACTGATAACATCCAATATTATAGCAGCTCTTCCAAACTGATTCTCCTTTATCAACTGAAAAAACTCCAAAGAACAGTGGACAATTCTTAAATACGTTACCTACAATATCCAAGAAAGAGGCTGTTTTTACTGAAGTTTTCAGACTAAAGTTGCCTGTATAAAAATGAATTCTTCTTCTCACCACTAACCACCAAGTTGAGAAGAAAGCTAAAAACCAAACCCCTTCTCTTCCGCTCCAGGTCACTAGAGATAAGAATGACAGGAGAAATAATGACAGGAGAATCTGATGTCTGAATGACAGGAGAAATAATTTGTTATTTACCTATCAAAATCTTGTCATGATCTTATTATTTTGTTGTATTATCGTTAATGAGAATGCTAGACTGTCTTTCTCCTTCAGCTTGCAACAACCACAGTCTTGGAAGAAGCAAAACAAAACGGTTAAGGGCCATGGGAGACATTGAGGAATCAAGTACAGCTTGAACTAAAACCACAATTGCTAGTTTGCACTAGTCATTAGTAAAGACTCCCTTGGCTAATTTTGAATAAATGGAAGGTAAACTAACACTCAAAGGCACTTTTAGCAACTCTAAGCTAGCTGTGAGGAATATTCACTACTTCCCATTCAAAAGATACTCTAATAATATTGTTCCATATGAATTTTTTGTCAATACAGAAAAACAAACCTTTAAAATTCACATCCTATTTGTCATAAAATAGTTCCAATCTCTTCAGACACTAAAGCCTGTAGTGCAAGCAAATACTTCAGAAGGATTACATGTAACTGTTGAATGGCCCTTCCCACTGCTATCCTGGTGTGCAAATAGCTAATGGTTACATTCTGGATTCAGGAACATTTCACTTCAATATAGTCCTGTTTCAAACTTACATTTTAAAATTAGTATCAGAAAGATGACTAGAAGCTTGGAAGGGAATATTTGAAATACATTATATCACAATACATGAATTTAGAACAACTTAATTCTAGAATAGCAACTTGAACTGATTTGATTTTTCTTAAGTAAGGGAAAGCAATCCAAGCTCTTGTCTGGAAGTAAAAATAAGAACCAACTAATTTTTCAGAATAAGCTCTGAACTCCTACAGAGCAGATACTTCTTATCTTGCATCTGAAATGTGTGATTTAGACAATGTAATATTTTGCTTAAGATTTAGCATAAAAAGTTAAAAAAATGCAATGAGCTTGGTAAGTACAGCCTAGCAGCGTAACATTTATATAGAAAAAAGCACTAGAGAACATGATTCAATGAGTAGATTGTGTTCCAAACATACTCAAATGCAGATCAGAGATCAGTGTGAATCCATACTGATTTGTTTGTACTCTCCTATTTATGCAGCACTTACCTACAACAAGCCTAGACAGTGTTTCTGATTGACAGAAACAACTAGAGTTCACCGAGAAGACTGCAGAAAAGCTTTTCTTTTGTCTTGAACAGAATTTACATTTGCAGATCTTTGGCAAGAGCTCCTTTTCATTTCAGATCTGCTTTCAATTATTTTGAAGAAAACACGAGAAATAAGCCAACAGCTATGTATCTCTTTCAATCAAGCAAGCTTCTGTTGTTTCTATAAGGCAAACAGAAGAAGAGACCTCCAGGATCTTCAATACAACAAAGAAATAACGGGGGTTTTCACCCCTTTTAAAGCCTTTCAAGTAGGTCTTATCATGCTGCTTTCAAAAATGCATCAGGTTAGACACAAAGTGCCCAAAACAAGATTATATCAATACATGGTAATGTTTGTCAACAGCTTCTCTATCCCTTCTTTAAAATATTAAAAAAATTATTTACCCTTTTGCCGGGGGGGGGGGGGGGGGGGGGGGGGGGGGGAATCAAAGGCCTGAGGAAAATATTTAAACACATTTCACTACAAGAAACACACTACTGTTTATTCTTTGTCATAAAAAAACCCTACAATATACATAGAGTAAAAGGTCCAAACTCATCAAGCGTTCACAAATCGGGAAAATCCGATTCATGATAGAAATAACAGTGCAATGGACTTTCAGTTGTCTCCTACACAGATATATGTCTAATTTTGTCTACTTTGAGTCGCTTTTAGAGAAACAGAAGTTATTTTAACAGATGATTAAGACACTGAGTAACCCTTGTGATGAACAACAACTGAATTTGGAGTGCTGTCAAGATCAAGAAGAGTGCCTTAAGTTTGTCATGTTGTACTGTAACCTGTCAGAGCAGGTTGCAAATAACATCCTTCACAAAAGCCTCCTGCCTCATGATTGCAGCTACCAGATAGAAAATAAAAGAGAAGCAGTTATAATGAATATCAATTAATCTAAACCAATAGAGCATATTGTTTTTAGAGTCAGCGTCCACAGAACACTAAATTGCATATAGTCCCCAAAAGAGTTTACGACCTAACATATTAAAATATTATTTACTAAGAAAATTGCCGTGATGCATAGAAAATATCAAGAACACAAGATGTGAACAGTGAGAACACAAATTGTCCTTACACACACCATCACAGCAAAGCCCCACTGAACTGATGCTTCCACACAACGCAACAACACATGTAATTAGATAACTCCACTTTTAAAGAAGGCCTGAGACTAGCAAAAAAACTACAAGCAGGCAGAGATTAAAACATTGTGAATCACAAAGAACCTTTTGGTTACATGTCCAAATTTCACATTCAGCAACAGCTCTATGAGGAAACGTGCATGGTTTAAAGCAGGTAAAGATCTATAAAACAGGGGTGATACAGGGGCAACTTCATTGTGATTGATGCTCTAATCAAATATTTTAACAGTCTAGAAGGAAGTTTATAAATATGCAATCAAAATTCCACTCAGCTAACACAAAGGAATTCCTGCCTTTGGAAAGCAAATACTAAAGACTTCTCAATGCCATACAAGTCTGCCAAGGAATCTGAATGAACCATCCCTCCTTAGAGGCTTTTCCAAGTCTATGTATTTATTCTGCATAGTAGTCTGTAGCACCCCAGTTCTCATTTATTCCACTAAATTAGGGGTTGCACACAATCACAAAACAGAGGACCAAAGGAATGCAACAATTCATTCCTGTGTTTTCAGAAAAACAAAAAAAAAAAAAAAGAAAAAAATCTCTGTGGGTGACAAGAGTTGCTGAGCAACTGTTGCAGAGATGCCGGAAAACAGCATCACCATGCTCCAAAGGCATTCCTGACTAGTGCTCTGGACATCATAGGGCTGGACACTCTTATCCACATTGCATCTTTCAAGGTGACCAAATCAATTTGGAAAAAAGTTAAGGCTGAGGTAGAAAGGAGAGGAAAACAAAATATCTTGAGACTCCAGTGTAAAGAACATTGCACGTGCCTTAATACATTTAATGTGTTAATGAGAAATACTAGTTTCCACATGCCATGTTCAAAAGAGACTGAGGCTTTTTTTTTTTTTTTAAGAGCATGGTGGCCTGCTATAGTACAGTTAAAACTCATATACTCTTTTTTTAAAGCTTTCTAAAACAAGGTGTGAATTCATATGTAGAAATACAAAACTGAATAACCTATAGCAATGGTCACACTGAAGTTCAATATGAGTCAGGGAGACAGAATCTAGTTAAGCACACATAACAAGCTGACACTTTGATTTACTGCATCCTGAAGTACTTTACAGACCCATAAATTACACACCTAGAGAAGAAAAACCTTATGCATGCATGCAAAAATAAACATTTTAAAAGCGCTCACAACACATCATCTGTTCCCAAGATAGTACAGCTGCCATGCTTTCAGTAGCAGAACCACAAATTCTGCATGAACTTTGAACACGCAACACTTCTACCAAAGAATAAAGAAAGTAAAACTAATCCCATAGTGAAGACCACCACCTTGGAAGAACACAGATCAAAAAGAAAGGGGTGGGGTTGGTAACGACTCACTTAAGCTGAGTGTAGGAAGTTTTACTGGAAAACAAAACCTTAAATAATTTATTAGTTTCACACAAAATCAAAATCCTGTGTTCGCACTTCCCACTGGAGATGGAGCATCTCAGATTTAAGATTTCACACCACCTCTCCATATGCAAAGACATAAGTAATGAATGATATAGAAAACTTTTACCCTGCTACTATTGCTACCATGGAAACTGTAGCTAGTGCATATTGAACTAGAAAGCAAACATACATCACCTACCCCATTACCGGAAGCCAAGTCCCTCCTTTACTATGTGCGGTGAGGGATTAATTAGAGACACAGAAACATGACTATGCACTGCTGCACTACTGTCCACGCTCACTCTTAGACTGTATCGCTTCTTTGGTTTGACATTCTGGGCTTAAATTTTCTTTGCCGATCTGAAATGTAAGGGTATTTATTTTTGCCTAGAAGTTGGATCTTTGCAGTCAGACTACTTTAACTGCTTCAGCAGCAGCAGTTACTGCCCTTTCCCAATTATTTATCATTTAACTCTACCATTAAAGTGAAACATGGAGAACTCTTGTTTCACTGGAAGAAAGAAGTAAGAACAAGCAACAACAACAACCACCAGTGGATTAGTTTAAACTATCTATAGGGAGGGTATAGAAAAGACAGACTCTTCTTTGAGGTGCAGAGCAACACGATGAGATGCAAGGAACATATACTGCAACATGGGAGAATTCAGAGTAGACATTGAGGAAAAAATTCACCGTGAGGGCAAACACTGGAGCAGGATGCTCACATGCGTTGTGGAAGTCATCAACCATGAAAACACTCAAAACTCAGTTGGACAAGGCCCCTAAACAACCTCATCTATTGAATCTGCTTTAAGCAACATGTTGGCATAGGTGATCTCCAAAGTGCCCTTGAAACCTATGTTAGTCTGCGATCCTGTGAAACCCTTGCAAAGGAAACTGAGCTGGTCACGGAATTTGCACCATTACCATCAGCAGAGCTGTACAGACTGTAGCGGCAGCTTCTTTCGATGGGAGCTGACATAATAGATTTCCATCCATATCTCCAACACCCACTGGATGAGCACACCTTATTACTACAGTGCACTTAGGTTTGAATACAGCGAGTTGAGCAGAAACACAGTGCTGATGTATCCCTGATACCGTTCACTTCAGAGAGGTGACTCCACTATTGAAAGTTTAACATCGCCTCATGCTCTTGGTTAATCTGTGCCACAGAATTGAGTAATTTGCTAATCCACAACAGAAAAAAAAAAAAAAAAAAAGAGTACCAGATCCCAGAATTACTAGATATCAGAATCTCCAGCAAGTCTACAACTAAAATAGGCAATTAGCAGACTCATGCTAGACTCCATTGCCCTTAACAAAGATGTTGTCTTGCCCTGACAAGATGTAGAAAAGATACTCATCTGGGAATAGAAAAAGGAATATAAAATGGGTTAAAAAAATTGAAAAGGATTGAATATTGATATCATTAAGACTCCAGAGACTTATTCCAATATATTTTTAGAAGACCAAGTTTATACCAAATGAAGAAAGCCTTGCTACATCCATCTGAAATAGAACCAGATTAATATTGCTTGTTTATGGGCAAATGAAAGGAATAGCATATCACCTACCATGAACTGGCTACCAGTTTATAACAACACCTGTGAAAATGATTCACTGAAGAAAGGACTGAAAGTTTGGAACTTTATCATGCGCTTTTTTGAATCAGATTTTGTTGAGTGCATTGTGGGCAAGGGACAGAGATCCTGTTAATATGCAAGAGGCTGTCAAATTGCCTAATGAAGATACAGCAAAACATGCCTGAGAGGGAAATAAAAAAGCTGAGACGTATTAATCGAAAGAAATTCTGCCTGTTTCCTAGAGTAAACTTGAACTTCCAGGGAAAGCCATTCAGTCTAAAGCTACAAAGATCCAATCTCAACAAGAAAGTTTAAGATCAATCTAAGGCAAACTAGAAGGAAAAAAAAAAAAAAAAAAGAGTTGTCCTAAAATGTGGAAAGAATAATATTTTAAGTTAATGTAGAATTTAAATTATCTTCAAATGGCAGGCAAAGAAAACAAAACAAACCAAAACCAACAAAGGACTCATAGGAAGCTCGTAGGATGTTGCCAGAAGTTCATAGGATAGGTAATTAAATATGTAGTCTGATGTCCATGAGACAAGAAAGAAAACTAACAAGGAACACAACCAAATATTTTTACCCAGTGATGGTGATGAGGAACAGGTGTAGCTACACCTCAGGGACAAGCTAACCCAAGGAAAAAAACCTACCATAAACCATAAGGAAACAAAGGCAGGCTTGAGCAAAGACTTGAGCAAACTCCTACTAAAAAAAAAAAAAAACCAAACCCAACCCAAAAACTACAGGTGCACTCATCAGGAGAAACTCAGTCCCTGAAAAGCTATTCCTATCCAGCACACATGCTTAACAGATCCTACTGCATACATGATAATTATGGCCAAAAGAATAACAGGCTCACACTGAATTAAGACACAGCTTTGACACCACGTAAGCTAGTTGCTCCCTTGTCTTAGAAACAGGTCCTGAAACGCATCACATGTAAAGGCAAAGGACAACAAAGACTTAACTGCAAATCCACTGCAAAAAGACATTTATTTATGTAATGCAAAGGGCACGCAAAAACCTCGAATACAAGCGTGACAAACAGTAATATAAAGATAAAGCAGAAGAAACAAGAATCATTGTGGCACAATGCAGGAACGACTAACTGGAGACCTGGCACCATGTCCATGCCTACACCAAGGTCAGTGTGATGTTGGGCAAAGACCATCTTCTATCTTACCGTGACAATTTATACCACCTGCAGAATAATAAAAACCTCTCAGAGAAAGCAAAAGAACAGAGCCTGCAGAGAGAAGGGACCTTGACAACAGCAAGAGATGATCCAGAGGAACAAAATGACAAACCTCAAAAAGATAAAGAAGGTTGGTCTGAAGTAAGTGCTTCATGCAACCATAATACACTGAATCTCTACACTTTGTTCATAAGCTCTCCTGAAACTTTCCTTTCTCCATGTCTTTTGAAATACCACCCAAATACAAAAAAAACCAAACACTTTTCTAATTACACTGTTACTACTTAGGGCATCAATGGGCAAAGAAAAAAGCATCAGTACTTCAACATATATTTTGTCTTGCTCGTGCATTATGCTGGTTTGGTATCAGCAAACAAAAAAATATACACTGACCCAAACATTTGAATATTTGCATTAAGTGTAACATAATCAAAAGAATTTCTGCAACCCATGTATCATTTGAAATTCATACAATCAATCTGTAGTAACAAGCAGTGAACTTGCAATACAAAATGTAAAGGACACAGTATTTGGCTTGCAGTCCCCAAATCTGAATTTAAAGTTATTTGGCCATCTGCTTATGCTGAAACCCAGAAACAGTATACTGCTACTTGGGAGGGTGGGAGCAGAGAAGGGAATGGAAAGGGGGCTGGCTTTGCTGATGCCTCATTCTGGAGGCAAAATACAAGGTTTCCCCCTCACCCTCCTCTAGGGAAGCCGTAGGCTGATAACATCATGAATGTTATTTTTGCCTTCTGGCATAATTTCAATTTTCAAGTAGGTACACTTTGATCTTTACTTAGGCAGGACAGCCTAGTTCCTCCCATCACAGCAGGAGACCCTCTATCATCGACTGTAATAAGCTGCAGTGACTCTGAGTGAAGAGGCTGGCAGCACACATGCCCAGGCGACCTTTAGTGCTCTCAGACAGATGCGTTCTCCAAGCCTTTCACAGCACAAGAATTCCCACCACTACTGTATTTAGTGCACTGACCCTATTCCAAAGGCTGACAGATTCTGTAAACCCTCACAGCAACAAAAGCAACCCTCACAGAAAACCTTGCATAGCACAATCATCCTTAGAAATCCCATGTTCACCCTGTCACTGTTCATTTATCATGAACCATAATGTTAACAATCATCTTTTAAAAGTTTCCTTCAAGTTCATGTAACTATGTCTTCATTTTGTCATTAGCCTGTACCATAGCAAGATCCATCTGTACCAACATTACCAAGATCCTGCTAATTCTTTGAGGGTCCTAAAAGAAAGAAATAGTTTCAACCCAATCTACTTGTTTTATTATGAAGATCTGTGGGAGATTAGTTAAGAGAGTTTAAGAGAGTTTCGCCACTTAGCTATTTCCCTGCCCCCTCCCCCCACAGTAGAGCTTTAAAGCTAACAATATGTTAGACTGAATTTCCACAAGAAGTCCTTCCAACCATAACACTGCTCTCAAGAAAGTCTCAAGAGGCAAATAGGAAAACAAGCGAGAGAACAGACACTCAGCCTGGATTAAAGTATACAGGATTGGCACTCACAGGGCAAGTAATCTTAGAAAAAAAAGAGGACCGAGACAAAAACTAGAAATTTCACTAAGACATTATCATGCAGTTTCTTGAACCAATTCAATTTTCAAAATAAATCCTCCACAGCCATCTCTAAAGCTGTATCAAAATTATATCCTTCATTCTGTTTAGATCATTCTCTCTCATTCCACAGAAGACCAGAAAAGCTCTCCCAGGGAAGAGAACTCCATGGCCAGCAGGAGTCTCTGCACTTGCTCCACTCCCATACTGGCAGCACAGGTTTCCCAGATTACTGCACAAGCAACACACATCAACTTATGAAGTCTCCTTTCCCCCTCCTTCCAAGAAATCTTCACCTGCCTTTTACTTGATCAAAGGTAGGTCAAATGAGCTATTCTCAATACATACTGATATTATACATATATACACATTGTATGAGACCTGCAACCCATCTATTTCAGTTGACATTTTGCACTGTTTTAAGCTTTTTGGAATAAGAAATTACATTTGGCTTTACAGAAATTGTTTCACCTTACTCTTGCAAACATGCAATGAAGTCCTAAAAATGAACAGTCGCTGTTCGGATCCATAAAACCTGTTAACAACTAACTGATAATACAATGTGGGCCAAGTACTGCTTATTCAATAAGCACAACAGGACCACAGTGCAGTACACACACTAATGCTTTTTCAGAGTGTGCTTTTTCTGAGCCGTCTTCAGCCAGACTCCATCTCAGGGTGCAGGTGTAGTTGCCCTTGTGTAGTATGGCCCTGTGGTCAGCCAGCAGGCTCTCTCTTGTCCTTCCCTCCTGCTCCTTATGCTTCTCCCTTGCGAGTCTGTGTATTTTTGACATGTAACATGCAGTAGGAGTATCTGGCATTCAGGACTATCTGGCTGAAAGTCAGCTCAGTATTGCGGTATCCCCAAAATCCCTTGAATGTGCCAAATGCATGTTCCATAATTATCACTCTCTGGAACAAGCAATGTTCCTCCTCCCTCCCCCCATGATGCTGGCTAGCTTCTGCATGCTTTTAAACAAGTGAGATGTAGGCCGTCCCCCCAAGAATCACAGCTGGCGTTGCAACTGAGCCAAACACCTCTCCTGGAAAACACCTCTCCACACAGCTTATTTCCAGAGGTGTAAGCATCAGCCAGTCCACCAGTACAGTATCTCCAGACATTAAGTAGTGCTTACACGCCTGCCCAAAACATCACTGTTTAAACACTCAAAGAATAGGCTGGGGAAAATTGTGAATAATTGAAAATGAAGCTTATTCAACACAGTAGAAACATACTGTGTCCTTCAGGTTAGCTAGCAAACATAGGTCAACTCTGCACTGGACAAGCAAGAAGAACATAATTTCACTGACAAAGAATAGTACTTAGCAATACCCCTGGGGTCCCACTTACCACATTTTCGTAATTCAGGATATTGGTGAAGTCTACCAAGGTTCCTTTTAGAAGGACAACCTTTCAGTACTGAAATATTCTGCAGATACTGCTGTTTCCTCGTATTCATCATCATGATGTCTAGTAAAACAGGGGGAACTAATCTGGTCAAAAACTTAACTAATCATGCAGAAAACTGAATTCATCACTAGTTTTAATCTTGTTTTGCTGTTAGATGTTTAACTTCCTTCCCCCGATAAAAAAAAAAAAAAAACAAAACTATTTCTCACTGTTATGAGGTAAAACTTTTTGCACAGTAGCTACACATGCTAAGTAATTATACATGGATGAATAAGGGTTCAAGATTTGTATCTTTAATTTCCATTCTCGTGGCCAAACTGTGAGCAATGTCGTGGTTCTAAGCAAGACTTACCTGTTACACTAAGCCTTTTTTTTGAAGAAAATTGAATTGAAAAAGGAGCAATATGTATTTGTTCATTATTATAAGTTACCTTACTTATGCCAATACATCAAAACACATTTTGCACATAAAAATGAATAGAAATTGTGCAGAAATAGTTTTCATTTAGCTGGTAGATAGTACCCTAGGAGGAATCAGCTTTATGTTCTTACAAACCAGGCCACATTAGATAAATGAAAGGCATATCTATACAACTACGTTTTCTCTGGCAGTGGCCAAAGACACATTCTTATTGACTGCTGGAGCCACATGTAGCTTCTTAGTCTGCAATCCCTCATGTAGCTTCTAGGTGTCATGGTTTTGTGACATATAATTTGTATGTGTAAGAAGAGTAAGAAGATCCCTCCCTCTTTTTAAATACTTCATCGTTTCAAATCTCAACTTGGAATAATCTTGTCATAAAGCTGAAGTAATGATTAGAAATAACCAAAAAAACAACCCCAAACCACTCCAAACTTAAGAAACAACAACATTCTTTAAGCCAGCCCAAAAAAAATTGTCTCATTCTTTTAGCCACAGTGCTTCTGACACATACTGGAAAAAAACAGTTGTGATGATGCAGCTAGCCATTATTATCTAGCAACATAGAAGAAACCAGGCTTAAAAAGAATAATAATCTTTCTTATTAGACTTGGACATGCAAGTTGGAAAAAGCATACGAGTTTTAGGCTTAAATCCGTCCATCAGAGCCTTCTTCAGGAAGCACAGAGATGCAACTTGTTTTAAAGCCACACTGGGAGTTAATGGAGATCAGAAATAGAACCTTCATCTCTGCGCTCCTTTTCCAACTTAGCCATAAACTTTTCTTTCCCTACCTTCTCCCTAATGACCTGTATTAACTGTAATTCCCTTTGATTACAGCCACTTTCTTAGCCCTTTTGCTTTATCCTCCCAGCAGACAGCCCTATTACATACTTTGTAGGAAAAGAGGTCTGTAGAAGATGTATGATTGGGGGGAGGCACAAATCCATGGGAGTCCCAGACAAC
This sequence comes from Numenius arquata, assembly GCF_964106895.1. NCBI lineage: Eukaryota > Metazoa > Chordata > Aves > Charadriiformes > Scolopacidae > Numenius > Numenius arquata. The sequence goes on from NC_133584.1 coordinate 42,884,225, forward strand.
ATAAAGGTTAGCTTTCCAAAATCCCTGGAACACTTATTATGTATGACCTGCTAGAAAGAAGCTATAAGTTTTATCAAGTACAGGATATATATTCTATTCTGCAAAAGAGATTTAAGTATAATTTTTATTAATTTTGAAGTTCAAGTTACAGCCATCTCTAGCCAATCACAAAACGATAGTATATTATCTGACTTATATAGGTTTAACATTTAAAGACAAGTGGATATTACACACTAGCTCCTACACAAGAGGAAAACCAAACAAATACACAATTTGCTAAGGAGATCTATCAGTATAGTTAGGATTATGAAGCACACAACTCTATAGCCAGGACACCCAAACCTGTTAGAAAGAACCTTCATATATTACTTTCCGCGAGCACTTTGGTAAAGGTGACTAAAAAAAAAGTGAATGTATAAATATTTATATTAACACATCTAATCAAAACATTGTTCTGTGAGCTGCAGAGGAAACACAGCGCCTCCTATTACTGCTATAATGGCAATGATGATAATCCAGCAGTTGCAAAAGAAAATACTTAACAGCTGCATAAAACCCTTATTGTGGGAGCAAACCATAAATTAGGGTCTCTGCCACCCATCCAGCTACCCAGCCATTTATTTTTCCAGAACTTACAGAAACTTTATTAAACGCAAGACATGTTTTGCTCTATGAAGATGATCAATAAGTTCCTAAATTAGACAGTCCAACAACAGTCCCACCTCCTTATAGCCATGAACACCAACCAATATGATGGACAGATTTGTCCCACAGAACGACTGCACACACATGGAACCCAAGAACATCAAGTAGCTTTACAGTCGGGTATAACCAACTGAAATTAGCAACTTATCAGAAACTATTTCATACACTCTCCTCACAGAAGCTTTTTTTTTTAAAAATTTCTGAAAAGGAACAAACAACTACAGTAATCTCTTTAAGACCGCCAGTATTCTTCTGCCACCCCAGAGCAAGAGGAAGACCTCTCCAGGGGTGAGCCAGGGACGGTGACACAGCAGGACCCCACCGGCCGGGCTGCCCACGGCCATGCGGGGAAGGACCCCCGCCCTCAGCCCAGCACCCGCGCACCCGCCCTGGAAACAGCAAGTTTTGCAACAAGGACCAACTCCTGCCACCCGCTCAGCCACCTTTAAAAACCACAACGCGACCGGACAGGTGCCAAGAACCACCAAGAGCCAACAGTACCACCGGTACCGGCTGAGGGGGGCTGGGAGACCGCCGGTCTCCCCGCCAGCGGGCCCCACAGCCCTCCCCGGCACTCCCCTGCCCCACCACAACCCCAGCCCCGCGGACACCACCTTCCCGGAGGTAGGACCGACACCCACCAGCCCTCCTCCTTCAGTCTCCCCCTCCGCACCCACCTGGAACTCCAGCCCGTAGATCACCGGCGCGTCGTCCTCCATGGCGGCCCCCACACACGTCCCGACACACCCCGCTGCCCCACCGGCCTTTCTGGCCCTCGGCGCTGCCCGTCGTGCGCCGCTTCCGGGAGGTGCGTCTGCGCAGGCGCGCTGCCGCCCGCCCCGGCCCGCAGCGCAGGCGCGGTGGGGAGCGGCGCTCGACGGGGCGGCGGAGAGGAGGTGTCGCCGCCGGGCGCGGAGGTAAGGGGAGGGGAGGTGAGGTGAGGTGAGGTGAGGTGAGGTGAGGTGAGGAGCGGGGGGCTGGCGGGCCGGCGCGGCTCCAGTGCTAAGGGGCGGCCGGGTGCTGAAGCAGCCTCGGGGCCCCGGCCCTGAGGGAGAGGGGGCGGCGGGCCCCGCCCCGGGCTGCGCCGGGCGGAGGCTGTGGGGGAGGCCGCGCCCGCCCCCTCCGCGGGGCGGCCAGGGTGGCGGGGACCCCGCGGTGGCGCAGGAGACAGGGCCGCTCCCCGGGGTCGCTGGGCGTGTGGCGGCCGGGGCCGCGGCGGGGACGGAAGCGGCGGTGGCGGTGCGCACCCTGCGCGGGCGGCCCTGGGCTGGGCAGCCCGCAGTGGTGACAGCAGTGAACCCCTCTTCCTTGCCCTTAAATGGGGACCGAGCTGGTCTTTGCGAGCGGAACAGCAAATACAGTTTTGTCTGTGTTTGGTGGGAGGCATTTGCTCTTCAATCCCAGTATTTTTGCGACTTGAAAAAAAGGATGAAAAGAAGACCGTTTTCGGAATTAATTTATTCTCTGGGTAGATGTTAAATGAAAGATGTCAAATAGTGAAACTACTGTGTTTTTAAAGCAAGATTTTCAGTATTTAAGTATTAAATTATGTATTAAGTGTTATACGTATGATACTTAAGGTTTTCAGGGTGGTACCTCAGCAATACCTGAGTAGTAAAATTAATACTTGTTTTGGTGGGGATTTTTCCCTCTTCAGCTACCATGGAGAATAATGAAAGTAATCCTAAGGATGCGAAGAGCACCTCGGGTGAAGATGACAGCGGAGACATAGTTCAACAGAAAGCTCAGGAAGAAATTCTCTTTCATGAGGAAACCATTGATCTTGGTGGAGATGAATTTGAGTCTGAAGGGAATGAAACTGTGTCAGAAGATTCAAATAACTTTGTAGATAAACTTAATGAACAAATGATGGAGAGTGTCATTATTTCAGATTCTCCAAACAACAGTGAAGATGACACAGGTGAACTTGGTTGTCTCCAGGAGATTGTAGAACAAATGGAAGCTAAAGATAATCAAAATGCACAAGCAAAAGTGGATAAAGAAGAGTTTTTAAGTAATGAGAGTGAAACTGAACACGAAGAAACACCCAAAGACATTTCTGAGATTGGAACAGATGATCAGGCATCTTTAAAGGAAGAATTAATTCAGGAAGCAGTGAAGGAGGAGCCAAAGTTGGGAAACAACGTTCCTGTTGAAACAAAACCAAATCAGATTGATGAAAACAAACCCGAGGACCAAATATCGTCACCCAGTACTAGCAAGGAGGCTGAGCCTATTCCTGTGTGTACCATCTTCAGCCAAGCAAACAATGTTAATGCCCAGCCACAGTTGTTCCTACCTGACGGTTTTGAGCCTCAGATGGTAAAATCTCCCAGTTTTAGTAGTATAATTGAGACTCCAGTGAAGTCTAATCCTCAGGTGGTTCAGCCAAGTCCTAGTCTAAGCAAGTTCTTCGGTGATACCGTTAGCACTAATACTTTAGCTTCTGATTTTTTTGATTCATTTACCACATCCAATTTTATTTCTGTTAGTAATCCCAATGCAAGCTCATCAGTTCCAGAACAAATGTCCTCTCTTTCTAATGGTGGAGACAGTTCTTGTGCTTCATCCAACCCTACTTTCTCTGTACGAAATGGGAGGCCTGAAGCAGGTGATCCTCCATCGTCTCTAGAAATAACTCAATCCCCTAAGCCATTCTCACAAATCCAAGCTGTTTTTGCTGGAAGCGATGACCCCTTCGCCACAGCCTTAAATATGAGTGAACTAGATAGAAGAAATGATGCTTGGCTTCCTAGTGAGGAAACCAGAAATGTTCTAATTTCAGTTGCTACACAACAATACAGCACCGTGTTTATAGATAAAGAGAATCTCACCATGCCTGGATTAAAATTTGATAATATCCAGGTAAGAGTCTATTACTGTATCTCAGTGCATTAATATATTTTAGAAATACTGTGCAAGAACTGTCCAATAATCTGTATATCACAGTGCTTCATATTGTTGCTGATGGTCACCTTGTATGTATTACTTCAATCCTTATTAGAAAATATAGTGTTGCTGCCTACTCAAATATGAAGGAGCTAAAACCAGATCTGTTTTGTTCATTGTGAAATTTGTTGGGTACATTAAAAAACAGAGTTGACAGTTTCCACGGAATCCAAATCTGGTTGTATTTTTAAGTAGCTTGTTTCTGGTCCTCCTAGTTAGTAAGATAATGCTCGCATTTGGAATATATGCAAAATCAGTATGCTGTACTACAAAGTCTGAAAGCTTTGTTTGCTTGTGGAATACAGTGTTGCAACCAAGTGGGAAGTAACATTTTTCACTGATGTTCACAGTGCTCTCAGTATTACTGAGCCAACGCTGACTGAAATTGCATTGGTTTTAATCTTCCCTAAGCAGTGGAAAGGTATAACCTGTAGGAAAAATTGAGTGCTGGAGCAAGCTACTGGGAAGGGATAACCCCAAAATTAAAGGGAAAACGCCAGATGGGTTTCCACTACTGTTTTTCCCTTAAGGTTCTCATTTCCTTCTCTTCTATCAGAGTTCCCAACTAGTGAGAAGGCATAAAGTGTTTTTTCAGAATTTGAGAAATTTCACTTAGATCTATTCAGTATTTCTCGGGAAGCTGTTTGATCCTGGCAGAGCAGCAAAGGCTAAGTATCATATGGAATTTTTTTCTTGAAATAGGCTAATCCTACTCTTTCATATCTATGTCTCTGGGTAGTAGAATTGTTGTCTAGAGAGATAGTGCTGGTGTTTTTGATACTTTAATCCTTAATTTTAGCATAACGAAGACTATCAGTCAATAGTCAAATACAAGCAGAGAGCAGTCTGCAATAATTTCCCAACCTGCAGGAACTATCGGAAAAGTTTCTGGAATGAATCAGGTGTAGATTTGTTGCTGAGTTATCTGATAAATCTTAGGTTTCCATCACAAGCAACAGATGATACCAGTTTTAGACATGCCATCCTGCTGCTACTTGATGGGTTAGCTTTATCTTAAAACATTTGTTTGTCATCACAAAGCCCAATAGTTAGGGTGAAAGAAAACATGCTAATAGGAAGATACTCCTCCTCTGCTCCTTCTTAAAAAAAAAAAAAAAGGGTCCTTCCTACCTTTCCCAAAAATCCCTTAAACCTTGATGAGTAATTCAAGAGTGTGTGGTATTTCTTTCCTGACAGCTAATGGGATGGACAAAAGGAATGGTCCACAGGCCTCATAAGGATGAGAGCCTCCTTATTACAGGCCTCCTTTTTCACAATAGTTCTCTCTCGCCTTCCTCAATTTAGTCAAGGGTTAAAGGCTATTGTGTGCTGGTGATTCCCTGAATCTGGGCACGTGCATATATGCAGATCTACCATTCAGTACGTAATTGAAAAGAAAATGTAATGGCATCGTCCATGTGATGTATTTCTACGTGTACCTGCTGTAAAATCAGTGGAATTAAAAGGGTTTCCTGCTGCTTTCTTCATTGATTGTAATGTATAAACAGTCGCACAGGCATGTCATCAGGGACAAGTTTTGAAGTGCTTTATGTTTATACAACTTTACTCACTTCCAGTTACTGCTTTTCAGTGGGCTGAATGTGTGCCTTGACTGACCTGACATCCCCTAGTTTGGTATCATTGTTCTGTATGCTTCTAGTACTGCAAATTGTGTATTTAACTGAAACTATAATTGTAGAGTACTTGAAATGCCAACCAAAACATTGTGGGAGGCATGTTTTCAATGTTAAATCAGCTTCCAACAATGGTCATTAAACTCTTGGCATGAGTAGTTTGCTAATGCTAAATGTTAATGCAAGATGTTAAACCAAACTGCATGCAGTTGACAAAGAACTTAGTTGAAAAGTGCATTTACAGTGAACTTAAGTGTGCTTCAGGGAAGGACTGAAATTTTGTATGATGTATATTGAAGAGCTTGGTACTTTTTTTTTCTCTGCTCACTCAGAAGGTTTTTGTTCTTATTACAAGTGTGTTGTCTTAAAAATTAAGCAGATAAATCACACCTAGAAAAATACTAAATGTTCTTGATTTCAGCTCTCTGGTACTTTTTGCTGATCATGCAAGAAACATTGTTTTTTAAACTGTCTTGGATTGTGTATGGTACAGATTATCTGTACCTGTGCTCTCTGAGTGTGGGAACAAACACTGCTTTTTATGCTCTTTCCGTTATGCCTGCCTTCATCAGTTACTGTCTGCTGTCACTATGTCCTTTGTTTCATTACATTCATTTGTAATGTTTCCCTTCTCCAAAGTACTGTTGGGGGGGGAATTAAAAATTCTTTTGTATTTATGTTATTTTGCACACACTGTCTTTTCTTAATCCTTCAGACTCTTCTGTCCGAAAGATGGAAATCTGGTTTATTTGTAGGATAGGTGACAGCATTAGAGGTAAAAAATTTCTATCTAGTGAAACAGTAGTTGCAGTCTCATTCTTCGAGAAACTAGACAGAGAACACAAGCATATTTCCCATAACTGTCCATATGGAAAGTGCAAACAGCTAATATCAGTTATCTTTATCATAGCTAAGCTTTACAGTGTTTTATGCAGCTCACCTTTTTTTAGGCAAAAGGCTTAGGGGCTTGCTTTCTGTGCTAGCAGCTTCCTGCCTCAGTTCTTCAAGTGAATATTTTTATATTCCTATAGAGGGGTTTTTGCAAATATTCCGTGGTATGCTTACGTTTTTGCATAGTCACTTTCTGGTTTAACATCTTAAATATTGCATACCGTTCTAGTTAACACAGATCTGAAAAGATAAAGTGGAATTAAAACAAATTGGAGAGAGAGGACGGATGGTGAGGAGTGCAGACGTTCTCTATTGTGAGCGGTAGCTAAAAGGAAGAGCACCTTTTGGCTTATAACAGCAATAATGATCTAAAATTCATAAAATAATTAAGATAAATAGTTTTATGGCGAAAGGTTTTATGGCAAAGGAACTGTTGAGTAATAAGGATAACAAATGGAGTTACTGTTCGGCAGCCCATGTAGCTGTTTGTAAGTTGTAGAATTCATTGCCCTTGGATGTACTTTTGAGAAAAGCAGACTGAAAAATGAACAAGACAAATGTCATAGGAGGTGTGTCTATTAGTGGGTGTTTAAAAATGGTAGGCAAATATGTCTCCTGGCACAGGTTGACCATAACGTTCTGGCTGCTTTAAGTTGTGAAAGACCAGTATGGTCTTTCCCAACTTAAGGTAAGTATGTTGTTAATATATTGCTGATAATTTTCCTTCTTTTCAGATATTTGCTTTTCTAGATTAAAATGCATAAAAACATAAGATTGGCCAAAAATTTACAGAAATAATTTCTGTACCTGCTTTTGACATGTGGTATTCTCCTATTTACAGTAATGTGTACCGTCCCAGCAAGAGTAGGACTCCCCCGCACCCTGTCCTACACTCAGCATTGGCAGACATGGTACCTGAAGAGCCTGTAGGCAGTAGTACCACAGTTGTAAACATCTGCCAGCATGTGGTCCACAGTTTTTCAGTAGCTGCTTCACGTTAAGCTTGGAATTTCCTGATTACCTGTTGAAAATCTCTAGTACACAGAACCAGAAGGATGTCGGCCAACAGACGGGAAGGCAAAAATATCGATAGTTGAACAAAGACTAGAAGGGGGAATTGAGGCACAGAGGGTGCCATATACAGAGTTATTCAGTTTATTGCTGGCAAAGCTGGAAATAGAACCTGGATTTGAACACTCGTCCTCTTAGCTGCTCCATGGCGTAAAATGTAGAAGTAATCTTGTCTAACTTCAGAAATCTCTTTCAAATGTCTGTCTCAACTAGTCTCAAGTCTTCAAATTACTGAGCTCAGATAACCCAATTTCTCTGATTTAATCCTGCAGTTAATTCTTTTGAGATTAAGAATACACGTTGAAGGGTCGCTGTTTACTTGGTTTTGTGATCTCACAAAGTTTATTTTCTGTGGACACTTAGGGCTAGCCAATCATGTGCATGTTTGTCTTCGGTGAGTAGATTGCACCTTTCAACATTAATATCCGTTATAAAAAACCTGTAAAACTTCCTGCGTTTTCCAAGATCTTTGAAGAGTGTTTTGTAAGATCTTTGAAGGATAATAATATGAGAAGCAAATAAGCCTGAATATTTCTATGCTAACTGAAATGTAAACATTGAAAAAAAAGAATATAGCAAATAAAGTGGAGTAAATCGAGACATTTCATTAAAATGCTGTAAATATATATGCATTTATATTCATTTCACACAAAAAGTACTGGAAAACAAGCATTTCTTAAAGGGAAAAAAACTATGTTGCTCAGCTTAAATTCAACATTTTATGTTGCTAAAATAATGTTTAAAAGTGTCTTGTTATGTTTCTTCTTTTTCTGTTTTGTGAACACCAAGGGGGATGCAGTAAAAGACTTAATGCTTCGCTTCCTGGGGGAGCAAGCTGCAGTGAAGAGACAAGTTTTAAACGCCAACTCTGTAGAACAATCATTTGTAGGCTTGAAACAGCTAATTGTAAGTAACAATCTTCATAATTCAATATATATTAAATACCATGCTTTCCTCAAGATAATTGGGAGCTACTGACTGTGAAGAGAAACTAAAAAAAAAACCTTGTATATCAGTCTATTCGTGATCCTGCAAAAGTGCTAGCCAAATTTTCGTGGGAATGACACTGGGTTTTAAATACTGAGTTTTAAATGACATAGCAAACTTTTTTTTTGTTAATAAGCAAAAGTTAGAAAAAAGTTAATTTGAAGTTACTGTGAATTTTCTCAGCTGATAATTTTTATGTAAGATAGATGATTGCAAAACAGATTTTACCGTCTTTTTTGTTTATCTGCATATGTATTTATGTTTTCTCCTTAGTGTTTTACAAAAGTTAAGACATGCTGATGTAATAGTTTCAACTGCTTTAATTTTTTATTTCAATACAGGAAAACTCAACTAAATTACTTCCAAATGAAAGCTTAATTTTCTCTGAGTTCAAATCCTTTCCTTAATGCAAATATTTCGGACCTGGAAATAGTTGCAGCCTTGTGAATCTTGCCTTGTTCTTTCAGCCATTGTGTTCTTGTATGAAACTCATTACTGTTACATGACTGAGCCTTACTTAATCTGTTTAAAAGTGAAAATATTTTAGGCTTTAAAAAAAAAAATTATGAAAAATTACTGAGGAAAAGCAGTGAGGAATTCTAAGTGTTAGGGCAGTCTGTATTTAGCATTTAACATCTTTTAATTATTAAGTTACCTTCCATGTAAAGCTCCAGAAGAGACTTTTTGTCATGTTAGGAAAACTCTAGCTGGTCTCCTCAAGCTTTGTTAAAGCAATTCAGAGGTAATTTTTGAAACTAAAACTGAAAAAACAGATTGTGATCTCCATCCAGCAGGCAAAGCCTTTTTCCGCACTTCCTTTCCTTCTTCCAGAAGAGGAGTTTTGTCGTATGGGAAATCTTTTTTCATTTGGCCTGGTAGCTGTGTACGTGCAAAATACTCTTCTATGCTGCAGACCATCTTGTATCTTTAATACGGTGCTGCCACTGATGCTGTTTTAGCTTTGAGTGTTCTCTTAAGCTGCAGAAGAGCAGTGTTAAGGCTTTTAGGATCAAAGAAGAGAATAAGGAGGCAATCTGCAGCTGTCAAATTTTTTGCTACCTGTAGCAATTTTTTTAAAAACTTCTCTTATTAGAAGGATTTTTTTTGGTAAAATTGCAGCCATTCAGCCAGAAATCAGGATGTTCTTCAGTTTTCGAGGCTTTCAATCACTAGCTGTTGGTTGTTGAGTATGCAATATAATTATTTTTCAGTTTTGTTTGCGGAGCTCTTTTTATGATAGGAATTAGTTTTTTGGTGGGTTTTTTTCCTTGCAAACATTGCTCTTTTTTCTGAAATTCTTATTATGGAAAATTTATTTCTTATGAGAACAGTCTTAAAGGTAAAAGGTCTTTCAGACTTAGAAACATTAAAATCCCATGCTAGATTATATTAATTAAAAAGATGCGTGGTTTTTACATACACAGTAGGCCAGAATATAGTAAGTGCTCTGTTACCAACCACAAATTTTACTTTCTCTAGGAGTGAATTTCTGACCACATATGTTCAGTGAATGTGTCTTTTAATGCAAAGAGCCACTTACGGGGATATTTTCATTAACATCTGGATAAAAACTGGTGAGAGTTGGAAATATTGCTACGGAGTTTCCATAAAGTTAAGATATTTTTTTTTGTCCTTAGCTGTTTGTTTGGTATCCATGTGAACCACACATGAACATGAGAATTAATGACATCATTTCAGTCACCCAGTTCAATCCCTTGCAGCAACTGACAGACGCTTAAAAGAGACTGTTTCAAAGAGGTCCACAGTACGGAAGAGAAATGCGTAGAATTAGGATAGACTTCAGCTTCAGACTGATACCTGTTATTTAGTTGTCTATGTGTGAGCTGATGTCTGAACTCTTAAGTCAAAAGAGATGTGATCAGTACAGTTACTGATCACATCTAAATTTAGATGCGTAATTCTGGGATCCCATCTAAAAGTCTCAAAAACTATCACATGCTGTAGGATGGCACCAGTGGCAGCTGAAATCAGAAGTGAATGTTAAGTCCTGTTATAAGGAAATTTGTTAGGTTAAAAATCTCACATGATCTTGGATGAACTCCATCTTACTATGTGAAGGAAAGAAAAGAAAAAAAAAAAAACCAAAAGCAAACAGTATTCTAAGCTTGTCCGCTCCAGAGGAAAATGCTTCATTTGTATCTGGCTACTGTTTAATCCTGTGTGTGAATCGGAAAAGCACGCTAAATGGTTCATCAGTATCCCAAATCTTCATATCACAGGCCTTCAGCTGCAACTCTGGAGCTCCTCTATTCTACGATACAATTGCTTCTGTTGGCTTATTTTACTGTTTTAACAAATACAGATTGCTACTACTTTCAAGGCTATTCCAGAACTTAATTCCTTTGGTGATTAATCAAAGGAATTCTAATCAATCCTCTCTCAAAATCTTTTTTCTAATCAAAGATAGAGTTGTTTACAACAATTTAAGTGTTTTGATCTTATGTTGCTTTTTAAGTCGTTTTCTCTTCTCAATGTTTGCTTCCAGCCCCCTGCTACTTTGTATGGGTAGACAGCAGTGACATTTCTACTTCTCAGATTTTCTTTTTAAAGGTAAAAGTAATTCTTCTAGTCCTCTCATCATGGATGTCTTCATAATTATCCTAGGAGCTCTTCTCACCATCTCTTCCAATTGATGCTAACATCTTTTTATTATCACTGTCTAGAACTCAGACACATTATATTGTAAGTTACATAACTTTCCATGTTAATAATTGTGTTTTGCCTTTTCTATTATTCTGGTATTGTAAATCATCTGATCCCTGTTTAGCTACGTGGTCCTTACATATATTGGCAATACTTCCTAGATTACATCTGCAAATGCAGATACCAGCTCTGTTCACCAGGGTCACGAAAGAATATCTTAAATTGGATTGATTGCAGTGTACATACTTGAGTAGTAGCTTCTCACCTTCCTTATAAAAGTCCCAGTAAAATACATTTACTTGTACAAGTTAAAAGACGATTCTGTGAGTAAGATGAGGTTAGTTCTCACAGTAAAGAATATTGGAGACAAGTCCTTTTTGGTGGTTCATCGTGCAAACAGTTCGCAAAAGTTTCCTCAAGTACAATTAATTGTCAGAAGGCAAATGTTATCAAGAAGGTAGTAAGATGAACTTCCAAAGGTGCACTTTTCTGATGAGACCACCAACAGCCGTGTCATTTCTAAGACAAATAGTCGTTCACCAGGAACTGAACTCAGGTTGTTAAACTCTGCTAACAAAATTATTTGTTCACCATGAATTTGATCTCTGTTTTATTTGAGTAAGATTTGTACCAGTAACCCAAAGATGGATAGTTGGTTTATTGAACAACTGTACTTTCACATTTTAAATTTCTGCCATGGAATGTGTAACAGTGAATTGGAAATTCTGGTAGACTAATGGTGGGGAGGTTGTGCAGCTGAACTAGTTTTACAACTTTGAGGCTTTTAAGAGACACAGGAGTGCTGGAGCAGTCCAGCAAAGCAATTCTGTAAATCTATGTGCTTATCATTGAGGTGATAACTTGTAAATAGTTACACATCTGTAAAGGCTAAGTGTTTATATTATTCAACTGAAAGCAGAAAACCTGTGTTTTCATTTTCTGAAAAGTTTTATTAATCTGGTATAGGAACATGCATTTACCTTGAGCAAATAAATGTAAGCAAGAGCTTGTCTTCACAGTGTTACTTTGGTTTACAGCAGCAAAAAAAATAATTATACATACAAGGCGCAAGCTGCAATTATATTAGTTCCTGTTATTCCATATTTTAGGTTAATTGTTTACCCTCATTTGAACAAATAGCACAGTATTTCTTACTAGAGATCTTTCTGATATTTTGAGTTTTAAAGTGTTTGCAGCCATAGGAGAATCATGTCTTTGATATTTGTCACACCTAAAAACCAACTACTGTATCTTGCTACTATAAAGATGGCCCACTTGGGCCCGGAGAGTGGTGGTGAATGGAATTAAGTCCAGTTGGAGGCCGGTCACGATTGGTGTTCCCCAGGACTCAGTATTGGGGCCAGTTCTCTTTAATATCTTTATCAATGATCTGGACAAGGAGATTAAGTGCACCCTCAATAAGTTTGCAGATGACACCAAACTAGGTGGGAGTGTTGATCTGCTTGAGGGTAGGAAGGCCTACAGAGGGATCTGGACAGGCTAGATCGATGGGCCAAGGTCAATGGGATGAGTTTCAACAAGGCCAAGTGCCAGGTCCTGCACTTGGGTCACAACAACCCCATGCAGCACTACAGGCCTGCAGAGGAGTGGCTGGAAAGCTGCCCAACAGAAAAGGACCTGGGGGTGTTGGTCGACAGCCAGCTGAATATAAACCAGCGGTGTGCCCAGGTGGCTTGCTGATACAAGCATCCTGGCTTGTATCAGAAATAATGTGGCCAGCAGGACTACCCCTGGTTACTCAGCACTGGTGAGACTACGTCTCGAGTACTGTGTCCAGTTTTGGGCCCCTCACTACAAGAAGGACATTGAGGTGCTGGAGCGTGTCCAGAGAAGGGCAACGAAGCCGGTGAAGGGTCTAGAGAACAAGTTTTATGAGGGAACTGGGATTGTTCAGCCTGGAGAAAAGGAGGCTGAGGGGAGACCTTATCGCTTTCTACAACTACCTGAAAGGAGGTTGTAGAGAGGTGGGGGTCAGTCTCTTCTCCCACGTAACAAGGGATAGGACAAGAGGAAATGGCCTCAAGTTGCTCCAGGGAAGGTTTAGATTGGATATTAGGAAAAATTTCTACACGGAAAGGGTTATTGGACATCAGACCAGGCTGCCCAGGGAAGTGGTTGAGGCACCATCCCTGGAGGTATTTAAAAGACGGGTAGACATGGTGCTTAGCGGCATAGTTTAGTGATGGTTTTTGTCATTGTGACGTTGATGGTTGACCTGAAAGGCCCCTTCCAACGTAGACAATTCTATGATTCTAAGTACTCAAAGTTTGCTCTAAATACGCAATTTTTTCTTCAAGCTACTAGACCAGGGAAGGGTTACTAACTACATTTTCTTAACTGATGTGAAAGTGCTCTACCAATGTAATTTAGAGGGGAGAAGAATGTCATAGCTAGTGGAGGAGGACACTTTAATCACTTTAATGGTGTTACATGTAGAGTTAATGACTCCCTTTGAGTCTATTTAAAAAAAAAAAATCATATACTGTTACTTTTGCACATGATTAATGTTGTGCTCCTACATATATTTGCAGATATAACAAACTTGGATACAGTCGTATGGCATTCATACTCACTTTAATAAGTTAGAAATTATCCATAAAAATATGGGGGAGGGGTGGCTGTGTTCCTTTATTTCTAAATCAGTGAGCAATTTCCAAGATTTTTGTAGATGATTTGAGAGAATATGAGAGACTCAAGTCGTGCAAACAGTAACTCGGGGCTTGTGGGGGATGTTTGCATTTCTACACTAAAAAGCATCAATTTATTGGATAAAATTTCAGTGGCTTAATTCTGGGTCAAAATTGTTTTCCTGAGAGACTGAACAGTGTTATAAATTCTCTTCGTGTGTCAGATGATTTCCCTTTCCATTGAACACGTTTTCTGTAGGTGTCCAATCTGCATGACTCTCTTTGCTTGACAGAAGAATTCTACCTGAGTATTAGCCATGTTTGTTCCTTCACTGCTTTCATTCAGGGCGACAATGTACAGTATTGTATATGAGAGAGAAATATGAACACTTTCGCAATATGTCAATGATTTTTATTCAACTGTAATTAAAAGATCAAGCAAAATTGACCTGCACAAGGAGACTTCCAAGAAACAGTTATGCATGTGAGACAGTGGTACTTAGCTATTCGGTAGCATTTTTTTCAGTCCAAATCACTGAATGACTTCATCATTGAATGAAAACACATTCTTTCCGATATAGTGAAAACTCTGATAATTAAAGTTCTTATGACACTTTGTTAGAAAAGGAAGAAATGTAAAAAATGTTTTTTTCCGGAGAGACTACAGCTTTGGCTTCTATTGAGTCATTTTACTCAGTTGGAAGTTTTCTTCATTTCTGAATCTAAAAAATAGAGCATCATTAGTGCTGTTCTTGTATTTGAACTAATAACATTCTAGTTTTAGTCACTGGAAATCTTTTCTACCCTACATCCCATTCCTTCATCCCTCTTTGTAGAAAATAAGCTTATAGAAGGCATTGGGATGTACAGAATATCTCGGTTACTTTTAACTTAGACAGAATGGACTAGAAACATTACCAGATCTTTAGATGTAGATTTATCAGAATTTATAACTCAGGTTCTTTACTCCGTTTCAGATAGTTTTTAGACTGTTTCCTTTTATTGTTTTTCATAAATGGGGATCATGATTGCCTTAGTTGGGTTCTTATTTTGAAAATCACAGAATCACCTAGGTTGGAAGGGACCTTTTAAGATCATCTAGTCCAACCGATTAAACAAACAAACAAACAAACAAAAAAAACCACACAAAAAAAACAAACAAAAAAACCCACCAAACCCAACAAAAAAACCAAACAAAAAAACACACACAAAACACCACCCAACACTAATCCATATCCCTGAGCACCATGTCAACTCCTCTCTTGAATACCTCCAGGGATGGTGCCTCAACCACTTTCCTGGGCAGCCCATTCCAATGTCTGACAACCCTTTCAGTAAAGAAATATTTCCTAATATCTAACCTGAACCTCCCCTGGCGTAACTTGAAGCCATTGCCCCTTGTCCTATCATCTGTAACTTGGGAGAAGAGACCGACCCCCGCCTCTCTACAGCCTCCCTTCAGGTACTTGTAGAGAGCGATAAGGTCTCCCCTCAGTCTCCTCTTCCCCAGACTGAACAACCCCAGCTCCCTCAGCCTCTCCTCGTAAGACTTGTGCTCCAGACCCCTCACCAGCTTCGTTGCCCTTCTCTGGACCTGCTCCAGCACCTCAATGTCCTTCTTGTGGTAGGGGGCCCAAAACTGGACACAGTACTCGAGGTGGGGTCTCACCAGTGCCAAGTACAGGGGGACAATCACTTCTCGGGTCCTACTCACCACGCTATTCCTGATACAGGCCAGGATGCTGTTGGCCTTTTGGCCACCTGGGCACACTGCTGGCTCATGTTCAGCCGACAGTCGACCAACACCCCCAGGTCCTTTTCTGCCAGGCAGCTCTCCAGCCACTCTGCCCCCAGCCTGTAGCACTGCCTGGGGTTGTTGTGACCCAAGTGCAGGACCTGGCACTTGGCCTTGTTGAACCTCATCCCGTTGGTCTCAGCCCATCCATCCAGCCTGCCCAGATCCCTCTGCAAAGCCTCTCTACCCTCCAGCAGATCAACACTGCCACCCAACTTAGTGTCATCTGCAAATTTGCTGAGGGTGCATTCAATCCCCTCGTCCAGATCATTGATAAAGATGTTGAAGAGAACCGGCCCCAGTACCGAGCCCTGTGGGACACCACTCGTGACTGGTCGCCAACTGGACTTCACCCCATTCACCACAACTCTCTGGGCCCGGCCCTCCAGCCAGTTTTTAACCCAGCGGAGAGTATACCCATCTAAGCCATGGGCAGCCAGTTTCTCCAGGAGGATACTGTGGGAGACTGTATCAAAGGCCTTGCTAAAGTCCAGGTAAACAACATCCACAGCCTTTCCTTCATCCAGCAAGTGAGTCACTTTGTCATAGAAGGAGATCAAGTTTGTCAAGCAGGACCTGCCCCTCATGAACCCGTGCTGGCTGGGCCTGATCACCTGGGCATCCTTCATGCGTTGCATAATGGCACTCAGGATGATCTGTTCCATCACCTTCCCAGGCACCGAGGTCAGGCTGACAGGCCTGTAGTTCCCCGGATCATCCTTCCGACCCTTCTTGTGGATGGGCGTCACATTTGCTAGACGCCAGTGGAATGTGGAATTTTATCAAAATGGTGGAATGTAAGTCAGTAAAATGAGAAGTTGAGAGTTGATCACATTACACTGTCATTTGTATCTCTTAAAGCTGCAGATACAGTATTTGGTTAGGTTGGAGGTGCGATCAAAAAAAGCAATAAGATAATAAACATACTGTATTTGTTCCAAAAAAGGCACGTCAGATTTGTATGCAAGGTAAGCTCTCATTCAAGAAAGAGGAAAAAGAAAAAAAAAGAAAAAAAAAAAAAAAAAAGATGAGTGAGGGGTCTCTGTAACACACAAGTCTATCACCTCAAGTGACATAAAACTTTTCATTCCTACCTCTACAGGGTAATAGTCTGACAAAATCCTGGCACTATGTCTACTTTTTTTTAAACTAGAGTCATTGTATTCAAACATCAGACACCTTTGAAAGTTCAATGAAAAGATAAAAAATTATTGAGCTGGTTCTATCTGTCTTAAAGAAAAAAAAATAGAGTCCTTTTTATTTGAAACCTGTTTTCCTATGCATTTTCCCCATCTGTTTGTAAACCTCCCCCAGGACCTTCTCTGATTTTGCGAAGACAGAAGTTCTGCAAGGAATAATGCAATCTTATTGTCTGTTGGGTGGCTGATCTGCTTGTCCTAGCTTTGGTGTGTGTATAGCAGTCAGTACCAAAATGTTTTGGTTTGTTTTTCTTTTTTTAATGTTTGGTTATGTTTTATAGACCCAAAGAAATCCCTTCAGAAGTTAAACATCTGGACTAGTAGTGTGTAAAAAGCACAGAAATCATACAAACTGGTGCCTTTCATTAAAAAAGCAATAGCTCTGTATTTTTTGTGGAAAAAAAGATTTGCCTATGTCTGGTGTGGAACGAAGTTCTGCCAGGCTGATACGGTGTTAGTGAACTGTTTGGCAATAATATTTGGTTGACAGTATTTTCTCTAGGAGCAAATCATGTTTTCACACAATTGCTGCTGGAGGACCATGTCCTGATTCTCACAGAATAATTATTTTATTCTTAGAGAATATTTTTCAGTATTTTTGATGCTGTATCTGAAGCTGTAGTATCCATATTTGCTTTGAGCTTCTACTTATGACTTACAAACAAAATTCACCCCTATTACTTTCATGAACAAGCGACCTGAGTTGTAAGGACTGCGTGGCTGTAGGCCAAAGCAAATGTGAAAGGGACCTGCAAGGTTTTGATGAGTGTTTCAAATAATTGGATAAAGATTTCTGGTGGGCTGGCAACTGTAAGTCTGGTACAATTTGCCAGAGACAATAATGTGTCCTACTGATTGCAAACTAAGTTATACTTCCAGCAGCCTTCTATTAAGCTTCCACAGAGAATTATGCTCCATAACCAGCAGGCAGCTCTAGTTTTGAAATCATGATGAATGTAATGTTTTATTTTCCAGCAAAGATTGTTTGTACAATGGTCATCAGACTTGCTTCTCCTGACTGTCTTGTTCTATAAAGAAAAAGTACTTTTTGTCCATCCTGAAATAGAATTTTAAAAATTGTAGCTGCTAAGATTGTCATAAATGTTTCATTATTATTTTTGGGTCCTAACTGTCACTTGGGAAGAAAAGCTGAACAGTTTTAGAGTCTGTCTGCTTCTGTTCTAAGGATAATAAGAAATTAATTTTTTTCTGCAGAAGAGGAATAAATTTCAGGTAATCCGTGTCAGTGTCTTTCAGCTTTTCTAAGTTGATACAGATAAATGTTGAAGGATGTTACACATGCATTATCAATTCCAGCTCTTCATAAGAGCGTAGATGTCTCAGAAACTGCTATGCTGCTTTGTGGTCTTGCTGTCAGCCAACTTCTGTATTTCCAGTGGAAATCAAATTTTTATCTGGGATTTGACAAGGCAGAGGAGAGAGATGAGGTGGTCAGTGCTCAGTGATCTCTGTAGTGGCCCCTTGAACTATATAGCTGCAAAATGGGGACCAGAGTGTATGAAAACTCTTCATCTTTACTACTAGTTTTTATGTTTGCTCTATTGACATGTTTCCTAAACTCTAAACATTGGAGAGAATTTAATAAAATACCAATTCAAGGTGAGTACCTGAACTTTCCAAGCACCAACATGAACATATTCTATTCCTTTACCTTTCACGAGACAACATATCAGTTTTCTATTACTTTTTTTTTTATTTTTTTTTTTTTAACATATTTAAGAAGGTGTTTGGGAAAAGACTACTTTCAGGAACAAGACAAATTTGTTTTATAATGACCTGCTGGATACATCTGTTGAAAAACTCTTCTGTATGACAGAAAAGCATGATAGCTTAAAACCTGTAAAGCATTAGCCTGTGTTTTAAGTTTTTGGTAGTGTTAGCTATTTACACGGCTGCATTACCATATACAAGGCAGAAGCATTAATAGGATTGCAGTGTGACAAGACAGTTTGACTTATCTAACTCATAATGATTTTGTTTTATTAATGAAAATATATATATAAGAATATTTTTAAGCTAGCCATGCCATGGAAATTCAAATATTTACATTGTATAGGTGAAACAATTGTTACTGTTCTTAATCATTTTATGTATTGTATTGTTTCTTGTCCTTTGTTCTTAATTGATGGGAATTCTGTGCTCTGGGCAACGTTAGGAAAGTGTTTTCATTAAACGAACTGCACTGGGGGGTTATAATCTGATATACTGAAGTCAGTGGGGCAGGAATAGCTGTTAAATGCTTTATAACAGTAGAGTAACTTGAATGTGATTATTGAAATATGGCTGGCAATTTTTTTCTCCTTTTGGAGAGAAAACGAAATTATGAATATTATATTCATGTATATTAGCAAACGTGATATAGCTTTACGTTTAGAATCCCATATGATGTTGCATATTCCTTTGTTTTAATGGTCTGATAATATTAACTCTCTCTCATGCTTGATTTCACTTTTTGCCTAATTAGACATGCAGCTTTGACAAATGACATTCTGCTTCTCACCGGCCAGCTCTCCTGACCTTGTCATTATTACTGATGGGTACATGTAGCTGCTTCAGGCAAAATAAGCAGTTGGGCATTTTAGGGACTTTATGATTTTGCTATTTACTCTTTCCTTCTTCCCAGAGCAGTAAAAACTGGAGGGCAGCAGTTGACTTGTGTGGGCGGCTTCTAGGTGCACATGGTCAAGGCTATAAAAAAAGTGGACTGCCTACTAACCATACAACAGATTCTTTACAGGTATGTTTAAAGATACAACCTTGTCACTTTTTTCCAGCAATATTCACAGTGGCATGTTTTTTTAACATGATCTAACTTCTTTTCCTAACTGATACCTAGAAACTGAGCTTATTAAAGCATTGTAGCAAATTACTTTTTCTGTTTGCTTATGTAAAGTAGGTCTTCATTTAAAACAAAATATCTTTTTTAAAGTAAAATTCTATCTTGATTGTATGTTTTTAAAGGGAACCACACTAGTCAAAAGGAATGTTTTGCTAACTTTGAAGACTCACTGTGCTAAAGTTCATGGACACTATCTAGATTGTGAACTTTGTAGTAAGATTTCAAATGTTACAAGAATGTTTAGTGATTGTAAGAACCCAAATTAATAAAGGTTCGTGAAACGTTACAAGGGTTTTACTGACCAAAATGTGACCAGATGACAAGTTGTGGTTCTGGCCCTAGTAACTATTAAGCTAATGGAATTTCACCGAAATCATAACAGATTTTAAGAATTGCATAAAATGAGAAAAACAATTAAAAATAAGATTTATAATCCTTAACATTCTAACTCAATTCAGAGAGGTGTTCTAATTTTGAAGCAGGCTAGTTTCTAAACTTCATCTTCAAAATCTCAGTATCTTTACGAACAATTAAAACGTCGGTCCTCTGGGTTTTGTTTTAATGATCTTATGAAAAGTATTCTGTGAAAGAGCATGTAAATAGAAATCCCAGTTCTTATCAGTAAGTAACAGAAACTCTTTACTCAACTTTATCAGAAAAACTTAAAAAGTTGAAATTGTATTTGGATGTGGCTTGAGATTGAAGCTAATAACAGACCTTGTCTTTTCCTCTTTTTTTGTGTATATGAATTTTTAGCTGTGGTTTGTGAGGCTAGCATTGCTGGTAAAACTGAATCTATTCCAAAATGCAGAAATGGAATTTGAACCATTTGGAAATTTAGACCAACCTGATCTTTATTATGAATATTACCCTCATGTATACCCCGGACGAAAAGGTAAGATACTTGATTTATAAAATGCTTTTTATTTTTGCCATTTTTACTAGTCATTGTAAAACAATGGATTCAGCTTTTTTTTTTTTTTTAATTCTAAAGCATTGGTGAATTTTGGATTCTTTTTCTTTTTTTTTTTTCCCCAGAAGAACATGATTAACTATATTATTTTCTTACATTCATCCAGGTACTATCAATATGCTATTTTAACACTTGCATGTCCATGCACTTGTGCTGATACAGGTATTATTTTCTTAGGTTTCCTGGTTTCTACGATTACAAGTAAAAAATTAGAGCTAATTTTCCTTAATAAACAAATGCTGGTTAAATTTCCTATTATTTGCTTAGTAATTGAAACTAAATAAAAATCAGTAATATACTATGTATCCCATTGTTGAAGAGGAAAACAAACACCACAGGCCTCATTTCTTCATGAGCGGTTTCTCTCTAGTTATAAATGCACTACTTCCCACTGCTCCCAATAGCCAATAGG
Organism: Numenius arquata; assembly: GCF_964106895.1. Taxonomy (NCBI): domain Eukaryota; kingdom Metazoa; phylum Chordata; class Aves; order Charadriiformes; family Scolopacidae; genus Numenius; species Numenius arquata. Next base: position 42,905,013 of record NC_133584.1, read on the forward strand.
TTAACCAGATAGTTCCACTACCCAGGATATTTTAGTCCTTCAGGAGTCTGAATTTGAAAAATTACTATTTTTAAGAGCTATTTCACTCCTGTTCAGACTGGTTTGAAATCTTATTTTTCCTAAATCTGTTATTTAGAAATAAATAACTCTGATGCAAGTACATTATTGAGTGATCCTACAGTCCATTGGCTTTCATATTTGAACCACAATGTATAATAAAATGCTTGTAACAGTTGTAATAGGCAGTGTCACTCTGAAAAAAATATAGTCTATTTACACAGGTGCTTGTAGTCTCAATGAGGAAAGCTAGAAAGACACCGAGGTTTTGAGGTTGCTGAGGAAGGGGAGTTGGCGTCAAGAAAGTTAAGGATCTTTTGCAGAAGATTGTTTCATCTGTTCAGTGATGCAAGAATCAATTGTAGCCCAGCAAGGCCAGCGTGGACTGCCTAGAACAAGTCCGTCTGACCTTACTCAGCATCTTTCAGTCAATCACAGGCAAAGATTCCATGTTTTGCTTTGAATGTATTCAGTGCACTGAGAAGGAACTGTTATTTTTGAGAGAGAGGTTTTGATCATCAGGTGGACAGCTCTATGGATCTGGTTATATTTTGGCAGCTTTGCATATGACGAAGTGCTGCACAGAAGTAGTTGTCCCCCAGCTATATGTATGTTTCCACATCTTTTTTCACTATTAAAGTTAAGTTATTTTGCCTAAGAAAAGAATCCTTGCAGGTCATGTCAGTATTTGAGGCATTTCAGTCCTCTTGCCACGGAGCATAAAGGTAACAACAGTTCTGGACAGTTTGGCCAGCTGTTGCAGCCACCCATTGTGCGACTGAACTTTGGATCCAAACTGTCTTTGCACCACAGTGTCTTAACCACCACAGTTATTTTATACAAATGAAGGTGTCTATGGTAAAAAGGTGAGCATAAAGAAAATATTCTATTTCATGATTATATGCCTCAGTTCATTTTTTTACGGTTGAACATACCAACCGGGAGCATAATCTGATCCTCTGTAAGGAAAATAAGATCAAGGTTGGATGTAACTGAGCTACTGGTTGTAGATACCTCATATAAATATAATGTGATTAAGATGTAGGAAGATCTATCAAACCTTCCTTATGTAGTTTTGAGGAGACGGAGAGATGCCATTTGCAGGGATGTAGAAGAAAGCAAGCAGTTCTCATCTGGCCAGCATTCAAATATGCGGTGCTGGATTATGGATAAAGAAATTTTGTATACATGCATCATTAACCAGCTAATTTGAATAATAAAATGGATATAAATCATTCACATATTTTGGTTGATATAGACTAGTATGGATCCACAATCCACTGGTGTTTGGTAATTTTGCATATCATTTTGTGGTGTAACAAGCATAAAAGGAAGAGTTTTGTTTCAACATTTTAATTTTGATTCATGGTATATAAACGGAGTAAGCACTTTAAAATCAATTTAAGAAATGAGAGTATAGATATAAATGATATACACATTAATTGTAATACATACAATATTTTGCATCATTTCTTTGTATTCAAATTATTCATAATAAGAAATTAACAAATTAGAAAGTTTTATGTGTTTTCTCTGCTTGAGGTAAGGAAAGTTTATATACCTGAGCTTCTTACAGCAGTGAGAATAGTCCCTCATCCATTAATCTCTGAGAAATATACCTCCAAGAATTTAAATTCCAAGTAAATGTATGAGGAGTGGAAGATGTTTTTTCCATTAATTTAACTTGCTGTGCCCAGTACATCCTCTTAATTTTCCTCTGAAGCTCTCCCAAGGTTCTTACCCTTTCGGCAACGCTACTAATATCTGTTTTGTCTTGAGACTTTTTGTGGCATTTGCAGCCGTGCTGTGTGTTGATCCCATTACTGTTGTCTTCATCATGGCTGTAAGATTTAATCTTTCTGAAGTCTTCCTTTCCTCGTTTCTACCAGCCAAGTCTCTTTGTTCAGTCGTCTCCGATCCTGTAGGTGTGCGCCATCATGGGGAGTAGGATCTGGTGGGATCCTTGTATCAGTCAGTGAAATTAGTTAAGTCACTCTTTGATCATTCCTGTTTGATACGGGGCAGAGAGCACACCACTCTCATTTTCTAGTAATATCTCTTATAGATTTATTTCTTCTAAATTCATCTGTGGAGAGAAGCCAAAAAGTCCGATTACATATAAAATGTTTTTGTTTTGCAATAGGTAGGTACTTAGTTTAGGAACTCTGTTCCAAATTGCTTCCTGTACTCTGTGCGGTATATAAGGCTGAATTTTTGTCATCACTCTTGTGAGTAATGGATTTCAGGATTTATTTTTTTTTAGGGTTTTGTCTTTATATTTACGCAGTCTGACCCACTTCTTATTCGTATCGTTTGTTCCTGTGTTCCTCGTGATACTTCATAAAGTCTCTCGTATGATGGATGGGCTAACCTGAGCTATCCTTTCCATTAGTAATGCCTGTGTGTTTCTAAAGAGCGAGAGCCAACAATTAAAACGGAACATTAAAATGCTGTCTCATTCTTTTATGAGATAATTTGGTCTTGTTTCTGCTAAATAGACCAGTAAGTTACAGAAAAGTTAATGCTACCAAAATCAGTGTTCTAAAGCTACAATAATTGAGAATAATTTATTTTGAATTGCAAAGGAAAAAAATAACCCCAGTGCACAAGTGAAAAAAGGACTTTTATTCCCCTGACCAGAGGTTTTTATGTGTAGGGGTGGGTTTTTCCCTTTCCCCTTTTCGTTCTCCTTGTGATGGTACGGCATCATCTGTATTCCTCTAACATGAAATCATTCTTCCGTTGTCTGGTGGAAAGTGCCTAAATAAGGAGCATATTCTTAAAAATTTAGTTGTATGTGCTCTAGAAACTTACTTCATATTGTACACCTTCCCATCAACTCTCTTACTAATTCTAACACAAGGGTCTTTTAAGGTGTGGTTGTGTTCTGACTAGTGTGTGCTGCAGTAGTTTGATACTTTCAGATAGATAGCGACAGTTAAAAAAAATAATATTTATGTTTTGTATTTATAAAATATATATATTTCTCTCAAAGTAGTGGGAGTCTAGACATCACTGCTATTTTTTTAGCATATTTCACTAGGTCTATATTACTTTTCTGACTTTACTAATATCCACTGAGTTAGAAGTTTTAGCAGAAATACATCAAAAAGTTGATAGAAAAAATAGTTGGCTGTATGAGATTTTGTTTTTTATATGTCCTTATTTGCTCAGGCAGGGCTCTTAATTTGTTTCTTTTATTCAGTTTTGAAATTCAGATCTCCCGAAAGGAATCCTATTGCATGTGGTCTAGAACTGTCATTCAAGCCGATGTTGTAAACAAGGTTTCAGTGCTGATGTCTAAAGTGAAATGTAATAAATTATTATCATTACATTTAATAAGCTTATAAAATAGCAAAAGATGTAATATGAAACTTGTCATATGTCTGTTGACTCAGAGACATTGCACTTACTATGAAAACACTCACTCAGAATTTTTCTCTAATACCCACAGAAGGCATTTGAGGCTGTAAAATGGCCTCTGTGTAGGGCAGAGGACTCAAGGTGAAAACAGGGAAGAGAAAAAATGCACAGACTAAAGAAACTGCAGCATATAAAGCACTCCTATTTGTTAATAAATTTGTCAGGAAAACGGAAGGAAAAAAAAAAAAGACTCCAGTCATTGTTATATGCAGTGTTTGTTTTCTCATGTTACCACAAATACTGCTATGCCTGAACTTGCAGTTGCTTCAGTCTTGGCAGTTGCTTGGAAGAGTTCTTCATTCAAGCTCATGTTGACAGTAAAAAAAATATTAAAACCTCTAAATTGGTTTGCCAATTACTTTATTTACAGTACTGTGTACATCTCTCTATTGTTTCTTTAAATTTGCTATCTGTTCTGTTGCTTCAGAGCTACCTTCTACCTATGAGATCAGCTATATGATTTGAATAAATACCACTCAAGTGTTGTGGTTCCAGTTGGCTTTTCAGAGTAGACAGACTTGCAAATAGAAATTATTCTGCAATAATATAGATATTTTAGTTAAGAAATGTATACATAATTTTAAGGGGGTAGAGTGCTGCACTTAATTGTGCTTTCTTTCCCAAAGCTATGTAGTCTCATTGTAGACAGTACAAACTTTTAATAGTATTTTTTAAGTGAGCGAGTAACTCTAAATTCTGCCTCACTACAGTTATCAGTAGGTAAGATTTATGGTGATCCCTTTGGGGTAGCGCAATTGTTGCAGGGGTTTTCTGCATTCTTTCTATTGTGTTTTTCTTGCTTCAGTGCAAATAACTCTACATTACTGACAAAGTATTTTTGAAACCTTTCAAAACCAGATCTTAATTCAGAATATCTGTGTTCTTAGGTCATGTGCACTTAAATTGTGACATATATGAAAACATGCGATTTCAGATAAAATTTTCAAAACATTTTCTTTCCATGGTTGCAAACATCTAGGCTCCTATTTCTTCTTCAGTCTGGAATGAAAGTAATAAACAAAACCTTGGTAACTAGTCTGTTGAATCTGGATTTCTAAGTGTGGTTTTAATTGACAGCCAGTGAGACTAGGGTTCAAAGTTACTACATCATCATTCTTGAAAATCCCCTTATAAATTATGCTGTTGTAGAATTACATAAAAGTGTTTGTGTGCATATAAATGCAAGGATATACATCTTTGTGTGTATACGTATGTATGAAGCAGAATGTCTTTCTGAAACTGGATTTTCTGTATTTCTCTTTTACCCAATGAAGGAAGGGTTTGTTTTGTTGGCTTTTTACTATCATAAGATTCCGCTTTATCCTTTCAGTAAATGATAATTTGCCCTACTGCTGCTTTTTGGTATTTAAGATTTGTTGAATAAGCTGTAGAAGGCAGATCAGAAAGCATTTCTGGTTACTGATTCTGCAGAAGGAATACACGAAGATAAAACGAGTAGCCATTGGAATCCTCGATTTTCTACTCTAAAGGGGCTGCAGATGAGGGCTGCAGTTTAAATTTGATTGGCATGAGGTGATGTTTATGTTATGACAGTTATGAAAATGTGCAGCTGTTCCTAAAGAAATAGAAATTGAAATCTGCGGTCGTAGAAAATTCTACCTGATCTTACTATTTATTCCATCTGTTCCCATGCTTTTGGTATATCCGTTTTCCTTTCAGCTGACCTTTTTTCACTTTTTAGCTTTGTTCTTTTATATGCTGATAATGTATATATGAATTAAATTAATTCATGCCAATGTGACAATCAAAAATAATATTCTTTGAAAAAAAATCTCTATTTAAAAGCAATAGCTAAGAAAAGAATTGTCTTAAAATTAAACCATTTTTCCATTATGAATTTTTTATAGATAAAATTATTATGAAACCCCTAAAGGGGAGCAACAGAGGTCAACTGTAAAACATCAAGCTAGAAGAAGACTTAGTTAAAATAAAATCTCAATACAGTAACTGTAGGGTATTGCCTTTTGTTGAAATCATCTAGGCTTAGTTGACGTGGTTGTGCTGTATAAGGTGGCATTACTTCTTTAGAAATCCAAAGCATGAAGTAGAGAGCAAAATCCATTCTCCTGTGCTCTTAAGTAAACATTTTAATTACAAGATATGCTGCTTATTTTAAATATTTCCTTGACATGTTGCCTTCTTAAATTCAGTGCTGAGTGAAATATAATGGAGGACATGGGTTTCGTTCCAAGTAGTTTTGCAAAAGGCAGCACGTGCCAAAATCCATTTTATTTTATATAAAATTCTCTTATCCCTAGTGAGATAACACAGGAATATATATATGCCCACTTGTAGAGGAACCTATTACAAAGAAATGTGTTACACTGTGTGCCTTAAATATGTGGCCTCACAGTAAGCAAGTAGGTGAAACCTTTCAGAAAATATAATGTCATTCTTAATCTAACAAGTACATGTATTTCTGTTACAGCTTAGTGTTAATATAGTCAATCTTTCTTGTTTTGTTTTTCCCCCAATGTAACTATGTTTATCCAGGCAAGTGTAGGGTTTTTTCCCCTAATGTTGATCTGCTTTTTAATTAAATTTTGTACACTGAATTCTACAACTTGCCTTTCAGACCATCCTAACACTATTATTACTGATCTATTAGAGTCATCAACAAATCATCACTTACCTCTTCCCAACTGTTTTCTTATTAACCTAGACAATGTGAAATGAAAATTACGATGTTTTCTAAAGTCGCAGACACACCTTTTTTAGATCTCATTTCTTTTTCATTTGTCACCATCTTCACCTTAAAATATTAGGGAATACTTTTTTGATCAGGAGGCTCAATTTCTGCATCTTGCAAAAAAGAATGAAAGTTGTGGTTTTGTAGATTTGTGTGCATTTTCTTTTTCTCTCATATTTTTTTATCAACAGGAATGAGCTCTTCCACGCTGTTGTTCTTGCAGCAGGAAACAGCCGAATGATGAGCCTTTGATGCAACATGATATGGTGATGTCATAGGAGAACAGAGCCGTGTCCTGTTGTTTAGACCAAAATTCTTCATGAGCTCAGAGTTAACTCATTTAAATGTTCAAAGTCAGCACTTTCTGTGATTCTCTTATTTTTTGCTTTTTCACCTTTTTATCAGTGAACTGATGTGGCTTTGATGAAGATTCACAGAAGTCATATTATGGTTTGCCTTTGCCTTTTTCATCTCCTGTTCACCCCATGAAGCTGTGCTGGGCTGCATTTCAAGCCCATTATGCTCACAAAGTTCTCATCACCGTGGTGCGCACACAGCTCCTTTGGTAACAACGGTTCATAACCATCCACCCTCTGAAAAGATTTTTAGTAACTTCCTGTTGCTTCTCTCAGGCTCTTTCTTGACATCTTTGTTTCAGACAAATTCAAAGATGTTTGTTCCATTTTCTTAGATAGATTCAGATTTTGGATGCTGGAGACAATGCAGAAATAGGGTACTCTGGGGTGGAGGGGTGTTGTCAGTTTTTACACACCTGTTAACGAGGAATTACAGGATTATTTTGGTGAAGGGTTCTTTTCACATGCATTTTTTTTTTTATTACTGCCACGTATTCCTTCCTGAGACGTGTATGTAAATCGTATGGGCGCTTACTATATAAGTAGCACTCATTGAAAGTTTTATCAAATCTAAAGTAAATTTATGGTCGTTCCTTTTAACCAGAAAATCAGTTTATTAATGTGGGAACTGATTTAGATATTTTATCCATACCTCATATCATCTAACTAAAAAGAAGCGTACTTGGAGACAGGAACATATCTGGGAAAATACACTTAACCAAAAATCTCAGAGTTTCTCTTTTTTAAACAGAGTATTTAAGGAGTGTGTCTGGATGAGTGGCTTGGATAAGTGCTGCAGATTTTTTATGAACAATTTGCTCATCTGATTTGACTTGAAGTTACAAAACACTGTTTACATGGAGTGGTAAGACAGGCTTACCAATGGTAGAAGCTTGTTTCTTTTCTCTTTTGTTTTCCCCAGTTCCCACACCTGTGTGAGAGCGCACATAGTTTTGTGCTTTCTTCCAAAAAAAAAAAAAATCATCTGCTATTCAGAAGGATTACAGGGTAACTGAGGAAGAGGACAGAAACAGTTGGTGTTGCTGACATTTTAAATAAAGTTAGCAGCCTGTTTAATAGCAGTAAGTAACAGAGGTTCACTGGATGGATTTGCTGGATACTTGCAGTTAAGTTTCTTGCAGGACACGAGTTATGCCATGAGTTTCACAAAGAAACAGATGCTAGAGTTTTAGATCTTCCTGCATGAAATACTAATATAAACTAAGGTTCGAAAAGTCATTACACTGACTACCCCTACACCATGGGCCAGCTTCCTCCTGCTTATGTTTGAGACACCCGTCATCACACTTGACGTTTGCTAAGGATCACAGTGGAATGCCTTTTGGTCACATGCTCTGAAGGAAATACGAAGTGGTTGAGAAATAAAACATTAATAAAGTACATTTTGAAGTAATATAGTTCTGAATGCCTATTACAACTGAGGTCTTAGTTGGGATAGGAAATAAATCAGATTCTTATGGAATCTAAGTTGGCCTGGAGTAGCATTCGTCACTCTGACATCCTCTGACACCACTTCTGATGATGAAGATTGGTAATGGGTTTCTCCTTCCCCTTTCATGGATCATAATAGTGTGGCTTCATTCAGCAATATGTAAGATCAATCCTTTACAAAATATGCAATCCCAAGAAATGTTTTACAAAACATTATAAAAATTTTATAAAAATAGATAACGTGAGACATTTCATCTGTGCTCCGTTAAATACTCGTCTATCTGTACGTTAAGCTGTTCTGTTACCAATTCAGATTTTCAGTAAGAGTATTTATTGAGTTGACCTTTTGCTGCATTTTACAAGAGAATGTAATGATACAAACTCTTCAGAGTTGAAAATGCTAGAACACAGTCATTAACCAAAAATGTTGCTAAAACTTTAGATTCCTTTTGTTTTATATCTGAGATTTTCCAAAGCTTTGCTGATGAACAAAAGTTTTCCTCTTTTTACCTTTGCCTCAGAAATCCTGTTGAGCGCAGCGGCAGGTGCATGGTTCATGTATTTACAGTAAATTAAGACTATTCTTAATTCTTTCTCTTCTTTCTCTTTGGAGAAAAGTCTTTTTATCCAAAAGAGCAGTACCAAACTAACTGGTTTTAGGCACTGCTGCTTTTGGCAGGATTGCCGTTGGATGATGGAGTTATAACTTGGCCAGCAGAGGGGTTGTAGAGATGGAACCAGCCACAGGTGACGTTTGCTTCCATAGCTTTGCAGTGCAGGTTCTTAAGTTCATGGTGTGTTTACAAAGGATTTTTTTCTGTGGTGTTCTGGCGCGGAATTTACTCTTAAATTATTTTCGCCTTCTTTTTCATTGTAGTTCACCCCACACACTCTGACTGTGTCTTTACTTGTGTCATGCTAGGTACTAGTCAGGATACAGACATGAAATATTTCCTATCTTTTGTTAGTGATTGAATAACTTTTCACTCTTCTCTTAAGACTTTCAAAGGCAGTTTTGTTTTCTTAGTCTCTATTCCATGTATGATGATGCATGAAACTTGTGTGTACATCTGTTACAGTTAGCATTGGCAAAAGAGTGTTTATGTAGATGTAAGTGGCTTACTCTGAGGCTCATAATTAGTGAGTTTTGTGATTAAAATTTTGTCAACTTTTAAAAAAATGTCTAGAGGCAGTGACTCATTGTATATAGCATTTACCTCTTTGAAATACAGGCCTGTTAAGAACAGTTGCAAAAATCTTTATGAAGAAGCTCTTGAGTCCTGTTTTGGAGAAAAGATGAGGCAAGAGGTGACTTGAGAGGAAAATCCCCTTAGAATATGTCTGAAGTAAGCAAATAAGTTATGTTAAAATATTAGAACTGTGGCACAGTATTTTGCAAGGCCTGTTTCCCTGTTACGTTAGTTCTGATTTGTTTTTAATAGTAGCATTTAGCTTGTGTTCAGAATTATTGTCTGTGTAACAGGGTAGGCAGTTACTTTTTCAGGTAATTTTTCAAGATGTTCAGGTAACCTTTTCAATATGTTGCACACATTACGAGTCCCTACAGCTCCTGAAACTGCCCTTGAAGTCATCCAGGATGCTCATAAACTTAGAGGATTGGGTCATTGGTAAATGTGTGTTTATCTATTTAAAAAATTTTACAATATTACGTGTTATAGCTGAGAAAATGTTTGCTTTTTTCTCATCTTTCACATCGAAGAAAAAGATACGAAGGTAAAATGGACTTTGTGTCATATACACTAGTGAGAAATAGTTTGTCTAATGTAGGCAAATCACAAACTGATCATTATACCGAATACATTTAATAAAATTAATTCTCTTTCTAGGTTCCATGGTTCCTTTCTCTATGCGGATTTTACATGCTGAACTTCCTCAGTACCTAGGTAATCCTCAGGAATCACTTGACAGACTGCATAGTATGAAGATAATCTGCGCCAAGGTAACAGCTTCTCTATGCACTAACATTTCTTAATGTTTAAGAAATACATTTTATTGTACTTAGACCATTGAGTTTCAATGATGATATTTTTTTACTCCATCTTGATACAAGTAAGGAACTCAATAACAGAAGAAATTAAGTGCTTCCATTTTAGGATACATCCTTCTCTCCTCTGTTGTAGCTCTGACCAAAATGAGTAGAACAGAGGGCACCGTGGTTCTGCATAGTTCTTGCTTTTGTACTTTTACCAGACAAGACTCGGAGAACAGTGAGCAGATGTGTTTAAGGGCAAGTAGGAGAGCTTTCTTCCCTCACTCAGCTGTGTCCAGCTATCTCAAAACGCAGTTGTTAGTGATCTTGATCCTTCAAAAATAGTCTTGATCCTTCAGAAATAGTCTGAGTAGCTGCTTTTGGAAACAACAGTCATTTGGGAATATAAATACAACCTGCTGAGTTTGGGTGGTTTTGTTTTGTTCTGTCAAGTGCTATAATACAAAATTATGGCCTAAATTGTAACATGAGATTTGTGGGTGCTGAAATTGGAGTGATGGTGTTGTGACCACTAACCTTATTCACTAAACCCAATAATCATTCATCCTTAAAGGTTTTTACAGAAATCTTTCCTGGGTAGTCTAATGCAACAGTGCCTATGAATGTTACAGTGTGGTAAATTCTAGAAGAAATGCAGCATTATTGTTTTATCTGCGACACTTGAAATTTCAAAACTGTATGTAAGATAAATACATGTGATTAACTTTTATTTTCAGTATTACATGGAAGGTTCCTGTATTTACTCCTAAAAATAATGTGGATAACAGAAGTGAAGGCATTTGATAATTGCCAGTTGTGTACTATAATGGCCTTATGTATATAAAATCAGCTTGCTTCTAGCACAGTACTGACTAGGATGACCAAATCTTTACAGTAAAAAAACCCTAGGTTTTGTATTATGAGGGAAACAGGTGAAAGGTTTAGGTAATAAAAGATGAATGTGGCATTTCTTACAGAGTTGGAAAGAATTGATTTGGAAGCAGTTGAGAGATCTATCCAATTTGGCCAAGAAGTGCTACTTTTTAGCACTTCATGAATGCTGTTACCTGTTCATGACCATCTCATCTAATAGTATTGCTGGCAGGCTGTTCTCTCCAGCCTTTTCCTTCATAAACAGTCATCTTCAATTTGAAGTAATTTTTTTCTTCTTGGAAATGTCATACCCCTCTGTTGCAGGATTTCACAGTGCTTCTACTGATATTTGCCTACCCCAGTCTACAGCAGAACAGCTGTTTCACATCTTGTTTTTATGCGATCTGATATTAAGTGCTGCGTTGTCTCCACTCAGTCATGAAGGTGTCACTAGATTCCAAAAACTTAACTGGCTTCTAAGTTCCTTTATCTTGTAACAGAGGGAGAAAATGGTATGAATGTGAGCAAGGAAGTGACTGCTGAGCGGGCTGTTCATCAGTCATCTGGCTTGATTTTTGAAAAGACCGTATCTCAGTTACAGTGTGACCAGCCATGATTCTCCACAAGATTATCAGTCAATAGAGGAATGAAAGAAAAGGAAGTTTACTCCCCTCCTCTTTCTTTACAAGACCTTAAAGTCTTCTGCAACCTTGAGGTGGCTCTGCCGGTGCTCTTTTCCTTGAAGTGCATATCCTTAGAGCATACCCCAGTGTACCAAGGAAGCTTTCAAACTATAATACAAGATTTTGTTTGAACATGAACTAGGCTGATTATTTGTTTAAATAAGGGAAACTCGATATGCTGGAGAAGCTGAAGTAGAAATAAAGGAGATTTACAAATTAATATATACATATTTCCCTGCCTGTTAAGTTCTTCAAGAACAGATCTGCTTACTCATGTTTTCATTCATCAACTTATGGTGGCCTAGGTCACTATGAATTCTGTGTGATCCCTCGTGCCCTTGGGGAAAGCTTCTTTGAGGCTGGCTCTACAGCTTCCACATGCTCTTTTGAGGAGTCCCCTGTTCTCCGCACTTGCTGTTGGTTGCAGATTGCCTCTCTTTCTCTCTGCCTTCCTGTGTCTGAGCTTGCAAAGTTTCTCCTGGGTTGGCGTGTTCAGTTGTGGGCAGAAAGAGAACGATCTCCCTTTGCCTCTGACAGCTTCCACTAGAGCCAGGATACAGTAGCCAGGACAAGCCATTGTCTGTGCTGCTGGATGCTCCTTTTAAAATACAGTACACAGAAAACTACAAACGAGAAAATAAAACATTCCATCCTTCACAAGGGACTATTTCTGATTAGTTATTCCAGACACCTCATTGCAGATTACTTCATTTGTTTGCATTCAATGAAGTACCTTGTCTTTTGGAGCAATTCAAAGACAACTGTAGAAACAAGATTGTGTGGAAAAGGACAGCTTGTAAAGATAAATATGTTTTTAAAAGACAGTTGTAAATTGGTGATAATTTAACTATTTGAAGTCAGGGTTGGCTGACAATTGTTTATATATGTGTTTTGATTTCTGTATAGAATGCTGTTAGTTGAATAATCTCGATCTCACCTGGAATGTTCAAGAATAAAGTGCATAATACTTATGAAAACCCATGGCATAACCAAGAAAATAACATAAAGGATGTATGCTCATTAGTCTTAATAGTTGTATATGACACTTGGGAACCATTTGGGTTATAACAGAATTAATTGGGGAGCTTTCAACGAAAAGCCTCTAGTGTTTTATTTCCCTGTTTTAAAAAGTGGAAAAATAATCTTTGGTCATCCGTATTTACAGAAGGGCGTACGAATAGTCATTATGTAAATGAGATGATCTTGGAGTCATAAAAGCTAGAAGAGAGAAAAGACCTATTAGCTCACCTAGTCTGTCTCTGCAATGCAAGGTTGTTTTCTAGTTTTTAATGAGGCAGCCTATGGAGCTGAGGCCACATCCCCTGGGAGGCTATTCCAGGCTAATGCTAATGCATTCTTACCATAAGAAAATTTGTCTTCCTATTTTGTTTCTCTTCCTTAATGTAATTGTGTTATTTCTATCTGATACCTCTTTTTAACCTGCTAAATTCCCTCTTGCTTTTTGTTGTACACGTTCTACAGGCACTTGTCAACTGTGGATTAGCCATTCGGCTTCAAGATCTAACCATATTTACTTTGTCACTGTTTTGGTAACTTGGTCTCTTCAGTCCCCATCTGCTTCCATATTTCTGGTACCTGAAGCAGGATTGGAGGTTGAGTGCAAAAGCATAGTTTTTATTTTCCTTGTATTGACAGTAAAGTTTTTACGTTTTCCAGTATTCCTGCAAATTTGTCCTGAAGATTTGGTCGGATGTTTTACATCTCTGCCTATAGGTGCAACATTGGGGAAAGAAATAATCTGTAATGCCAAATGCCTATTACAGCTTGGGGGAGGAATCCAGTGAAATTATTACTGTTTCTGTGTTACTGGTCTTCCCAGCCAGCCTCAATGACTTCCCATTAATTACTTCAAGAAGTTGTTGCCTTTATAGGTCTGCCTTAAAATAAATGCTCACCAAACAGCCAAGCAGTAAGAATAACAATAGGAATTTAAATCACAAAAGAGTTTGTTCTTTTCAAGTATTCCTTTAAAAATATAGGTGTGATCACTTTAGTGCTAATGCCACTGAGAACAAGCTGATTAAACTCCTCCCTTGTTTGTACCCAAGCTTCTGGGAGAGCTCCTGGAAATACACACATCTCAGAGCGTAGCCTATTTTACGTTTTAACCCTAATCTTCCAAGTGGCAGAGCTGCACTGGGCTCTTCTACCAGGTGGATGAAGCAGTGGCAAGTGGGTTAACAGTCTCGCTTCCTAAACTAGCCTCTGCGAAACTTTTCAAAAATACTTTGTGCTGTTTGTCCATCAGCTTCTCCCTCTGTAGTTCCACCGCTCTCCTTCATGAGTAGTTCTGCTCCTCCTTGGCCCTTCCAAACACACTTTTCATATCTCCTGGTCTTCTGTTTTCCTTCCAAATTGATGACCTTTTCAGTTTCTTTGCTACTGATTGTTTTTGCTTTGGTGATGCACATAGGTTAGTAGTTAACAGTATACAAGCAATTGATAGGGAATGAAATGGAAGAATCAGTGAAATAATACTAGCCAGTAAAACTAATGAGTGTGTATTTATCATTACTCAAAACAAGAAAAAGCATAGGTAATACATAAAACTGATGTTCATTGTAGATGGTAGAAGTGTTCAATCATATTTCTCTTTGTATTGCAAACCAGAATGTTTAGAGCTATCCCACGTGATAGTGCTAGAATAAGCTTTTTACCATCTGTTGAAAAGTGGGATGAAGGGATTTCCTAAAATTAAGTATTTCATGTCAGCTAACCCAGATGGCTTACACTGAAGAACTACCTGAATCATTATTAAATTATTAATTATTATTAAACAAGTCTCGGAAAACTGAGGAAATACCCAAATATTGAAGGATGCGGATGATTTTCCTACACTTAAGAAGGGCAAAAGGAGATAGACCTAGGGAATAAACCAATTAGCCTCAAATCAGCACTAAGTTTGTTTTAGTTACGTTGAGCTTGAGGTGGTGGCTAGGTATCTCCAAGTAATGTCACAGAACAGTTAATATAGTACTCTAATATCTATTTTTTTTCCTTTTTGATAATGTTAGTGGGCACGTTTTCAGAGAAGGGCCATTGTCTTTTTGAAAAAGACAGCATGTCTCGTTGATGAAGGCACCTTGTTACGTTTAGACCATTTCAAGAGTAAGACCTTGGAGCCTTATTGAGGATGAGAAGTGGTCACTAGATGTTTTTCAGGAGAAGAGGAAGATTGTGGGTTTTAGACTGGACAGAAAATAGACCATAAAGTGGATTGTGGGAGATGAGTGGAATCTTTTTTTCTCTGACGGGGTGCCTCGTTATACACTAGGCATTTAACGCTTAAATGTGGTGCTTTGATTTCTAAGTGATTTCTAAGTGGCTACACTGCTTTTGACAGTGGGACTGAGATTCAGTCTCACAGACGTGCCACTGCGACCTCATAAACTGCTGCCTATCAGCTAAGCTGCAGCATCTACTGACGTATGCTCCTAGACTCTCAGAATTTGAGGTAAGGCAACTTAGCCTAGTCCTCTGTGAACAAGGTTTACTCTAAATCATATTACCTTGTATTTGTCACAGGCTAACACTTCGTATCGGGAAAACTACTCTGGCTCAGCTGGCATGCAGTAACTGCTGTCGTTTCATCATATGTCTCTCCTTGCTCTGAAGTTCCTTGCAGCAAAATTTATGGCACCTAACTTCAAGCTTTCACTCTAGTCTGTGAAAAGAGCTTGGCATCTCTTAAGACAATTCCTTCCACCTTATGATGTCTAAAATAGGTGGCATGAACTTGCTCCCTGGAGGTACTGATTGGCTGTAGGAGGCACCAACACGCTGCCTGAGGCCACATTAATTCTACCTGTCTTTGCTTTGGAGGTTTTCCTGTGTTGTTTTTAAGGGTTTTCTTACAAAGCACTGAGCACAACTGGAACACTTTGCTGGTGTAGGAAAAAAGAAACCTACTACTTAACAGTGAGAGAAGCTGAGAGCTCTGTGTTCGGAAGTGCACTTGGTCCTCGGAAGAGGAAGCACCTTGTGTTTCCCTAATTGGCTAACCACAGAGGCTGATTAAAGAGCAAGTGGCCTTAATGGTTTTTTGAAGGAAATCTCAAGCTTTGTTCTACAACCAAAGTTATAAATCTCTAATGGCAAAAATGGGGTGATCTGTGGGATGGGAATCGGAAAACAAGTTCAGAGAAACTGTAATGGGATCAGAAAAAGGAAAGTTGACTTGCATTTCAAATGGGATCCTGCATATATATTGTAAAAGTGCTTAAGATACAAGCTTCATTAAGTATACATTTTCATTCTTCTAATAATACAACGTTTCATTCACATAACAGTTAACATGATTTGAAAATCTATAATAAATAGAAGGAAGCAATAAAACCCAAACTTTGACAAGGAAATTGCAGGAACAACTAAGAGGAATATTTCATTAAGGACAAAAGGCTGAAACCAGAGCCCATGCTTGGGGAGGAGGAGGGAGTTAGGAGGCAGTGGCTTTTTATGAAAAATCAGTTTGACTTTCTTCATGATCATCAACATTCATTCTCTGGTGAAACATATTTCATGTTTTGCTTAACAAAATGTGCATGTCCCTAGAGTGTGCTGACATTTAATGTTCTGTAAGTATCATAAACCTGAACTCTAACATCCTTCTACCATACAATGGCTTTATTCCTTTGTGCAATTGATCTAGCTATAGTAATAATCAGTAATTTTGAACTGTACCTCGGTGAAACATTCCTGCCTGAATTGGTTTACGTGTAGACTGTCAATTGTAGATAACTTGCATTTATTATACAGCGCTGTTTAAACTCATGTTGGTTACTTTAAAAAATTTACTACAGATATTAGAAAATTTGGAGCAAGGCTTAGCTGAAGATGGAAGTATGACTAACATTACACAGGAGAACAGACAAGGTAGGTATTCTTTAAACATTTTTTTCACAGGCAGTGTGTTTTTATCGCTTGCCTAAGTATGCCAGAAGTTTTCACAAGAGTGCCCCTGAGTTGTTAAAACAGTATTTTTGTAATCTCATAGCCTGCTCAGCCTCCAAAATGATACACCTTGTACTTCTATTTGCTGGAATTAATTTCACAGTTTTGCCCTTGATCAAACTGATGTACTAAATCAATTTTTTTTCCTGCTTAGAAGAAACAAAGAACATGGCTGCTGTCCTTCAGTGATGAATATATGTGTGTCATGGCTAGATGGATGTTTCATCTTAAGCCTTGGGTGACTTGCTCCTCTCTGTCCTCGTGTCTGAAATCCACTGAAATTCTTTAGATTGAACTGCCATCATACAAGGGCTACACTGGCCTAGGATGTGGCTACACAGATGGCTGATTCTCACTGTAGCTGCGTGGTACTTAGACTCCTGAAATACCTAAGTCACTTTGTAGAATAAGATTTAGATTATATTAATCTACATCGTCATTTTCACGATTTTATATGCAGTTATGTTTTTTCCTGTTGCTTCCCTCTTAGTTGTTTAACTTCAATAGTATAAGATAGATTACTGCATAAAGAAGGGTCATCAGGACAAGTCAGTTGTCCAAGCATTTTTTTGGGTGTTTTTTTTGACAGAATTTATACTAATGAGGTCATTTGAGTGCACTTAAGAGTTGGACAAGAGGTGGCATTTGGGGCATTGTTATGGATTATATGAACCACTCGTGGTGCCAAGCAAGTTAAAAACATCATACTGAGAAAACAAAAACCTTTCAGATTCAGCTAATAGTTTAAGGAAATCTTAGCAGCTTCCTTCTAGGATGGTAACATTCACCTAGAGCCTGTGGGAAGTAAAAGTCTGCCTCTGAGACAGGAAGAGGCCGAGTAGAGTTAAAACATTATTATAAACAATTCCCTAAAACAATGTCTGCATGGAAAGATGAAGATCTGTCTGAATTCTTCTGCCTGATATTCAAATTGAGTGGAGGTAAAGCAATGTGTTACTGTACTGTACCATCTAGATACGTCCTGAAACAGTGAACGCACATGTAAGTGGCGTATATCATAGAGGCATTTGCAAATATAGTGGAATACATTTACTCCTCTTCTCAAAAGGGTTAAGAAAAAGAGAAATCATCTGATACTGATGATTTGTCCACAGCGCTCCAGGAGTTTCTGTTCTTCTCTCCTTGTAACTACTGTTCTTCTTGCCTCTGTTCTCCTACCTACTTTTCCCTGTTAGCCCCTTTCTACCTTCATTTTTGTCCTTATTATCCTCACATTCTTTTCCTTTTTACCCCTTTAAAACCAAGGCACTGATCCTCCTTTAAGGTACAAGGACTTGTTCCTAGCTGTGTCATAATCCTGCGTCCTGCAGTCTGTTTCACTCCTGAGTTTCTGGCTTCTTGCTTTTCCTCTCTGCTGCTGCTGCTTTAGAGCTGAGATGAGCTCAGGAGGAGGCGTAGTTAGAAAAGCAGCAGCTACTAGTTACCAAGGGACAAGGCTGCTGAAAATTTGGAGAGATCTTCGTATGGCTGCTGTGCAGCTGCCTGTAGGCTTAAGACTGCCAAAAAGCCCGTGGGACCTTTGCAGAGAGTGTTGACTGCTATTGTCGGTGGAGGTCAGCCAGGTCTGCTCCCTGTCTGCTTCTTCCCTGCATTTGGAGCTCCAGGAGGCTGATAATGGCTTTGGTTTTTTTCATGTGAGACTCGCTGAAGCAAACCTTATTAACTTTATGTGAAGACAGCTTTAATTCATTATAGGGATTATGCTTAGCATGTAATTTCCTTATTGCTGGTGTAAGAAGGTGCCACACCAATCGATTTATTGTGTACATCTCCTCTAGTCTGGAACATAGCGCCAGGTTTTTCAACAGGCAGAGAGAGTTAGCATTGCAGCACTTGCCTGGTAACGCATTCTGTAAGATCCCAATTTTGTGACTTCTCAGTGCACAGAGCTGCTATTGAAATGAATGGCAGTGTGGAGTATGGAGCCCTTGATAAATAACAAGGAAAAACAAATGCTTGGAGCGGAAGCATGGCTGTGTGGACCTGCAGAGCGGGTGTCAGGCATTTCAGTAGCATACAATGATCAACTGTTGGGTTTTCAGTTTTGTTTACTGCTTTGCAGGTTTTCTTTAACCCTAACCCTTTTCTGTCAATGCTAAGAAGCCTCATCCCACGGGGCTACGGCATTTCCAGATCAGGTTGCTGTTCAGTTCATAGCACAGACTGGAGACACCGGGTCTGTCTGCTTTGCAGTCCTTTTTGAGAACCGTGGCTGGTGCTATTGCACTGTTAACAGGAAACCTAGATACCTCCACTGCAGGAATCAGCATCTAATTTGTCACCTAAGTCCTAAAAAGCTGAATGTGGTTACCAAACTATGAGGACATGCAAAAAGGAAAGATTGACATAACTGAAATAATGAAGGAGAGTTACTTAATTATGTCGAGGTTTTACAGACACCCACAAGGAGAGAAGAATAGAAATGTAGCATAAAATACTTGCTCATGGTTTACAGCATCCTCTCCATTAATAGCAGTAGGGATATGCAGTCAAGGGGGAATTTCTAAAACAAAAGGTAGGAGTAATGAATGGTTTTAAGGTACAGTGGGTTCAGTCCTGGGTCCCACATTACGCTCCTCTTGACAAAGATAATTTGGAGATATTCATAGGTTGGGTTTTTTTGTTTTGTTGTTGGAGAGGATTGAAGGAGTTTTTTCTTTTTTAGGAAGGGGAGTAGACAATTCACCAAGCTCTCTTCTTGTTTGTAATGGCATTTATGTGTGCTGAAAGAATTATCTGTGTGACCTGCCATGCTTTCATCAGAGACTTCATTATTGATACAAATGAGTGGTCTCAGTTATCACAATCTCACTGAAATAGCCTCTTCTCCCTTTCCTCCCCCCCTTTCAAATCATTACAGTGACCTTGACAGCTGATTGACTGAGATACATTTATTTTCCCAATGTACTAAATTAATACTCCTAATGTTTATTTTTGAGGATTAGAGGAATATTTCTAGCATTGATCTATGGTACTGTAACACAGGAGAAAATAAGGATGTATGTGAACCATTCTCTTACAACATCAGGAGCCTGTCTGCAAAGCAAGAGAGAGAAATCTGCTGCTGCAGCTTTTAATGCCTGCAAGCTCCCGGAGCATGGGGAAAGCAGACAGGCTTGGCAGATTTTTTCCAGCATATCTCCAAGCCAGAGGCAAGCATGAACAGTCTCAGACTCAAGCAGTTCTCACCCTGCATGTTTTGGCTCTGAAATGACATTTTAGCTATGTTTGAGTTTATCACATTTAATGCTGTAGATTACATGTTTTTAAACTGATGCTCGTTATCACTTGAATCTTTTTATGCACCTTTTGTTCTGATAATGGAAAAATGTGTGGCTTCTTTTAAGGTTTAATATTTGGCCTGAGCTCCAAGCTGAGCGGCTGTCAATTGCTCTGCCTCGTGCATCATGTATGGTCCCCAGAGCCGCTTGAGCGATTCCCTCAGAGAGATGCAGAATTTTCCATCTGACAATGCCGCGTGGCTGAGAATTAAAAATTCTAGGCTAAAACCCAGTGGTGTTAATGAGGGGGATCTTTCAAAATCGTAATTCATAGAACCAATAATTGATGGCAAGAAAGAACCTCTAATTTATTTGTGCGAATTCACAAGCTGCTCTTTCTTTGCAGCCTCTGTTCAGCTGTGGAGGTCACGTCTGGGCCGGGTGATGTACTCCATGGCAAACTGTCTGCTAATGATGAAGGTACGTGGGTGGCAGCAACTGCAGAGGTACCGTATATTCCAGAATAGAATGTCAGAGAAAGTGCAAGAGAATTACTGGTGCATAGATAAGGGAAGACTACCTGACTGTACACGGAGGTTTTGCTTAGTGAAGAATTAATTAGACTTAATAACGTCTTATTTAATAGATAACCATTTGCAGTAATGTTCTTTGGGAACATATCTGTACTTACTTCTTCCCAAATCATCCTGGAGAACATGCAATAACAATACAGAATTTGCATTTTTAAATTGAATTTTTCAAACACTTAACTAAATGCTGTAATTAAAAGCAATTATGTGCTCTGTCTTTTTCAAACTGTGCGCTAGGAATGTTGCTCTGTTTGTGAGCAGTAATAATGCTGTAGCCTTTGTATACGATGAAGATCCAGAACATCTAAATACATCCTCCCTTGTCAACTTACCTCAATTGTAAGATACCTTCTTTCAAGTTTAAATCCTCACTAGTAGGTAGGGGCGGAAGAGAAAGGAATAAAAGCAAAAGTAACTAGTTTCCACTGTTGCGATTTTTCCCCTTGATTCCTCCTAACTTTTTTACCAATCCTACTCCATTTGGTGCAACAACTCTCAGCTTCTCCTTGTATTCAGGAAGTAGAAATAAAGGTGCTTCTGCCGTTCACCTCACGGTCAGGGGACTGGGGATATCGCCATTCTTGCAGCAAACTGCTGTTATCCTGAGCTTAACTGCACTTCACAAATCAATTAGCAGCAACAGCCTCGGAGCAGAGCTGTCAGCAGTATAATCTTCAGGGGCCAAGATTTTCACTCCTTGCTCCCTGCTCTTTGGTTGCCCAAGGACATGCCAAACCTGACCCTCTGATATTTACTAAGCTACTTCCCAAACGGGGCTTCATTATTCATATTACAATACCTCAAAAAGCATGCATTTTTTAGATAAGATGGTTATCCAAATACTGCTTGATGTGAATTGGAATATCCTTTTTAAGAGAATTATGGAAAACAGAAATTTCTATTCAAGATGATACTGTGATCAGAGCTTTTCTGTCTTGAATAGAAATAATTGTCCATTAAGCTACGAGGTATTTTTAAGAATTACTAATCATTTGTGTTTGAAGTAGTTACTTGACATGGGTTCACTTTTTAAGGAACTTTCTTTTTCAAAAAGCGAGTGGAGGAAAGCACAAGTTGCCATCCCAAAAAAAGTACAATATAGAAATAGGAAAATGCTGGTAATGTATTTTTTCAGGAAGTTAACTCACAGTCAAAAGTGAAGTTGTTTTTAACACTCTCAGTGTTTTTCTTCTCATGTACACACAAATCCATGTGTATGCACGGTTCTCACCTTTCTTCTGCTTTGGTCCTTATAGTGCTATTTTCTTCTAGTAATAGAAATATATTTGTGAATACCAAGTATCACCTTTTTGGAAACGGTACTGCAGAAATGCTGCAGCTCAGATTCTTCTTAAGACCAATTGTATTTAGGGCCTGTCTCACAGCTGTTAAATTAAAAATTTATGGTTCCACGATAACTTCCAGATTACCCACAACTGCATGTTCATGCATAATTGCTTCCATCTCAAATTTGCATTTCAGTGCATTTTTTCAAACATAGTCGTGCTGCAGTTAAAATCAGAGTAGTAAATGAAGTTAATTTTTCTGCTTATGTGACAGATCCTCTGTGAGAGAATTATATTGGTTATTTATAAATTTAATAATTTTTAAGACCATTCTAACAGGCAGCAATGCTAGAATCATCATCTCCACCTTCTAGAGTATTCAGTATGAAACTATATCTTCCAATAATTTTAAACACACTTTTGTTAATTCTCTTATGAACAAATATATGAATTGAAAAGAGTTCCACATATTTATAATTTTTTTGCTGTTGTGTAATACACATTAAAAACTGCACTTGTTTTTATTCAAGTATTTCAAGTGTATGTAATTTTTAAAAAAAAACACAACTGATTTCATTCTCCAAGTCAGTGCCATCTATTGCCATCTAGTGAACATCTACGATATTGCAATATGGTCATGTTTCATTCCCAAGTACTATTAAGTGAATGGAATAGCTTATGCTATTAGTAGATTAATAATAATCATTTATTAAAGTAAAATTATATGACATTGGTAAAAAAAGAAAAATTTATTATCATATTCTTACTAACCTCTTTCTATGGCCAAAAAACTTCAGTAGTATTTAATAGGGAACAATCTTGTCACGATTGACTCTTGAAAATAAGAAAAAAGACTTTGATTACATGTTGGACCTATAACTATTTAAATCTATTTCAGTTATTCTCACCTCTAATTAGGTTTATTTCATGTCATCTCTCTTCTGCATTACTTATCTTACTCAAGGAATTCTGTTTACGTAGTAGAATGATTTTTGTCTTTTTAAATATGGCCTCAGTTGCACAGCTAAACATCTCATTAAATTCTTCAGATGGAGGGATATATTATTTTGGTGCAAAATAGTGAGTGAGGTGCAAAGAAGTGATTTGCCCAGACGTGTGCAGGAAACCTACAGTGGAACAGGAGATGAACCACACGTCCCCTTTACCATGGGACCATCTTCCCTGGGTACTGAACTCGACCTGCTGTTTCCCTTTATCCATGTGACCGATGATCCTGTTCAGTAGCACTCTAAGGCAGTCTTACTATATGGTCTTCTCCTGTTCATCCCCTCTTCTTTGTACAGCCTTTCTTAAATGTATTCTGGCTTCCTTCCGTGCACCACTATTGGACTTAAGCAAGTGAAAAAAACCAAAGAAATGCCGGATCTCAGTCATACCAACTGAATCGGCTTTTCCCGTTTCATGTGAACAAGGGGCAACGTAAGGGAGGAGGTGGAAATACAGCAGGAAGGGAAGGGGAGACAGCGTAACATGTCACTACAGACTTCCATTTACAAGAGCTGTGGGTGTAAGTCACTATGAAAGCATACCCTGAATATAGCAGCATGAGGAAATATCAATTTAAAATGCAACTGATGGTGTGCGTTGCTTCATTTCAACAATCTAATTGCAAAACATCAGTCATTTTACTAAATCACCATGGAAGTGCCTTGAAAACTTTCTAAGTTCTTTTCATCTGAGCTAAAATTGTTTTTGACGTTCTCTTACCAGACTTTTACCTCTCTGAGGAATAAACACTTAAGTGGTTTCCATATATATTATAAATGCACTCTAATTAAAGGCACATTTTGCACTTTTTAGATTTCTTTCAGTGTTGTCTTAGCTTTTGTAGAACTCGCCCTTCATAAAAACAAAAGCATTAGAATTTATTTTAATTTGGGTCTAGTACAATTAAAACTGTACAAAGGAGGAGGTAACAGCTTGTACTAATGACGCAAGGGACTGATGCCTAAGGACTTTGATTCCTTGATGATTTAAAGGAGAAAGGCTGCGTGAATCATTGTCTTTTGCCCAACTGTGCTGCAGTGCTGCTCTTCGGGTTCCTGACACTGTGAATCTCTGCTTTTGTGACCCTTCCACAGGTGCACTAGATAGAGAGGAAAGATGAGTTATCCCTGTCCTCTCTTCCCAAAATACAGTATTTATGAACTATGCACTTTTATATAACTAAAGCTGATTTTTAGTCTAGGGTTTATTGAACCTACTCTCAGCATTCTACACATCATGGTCTTATATGCTTATTTCTAATAGTTCATAATAAAGATTTTAAGTACTTAAAATATTATCGGTGGTGAGGGAAACATGAAGATGTATAATGCATATAATGCAAGGGAAATGCAGTTATACTGCAGTGCATCAAAGGAAAAACAAATCCCACTTGCCATTTTTGTGCAGGTAGATCCGACGGCTTACTAGAACTATTTTGGATGAGTATGTTAATGTTGGCTCCAAATTTTCATAATAAAAGAGATACTGAATTATAAAACAACAGGCCAACTCTCACTCATATCCTGAATTGTGTAACTTCAGTCCTCCTTTGGGGATTTTTTTATGAAGGTGTGGAAAATCTGAAGGCTCACAATCTTTCGAAGTTAAAGACCATGACAATACATCAGCCCCACCTTTTAGTCTTAAGATTACAAGCTGTAGTTATTGGGTTTTTTACTGGCAGTACCGAATATGTCTTACTCCGCGCAACCACAGTTTGTATCAACCACAACTTCGCTCCTTTGGGAGGGTGTCTATTTATTATTCTCATAATTTTTGATGTCAGATTAGCAAAGCTGCAAATGAAAACAAAGTCTTTAGTAAATGAGAGCAAATCTCATCTACTTCACAATATGCTCTTTCAGAAGGAACTGTCAGACAGGATGCTTTTATAACTTACCGTGGAATAGTATCATTCTGTATCACATGTTAGGATACTCTAGAAATCTACTGCTGCTTCCATCATAGCATGGGGGAAGAGTAAATGCAAATAAAACTCACTGTGGGATCCTGGAGTAACTACAAAATGAGATTGTATTTAGAAGTGAGCCTGGATACTGTGATAATGTTTTACAGTTTCATCCTGGGGCCATCCTTGCCTGTGCTTAGAGGTTGCTTTGGACATATATAACCTAGTGTCCTGTCATCTCCTGCAAGAAATGGGTCCCATTCCTGTGATCGGTACTGCAAGGCATGGGGTAGATAAGCACAGGTGCTCTGTGCTGTGCTGTTGTATGGAAACAGGGTGCCATATCCACCAATACGGTGCATAGACTCCTAATGCTTCACCTCTACTCTCACGTTTTGGGAGGTGTGAATGTTGACGTACTCCTAGTTATAATGCATATGCTGATGTACAGTGACTTGATCACAGAATCACAGAATGGAAGGACTGGAAGGGACCTCTGGAGATCATCTCATCCAGCCCCCCCTGCCAAAGCAGGTTCACCCAGAGCAGGTTGGACAGGAACGCATCCAGGAGGGTTTTGAATATCTCCAGAGAAGGAGACTCTACAGCCTCTCTGGGCAGCCTGTTTCAGTGCTCTGTCACCCTCGAAGTAAAGTTTTTCCTCATGTTGGGATGGAATTTCCCGTGTTCCAGCTTGTGCCCACTGCCCCTTGTCCTGTCGCTGGGCACCACTGAAAATAGTCTGGCCCCATCCTTTTGACATATGCCCTTTAGATATTTATAATTGATAGGGAATGCAAAAGGAGAAGAGGGCTTGTTTGCCTGACGCGGTCAAGACCATGAAGCCACTGCAGCATGGGCCTCCAAGACTTGGCTGCTTGTTCCTACCAAGGCTGGCTGGTGCCTACACTCGGGAGCCTGTGGTGTCATAGTTGTGCAAACAGTGCCCCCTCGTGCAGCTGCTTCTGGCCGAGACGAAATTTCCTGCAGTCAGTTCGTGGTAAGCTGTAACCTAAGCTGACAGAAGCACTTTTCTATCAGCTTAACTGCAGGATCTCCTGGGATTTGTTTCTACATCAGTTTGGGGATGTGACTGTAAAGCCCCCATCCCTCGTGGTGTAGTCTAAGCCTGAGAGCGTGCGTGAGCCTGAGAGCGTGCGTGAGCCTGAGCGCTGGGTAAGGGGCAGCTTCACACCACAGAATGGAAGACACAGAACACAAAAGCTAAAATTTGATGTAATAAAATTATTTCTCCAGTGAGCACATTTTAGGCTCAAAGGGATATATTTTTGTGTATATGGCCTATTGTCTTTGCTCTGAACTCTTTCCATTACAACTAATAAGCATGAACATGGCATGGCACACTAGATTTTGAATAAACTCTAAATGTTAATAATTAACTATTCAGAATTAATTCTTATACCCACAATATACAAGTATACCAGGTCCTGCAGAGTGCCTCCTGGGCTGTTTAAGTCAGTCTCTACTGTTACAGGACGTGTAATTTCTCTCATATACAGATCAGACTCCACAGACTTCTCTTGATTTTTTTTGTGTGTATGAAACAATTAGTACGTTCCAAATGGTGACCTGGTGCATGGGTCAAGTAGGGTTCAATCCTTTTAAGTGTGACCTCGGGAAAATAAATTCATTACACCTGGGGCACATTGCTGCCTCAGATGAAGCAGCAGATGAAGAATAAGTGCCTTTACCAGTAGCTGTGATCACATTAGAGACAAGTTAAATGAGCGCTATAATTTGACCAAGAAAAATGGTAGGGTAGAGAGTATCCCAAGACGTCTGTGCAGTTTTGAAAGATTATTCTTTGATGTCTTTTGCTTCCTAACACCCACTACAAATTCTTGTATTAAGTTGAAGGGCAGTTCTGTCAGGAAGCACCGAATCAGTAGAGCACAGGGAGACCTCTGTCTTTGCATATGCCTGGCTTTTATAACCAAATGCAGGTTTTCTCTGCTTTTGCTCTGGATTGCTCCAAGATGCTGTAGCTGGGGCTCGTGCAGTCCTGTGCCCCGTGTCCTCCAGTCATCGTGGAGCACCTGCAGAGTTTCTCATGTACCCCTGCCAAAGACCAAGTAGCCAGGCTCTAAAAGTCATTTACTGCCCAGATCATTGAATTACTGCAGTTTAACCATGAAACAGCTGGGCTGCGGTAACCGGTCACACGGGCATTTCTTTCCTGGGGGAAACTGGACCATGGTGGTGTTTTATCCGTTACTGATCATTATCTGGAGGGTAAGGTGGCACTGCATCTTGAGCAGGCAGATCTCAGAGCTGCCACTTGCCAGCACAGTCTTTCTGCAGGCGTGTGTGGGGGTGTCACTTGCAAAGCTTCCTGGAGTTCCAAACCAGCCCACCCCTCACTTAGTTTTAGCCCAAATCAGTTTTCTATTTAGATTACCTGCTCATTTTCCTTTTACACGGTATGGTAGAAGGGAACAAGAGTTTGAGTGCAGGGATAGAAAAGGTCTTATTTCCCTTGGCAGCAGTGCCAGTCATCTGAAAATGTGCATGAATTGCAGCTTCTGTCACATTCTACTGTTCCCAAGAGCGCATGCACAAGCAGTTCCCAAAGCTTTGGAACAGTTTGTTAAACCATGCAAATCACACATATATGTGAAACAGGAGACGCTTCTCAAGTGTGTATACCCAGTCACCCCAGTCTGATGATTGACTTTCATCCTAAATCATAATCTAAGATGAAGAATAAATATTTAGATTTTTTTATTCTTAGCATTTAGCTATGAAAAGGATATGATCCAGTTGGGAAAAAAAAAGGAAAAAAAAAAAAGGAAGATCCCCTGTGTTTGCAGTTCCAGTATAATTGAGAAAAGACCAATGGAGTCCAGTTACTTGTGCCTACGGTGATAGACAAATTCTGTCCCACTGACAAGTTGCAATTACTTTAATTCGGTTTGACTATGCCTATAAAAAGAAGGCAACATAAGACTGAAGAATGCTGAGCTTAAGTATCTGATCATGTGCTTTTCACCCCTTAGGACTATGTGCTTGCTGTAGATGCGTATCGCACCGTCATCAAGTACTACCCCCAGCAAGAGCCTCAGCTGTTGAGTGGAATTGGAAGGATTTTCCTTCAGGTATGCATTTTATTCTATACCCTCTAGGTAATACTGCTGTTGACAGCTACGTGGCGAATAATTGTTGCATTTGAAAATTGTTGTAGTGATGCAGTGGTCAAAACAAAAAAAAAAACCTTCTACCACGTGATATTCAGTAAAGTTAGGAAACATAAAGCACCTCTAATTAAGAGTACATTCACGTGCATTAGTGAACAAAGAACACGCCGTAGAAAATTATGACAGTAATTTAATCCAAGAGCAACATTCTGCGTTCCCTACAACTAATGGTAAAGCTCCCATTGACTTCA
This sequence comes from Numenius arquata, assembly GCF_964106895.1. Taxonomy (NCBI): domain Eukaryota; kingdom Metazoa; phylum Chordata; class Aves; order Charadriiformes; family Scolopacidae; genus Numenius; species Numenius arquata. The sequence continues at coordinate 42,932,969 of NC_133584.1, forward strand.
GTGAGCCAGAATTTCATTAAAAATCTCATTTCTCACTGCCTCAAACTGCATGGAGCTCTCAGTCACACTGTATAACTGCTGCCTTCATCAAGAAAGCATTTGAGAGTTTCCCTCTTTTCTCCAGGTTCTGTCCCTGAGAAGACAGGTAGCTTGGTTTCCAGACAAACACCAAACTTAAGGTTGTTGTATATTGGAAGGTCCTTAGAGAATATGATTATTTGAGATTAACAGAGGAATTTTCATTTTTATTCAAAGTGCTAATAATTATTATTGGATATCAAAGTCATGTTTTCTGAACTAAGTTAAATAAATTAAGTGATGAAGATTACTTTAAAAATGTAACATTTTAATGACTAATTAGAGCTAATTCTTTCTTTTAAATATTCTGCAAAAAAAAAAAAAAGTAAACTGTTTCCCCTCTGTGGAAAAAAATGAGAATTAAAAGTTTGTCAGGTTTACTAAGAAGATACAAGATGCTGCTAAGAAATGAGAACTCTAAAAAATCACAAATATGGTGTGATTAGTCTCAAAGCATATTAGATTTGAACTCATCAAGCTCCCAGTGGAGCAAAATGGTAGTTTGCTTTAGAAATTGATTATCCTCATGGTTAAGGGCTTCCTTCTAATTTCCAGGCTAAAAATACTCAAGGATGGATTCATTTACACTTGTGCCAGCATTATCCTTTAGTTAAATGTAGTTATTTACCTGGTGGTTTGCAACTTTAGTGGTACCTATAGAAAGAAATTGTATCCTTTGTCATTATAACTGAATGTATAAGTTTTTAGAATGAATAATGTTTGTTTTGTTTGAGTCCAGTTATGTAACATCTGGGAGAAATGCATCTGTCTCATTAGATAGAGTATTAATGGGAATTCCATAAACGCTTTGGTAGATGGACAGTTGCATCTTTGAGTGCAATGTTCAATTGGATCATCCCCTAAACGTGAAGAATAATAATTTCTTTCAGTTGTCAAGGAAGAGGTCTTGTGGCTAGAGGTAAAGCAGCATCTGTTATATTAGTGATGTCGGTAGGGCTTTGGATACTGCCGCTATGATACTCCCATAAGCAAACTGGGAAGAAATCTAGGTGAAACCTGAAGATGCATGTTTGCTGTGTCTGAAAAGTTTACTTGGAAAGTCATTCGCTGGTAGACTAGAAGGACTTACTAGATGAGCTTTTCCACAAGGATCTCTAGGGTTTGCAGCCTCCATATTTTTTGGTTAGGTGCTTATTATGATGAAATTAGAAGCGTGCTTGTAAAACGTACAGATGATACCAAGCTGGGAGTGGCACAGGCACTATGAAGGGCAGGATCAGAATGCAAAATAATCTTGACAAGTTGAGAAACTGAAATGTTAAATTGGCTGCAATTCAAACAGCAAAGGCAAAATACTACCAAAGACTGGGAGTAATACACAAATACACAAAATGGGAAACAGCTGACAAGACACTGTTCTGTAGAAAGGAATTAGGCTAAGGGTAATCAAACTACACATGGGTAAACAAATCAGACTTCCAAAATACTGTAGCATAAAAGCAAGCTTCATATTTGCATGTTTATGCATGCAAAGTAATGTAAGTAATTCTGCTATTTTTACTCTTTTTGATAGATATATTTTACCCAGTACTACGTTTTCTTCTTCTTCCATCTCTAATTTTATAACCTCTGGAGTCAGTTACAACAAAAGAGCCAAATGAGGACATGAGCCACCCCTGCCATACAGTCTATGAATGCTCCACAACCCACAGAAACGCAGCTTTAGATAAACCTGCACAAGCTTTTGGGGTTCTTTTCATGATCTTAACATGGCTTTTTGAATACCTCGTTTGATAACAGACGTTACCCAGTCAGCGTGGTACCAAACAATTAGATGATGGACTTTAATATGTTTTCATGTTCCTATCGTTTGTAACAGATATAATCCCTTTTCTTCTTGTTGTGGTAACTTTCTTATGATTTTACTGTCTAGATTGGAGACATAAAAACTGCCGAAAAATATTTTCAAGATGTTGAGAAAGTGACTCACAAATTGGATGGACTACAGAGCCAAATCATGGTTTTAATGAACAGGTAGATAATTTAATCGCTAAATGAAACTTTAAAATACAGTTTTGCAAAGTATGCATTGTGAGCATTAAACTACCCTTGAGACAATCCCATTCTCTTTCTTTTATGTAACTACATCTGTCATAAGTGGGACTGAATGGCATATAGACCCAGGAGATCCATGTTACTCGGCACAGTCATATTATCCTGGATTGAAATTGTGATCCTTCGGTTGATTTTACAAAGCTTTTTCTCATTCTTCCAGGCATTGCGTATTTTCACTCTGCTTTTTCAGTATACATTTGCATAAATAACTCTTAGGAGAGGAGAAGCTATTTTGGGCCCTGACCCTACAGTCAGATCTCCTGGTAAAGTTACCACCTGGTAGTTCCAAAGAATGCTGGAATATGCTGTAGTAAATCGAGCTGCATGATGGGGGGTGACTCAGTTTGTAGTGGTTAGCACACTGGCTTAATATATTTAGAAAATACTATTCAAAAGTGCTCTGAAAATTATATAGCATAGCTAATTTCACGAAGAGAAATAATTCCAGGAAGAGAGTACTTGCATTTAAATTAATAAGAACACAATGAAGACTGTTGCTTTGGTAGGCAGAATATATAATAGCCAAATGATCCAAGTTGTCATCCCATTTGTCTGTAAATCAGTGTCTCCTTGCTGGTTGTAATTACACCGTGAAGAGCAAATGTCAGAAACTCTCACATCTATAACAGGGAAAATAAAAAATGGTGTCCATTCTTTTTAAAATGTATTATCACCTTGGGTTTTTGAGGAGAACTCATTCATATGTCACTTACTTTCTAGAGCATTTCTCCACCTCGGTCAGAATAATTTTGCAGAAGCTCATCGATTTTTCACAGAAATTTTAAGGATCGACTCATCCAACGCTGTGGTAAATCTCCAAATTGCTACATTTATAATGAGCACCTAAATTATTCTCATAATGCTTCATGCGTGGATTTAATTAGTACCCAGAGTACGCTCAGAGCTTTATAGAAAAATTGGATGTGGCATGTGTGCCAAAGGGGTTTAGTATACATAAGGATAAGATACAAAATGGGATGGGAAATGAAGAACCAGTCTATATGAAGGGCATGAGTGCTTAGGCGTGCATGTGAAAATTCCAAAACATTATGTTTTACGGGATCTTTGCAAAAGCACTTTTTTTTTTTTGCGTTCACTGTTTTTAGCGTAGACATGCGTGGCAGAAAAAGAAACGGCAGCTGCCAACATATATAAGATTAACTTGATTTCACACAACATTGAAGGAATATTGTAATTTTAAACATGACATTTTTAACACGTTGCATATCAGAGCCTTGGATTCCCATCACAAGAGGAGATCAAAGAAGAGCTGTTTATTTACTTTTGGGTTTTCTACACTTGGCAGCTTTCAGTGCGTGGTCGTATGAGGGTGTTGCTAAGAACTGGGAGAGCTCACCCCCAGTAGCCTGATCCAAGGCCATTTAAAGACTAAGGGCGACCGAGTTTAAGAAGCACATTGATTGCATCGTTTCGCAGGTTGTAAAATAGCACGTATTATAAATCACACGGGATCAGTAAGGGAGAAAAAAAGAATTTTTTTAAAAAGGCTGTGCTCTTCCTTTATCTGAAGCTTTCACAATGTGTGAAAGTTTCTGCTGCTAAACATGTTGTATGACTTTGTGCTGTTGGAATCTTTGGGTAACTCATAAAACCTGTTTTGTGTAGAAAAGAAAACAGAACCCGACTTGACCATTTCTGATGTATTTAGGCTGCTCTCTCTGCTGAATTTACTTGAAGTCAGTTGTAAATGCCTTTGTGATAATTTCTTCCTGTTGCTTATGTGGATCTTCCATATGTAAACAAGAGAGAACACTTCTGAAGATATAGTGAAGTCATTTAAAAAAAAAACTATGAGAACAACAGCATGCAGAGTCATATGGAGTTTCTGAAATCTGTTTCACTTGACTTTCAAAATTAACTGACTAATGTCCTATACTATTTATATTTTGGTTTAGACTGTCTTTTAGAGTTTCAGCTCTTAGAAGTCAGCAGGTCCTACTGGCACAGGATAAATCTTGAGAATAACAAGAAGAAAAGGACTGGATTGTATGGTTGATAATGTATGTTAGTTATTCGCACACACACACAAAATAGTAATTCTTAGCACACAGTACATCTGTTGTAACTCCAGATGCTAGACTTCTTTTTTTCCTTCTCTCTTGTAAGTTGTAAATAAATATACATATATATACACACACTTACTTATATATTTGCAATATATTTTTCTCTAGGCTAACAACAATGCTGCTGTTTGTCTTCTTTATCTGGGAAAACTGAAGGATTCCCTCCGGCAACTGGAAGGAATGGTTCAGCAGGACCCTAAACACTACCTACACGAGAGTGTTCTCTTCAACTTGACAACTATGTATGAACTGGAGTCATCCCGCAGTATGCAGAAGAAGCAGGCACTTTTAGAGGCTGTAGCTATCAAAGAGGGCGATAGCTTTAATACTCAGTGTCTCAAGTTAGGATAGACCATTTCCAACTAATTTTTTTCCAGCGAGGCTGATTTTTTAAATTGTATATACTATTGCTAATGTGTAAATGTGAAATAAAATCCATTCAATTATGAATATTCAGTGGCATCACTACAGAATCTGTTGTCTGTAACAGTCCTATCATTGTGAAGACTTTGGGCTGACCTAGAGCCAGCTTCATCCCTACAAGTCTATTACCATTTAGTAATTCTTCATTACAGTGTACTATATATATATACAGTCAATTACTCAGATTCTTTTTACAAGAAAAACTGAATTTGACCTTATATTGTTTTGATGATTGTTACAGTTTTTCAGCAATTAGTGAGCAAATCACATGAGCTGATTTCACCAGCTAAGAGTTGTTGACAGTATCAGTATGTGAATTATAGAAACAAAACGCTGAATGCATTTCTCTTCACGTGCTTCTACTCTGTGTGTCTCGTTTTGCCCCCATCAGACTATTGAGTATTATCCCTTTGTGTGTCCACTGCTCTCAGAGGAGGTTGCTTGATAACCACCGTACAGAATCACAGCATGGTTGAGGTTGGAAGGGACATCTGGAGGTCAACTGTGGTCCAACCCCCCAGTCAAGCAGGGCCACCTAAGGCAGGTTGCCCAGATGGTGTTTGAGGGAGTCATGGAGTCCCCCACAGTATGAATTTCCCACAGTATGAAGGACTGTATCATCTGAATAATACTAATCCCTATACTTTCTTCATTTTGTGACACCATTTAATCTTTCAGATTAAAGCATTTGGATTCAGGAAAGCTGTGGGTAGGAGTGGAGTATTCCTCTATTCCCAAACTAATGCTTGCTTCAATACGTCTAATACTACTAGCGCTCGCTTCCTCTCCCACTCTCTGGCCAGCGTCTCTACTTGGATGTCACCAGCAGATGCCACAAGGTTGTTACAGGAACTGCTTAACTTTTGCATGTGTATTTATTTCAGCTCTTATGCTACAGCAGTCTTCCTCATGCCCACCCTAGAGCCTGTGGATTTAGGCTCCACTGCTGGGCAGAGAAAGGAGCACTGCCAGTTAGGCAGAGCAGAAACGCGACCCAGTTCAGCTCAGTTCCTCTCCTTTCCTGTTACACAAGTGAAAAAGTGCAGAAAGTATTTCCCAGGGAGAAGGACGGAGAGAGAGTCCGAGGTATCCAAGGGCTAGGCCAAACGGAGTGGAAGCGAATGGGGTGATGCAGAGCAGGACACGAGGCAGTTATCCCTGATGTGGTAATACCGGCATAGAGTGATTCTGGCATCCCCTGGAACACAGATTTTTGGAATCACAGTACCACTGTGGTATCATTTCATATCTCATATATTTCCTATCTCTGCCCGCATTTCTCCCTTCATCCGTATTGTAAAGATTCAATCCAGATATTCTCGTTCCTTGTACATGAATACAATACGTGCATCTGTTCGTCGGTTTTTTTACTGTTTTGAGATTTAATGTTTAGCAATTGGAGGAGCTTCTTGTCATAAATCACTGCCTTGGGACAATTCTGTAACTGTATTTGTTATGGTTTTTTATACAACATCCATCAATTAATTCTCACCGTCTTAAAATACCCCCACCTGTATTTTTAATTAACTAATAACTCATTTTTATGCTTGTCCAACTGGAGAAACTGTACAGGGGCCAAACAGTTGTCCTGAAAGATCAGGTTGGTTGAAAACTGCTGCAAGCTGGACATGCAAAAAACATGAGGATGCCTAAAAATCACCAGTCACCTCAAAAGATGTAAACCTGCAGCTTTTCTCGTACAGAGAGAGCATTTGTTCCATTTTTACAGGATGGATGTGTTTTACGGGTCATATTTGTACGCTGAAACAATGGCTAGTTATGTACCAATCCACTGAAAAAAATTAAATCAGCTGGTATTTCCGTTTCTGGCTTGGCCTCTAGGTCCCACAGCTGGACCTGAATTAAACTTGTGCAGCACCTGGGTAGAGACTTGTCCTAAGGTCCCACTACTAAACTCAATAATGAAAGCACCACCTGCTTCAGTTGGGTTTAAACACCAGTTACCTCTCTTTAGTGAGTATTAAAATGGAGTGAAATCAAAGTGGTTACTTTTGCATTACTCTTTATGAGGTTTTACATTTGTTTTAAATATTCCTATGATTTTAGACAACGTTTAACAGTAATTCTCAGTTTATGTTGTCGTAACTCAGTTGAAATCGTTGTAGTTTTCAGTTCATCACAACTACTAACCTGATCCGGTGTGTTACTCAGTGTACTCATTGTAGGTAATTTTAGTAGTACGGTTTCTCTGGCATAGGTCACTTTTCTTGGGCACGGGGTTTCTTGGGAGATAGGAAGCAATCCTGGTATGCAACCCCCATCATTCTACAGACTTTGAGAGCACTGAATAATTTACCAGGGCACGTAGTCACAGGACAAGGCACAATGGTTTTAAACTGAAAGAGGGTGGATTTTGATTGGACACAAGGAAATTTTTCACTACGAGGGTGGTGAGGCACTGGCACAGGTTTCCCAGAGAAGCTGTGGATGCCCCATCCCTGGAAGTGTTCAAGGCCAGGCTGGATGGGGCTTTGAGCAACCTGCTCTAGTGGAGGTGTCCCTGCCCATGGCAGGGGGCTTGAAACTTGATCTTCAAGGGTCCCTCCCAACCCAAACTATTCTGTGATTCTAGTTAAAAATTTTTACAATTATATATAAATTAATATTTTATAACAGAGATTCTTATGCATTTAGCTGAAGGTCAGGTGTCATGTTATATTGTTACACTATCGTCTATGCTTGCAGGAAGCTTGATTTGTCTTTTCCAATTGTAAGTGAAAGTGGCATGACCCGCCATCATCCAGCATGCTGAAGCCACTTGCCTTTTTACAGTCGAGGAGTAAAATGCTTCCTTTTTTGATGCAGTACTGCCTTATTCTCACTGCGCGTGTAAATGACAGCCTGTGTTCTGATCGGCAGAGAATAAAAATTTATGATCCCAGTCAGAGTCAAATAACTATTAAAAAAGAAACACTCTGAAAACATAATCCCCTTCTCCAAGTTTCTCTAAATTCTAATTCATATGTATTACTACATAGGGCTCACTTCAGGATGTTTGCTGTGCTCCTATTAGTAGAAGCTTTTAGTCGGATAAAAATGCCAATAAAGGAGACTTGGACTGGGTGACCTCTAAGCTCAGTGAGCCATTAAACAACTGACGTCCTGATAGACCTGCAGAATAATTAAAATTTAAATGCAAAGGCATAGTATCACTGCTGAATGTATGCAAATTGTTAACTGTTTATAAAATGCAAGGAAGAGTGTCAATGTCACTTTATGGTTTGGATTTAACATATATACAAGTGTTTGACTCTATCCTATATTCAGCCAGTTCCACATCTGAATGCTGTATATGGTGTTAAAGCATTAAAGCTAAGGACAAAATTTGTCCTCAAAACATTAATTACACCAGGCAATCCTGTTAAATTCAATGAATTCAGCTGAATTTAATGAGGGTTCCTGGTGTAAATGAGGGCAGAGCTCAGTTCTAAAACACAGCATGCGTGTGTCATCTGGCTAAGTGAGAAAAGCTGTGGAAAGCGTAGCCCGAATGAGCTGATTGTTGCATTCAAGTCTTAAAGCTTAATGTGCCTTAACAGAAGTTTTGCATTTAAATTTCCTCTTTTATTAAAAGAGGAGCAAGGAAGCTGTACTTCAGACATTCAGATAATTACATTACGCACAGAGACCCTGATCCTCAAAAGGACTTAAGCATCTATCTGCCATTTCCAGTACCTGCCTGCAGTTCAGGTGATAATGGTGTCCCCTAACCAGCTGGTCATTTACATTTTCCTGGTGCTTCTGGTTTTGGGCTGGACCCATTAAATGTTCCCCAAAAGGCACGTGCAGACATGCCTGAGACAATGGGCTTCAGCCAGTGTAGTGGTAAGGATGATGGCTCCTCCACCTACCCCATCCTTCATGGCAGCACGAGCACTCGTGCAGCCTGGATGAGCTCACTGACCCGGTGGAAAAACTCACCACGCCAGCAAACACCACCTTCAGACTCATCTTCATCCTGAGCCTTTCAGCACGAGGATGTGCTGGGAATAACCTGGAGGCTGCCGGGTTTTTCGCACTGCAGCGGTGTAAGAAGTGGCAAACAGACAATCCTTTCCTGAAGCCTTTGCTGCAGGTGTCTTGCAAATCAAACTGGAGGGGGGAACTAGTGAGGTGTAGTCTGCGTGCATAGCTAACTCTGTCTGTCTGTCTGTCTGTCTTACACGTCAGCTGATGTGCTTCATCAACCGCACGCACTGTAGCCCTCCAAAAGAGGATTGTAAGATGTGTGGTACCCCCATCTCCGGTCGTACTTAGCTGTAGTGAGAAACATACGTTCCCTCTCCGCTTCAACTTGCAATCAAGAAATGTGTGAATATAGGACTGAGGCATCAAATACAGATTTAAATTGATTCCAAATAGATAGAACCACAGCAGCCAGAGCCAACCTCTCTGAGGTTGCTCAGGTAGCAACCCAGATTGCTGCTGTCCTGATCAAAGGCCGGGGAAAATGAAGATGTTAGAACAAGGTGGATTCTCATACCTATAACACGAGCTCAAAGAAAGATGCCATACATCCCTTCCACCCTGCTTTCTACCTGCTTAATAAAACATTGGGGGAAAAAAAAAACGTGTTTTACCAGTGAGATACCTTACATTGTAGGAATCTGCACAGAGTTTTCAGTGTTTGAACAGCAGTTCAGTAGCACCGAACGCAAATGTGCTCCAGCGCTAACTTTCAGGCAATGTTAGTGGAACGCTGCTTTCCTGCTTAGTTCTCCTGGTCAGCTCGGGAATTACAAATTTAGAGATTCTCCTCTTCAAGGGGTGTGTGAGATGATAGTCACAATCCTGGTGTTAGGGAGGAACAGAAAAGTGCGGGTGGGGAGCAGGACCCAGGTGCCACCTTTCCAAGCTGTTCTGGATCAACACCTGATCCTGTCCTAGCTTTGGGCAGCTATTTGCAGATGTTTATTATGTACGAGAATCATTAAAAGGAATCCACCTGAAAGCCAGCAAAAATGGCTTGTAATTTGCCCACAAAGAGGGAAGAAATTGGATGTTACTTGCTTGAGGCAGGGAAGGAAGGAGGGAGAAGGTTCCTCTCCAGCTTTGAAAAATTGTCAAAACTGTCAGTGCTAAATTGAAAATGCTGAAGTTAAAAGCTGTGGAATAGAATTAGTAGAGCTCTTCATAAAAAAAAAATCCACTATTTGCAGAGCAGGGTGTGAGCAAGTACTTCAGCTGCTGGTGCACACTCCAGTGGCAGGCAGCAGGATTGGGCCTCAGCCCAGCCCAGGACTGCAGCAAAACCCAGGCACCGCTTTGTGTCCCCGTCCTACAGCATCACCAGGAACAGCTTCCCTCTTTCCACCAGTACCGGCTCAGCTTTAAGTTGCCTGAATCCTTTGGAAAAAAAGAAAAAAATAAGCCTGAGGGTGGACCCAAATCAAATTCTCCAGGCTGAAATGCCTGTGATGACAGGGAACACCAGAGCCAGGAGCACGGCTTGGCTCCTCAGGGTTGTGTCAAGGACCAAAGGCGATCCCAGACCACCAGAGGAACGGAGCGCACCCAGCCCAATTTTCTACCAGCCAAAGCTGCTCGCTGACAGGCAGAGCCATGATTTACTGGTACCCTGACAAGCAGCACAGAAGGCAATGAAACGGAGGGGCACTTTTCAAAACTAGCGCGGGTATCTCAGAGGGAAAGGCAGTGGGGGGAGCCAGCACTGAAAGAGCTCCACAGCCTTTTTAATTGCTGAATTTTTTTCCCCAAGCATTTTGGTTTTCAAAGTTTTGCTTCTTGTCTTGTCTGCGTAATTATACAGTTAATAAAAAAATGAGAGCTAGTGGCTCAGCTGCATAAAAACCAGGGTTTTCAAATTGCAGGTATAGATAGCAGAGTACCTTTTTGCTAACACAGAAAATGTAAAGTCACAATGAGTGCAGCAGATCAGATCCAATCTGGATCTTTGAGCCAGGAATATTTAAGTTGTAACACTAATTCATCCCCCAGTGAGTTGATATGTTTATTTAGCTTCAGGAAATAGAAGACAACTGGCAGTGACCCTGTTTTGGGGAGAGCAGAAGGAATCTGAAAATTGCTATCATTTTCACAGGGAAGACTCCCAAAAAGATGATGTAATTTTTGAGCATTAGCACAGGTCAGGTCCACAGCCTCAGCCAGACATCTAAATCCATGATTTGGCTGCTAGAGATATTCTTCAAAGCAGTGCTCAGCTGCCACCTCAGTCTTTTATGTGCGGTGGCGTCTGCTGGCTGATATTAAACAATTGCCTTTGTCAGGAAACGGTTCTTTCTCATAAACTCCTCGTTCAAGCTAAATCCTGGAGTCAGAAACCAGGCAGGAGAGTGCCTGTTCTGCCAGTGGGACCTGATGCTCTGAGTGCATCATTTTATACTTGTCAAGTTCAGCAACCAGGACAGGCAGCTACCGGCAGCACAGCCCCTGCTCTCCGCAGCCCAGGGCGAGACACCCCCTGCCGACAGCAATTCCCTTTTGTAACATCACCCATTTGTAGGCATCCCCAAGTGCCTGGCGTGGATGTTACTAGATCATTGCCAACTGGCCGTGAAATGTCTTTGCAATTAAGAAACTCAGCCAAAGACACTTGGCCCAGGACATAAAAGAAGGGAGGCAGCATCACAGATTTTGCAGACACCTGTTTTGCCCACCAAATTTATTAAAAATCCCACTGACCATCCACAGTTTGCTTTGAGTCCACTCGCAGAACAGCGCTCTCAAGGTGGTAATAACTGAGAGACTGAGCTATATGCCACTTGGGAAAAGTTTGAATTAAAGCAGAAAATAACACATAGGTACCAAAAAAGCTACCTTCAAACCCCTCAATTCAGTACCATTTCTCCTACCTTTGTTTTTTTTAAATTCTAATCCTTGAGGAGTTGAAATATTCCCCTTGCCTGAATTAATGCTGCCAACGTGATGCTGCTGGAACCACTTACATAAATTTTCATACTACATCAATGCACTGAGATTTTCCACTAGATGCAGTAAAACAGACTCATGTTTTTGGACCAAAAATCGATTTCACTTTGCACTTTTAGGTATGTGGTATATGGGGAAAAAAAAAATAAAAGAAAAAAACAAACACTAAAAAAATTGCCATGAAAATAAACCATGTTTTTGATCTGAAGGAACGGCATGTTCTGCCTCCCTTCTCTCCATTCTCCGGAGTGTTTTCTATTAATATTAATAATTTTTTCTACCCAGCTGTTTCCTCTCAGTGTAATCTCCCATGTAATCTCTTCACAGGTGTAGAATTTTTATACCCGATCCAAATTTTCCTGGCTGGCAAAAAAAACACTTTCAGAAAGCAAAGCTTTCACCCTTTCAAAGACACCTATAGCACTAAAGGGCACGGACTCAAAAGCGTTGACAGTAAGACCCCCGCAGCCCCCGCCACCTCTCAGCGGCAGAATGCATTGTGCCATCAAAATGATGAACGATCTTCAGCGGGGCGATCGTGTGTTATTCTTGACAGCTGGGAGATAGGAGCTGTTCCGGGTGTATATGTTCCTCCAGAGAGGCAACAAAACAAGTGGGTTCAGTCCCGCTTCCCAGGTCACATCCTACATCAGCAAGCTGTTGAAAGCAAGCGCTGCGGGCAGCCGCTTTCCTGTCCACCCCTCGTCACTGCCTCCAAACTGTAAATCTCTCCCGAAGAGTGCGGTACCTGCTCTCTCTTCCCAGCCGCTCCCCAGGTCTGTTATAGGTTGGCCGTGCTGTAATGGGGTTCCCGAGAGCCCACGCCGCTGCCTCCGCTTCTCCTTTTGCAGGGAGAGATATCAAAATGGAGAGGCCCATAGGAGGAATGAGCAGTCTCACGTTGACTTCTGTTCAAAAAAAAAAAAAGAAAACAAAAGCAGAGAGAAGATGTATTCGATTGGATACTCGGGACTGATACCAGCACCAGGAGAAAACAGTGATTTCACTTTACATTTGGAAACACAATTTTCTGTGGCGTCACAGAAATAGTCAAAAGTCAAAGGAATAAAACTTGCCACAGGCAGTAACTGTCATTTATTCCTGTAGCTGAACCTTGAGAAATCCCCTATGTTTATTCTGGGACCAGTATGCCCCCGTGTGCTGTACAAGAGGACACCGGAGTGCTCCTTCCAGGCAAGTGGCACAGAAATCCCTGAACCGATGAGGCAAACGACGCGGCACAGCACCCGTGCAAGCCTGCCCGATGCGCCTCTGGCTATCGCTAAACTTCCTGTTTGTGAGTAACACTGATCTTCCAGCCAGGCGTATGAACCACTGCACAAAAGCCAGTATAGGCTTAACGGAGCACTGGGTGGGCTTGCATTTCGCAAGCGGGGCTTGTGCCTGCACCCCTTGCCACAAACTGAGCCCCCAGTGGCAGAAAGAAAGGGTCAGCTGTCCTCCTGCGTCTCATCCAGCTTGCAACCCAAGACTGCAAAGCAGGAAACACGTGCCTTTCTTATTCATCCTTTCCAACCGTTAAGACAAAAGTTAGTACAATTTCACTTCAATATTGCGACTTTGTTTTCAGAAACCCTTAATGAAATAAAGCACCTAGATGTTGTTAAACGTAACGCGGCTACAAAGTGAGGAAAACATTGTTGCCTGCTGAAGAAGGGCACATCCATAGGGAAGAAGAGCGGGAAAGTTCAATTATCTACTGTCTGTCTGCTACATTAGGAAAATTCACATAAGCCCGGGCTTCAGCTTCTTTCTAGAGTCATGTTTTATTCAGGAAACTGCAAGGCAGCAACTGCGATGCAATACTTGCATTGTGTTGGGCTGAAACGGGCACACAGGCGGCAGCCAGCACAGAGCCTGTGCTGTCACCATCCACTGAGAGCTGGAGCAAGCTGCGCATCTGCCCGGCTGACATCATTCCTCACTGTAAAGGGCAAATTCATGCCAAAATGCTTCAGTGCCCACTGCTGAGGAGCTGCGTGTCCTGCGTAACCACAAGGCATTTACTGAAAACTGGACCAGCGTGTCCAAGTCTACTCTCCTCCACCTCACAGCTCAAGAAACCGAGGCACGCAGTCAGGGATTTCTCCTGTGTTACAGAACAAGTCAGCAGCAGCCCAAGGAATAAAAGCTGATTAACAATTACAGAAACACTGTTGTTCAATGCGTCCTTAATGTCAGCACAAGAAAAAAAAAAATCCCACACCCAAGTCAAAGTAATTTTATTAGTAACTCACAAGAGCAAATTGCTGCGTTTTACTGAGAGAAAACCACAGCTTTATGTACCAGGGCAGAACCAGGGAAGTTGCATACTAAAATGCCGATTATGCAAATTTATCTTACGAACATTTTTAGACAAGAATGAAGCAAGGTTTATTTTCTTTAATTAAAAACAGAATCCTACGTAGTTCATTAGCATGGATTCAGAGCAGAATGAATATTAATGTAGCCCACCTCTCCCAATTCTACCTGCCAGAAATATCAGGGAAAAAAAGGTTAGAAAATGGATTCCTCAGCAACTGTAAATGCAACTGGCTGAAGTCACTGCAAGGCTGCTGGCATCTTTGAAAGGTCACAGTGACCAGGGAAATCTTTTTGACCAGAAAAAAGGCAAATGATACTGTCACCTTCAAAAAGGTGAGAAAAGAGGATGTGGGGAAATACAGGCTGGCCAGCCTGACTCCAGTCCCCACGGAAATTATGGAATAAGCTATTATGAAAGCTGTTCCAGGCACATGAAACACCAGGTGATGAAGAACAACCAGTTAACACCAATTTCCTAAGGGAGCATTCTGCCCAACCATCCTGCCTGCCACCGAGGAGGCAATGACAGGCTCCACAGTGGAGGGGAAACAGCAGATGTCATTCCCCTCGACCAGAGCAAGGCTTTCAGGAGCCTTGTATCCAGGCTGTGTATGAACTACAAGGCAGTTGGAAAAACTTCTGGATGATCGGGCTCAGAACAGTCAGTGGTTCAAGTCCGTCAGGTGGTTACAAGTGACATTCCTCAGTAGTCAAAACTGGGGCAAATCATGCTGAACATCTTCCTTAACAACGTGGGGTGCAGACAGCCCAGATAAGGACACTGCCTTGTCTATTCTGGAGAAGAGACAGCTGAGAAGAGACCTAACTGCAGTTTCCCACTACAGAAGGGACTGTAGAGAAGGCAGAGCAAGACTCTTCTCAGGCATTCAGTGAAAGGGCAAGAGACAACAATGGCAAGCTGCAATCAGGGAGATGGCCATGAAGAAGAAACGTTTGCCCATGAGAGCAGCTAAGTGCTGGAATGGGCACCCAGACAGGTTATGAAACCTCCACCACTGGAAGTTTCCAGACTTCAAGGTTTTGAGCAGCTTTGTCTAACTTTGAAGTTGGCCTGGTACTTCACAGAAGGTTGGACTAGATGACCTCCAAATGACTTTTCAACCTAAATTTTTCTATGATTCTGTGATTCTAAAGTGTATATGCAAACAAAAGTCTAATCAGTGAAGAGCCACCAGTCACATTTATTCTGGCAGGGCTTCAGGTTGTTCCACCTCTCAGGTCTCAGATACCATTACTGTGCTTCTTCAGCCAAAAACTTCATATACTGTTTCCGAGCAGGAAAATCATCAGCCGGCCTGTTGTATGGTGTCCAGACGGGTTCTCCAACAAATAGCCTCATTGCCTTCACGTAATTCTGTCAAAGAATAAGAAGTCACAAGTAATTTAAGATTAGTTCCTTTCCATTAGATCTTAATTCTGATGTTAACGGTTTCATTTGCACATCTGCGAAACCATTTCAAGATGGACTGAAAGCTTCACATGTTCCAAAAAACTGTACCACTACACTGTCGTTCCTGCTCTCTGCTACTGCAGTGGAAGATTTTGCACCTATGCAGTGATACATTTTGTCACAACCAGCGTCTCCAGGTCAGGCAGAGACAGTACTTCTCCCCCTTTCAAAGAAAACAAAAAATATCCTGTCTTATACAAATTATTTTGCGCTGGATCTGCAATACTGAGCAATGCAGCAAAGTGGGTGTCAGGAGGATGGGGCCAGTCTTTTTTCAGTGGTGCCCGGTTACAGGACAAGAGGTAATGGACACAAACTTGAACATAAAAAGTTCCATCTAAACATGAGGAGAAACTTCTTCACTTTGAGGGTGGCAGAGCTCTGGAACAGGCTGCCCAGAGAGGTGGTGGAGTGTCCATCTCTGGAGACATTCAAAACCCACCTGGACACATTCCTGTGCAACCTGCTCTAGGTGGACCTGCTTTGGCAGGGGGGTTGGACAAGATGATTTCCAGAGGTCCCTTCCAACCCCATATGATTCTGTGATCTAATTCCTACTTGCTTAGTTAAACAAGAGTAATCAGAATACTCAAGATGGCTATACAGCGCTTTTGAGGAATACCAGAGGCTTCAAAGTGAGAGCCATAAAAGCCTGAATGGGGACTGCAAGCACCAGCCAAAAAATAACGCTATGGGAAGTGAAAAGTCTCCAGATTCCGACAGGAAAAGCCCCTGCCACCAGTTAACCAAAAGTATGCCAAGTGCAAAGGTCCAGCTGTGACAGCAGAAAATGGGATTTTACATCCTGCAGAAGTACCCAAACCACTGAGTTATGGGGAACTCTCCTCTTCTGTCAACTATGCTACAGCTTTAGACCCTACCTATTTTGTAAACACTGCTAAGTGCTTATCTTGCACCCAGGTGCTCAGCAAATGTCAAGAATAAAGTTAGGTACATAAAGAGCTGAGCTGCAAAATACAAGGGTCTAGAAGCACCCAAAGACTTGACTTTGAAGATGGCACTTCTGTACTAAAGCTCCTGAAGTGGACAAACATTTAAGACTTCTTGTGGATTCAACCCCTGACATTTTGTCTATGTAAAGTAAAAGCCTTAAACGAGCAATTGTAGCTGATTCACTGTGGATTATCTCAAAATGAAAATACCACAAGTCAAGTTTTTCACCAAAGCAGCAGATATCTCTTTCACATGTACGGTAACTGCTATCTGGACAGCTAAATCAAAATTACACCGTTCTTAAGCCTACGCCAGAGATGGGATTTTGCCACACAGCAGACGGCAGTCATTTCCCCATTTTCCAGGGGTAACGCTGAGGTTACAAACATATTTATAAAAGCCCACAAGGACAGACACACAGGTCAGGACTCTGTGTGCCAATCTCACGATCCCACTGCCAAAAATACCCTCCAAAAGCAGGTCACCTCCTGTGGAGCCAGCATCCAGTCTAGCACACACTAGCTGCAAGTAGTGGCTCTGGACCCTTAAATCCTTCTTTCCCTTGAAGGTGAACTTAGCACTCACAAAAAATGCCACTGCTAAACACAGATATGCTGCGTCTATGCCCGTGAAGGTACACGACAAGGCAGTACAGAAGGATCCATCTCCACCACCTCTACCTCAACCGACAGTGGGGGCAATTGTGTGAGGGACAGCCGCAGGGCCTGGCTCTCACGGTGCTGTCACATAAGATATGCTACAGATATCACGTGGCAATGACTTGCAGTTACAGCTGAGGAGAGGAAGCTGGATTTGTGACCTGGAGATGAAAGGTTCAGATGCTGTGAATTATTTAGTATTTTTCATATTCCTACTTCATATTTAATATGTTTTGCTAATGAACTGCAAGTCTCAGGGCATGTAGTTACTAATGTGATATATATATACTTGCATGGATTTGTCATCAAAATTTACGCGAATCTACAGCAACATACGTTCTCATCCAGTGTAAATCGGTGATATATGCCGGCAGGGAGGGTTATCATGTCTCCTTTTTCCATGGAAATCCGGATCCATTTGTCATCCTTGTCTCGAACATCAAAATAGCCAGATCCATCTAAGATGTAGCGAATTTCATCGTCTAGGTGTAAATGCTCTTCGTAAAATGTTTTTATCTAGGAACAGCAAGTATCTCTTAAAACTACTGATCACAGAAAAACTGCAAGGAAATCTGGTAGAAACCTGTGGCAAAGCAGACAAAGTCTTTCAAAGGGTAACTGCACAATGATTTAACTAACAGATGAGACCAACAAGGTTAAAATAGCCAATCCAGCCAGCCAGACCCTGTCTCAGCACACTTCTAAGCAGGCTGCTACATTTCCTTTGGAAGACATGAATTTCTCTGGCAAGAAACAGCAGCTATAGCTGCACATAACCAGTCTCTCAACAACAATAAAGCTTACACCCATTTGAGAGAGAGACAGGTAAAACTTCCCACTGCAGGATTTAGTCCTCACAGTTGTTCAGTTTGGTCATTTTGTGCCTTTTTTTTCCCTGACATGCAAAAATAAACACAGCTACAGATTATCCCCCTCCCTCCCTCTTTTACACTAGTATAGGGTTGAATTAGCCCCACAGGCTAATATAATTCCATGTGAAAATGCAGTTATTGCCAAACATGGCCCATCTATGGCAATCTGATGTAAAAAGCATGTCACACCTGCCCCCACACAGTGAGCTGCAGCTCCACGCTCCCTCCTCCCGGGCAGCAGCAGCAACGTTCTATTTTTTTCCAGAATGGTGAATTCTTTGTACATTTCAGAGCACAGAACAAAACAAACAAATGTTTTAAAGGTTCAATTAACAGAGACTGAGCAGGTTAGTGCACAGAGAGCAGTGCAATGCCAGGTACCATCACGTGCTGAGATCTGGATGCTGTTTAGCCACGCTACTGCAGGTGTCCCTGAGCAGGTACTGATCCAGCGTGGCAAGGGGAGCAAAAGTCCACACGCCCTGCCAATAACAGCCCATCTTTGTGTCAGACAGAACCCACGCAGGCAACCTCAGTTACTACCTCATTCATCTTCTCATCAATTTAGCAGCAGTATAACATAATGGGCTTAAAACAAACTGGTAAATGGAAATTTAATGAAAATATGGAAGTGCCACTGGGTTGCTGTCCTCAGGCCGGAGCAGCACACCAGCACCCTGAAGCCAGGAGGAAGAAGCTCCTTCTAGGAGTCTCATCTGAGAGCCTGTTTCAGCTGTTTTGAAATAGCCAAGGCACCAGCTTTCCAAGTTAAAAAAAAAAAAAAAAAAAAAATCTTCTTGTATGGGGAATGTATCCCTCCAATTCCATGAGGTTAACATTCACTTTGAAAAGACTTATTTTGCCAGCAGCTGTGAGGATGTTCCAGCCTTCAAAGCCCATGCCCAGCTGGCAACCGCCTGCCTTCATCCCAGGGAGGCTCTCTGAGGACAGGGCAGCATTGGTGGGGCTCTGCTGGTAGGAATCCTAGTTTCGAAACGACAGAGTGATGAGAACTATCCTTAAACCCTTTGAAGGCGCCTACAGAAGCAGGCGGCTTCTGCTATTTTTAAAAGTAATATCAAAACTGATTTTTTTAACGTTAAGGACTTCAGCACAGGATGTGTTTTACACCTGGAAATCTCACCTCTGCTCAGGGTGTGCGGGGCTGGGAAGCCGGCTGCACACTCTAGCGGCAGACAAGACTTCAGCCTGCAGATCCTCAGCCAAAGCAAAGGCTCACATACCTTCTCCTCATAGTTTGGGAGCTTGTCTTTGTGTATGGTTATGATATCCATCCAAGAATAATTTTCAGCTCTCCGAATCTCTTTCAGACACGGATCAGTCTCATAGTTATCAGCATCCAACTGAAAAAAAAAAAAAAAAAAAAAAAATAGGCGAGGGAGAGGGGGGGAATGCACTCAGACTCAATTGCTTAAGTTCAGAACACTCAGGTAGAAAAGCCTGAGCTGTGGGAGTGTGGTTGGAGAGAGGGTGGTTCCGGGGGTAGCTCAGGTAGCTGCCACGGCTACACAAGGTGTGCCAGCTCCGCGGCAGGAACCTGCACCCAGCCCACCGCCCACAGACCCGCCTGGGGCCCCTTCCGCCTCCCCCTTCGCAGGCCGGGGAGCCCGGGCCGCACGGACATGGCGGGGACCTGCCGCCAAGCTCCTCGGGCGAGCACCGCCCCGCTTCTGCCCGCCTCCCTCCGGCCTCTCCCCGCCCCGGCGGGTGTCGGGGCCGCCCTGAGGCGCTGCCGCGGCCGGGCCCTGCTGAGGGCTGCGGCCTGCCCTGGTGTTCCCCCCGACCCCGGCCCCGCCGCCATTTACTTTTCGGTAGGCCACGCCGAGGCTGCGCAGCTGCTCCAGGCTGACGGGGCGGTTGGGCCGCAGGCGGTGTGGCGTCCGCTGGTCCTCTTGGGACTCGTCCATGTACCAGGCCTCCACCATGTCGCCGCCGGGCGCTGCGCTCCACTGGGCCGGGCCGGGGCGGGCTGGGCGGCAGCGTCCCGCCCCGGCGGGGCTGGAGGGGCCGGGGCGGGCAGTGGGAGCGGCCCCGCACAGCCAGCCTGTGGGGGGAGCCTGCAGCGGCCGCCATTTGCAGATGGACGCATGCCGAGCTGTGGAGCCGAGGGAACTGTTAATTTAACCTATGGCTTTAGGTTAGCGGTTGGACTTGATCTTGGGAGTCTAAAGCACAAGTCTTATGAGGGGCAGCTGCAGGAGCTGGGTGGGGTTGTTCAGCCTGGAGACAAGGAGGCTGAGGGGAGACGTTGCTGCTCTTTACAGCTACCTGAAAGGAGGCTGCAGAGAGGCGGGGATAAGTCTCTTCTCCCAAGTAACAAGCAATAGGACAAAAAGAAACAGCCTCAGGTTGCACCAGGGGAGGTTTAGATTAGATATGAGAAAAAAAATTCTTCACCCATAAAATTACAGCTAATCTGGCCTAATGCTGGTATTGTCCATATTTTTAGAAGCACGTACAAACCCACATCTGCTAAACAAGTACTCTCCTATAGCTACAGATACCTGAAAAGAATGACTCGAACAACCAGCGTCCTCTGTGGGTCCTTGAGCCCCTGGGAAGTCCTGTTGAGCTGTTGGAAGTATTGCTCACTTTCCATCCTTTAATCAGCCTTAATCTTGTAACTTTCTTCTCAGCTTTCTTTTGTCCTGAATTTTAAGAGTAAGAATGATAAACATTGGCATCAAACTAACAACCTCTTTCCTATTAGATTTCCTATTACAGAATTGCATAGGTTGGAAGGGACCTTTCAGATCATCTAGTCCAACCATCAACCTAACTGATAAAAAACATCACTGAAGCATGTCTCTAAGCTCTATGTCAACCTTTCGAATACCTCCAAGGATGGTGCCTCAACTGCTTCCCTGGGCAGCCCATTCCAATGCTTAATAACCCTTTTAGTGAAAAAATTTTCCTAATATTCATTCAATCTGATAACCTACCTGTTAGATTCAGGTAGTAATGAATTTGCCCACCATTATCTACGCTTTTTTTCCCCAAAGCTGCTGCTTCAAAAAATACATATACCCATACAGGAAATAGGATCTACATGTTTAACTGGAGATCTGAGTGGCAGATTATTAGATGCTACCTCTTTAGCACATTGTCACATTGTTCTGCCTCAACTAGAGATCTGATCAGGGCTGATGAGATGGTTTCCTTCAAGCCAAACTTCTATTAGGATAAATAGATGGATAATTGTGTGCATATATACAAAGAAAGCAGAGGGAAAAATCTCATAAGTGCACTACCTTACTCCTAGGTGAGCTTCACTGTGCAGTTTTTGATGAGAAAACAAATTAAAAAATCCTCACTCGTCTATTAACTACTGCCTAGCCAGTTTCCTCATTCTGTCACAATTCATGTGATTCAAAAGACATAAGAGCTCATACTTGGCCTCAGCAAGGATATTATAATGCATGAGAACTATTACGAAATCAAGCTGCAGCAGCTCTGCCATTCTGTAGAGCAATTAGCAAATACCAAAATATCGGTGACTTCCAGCTTAAGCCCTACTATTCAATGGTATGAAGGTACCGCACAAAGAAGTTGACAAAGATTAACATACCAAACCTGCTTTGTCTTCCCATATAGATGCATAGAAAATAGAACTATGTTGATTACTGGTAATTACAGTCTAATTCAAGTGCACATTAGCCATTCCATTAATCTCATCATCGACTGGAAAAAAAAGAAGAAGTCAAACACTTGACATCCAGAAGATCTGAAGAAGCTGATCATCTTCTAGTTCCATTTCAGATAAAATGGCCAATTACTACCTTTGGGACAACACTGAAGAGGAACTAACAATGCTAACGAGAACCAGTATGCAGAAAAAAATTACTTAATGGAAACAGGAAGCCAGAAACCAAGAGCTTGGACATTAAGCAGAGAGATGAGAACAGTAAAAATTCATGGTTCAGGTTTTCCTGTGACCTGGCTTTTTAGTTTGTTCACACTGCCTTGCAAAGTAAGTAACATTATAAAGAAATCTACAGATGGTGTAACTGATGAGACTGTGCGTGTTACAAGCCCATCTGCAGGGAGGTTAGTGCTAGTGCCAGAGCACATTAATGGACACCTCTGTGTTATGTCACTGACCTCTTACCAAACCGAACCACCCCAAAGTGTCCTTGTCCTCAACTATTTTGGGCTGTTAATATATTCCTCTGTACAAAAAAAAAATTTAATTTATTTCACTAAAAGGAAAATACAGAACACTTAGGATAAAGATTTAATATTACTTCTTCAGAAGTCTGTCTTCACGGTGAATTCAGAAGTCTACATGACAGCTAAAAACACTGACCATGGCCCTTCAGTAAGATGGAGAAAAACCAAACATTCTGCATCATCAACTAAATATTGCCTCGATTGTAAAAAAAAAAAAAAAACCAAAAAAAACCCAACAAAACCACACTATAGAAGAGAACTTGGTTGGTTTTTTCTCTCCTCAGAAGTTGGTATATGTTTAACACCTCAGGCCAGAAGTACAGTTCAAAGTTCAACTCCGAAACGATTACAGCAGTTCAAGTTGTCACTCTGATGTTAGTCCTTTTCCCTCCTACTGCAACAGTCTCTGGTCCCAGTACATCAGGACATTTGTTTACTAGCTCCTTCTCTTGCTAGTCTATCAGCCTCTTCATTTCCTTGGAAGCCAGCATGACCCGGAATATGCATCTGTTCAGACAAAAGTATAGGAGCGTTAGATATGCAAGAAATAAAGAAAAAAAGCACATACATGAAATTCGATCATGCAATACCCTTTCATTCATAGTAGGATAGCACCTGCTCAGAGGCTCTCTCCTTACACTTAATCCTTGTGTGTTCTTCCCAGGAATGTCCATAGCCTGCCTTCCTCTAGAAGTCTTGCTAAATTGTAAAAAATCATCTTTACAAGAACTAGCAAACTGGGTAAGGACCACCTAAACTAGCCTTTCAGAAATGCAGCATCTTAAAAAGTTCTGAAAAGCAAAACCAGAAATTGAGCTAAAACAGTTACGTTTTAAGCATAGACTTCCACAAACAAGTTTCCTCTACTAACAATACTGACAAAATAAAAATAATTATTGCAGGCATTTTTTAAGTAGTAACAAGAGACAGCAAACAAGTAAATAATACATTGGTTCCAAGAGCCTAGGTTATATTACTTGCTTTAACTAAAACAAGTGGATTCTCTGTATTTATGCTTTTACAGAGTGACCTTTTTGGAGATGTACAGATTTTTAACGTATAAACCATTTATTTCATTTTTTAATAATAAGCAATGAAACAAATGTTTGTACATTTTAACATACAATAATATTATTCTTTATAAAAATCTTAGTTATGGTGGAAGTTTTTACAAGAAGAGCAGTTAAGGTATCATTAAGAATAAGAAACGAGGTGCTTACCCACTGAATTTCTATGCCTTTTGATAGATTATCAAGTCTTTCAAAATCTTCTTTATTTATTACACTTGCTCCTGAACTTGTTCTCCAGCCATTTGTTTTCCAGTTGTCAACCCAACTCGTAATACCTATGCAAATACCATAACAATGCTATTAAAGAAGCGAGCAAGGATCAAGATGGAACAAACAGCCTTTTAATAAGACATTAACTCTGTACAAAGTCTCAGGAAAAGACACTGGAGACAGAAGATGCTCTCGTTTGGTTCTTTACAACTACCTTTCAGGATTGTATTTTTCCATTATTACTTGAATTACCTGACCATGTTTTCCTGAATAGATATTTAAAGACTACAATCTTGTATACACATTACACACAAGATTACACCATGAACTTCAAATAAACTGAAGCTAAGGATTTGCTTGATAGTACAGTCAGCCAGAGCAATTCTACAGCTTTATTTGAGAAATTGAGAAGACACACATGCACAGAGGAAAAACTGATGGCCTTATGGGTTCTGCAAACTAATCAGAATCCTTCAGAGAAGGACCACGTAAGAAGATTTCTACAGAACAAGGTCTAACGTTCTGGCCATCCCTTGCTGGCCAGAAAATTTACCATATTACTCCTTAAATAAGGATTTAAAATTTTATTATTTTTTAAGTACCTTTGCTGGTGTTGACAATGTAAGACATCCTTACTACTTTCATGACAAACAGACACGAACCAGAGAATCGCCAACCCTGCATGCAAGACCTTCTACAAAGCAAACCAAACCACATCCATTTCTACTTAATCACAAGCCTCGTTCTCTGGTATTTTAAAAAATAACCCCTAGACACATTTACAAAATAGCTTTGATTAAACAAGAGTGGAACCTGCACCTCAGTGACCCACAAAGCAAGAGCAAACTGCAAGCAAAACCAGAGACTAAGATATTGAACCTGAAGATTCTTCTTCTCCTCCCTCATACTTATGTGTCATACCTAAGCTTAACAGGAATTTTATCCAACTTCTGGATGGAACCTCTTTCATGCACATGCAAGCTAACAGAATTTGAAACAAGCAGCAAGCGAGAGCTCTAACAACTCCTTCCTTGACTAGCAGTCACTTGTGCCTACTCAGTAGCTTTCTGTCCTTTCTAGGGTATTGCTAGTTAAGGCAATGCTGGAAATTTTTCAAGGTAAGTTTTGTTTCACTTCCAAACATGAGCCACCTGAAAAAAGAAAAAAAGTGATACTCTTCCTTCATATTCCCCCACTTTCAGGAATCAGGAAGAGGTTCTGGAAAGCAGAGTGAGTTTTTTGGAGGAACAGATATAAAGATTTTTAACATATAAACCATTTATTTGCTTTTTTAGTAACAAGCAATGAAACAAATAATTATTTGCAAGGTTAGCATTCAAGAATAGGAAGTCATCCTAAGAACAGGATAAACACACCCACCCACCCCAAAACAAAACAAACAAACAAACCACTGAAGTGTGAAAGAGCAACATTTAATTTTTCTGTCAAAAGTTCAAAAAGTTTTGCTTAGAGTTATTTCAAAGAAAAACAAAAAACCAAACCCCAAAGTGATTTGGAAACAGGTAACACGTACTCTTTCTGTAAAAGTCAGAAATACAAAGAAGAAATATTTAGGCAGTTCAGAATTCTCACAGGAAGAAGATCTGAAGATCTGGGGGAAAGGGGAAGAAGGATTCAGAAATTAAGTCTTACTGGCTGCTTCATGTGGTATTTGTAGGAAATAAAGTATTTTCCAGATCTTTGGATGAAGGTGAAACCTCAAATACACAAATGTGGAGCATATTCGTTTCCTTACTTTTTTACTTCCAAACTCTCAGGCTAGAATAGAAGACTAGCCAGAGATTATATATGCTCAGAGTGTGTATTAGTACAGGCTCTCCAATCCAAACAAAACCAAACCAAACCCTACAGGATCACTACAACTCCTGAGTACTTTCCCGAGCACATCCTTAACAGAGTACATACGAACAACGTTTATCCTAGACTGATTAGTGAATGCCTTAAGATAAAAATCCTTTAGTTACTCCTGTCATTCTTTACTGTAACAGGCACTTTCTCTCTACTTGTATTTCATGTGGTTAGCAACTGATCCCTGCAATATTCTTAAGTGTTTCTCCAAGCAGTCATGACTATTGGAATCATGCATTTTCTTCCTTATACTCCTCCCCTCAGGCCACAGTACGTTCTGCGGGCCTTATGTAGTGAAATCTTGTGTCTTTAAGAATCAGGGAAACTAAAATCATTAACTTACCGTTAATAGTGAACTTGCTATCAGTGTAGATAATTAGTTTCTTGATGTTTTGACTCTTTGCTTGCTCTATTGCTTTGCAGGCTGCCTTAAGAACATTTCAACAGAATCACAGTTCAGAACAGTATTTTGAACACATGCAACTAAATAACCCAAGTACCTGATGCTAACAGAACTACAAAGACTATTACTGTAATCTCTCTATCGATGAGTATCAACATGCTTTGGAACAAAGGTTTGCAAAATTATGCATGCAGATGACTGCTTAATGCATCAAGGAAGCCACTTATGTTTCATTGGCAAAAAAAACCCACAAACATTCTGATGCTCAATCCTGTACTGTAGGACCAGCTCTGCCCAATTTACTATCAAAGCCTCTACCAACTGCACATCAAGTTTCAGGCATTTTCTCCATAACTTTGGGAAGCAAAGATTCATACCAGTTCCAACAGTCTGGAAACCCTAAAAGGTGGTTTTTCGGGTTTTTTTGTTGGGTTTTTTTTGGCACTATGAAATTAGTAACAGGGAGAAGTGGTTGAGTCTGGATATAGAGCTGAAAAGCTGTTAGTGACAAGTTTGACCCTGGCACACCACCATCATCTCTGCTTGTCCCTCACTACAGTGAACTTGCTGTACTTTTTAAGCAGATGAATTCCCCATTTCAGCTCATCTCCAAACACACAGGGCAGGATAGCAGCAGTACCAGAATTAAGAATGAGGTGAGAAGGGAAGACTAAATCTGCTGTTGCCAACAGAAGTTTACCTCAGAAGTAACAGAAGTTACTCCTGAGAGCCTAGAATTGTTTGTTATATTTATCTAAGAATATGATACTCTGATCCTATCAAAATAAGAAGTCAATTCTCCTCTTAACCACTTCTCAGCAGCCCTCATCCCGAGGTCTGAGACATACACATTAAAAATGCAAAGGATACTATACAGATTCAGGCTTTCCTAATGCAAGGCTGTTATAAATATCTCTACTTGGCCAAATGATATTTGGGAACTCAAAAAGTGAATTACTCCTTGTTCAAAAACAATAAAGATCAATAGAAGTTGAAGAGAACGATTCATTTTAAGTCATAACTCCTGGTATTTTGTGCACTTCCCCCACAGCTCCGTAACTGGTTTCTGAAGGCCAGAGTTGAAATAGTCATACGTAGCACATACCACAGTCTAACATGCAGAAGCATTTTAGGACGTTTACTACTTACATGTATTTCAGCTCTTTGATTCGTCTGCCGTCCAGGAAGTCTTTCACTGGTATTTCTGTGTTCAAAGAATAAATAGTAGATTAGTTACCCAAAATATTCAGTGCTGTACAATGACTACATATTAGAAAAATAAATACAAGGCGGCTAATTTTGTTTCTATAAAAGATGATGAAGACTCTACTTCTAACTTGACCTGCATAGTGCAAGCTGCATATATAGACCTGCCAACAATATGCAGTTTCTTTTGTTGTCTTCTGTGCACATCTATTTTAAAACTTTCTATATCACTTTAATTATAGCTTCAGCCCCTAAAAGTATTATTTCCAAGCTGATTTTCCCCACATTCTTACCTCCTAGAGAAGCTGATTTCTCTTTTCCCTTCAGTAACTCCCTAGTCTCATAGCACTGTCATTAAGAGTCTCTATAGCAGGGTTTCATGTTCAAAAGGAGACTGGTATTGTAAAATACACCGAAACAAACACTGCCTATTAAAAAAAGAATCCACCCAGCTACTTACAAAGGGTGGCCTGGTCCCCAGTAGACACCTATTCCAGCACGTGCCCTATTACGTCCGTTACCTGAGCAACAACCATCTGTATAAACGACTGCAAAGTCACCTACAAAAGAATCACCAAAAGCAGAAGTTCAAGCTCTCCTTCAAGGATGTAGTCTCTCCAAGCAGGAAGAAATGTCTGCCAGCAGATTAATCCCCCAAAATTCCATCCCCAGAGAGCCCTTCAAAATGTTAACTAGAGGAGCCATGAAAATTAGTAATGCAGAACACCAGAAGTCCAACTGCAGCTTCACACCCTCACTGCTCCCAAATCAGTCAGCCTCAAGAAGCATCTCCGCCTCACGTTCCATATTCTTACTACTAACTTTAAAACTTCCCAGCTACATCTGTATTTACATAGTCTGTAATCTAGCCACACATAAAATCACACTTATAATGACCAGATTAAGCTATACATTGACACCAGTTGAAGGCAATTAATACTACACTGAAAGACAATGTGAACAAATTTATCACAGCACATGGTTCAGTTTTAAAAAGAAACAACATTACATGGGGCCTGGTGCTGCCATACACAAACATCCCTAAAGCTTTCTCATAATTACACTGGTTATTTATGAAAGAATACAAAGAACTCAAAAAGAAATACATGAATAATGAAAGAGCTTACCCATATATGAAAATTTATCTTCACTGACTGTTGGTGCTGAGTATACTTCATCATGTTTTACACGCTTTGTAATGTGTTCTTCGTTTGTAGACTGTTCATATGGCCTTTTGCACGTGTTGCAACACAAGACATTTATTTCTGGTTCCTCTCCCCGGCTGCTGTTTTCCTGTGTTACAGCTGGAGGAACATGTGCCCCTTTCAAAAAAAAAGAAAAAAAAAAAGAAAAATAAGGAGTTCAACTATATACAAGAACAAATCTCCTTTGAAACAACTCCTTCTAAAGACAACAGTTGTTATCACCTATCAGCAATGATAGCCTGTTAAACTGACA
Organism: Numenius arquata; assembly: GCF_964106895.1. Lineage (NCBI taxonomy): Eukaryota > Metazoa > Chordata > Aves > Charadriiformes > Scolopacidae > Numenius > Numenius arquata. The sequence continues at coordinate 42,961,248 of NC_133584.1, forward strand.
CCACCCCAAGCTATTAGGCAAAACACGTTACAGCATACGCCGGTCGTTCTTGATCAAACGGCAGCGGAGACACACAGGTTAACGGCCCTCACCACGGACACGGTACAGGCGATGTTCTCCAAGCGCCTACGGAAACACTCCCACCGCGCAGACACATCCATGGCAGCGCCCGGCGTTCCCGGGTTACCAGACCTCCGCCGGAGGAGGAGGAGGAAAACAACAAACCCAAGGCGCTACCCACCGTTAGGCCAGAAGCCGCACTGTTTACACAGACGCCAGGCAGCGGGCGGGCTGTGTCACAGCGCGGCCTCCCTCTACTCCTCCCCTGGCGAGCCGCCCTCCCTTCCCGCCCGGGCAGAGGTGAGGCGGGGGGAGGACGAGCTACCTGCCGCTTCAGGCTGCTGCTGCTGCTGCCGCACGAAGGCCCAGGCGTCCTTCTCGGTGGCGAACTTCTTGAAGCTGGCGGAGGGGAACTTATTCACTTGCTCCTGACACTCCGCCCTGCAACACAGGGGGCGGGGGGTGAGGCTGGCCCGGGGCCGGCTGCCCCCCCCACCGCCGCCCCGGCCGCGGCCCTTACCAGGTGCGGTAGACACCCGCCCGCCGGCCCTTGCGCACCGCGTAGAACATGCTGCCGCCCTTGGAGACAAAACAGGAGTGACTGAGCACCGCCACCAGCCACCGCAACATGGCGCAGCCCCGCCGCCATCCGCGCCCCCACCCCGCCGTCACCCCCTCCCTCCCCGGCCGCCACACCCCGCTCCCGCCGCCGGGCCGCCGCCGCCGCGCGTGCGCCGCGCCCCGCCCCTTCCCGCGCGTGCGCGGCGGGGGCTGCCCTACGAGCCGCGAGAGGGGCCGAAATGGCTGGAAAAAGCTGAGGGTGTGGGGGTTTTTGTTTTGCCCCACTGGTACCTCAGGCAGATTTTATGTAGTTTATAAATGGTTAAACTGTAGAGAATCTTCGTTTAGGGAAGAGACGTAGCTATTTTAGTAACGGTCCCAAATGGTTTCAAGGATTGAGTAAGGTAAGAAGGGATGTATGTGGCCCTGAGAACATGGTGACCCAAGAATAAATGTGGACGTTGTCTGACACACAGGTGGTAGCAGGGAGATCATTAGTTTTAATGAGCAATTGAGCAGTCAGAATGTTTTGCCAACATGAAAAGTGAGCCAAAGGACAGGTGAAGAAGATGAAGATTGAGGAAGAAACGACTCAAAATGAGGACCACCAGAAGGCACAACTACGAATGCCCAAAAGCTTATTATAATGCGTAAATGAATTCTTCGGAATGTGATGAATATAGAATCATAGAAAGGTTAGAGTTGGAAGGGACTTTAAAGATCATCTAGTTCCAACCCCCCTGCCCTGGGCAGGGACACCTCCCACTAGAGCAGGTTGCTCAAAGCCCCATCCAGCCTGGCCTTGAACACTTCCAGGGATGGGGCAGCCACAGCTTCTCTGGGCAACCTGTTCCAGTGCCTCACCACCCTCACAGTAAAGAATTTCCTCCTAATATCTAATCTAAATCTCCCCTCTTCCAATTTAAAACCATTACCCCTTGCCCTGTCACTACATCTCCTGACAAAGAGTCCCTCTCCGGCTCTCCTGTAGGCTCCCTTCAGATATTGGAAGGCTGCTATGAGGTCTCCCCGGAGCCTTCTCTTCTCCAGGCTGAACAACCCCAGCTCCCTCAGCCTGTCTTCATAGGGGAGGTGCTCCAGCCCTCCGATACGCTAATGTTTTATTGGAATTAAATTGACTATGTCTACCTGTTGTGTATAAATTTAATTTGACAACAGTATTCGGTGCACACAATAGGCGGAGCTATGCCCTGTGCACCCGGCGCCGCAATAAAGCATGTCTGCTTTCTAAACTTTAAATTGAGTCTTAGAAAGTTTTATCTGGCGGTTTGCGGTAACACCACAATAGCTGTATTTTAAAAGCCATCCAAGTCAGGTGGGAGGGGGGCACGGGATGTGTGAGGCCACGGCGGTTCACACAAACTCCTCACGCTGAAGGCCCCTGGGGTGAAGTCTCTCCAGTGCCCTCAGCTGAGGTTCTCCCCTGGCAGCCCTCATGGCTGTCTCTCTCCTGCCATCACCACCGGCGGCCTCTTGGCCCCCAAGAAGTTGTTAAAACGCATGGGAATAGCAAAATGTGGAATTACAAGCTGAAGTTGGCTGCTCTTAGGGTTGCTCGGGGAACGTGAGCACAGCTCTGCACAGCTCTCCTGCAGCCAGCCAAGAGCTGCACACCTGCCCCAGAGCAGGACTCGCCCCAGAGCAGGGAACTTCTCTGCATTGGCCAACGGGGAGACCTTGAGGCGGGGATCTCGCCTGGGATACCAGCAGGGCAAGGCTTTAGCTCCACTGCAGATGCACAGCCAGCCGCTTTCACCCAGATCAACAGGCAGGTCACTTCTTTCAAAACCAGAGCACAGCTTGTTCTTTTCAGCAGGGTGCAAATGGAAGCGTTAACCGTGCCATTTTTGTTATAGAATAACACAGTACATAATAACAAGTGATGAGAGAATACACGGAGCCCAGGACTCTTGTATCTCGAGTTAGTACCTTGAACACCGCTAAAGACTTGTGTGTTATTTCTAGTCTAATGGCAATTTAGTAACTGATTGCTGTGACATTTGTCTCAGCAGAAGCGACCGAGAGGTCCTGTTCACAGAAGCGCAGAAAGCAAAGCCCAGGCAGGGACCTGAGCTGGCAGGCCATTGCCCACCCTCTCTGGTTGTCAGCAGGCTCCCTAGCATGGCTTTTGGCATAACAGAGCGGAGCAGGCTCTTCCTTCTCCTTCCGCCCTCGCTGTCACCGGGGCAGCATCCCTGGGAAAGGGAAAGTGGTGTGATGGCGGCCCGCTCTTGCAGGCCCCGGCTGAGGGCGGCTCTCCCCGGGCCACTGCGCATGCGCTCCGCCGCGGCTTCTGTGCCCCCATCAGCTGCTGATGACGCCACTCGCGGGCGCCGTGCCAGGACTCCCAGCGTCCGCTCGGGCTTCGTGCTGGCGGAAGCCGCCGTCGACCCGCGGCACTGCTAGGGATCCGCGCTGCCCTTCTTCCGGGTCCGGCTTCACCCCCGCTTGGGCGGGGCCAGCGCCTTTCCCGGGCCGCGATCTCCGCCGCTCTCGCGAGAGCTCTCCCTTTTCCTAGGCCGGCGCCGAGAGAGGTGGGTGCCCGGGCCCGGTGCGGGCCCCGGGGGCGCCGCCGCCTTTTTCTTCTGCCGCCGCCGCAATACGGAGCCGGGCGCCGAATGGCGCTCCCCGCTGCGGCCCGGGGGCGTGGATGCCCCCGATTATCGCCCGCCCGAGGCCCGATGGTCGCCGGGGCGCCCGGTGTTGGGGGAGGGGAGCCGGTGGGGTTTTCCTTCGCCCTCCTCCGGAGGAAGGCCGCGGCGGCGGGGCCGTGGGCCGCCGGGCGGGAGAAGGGGGCCCGGGCCGGGCGTGAAGCCCCGCCGGGCGGGAAGGGCTGCTCGCCCGGCTGCACGTGGGGCTCGGCGAGCGGCCGGGCGGCCTCCTGCGGCTGCTGGGGCCTGGCAGCGGCCGGGGCTCCCCGGTGGGCGGGCAGGCTGTTAGGTCCCAGTCGGTTTCTCACACAGGCCTTTCGTTCCCCGGGACGGGTTTCCCTTGTTGTGGTCGGTATCCCCCGGAGCGACGTGCTGGGGCTTGAGTGGCCTGTGGGATCTCTCTGTCTGGTTTCACTCTGAAGCATGTGGCCGAGTCGCCGGATTGCAGAGTCTTGTCTGCGTTTGTGGCAGGACACCACGTTGATGGTGACAGCCGGGATGTTCTTTTGCCTTGCAGAACGGCCATGTTCAGCTCTAGCGCGAAGATTGTGAAGCCTAATGGCGAGAAGCCAGATGAGTTCGAGTCTGGTATATCCCAGGTACGCGTCTCTTCCTGCTGTTTGGTAACTAACTGCAGATTACGAAGACGGTGTTGTGACGGTTGTCTAGAGCTTAAACTTTGAGGGTGATGCTGTCTAAATGTGTAGTCTTTCCAAGTTTTACTTAAGGCAGTCAGCCTGTGTTCCCACCAGTTGAACTTGTTGTGTCGGACAGTATGACTTAGAGGAAGTTAAATCTTTGCTATTGATTGTGGTAAAAAGCATATAGCTGCTTTCCGGCACCGTGTATGGGCTTCAGTCTCAAGGGTTCTTATGAGTTCAACTGTATGTGATGGATTCTGCAACTTTACTTTCCTAGGCTCTGCTGGAGTTGGAAATGAACTCTGACTTAAAAGCTCAGCTGCGGGAGTTGAACATCACAGCAGCTAAGGTAGGCTAGACCTTCTCAACGAAGAATGGCTCGGTGACTTGCTTTCTGTGTGGGTTTAATTTTTGTGAACGTTAACGTGGTAGTCGAATGGTGTCTTTAACTGTATCTTACAGCCTGTGATTGTTTTCCTACGTGCTGTTGTGGTTTATTTTTTGGTATTTGCTGTTAATGCGTAGGATCTTGTAATGTTTTTTTTTTTTAGGAACTGGTCTGAAAAGTCAATGGCAGTTTGGTGTTTTAAATAAACATTGAAAAACAGTAGCGCTACTTTCGGTGTCTGCAAATTGGGCTTGAGATCTGAAACTGGCTTTTTGTGTGTGGATACTGGCTGGCAATGCAGGCATTGCGGGATCTTGGTCAGGAACATGAACTGTAATACTCCCTGTAAAATCAGTTTGTTGTAAATTCTCTTTTACGTACTAAGTAATAGATAGGAGATGGATTGAGGTAATAGACTTGATCACGTAGGTTAGCATACTTGGAAATTTTAGTTTTAATTTATAAAGGCAACTGAAACTTTAAGGAAGAAAATGAAGAAAATAAGTGGAAAAGGAGGAAAAAAGTCAGTGTTAGAATTTGTTAGCCTTGAAGGCTGGTTGGAGCTTCTGAAGCTGGTTGCTGTAACCAAAAACTTCAGTAGGTTGCTTCTTGGTTCTTGCCCAAGCCCACCAATATGCACAGACACAGACGCTCAGCTGCTTAGAGTTAAAGAATCTGGGAATGCAGAAGTTGGCTTCGTATATGAGTTTGGAGGCCTTCAGAAGAAGTGCTTCACTACTGAAGTGCAGCAATGTGTACTGTCCTCAATGAGGAGTTTTTAAAAAGTCTTTGTTATTTACTTTGCTACTTAGTTTTATTCATGAGGAGTCTGCTGTGGGAATCTGAGTTAGCTCATGTGGAACTGGTGAAAACAATTCAGCTTTCTGTTCTGTTGGAGAATGAGGATGTCTGCAGTTGGGGTTATGGGAGAAGTGCTTTGTAAGCCTATACAAACTCCTTTGGTTTTGATCAACTGTTCGAGAACAAAACCAGGGGAGAAGTCATCCGTGTTGGTGTGATGTGAACCTGTAGGCATTTGGAGGGGAAGGAAGAGTTTTGTTTGAATAGCGATGCAGGCCTTGGCAAGTGGTGGACAGAAGATGATTTCCATGAAGTAGCAGCTCAAAAATAAGGGATTTCCTGCTGTAAACTTTAAGTCTAGAGTCTGTGTTAGAGGCAAATAATTTTTGAAACTTCATATCAGCATGTAAGTAGAGCTGCAGATATGATAAGCATTTAGTGTAGTTAGGGTTCTATCACCTGAGCCCCATCCTGCAGAAAGAGTGAGCTCTGTTATTGAGGGTATGTGACTGGAAGGAGTGGTGGGGTTGATTGCCCAATCACTCATTTACAGAAAAAGCAGGTGCTCTGATGGAGGCTTTTCTGTTTAATGCTTGATCTTAAATGCATTAAAACAGGGACTGCTCTCTGATGCTCCTTTTGCCCCCCATGCTCCCCAAAGTTGCAAGCAAGACTACCAAATATCTGCGTTCAGAGGATTCACCATCAAACCAAACATTGCTTTGAGACCCCTAAATAATCTTTACTTCCTGCTTCTGTTTCAGGAAATTGAAGTGGGTGGTGGCAGAAAAGCCATCATTATCTTTGTACCAGTTCCTCAGCTGAAATCTTTCCAGAAGATTCAGGTGCGGCTAGTTCGTGAGCTGGAGAAGAAATTCAGCGGAAAGCATGTGGTGTTCATTGCTCAGGTAAAACACTTAAAAGCTTAAAAAAGTTGGTTTGAAGGGATCCCTGAGGTCTTCTAGTCTAGCCTCATGCATGAAGCAGGACTATTGCCAACAGGACTACTGATCAGGTCAGCCATGGTTTTGTCTAGCTGAGTCTTGAGAACATCCAATCTCTGGATAACCTGTGCTGGGGCTGCACTACCCTTCATGTCTTGTCTGTTCAAGATAACAATGATACAAAGCATATAACTGTACCAGCAGGAAATGTAACGAATGTCCTTCTGTGGATGTCAGCTAAAATGATTTCAACTAGCAGCCAAGGCTGTGTAAGCTTGGTGAGATGTGCAGCTTTTTGGAGGAGGATACATGTTACGGCCTCAGTTACTTTTCAAGTAGTTTGAGAAGCAAAGCTTGAAAGTAAAAGGGAGCAAATATTAATAGGAGTTTTTCTACACTTACATAATCTAAGCACTTAAAATTCAAGTTAATAGGAGAGGAAGGAGAAACCTGACTCAAGCATTTATGGAAGGAGCTAAACCATGAAAAGGTGATAGAGTGCTCTCCAGGCAGTACTAAGGGGTGGACAAATTCTGGAGATCTGTCTGCAGAGTGGATGGTTAGTTGTTAGATTGAAGCTCTTTTTAACAAAAATTCATCATAACCTAATTTTAAGAGCCAGAGCACCTTACCCTGAATCTTTATGTGGCCGGGGCGACTTCTTTTAATGAAGTGTGTCTGGCTCACTTGAACTTCCAAGTGCTTGAGAATTCCCTGTCAGTTTAGTACTCCCTATTTTAGAAGGGAGTGTGTGCAGTTGTTCTTCTGTAGGTGAAACATTGTTGCTTTTGAATGTGACAGGAGGTTCATGATGTAACCTCATCACGGAGAAGCTGTGATGTGTTGGTAGGAAATACTGCAGGTGGCTACAACTGCCTCTAAAACTCAAATGTTTTAAAACATCTACCGTTGCAGATAGATCAGTAAGACTTATTTTCTGCTTCCCTAAGCTGGTATAAATAACTGTAGATGCTGCTTTTGGAACAGATGGCACTTAAGCCAGGGTTTGACTTGCTTGTGGAATACATCTCATTCTTCACACTAGTCTTTCAATCTCAGATGTCACCTAGCTGTCTGTGGGACTGACAGAGCTTCTCGTGTGAAGAGTAGTAAACTTAATCTAACAAATTCTTTGAAATTGAATTTTCCCAAAGAAGGGTCTTTAGATTACTAATACAACACAGTAAACTACCCTGGTTGTGTTCATGGGGGAAGGGGATGAAATACAAATCTTTTATTTCAGTGCGCTGAATGCAGGATCAGTAGATAAGAAATAAATCAATACCAGTACTTCAGCTTCTGCAAGTAATACTGGGTTCTAATGCTGATGTAGCTTTAGGCAAACTTAAACCTCCCTTGTAGGTGTTTCATGCATCTGTTTCTGGTGTGTGTGTGGAAAAAGTGTGTGTGTTTTGGTTGTGGTTTCTTTGTAGTTGATTGTAAATGCTAGATACTGAGAAATGTCTTTTTTTTTTTTTTTTTAACTTAACAGAGAAGGATTCTGCCCAAGCCAACAAGAAAAAGCCGCACAAAAAACAAGCAAAAGCGTCCCAGGAGGTAAGTAAATAATATGGATTATTATAAGGCAGCCTTCTGTTGGGACTTGGGTAATTTAGTCAAGTAATGTTTAGTTGAGTTTTTGAGAAGTCATTCCAGTGATTGCATGGTCTTGTCCTTTCTCTTACTCCTTGAAGTAGTATCTGTCACTTGAATGCTAAAGGGTGCAGTAATAAGCTTGTCTTTGGACGCTGTGTTGCGTTTCTTAAAACTGTATCTGTATTTCTAGCTACAACTGTAGCCAATTTTTAGTCAGTGATACTGGCTTAAGAAACCCCAACCTGCTGTCTCTCATACCACAGTGCGCTGACAAGAAATTACTAATTTTTTTTTTAAGTTTTAGGAAGACCCACATCACATGTTAGACTGTACAGAAGGCAGGGCTGGCACACTGAAGGGATGCAGTGAGGGAGAGAATGGCTGAGGAGGGTTGTAGGTATGAGTAGTCTAGCTGGGCATGATTTAACAGCAGTAGTATAGTCAATTGTGTTAGATGGCCTTCCTGCTCTCATCTAGTGCCCTTATTGCTAGACATGCAACACTACCATGTCTATGTGGATATCAGTGCCTCTTCTAGACTGCTCTTTATCTTACTGTATCATTATGTAGTCCATGTCTTAAAAGTTTGTATTCTATGGCATTTAGCATGTTCCTGTAACTTGTAGCCCCTAGTGTTACACCTGTGTCATATCTATTATTGAATTTTGAATCCCTTAGGCATGGTTTCTAGAAGTGCAGTTTTATAGTACTTTAGCTGCAGTCCTGCCTTTGTAGGGCTCTGTCTGTTATATTAAAACTACTGTTGTGCAGTGGCTAGGGAAGTTGGCATCTGTGTACATGGTTAGCATGCTGCCACTTACAGCAGCAGGGAAAAAGTGTGTGCAGGACTGTCCCTTTCTCAGCCTGAGACTACATCAGGCTAGTGGTGACAAAATAACTTGGATTAATTTTTCTCATTTTGGCTCACTTCTGGACAGTTCAAGAACACAACTGTAGACATCAAACAGTCTTCTAAGCATGATTCAAACTTGGCTAGCTAGACTTTTCCCGTAATACATTGGTGTTTTAAGCCACTTGGGTTTAGGCAGATGAAGAAACCAGTGTTTTCAGAACTGGGTCTCCTATGAGCATATGCTGTGTAGTTGAAGATACTTGCACGTTTAAACTCTTTCAATTGAGTGTCTTTGGTAAAATTGCAGATAGGACAGCTTGGTTATGATTTAAATAAAATCTTCCTTAAATGTGTAGAAATAAAATAATGTTTCAGGGCTGTTGCTGCAAAGCAACATGTGATCTAAAAGGTCAGAAACTTGGCTACTGGCTTTTTCCCCCCCCTGCACTCATTAAGTTTCTGCACTCAGTAGAATTCAGCTTTTATTTTTGCATGAGCTGTGAAAAGGTATTGTCACACTGCAGCATTAAAAAAAAAAACCAAACCACAACACAACTGAATTTTCAGCTAAAGCATGCTGTGGAAGGTTTGAACCTTAGCAGACTGGAAAATGTGGCGAGAGGATGTGTTTTAATGATACAATTGTGTCATTTCAGCCGTACGCTTACTGCAGTGCACGATGCCATTCTTGAAGACTTGGTCTTCCCAAGTGAAATCGTGGGCAAGAGAATCCGTGTAAAACTGGACGGCAGCAGGCTCATAAAAGTCCATTTGGACAAAGCACAACAGAACAATGTTGAACACAAGGTAAATGAAAAAACTGTACTTTCTCACGCGTGGTGGGGTGGCATTCTGACATAGCGAAGAGGATGCTCATGTGATAGAGCAAAAGGCTGGCTTTTGGCTTGTGGCGGGGGAGATGCTTCTGTTTGTGTTTGGAGTAAGGTGCTGAAGATGAGGTGGGTCAGTTTTGGACTAAATCTTTAGTTTAACTTGCCAAAACCCTTGGACTGTAAAGTAGCTATATTGGTTCCCTCATGGGGAGAGACAGTGTGTTGTTGTGGTTATTTTGTTTGGGTGTCGTGTTTGTGTGTGTGTGTTTTAAGTGAAGTGCTTAGTTTTGACCTTAAAGAGATGGGCTTGGTGCGGCCTCAAGTCCCCCATCACTTTGCTTAGGCTTTTTCTGTGGGGATGTGTTTGGGACAGCCAGCTCACTGGGTCTCCTATGGTTGCAAATGAAAAAGGTTCCAAATATTCTCCAGAAAACCTGTCTTTTGTGTAAATGCTCAGCTACCATAATCTAGAAGAAAATAATTAGCCTGAGTTCATTTCAGAGTGAAGATGCAGTGGGAAATAGCGTAGTACCTGATGTATGTTAACATAGATTTTGCTTCCTTATACCATGTGTATAAACAATATTGTTTGTCTTCACAGGTGGAAACATTTTCTGGTGTCTACAAGAAGCTCACAGGCAAAGATGTGGTGTTTGAATTTCCAGAATTCCAGCTGTAAAGTGCAAAAAATGGCTGAATAAACAACTGTTCATATAACAGAGTAATTTCATTTAAATCTTGAATTCCATAAAAATAGGTGGGGATTACCTGGTTCATGAGACTTCTCTACTATCTGGATGAGTGACGTTTGTGTATCAACGTGTTAAGTCACCAGCATTTTAATGGTAGCCCTCATAGGTTGTTCTTGGCACCATCACAACACAACTCTGGACAAAAAAAAAGTCCAGAGTCTGCAAAAAGAATTGTCATTGACAAACGAACTGAAATATGTTGAGATTCACCTTTTGGGGAGAATGTGGAGAATTACTGTAGGGCAGTGGAACTCCCAAGTTTTGCACACAAGAATACCAGTTGGAGACCTACTTGTTCCTGACACTGGAAGGAGTCTACATAGCAGCAGGTGGTGTGACTTCTGAAACACGGAGTGATGGCATCTGAAAAAGGGGGTTGAATTTTTGGGAAATATGTTGGGAGGAGGTATAGTTTGAATTTGAGGTAACCTTCTCGCTCTTTATCTGGCAAAATTACTTACCGGTTCTTACCTAAAAGCTGGTCCTGCAGCTTCTCACCTTTATCAGCATGAAATGGGGAGACATTTTCACTTCTGCGTGCTTGTCTACCTTGCTGGACGCAAACTGCAGTTTTTTAGGCATTGGCCTTGCATCTCCATATATTAGCAGTATGTATGTCTCTATATCACTGCTGGGGTGACCTTCCTCATGGCTAGTACCTGAAGGCAGGGATAGATATGCCGGGGTGAGGCAATGACTGCTGGAATACTTGGGTTTCTTTGGATGGTATTTTAACATAGGACCTGCTTTGGGTTTTGGGAGAGGCAGGGAAGGACGAGCTATATCGTGACAGTTGAAGGCTGCACAATAGCATCCCGAAAACACTATGCTTTTGATATAGGTATCTATGTTTAGAGACACTTTCAGCAAGTAATTTTCTTTTCCCAGCTTGGGAGAGTGTGGATTTTGGCATGTAAATGTTCTCAGCAATTTATATGAATTTAGTACTTCACTGGATGAACAGGCTATTCTGTTGCTTAGGAGTAAGTGCTTAATACAGTAAAAGGTACCTGATTATGGAGACGGCCTGTGAGGGGGAGAGCTTACTTAGTAGGTAGCAGCCTCTGTACCAGGAGCCTTTAATAATTTGGATCTTCCTACCTGAGAGTAGATGGAGAATGTTGTCACTTATTGAGGATCTTTGGGCCTTTATTTCCTTTTCCTATTTGCTGTGGTTTTGTTTGCTTCCCGTTTGATACCTCTCTTTCTTCAGTTGTGAAGACCTAAGAGGTTAAAACAATTGTCACATTGCAAAAAGTGAATCTTTTTAAGTCATGCCATAACTTCTGCCTAGTAGGGCAGGACAGATAGCAGTGTGCTGCAGACGATGCAAAGAGAACAAGGAAACACACGTGCCCTTTTGCAATTAGTAGTTATTTTTCTGCGACTTACTGATGAGGCTTGAATGTTTGCCTGAAAGAGCAGGCTGTATCTTTGAAGAAGTTGGCTTACCTTAAGGGCTTTTTCCTTTTCAAGCTTCTGCCTCTGGGGTATAACTTTATGCCTTACTTATTCCTGGACTGTTTATTCATCTTGGGATGATTCAGCAGAAGCGAATGCATCGACTTTCCTTAGAATTGGGTGAGGGGAGTTGTAGGTATATAACCCTGAATCCTGGCTGCTTGTGTGGAGAGTAATCACAAAAGATCTCATAGCAGAAGGAGTGCCAGAACTTTAGAATTCAAATTTTCATCATTAAATTGGGTATTATTCGGGTTGGAAATGCCACCCCCCCCGGACCCCAAAATAATTCCAGTCTCAAGTCAGACGTGTTATTAAGCCTGCTGCAACAGTCACAGATGGTAGCCTGTGCAAATAAGTAGTTGCGGGGTGTGTGTTGGAAGGAGGAGTCTGGGGAGTATTTGGAGACTCACCAGATGTTAACTACCTCTAGTCAGAGGTTGGTGAGTCTGCTGGGGCTGTGTAACATCTGCAGGAAGAGGTGATGCTCAGACAGCAGGCTTCAGCAGACCGCGTTTCCCGTTTCATGGTGAAATGTAACTCAGGTTTGATCTCTTCATAGTAATAAAAATGTCAGTGGTGTTTCTCGTCTGGAAGCGTTTGGGGGGGGTGGGCGGGGGAGGAGCAGTCTAGTAAACTGAATGTGAAGATTGCAAATGTTCCCAGGCGTTGCCAGCTGGCTATAGATTTTTCTTGGCTCTTGTTGCAAGCCCTTTGAACGATATGAAATGCAAAGGCCCACAATGGCCCCATAAGCAAATTCTTTGAGTGAAAGGATAACGCTGTCAAAGCCATTTATGTTTCTTACATCAGCTAAGCTGCAAGTCAAGGTGGATTTTTGTGGCATAAAATTACCAGGCTGTGAGCTTTGCAAAAGACTTTAGTCCTAGTTTACCTTTGTTCCCCGGGCTCCCTTGTGTGTGACTGTCAGTGATACAGTCAGACAACTCCCTCTGTCCCTTGACAAGCCTATCAAGTGAATGCCTGCAATCTGGAAAGTCAGTTGATACCATCTGGTCAAGTGCTAATGAGGCCGCAGGATTACTGGTGTCAAATGTTACCTTAACCTAAGCAGACTCCATATGAGATGATGTTAGACTCTTCCTGTACCTTTCATACACCGGCGCAGTTGAACTCTGAACGTATGATTCCTCGGGAGTTTTATCATAGAATCATAGAATGGTTAGAGTTGGAAGGGACCTTAAAGATCATCGAGTTCCAACCCCCTGCCATGGGCAGGGACACCTCCACTAGAGCAGGTTGCTCAAAGCCCCATCCAGCCTGGCCTTAAACACTTCCAGGGATGGGGCATCCACAACTTCTCTGGGCAACCTGTTCCAGTGCCTCACCACCCTCACAGTAAAGAATTTCCTCCTAATAGCTAATCTAAATCTCCCCTCTTCCAATTTAAAACCATTACCCCTTGCCCTGTCACTACATCTCCTGACAAAGAGTCCCTCTCCGGCTCTCCTGTAGGCTCCTTTCAGATATTGGAAGGCTGCTATGAGGTCTCCCCGGAGCCTTCTCTTCTCCAGGCTGAACAACCCCAGCTCCCTCAGCCTGTCTTCATAGGGGAGGTGCTCCATCCCTCTGATCATCTTCGTGGCCCTCTGCTGGACCCCTTCCAACAGGTCCATGTCCTACCTGTGCTGAGGACTCCAGAGCTGGACACAGTATTGCAGGTGGGGTCTCACGAGCGCAGAGTAGAGGGGTACCTTATCAGCTGGCCTGCAAAAAAGCCATGGGGCACTCTGTACCAAGACCCCGTGCAGGAGCGCTGCGTGGGTAGTGTCAGTGTGAAGAGACAATCACATACTGAAGAGTATAGGAAGACCTATTCTTTCCTGTAGTAGCGCAAAATGAAAAGCAGGGGCTTTACATCTGTTGGGTGCTCTTGAGACTTGCACCTGATATTAGAGCTTTCATCGTTCATTCCTTATGAATCCTTTCACAAATGTCTTCAAATATTTTTGTCTGTGAGGAAAGCTGCTCCCTGATGATTTCCCTTTGAAAAGGTGTGTAAATGTGTTACAGTTCTCGTGTGGCAGAACTTGCTTGAAGTTTTGGGTTGTAAGTGCTTGACCTTTCTTGTATTAATATGATAATTTGATGCATGATAACATCATGTCTGATTAGTCCCTCTTGAGTGGAAGTGGGAGCATTTGGCTGAGCGGTGTTAAAAGGAAATCCTATCACCCCTGCGTTATAGACTGAAAGAACCTATTTCCTCTGTCTTCTCTTTTCCTAAATTTTCTAAGTGGGAGGCCTGAGTTTGATTCTCTGTTGTATCTAAAAGCTAGAGCAGTGCCAAAAAAGCTAGACCTTTTCCTCTTTGTGGGATGTGCTTTCCAGGTCTCTCGAGGTGTATCAGAATGACAGGAAAAAAAAAAAAAAATATTGATTAGAGGAAGTCATGAAGTCTCATAAAAAGAAGCCTTGGGTTGGGCTGGGGGAGTGCGAGTTTTCCTGTCCCCCGTACGGGCCCGACTGCGACATTGATCAGTGCCAGTGGGTGACCCCGTTGTAACGAAGTGCTTTGCTGTGCCTCTTGCTGCCCGCCTTAAGAGCGCTCGTGTGAAAAACCTGCGTTCTGCTGGGAGCGAGGGAAAGAGGTGACACGAGCATCTCTTTGTAGTGGCGCTCTGTTCCCCGCAGAGAGCGGCGTGTAAAGGCTCTTACTTATGTCTTGTGATTAGGAAGAGAAAGTTTGTTGGATTTGTTACAGTTTGCAAGTTCAGGTGTCCCCTCCTCTACCCTCCAGTTACTGTTACTCTTTCTTTTTTTCCAGGAAAATAATTCTTAAGCTTAGCAAGGAGCAGTCGCTGCTAGGTGTTGCTAAATGATTAATAGCTAATGTTTTTCATATTGGATATTCTGCTGACATGTCTGGCTCGGTTTTGATCTGCCTCTGGAGCAGCAAAGATAGAATTAAAGCCAGGCACTGAAGAGATTATGCCAGTCCTAGAGATGACGAGGTACAGAAGAAGCAGCAGTTTCTGTACTACTGCTGCAGTGAATGCTGCTCAGAAATTTTACACAAAAAGATAAAGGTTAGTGCAACACCACTAATGAAGCCGATGGCCGGATTTCACACAGCTGCAAACAAAGTTAAACCTGCGTTGCTGTTTCTGCACTCACCTTTCCCACCAGACAGCCCGTGTATTGCTCAGGAGAGGTGGTAAGGTAGCTTAGATACAGGCTGTATCTTGGTGTTTAATAAAGTTGTTTCTTATTTTCTTGGCTAAACAATTACTTACAGTTACTACTAGGTGAAGCCAAAGGGAATGGGACAAATCATTAGGTTGTCTCGGGAGCAGAGGAGGGGATGCACTTGGCGTGCCGGAGTGCAGGTCCGTACCACGGAGGAGCTGTGCATCTGCTGCATCTCCTTGCCTCTTTCGGGAGTTTGCCTTGGGAGGCTTACTAAGGGCTGGTTAGCAAGGCAGCCATTAACTTGCAAGAACTGGAACAGCGTTTGTGATGGCCTGTGATAAGCTGAGCTCCAGCAATTGAGCTCAGATACTGATTTATTGAGGAGTTTGGGTATTGCCAATTTTCACCCCGTGGGAAAATCTGCTTGGGAATGTTGCTGATACCATTGGAGATTTTTGCAAACCAAGGGGAGAATTAGAGTCTTGTCATCTTCTCGTAACAGCAACATTTTAAAATAGCCGTTGTGCTTTAAAACAGGTATTATGCTTAATCCTCTCACAGACACAAAGATAATGCCAACTGACCATGGAAAGAGTAGAAGAATTTGCCTGAAGGCTCCTGAAATGTATAAACATAATTTTTCCTTTTCTTCCAAGAAGACTTGTTCTTGCCCTTTTGCAACCAATTTGCTTTTGTCTATGTGGTTTTGGTTGGTTTCAATCCAAGATTTCTACCTGTAGTTGTTTCAATATGGTGTTTAACCTGAGCTTAAAGGCTGGGTGAATGTTGGGTTGTGGGTCAAGACGAGGTAGCTGGTCTGGCTGGTGTTTCTTGCTGAATACCCTTACCCTCTGAAGGCTGCCCTGCTCCATCCAGCAAGGGTGGCTGAAAGACTTGGGAATCATCTCTTCACATATTGACATAAGGAAAAGCTTTAGCTTAATAGCCAACAGCTGCTGTGACCTGGTGATGGCTTAAGCTGCTCCTGTGCAGTCCATGTATCAGTACCCCAGTTTGCAGATAGCAGCCTGATTTAGATGATGCACCAATGTGACTACGCAGCTTCCAGTTGGCTTTCTGGGTGGGTGAAGGATGCTCATGCCTTTCTGTAAGGGGGCTGCACCCTTTTATCTCTCTTAGGTGAAAAAAACCTACGTATTTGCTTATTTTCCCCTTTCCTAGAGAAAACACTTTTACTGCATTTATAGTGTTTGCCCTTTTCTTTTGAACTTTGGTCATTTATGTTTATTTTTCGCTCCTGTTTCCCCAGTGTTTAATCCTACCTTTTCTACTAACTTTCCCTGAAATGGCTGTATTTCTCCCTTGAATTCTGTTTCTGGCCTCAAAGTTATTTGCCTGTGTTTACAGGGAGAGTAGATATGTATGTAAATGGACATTGCCCTTGCCATCGTAATATGATCTTCAAAGGCTTGGACTGCAGTCACTTTGCTGCATTCTTTACATCAAACATTTCTCTTGGCAAGTTGCTGCCGACAGAGTGGTTCAATGGCCCAATCCTGCTGGTTGCCTTCTGCTCCCACTGAACTAACAGGGCTTGTGTATGCATAAAACCGAGCTTTCAAATGAGAGCCGAGTGGTCCTTACACAGTTATGTTCATGTTCTGCAATTTTGTCCTTGCTTTACTGATGTAATCTGGAAGTGATCATCAGGTCTTTTCACGACCGCTTAGTGTGTGTTAAAATAGAGGAGTTGATAGCGGCGGAGGAGGGTAGTTAAGTTCCAGCCCAACATGGAAAGGGTGGTTTAGGAGAGGTCTGCCTTTATGAAGGTAGCCCACAGCGAGTCCTGAGTATGAGGCACCGCTACCTCTGCAGTGCTGTGGCATCTGCAGTGCCCGTTTTTGTCGTTTCCACGAGCGAGGCAGCTCAGTACGTGCGGTGCTGTGGGCTGGGCAGAGGTTTGCTGGGGGAGAGAATACGACAGGTCATGAGTAGAGCAGGGAAAGCGTGTCAGGACTGTGTGTCATCAGCTTGTATTGCAGTCCCCACCACAGCATGGCATCCTCAGTGGAGTGGACCTGCACCTCATGTGAGGGTGAATCAGAACGATGGGAAAGGTCCCCTTACAGCTTTCTCTAGTCCCCCAGTCTAAAAGCTATTTGGTGTTCTGATACTTTTCTGGTCTTGGGACTGTAGAAGATGGAAAGAGAACTTCCCGTTACTTCCCATCCTGGTCTTCCAGTAAGAGGTCACACACTGGGAGTGACCCAGGTTCCCATCCTGCTGGGTGCTCGCTTACAGCATGACTCCTCAAACCCTAGCTGGGGAAACTGGGAGGGGGGGAGCAGTGGCACGAGCAGAGGTGGGGCCAGATGTTTTTCAAGACTCTTTCTGTTGAAGAAATTTATCAGAGCTACAGCCTTACAAATGTAGCATCTGTTTATTAGAGAGTATTAATTGGCGTAGTCATAAGCGGTATTCTGTATTTGCCCTGGAAATTGAGAGTGAAGCCGGCAATATTTGTTGAAGTATAAACTGCTGTAACAAAGAAAGGGAAGTGTTCTCAAAATCCTGCAATTGGATGGACCCAATTTTTCCTGCCCAAATGTGTGTGGAGTGCTGCAGTTTACCCAGGGCTCAAACTAGTCTAGCTGTCGAAGATGAAACTCGGAATTGTACAACTATTGGGAAGCTACAGGGAAGGATTTCTGTTTCCTTTTTTCCCCCTGCCCATTGACAAAGAAAGTCATATAAAAAAGTGTGTGTTTGTTTGTTTGTTTTAAAAAAAAAAAACAACAAAAAACCCAACCCAAACCCAAAACCAAACCCTTTTTTTATAAACAAAGAACGCCCCCCCAAAAAAAAGAAACCCCAAAATTTTCTGAATAAGTTTTATTTTCAATAATTTAGCATTTCTGTTACTGTGGAGTGTTGAGACTCAGCTCTGAAATAGTTGCACGTTTTACTCAATGAGCCAAGAATGCTACAGCCAATTGCAAAAATGGAGAGAATTTCAGTAAGGGGAGAGTGTGTTAATTATCTACAGAAGATGCTCACATTAAGTGCTGCATTTCATGTGTTTTCATATCTGCTGAAGCACAGCAAGAAAAGTGCTGTGCTGGGGCAGTGTGTGTGCATGGCTGAGAGCTGAATAGATGTAAATGGTTAAAAAGGGGTTCTCTGCTAGAGAGGAGGAGGGGAGAGTAAGAGTGCATTCCCAAAAAAGTACATTCCCAAAATAAAAAGCTTACATCATGGACCTCTTCAGCTTTCCCACACTTCTTTCCTAATTATTGTCCTGCAGGACAGCTGATCTATTTCAAACAGGAAGCTGTTTACAGATAACACTTGCAACTGTTTTGTCTGATTTGTTGAACTGTCGAAAAGCAAAAGACAACCTCTTTTCAAATTAAAAACTGTCAGACTTCTGTAAACAGCAGCAATGAGGTTCATCTGTGCAGTGTCCCTGCAGGCACAGAGCGTTCGGCAGTTCCCATTTTCTCAGCAACCCTAAGGTAAGAGACTTTTATACTTTCACTCTTTAGAAGAACGTAAGGAAAAGCCCGGGTGTTTATTAGGGGGCTGCCTTGTAAGTGGCAGAATATGATTGATGATCCCCACATAGTAGGGAAAGGTAAGGGAAGTAAGAACTTGCTCGATTCTATCAGATAACGTTGGTCCTTTCTGTTGAGAAGCTCCCATGTGGATTAGATCACTGAATTCCAGTTTAGTGTGGGGTTTGTATTTAAAATGTACAAATACCATTGAAAGAGCTCACTTTCCTTTGAGTAGGGCAGGACAAAACAGTACATGAATTTTTAATTTTTCCTACAATAGGAGCTTATTGCAGTTCACTAGCGGGTTGTGATTCCTGGTAGCAGATAATCAACACGTCATTTTACTTTTGGAAATACTAAGTGCTTTTCTCCATCCTTCTACTTTTCTTCCTAAGCGGCTGGCTATTTTCTACTTTAAAAAGTGAGTTTTTAATACAGCTGCAAAGCAGGGAATGAAGATTGGCATTGCAGAAATGAAGCAGATGACAGAACCACCAGTAAGAGCTAAAATTACATCACTGGGTAATGAAGAGTAAACTCAGTGAAAACCAAATAAAGTTGCAAGTAGGAATGCTTAATGAAATTTAAGGATGTAAAATCTTGGTCTAAATGAGCTGGAATATGAGAGTAAGCCACACTTCAGTAACCAGAAGGCCACACGCCTGCTTTTCAGGCATGAGATAGGATTCATAAAGGGAGCTCTGAGTTTCCATTCTGACCTCTGTGCATACATACATATATGCTCAATAGAGGCAGTGACATTTAGGAGGGGGATTGTTTTCTAGCAAAATGAAATCGCTGTGGAGAACTGAAATACCCAACTTCACGTGCCATACGGTAAAACAGAGAGAGCCTCTGGACTGGAAATACTACAGCTTTGATCCTTGGGTATTGAAAGACTTGAAAAATGTAGCAGGAAACTATTGCCATTTCCTTCTCTGTAGCTGAGATCTTCTCCATTTCGTATTTACATGATCATTTACATGATCATTTAAGACATTACAGTGATCAGATAATATAAAGCAAACACTGATTTAAAGGTCTCACTTATAGAAATGATATTAGGATCTTTCAATCTCTGAAACTTGCTGGACATCCCTAAAATTTTATTATTCTACTGATGCATCGTAAATAAAGCATGGGGATGTTGTAGACAAGAAGTAATGTTTCCAAGTTGAGTATTCCTTTTAAAAATGTTTGGACCGTCTTTCAGAAAATTCTTGGATGTATCTGTTAAAATGGAATTATTGTTTTAATTAATACATGAAAGAGAATATGTAACTTGAATTCATAGTCAAAAAGGCATTTTAAACATGGTGTAGTCATGCAGTCTGCAGTGAATTGCACTGTGGAAGCAGGAGACATCTACTGTGTAACTTATAAATTGTACGTTAAGTTGAAGGCTATTTTTTCTAATTACTTTTGAGTGATTTTACAGTGTTTCTAAAGCTCTGTTTAGTTATCTCTAGGGCTGTCCAAAAACTCTTGAACCAGAATTCTTTTGAAGTAGATAGGCTTTTGGCAAAGTAGCTTTTTAAAGAAAAGTGTCAGTTTTCTGGGGTAGTTTAGTTCTTTTGTCAAAGTATTTTGGCTGAAAACCAGAAGAGTTTAGCCAAAAATATTCTCATGGTGTCTCCTGGGAAGTGTAGTTTGTGCTTTGCATTTCATTTCACTACTGGCTGGATTTCACAGCTGAACCATGTTTCCCATAAGACTGTGTGGTCAGGGTCCTGCTATTTTCATTTCCCTTAATGAGAGGAGCGTTAGGATGTATTTTGGGAAAGGCAGTCCGGTGGAAGAGGTCACAGGCTGGGTTTGTGAGGTGTCAACTGTCGGAAAAGCCCCTTGGATTCCTGGTTGATAACTAGCTGCCAGCTTCTTAAAGTTCAAGCACTTCCTTCTAGTTTGCATGTGAGCTACAGACCATCCTCTCTGTGGGCCTTGAGAGACCCTTCAAGAGGGTTTGATGTGTCAGTAAAAGGCTTAAAGCCTTTTGAAGTTCTTAGCCATGCAAACACCTGTGCAAGGGAGAGGATGTTTAAAAAAGTTTCTAAGACTTTGTTAGTGCTTCTGCCAACTTTTCTGTAAGAAACGCTCCATTTTATACATTGGGAGCTGAAAGCTGCGAGGGAGTATGGATGGCTTTTGAGAGCTAGGTAAACTCTTAATCAAGCTGAAAACAACCTGCTCAGAGCCTGAAGCTTTAGAAAGAGGTAGTTTTGAAAATCAAACAAGGTCTCACCTCACCCATCTAAGTGCCTCTTCAAAAAAAAAACAACAACAAAACAAACAAACAAAAAAAACCAAACAAAAAAACCCCCAAAAAACAAAAATAACCCAAAAAACAAAAAACAAACCCCCCCCAAAAACCAAAACCAACCCTAGTCCTGTTTGGTTTTCCTGTAGTCGTGCAAGATGTCTGTAGGCAAGAAGAGAATTGAAGTTGGTCTGCTTGAGTTCTTCATCGCTGGACCGGTCTCTTACTTGTTTATTAGGATCCAAGGATCCTTAGCTGCTGTGATTTGTTTGAATGCTGCTTCCTCAAAACTGTATCAGAAGACTGGTTAGGAGGTTCCTAAGGTGTCCCAGAGGCCAGAACAGAGCAATAAGACAGATGGTGAGGAGTTTTAGGGTCTACATTGCTGTCCTTCTACACTGAATCATAGAATGGTTTGGGTTGGAAGGGACTTCTAAAAATCATAGAATCGTAGAATGGTTAGAGTTGGAAGGGACCTTAAAGATCATCGAGTTCCAGCCCCCCTGCCGTGGGCAGGGACACCTCCACTAGAGCAGGTTGCCCAAAGCCCCATCCAGCCTGGCCTTCATCTAGTCCAACAATAAAGTACCTGAATGAAACATGGACAAGAATAAATCATTTCACAATGCTGCAAGTTAATGTCTGGCTCCAGAACAAGACTCCACAGTGTTTACATGCTCCATGGAGTGAAGGGAAGAGAGCTAAATGCTGAAGAAACTGACTCACCACAGCCGGCAAAGTGTGTGAAGGCTACAACAGCCAGCTGGAGAATACTTGTGAGAGATGCTCTGGGATTCCCTCTGCTGGATGTGGGAATGGATAAATTCACCACCTTTAGTGCCAAATGCCTGCAGGAACTTGAGTTCTGGAAGCTGGAACCTCGCCTTGAATGTGTGTCCAGTTGTCCTTCAGGCATAGAGACTTTGAAAACTGGCTCTGAAAAAACAGTTTTCTATGGTTCTCTTTGAAGAATGGACTGTTGTTACCCACCTGCCATGTAGCCTACTGACCAGGAGCACTTACCTGGGAAGGAGGAGATCTGCATGCAGCTCATTGCACTGCTTCAAAACCCCACCTCCCATCTGCTGGAAGGGTGCCACTGGACCGGCACAGTAATTTGGGATTGGGACCACTGAATGTCCAAGACTGTGTCCACAGCTCCTAAAATTGTTTCTGATGTTGATGCTGCTTTGATTTTAGAAAAGAAAAAAGAGAAAGTCCAGGGAAGTCTATTCCTTTGGCATGAGCATTCCCGTAAGAAGATAGTCTGCAAGAGAGGCCCCACTGTTTTTTGGAAGGGAATGTCCTGGTTTTCTGTTAAGCTTCCTGCTTACAGCGTGCTTAGAGGAGACTGAAGGAATTTGGATGCGCTTCTTGAATGGGCATAAAAGGTCTATGTGGAAGACTAGTGTCTTGTCACTCTCTTTGGGCAAGTCGCTGGCCTTCTCTGCAGTAAGAAACGCTTAGGCACCCAAGTATTCCAACAAAACCACAGTGACCTCCTGCCTCTTAAGGTGGCTGAATTGTTGGGATGCTTTGTTTGGACTTGGGAAGAGGCCACAGACACAGATTGGTGGTAGCGTTGCCAGTGTTGACTTAAGCAGCTCTCATCTGGAGGTTTAGGGGTGAAGAATGGGGTAAAAGGAATGAGAGTGGAAAGAGACACTGCTTCAACTCCGGATGGTTTTTGAGTAGGGACCTTGAAGGATGAAGCTGTGTCCATAGTTGTGCTCAGGTTCCTGGTGCCTGTCTTTGTCTGGTCTTAAGCATGGCTCAGTCTGTGATTATTTTATTTTATTTTTGTCCTGTTAGTATGATTCACTAACTGTGGAATAAACATAAATGATAACAACAAGACATCCTACAGATAGCACTCTAAGAGTTTCAGTTTAATTTGAGTGATTTTTCAGGCTTAGTTGTGGATCCCTCCAAATTCTTCTGTGATGGTGCTGATGACTTTAGCAGATATCAAAACTTGCTGATAATAGAAATGCATTTATTCATCTTTAGTGGACTCCTCAGAAATAGCCTGTGGGCCTCCAAGAGACTACGGATCAGGGGTTGTTTTGATCTCCATCTGATCTGAGTGCTGGGGGCAGTCTGCTTGTTTCCGTGCTGCGAGGGCTGGACAATGAAGCTTACATGAAGTAGTGCTTGGCTGACTAAAGAATGCACTGCGCAGAGACCGAAGGGCTCATAAATCATTCACCTTCACTAAGTCAGGCACCAAAATAACTCGCATCCATTTAAAAAGGCTTCACAAGCACTTCTTTCTTCAAATGAATCTTGTACAGCAAAGGCTGCTGATTATATCAGAGTTAAGGGGAATCAGGAAAGCATGGAAGTTTTTGTAAGAGTATTACTTAATGTAAGTAGAATTTTATGATTATTGTCAGAGAAGGATTTATGAGAGATCATCTAATGTTTGGGTATTAAAACAAAGAGCTTTAAAAAAATATGTAAAGGAACTGGCAATGTCAGATGGCACAATAATTATGGCCAATCAAAATAAAAACCTCAGATAAGAATGTAATGAAGGCCTAGCACAGGAAACACCAAAAAATGTCTTATTACATAGGAAAAGAAAAAGGTCTCTCAATGAGCTCTCTCATCAGAAGGGTGTTAATAGGAAAGCAGGTCTCTGATGGCTGACTGGTTAGTGGAGTTTTGCACAAGAAATGTTAAGGAAACAGACACTGAACACGTGGCAGAGCAAGAGAAGTGCTGTTTGTGCATGCTGCAGAGACTCCAGGCTGGTGGGTCTGTCAGGAGCATCCACAGGTGTGTTTGCAATGTTTCTCTGTAGTTATGTAATGAACTTGCAGTTTAAAGCCAATGCAGAGATGAGGTGAGATAAAATCTTCATGAATGTGTGAACACATAACAGTAATTTAGAATTAAATAGTTCAAAATTAGTTTAAAATCCTTAGACAACATACATAGCTATTTCTTTATATCCGCTCCATTTAAATAATTCTGAACATAATTCTAGAGGTTAAATCTTCAAGGGAGAATTATAGATTTTTCAGTATCATCTTTCTTTTGAAATTTCCAGGGCAGTCCTTGAAAGGACAAGGCATGTTTCTCCACAGAGCACTTACAGATAATCTTTGCTTGTTTTGTTGAGGATATAGTGAAGAGGAACCTGATTTGTCTAGAGAAGTCCTTGTGAGGTTCTTCTTAGGTAGAATGTGAGAATTTCTGCCAGTTTCCAAATCTCTTCATGTCTTGAGTATCATGTCTCCAAAATTATTTAGGTTGGACTATTTAAGTTTAAACTGTCTGTGTGTCATATGTAGAAGTAACTGTATTATCTCCACAGAACTTGTGAAGATAGGTAAATAGATTATGTACCAGAAGTGCTTTAATGCAGACCATGTCCACTGCTACATCTGCTTCTACGGTGCTATGGGTGTAATGAGGACTTACTACACCATTGAAAAACAGTGTGCTCTATAGATGCTGGGAAAGTTTTACTGTCAACTCGAAATCCTCCCACCTGAAGAGACTAGTTGGGCATCTCATGTCTTGCAAATCCTGAGTGTAGTTTCTGGATGGCCTGTGTCAAGCTTGTGTAAGCAACGCCAACATGATACACCCTGGGAAGTTGCTCTATCAGCTATAACAATGCGTGTGCCTCCTTTCTTGTAGAACAAATCTGTTAGCACTTTATGCCAGGGTCTGTCAGGTGCTTTGTTAATGGTTTTGCTCATAATAGTTTTCACCCTGTCTTCTAAGCAGATCTCTATTGAAATGTGCATTTGCCCATTTTTGTTAGAGAATTTGCTGCGTATCGAAGCAGGTGGAGATGCCAGTAGTTATCCCTTAATTAACATAGCTTATTATGTTCCTCCCTAGAAACATACATTATTAAAATAAAGAAATGTCTCAGGGAAGTTGGTTAGATGGAAGGACTTTAATAAAAAAGTCCCAAAGGGAGTTGTCATCCTCAAGAATCTTTTGGTAGTAGAAGCATCTTGGCATACAGACAAGGGAACTAACACCTTCAGTTTATATGAATTCAGATAGACACCCTTCTTTGCAAATCGTGTTCTACACATTCTATCTGTTTCTGAATTCACATTTCTTTTTCAAAATGAGACAAGTTTGTCAAAAGCATTCAAACCTGCGTGTAATCACATAATTTTTCTCAATAACTTACGATCTTTGTAGACCAGTGCATTGTACATGGCAAAGGATTTTGGATGCACGTGTAACGGTAGAAGAGCTTCTCAGGGAGATGTTTTACCGCTGAAAGATATTCTTTCAGCTGGCTTCCATTTGGCATACCCTCTAAGTAGGATCATGACTGTTGCCAATGATATAGACTGATTAGTGAAGGTCCACTGTAGCATACTGGTGTAAGAATGCTTTGACTTCTGAGAACTTCATTAATGTCTAGTCATCTGCAGGAATCGTATATCTTTGCATGTGCTTTTACTTGGTCACACCAGATCCATACAAACCTGTGGGTTTTATCCCCACTATGTTTTGCTTTTACAGCCATCTTTATATACAAACCATGTATTTTTTTCTTAATCTGGGAAGCTGCTTTGGTAGGTTCCCATTACTTTTATCTTCTTTCCCTTATCTGCACTTGGTAAGGTGTTTCATGGCCCTAAGGAGTGAAGGGACATTGAATAGCACTATTGCTGTCAAGTTCACCCTTCGCTTGTCCAGTGAAGATACGTGGCTGTATTTCCTGTGAGGCTTGCTTTTTGCTCTGATGCTCTTAAGTTTTTTCTCTTGCATTGAGGCTTGGCCGTTTTACTGAAGGTGTTGTTGGTCTTTGCATCACCAATATAATTTATTTCCCTCCCTTTCCCAGGCTCTTGGGAGCTGATATGAAAGGTTCAGCATGGGATCATATGTAGAGTGTCATTTGCTCTCTGCACATCCCCAGCTTGAGAATAAAAATAACCTTTTAGTGAAATTGCATTGACACTGCCACAGTTCAAATGCAAGATTTTGATCATACATGCTTATGTACCATGGTGTTTTGTTATATTGAGGATATAATTCTGAGAAGTATGTCCTTGTCATTTGAGGATAACACTCTTGGATCATTTCCATGACTCTTGGTGGCTTGCATGCTATTGCAAAATGCCTCATGTTGTTGTATCTCCTATGCTCTGTATCTTTTGCTGGATATTATTTTCCATCGCAGCCTGGTATGTTGCCATATCTTTCCTCTTTTAAAATGTTCCCACTCTAATTATGTGCTGGTTTGGGTTTTTTTGTTTTGGTTTTTTTTTTGTTTTCTTTTTTTTCCTGGTGAATTCAGTCACTTTAATTCTTTCCCTTAGGCATCTTTCTGTTTTCTGTATGCTGCTGGCATGCCAGTGCACAGTTTTGTAACACACTGAAGGCCATCTCAGCTGCTGCCAAGGGCATTTCTTTCCCTGGCTGGCAACATTTTTCACTGGAATAATGGCCATTTTACTCTCACCAGGAACCAAGGAACTAAATCAACTGCAAAATAATGTTACAAAAAGAAGAATAGCTTTCTGCTGGTGTGGCAGTCTGTGCCTGTGATGATGGGATCAGCTGGCGGTCAGTGACCATACAGAGAAGGGGAAGGTAATGTGTGATTGCGGAGGGGGAGCCACGCTGCCGTTAGCCCTCCCGTAGATTGGCTTAGCTAATTAGCAATGGTGGGACTCCCCTCACCTAACTTTACCTACCTACAAGGATGAGCTAGTCATATGCGCAATGGGTAGGTACCTCCAGAGTCAATTATCTGTCCTGTTTTAGTATGAAATGTATCTCCGCACCAAGGTGCCTTTCTCTGACTTGATTACACAGGCACCTCAGGGTGTTTTTTCTCAGACTAAGCACCTAGGCCAGAATGGATGAATCTCTCCCAAGGGTCTGCTTATAACTTCTGCTAGCTTGAGATCTGGATCTAAGCAAAGTTGTCCTGATAAACAGGTATCTCCTAATGCCACCTGTGCTCTGTCTTGTGGCTCACTTTGTGAGGTGCCATACTTGCAGCGCTGGGAAGGACTGAGCAGCAGTCAAGTGGCTTCCCTTTATTCTTAGAACCTCCTTTAAATTTATCTGTCACATATCTAATGTGTGAGAAAATGGGTGCAAAAACTGTTTCTGCTGTTGTGTTTGTTCTCCTCCTCAGTGAGGAGTAGGATGTTGGGGCAACCAAACCTTTCTCCCATCCACTTGCGCTCTGGGGTGGTGCCATCTCTCCCTCTGTCCTTTCTCTGATGCTTTCCCCTGGTCAGGCCTCTCTGGTTTTTCACTTTTGCGTTGCGTTTCTCTCACTAGAAGTCTACATCCTATGTCTTACCTCTTGTCTGTACTCTTCCTCTAGCCTCAAACTACTTTGCTTAGATTTTTGTTTTCTGTCTGGTCATTCCTGACCTGTCCATGTGTTTATGCATGAGTCAATTGTGGGCCACAAACCCAGAAAGCAGGGAAGGGAGAACACTCATTTTGTAGTACTCATCTTTAGTCTAGTGTACTACCACTAGGCTTGAGCTGGCATCTTCACCAGGCTTCTCCCCTGCTTGCCTTCCATCCTTTAATGTGGCATGCCTGAGTGTAGTCTATTTTCACCTGCTGTGTCCATCCAACGGGAACGATTGCTCTCCTGGGGAACTGGAGCTGTGGGTTCCTGTGTCAGGTTCTCATGTGGATGCTTTATAGGAGCAGGGCTGAACCAAGACAATTTAGACACAGGTTTTAGAAGACCTGACACCTATATTTGAACCCTGTCTTTTTGGATTTTGGGGTGGTTAAGAATACTGAAAACTTGATCTTCTGTATATCAAGGATGGCACCCAAAATCACAAACTGTTTCTCTAAACTATAGCTGCAAACAAGGCAATGGCAGAGATCTTATCATCTAATAGGAACTTTGATTAAAACACTGGGAGAAATTTTGTTTAGCATTTTTAGTTACCTCTGACAGATACATGGACGTACTTGAGTGTTACTCTCTACCATCTAAAAAACTACACAGAGCTATTGTGAGAAAATTGGCACTCAGGCAAGAAAGCGTGTGTGTCCCGTCTCTCCCTCTAGTTACAGGTTTTGAAAACATATTTACCCTCTTCTGGCACTATTTTCATTGCATCCTTGCTGCAGCTCTGATTTTATATTTCCAGCATAGATGACAGTAAGTTAATTCTGACAAACTCATTGACTTCAGCAAAACTGCATCTGGAAGAAATTTGTCTCAATTTTTAAAAACATTTTTCTCAATGAAAAGTGAGGCTACTTACTCCTATGTGTGACAAGGGCACCTACGTTGTACAGTCAGAACTAATAGTCCCTTACACCTCACAAACATGGGCTGAGGAAATAGCTCTATTGAGCCAGAATTAAGTATACTTTGGGGAGTAACCAATGACTTCCTATCAGTTAGGCTTTTAGGTAACGTTAGCTTCCCATCAGCTTAGACTCACTCTTTTGTCCTCTGCAGCAAACTTTGCTGTTCTTCAGCATCATCAGGACCTGAAATGTGTTATGTCTCTGCTTTATGCTGCTCCATGCTCCATAGATTTCACAGAGACTTCGTAGCCGTGGCAGTTATGGTCCTCATTTTTGAATTTTTCATAGTATTAACATTTAGGGATTTTAATCTTTCTAGCCCGTTGCTTTAACCTTTAAATCAACACATAGAATTTAACTTCAGAGCGTCACAATGTTACAAAAATGATCACCCATTGTTTAGCAGCTTTATAATGGATTCTGATTTTTATATTCTGGCTAAATGGTGAACTCTTGATTACCCAAGGTAATGCATGAAGGAGCTGGGAGGACAAATGAGAAAACACTTAGATAAAGTAAAAGTATAACTACACAGAACATTTGTAGGTTAGGATGATCAGCAAGGCTGTAATGGAGAAAGAATAGGTCAGTGACACGAGTTTCATGTCCAGTATGAAAGACATCTTCTCCAGGGAATGATCCACAGCCCTTAGGCCAAGGGGTGAAAAGCAGCTTGGATGCACAGGGCTGGAGGTTTGTCTCTTCTGCCTCTCCTCACTTCCCCCAGAAATGTATCCCTGATCTGCACTGGCCCCTGGTGTTACCCTTGTAGCCCTGGGACTTAATTCTTAATTACTTTTTTTTTTTTCTTTTGGGTTTTATCTGTTCAAAATGTCTGAAATAGCGTGAGATCTGTGTCCCAGCCTGACAGCCTGGCATTTCACTGGCATCACTTTGTGGGCATGTGTTGCATCTGTAAGGATGCAGCTTAGGGCCAGACGGGGCGTTTGAGGATACACAGGCTGCCAGATAGTTCTAGGAGGTGTTGGGATGTGGGTGACAAGGACTTGAAAAGTCACGGGAGTGAAAACTGTTGAAAGCTGTTGATGTGTCTGTAGCGCTGACTCAAACCGGCTTGGGAAAATCACCCACCAAATGTGGCTGTGGCTCTGCGGACTTGTGTGTCTGTCTGTACTAGGGGCATACTCAATTCACAATATACATCATTCAGCTCACATTCCTGAGAATGAAGAATAGTTTTTAAAATAATAATAAAATCATAATAAGAGTGAAAACAACTAGTAATAGTGAAATAAAAACAGCTCAAAGAGGAGTCCTATGGGATTATACAGAGGATTGCAGACACTCTGTAGCTGTTTGCTGGCTGAGCATTAATGCCAGTGAGCATCATTTCTCTTCTGCATTTCTCAGCCGTTTGGATTTCACTGGGTAGATCATCTGTGTTGTTGATTGTAGGTCCAAAATGACTGCGTACAATAAGCCACCGGTCTTTGTGCAGGAGCCACTGGCAGATGCAGGGTCTTCATGCAGGAGGCATTTGCTGGCTGAAGTGATCTCCAAGCTTTCCCCCCACAGCTGGGGGGAAGTGGGGGAGCTCAAGGAGTGCTGGGTGCCAGCTGGCCTGGCCGGTCCTGCAGCGGTTTTGAGTGAGCCATTCTCTGATGACCTCTCAAGAGCTTGTCACTTGAAGCCTGGCTTAATAAACCTCTTCTCTCTTGGCAACTGAAGCAGATTCTCTAAAGCTGACAGGTCTGAAAAGTTGTTTTGAAATTATTGTGCTGGTTGCATTGGTACGTTTCCATTCCTAATGGGAAGAGAGGTGTTTTGCTTTTTTTTTTTTTTAAAAAAGGAAAGACCATGTAAATGTTGCATTTTCCTCCTCCTCATCTCACTTTTTTTTCCCAAAGCTTATGCTGATTTAATGGCCACCATTGTAAGTGCTGCAAATTTGACTCCTGACCCCTCCTGACAGTGAGAAAATAGTCATATTTTCACAAGTGCTGAACATCTCTAGCTTTCTCTCTGGCATTGGTTTTACTAATGTTGAAGATACTCCAGATACCAGGGGTATAGAGGTTGAGAAAATAGGCTGGCACCTTTTTCTGAGGACCAGTTTCAGTGGGATTCAGTTTTCTAAATGCCTTTATGAATCTGGATCTGGAAGGACTTGAAGGTAAGTCAGAAAGGCAAGTAATTTTCCAGGATTTTAAAATGAAAGGTACTGCTCTGGCACATACCTAAAGATCAAACTCTTATTTCAATCACATAAAGCAATTTTAGCTGCAGAAGAGAAGGTTTCTTTTTAAAGCAGAAAAAGGTGGAGAAAGTGATATCCAAAGTGCTTTTGGTTTGATTTCTAGTACTAATGTGTTCCTTTACTGCAGCTGCAGATTTGATAGAGTATTTAATCTGCAACCTATTCAGAGATTCCTCTGTTAGTGGGTCTTTTCAGACCAAGGTAATTTCCCAGGTATTCATGCGGGTCCAGGTGTTGTGACCTGACAGACACTAAGAAGCTCCATTTTTTAGACCGAGTCCATTTTCTGTGCGAGTCGAGCGATCATGAGGTAGGATGAGATGTATCCCCTGTGTCTCTGTGGCTTGTAAGCCCTGCAGCAGGCAGTGGGGAATGTGATGGAGCTTCATTGGAGGTTTTGTTTTCCCTAGAAAATCCTTCATATCTGGCTGCTGAGCAGCCCTGACAGTTCTCTGCTGCTTGATGCCTGTCTCATCTCTGAGCTGTGTAGGAGTTTGCAAAGGCGGATTAATATTTAACATACCTGGAGGCTTTTATCTTTTAGTTGTAGTCTGGATACATCTAAAACCTCATAAAATGCAACCAGAGGAGGTGATGCTGCCTTAGTATTTACTAATGCAGGGACTGGAGCACCCTCCTAATTTCAATTCCTCCTTCTGTCTCAGGCCATTTCATTCCCCTCTCTGACTTGTTTGTCAAGAATCCTTATCACCAGCCTGCTGGGTGCTCATGCTGAAACCACCTCATTTCCAGGCTTTCAACTGTGTATCTAAACCACTTGGCTCGAAAGCCTCTTTGTCTGATCTTTTTCTGGATCCTGAAGTGCCCTGGCTACAAAGAAAAGGTGGGATGCCCTGCCTAGGATGTCCTGCAGGCTGGTGGCCAGGTGCTTTCCTGGGCTGTGGGGTGGGAGCTGCAGGCTGAGGCAAACCCACGTCCTCTGTTTGCTCTGCCCACGGAGCATCAGTGTGGCTGTTGTCCAGGATGGTCCCACTTCCTGTCCCTCAAAGGTGGCTGCTGCTGTGGGTTAAACACCTGCATTCAGTTGTTGGAAGAGAATTCCAGGTATGAGTCTCTGCCGTGTCCTCCTGGCTGGCTGAGGCAATGAGAACTCACTGCATTCCCATGTAGGGAGTGTTGGTTCCTAACTTGACATTGCAAAGCCTGTTTTTTGCCATGGACCCCCCTCACTTTCCAGTCTACCAGCACTGGCTATTCGAGTGCCAAGTCTGGTCCTAGAAGCCTTTGAAGGGAAGATCTGGAGAAACACCCTTCTCTTCAACCTTTCCTTTTAGCTAGTTTTTGCTGCTCCCTCTTGCTTGCTGACTGTTGTGAATCACGGACTTGGTAAAAGGAGACAGGACAGTCCACTGTGGATACTGTGAGCTTCTCTAGGCCACAAAGTGCACCAAGACACAGGGCTTTGTACCCTGGGGTTAGGAATCTCCTTCTGGGGAGATGTGGCCCAGTTTAAGATTCCTGTGTGTGATGGTATTTGGAAGAAAAATGCTATCACAGATATCTGATACTTCAAAACTCTATCAAGACTATGTTCAAATAGTTTGTATCACCTTAGAAGATAACTGTAAAGGGGCCAGTGGCCCAACCTGGTTTCTGGTAGTCTAGGTTGGCTCACTGCATAGGCAAGGGGGGCAGCAGCCCAAGACAGTGGAGGACAGCGACACAGCAAACATTTTCCTGATGGTTTTGTCTGTCAGAGTCCTGGGGAGCTGAGCTGGTCACTGTTTTTCCATGGCAATAGAAGCTTTACATCCAAATTTCCATGACTCTTCTCTTTTCCTCCCCCAGCTATTGCTGTTTTTTATGTCTACCTTTATGATGTGCCACTTTCTCCAGCTCTGGTTCTTAATCCTTGGGTGCCAAAATTCAATTTTGCTTGTACTCTTGAGGAGCCTTAGGTGATGTTGCTGCAATTGTGGAAAAAAACCCTTAATTTGGCCTAAATATTTGAGCAGCCAAGGTTTGTACTTCAGGTTTCTGTGCTCCAAGCAATATCTGAGCTAGGTATTTTAAAACTGATTCAGACGTATATATGAGCTGCAGTCATCTTAGCTGTGGTAACATAAGGAAAATTTTGGGAACTGAACACTCTTGAAAGGGGAAAAAAATATTGTAAGCTTCTATATGACTGAGTGTTGTCCCTCCAGAATCTGCAACCTAAGTTATGGGACGAGACTTTGTAAATGATATTATTACTCCGTAGTCTGGCAGGAGTGTTGTTGAGGGTACAAAATGTGTCTCTATTGCCATCAGCTTGACTAAAAGGCAATAGGAAATTGATACAGAGGCCTTGAAAATAAAATTAAGTTACAGCTTAATGTAAACTTCCTTTTTTGGTCCATGCTCTTCTGGGTCTTCTTGCGGGTTGGCAAAGCTTGTCTATGAAATAGTTCATGCCTGTCCTGTTACAGGAGCTGTGAAAATCCCCACATAGTCCCTGTTCCTCCCTTTTTCCAGGGGAGGAATACCCAGCATCATTGATTTTTCCCTAGGGTTTCCCACCCCACTGCAGTAGTCCATTAGACTATGACTGTATCAAGATCCCTTGACCCAGGAGCTCTTCCCAGGCCCAAGCACAGATCCCACCTCTTCCAGTCGTGGTCCTCCTGCTGCACCTCACTCTCCTTTGGAAGGAAAGATGGGGAAGAGATTTGAGTCAAAAGGGGCTCACAGCATACACCGTTCTGTGCCCCAAATCTGGATGATCAGTGAGAACTTGGGGGAGTGGTGTGAGCACCCCTGCCCTGCAGTGTGATGTAGCATCAGATGATGTAGTAAGGATGTTGTGTGGCAGAGCAACCTCTCCTGTAACTCATGCCTTGCCCTCCCCACGTGAGGAGGGAGACAAAATCTGTTCCCATCTGACCCCCCTGATGCAGTCTATGCATTTTATCTCCTAGAAGATAATAGAAGCACAAACTGGACAGCAATACAGAGGGATAATTTATTCCCTCAACTCCAAAGTCATCTACTTAGTCTTGCTTCTAAGACATCTATTAAATGTGTCAGAGTTGATGGTGGAATTTAAAATTAGAGAAAGGCTTTTTAATAGCACAGGCAAAATGGAATTTTGCTGCATGTGGGGAGGGCAGTCTGCCTTCCTCTTACTCCATCCCTTAAGTTTTGGTATCTGCTTCACGAGCTCATTCTCACCCTGAAGCTCCTTATTACCCTGTCCCTGCTGAAGGGCAGTTGTGCCTTCAGGCCATCCCCAAAATAACAGACCGACCCTCCTAGACCCCCCAACATGTTGAGGCACACAGGCCCATGTGCTGGCCCCACCTGTGCCTGATACTGCTTGGCTTATTTTTGAAGAGAATCAGGGAGTAATATAGCCCAGTCTCCTTGCTCTAGGTGTAAAATGCACATGTCTGTATTGTGGCTGTAAAAGGTGATATACAGGTACTTTCTCTTGAAACCCCGGTATGACTTTCAGCTTGTTTGTGTAGTACAGAGCTTTGGTGAAGGAAGGACTGGAAAAACATATCAGAAGTACATTAATAACACTTTTGTCAAAGGGTATTTCTACAGACCCCCCAAATGCCATCTTTTCATGGTCCTTTCACACAAACTCCATTTCTGTACTGTTGCTTTCTGAGAGATCTCTTCATAGCCTAATATTAGGCAAGCCATTTCACTTGCAGGCTTAGACAAGGGTAGTTTCAGAGGTGAACTTTTTCAGGATTTATTGAAGGCTCTGATGTAACTTCATTGGATGATATAGTGAAATACTATCT
The DNA here is from genome assembly GCF_964106895.1 of Numenius arquata. Classification (NCBI taxonomy): domain Eukaryota; kingdom Metazoa; phylum Chordata; class Aves; order Charadriiformes; family Scolopacidae; genus Numenius; species Numenius arquata. The sequence goes on from NC_133584.1 coordinate 42,995,004, forward strand.
CCCTTCCACCCTCAATGAGTTACAAGAGGGCTATTGTATCAGACAATTTGCTGGGCACAATTTCGGTGCTCAGATAGATGGGAAGTGAAATTTCAGGCCTTTAGGTTCATCTTATTGTCCACTGAATTGCCTCTTTAGAGCAGTGCGCGCTCTTTCTAAGTGGCAACTTAGTACTAACATCTTTCAGTGCAAACCCATGCACTACATTTTCTCCTTTCACCTTTCCAGATCCCTGGCTCTAATAAGAAATCATGAACACAGAATTGCCTATTATTAGTGTTGCTTATTCTCCTATTTCTTAAATAAATTTCTCCTGAGCTTTATCTTACCCGGTCTAACACCAAAACAAACTGCTGAATGTGCTGCTGCATGTTTCATGTGTGTCTGTGGAAAATACAACCTGCTTGGAGAACTGGCACGTGTCCTCCTCATGCTGTGTGGGTTACGGCACACCAAAATATATTGTATTTGTAGTAGGATACTGCATATGTTCAGAAACTGTTGAAAGTCTTTTGAATTCTTATAACTGTTTATTCATTCTTTTGTTTAGGAGTCAGTGACCTGCAAGTGCTCATTATGAAGAGAGATCTGGTTTTCTTGGTGACTCTAATTAGCCTTGCCTTCCTGTCACTGCTAGGGTCTGGATATACTCAACATATTGCAGAGGAGTCCTGCTCTGTTCAAATTCTTGTTCCAGGCCTCAAAGGTAATGTGGAAGTCTACTCTATCATTCAAATACTAATCCTTCCTTTCTAACAGGCTTATTTGCACCACTGACTGTTTCTAACAGAGACAAAGAAGGTGCCTTTCAGTTGTCCTCTTATTTGTTCAATTTTAACCTCCTTAAAATGGAGTTTTAAGGTTCATGAGATGAACTTTAAGTCTGTTAAAATGAAAAAAGTTTGGAGAATGCATGCCAAAGTTTCCTGGACTTGCTCCTGATCAGTAGTGCTTGGTGCTCTGATATGCTGCCTGGTTGCTTTCTCTGTGTTTATACTCATGAGTGGTGCACATACCCAAAGACTGTAAAATCAGGCCCTACTTTATATCTGGAGAGGTTTTCATTGCCATTTTGTGATGTACTAATGGGAAGTATTTTGTATTTTCTAGTCTTCAGCTTGTCTTCCCTTGGTTTTTAAATGCTCAAGTGCCTTTCAGAAGAAATAAAAATGGATTGGATTTTTGGCATTTCTATAGTTTCTGTTGACAAAAGCAACATTTTTACAAAATATACCCCCAGACTATTGCCCAGAAAAATTGGTATAATAAGTTGCTGATCTTTTCATAGCAAAAATGTGTTAAAGTACTTTAGATAGGAAATCAACAACTGGGAAGAATTAGCATTTTAAAGCAACAGCATTCATTATGGTGTGAAATCCTAGCTCTGTTTAGTCAATAACAGTAATTCTCATTATGGAGGCTATGGTATTTTTTTGGAGTGTGACACCTGTGAGCATGGGGAAATACCTGTTAACTAAGGACAACCCCCCCCACGAAAACCACCAGTTTATCATTAATGCCAAAAAAAATTGCATAGTTTAAGAACTTCAAGTTTTCCTGGTAGTTATGCATTGTAGTATCACAAAACTCACTTAACAATATTGATGCCAGTAACATTATCTAGCATGAACATGGGCTTTACCCAGTTGCCTGGGGGGCCATAGTATTGACTGCAGGCACTGTCTGTGCTGGTTAATGGATTGGTGAGGGCAAGGCTCGGTTTTGTCCTGCAGTTGTTTATAGAGTTAAATTGCAAGCACAGCCTGGCCACAGGTTTGGCTGTGGTGTAAACTGTCCTCTCCAGACATTGCCCAGTCTGGACGTGGCTGCTCTGTGCTGGAAGCAAGAGAATTGGGCTGTAGGGATGTGGGTTGTGCTTGGCCAGTTGGCTTCAGGACCGAAAAAGCTCTCCTGTTTTGTTTATTATTATTATTATAGATGCAGCTTTGGATGCCTGAACTGAACCAAAATCTATATTTTTAAAATTTTACTTCAATAAGTAGCCTTTGATGTCTTAATAATATTTACACCTTCCGCAGATGTTCTAGTTCTCATTTGTTGTGAAATAAGCATAAGATAGCACTGTTGATGTGAGTCACAGAGGACAACACACTCAAGTTAAATAAAAGTTTTCTAAAGTTACACAGATCAGTCAAAGGTCAGACCCCACAGCAATGGGGACAGAAGCTTTGAAATGATTTTTTCATTTCAAACAAGTTGACAAGCTTTGATAAATTTTGTAACTTCTTTGCCTTAGTTTCCTTATTTGTGTGATCAGTCAAAATTAACACTTGTGATTTACCATTTTTATGAAAGGACCTCTATTATTATTATATGCAGCAGAGTTTTTAAAAATGTGTATAAACAGTGCAGGACCCTGGCCCTTTGTCAGAAGGCAATCGTGAGCCAGGAAACAACAGAGGCCTGAAAACCGTCATGTGTTAATGATTTCACTTTGCTTCATGAGATATAAGCCTTGAAAAGTGAGAGAGATTGATGTACTAATTCAGTGAAGCACAAAATGGCCTGATACAGCCCTAGTTAATGTGAAATCCCTAAAAAGCTATCAATGCTCCAGCTACGCTGTCAGGGGGACTGGCTTAGAGAATTGGTAATGAGATACTGCTGTCCCCCGCTGGCACAACTCCAACCCTTTTCGGTGGCCAAGGCTTCCTTTAAACTGAGCATGTATGTGGCTGCGTGCCCAAATTTCAGCTCCCACGCAGTGGGATTTGCTCCCTGCAGCTTTTAGGACCTGCCCCATCTTCTCCTCTGCTGGGCTGCCAGCAACATCTCCGATGCTGCAGGAGCAGAGCCCCGCACCACTGCTGGGCATGAGCCTGTTTGGGATTTGGGAAAAACAGGCCCAGGGAAGAAGTGGAAGAAATAAGGGAGATCATGGGATGTGTGAAAGGGAAAAAGGAGGAGGAGAGGGTTAAGCCTAAGAGGTGGTGCAGGAAGTGGAGCCCAAATGGGGTGGTGAAGGAGAAAGACACCACGGAAAAGTACCCAAAAGTGGGGGAGCACAATGGAGAAATTTTAGAACAGGAAGAGATAAAGAGAAAAGAGGGGCACAAAGAATGAGACTAAGCGGAGAGACTGGAAACTGAAGGAAAAAAAAAAAAAAAAAAGACACAAAGCCAATTAGACCCCACAGAATAAAAGGGGGAATCGGAAAGGGGATGAGATGAGAATGGAGGTGGAAATAGAAGAACAGAAGATAAAGCCAGTAAAGACACCAAGAATAGAAAAAGGCACAAATGAGTCTAAGGTCAGCAGCTTAGGTCTTCGGGACTGATTTTTTTATTTATTTATTTTTTTATAACCTCAACAGTATAAAGGAGTAAGATGAAATGCAGAAGGGAAAAATACCGTGGCTCTAAGAATCCAGACAGCAGACTGATCCGTGTTTCAGAAAGCCAACAATATTAATAATGGGAAAAGTGTGTTGTGTGTGAAGAAGGGATGGATGATGAAGTCTCACTACATTGCTCACTCACATTCTTCCTAAAGTCCGGTTCCTTTTGAGAGGCACATGAGATTGAAGTTACTACTATTGTGGAGAAAAAAAAGATAACATGGAACAATCCTTCAAAGCTGAAATTCTCTGTTTGCCAACTTATTTTGTCTCCCTTCTAGAATCTAAAGCAGGAATTGTCTTGATAGTCTCAATGGCATAAAATACATAAAAAAAGTTGATGCTACATAAATAAAACAAAACCAATTTTTTTACACCCACACTTGATGTGTCTACTCACACAGGGAATATGAGTAATGGAAGAAAGTTACCACCATATCTGGTGTGCTATTTTCATTATAGTAGATGTTACAGCTCAAGGTAGGCAGGATGCAAACGTAATCGGAGACAATTCCTGTCCCAAAGAATTCACAAAAGGAGGCAAATTGACAGCAATGGTAAGATATATCATCTGAGTTATGAAAGATCTCTCTCAGAGATGACGGGCAAAGAAGCTTCTAGTAGTGTCAGGGCTGAGCCTGATACCTGTGATTCTGCTGCAGCTGTTTGTCACCAGGGCTAAATTTCTTTTGGGGGTGTGAGGCATCACAAGAGTGTGGAGCACTGCGGGGCACATCTCACCCTGTCTCAGCTGCGTGGGAAAGCACTGCATTGCGCTGTGAAGAAGGTACTCTCTCTAACAATAGGGCTGGAGCAAAGAGCCACCTCGTAAGGGATGGAAAGGAGACTGAGCAGGAGGTACGACTCCAAAGGGACTGTGGCTGGTGGAGGAGGCCACGGCAGAGCAACAGGGTAGGGGCCACGATGCACTGTACCCAACGTCCTGCTCCAAAGGGACTAGCTGTAATGTGTGGCACAGGGGCTGGAAACCAGAAAAGGGGGTACAGAGGTGTCTTTCTCTAATTTCATTTGCTTTTTTTTTCCCTAATTCAGGAATCAAAAGTTAAAAGTTAGTGTTAACTGGTGATAAATTAAATTGATTGAAATTCCTTGACAGAAAACTGTTTTGTTGCCCATGCCACCTGCACAGGCTTTGCTTCCTCAGGGTACATACAGCAAAAATAGGGACTTAAACACAACAAAGCTGAACTGGACAACTGGTCGATCCCTCTTGGCCAAGGTCTTGTTGCTTAGACCAGCTGATAAGAAAAAATGCAGAATGGCCTGTAGCTGGCCCTGTAATGGGGTAATCTCCTCCCAGGGAAAGTTTCTTGAATACCCACACTAAGGAATGCAGTGTCATCTTATTATAGGAATAAACGCAGGCAAGTGTAATGGCCTGAAGCAAGAGTGATCTATTTTATTGATCCCTAATGCACAGCTTTCACTCTGAAGAACGTGTAAAGCAATAGGCTGTAATAGCCTGCTCTCAGCCTCCAGAGAGCAGGGAAAAGCCATTGTCAGGATTTATCTTTGGGAAGCAAAGAACTCATAACCAGCCCTGAGGGGGGGAAAGGCAATCATACAAAGCCTATTGGTTACCTGATAATAAAAAAAGTGACATTCCCAAATGTGCCAAATAATAGCCTGTTTCATACTAACAATATTATTCACTGGGGATTATGTGAAGTTTGTCCTCATTAAGGTCAGAGAATGGCCTATTTTTGCATGTCTGAAGGCAGGGAAGATCGTCTGGAGCCTGCTGGCAGCCTGAAGAAGGAAAATATAACAGATGGAGGGCTGAGTTCAGCTCATAGCCACCTATCTCTACAATAAGGGGAGAGAGAGAGAGCTGGAGGCTGCGTAATTGAAACGGGCCATGTTGTGGCTTGTTTTTACATGTCATGTCTATGGTCCTTTTCCGAACCACAGCCGCCAGCTATGTGAGAGAGCAGAGCCTGAGGTGTGCATGATGAGCATTGACTTTCCTGCTGTGGTGCTCCCTTCAGTTTCCAGGAGAGCAGTTAATGTTCACTCTTCTCTGTAGAAACACAGCGCTGGGGCAGCAGGTGTGTTGTGCTAGCTGTGGCTTTTAGATTCTGGCATGTTCTTTTCTGTGGAAGCCATAGAACTTCTCCTTCATAAAAATCTTTTTTTTGTAAAGGTGGCTATGTAAATCATTATTTAAACTTCTGTTTGTTTAAGAGATTTCAATTTTATGCCAATGGCAAACTACAATAGTACTACAATCTTAGGGGGCGAAACAAGCTAAGCATCCCCAAATTTCCAATCAAAGGCACAAGGGAGGCGAATATTTACATAAACTGATGTTTATATAAGCTGAATATAATAATGCACCATGAGCCATGTGCATGTAAGTACAATGCACAGTGGTTTGTACCATGGAATTAAAAGGCACAGTATATTACTGAGAATATGGATTAGGAGATACTCTTTCATGCTGAAAAATTATCCTGTAAATGACAGATGCAGCAATGCCTTGCAATAGGCCTGATCCATCCTTACTGCATAAATGACATAAACTTAGGGGTTTTTTTTGTTTTTTTTTTTTTTTTTTTTTTTGTTTGTTTTTTGTGTTTTTTTGTTTGTTTGTTTGTTTTTTGTTTTTTTTAATTTGAGGTTATAGTTAAGCCATTTTCACTTGAGACTTAAGCATGTCTTTAGGAGGTACTCAGGAAGTCTTTGGTGAACACAGACCCAGAAGTTTCTGTGCTAAGTTGGGGCCTAGTTCTGAAGCTTCTACTTAAGTGAATTGTGCTGTTGGGCTTTTTGGAGGTTGATGATATGAGTAACATCCACAAAACTAGACCCATCTATGAGACTTCAGTAACGTATTTACTTTGGTTTCGTCAGCGTCTATGCCAGTTGTAGGAGACTCTCTTCTCCGTGCACCAAGTAAAGCTGTTCAGTCATATTGGATCTGCTTGTATTTCCCCCCCCTTATAGTCGGTTTTTATTTTCAGTGGGGAGAATGGCACTCTTGTCACTGCCACCAACAGAAAATAGTCCTGGTTTAATATGACTGTTCTTTTTATTTGCTGTTGTATCAACAGGGGAGGCTGGAGAAAAGGGGGAGAAAGGTGCTCCGGGTCGTCCAGGCAGAGTTGGGCCTCCAGGAGAAAAAGGTAACTTTGTTAAAGAAGATGTTTTGGAAGTCCTTCCTGACCAAATGCTGTGATGATGGGGGTCCTCTCTCCCTTTGCTGGGTGACTAAATCATCCTTGGGTGCTTTCCTGTAGCATCGTTGTGGTTTAAACCTGGTAGGCAGCTCAGTGCCGTGCAGCTGCTCGCCCTCCTCCCGGTGAGATGGGGGAGAGAATCAGAAGGGTAAAAGTGAGAAAACTCGTGGGTTGAGACAAAAACAGTTTAATAGGCAAAACAAAAGCTTTTGTGCAAGCAAAGCAAAACAAGGAATTCATTCATTGCTTCCCATCACAGGCAGGTGCCATCCCCAGGAAAGCAGGGCTCCATCACGTGTAACAGTTACTTGGGAAGACAAACACCATCACTCTGAATGTCTCCCCTTCCTCCTCCTTCCCCCAGCTTTTATTGCTGAGCATGACATCGTGTGGTATGGCATATCCCTTTGGTCAGCTGGGGTCAGCTGTCCCGGCTGTGTCTCTTCCCAACCTCTTGTGCACCCACAGCCTACTCGCTGGTGGAGTGGGGTTAGACATAGAAAAGAAAAGGCTTTGGCGCTGAATAAGCGCCGCTCAGCAGTAACTAAAGCATCCCTGCGTTACTAACACTGTTTTGGTCACAAGTCCAAAACATAATACCGTATCAGCTACTATAACTCTATTCTAGCCAAAACCAGTACAGCTGTATGCACTTACTTGTAGACTCACCACTGATTTCTGGTCAAAAAGAACCATTTCGGAAAAAAAAAAGTCTTGATTTTTTTAGAAAGGTCTTTATGAAGAAAGTTATAATAATGTCTTCTTCCTAATTTGCCTTCTGCAAATGAAAGCCTCATATTAGATCAGAGGGAAAAAATAATGAGGCTCAGTTTTCTTCTTTCCTTTTGTTTGTAAATGTGAACACTCACATTACCTTAACTAAAACCATTGAGGGAAGGCAATAAGCCATAGTAGGCAGAGATGGCCATGAGTGATTCCACATTTTTTGGATCACAGTTCAGAAATATTTATGGAAAGATGGTGGTAACGATGTTTGCATTGTAGTTCAAAAATATTTGGACCTCTTGCAAGGAATGGTGCTCAATTGTATTCGGTCATACAGCTGAGAGAAACATGGCATTTCTGGCTTGCAGGAAATTCTGTTTTTTCACATTTGTTTTTCTCCTGAAGAAAGGAGGAATTTTGACCTTCATAAATTTTACAGGAGATGCACATCCTGAAAAATTCACATTAAGAGTAGTCAAAACTTTTTATTTCAATATTGAAATTAAACATTTGACATTCCTGTCACCAGAACTATGGAGTTAGTTAGTTTTTACTGAACTGAATTTACAAGCTTTCAAAGCAATTGCAGGGTAATTTATACATCCTTGTTGATGATGCATGATCCATTATGTATTTCTGTAGGGCAATTACAGGAGTCTGATACCTGCAGTTTTCCCTGGGACCAAAATCCATAGCTAGAGCTCTTCGCCCTACAGTGCATTGAAAAATTTATAACTCCCATGAGGGGTGAGTGTGTTCAGTCAGTGTATTTCCCTTATGGAGATGTACTCTTCAAGGACGACTCTTATAAAAAATATTGGAAACTAAAATTTCAACTTTCACAAGGTAATGCAGCATGAAGAGAAGTTAAAGTATCACAGAATAATTTAGGTTAAAAGGTCATAAAGAGCTCATCTAGTCCAATCTCCTGCTTAAATCAGGGCAGACTTCAAATTTGGATCAGGTTGCTCAGGCTCTTGTCTAGTAGACTTTAGAAAATCTCCAAGGCTGGAGATTCCACCTCGTTTTTGATCATTCTGTTCACCGGTATCATCGTGAAAGATCTTTTCCTTAGGACCAACTGAAATTTTTCTTGTTGTAACATGATTGTTGCCTCTTCTCCTTTTGTTGTGTGTCTCAGAAAAGAGGGCTGCATGTTCTCTACAAACCACTTATAGATAGACTACAATTACGTCACCCCTTACCTCTCAGAATCACAGAATCACATGGGGTTGGAAGGGATCTCTGGAGATCACCTAGTCCAACCCCCCTGCCGAAGCAGGTCCACCTAGAGCAGGTTCCACAGGAACATATCCAGGTGGGTTTTGAATGTCTCCAGAGAAGGAGACTCCACCACCTCCCTGGGCAGCCTATAAGGGCAGCCTTTCTCTGCTTTAGGCTAAATAAAACCATCTTCCTCAGCTGGACTCCCGTTTGCTTCTCTTGTATGAGGGCCTAAAAATCTCTGGGTCCTTTTATGCAAAGGGACTTTTTAGTCAGCCATTGACCAGCCTTCATCAATGCATGGCAGGTGAGTACCTTAGTGTTTAGCTGAACTCATGATATTCCTGTCAAGACATTCGCACAGCTTGTCAATCTCCTCCTGACTTCTCGCCTGTGCACCAGCTACTCCTGCCAGCATGGGGTGTCTTGCAGACTCACAGAGAGCAACACACCCCTTGCCTGTTATGAAGCAAAGCTCCATGCATTCACGGTGCCCACTGTGCAGAGCAAAACCCTTGCCTTGTCTTCCCTGCCTGTCCTTCCTAAAGAGCCAATACCCATCCACTGCAGCACTCCTGATGTTCTGCCTGTCCCATCATACCTGGGTGATTGATGTCATTAAATGGACTCTCAGTTCCTTCTGTTTGTTTCTCAGGCTGTGGTCATTTTCATACAAGTGCTTGAGATGGGCACCTGGTCATACTCTTTCTCATGAGGAGCTTGAGAGCCTCTCTCATCGTGCTGTCTTGCATGTTTCCCTAGCTTGGCATTTTGTCAGATCAATTCAAAAATTTTTGGGCCACCTGAGAAGTAGAAGTACTCTTTTTCAGTCAGGCTAATCCATGACATAACATTTAATTTATATATTTTATACTGCAAAATCGCATTTATTTGGAAAATCATTCTCATAAGGAATGCTTGATTAACTCTAATAATAATGATAATTTCCCAGTTTTATATGCCTCCAAAAGTCCAAAATTCTGAGGAGACTGAAAGAAATACTGAAGTGAAAATTCACTACAAGAAAACATACTTGAAACAGAAAAGAGATGAAAGAAAATTGAATATTAATGCATACTATATCAGTATTTTTCCAGGCAGTGCTTACAGGTTAGACACAGGCAAAATTTCTTACTGCTTCTGTAGTAACATATTTTTTCCACTTTCATTTGTGCATTCAGATTTGACTTGACGTGTATGTTCTTGGAATATTTGGTAAACAGTTTTATTTTAACATAGTAAGAAATTTCTACAAACAAGCTCCTGTTCAAAATGAATTCTGATGAACTAATCTTTTAATTAATGCTGTCTTCATCTACTTCTTTCCACAAATGTGTCTTCAAAGAAAAATAAATTATCTTAAAATGAATTTGGACTATATGGTGCCAAATTTCATCATGATACTATATCTAGTGTCACAGTGTTCACTGGATAAGCAAACGAACTTCACAGATGTGATTTCTACCATATGGAAAGGACACAGAAGGATATCCAGCCTTGACCCAGAAAGCCCTTTCAGTCACGTTATCCTCCACAGACATTTTGTAGTACCCAGACCTGAAGTTAAGCTCATGCATACTTTTCTAGACTCTCAAGCTGCATGAGAGTGACTCAACTGTATATTCTCTTCCAGCAGTCCAAGGGTTTTCCCATTTGTTATCCAGAAGCTGGAAATTTGAGGCAAAAATAAAATATAACAATTTTCTTGGGAAAAATCATGTGAGCCAATAACACTGAAATATCCAACACACCGACATGTTTTTCATAGAATCATAGAATAGTTAGAGTTGAAAGGGACCTCAAAGATCATCGAGTCCCACCCCCTCTGCCATGGGCAGGGACACCTCCCACTACACCAGGTTGCTCAAAGCCTCATCCAGCCTGGCCTTGAACACCTCCAGGGATGGGGCATCCACAACTTCCCTGGGCAACCCGTTCCAGCATCTCACCACCCTCACAGTAAAGAATTTCTTCCTAATATCTAATCTAAATCTCCCCTCTTTCAGTTTAAGACTGTTATCCCTTGTCCTATAGCTACACTCCCTCATAAAGAGTCCCTCCCCATCTCTCCAGTAGTCCCCCTTTAGGTACTGGAAGGCCGTTACAAGGTCTCCCTGGAGCCCCCTCTTCTCCAGGCTGAACACCACCAACTTTCTCAGCCTGTCTTCACAGGAGAGGTGCTCCAACCCTCTGATTATCTTTGTGGCACTCTTCTGGACCCACTCCAACAGGTCCATGTCCTTCCTGTGTTGAGGACTCCACAGCTGGAAGCAGTACTCTAGGTGGGTTTTCACGAGAACAGAGGAGCAGAATCACCTCCCTTGACCTGCTGGCCATGCTTCTTTTGATGCAGCCCAGGATGGTTAGCTTTCATATTTGGTTGTTCATCTTATGGAGGGGTAAGAACTGAGCATCATCTGGAGGTTGATAACATGTCCACAGTTTTGGTCTCAGAAATAACCCGTTCATCACTTTTTCCTGGACAAATTACCAAATATCCACTCATGACCTGCTATTGGCTTTGCTTTTTTGCTCTGTTTTTGATCTCTTGATGGGCAATAGACCACTGATGTCTTTTGAAGTGCTGGCCGAGTATTTTAAAAATCTCAGATGGTGTAAAGCTTAGACCTGTGATCCAGGTGCATAACACATAGCTTAGTGGGTAAGGAAAAATGGATAAAATTGTGGCCTTATTTTGCCTTTGTCCCTTTCTAAGAGCACACGTGGATGATTACAGCAGCCCTCTTTCTGTGCAGTAGCCTATTAAACTGCAGTCACTGTGTTAAGATTAGGTTGACCCCATGTATTTCTACTGAAGCTTGATAATTGTTGTCTTGGGCTACTATTTGGCTCCTTCTGTTGATGGAAACTGCTGAATTTCATTATATTTTTCTGCAACTGGAGTAAGTGATGGTTTATATGAGGAGAAACTCTAATTCTTCTGCAACATTAGTAGAGTTTTCAACTTCTGGTGTTAATCTACATTACCTGAATCATGGTAGTCTTTTTTTTTTTTTTCATTTCTCAAGCAAATTCATCCTAAGAAAATGTGCTTAGTTTCTTTGAACTCCTTAGGTATATAATAACCACTGAATAAATAACTTACAAGCTAAATGGTTTTCTTATGGTATATTTGACCTGAAGTGAACACCTTAAGATTAGAAAGGGCTGCAAATGTTTTTGTCATATCCTTTCTTCATTGTATTTTCACATTTTGGTAGTTCAGAAGCTGATAAACATTAAAATGTTCTGGTGCTTACCTGAAATAAATCTGGTTCTGAGTGTCCTGATATTTCAGGGTGACATCAGACATCCTGATGTCTTTGGGCACTGATTAAGGTTAAATTCCACTTACTTTCCTCATTGCTTTTAATTAGTTGTATAGGTCAATTATGATGAATAGCATGTCAGCAGAATATAAAACTGTGTAGGCCTTACGTAAAGCATAGAGCACTGGATCAAGTGCAGTGGCTGATTCAGATGAAAGCAGCGTGTACTGCAGCGCGTGTTTTGGGATGTGCAGTTCATAGATGTAACTTTCCTCAGTTATTTAACTGAGTCATGATCCAGTCTATACAAAACTTCCCTGTATACAAAGTCCAGACAGATATTTCAATAACAATACACGTAGCATGGATTCTGGAGTAGCATGGGTTCTGCTTATGGCAATCAAAATAAGGAGAAGAGGGTGAATTTGCTGTTGGAATGCATAATCAAAGGAATAGCACATTAAAAATGTCTTCTTCAAGACATTTTGATTTTTTTAGAGCCATAACCATTTGAAAATATGTTATTTTAGTATTTTAATTTCAGCCTCTATAAATTGTACTTCGTTTATACTTAATTATAATGGTATGTGAAGCAGAGTCACATTCTAATCTTAGGTTTGGAACTCAACTGTCTCTACCTTTGCAGTGTTAGCACAGTGATGTTGGCTTTTGCCAGCTAACACTTTCCCAGGCAATTCTTGGGGATGTTTTGGGAGCTAACACAATGAGCAGCTTGCAAGTGATTATCCTGGCTTGAAGAGTAAGACAATTTAATATCGTGGATTGTACCATTCTCAGCCACCTGGTTCCCACTGCCAGGGAACAGTCCCAGGCATTTAGTTTACTAGTACAGGCATAGCCTTTTAAGTAGGAGAGAAGACTCATTAATTTAATTGGATTGGAGCCAGAGTGCTCAGTCATTTGTATAATCAAATTCTAAAGAGAGGTAATAATATCTTAATTTATATTTTAGTATTACTGATTGTTCATTAATATGTAATCAATCAATCCTTTACATTCCTGAGTCAACTTTTACATGAATTTATTGCTCGCTAAGGAGTGCTGCAGGCAGGATTCCATATAAAAGTCCTGACATTGACAGTTGTGGATTCACAAAGTGAGTATCTGGTTCAAAACTGTCTTTCAGTTCCACCTGAACTCAATAGGATTTTGAAAAAATCCATACTAGACTGAGTGGACAAAAAGATGGCAGATGGGCTTCAGTGTAAATAAATATACTGCCTAGGGACATTAGGGGTGCATAATTTAATCCATACTTACATGATGCCAAAAACCAGAACTGTCACTTAAAACTCAAGAACTGCTCTGAAGTCATTAGCAGCAGCCCAAAGCCAACAAAACACTGCCCATCATCAGAAAAGATACCAAGGACAAAAATGGAAGCTCATTTTTGCAGCTGATTTTGCTCTGTATAAAAGCCTGACATTTGCTGTCTCAAGCAATGAGTGTGATTCTGGCCTCTGTCTCTCAAGAAGGACATGAAAGTTTAGAGAGAGGCAGCAGAAACATGAAGAATATGGAAGAGCTACCTCATAAGGAGAAACTGGACAAGTTGAGACTCTTGCATCTGTACAGAGTAGTCTGAGGAGGATACGATGGAGGTTACAGAATCACCAGATCCCATCGTAGCCAAACTAGGAGGCACTCATTGAAACTGCTGGGAACTGATTCAGGAACTCCACCTGCAGTGGACTGCAGACAGTGGCTAGGATTGTGTGATCTCCCTGTATGGCACCTTCTGCTGCCACTGTGGGAATCAAAGCCATGGGCTAGAGGGACCATTGGTCTCAAAAACTTGATATTATGTTGTTAACATAATTCTGGCAAGATATGTGTTTCATAAGGGCAGTGATTTATGTTTGTGTGCATCTGAATATAAACTCCTCCATTCAGGAATGGACCATACTATCTCAATTTCTTTTGTTTTGAATGTACTTTAAAATCCTTTAAACTTTTCTTCCTAGTTTGGCTTCCTAGATTGGCTTTTTTCTTACTTCTTTACTTACTTACTTCTTTATCTTTGATTTCCCTTGCAAATTTTCTAGCCTTTCTGATTTCTAGTCAATATGGATTGATAATAGTTTCCTCTTTTATTTCTCCAGCTTGTTATGCAAAGTTTTAAAGTTTCACTTTGTCAAACTGTCTTTGTTTGTATTAATATGCCTATCTAACATGAGTGGTATGGATCACTGCTGAGAGGGGTTTATTTCTCCATTGTCTACCAAGGGAGCTTAGATAGATAGCTTAGACTAAACCCCTAACTTTCAGGTGGCTAATGTTGGGTGAAATTAATTTGCCCCAACTACATAAAATGCCACCTGGGATTATCCACTCTTAGTTCATATAAAATGTAACTGTGTTGTAATGACTGTTCCCTAGCCAATCACCAACCTTCAGTGGTGTGGATAATTTGGATTATCTACCATAAAGCAGTACCACAGTCTATTGGTGTATTCAGAATTTTCCGATTTCCAGTTGCCAATAGTTTTAAAAAGTTAAGTGTCCTGAATGTAGATTACTACCATAACATAACATCATTATATCCTTTGTATCTCATTTAAGTCAAGGTAAATATTTGCGTTGGGAATACTGACTGCTGCAAGGTTAAGGAGGTACACTGGGGGAAAGACACTGTATGCTTGGTCTGTACCTTACGTTCTTTTTCTAAGTATCCTCTGCAGATTGATGTCAAAGATGGCACTACAGTCAAGAGGCCTTTGGTCTGGTTTGGTACACTTCTACTTTTGTTGTTAGGTAGGTGTCCGTGATGTCCGCTATATGAAATCAAAAAATTTCTATCCATCTGATTTGTCTTCAAATCCTGAAGTTTGGGAAGTAAACTGCTGCTCTCTTCCCCTTTACATGATTCAATTCGTCTGTGACATGGTGAATTTGTGTTTCTGCTGGATTTGTCTTTTGAAGACCTTTTTCTTTTTTTAAGTATTTTTATACCTTCTTGTCTGTTCCAATTAATCCCATCTGAAGAGACTGGCCATACTGTATGAAGGCCCCCATTTATAGTGTTGCACAGAGCCAAAGCCCTCGTTTTTTCACTGGTTGTGCATTCATCTCTGGTGTTTTATTTCTGCTCTTGTTTGTGGGCCTGAAAAGGCCACCAAGAAGATCACTTAGAGTTTCCTTCTCTTCAGTTCCTTCCAAAATCCTTTAAGTTTTCTATAATTGGTTCCAGCATATAGCACCTTCATCTGAGAGATGACAGATGACTTGCTTCATATTCTCCATTCAAACTTTCTGTTAGATTTCCTACTTTTGGTCTATGGAGACTTAATTTCTTTCATTGTCCTCATTTCTTTCCAGCTCTCACTTCCTGATTTCATTAAGACTCTTTAGACCGCATTTTTGGCAATCACAAGACCACTAAAAAGGACTTTACAAAAGGACTTAAAACTTTTGAAACCCTCAAGGCAGACAGGTTTCTCTTGAAACCTTGTGATTTATTCTGCAGAAGAAGCGGAATAATCAAGCCCCCGGAGTAGAAGCAGGGGTTAGTCACTGTAAGAGAAAACCAAATCCAAACAGTTCTTTTAATGAGCACAGGAGACTTAATGTATGGCTTCATTGTTTGAGATAACACACTTTTACTTCTGACCAGATCACGTAGCTTTTAGTGGCTATTGCTGAGATGTAGTTCACTTTCTGGGCAGTATTTATGAGAAAGGCAGTGAAGTGATGTTATATATTTTATTTTATTTATGCATTAGATCGATGTGTTTATTTAATTTCAGGTGTAGCAGTATGAAAAGAGAAAGCGTTCAAATATCTGACAATCTGTTACAATAATCCAAATTCATAAATACCCAAAGGAAGAAAGGTCACTTTTAGAGCACTTGATAAACTCATTACAAGCTGATACTTTAGAGATTTTCAAGGAAATACCCTTTCAATGTACTGTCTGTATTGGATAAATATCCAATGGTAGCATCAATACCTTTACAACCCACATAGCCCAATGGATTGCATCTTTAAGGCAAGCCATGAATCTGTTCTGAAAGTGAAGCTGTATTCCAGAAAGCAGATCTCCAGCTGCCTGAGTGGATCCATTCTTCCAGTAGGAATATGTAGCATAAGAGAAAAATATTTTTGGCTTCTGGTAAAATTTCCTACTTGAGTCCATGTCCAGTAGTGACTGAATTTGATCCTTATTGGAAACAAAGGAAAATGATTGATTGTAGGTTTTGCCACTAATTAATTAGACCAACAAGTCATACACATTCAGATTCCCTCAGTTCAGAGGAAATTATTTCTGCCTGCCTCATGGCATCAAGTGGCAGTTGCTTGAGACTTCATGTAGTAATACAGAGGACATCTCTTAGCCTGGTGGTCATCAGTTTATATTCTGAAACTTGTTACTGATTACACTTTTAAGTTAAAAGTGATTGTGAAATGCATCATAAAATTATCCAGCAATAGATGAAATATGTGACTGTCTGTTCAGTTGCAGTAACAGAGGCTAACAGATCTTCAGTTGTCATAGAAGCACAAGCAGGCCTGAGCTGTCACAACTTACACAAGTTCAATTGCTGGGTCCCTTTGGTAGATTTTCCTCCTAACTTGTCACATTGATTCCTTACTCCCTTGTAGCTGAACAGTGCATAACAGATGTTGTTTTGAGCCAAGAAACAATATTTTCAACAAACATTGAAAAAACTGCATTGATATTTCCTAAAACAGTCTGGACCTTGGGTTTCTGCAGGATGGGAGCCTTCAAAGGCATTTGGCTTCTCATCCTTGTAGTCCCTCCATTAACCACTCTCCATTAAAACTATGTGGTACAGTGGAAACCTATCTCATATGACGTGGCTGTACAGCTGTGCTGCCTCCAGACCACGTTTCTCCTTGAAATCATGATACAAAGAGGCCTAAATCTGATGGCATTGATTCACTTGGGTGTTGTACCCAGGAAAGGGTATTACCAATGTACACTGAGATGTGCTGTTATATCCTGAGGCTCCTCTGGCTGTAGGAACTGCAGCATCAGGCAAACTCTCCCACATTCACTACATAGTGAGTGTAACAAAAAACAGGTCTCATTTGATAGGTCTCAGAAAGTCTACCTAAAACAAATCAGGGAATCCTCTCTAAACCCATGCTAGAACCAAAATATCATTTAGAAATAATAATCTGACAAGCTTAGACTATGTAGAGTTTATTGACTGTAAATGGCGTGGTTTAAGCCAAAAAATTTAGTTATATGTAAACCTGTTGTATTTATTCTATTAGGTACCTAATGCTTATTAATATCAACTTCTGATCCCCTAATCTTGTAGATGGGCACTGTAGATATGGGGTTGAATAAGGCTTTGCTATTACAGGCTAAAGTTCTTCTCTCAGATTCCCACTGTTAAGATAATTATTTTCATAATGTTTGAGAAATGCCATCCAGAAAAAATGTATGATGTAACAAGCATGTTGTATCTGTTTTATTATTTGAGCTCTGGAGGAGCTCAGATCAATGACATCAATACTTGGACTGTGGCACACATTTTATTACTAACAGTGCTTCAGCATGGTTTGTGAAGACAGTGATGGCAAAGAAACTGCCTGTTCCGGCGCAAATTCTGTTTCCCCTGGAGCCATTTTAATATTCACTTTACATCAGACAGGAAAGTACGGCTAATAGAAAAGAGGTCAAAGTCAGACAAAGTAAGCGAATCAAGCTGTCTTGCATTAGATTTCTGGGTATGCCTCATGGACACAGGTAGGTGACAGTGGCTGGTTCATGCAGATTTGTTGACAATTTCAATTGATCCTAGGAGGTGGATAGATGCCTTTTATTTGTAAAAACACAGCCTCGGAAAATTATTTTTTAGCAGCTCCTTTGCTACAACTGCACTTTGAAGTATTCTGTGGAACTGTCTTTAAAATCAGTAAGATTCAACATTGCTGGTTTGAGTCAGACCTTGTATGATCACGTGTATGTGTCTGTATATATATGTATATATGCCTATATAAGATTTCTCTTAATTTCCGTTTTTCATTAATGTAATCTTCAAATGCAAGCACAAAGAATGAGTATGTGACTGCTTCCACAGTGTTTATATTGTGTAAATGAACCATTAAACCCAAATTTAGCCCTCAGTTACAGTGAAGATACTGTATAAGATGAAACTATCAGTTGTGCTTGAATCCTGTAAGTCTTCTCAACTCTGTGGTAGTTTTAAGCCACTGAACCCTGTTTGAATGCAATCCCCCCTCATTTTGAACATAGTTCTGGCATGATCATCTGGGAGAAGTTTGCAAAAGCTTTTCCAGTGGCTCTCGGCCAAGATCCGTTTTCATTTACACCTGTGTGCCTCGTTAATGTCAATTGCTTTGCAAAGATTAAATCACTGTCTATGTTGTTATAAATAAGTTCCTCACAAGGAGTGAGCTGCAATGCTCAATGAATAGGTTATAGCATGGTTTTGCTCGTTGTAAAAACTGATATTGCAAACATCTGAATGAATCAGACTACATTGCTACCTCGTGTCTTTCATCTTTCTGTGATGTATAGGAGAAATGGGGGACAAAGGACAGAAAGGCAGCATGGGACGGCATGGAAAAATTGGTCCAATTGGTTCAAAAGGTAAGCTTCACTCATTTGTTTCTCTGTTAGTGTTTCAGATGAAAAATCTGTGATCATTTATGTTTGAGGAAAGGTTAGTGGCTTGAGAAGCACTTAGCAAGCCTCAGAGTTTACCATAATAGAGTTTCTCACACTCTTGTCAGCCAGATGACTGAGATCTCTCAGCCAGTTACCTTTCTCTCTCACAGCTGTATATTTAGCCTTAAAGCAGGGTGAGAATCCTGGTTTAAGCCTAAATAAAGAACTTTGTGCACCGTCAAACAAGTGTGAGTGTGGACAGTTAAGAAGCAGATGGGAAGGTGCACTGTGTTTTGGCAGACATTTAAGAGCCAGAAGACTTGAATTCTAATTTTGCCTACCCCATAGGCTTTCTATTAAGTCATTAGGACTAATGTTTACTTAAGCATCTAGATTATGAATCTAGATTTAGGCACCAGCATAGCATATCCAGCCCTTTTCTCTCCACAGCATCTGAACCTATTGGTTCTGTGAAGTTCATGAATGTCAATAAAGGGATATTGGTACACATTCTTTGAGTTCAACTTTCATGGTATTGGCTGGCCTTTGTTGTGGAATGACAAGGATAGAAAAATCTATTTTTGCTTGGGCATATTTCTACTTTCCACATTTGAATGTTACTAGAGAAAAAGAAATGATTTCCAAATGAACTGTTGACCAGAAAAGCTGCATTAAATTTATATTCTTTTTCATATTTTTAGGTGAAAAAGGAGATAACGGTGACATAGGACCACCAGGTCCTAATGGTGACCCAGGTAATCCATGACACACCTTGTGTATGTGAAAGATTTTACAAGACGCATGCATCATCACCAAAAATACATGTCTTACATACTGGGGGAAATAATGGAAAATTAAATATTTGTATAGGCACTGTAATATTTTCAACATTTTCGAAGTGCAACTGTCTGCATCGTTCATCACCAGTGCAAAGAGGCATCTCCGCATATCCCACTCTGGCTTCCAGCCGCAAAGGAGCAGGTTGGAAACTTCTGCCCCTCTATGGATCATTGTTGTAGAGCAGGAGATTACCAGGAATACAGATATTCCAGAGAAAAAGGTGAAAGCCTGGCATAAGAAGTGTGAGCCTTACAAAAGTAGCAGATTCAGATTTTGCCCAATTCGTTCCTTCCTGGCAGGGTGCACTAAAGGTGCACCAATTAGTTTTGTCATGAGAACTTCATTTGTCACTCTAATTCTTGAGCCAGAGTACCATATACCTTGTCCTCTAACACAGTTCTGCAGTGTAAGTACCCTGTGCTTAGACTGAACTAGACACCTAAGCTGAGTAATTGAGTAGTCAAATACAGATTTGAATAATTGCAAACAGAACTGGAAACTCTAATTGATCCTCGTTTGGAGATTTGAGCTCATGGATGTAACAATTATCCTTTTAGTATTCTCATTCAGATTATCCTTGTTGAACTAATATCAATGTGGGATAATAGACGGTTTTTTATTGTCTTATTTTATTGGAAGAGGTACGATAAATTCTATACTTTCAAAAGTACAGAACTATATTTTGCAGGTAATTATGTGCATTACATGATTGGAACATTAGCCTTTTGAATCTGCTGTGTTATATTACTTGTGAGGAACAGGCGAACAGTGTGCTGTGCTGATTTTTGCTGTGGAAAAAGTGCTCTTTGGAGAAGACTGAAGAGAACAATTTTACTCAAAATGGGAAATTTTGACAAATATTAGTAAAAAAAAAAATCTGTATTTTTTTTTTCCAGAGAATATCTGTCAGTGTTTAGGTTAACACCAATCATGCAGGGCTGAAGCTTCATGGGAAGTGAACTGAGCTGTTCTGGATAGGCCCAGGCATCCGTGAGAACCATATGATGATGTGGGGTAGCAAAGGCTATGGGTTTCTGACCATTATTTGCAGGGCAAGTGTCCTTCTCCAGGGCTGCCAGGCTTTTTTATTTTGTTGTATGTGTATCATTTCACAGGCATCCCCTGTGAGTGCAGCCAGCTAAGGAAGGCTATTGGTGAAATGGATATCCAAGTTGCCCATCTGACAACAGAACTCAAATTCATAAAAAATGGTAGGTTAATTTTGTATAAATATTTTTCCTTTCTCGTTACTTCATTTTACTGGTGGAATTGCTTGTAGAGAGCATCACCGTCCTGCATCTGATTTGTGAAGCTATTTTGGGGTGTACAGTAAGTTGGTTTATAGAAATGCGAGTGCTCACTTTTCAGCACTGCCCTCCCCCGCAGCTGTTGCTGGTGTGCGTGAGACGGATAATAAGATATATCTGCTGGTGAAGGAAGAGAAGAGATACAAGGAAGCCCAGCTCTACTGCCACGGAAGAGGAGGGACGCTGAGCATGCCCAAGGACGAGACTGCCAACAATCTGATTGCCTCGTACATCAACCAAGCCGGGCTCACTAGAGTTTTCATTGGGATTAACGACCTAGAGAAAGAGGGAAATTTTGTCTATTCTGACCGATCACCCATGCAGACCTTCAACAAATGGCGCAGTGGGGAGCCCAACAACGCCTATGACGAAGAGGACTGTGTGGAGATGGTGGCGTCTGGAGGGTGGAATGATGTTGCGTGTCATATCACCATGTATTTTGTGTGTGAATTTGACAAGGAAAATGTCTAAGTCTGCTCATTCATTATTTTAAGAAAAGGTTTTAAGCCGATTGTATAAGTTACCCTATGTTTATAGAGTACAAGTGATATTTTGCAAGTATGTGGCATCGGTGTTGTACAGCTGTAAATACAATTTAGGTATTTCAAATATCAGTATTTACCCTTCAGAAGGGAAGAGCAGTGATAAGACATAGCTTGGTTTTTTTCTGTAGGAAAAAATATATATATTTAGATAAAAATGTGGTTTGGGGCTAAATTCTGCCCTCAGAACAGTTAACAAATGCAATTGCATGACTGCAATGGAAGGCAGAATTTGGCTTCTAGTTGTTAGAATTATTATTTCTGAAGAAGTCAATTCCTGATATTCTTTTATCTTAGCAAAATTTGTAGTTATAGATGTTAATTGCTTGTAGTGCTGCAGGGATATTTCAGCAACAAGGCAAATATTTTGTATACTCCAGTTAATAAGTACAAGCATTACTGCAAGTTTTTTGGATGTGGAAGGCATTACAACTCTTTTTTTGAAAAATAGCCAAAGCAAACCAACAAAGCAGGAGTCCTACCAATTTTGTAATGTTTCTTTATTAAACTCTCCGCAGATGTATGACAAGGAGGCACTTAAGTAAACTGAGTTTTAGTGCTGAGGGAGAACAAAGTTCTTTTAGTTTAGTCCTGAAAGAGGGATCCCAGCCAGATGCGTGTTTTGTGCTTGGCTAAAGGTAAAGTAAGATTTTAGTTTCCTGCATTCTTTAGTTGAGAATGATTCAGTGCATGAACTATTTCAGGCCCCAATAATTTCTTAAAGTAAACATATTTCACTTTTGTATAAGATGATCTTGGTGCATTTTGTTACAAAAGAAACAAAAGACCAGTACTCCACAATTTAAGGCAGATTTCATAAATAGACAACAAATCTCATAAAAACAGTTTAGCTACTAGTTCTTTTTGGTAGGAAAACATCTTACATGTTTACTCAGGTTCCAGGGGTGACCTCCTGAAAAGCAGCAAAAGTTTCCAAAATTTTTATGATTATGTATATTGCAGTAATAAGTAATTTTGCAAAAATAATTTATGTACCCAATTTATAATTGCATGTGATAAAAAATGTGATGTATATTTAAAAAAACCCAACAACATAATTTCACAAAAGAAATGGTGAATTACTTTGGATCTTCGTAGGAGCCAGTTGCATGACATCTTATCTTGCTGCTAGGCATAGAAAGATGACTGCAAAGTCTCTGACTGTGTATTTTCAGAACAGTGTTTTAAGATGATTTTTAAGCAGAAATGAGCCTTTGTGTATAACATTGTAATCAAAACACATATCTGATCATTAGGGGAGATTGGTCTACAGGATATCCACAGAGGATCGGGCATGTCATCCCAGATGTTTCCCTACAGCACGGCAAGACCAAATCATATCAACTCTGCAGTGCCGTGGTATATGAACAATCAATGACCATACAATTCTGTTCATATCCACAGAGCCTGACAATATTTTATGTGATACTATTATTATATACCTTAGAAAACAAACCATTTTGCTTGCTATATTTACTCTGTGAATTTGAATCCATTATATATATGTTTGCTATTAATTTTGAAGATCAGTAGCAAATTCCTATAGTATTTGAATATCAGCCCAGCTCCAGAGCAATCACTCTAAGAAATGAATGGTACTTTGATTGCTTTACTTTCTTTCTAATAAAGGTAGGTATGATTCCTATATGTTAGGTGTTCTTCCAACTATATATATAAATCTATTAGATAATGTGAATATGGTTCTACACTAGTATTCAAAGACTCTTTACAGAATTTTCAGGGAGCTAACAATTCCAGGGGAGCAATTTTTTTGGATAGAATAGCACCTTTTGAATATCATGATTCGTTCCTGCCTGCTAAAGAAACCCTTAGTTTAACTCTCCAACATACTTTTGTCAAATCATTGTAGCTATGTTAAAACAGTCCAAACCTGAGTTACAGGTTTGCTCCCTCATTGTGTATGTGCTAAAGTTGCTGTTTATTTTTCACCCAGGTTTTGAAAGTCTCTGTTGTAAAGTTTGGTTTCCTCAGAAACACAAAAAGAGACCTTTTGAGGAAGTGGGAAGCTTTTTCAACTGTTATTTTATCTGGAAGTCACACCACATTTATAAAGATTGCCTTGATGTGTAGAGCATTTAAGCAGTCTCAATTTCTATTAAAATTTAAGATGAAAAATAAAGGCAATGGAAAAAGCATATATTTCCTCCAGTTCTGTGTTCTTCAGGACGTATTTTTGTAGCTCTTGATACACAAGATAGAAAGGAAATTAATTGTACTGTCAGAGCCCTGTACATTGTCTGCAACAGTCCTTATTTCACCATTTGGTCAAGGGGAACAAGGCTGGTGTGTAAGGTCTCCAGCTGTCCAGCAAAGAGCAAAGACTGTGTATCTGATATTTACCCCCTGCGAGGAACTGGGCAAGAAATGATGGAGGGACTGGAAATGAATGAGCACTTCACAATTTCTTTCACCCTGCAGTTTCTGACCCCCATAGGTGGACCCTTGCTGGAGGCAGAAATCAATGTTGCATGCAGCACTCAGCCTGCACAAAGCTTGCTGATGTGCATGGTAAGATTTTGTATTGTGTTTGCATGGCAAGGTTTTGGTAGCAGGGGAGCTACAGGGCGGCTTCTGTAAGAAGATTCTGGAAGCTTCCCCTATGTTCGACAGAGGCAATGCCAGCCAGCTCCAAGACAGACCCACTGCTGGCCAAGGCTGAGCCCTTGAGCCCTGAGCACTGATGAACTACCATCAGTGATGGTGGTAGCACCTCTGGGATAACATATTTAAGAAGGGGAAAAAGAACTGTGCAAGAGAAAACTGCACCCAGAGAGAGGAGTGAGAAGAAACAGCTCTGCAGACACCAAGGACAGTGAAGAAGGAGAGGGAAGAGGTACTCAAGGAGCCGTAACAGAGATTCCCCTGCAGCCCGTGGTGAGGCAGGTTGTCCCCCTGCAGCCCATGGAGGTCCATGGTGGAGCAGATATCCACCTGCAACCCATGGAGGACCCCATGCAGGAACAAGTGGATGTGTCTGAAGGAGGCTGTGACCCCATGGGAAGCCTGTGCTGGAGCAGGCTCCTGGAAGGACCTGTGGACCCATGGAGAAGAGCCCGTGATGGAGCAGGTTTGCTGGCAGGACTTGTGACACTGTGGGGGACCCATGCTGGAGCAGTCTGTTCCTGAAGGACTGCACCACATGGAAGCAACCCACACTGGAGCAGTTCATGAAGAACTGCAGCCTGTGGGAAGGACTCACGTTGGAGAAGTTCATGGAGGACTGTTTCCCATGTGAGGGACCACACACTGGAGCAGAGGAAGAGTGTGAGGAGTCCTCCCCCTGAGGAGGAGGAGCAGCAGAGATAACGTGTGATGAACTGACGACAACCCCCATTCCATCTCCCTGCACTGCTCAGGGAGAGGAGGTAGAGAAATTGGGAGTGAACTTGAGCCTAAGAGGAAGGGAGGGGAAGAGAGAAAGTGTTTTAAGATTTAGTTTTTATTTCTCATTATCCTGCTCTGAGTTGATTGGTAATAAATTAAACTAATTTCCCCAAGCTGAGTCTGTTTTGCCCGTGATGGTAATTGCTGAGTGATCTCTCCCTGTCCTTGTCTCGACCCACAAGCCTTTCGTTATATTTTCTCTGCCCTGTTCAGCTGAGGAGGAGAGTGACAGAGCAGCTTTGGTGGGTACCTGACACCCAGCCAGGGTCAACCCCCCCCAGATTTCAATTACTCCCAGTGAAATTTGGAGCTATTGTTTCAGGAAAAAAAATCAAATGGTAAGTTAGTTTTATTTGGGGTATTTTCCATGTGCATTAAAACCTGCATTGCAATATCATTACTCATTTTGTGCGGCACTGTGGAAGTCTTTGGAACATGTCTGTCTGGCAAGCATGCACTGAGGCTTCCCAGACTATTCTCATGTGCTTTACTTTTGATGGATGATTTTTTTCCTCATAAATATTTCCCCATAGCCCTTATTCATTTTATTCTCAATTAAGGGGCATGTTGGTGCATTTTAAGAAGGCAACAATAACAGCTCTTTTTTTATGTAGTCACCCATTCGTCCTCTTGAGTGACTTCTTCACATAAAATGCATATTTCTTTCAACTATATTCCGCACCTTTAGATGCTAAGGCTGTGTTGTTGCATTACTGATGTCAGGCCCAGATGTGCATTGCCTGTTCTAGGAGATGACTTGGCAAAGGTAGAGCATTTGGCTGGCTGAATCCAAGGGGAGCTCCTCTGCTGGTGAGAGCCCTGTGTCACTGTGGGCTTCCCAGGAGATCACTGACCCTGATCGCCACCTGGATTTACCACTGCATCCTGGCTCCTTGGTAGAAGGTTCTGCTCTCACCTGCCTTGTTATCCTGCTCGGCTCCTGGTTCACCATTCCTCGTGGACCAGCTTGTTCTTGCTGTGCCCTGACAGCTGATGCGATTATCCCTGGAAATATGGTTTCATGACAGGTTGCAGGTTAGGAGCAGAAATTCTCCCTGGCTGTGAGTTTTAAACTATCTTAAGTCACAGAACAGATCTGTAAAAATTAATATTTATAAATGGGCTGTAGACCGTCCTTATTCATATAAGAAAAATGGAGAGCTTTGTTTTTCATAAGCTCAGGAAATGCCAGTTCTAATATGCATTACAAAATAGCGGCTGGTAGGACATTTTTGTTATGTTTTTTGATGAAAAGTGAAATGAGATGAAATTAAAACAATTTTTATTGTAAAATATGATCAAGGTTCAGAATGGGCAAAGAAGTTCTGAAGTAGACATTTTTCAAGATGTTTCCTTTCAGAATTTTTCAGAATTTCACTTCAGAATTCTGAAGATTCACTTTGACCTATAAAGGGATTTGATTTTTATATTACTGTTAATGTATTTTACACCATGTCAGTAACAGCATTCAGTATAATGCTTGAAATATTTTACTTTATTCTTTATGTCCTAATTTCCAATTGGAACATGTTATCTTTTTGAGAGTTCTCGTTTGCCCTACTCAAGAGTTTGACACTTGAATTGGTTTCTTCTTCTGGGATTGCTATGACACTGTAAACACTCTAAATACAAAGCAATAGATAGTTCAACCAACATTAAGCAGAAAATATTATTACTGATTATGAAAATGACTCATTTAAGTATTATCCCATAAAGCTAGCAGTTTATGCACTATTATGACTCCAATCATTAAATAATATAAAACAAATGCAAGCATTTTAAATATGAAACTCTTACAAATTTAATTCCATCCTGAATCAAAACAAAAAGATGTCAATGTAACCAAATTTCCAGCACAGCTGAAATTCCAGGTTTCCCCGAGGTCCATATCCAGTTCCAGGTTTGATGGGAAGCTAAGTGACTTGTGCTGCTTGTGGCTGAGTCAAATGCCAGAGCAGATAGATTAGTCTACAATGTAAACACTGATTATATATATGACTCTACCTTTTACACTTTTTGGACTGCTTCCCCTTAGCCTTTATTTCCAAGCATTCTGCTCACTTAGCTCTCTATGTAAATGTGTGCATGAATTTTTCCCAAGGGTCCATTAATTTTCACTGGAGACTCCGTTTTTCAATTTTTGGCTTGCCCTGTGGTGCCAACAGGTCCATATCACTCAACCTGTCTGCCACAGAGACCAAGCGATGGGTTTTTTGTCCACTGGCGGAGCTGGAAATGCTCTGTGAAATGAAAGTGTGTCCGTGAAACCACCTGTGATGTGAGAGGTATTGTGCTGGACTGGATCCGGCCACTCACCCATTCCCGGGGTGCATATTCCTGGTTGGGGAGAGGCAGTCCAGCCTACTGAGAGGAGAACTGACCTTGTTATTGTGGGTAAAAAGAAACCAGAGTCTTAAGATTTACTTAGGGGAAAAACTGTGCAGTGAAGGGTTTTGACTATTTACTCTACAGAGGAGCTGACAGAAGGAACAGTTTGTTTTTAATTTTGCTGTGTTAGGAGAGTACAAACTATGTGAATTGGGATAGAAGGGGTTTGCGGAGAGGACGACAGCTGTGTGCTCAAGGTGTTCTTCTGGATGTGTGTCTCCTCCTAGCCATGAGCTTTTCAATTGGATGAGGAGGGGAGTCCTCTCAAAAGGGGGAGCATGAAACAGAAAAGGTGGGAGAAGCTGTGAGTGGATGTGCAGAACCGGCAGCGAGTGGGATGCCCATGAGGCGGAATGTAAATGTTACCTCCAGCCATTCTCCTGCTTCCTGCTAGGGAAATATAATTATCCTGCCCTGTCTGTCAAAACGTCTCACTATAGCTCTGGATGGGTAGCTACAAAAATAGAGGTGACCGATTTAGCATAGTGGCTGTGTCTAAATAAAGCCCAGTTTGGGTCCATGGCCAAATAATAGCATCCACTACTCTGTGGGTATATTAATGTATGAAACCACTGGGGATATAATTAAGCACTGCTATTCAAAGGCTAGCTGTGTAGTATGGATGCCTTTCTGTATATTCTTTACATATGAAAGTGTGAATACTGCCAAGAATTCAGCAGCGGAAGGTCTGGCGTGCAGCTGAACGATACATGCGTTACCACACTATCATCTAGTGGCAGTAAGAGGCAAAATGACGGAGCTGAGCAGTAGTTTGCTTCTGCTTGCATCAGAGTTACCACGATATTGAGTGCAACCACTGATGTGGTATTGAACGACTGATTTCCAAGCACTGAAGTCTTTAGTCAGCTTTCTTCTTTTCTTTGGGAAAAGATTATTTTGATTTATAACAAAGAGACATGCACTGATTTTCAGTCCAATGCCCAGGTGGGAGTTTTGACTTAGAAGTGAGAATTATGAGTTCAATTATCATGCCTTGGAGTTAAGAATAAGAAAACAAGTCAAGCTGTGCTCTGCAGGCCAGCATTGAAATTGCAGGTGCAGATCTTCACCTGGCATCAATCAACTTCAGTGAAGCCAAATTGATTTATACCTGCTGAGACTTCAGCACAGTATCTTCAGAAATTCTAGATTTATGCTTTTTTCAGAAAGGAAGAGAGAGGTATTTTGGTGTTTTTAATTTATTCTGACCTCTGTTATTCAAAGTCTGATCCGGTGTAATGCATACATGTCATGCAAATTTCTGGGTTATAGTCTGTTGTTACACAAATATCAGACATAAAAGAGTTGAAGTAGATTTATGTTGTGAAACTTTACCCTTGCAAGTACACAAGGGGTATGATGCAGAACACAAGCAAGCAGTAAAAGCATTCAACATAAAGAATAAATCCTCTATCATTTTATATTCTTCTATGAAATTTAAACCTTAGCTTTTTGCCACACTCAACATTAATTCATAGGAGTAGACGGGTGCCATCTAGTGAAGAAAAGATTTATTGCATATCTAAAGAGCCACAAATCCAGCTTAGTTCCTGTGTCGTTCTTTCGTATGATCAGAATGATAAGGACAGAGAAATGTTCTGCAAGAGAAACACTAAGCAATATGTTCAGCTCACTGAAATAAACGTATAACAAAGTGCCCTGCACATATACATAACAGCTTCCCCAGCATCACTTCCCTTCTCCTCTAGACAAAAGAAAATCTAATATGTTAACTTATGAGTTATTTAGGGAAAATTCAGTGTCTCTTCTAAACATTCCCAGCTGGATTAGCAGAAAAGTTTATAGCTGACCTTGATGTAGGCAATTCCTTTTTCGTGCTGATTTTTGGCTACGTCTTACCATTCAGAAGCTTCAGAAAGTGGAAGATAAATTCTGGATCCTTTAACCTTGCACTGCAAAAGCATAAATATATTATAGCTGATGTGTTGACACCATGCCTAACAGTGATAACAACTCTTTTTGAAAAATACTCTTTGAGACTACTGTCCTGGTCTCCACAATGTCCTCAGTTTTCTTCTTAAAGCTTCTCTTCCTTTTGCATTTTGTCAGACCCACAAGGGAAGTTAATCATATACTTTTATTATATATTTCATACTGTATTATCTTGGAAATTGATTTGCCTGTGTGGTTATTCTGAATCATAAGCAGTTTAAAATGGTGTCTTTGAAAATATGGTTTATGCTATTAACTAAGATGGATGTCCTTTAAGTCTATACAGTTTTTGCTTTAGAGCAAATAGAAGATCAACAAATCTAACCCACGAGACAAATCTGCTTCATGATTTTAAATTAAACCGAAAGGGGCTGGTTGGTAACAGATGAGAAGTCAGTGTCCATTGACCTTATAGTTCAGATAAAGCAGGGCCTGAGTTTGCTGACACCAGGCTGTACTGTGGCATGGCCACTATTAGCTGACTATAGGGGATACCTGCTCTGACTATTGTGCTTTGTGACTGCTCTCGTGCTTTGAGGGCCTTACATTTGGCCAGTTTTACATGGGCCCAAATCGCTGTTCCTGGTGCCACTTGGAGTTCATTATCTAGCAGCGCCGTCCCTCAGGCACTGGCTGCTCCTTCTATCATCAGCGTTAGCCCGGTTTGTGAAGAACAAGGCTAATGTGATTGCGTGCCATATTTCCTTCTAATAACTTTTGAACCTTTTAGCCATTTTCAACCAGGCATGTCAGAAGGTCTCAGGGATCTGAAGTTTTAAAACATTTTGTATAAAAATATAAGTGGGTGATGAACAAAGAATTCCCTCAGGCCCTCCTCAGGAAATGCCTGCAGCGTGAACTCATCTGTTGTTAAACACCAAAGAGCCATCTTGGAGTCAGACTATACAAAATCCTAATCGCAGGAAAAGATTTGATTAGAAATTGTCCTTTTTAGGCACTGAAGACTTGAGATAATAGTGTCAGATACTATAGGAAACCAGCGTTCCTTAGTCCCGTTGCTCACAGATCAACTCATCTGTTCTATGAAGTCCAGTTGATGCTATGCTGACTGCAGTGAAAAGGGACCATTACATCACCTCTTACCCTGGAACACTTTGCATATGTGTCTTTGTGAATCAGCTTCACTGTGATTTGATTATAAATGATATTTGATCTTTTTTTTACTTAATCCCACACTTATCCCATGGCTTTTTTCCCCCTTGTTGAGATCGCTAACCAGGGATGAAGACAGAATTGTTAAAACCAGTCAGCGTTGTCCTGGCTTTCCTGGGAGCAAGATAGGGCATTGATAGAGCCAGGCAATATAGAGTCCTGTGCATCCTACCTTTACTGCTGGTTGCATGCTGCATATTTTATATTTGAATTTACACAATGTTTTATGCCGTTTCCCACCGGCTGTATTTTGCCTCCCTTACTCTTTACCTTGTTTATGCTGAGATAGGAGACAGGCAAAAAAAAATGGCCTTCTCTGCTGTTTAAAGAAATAATGTACATGTGTGATTGGAGGCTACAGATAAGTGCCTTTACAGAAATCCATTTTTAATAGTGAGCAGACAGGGAAAAATCATTTGTAATAAGATTACAGAGAGGAATATTTAAATCTGTTATGAAATTTTTAAAGATCTTAAGGAGCATGATAATGATTATGCAGACTAGGTTTATTGCTAGGTATGTAATGAAAATGAAAAGAAATCAAAGACAAACACACAGCAGAAATCAATATTAACTAAGGTATTATGTATGAAATTAGTCTAGAGAAGAAGAAAGTAATACTTCATGTAAAAAGGATTGAGGGAAAGCAATCATGGGGCATAATTAACTGGGCAGTTCCTTACTTTTGTGGCTTT
This sequence comes from Numenius arquata, assembly GCF_964106895.1. Taxonomy (NCBI): domain Eukaryota; kingdom Metazoa; phylum Chordata; class Aves; order Charadriiformes; family Scolopacidae; genus Numenius; species Numenius arquata. Next base: position 43,025,709 of record NC_133584.1, read on the forward strand.
TGGTGAGCCTATTTTACCCCTAATTACCCTGAGCTGATTTTTAAAAAAGGTTTCTTCAAATTAGGTACTTTTTTTTTAGCTTATTCTTACAGGTTGCGTTACATGTTCTCAGTCTCTGACTTCATTGCCAATCTCCTAATAGAGGATGGTTTACTTGCTGTAAGTGGCAGTGTATGGGGAGCTCCACCACAGTAGATAACCTAGCCTGGTAGATGCTTTGCCTAGCTAAGATCTAATTTTTGCATCCCTTGAACAGAAGACAGTGGATAAATTTGCTGAAAGTCTTGGAGTGCCTCAAAGGGCACTAGGTGTCTCTGTATGAAACAGCTGAATTGAGTCCATCATGATGATCAGTTTACCCTCCTGCTAATTATCACTGACAGCTTTGACAGGAGATTTCTGCTGGCTGTGAGAGCTTATGCTCCACACACAGAGGCCAACACCTAAATGGAGACTTTTAAGTGGAGGTGTGCAGGTCCCCTTGCTCTCCTGACTGCTCCTGGTTTCCCAAAACCCTTGGCTCAGGTTTGCTGGGTGAGGGTTCTCTCTAGTTTTAAACATAAGCACTGTAGGTATCTGCACCTAAGCTAGTCACACGGTCTCTCTTTATAGTCTGTGGGGAGAAATAAGTGCATTCAGGGTATGATTCATCTGTCCTATTTTAGATGTCTAAATTGGGATGGGAATGTTCCTTGTTCTGACTGCTCGTTTCTTTCCCTTACCCTAAGGTGAGACCAAGGTGAAAAGCTAAAATGCAGACATTTCTGTCTGATGAGATGAATCCCACCCTTCAAATCACAGGATCTTCCACCCCAAAATCCCCATTGTACAGAGCTGCCACTCATTGGTTTCCCTTGTTGACCAGCTGTGCTTGTCATGTAAGGTTATGAAGATAAGGCTATATGAGGTTGTGAAGGAGATGTGACCTCCACTAGAAGAGCACGACCTGCCACGAGTGACTTTTTGTCACACGGTGGATCCAGATGCCCCTTCTATCATGCAGCCCAGTGTGGTACTGACTCATGAGTCACACTCAGGAGAAAAATCAGTGCTCTGCCTGCAGAAAATATCTCTCCTTTCTCACCTTCCCAAACTGACAGTTATGATCACTATGTTAGAGGCAAACTGAATTTTTTCTTACCTCTCTTTCTTGCATGAGAGAGAGAGAATAATGGTTGCCTGGCGTTGTTTCTTCCTTCCTTGCCACCTGTGATGTGTGCCTTTCCTAGTCTGTGCTGCGAAGCAATAAATAGCACCTCCAGGAGAGACAATGGGCAACAGAAAGAAGAAACCACAAGCACAGCCATGGCAGAGAACACTTCAGTTACTTCCATGCACGAAGTGTCTTGCTTGACTAGTTTCAGCAGCAGAAGCTTGTCAGAGAAGCCCTGTGAGTGTGCTCCGTAAACCCAGATGAGAGCATACTGCACTGAACGTGTTCAAAAGGTTGCAGACTTCTTGCTTGTAAATGTAAAATAAAACAGCTTCCAGTAATCCAGCTCTATCTATAACTGTACTGGGTTTTTATAAGCTAGTCCTTAACCCCTCATCTAAATCTGTGAGCTAGGAGACAGAGGAAAAAGAAAAAGGTTCCTTTTGCACAGAGAGTACAAGAATTCAGATGGGGAGACAGGAAGATCTGAGGGCAAGCCTGAAGCTCTCAGGACAAGATGGCTGATGGGGGTGAAAAGAAAAGGAGAAGACTGCCCAAAAGGTCTCTGGAAGAGTTACAACGTGCTCATGGCTCTTGCGAGCGTAGTGCTGTGTCTCTTTTGGACAGGAAGACCCCAAGGAGCCTTTCCCTGGTGAAAGGTATGTTCAAAGCATAAATGTGTTTATAATTTAAACAACTTTTTAATACAAAATAGATTTTTTTTTTTTTTAAACAAAATCTGGGTTTGGTGGCCTTTCTGAAAGGGTTTAGGCTGCCAGGGGAGGCTATATGCTGCAAAGAATCTCCTACATCACACTGTATGTGTGGTATCTATGCCTTTTTAAATGACTGCTGGGGAAAAATACCATTGTGGAGGGATGTGGAGGCATCATGTGGTCCTGGAACAACAGTCAGTGCTAATCAGCAGCATCACTGCATTCGGACTACCCAGAGGACAAATGCCAGGTGGTGCATCATGAAAATGCTTTACTGAGGTACCAGTACTATATAGACAACGTATTTCTTTTTAATTTGATGGGAAAAGCTTTTGTTGGCTATGATGAAACAGGAGAGGCTGAAAGATTTACTGTCTCAAGGTTAATTGCAATCAGATCTTTGGTGCAATTAATTTTAACAGGGGAAGAGAATCACAGGCCAGAAGAGAGAAAGGGCAGGCTAAAGAATATTTAGATGAGTTAGAAATGTTCTAGTCAGCAGGGTCAGGTGAAATTTGGTACAGAATACTTAAGAAACTTGCCAAAGCAATTGCTGAACTATTAGTGATTGACTCCAGATGCTTATGGAGGATCAAGAGGTCTCAGAGCCTTAGAGAAGCTTTCACATAGTACCTGTATTTAAAGGAAAAGAAAAATAAAGTAACACATTGGGCAGCTTAACTAGGATACTAGAGCAAATGGTTAAACAATTAAGTAAAGGCACCAAGTAGATAATAAGGTGATGGAGACAGTCATTGTGGATATGTCAAGAATGAATCATGACAAATCCACCTTTATATTTTTGACTTCTTTACTGGTCTCGTACATGTAGAAAACCAGTAAATGTGGTATTTCTTGATTTCTTGATACTCACATGCCAAATAGGATATAGCTTTTGTTGGTTCCCAGAAAGTGAGTGCACTGCTTAAAAACCTGCTGTCAAAGAAACATTATCAGTGCTTTGGGGTAAAAATGAGTGGGCATTTCAAGTCAGAGTTCTGTGAGGTCTGTCCTGAACACAATTCTACTCAGTATTTCTACTGATGTTTTGAATAATATAATGAAAGAGTTAGGAGGATTTCAAGAACTGTGGGAGATAGGATCAGGTTTAAAATTGATTTTTACTCAATAGAAAAATGTCTGATATCAACCAATGAAATACAATAAGAGAAAGCGAAAAGTATTGTACATAAGAAAAAGTGACCAAATACCCCAAAATATGTGAAAGGCAGAAAAGATTGGGAAGTTTCAGGGTTAATGTCAGTCCTAAACTGCAGAAGATTTGAAGATTTGATGGTTTATCAGGTAATTTCATTCTGGGATGTACTCATATATAAACACATGGAAGGGAGTTATTTTCTTTTCCCTTGTGTAAGTGGGGTCTCAGCTGGAACACTGGGTTCATTTCTGAGCAGTGGATACAGACATTGTTGGGAATCCAAAGGTGAAGCAACAAAACTGATCAACAGTTGGAAAATGTAACCTGTGAAGCACGACTAAGAGCTCTATTTAATCTAGAAAAGAGTTAAGTAAGGAAGTGTATGGTGCAAGATGTAAAGGCTCTTTATAAAGAAGATCATAACTGATCATTTCCAACGCCTGCTGATGACATGACATGAAAAAAATAGGCTGTGAAGCCAACAAGTTTTTGTTTGGATACCAGGAAAAATCTAATAAAAAGGACAATTGAGCTCTAAAACAGATTTTCTACTGAAGCAGTGATATCTTTATTAATATTAGTATTTCCATGTTGCTCACTGAAAATATTTCCACATTAAATGCAAAAATTCCTTTGGGCTTGTTTTAAAAGCAAGATAAACTGGATTTGGCCCCTGTGCAGAGGGATGGACTAAACCAGTGATTCCTAATACTGCTGTAGCTAAACCTTCCCGCTGCTGCCGTTGCCTCTTCCATGTCCTACTGCTTCTGACTCCTGCTACCCACCTGCCTGCCTCCCAGCCCCTCACCTTTCCTTTTTGCTGCCGTCCTGCCCTCCCCACATCAGCCTATGCTGCTGCTGTTTTCTGCTTGCCTTTTAATTGCCACTTCCAGCAATGGTGACTGGGAACACCAAAGGCCCTTAAGAGAGTGTTGTGACTATCACACCTCGGCCCTTGGAAGACACCGGGCTATATAGTTTTGTCTGGTCCCTTCCAGGCCTGTATTTCTGTGCTGCCATGATGCTATGACTTCCTTTCCTGGCAGAGTGTAGCGTGACATAGACAGCACTTGATAACGAGAGTGAAGCAGAACTGTGCAAAAAGGATTTTGAGTCTTCTTCCCAGTCAGCTGCATGCTGATCTGGCCGCCTACCTGCATCAAGGATGCACAATTATGCTGACTTTCAGTAGCTGTGAGAAATTTGTTGATTTTCCTATCCAAATCCCTTGCAGCTTTTGTTTGTAGCTCAGGCACTTTTGGGCTGGCTCAGCACCAAGGGCAAATCAAGTAATAACAGGGTGAGTCTCCCGTGGCTGGTAATGCAAGCGCTAGCGCTGTGCTGTGCTCCTGGCACGGTGCAGCACAGGCCAACCCCAGCCAGGAATATGTGCCCCGAATGAAATCTCACTGTGAGCATGTGAGGCTAACTGCTGCAATATTAAGATATAAATAGCCATATGTGTTTACACTGCAAAAAGAATTACACCCACGCACATACAATATCACTCCAAAATGAGGAAACATATTTTGGCCTTTTAGAATCAATATTAAGTCCAGTGATTGCTTGCTGCTCAGATGTACAATCCCCTTGCTTTGGGATCTCCATAATATTTTCCCCACTTTGATCTCTTAACAGACTCTCTAGTGAATTCTGGAGTGGAAACAGGCATAAGGTATTTTTTTTTTTTAAATGTTTCTTTTTTGAGAGGCTGAATTATATTTCACAGAAATATAAGGGCATTTCCACCAGAATTAATTGTTCCCACTTAAAAATTTGTTTTCTAGAATAATTTCAAAGAAATCTTGTAAATGTTTCAAGTAGTGTTTCACAGCGTTTGCTTGTATTGAGCGTTACTGCAACTAGCTTTATCCTATAGCTACCGGTACTTGTACGGGAGTAGTCAGTCCTTTCCGTACTGCACGTGCTCCTCACAAATCCACAGACCTGCTGTAACTCCTCCCTCTTCCTAGTCTGTTCAGACATTGCTCCCCTGTTTGAGGACTGTGAATATGACCCTATCATTTCTTCTTCCTATGTCGCTGCCCTACTCCTTTTCTCGCACTACCATATGTCCTTCTGCTTAGGAAGTAAGTGATGGATGGCATCAACTGTTGGACTCAACCAAAGGAATAGACAGAGGTAAGACAGAATGTTTTTTTTCTTAGAAGTCTTCAGTGGGCTCCACAAACCTCCACATGGACCTCCCCATGCTCATCACTTTAGCTTTATGTTGTCCTCCAAAACGGTGCTCTGACAACTGACACTCAAAAGCATGGAAGTAAATTACTCGATCTCTGACTGAAGAAAGATCACAGCCATTCCCTCTAGCTATTGCTTGTGCCTCTGACACAGACAATGATGTCCTACCCAAGCACAAAAACGTTTTCTAGAGTAAACCTGGGCCATCTTAGAGTCTAAATCATGCAAGACATGGATCAAGCCCCCCTGTTTGCCCTTCAGCCCTAGCTCTTTGCTTCCTATCCCGTCAAGGCCTCTGGAAATCACCTTACAAGTAAAAATTATGATTGTGGTAAGAGTATATTTTAAAAATATGACTCAGCAATAAAAGCATAAGTATATATCAGCCTTACATCCCTAGGGGAAATATAACTTTTTAAAAAAATTAAATTCTACAATTCTGTGTCACAAAATACATGCCTTTATGTTTTTCAATATGTGCATATTGTAAAGCATGTAGATAGTAAAAGAGTAATTATGTAAATTCTTTTTTAGGAACTAATAACTAATTCCAGGTATATTAGTTTTCTTGGCTGCTGAAAAGGCAGAGAAAAAATTGTGGACATGCTAAATCAATGATTTTTAACCATCAGTAATCTCAAAGCAGAAAAACCTCAGTATTTATCTGACTTTCTATATCTGAATGACTTAGCATATGAAGGTACAGGAAAAAAAGTAAACATGTTTCTTGGTGAAGATCAAGAAGTGTTTTACAGACTAAAAATTAAGGTTCTTAACAACCCTGTGCATTAGGCAGTGATCTAATTTTACATGTGGGAGGAACTAAGGCACAAAGAAATCTTCAGATTTATGAACGATATCATTGCAAGCCTGTGATAAAGATCAGAATAAACCCTGATGCTCTTCAGCATAGTCTTTTGCTTTAATTAGAGTTCTTTCCTAAGAGTTCTCAGGAGTTTTAGCAGACATAAGGTTGAAATTCTGCTAATATATTTTGCATCTTTTGAAAACTTGGAAATGAGGTTCCTATCTTCTGAGGGCAGGCAGGGACAGTCTACAGCAGAGCTCATAGAAAGGAAGTTACTTTTTGTTTGGCAAAACGCTCTCCTCTCCTCCCTAAGCTTCACCATAAATTGCTATAGGTCAGTAGCACAATCTGGTTTTTGGATGCCTTTGGAGTAAATGGAGTTATGTGCTAGAAGTGAGAGAGATTATGAATGAAAATATGAAAAAATATCCTGCTGAATTGCTTTGTGTTATGAAACCTCACAATTACATCCATTTGCATGAAAGAAGAGAGAGTGTGTTCTTTAAAATCAGTTGTAATTAAAAGATTGTTTTAATGATGCATTACTGAATCACTTATAAATTAAAAGGGGGAGAACTCAAACTAGCTGGTATCTGCCAGAGAAAGTGCAGGTGGCTGCTGTTGTAGGCAGAAGTATATCTTGGAAATGAAATGCTTGCAAATGTCATGTGAAATAACTGAAAGTATTAGAAGTAGGAATTACACATACAGAAATTGATGACCATGAGAAAACACGCATGCAACTTTGGGACCGCAGGCTAGAAATTACCCTTCCTATCTATATTTAAAAACTGGTGAAAAGGCTCTGACAGATTCAGCTGCAGCAATCTCCAATGTTGATTCTCCTGCCTGCCCTATTTTCCTGACAGAGGTTGCCACCAGTTAGCAGAAGAGGTAAAATGGGACAGGTTGCTGCACTTCACCCACTCCTGGTCACACCTTGGATATTAACACAATTCTCTCATCACAGTGGATGGGGTTAATACACTGAAATGGGGTGACTGAAGTGTGGACACGCATCCAGCTCTCCTGCTGCTGGGATAATGACAGCAGTTTCTGACTGAGAAGCAAGGGGAAGAGCCTGACTGGTAATGTTCTTACCAGCCCATCATTCAGTCTGGAGATCAGAGGCCACTTCAACCCCTGTTCCTGCAATGGCCCCATTACACAAGCTATCAGGCAGGATGTTTTTGTGATGTCAGACATTCTATGTGCTCAGTGGCCTTGGCAATAAGTTGCAGAACTGCAGAGGAGGTTGGACTGACCGTTGGAGGTCACCTGGTCCAAGCCCCTGTTCAAAGCAAGGCTAACTTCACACATGGCTATGCACATGCACTGGCAGACATTAACATTTCCTCTGTAAACTGATTTCATGGAGCTTTTCTTTTTCACCTGCTCTTCAGGAGTTCACTTTTATAGTTCAAGAACACAAGGGACAAAAATGTGATTTTTTTTTTTAAAGGAAAAAGTGTTTAGCTGTAAATGGAAGCTGACGTGTAGAAGCCTTTTTATTATTTTTTTTTTGACATACAAGTTTTAAAATTCTGGTTTGTTCTTTTTAATAGATATCATTTACAACAGATGAGCTTTTTGCTCCATCAGAAAATCTATTAAAGGTACAGTAGGCTGATGCTCAGCTTGCCCGAGATCGGAGTGTTTGCATGTTATAAAAACCAAAAAAACCCAATGGGGTCAGTGAGAGAGGAAAAGTAATCATGACATGCATAAACAAACAAGTAGTTCATGTTGGTATTACACAGAAGTTGGCTATCGTACCATAAATTTTAGGGTTTTGTACTCATGTTCCTTTATCTCTTGTGCTTATTTTGCTTGGATCTCAACTCCCCAGGTGAGATGGGTTGAACTCTGCGTATTGTCTGTAAGCAGGGGTAGGATAAGCTGCCTCCCTCTCCTGAAGATTATGTGTCATCTTGGAGCTTCACTGCAAGCTTGGAACCTCTAGTTGTCATCCAATATGGCAAGAAACAAAAGTTCCCCAAAGAAAATCAAACCATTGAGTGTGTACAGGAATAATGAACAGCTCTAGAGGGTGGACAATTAAGATACAGAAATGATGACCAATGTCACAGTGAAGTCTTTGAAATGGTAGATGGTCTGAAGTTTTATGAGCATTTAACCTCCGTTCCTTCACTGCTCACTTTGACTGCCAAACTAAGTAGACTGTGGGGAGCAAACTTCAGTAGAGGATGTGCTAATTATTTAAACCATATTTGTATTCTTGCTCCTACATCCCCCCTTTGTTTTTCATAATGATAACGTTTCAGCAGCATTATTATTCTTCGGTCAGGGAATACAGCTAAATATATTTTGAAGTGTAGGCACATCCTTTGAGAATTGTGAGGTGAAAATGAGAGAAACAATGAAATTTGACAATTATCAAGATCAAAGCTAAACTCCAGTTGGCCAGAGGAATGGGAAACCCTTGCAAGGAACTTTTTTGCATTGAAAAAACAAACTCAACACTAGGACAAAATTTCAGAAGCACAACAATTAGTATAAGGTAAAATTTCTAGGAAAAAAAAAAGGTAAAATTAAAATGCATTTTTCAGACTTTTGTCCATCTCATGAACCCCTGGCTTTACCAGCTCCCTAGTAAAACTGCTTCTGGGAAGCAGCGTTACCAAGAAGATGAAGAGCTGACAAAGGAAGCTACTGGGAATGTCCAGAGAGCTCAGTTGTTAAGGAACTAGTTACCCATGGAGCTCAGACAGCTTGGGAGGCACGTTTGGTGCTGTCTATGGCATGCTGGAGCCACCTGGCTGCAGAGTGAGGCAGGAGCTCCAGAGAGTTCACCTTTGTTGTTGCATTATCATGATTTCCAGCTGCCCAGGGAACTGGTAAGCCCTACCAGCTCCTTTATGAGCTCGGGCGGTGGCTGAAAACTCTGCCAACCAGACTGGCTATAAAACCCCCAAAGAGCTCAAGAGATTAAGCAAAGAAGGAGTTGGCTAGATAAAGGGCTTTAGCAGCCAAGCACCCAGGAGTTGGGCAGGCAGCAGAGTGGCCAAAAATGAGCAGGTTTTCTTCAAAGGCTGCAACATAACTGGCATATCCCTGCAGAATGCTTTGAGCCTGTCAAAGCCATTATATTCTGACTGCTGCTGGGAAATTTCTGATAAGCTCCAAATCTAAGAACAAGTCAAAATCTTTGCATTTGTGTTTCTGTTTTTCACATAATGAAGCGATAAAGTATGTAGGCCTCATGTTACACCAAGTACAGTTACATGTAATATAGGTCTGAAAACAAAGGACCTTATTTAGCAACATCTTTTCTCTCATTTACACTTGTGAAAGTGACTGTAAAGTAGGTTTTGCAGTGAACACACTAGTGAAAATGCTCAGATGCCTTCTAAGACATATTTCTTCTGGCCTGTGGCTGTTCTTCCAGTGGAGCAAGAATTTGTACGAGCTTGATTATGATTACAAAACTTTCTGATTTTTGATTACAGATGTAATTCATTGCTGGCTCATTACTGCCATGATAACAACTTCTAAAGGTACTAATCTGTAATCAGAACTCAGGCGTAACAATATGGCTGAAAATTATTTCTGTGAATCAAATGAGATGTTTCATCCCTTAATTACGATTTTCCTTCATCACAGAGTAAATAACAGTGCACAACCTTTTTTGGACACTTACTTCTTTGGATGGTCTCTCTTGAGTAAGCAATTGAAAATTTCACCTTATCTCTGATAGGCTTCATTGTTTAAGTAAACTATTCCTATAACATTTAGATATATAAAACTATCATCAAAGTCAGCAAGGTTATGGTGAAATTATAATACTTTGGAATTGAAAGCAAAATTTAACATATTGAAATGAACATCCCCAGCTTCTTTTAATGTAAAGCAACATAAATCCTTTGATGCAATTTACAATTAGCTATGACATTAAACATTGGGGGAAAAGTTGTTCTGTTTATTACAGTATAAATAGCTGCCTGCATTTAACTGAGAGAAGAACATAGACGCGCAGTCCAGAATTTAAACCAGATCAGGTTGCTCATTATGGAAAATGGACAGATAGGAGACAGGGAAAAGGATTTCAGGTGATACACTCAATACCATTCTTATTATAAGTAACAGTGTCTTTAAATGACATTCAAAAGATGGAAAGAAGCAATAAAATTGGGTAATTTTCCAGTTCTTATATGATAATTGTAATAATTTGCCTTACACTGGAAATAACTACTTTATAGTATGAAGCACCCCTGAAACTACTGATTTTTTTTCATCCACTGAGAATGCAGAGCTTCAGCTTTCCTGTTTAATCAGTAGGTAAAATTAATCTGTGCTGGGCTGTGAAGAGCTTCATGCATATCTGAGTACTTTTTGTGGTGCCACAAGTCCATTCTGCAATGGCCCTTATAGCCAGGAAATATTCTTTTTTTCCTACTTTGCACTGATATTTATTAATTCTGAAAATGTTCCTGAACTTGACAGTAGTTATCTCAAAATACAGATGCATCCAGGCTGAAGTCCTGAGACTGAATGATTTTATTAGCCAAATTTAGATTTTGGTGTGAATGGTCAAAACGGTCCTTTTAATAAAATGGACTGGACCAAAAGTCCAGATAAAACCAACCAAATATTTTAAGTCTTTCCTTCACAGCTCAGGATCCCAATGAACACATTTCTCATTTTTTATGCTTACTATGGATACTCAGCTATGTTTTAAGCCATACATATCTATGTTTTAAGCTAGACATACACTTTTTCAATTAAACTTTTCCTTTCACATCTAAAGGTGGAGAAAATTTTCCCTGTCCTCCCTCCCCTAGTCTAGTGGTTTTCTGGAAGCGAAATTAGTAAGTGAATGACATCCCTAAACACCAGATAAATCTAATATAAATACTTTCACAAAGTTTTGATTGCTTGTGAATTGTTTGAAAATGAATTGGGATGTGTTATGAGTTTTTTGATTGCTTTGCAGCCATAGATTGATTTTTATTTCACAACTTGCATTTGCACATAGCTCTCAATGTTGCCACAGTTTCATGTGCTAAAAATAGTATTTGCATTTGAAGTTTACGGATTGTGCATATCTCTTTACCTTAGTTACAAACAAAAGAAAAGTCATATTCTCTATAAGTCTTTTTTGTTCAACAGGCATGATCGGTCCATTACCCAGCTGTGAACACCTGGCATTATCTGTTAATGTGAGGTAAACCTTTCTTTGCTGGAAACTGTGTTCCTCATATATCAATTCAAGCAGCGTATTTGAGCAATATAAAAGACTAATTTCGAAACAAGGTAAAAGGCTAATTTCTGAAAAGTTCCTAGATTTCATAGAGAAAGAGCTATTGGATCATTACATTGTGTAGTTAAGGCTGCAGGTACGTTATTTTAGGAGGAAGTGGATTTCAGAATTTGTAACTGGCGCAAGTAATTTCTTAAAACATGACATTTGGAAAACAATATTGTTGCAACAGCTACATCGTATCAAGGACAAGATGGCAGCAGGAATGAGTGAAGGAAGAAACAGCTGTTAATTTCATTGCTTTTTACCACATAACACAAATCTTTTACACAGGGTTTGACATAAATAAGTGTTTTAAAAAGGATCATATCTTTTGACTACAGGAAGAAAAATCCTTCGTCTAGGATATAAGGCCAGCAACCATCCAGAGCACCATTTTCCTTACAGGACTCCTGAGTTGCTTACATAGGGACAAATGAAATACCAGCCTCATAAGAAGTCTAGAGTATCAGTGCAGGGCAAATCTGCCTATCTGCCCCCTTCCCTTTTCTTTCCTGACAGCAGAGATGCTAACAGCTTGAACAAAGTCCTTGCCACATGACATAGGTGTCATGTACCACTGTGATTTTTTCTTCAACAATTTTTTCCACATATCCTTCTGAGATCTTCCTCTTGCCTGGCAGATCTACTTGGCTTCACTTCCAAGGAGTCTTTTGTGCCTGGAGAAGGGAACTGGGTTTATCAGCAAAGATAAAAACAAAGAACTAAGCTGCTTTAGAAGAATTAGCCAAGATAAATATTTTTTTTTTTTCCAAAAGAGGTAATACCTCAGACAGACCTTCATATGAAATGTGTAATTTTCTGTTTTAACCATTCAGCTGTGATACAGTGTGACTTCTTTAGTCTTGTGATAACTACAGAATACAAGTTCTTTATTGTGTTTACACTATTTTGAATCAGCACCTCTTTTAGAAATGACACTCACTGACTTTACTGTAAAATGAAACATAAAATGCAATGTTGTGTTTTCCAAACTTGCATTTTAAATAGCACTAGGCTATGAAGATTGTCACTACTGAAGGTGTATTTTGAATTGTCTATTACCTGGAGATTTTTTTAAAAAGTAACTATCACTGAAGAATTGGCCATTTCATACATTTACAAATTAATACTGAATAACACTGTTTGGTTACCTCGTTTGATTTGTTCTATGTATCTATATGGCAACATAAATTGTGATATTAAGTATGACTTTATACCAGAAAAAGTTTATATAAAAATTAGTAATGTTTATAAAAATCTACTAACTTGAGAAATAATAATGTAACTGTGTAACTAAAACCTATGTAGTATTAAAGTAGTGAAATAGCTCTAATCTTTAACATATTTCTGCTCAGAATAACTCATGTGACAAGCAAGTGCTAGGTTATCTATTTTGTCCAGAGAAATAAAGAAGAAATGAGGTGATTTATAGCAGGTAAATAAGAAGTGCGTAGGAAATACGAGTTTTGATTCCACATCTCCAGAGCCAGATCAGCATTTTAACCAGGACTTTTCTTCCTTAACAGTCATCAGCTATATCTAGTATCTCATGTTAGAAATGATCTGGTTTTCATAGCTGGTCTTCTTTTCCTTTCTGGTTCACTCCAGTTCATGGCTATAATGTGGTGTGTTTATGCTATTATAAAAAGTTGGGTTTTAGTTTATTTGCATTTCCATTTTCTGTGTTTCTATTTAACCAGACACTTTTTGACTTATTATAAAACAAGAATCACTTTTTTTGTCTCTGTCAGGACAAACTTTGCTAGTCACTGGTTGTTTTTTTTTAGTAGTCCAAACAACCTTTTTTAGTGATTGTCTTTCACGTAAGGACTTTTGGTGCTTAGTACTCCTTTCTGTGATGTCTTTCCTACTGGAAAGGAGTAAAACTGTTGAGAAAACCTAGATAAAATAAGGACCCCATCAAGAGTGACATTCTAAACTTGTGGCAAATGTCCAGGAAGGGAAAGTCTCCACCGCACAAGCCCCAGCTGAGTCCCTCCGTTCTTCGCTCTCTCTGCAGCTCCAGGAAGCCAGCTGCCCTCCTCAGCGCTCGATAAACACCTCAGCATCTATCAGAGAAAAAACACGAAACAAAAACATGAAACAGGAGAAAGGAATGACTCGTGCAAAGAAACAAAAGCCTCGTATTTCGGGTAGGTCTTGCTCATTTTAAAAGATTTAATTACTGTTAGCTGGGAAGCAGTCAATGACATCCACCCCAAAACCACGGTCTCCCCATCTCCGTGTTACTCAGGACATTTAACATCAAACATTTAACCCCAGGAGGTGCTAACACTCCCACCGCCTTTGCAAATCTCACCCTGGCAGAGCCCACATGCATGCAACCCCAAATGACTGAGTCACGCAAATGACATTTCACACTGAAATGACTCACTCACAAAGTCTGCCACGATTTTTACTTTGATTGTTTTTCCTTTCCCCTCCTCCTGTCGCCTCTTTTACTGCCTTGGGGCAGGCCAGGCCCCGCCTTGGCTGAGCAGGCAGGCTCCGCGGCCAGGCAGGGGCAGGTTGGAAGCCATTTTCTGGCTGCTGGCTGCCCCACTGCACCTTGAGGGGAGGCCGCGGGGCTGCGTGCTCCCCACCCTGGGCTTGCTGGGATGGTGAAGGACCATCATAGTGGTAGGTGAGGAAGGAGAGAAAACCTTTATGAAACTTGCTAGCCACTGCACTTTCCAGGCCTTTGTCTTTGTCCCAAAGAGCTTCCTCTGCAGTTTAACCCATCTCAGGTGGTGGGGCCTAAATGTTGCCTGCAGAGAGAAATGGCTGCCCGTGGTGCCTGCTGCCCGTGTGGTAATAAGCTCCCTTAGCATTACTAGGATTTTATCATTGCGAGTGACTGTCGTTCACTAATCATTAGTAGCCAAACGTGGTTGAAAATGCAAAAGGAAGAGTGAAAAGAAAGAGGTATGAAAATACACTTCCCTACCACACTTTGCAGTGAAAAGGCAAACTGGCTACTGAAGAAGACGCCTAAGCTTTATGCAGCCAGGTTGCTCCTCTGGAAAATAGTGCCTTACAGAACGAAAAAAGATTTTTTTCTTTCTTTCATACTGTAAGTAATTTGTCACCCTGCAAAGCTTTCCAGTGCTGATCTAAAAATTGTCTGCTCTTATAAGGAGTGCTGTAACAAAGTTTAGCTGTTCCTGCTCTGAGAAGGCAACATTGGGACTGTCAGTAGCAGCAAAATAAAATTTTGATTTTTTTTACCAGTGAGAGTGATGGTGCTCATAGTGAACAATAAATTTTAGCAAGAGAGATCATTCAGCTTTTAGGATATTATGGTTTTTATCTTGAAATTCTGTGCAAGTAATGAATAATCTTCCCAAATGTATAGACAACTCTGTTATGTTTCTGTTTTGTCAAGAAAGAAGCTAATCAAAACCATTAACATTTATTCATTTTTACTGTTGCTTTGAAGAACCTTGGAGTACAGTAGAAACAGTCCAGAGCCTCCTCAGCCTCATGCATGCATTGCTGTTACTGCCCTTTAGGGAAACTGGAACAACAATAACACCCCATGGCATTTTTTTCCTTTTCTTTGGACAGTCTCAGACATAATGGACTGCTGAAAACAGGATTCAGTCATTTGAATTCAAATCCTGAATGACTGATAAACCACATTTGTGCTTTCTATTGTGTATTTTTTATCAAGATTTGTGAGATTTTTTTTTTTTTTTTTTTTCTTACATAGTTTATAAAGTATTTAGAAAAGAGATGATTTTTCTATCTTACTTCTATCAAAGTACCCACAGGAATAGCCAGGAATGAGAAGTTTTGTGTGATTGTATCAAAATGACTGAGGGGAGATAGTTGAAAACTATTACTCCCCTGTATTTTGAGTGTGACTTAGATTCATATGTTGTTGTTCTTAA
Organism: Numenius arquata; assembly: GCF_964106895.1. Lineage (NCBI taxonomy): Eukaryota > Metazoa > Chordata > Aves > Charadriiformes > Scolopacidae > Numenius > Numenius arquata. Next base: position 43,040,903 of record NC_133584.1, read on the forward strand.
TGGAAGTTGATGCACATAGTTTCTTGAAAATTCTGAAGGCCTCTTCAAACACCAGTATAGCCAGAAGCAGCACAGATGCACAGGTGTAGAGAAGGGAGGACGTAGACAAATAAGCCTCAGCTTTAAACACCAGAGGCTGGTGTCTCTGGCTTTTGGGCTCTAAGGAATCCTTAACCATGGGCCTCCCTCAGAGTTAGTAGCTGCTTTGATAACCCCACATGTTAGCAACCAAGATAGTGGTTTTTTTTTTTTTTTCTCTGTCTCCTCATGCTCCATCTCATTTTTGTGCTTGTCATATTTTTGCTGACACAAGTTTTGGTAGTACTTTGCTAGTTTTTGGCATTTCCAGCGGATCTGAAAGTGGCAAAATTTTAACCTACAGTTAAGCTCTATTGATGAATCAATCGCTTCTCTGTGAAATTAAGGAATTCCTTGTTTGCATGAACAAGATTAGCTAGTTGGCAGATCTCGACTTGAACAAAATTAGTTTAACTATTTTAGATATCCAGCATGAGCAGTTGCTTAGCTGCGTTGAAGCAGAAGACTTGTTGATGTCTGAACTGTAGATTTAAAAATGTCACTGCCAGTTTCGTAATGGTGTCTGTTTACTGTGATACGTACAGTATCATAGATGGGATTTTGGATTCTGTGTTGGTGGCAGGCCATAACGTTTAGTTTCCAGTTCTGGTAAGTTGAAGTGATGGTACCCATGTCCTTTTTTGTGTCTCTCAGAATCATAGAATTGTTTAGGTTGGAAGGGACCTCTCGGGTCATTGAGTCCAACCATCAACCTAATATTGACAAACCCACCACTAAACCACGTCCCTCAGCACCACGTCTGCCTGTCTTTTAAATACCTCCAGGGATGGCAATTCCACCACTTCCCTTGGCAGCCTATTCCAGTGTTTGATAACCCTTTCAGTGAAGAAAATTGTTCCTAATATCCAATCTAAACTTCCCCTGGCACAACTTGAGGCCATTTATTCTTGTCCTATCACTTGTTACTTGGGCGAAGAGACTGACCCCCACCTCGCTACAGCCTCCTTTCAGGTATTTGTAGACAGTGATAAGGTCTCCCCTCAGCCTCCTTTTCTCCAAACTAAACAACCCCAGTTCCCTCAGCTGCTCCTCATAAGACTTGTGCTGTAGCTTGCTCACTGGCTTTGTTGCACTTCTCTGGACTCCCTCCAGCACGTCAGTGTCTTCTTTGTAGTGAGGTACCCAAAACTGGACACAGTGTTCGAGGTAATCCTGAGTTAAGGAATTCACAGTGAGGCCAAAGTATTTTTAGATTGTCTATTCCATTTTGATACAAATGAACAAGTTTTATCTACTGTATCTTTTTTCCTCTACAGTTACATTGAAATAGGAATTAAACAGCCTGAAGGGAAAAGGAAAGAAATGACAGTAAGTGTTTAATTATGAATACTGCCTGTTTAAATTACTATGAAAAAATACCCATTCATTACTTTATGCTTGTATAATTTATGGTTAACAGTTAAAATACGCTATTTCAGGGAAGAATATGATATAAGATCAATTTACCTGAGATTCATTATGTAAAAGTTTGGATACAAAGATAGTGTTACTCTTGAAGTTTGTCTTTCCTTTGTCCATTCTTTGTAACTATTTAAACATCATTTGACTGGCAATAAATTATTTTCCATATTTCTTAGGAATTAAGAGTAATTATTACTCTTCTGCATTCTTTGGTGTAGACTGTACAAGTAGAAGTTCAGACAGTGTAACCTACAGATGCCATTTAGTGATTAATCACAGAGTGACAGAATTGTTGAGCCTAGAGGGGACCTCTGGAGGTCATCCAGTCCAAACCCCTACTCACAGTGGGGTCAACTAAAGCAGGTTGCTTGGTGCCATACCCAGTCAGGTTCTGAATGTCTCCAGGGATGGAGACTCCACAGTCTGTCTGGGCAACCAGTTCCAGTGTTTGACCACCCTCACTGCAAAAAAAAATATATTTTTTTTTCTTATCTGATCTCTGATTCTTTTCATCTCTCAGGTGAAACTGATGCCAGGTAAGTAAAGCCTTCCCATTTTTGTACCCCACAGTGAAGTCAAAGAGGCTGACAGATCACACAGGTGTTAAGTTAGCTTATTTGAATTTGAACTGCTGCAGAGGATGAGAAACGTTCAAAATTAAAATGTAAATACCATAGATCATACACCTAAATCTATTAAGGCTTAGTCACAGAGAATATGTATAGCCCGTTTTTCTAACTGTTTATTTTGCAAACAGAATGAGTTTTAGTTGCATGTAATCCATTTAACATAAGGAGTTTTTGAGGCAGCATTGGTACAGATAAAGTGATGTTAAACTGTATATCCTTTCTTAGTCATTTTTTGGCAGTTTGACCTGCAACATGTACATTTGCATTGCCACATCTCTGCTGTATTTATTGTTATGAGAGCCTATTACTGCCTGAGACATAACAGACAAAATGGAAGTCTGAGACCTACTGAAGTGCCATTTGAATACTCCAAATAGGTCCTAAGTGGTTCAAATAGCTTTTGTTGGAATTTAAGCAAACCAGATGGTGGGCTATTTTAAGACTACAGGAAGCCCTAATACTGTGTGCATGTGCAGAGTAAGCCTTTTTAACACATGCAATAAGTCCAATCTCTACTTTGTCCAGTCTTCTCCCTCTGCAGAGAAGGCAGAGTCCAAATGACTGGCTATATGTGCTGTCTCACTGAATATTTGATTTTGAGTCCAGTCTTGCTACACATATGCTGTATAGTGTAGTCTTACTCAAAATGATATAGATTGCATACTATACAGAATTCCTTTGGGCATGCTTAGCCAGCCAGAGCCGTCATTATCATTCTGAACAGTATCTTTGCATTCTCTCATATGGCACTGAAGACATACAGGATTGGATTTGTAACAGTTAAATGGGAAAGGCCTTTGATAAATTTCTGCATTTTGAATTATAATTGGACTTTTATTTGAAAATAACAGTTGTTATTTTCTGCCCCTGCCATTGCTTTCACAGTAAAATGTAGTGAAAATGAACTGCTGGCTTCACTGATTCTCTGCCATTCTTACTGAGAATAAACAAACAAACAAACAAACAAAGTTAATCCCAAGCAACTTTTATACAAGAAATATGTGTCTTGGAATCTTTGTTATTGCCTTGTTACATAATGGATAACAATTGTGAAACTACAAGTTTGCAAAATGCCACAGTAAAACCTGTTTAAATTAACATTTTAATTACTCTGGATAAAAAAATACTAATAAACTTATGTTCTTGGATTTACATTATCATAATTATTTTAATGAAACAAATCCCTGAACAGCAGCGTTTCTCTTTGTACAGCTGTTTGTGACGTACTTTGTAAGAGTGCTTTCGCAGTAGAGAGGATTTGCAAAATACCACTCTGTAAGTGACACTTTTGCTATATTTTATTATTTTCTCTCTATCAAATTGTATTTAGAGCCAAATTATGTTTGTTCATGCACATAGGCTGAAAGGCAGAGACCAGGTCTAAGCAGATGACTTAAGTATCTGGGAACATCAGTTCTTGGGCTGGGGTGGTCACTCTGTCTGTATGTCCTGATGAGACCTAGGTGTTTATTATTCTCCCCTTCTTGTACTTTCTCTTCCATCGAAATGATACCAGGAATATAGGCAGAAAGAGATCTCTAGGTAATAGCTATACTACATAGTGCCAGAGCATGTTTTCCTCTGGCTGTGTCTTTATTAATACATTAAACAGTGTCCTAGAATATGTTTGTGTACTGGAACTCAATTATCTGTTCTGTGACATATTTTTGGCTTGTGCCAGCTCACACCTCGATTACCAGTCACAATCTGGAAATTGGAATGGACCAGAGACCATTCTCAATAGGCATGAACCCCATTTTGGAGACTAAGAAAGCTTAATATTATGAAGTAGGCAGATGATACTACGTGGTTTTGGGGTTGGAGAATAGGTATTGTTACGGTTTTGTGCACTAGTGTAAATCATAGAATCATAGAATGGTTAGAGTTGGAAGGGACCTTAAAGATCACCTAGTTCCACCCCCCCTGCCATGGGCAGCGACACCTTCTACTAGGCTAGATTGGTCTCGAAACTGGTCTTCTCCCACAGTGAGTGGTTCCTCATTCTCCAGTCTCTGCCTTTGCCTTCTGCGACTTAATGTGAGCAGTGTGGCTGGAGCTCTTGCTAGTGAAGATCAAGGTAAAAAAGTCATTGAGTAGCTCAGCCTTGTCCATGTCCCGAGTGACCAGGTCTCTCATTTCCTTTTCGAAAGGGCCCACATCTTTCATAGTCTTCCTGTTGTCCAGTGTGGCAGGTCCCTGTGTGGACGCCTGTAGGACCATGACTCTGTGATAAATTGTCCTGCAGTATTTGTCCAATTTAAGAGCTTTGTTGTACTCCACAAATATTCTTTAAAGCTAGAAAAATGGTAGCTATAAGGAAAATTAGAGGACTAAAATGAAAAGTAAAATTGCATCATTGCCAAGAGTAGCTAATATATACTCCACCTAGAATTGTAACTATCACATGCCAGTATGGACAGGGCCAGGACATGGTCCTGAGGACTGGCAAATGACAGAATAAAATTTTCAATTTGGTCGTGTAGTCCCTGACACATTTTTGGCGAATGTCAGTTGGCACTCTTTCAGACAGAGTCCTTGTTTTGAGGATAACATTCCCTACGGGGAGGATGGAAAATGCTGTGAAGAATGTTCAGGCATGGATACGAGCCATTCTGTGCTTGGTGCTGTCCAGTCCCTGGACCTTTTTATCTGCTTGGTATAGATACAGCTAGTGAGGCTGGCTCAAGGCTAAATGCAACATGAATATTGAAAGACTGAAGATTTTTATGTCTAACTAATTCTTTGCCTTATACATTTGCTGGTAGAATGCCATCAGTGAAGATCTCCGTCTCACTGATTCTTCACACCTTTTTCTCATGGAGCGCTTGCAGCTTTTGCATCTAAGGACAGGCTTTATGCTGGAGAGAAGATTTATGCTTTCCTACCTTTGCCATTACACTAGCAGCAAATCTGTGTTCCTACTGGGTCCTCATCAGCAAACATAAATTCATTTGGAAAAATAGCTTGAAGTTACAGAAAAGTTTACAGATCACTGCAGTATCATTGATGATAACACGGCTCTGTAAAGCATAAACTAAAGCAAAAAGTTGCAGCAATGTCTTTTTCAGTAGGTGAGGAAAGCAGGTTTTTGAGTTGCTGGCCTGCTTACTATGAATATTTAGCTGCTTATTCTGGCCTGAACTCCTGTGTGGGAAATCCTTTTTGACTCCAAGTCTCAATTTTTCACTTCTTGGCTTAGCAAGTATTGGAAATGTTGTGGTGGCAGCTTATTTTCTCAGGGGAGAAAGCTTATCAGGCCATTTGACAGCGACTTCTCTGGTTGATTAAATTGTGTCAGCCACTTCAGAACAGAAAAGTCTTTTGGGCAAATGGTGAATGAACATGACACAGGTTTTTGAGGATAGAAGACACGAAACAGTGAAAAACTTGGGATTCCTCAAGTATGACAGATTTTCCAAAATACTGACAAGTAACATATTGCACTGAACAAAGACAGTATTTGAAACTGGGACTAGTGTTTATATTTAAGGAATGCTTCTGAGAAGAAACTATTTTAAACATCTTGCATCAGCTAATGATGTATGATTTATTTTTTCTGCAGATTAAACCAATAATTCATAGTACTATCTGTGTGCCTTCCAGATGGCAATTTGTCTATAATAAGCCATGTAATATCAAGTAAGAGTGTTATAAATCAGACATCTACATTTGTTTTTAAGTTTTCTACTCTAATAGTATATTCAAACTCCTATATGTCTATGTTCAGTTAAAAGATGTATATGTAAAGAAACTCTGGTTAACCAGAAATGGCCAATTTCTGTCTTGATTTAGATACTATGAATTTGAATTAAATTTGTATGGTATGATAGTAGGCCTAATTTTTCCAAAGTATTCTTAAGAAAGGCAATAAGTTGAGAGTGACAATGTACTGCAATGCATAGGTGTTTTATTCTAGTGAAATATAAAGGAATAACATTATATATTGTTTGGAAAAGTTATATGATAGAATGTGTATACATCATAGATAACATGGTAAAATGACACTTAATCCAAGGGTTATTTTGAAAAAAACCACCTCAGAATCACAAAGCATCACACAGATTTCTTAAACAGAGGAGTGTTATGAATGGAGAATTTAAGCAATTAATTATATGAACTGCGAATGAAACCTCATTTCCTATAGATTTCTGTCTTATATTCCATAAACATTCTATAATAAACTTGAATAATAAAACATAATAATAATTCGCATTTATCTTCCATGTGCCTTTGGTCACCCTGCCTGTACTATGGCTATGGACCTTGCCAACAAGTACCATTACTCAGGTAATGTCTATAACAAAATTCAGGCAAAGTCACCTTCTTTGGAGCTGTGTTGCTTCCCACACAGCAAGACCATAACAGTTCAACTATGCAAGAATGGGAGAGTGAAGTGTTGGATGTGAAGCAGAAAAGATAATAATACTTTGTTTCTCCATACTTCATGTTAAGACTTACTCAATGCAGAGGTTATTATTTAAAGTAAGTGATGAGCATTCAAAGTGGTATAACTAGAGAAAGGGCTACTAGTAGAAGTTTATAAAAGTCGATTATCTAAGTTTTAATTTGATTTCAACTTAACTCCTAATAATTCAAGCCATTGTTGTGACAATGTGTACATGAAGGTAATTCTAACAAGTTACAAAATCGGAGATCAAAAGGATCTGCAGATTTTGTAGAGTCATCCTTTAATAAAACTGTTTTTATGTGACCTTTTCTAGTATCTCCACATAAAAACTTGTCTGTTATGGGAGAAGGTCAGGAAAAACACATGTGTTCTCATGATTAACTGAAAATCAGTAGACTTGGACACTGACAACTGTAGAATAAGTTCTATCCTTGAAGACAACACTGATGATGGTGTGTATTCTCTCTGTACATAAGCGGACTGTTAACCCCAAAGCTTTGTATGATCTTATCTGGAATTGTATCGTGGAGAATTTGAAATAATCATGATAAATCCTATAGAAAGGTTTGCACATTAATGTCAATAATGTTTAAATTGCACCTAGAAATAAATACAAATCTAAGGTAATTCTCAGAGTGCAGATGTGATGTAGAAAGTGTTGCCATCAGGCTGATGTTGAAATATTTAGTTTTCTGTAATGAAGCAATCACACATGATTCCAATGTCAAAATCAAGAGCTAAGATAAAAAATATAAATTGAAGAATACATATGATCTGAATTGCTTCTTCAAGGAAAGAAAGTGTGTGTTTATTTGATTGAGTAATTCTTGAACACTGTATATCTGCCACTGGCAAATTAAAATAACATGATTTAGACATGAGTAAAATTCTTAAGGTCATGTAGTTTATTTCCGTGGCTGCCATTCCTTACACTGTACAATGTATTTTCCTTGTCTGGATTTATATGTTTCGAGAGATGAAGTTTCTAAATCAACTCTCAGAGGATCATTCTGCAGTTTTGTATTTAGCATTAAAAATGAGTTCTTTGGCTAGCTATTTTTTTCTTAAACTTGGCCAAGAAAATTTTTGTCAACTTACATAGTATATTTGAGGAAAAAGCTGTTAAAAATGAAGAATAGGTGCCCCTTTTATGGCAAACTGAATGCTTGTTTCACGTATGTGATCCCCAGGCTTTACCTGATTTTACTGAAAATTCCACTAGATGGCCCCAAACTTCTTCCAAATGCAACCTTTATTACTTCAAGATGCTGTTCTAAAGCGGCATGCAGACATAAATATTTGCTCCTGGCTGAAACTTGACACACTGTGCTAGGACTTGCCCCAGGCCTTTTTTTTTTTTTTAAGCTTAAAAAAACCCAAAGCTGTTCCTGGAAAGCATTTTGCTTGCCACAGTATTCTTACCTATATAGGAAGTTGTGTTACACCACCTACAAGCTAAACAGGTGATTAAAATATGTTGCCTTGGTCTTGAAACAGCCAAGTATATTATTGCATTACACATAAAAAAAAAAAAACCTAGGGGAAAAGCTATTCAATATTGAGCATTTAAATCCCAGCTGCATAAAGTATGGCTAAATTAATAATAAATTATTTTTTATGCTGTCTAAATTATGTTAGATCGCTTATGTTACACAGAAGCAGATTCAGATTCCTGCTTGATAGACATAGATGATTTATTAAAAGTAATTTTGTGGTGGAAAAAGATACAGAAAATACTTTCTAAAGCATTTTAGAGCGGGTTTGCACCACTGTCAGTTGGTGCAAACTGGAATAGCTGATTTAAGCCTAGATTGCAAAATCCCTTTTAAAATAGGTGGGTTTTTTTCAGTTGTAAGTTTGTAAATGCTGCCTTCTGTGCAATGCCGTTTTTATGTTTACAAGACAAGGAAACCTGCTTGCAAAATGCTGGATGTAGTAGAAGATCAGTTATTTTTCTACATACTTTGTTATGGGTTGGGTCAGGTCCTAAGGTTCATAATTGTTTTGGGTGAGAGACTGGGTATATATTTTATATACTATAAAATAGTACAAAGTAGCTGTAAATGTTTGCATGTAATGTAAACATGTAAGTTTGTTGTGTCACTCGTAGTTTCAAAATAGAAAAGGTTATTAGGAAATTACTTATTGGTAAGAATGTAATGGGTGAAACTGCAAGGAATTTTCAGTTGAGATGCAGTGTCAAAAAAGTGTAGATTTAATGAGTGAAAATTAATCAAAAATGAGTGAAAATTAAATATTAAGATTGGAGTCATTAGTGATGTAGGAAAGTGGGGATGCATTTCTTCCTCATCTCCTCTATATGTTGCACATGTAATGTAAAAAAGAATATGAACCTTCGCTCCCATCATTCTCAACATCACGGCTGGGTCACAGTGAATTTTTCTGTGGCTCATGTTGAGTTTGTGGTCAAGCCCAGGCGTCTCCTCAAAGTGATTTGCCTCAGTCATCCACCATTCCCTCTTCAATGTAGGCAGTTTTAGTACATCTACATTTCTTGCCATTATTTCCTTACACACAGGCAGTTTGAACATGCCCCAAGCATTCCTCCTGTGCCTGGGGTTTATGCTAGTATGAAAGAGGCATGGCATATACTGCCCGTTCAGTTCCCCTCATTCAGTTGACTGAATCAAGATGCTTTCCTGTGTTTTTTGTTGTGTAAACCTTTAATCTTTATTTCTTTGCTACCAAGACATCTTTCCACATGTTGAATATTTTATCAGAACAGTTTGTTGTTGCTGCCAGGATAGACTTCTGAGATCAGATTCTTATAGACATCTACTGATGTTTGAAATCCCCTGGTGTATCCTTCTACGTCCTGGTTTGGGGTGGCGCAGCGCCAACTTCCTGTTCACTGAGAGAGGCTCTTGCTCTTTCCTGTTGCTGTGGCAGCCGGGGTCAGCTGACTTGGTTGTTTACCCCGTGGAGGGGTTGCACCTGTGGGAAGGAGTGGACAGGACAGGTGACCTGAACCGACCAATAGGATATTCCATCCCGTCTGCCATGCTCAGTGTAAAAGCTGAGGGAGGAATGGGGTTAGGTTGGCTCTTCTTCAATGGCCTCTTATTTGATTGTTTAGTTTCTTCAGTGGCTCTCTTTTGTCAATGACTCGTGTCTGATGAAGACCTTATCAGTTTGTCTGCCTTGAATCCCTATCACTCTGCTCCGGAATCCAGTTCCCATTGTCACTGAGACCACTCTGGAACTTTACCAGTGCCTGCCAGTGACATCTCCCTGGGAGCTTGATACAGGTTTATATCTATATTTATATATATTGTAACTATCTCATTATTTCTTTTTTTTATAATTCTTTTATTATTAATATTTCATTAAAGTAGCTTAATTTTTTCTAAACTCATAAATCTCTTTATCTCTTATTCCTCTCCTTGGAGCAAGAGGTGGAGTGAGCATCAGTTGTCTTGTCATTGGCCAGCCTGGCCCAAACCATGACATCCTGTCATCTAGCTGCTGCTCCAGTGACTTGAGGCTCCAGAAGTCCTGTAGCCTCACCTTGTTGTGTGTCTCAGATTCCACGGCTATCTGAAAGGGCACTAGATGCTAGCGATTAGGCAGCTGAGACTTGTATGTGTGACTGTAGGTAAGGTCTGGATTTTCTTCCGAGATGTTCTGAGCCAACACAACTGGTTACAGATGTTGTCTGCTTTCATCACCCTCAAAATTCTCCTTGCCTGATATTATGGTACTTTTGGCTCCCATACATGGACTCCAGATTCCCGCAAGTCCACCTCCAGATGAGTGGATCAAAAAGACCTTATTCTGGAGGAAGTTTTTAGAACTGATTTTACAGGAAGCAGATTGTACAACAGTTTCAAGGTACAGAAGGATCAAACTTGGAGTCCAATTTTGGACTTTAGAAATCTGCATGCTTTTCAAAATAACATGGCTTCATACGAGAAATTAGCTTACATTCATGAACTTTCAAGAGGCTTATTCTCGTGATATTTCTGTTGGATCTTTCCATTTAACTGCCTACGCTGAAAGAGGACTTGGGAATTAAGGTAAGCACTGAGCATCATAACAGAAGGGTGCAAGAACTCTTTAATCCTGTGTTATTCCACATCGAAGCCCTTAAATCAACAGTGGCTAGCCTTACCTTTGAAGACAGTGATTTTGTGGAAGTTGGATGTTACATGTGATCCAGTTTCAGAACTGAAATCTCATTTTGTTTCATATCATGGCTTGGATGTTGGATTGATCTGAGAGTTAATAGAAGATGGATCTTCTATGGTTAGGTATGTCCTTACAAATGACAGCATTCAGTCTAAATAGTCAAGGTTCATAGCTTTTCTTATGACACAGTTATTAACTTGTCTGCTTGTTATGCTACATTGTTTATTGGATCGGAAGATTTTTATTAGTTTAGTGACAATTAACCTGCTTTTGATAACAATTACTTTAGGTTCAAACTCTAATATCTGAACTGTTATTCCCTATTTTATTTAAAGAAAATGGTTACTTTTAGAACTTGTGCTAAGTTTTCACGCAGATAGTATCAGTTTCACTTAAATAGCAAAACTAATTTGACTGTATTTTTTCCGAAGCCATACAGATTGAAATGAATCACAGTTAATAGTGCTTAGTGTGTTCTGGTTGTTAGACCTGCTTTATCCTTTTATATTGACAGAAGTACTTTTAAAGACATCATTTTTACATATCTGTTGCCAAAGGACCTAAAGGATTGTTTGTTGCTGAATAATTGACTGTGAGATGTGTTCTTGGGTAGCTGAGACCACTTTCTTTTAATTAGGGCTCATTCAACCATAACTCAAGACAATCAGAGAGATATACCATTAGTTGACATCTACAGGGTTCCTGGAAGAAATGTGAACATGCTGAATTCTTGTGTTGCCTTTCAAAGAGAGTCTGTCTTTATTAAACTATGGCCTTGGAACCGGCACATCAGATGATTGCCTGCTTGCACAGGTCAGTGCTGGGGGGCACTCTTTCAATGAGGATGTATTTATTTACAAACCATTCTCCTACCCTCTCTGTGAGAATACTGATGGAAGAAGGAACACATCCTATCCCAAAGATGAGGGCGAGAGAGTGAAGGGCTTACACCTACCAGGTTATCCCTTAAGACACTGAGTGTTTTTTCTCTGCCATTCCCAACTTTTCTGCTTTGGAAAGCCAGATGGGCAAAAGTAAGGGAAAATCCCCAACTTGCGGATTGAGATGAATACAATTTAATATGCACAACTCCTCCAACAACAAAATAACCCCCAAGTGACCCAAAAACAGTCACTTGCCACCAGCAGGCCAATGCCTAGCCAGTCCTCAAGAAACTGCTACCTTGGAAAAACTCCTTTCCAGCTTTTATTGCTGAGCATGACAATTTGTTATGGAATATCCCTTTGGTCAGTTTGGGTCAGCTATTCTGGCTGTGTCCCCTCCTAGTTTCTTGCCCACCCCTAGCTTACTCATTGGGGTGATAAACAGAGGGGACCTTGCTGAACAGTGTTCACACAGCATCAATAACTAAACTACTGTTGTGTTATCAACACTGACTTGCTAACCAATCTAAAGCATAGCACCATACAGGCTGCTAGGAAATAAATTAACTCTATCCCAGCCAGACCCAGTACAGATGTTCTTTTAGTATTTCCCTTTTTCAGAACAGAGCGCGCAGGCTTAGGATGTGTTTTAGAAATAATGAACAACTTACAGACTCTGATTCTTTCTTCCTTTCTCCATTGGTTTCTCTGTAGTGGTTTGTCTGCTAGAATTAAAAGATCTTCCTTGCAACTTCTCTTGCTGGATAATTTCAGCGTGTATGCTGATGTTCCCTGCTGTTGGGTAGCAGGGCACATTAATTAGCACTCCATTTGAGACAACATCAGACCCTCTCAGGACTGATATTATCTGCTTCCCTTTCACATTTTGAATAGCTTTAACAAATTATCTAGACATTTTAGAATGAACCTTTCTTCCTGAAGCTTCAGTCTAACAGTGGGTAGCAATTCCCAGATCCTTCAGTCAAGGTCTGTTTTTACAGTTTCCAACCTGTCCCTGAAGTTCCTCACAGTGGGAGAAACTTCAAAAAGAGCTCAACAGTCTCAACCCTGCTGTCAGGACATACAAAGGTTGGGACGTACTCAGAAACATCTATGCTTCTCTTTGGTGTGTCAGTTTAGAATGTCAAACCGGCTTTCAGGGTGTATTGTAGTACTCCTACAGTTTGATCAGTTTAAAAACTTGAAATGGCCTATATAGAAACTGGATTACTTAAATCAAGAATGCTGCTTCAAACAGCCCTGCATGAAGCAGATATTGTGACCTGGTTCATGACATTGCAAATGGTAGTGAATCAAACTACTTGGTGATCCAAGTGGTTCGTGGTAATTCAAGAAACTGCTGTTTTGAAGCCAATCAGTAATAACAAGAATATTCATAAAGGTCACAACAGCTGTTTTTACATGCCTCCAAAGAACAGAAGTTATCCTTTTCCCATACCAAACAGGATGTTAATGTGAATCTCCACTCTGGATATGGTTTGAACCTCCTTACAGTGGCTATGGAGTCTGATTAGCATTTGCAAAAAGTATTTGAGGTGTATATTCCACCAGGACTACAGAATTTAATGGGTACTACTACCTCCCTGCAGTGTCGACTGTGGCGCTGGCCTGTACTGCTCAATCAATTCATTTATGCTTCAAAGTTTTTGAGATGCAAATGGTTTGGAAAGCGTGCTGAAAGCCTCGCCCTTACGTCATAATGTTTAAGTAATGGTTACCACTACTGCTAGGAGGAGACGGATGTCCCCTTCTGTCAGGAGATGATGAATCTCTGTCACATATCATCAACTTAACTGCCTTGAAGTTTAATACCTTATGTTGAAAATTTGCATGTTTTCAGACAGTCTTGCCTGAATTGGGAAATATGGATTGCTACGCCTGAGGTGAACTTCTTCTAGAAGCCTTTTTATGTCCTAAGTTGTACTCATACTTCAGTGACTACTAGGGCGGCATTATGTGTCGAGGAAGTGGGATGGTAGCTTACCCATGATAGAACTGTTACAGTACTACTAAATGGCTCTGGCTTGGGTGAGAGGGAATATGCACGTACTGTATGAATCGATAATACATTTTATAGAACTACTTTTTTAGAGAGAATATGCAGCTGTGAGGAATGAATTGTCCCATCTGGAGTTGCTTGTTTTCTCTCTCTTGACTGCAGAGGAAGACTAGAGCAGTTTGCCTTCTAAATAAGGCACATAAAAATCATCAGAGACGAATGTTGGCCTCTGCTGCAAAGCAAAACTTCTTAACATACAGTTCACTGGTAACTTTGTTGGTACTATGTTAGACTGTACAGGTTCAGAGTGAAAACACTTAGCAGAAATGGAATTTAGGATTTTAATTGTTTTTCTGTGTTTAGTATACTGTCTTCTATTTCTCACCTCGTATACTACAACAGTGATATTAATTTTATTGAAAAGTTCCTGTCTTTGGTTATAATTTAACTTTTGATGTACCTGATGTTCTTTTTGTTACCGTTTTAAGCATTATTATTTCTAATTTGTGGCGAATGATGGCTTCCGTGTCTTAAAAGTTACTGTAATTAGCACTCACGATGAGGTCTTGCTACTGTGTGTTGTTGACTAGTCTGAACTGATTATTCATGAAATATATCTGAAGTATTGGATAGATAATATTTGTGCATTTTCAAAAGGCTTTGTTACTATTTTCAGGTTGAGTTTTGGTCGTGGTATGAAGAAAATGAAAGTATCAATAATTTTACCCTTATTGTAGAATTGTTTAAATTACATTGGGCAAAATGTCACTTTTCCTTTTAACCTCTCTTATTTTTGCAGCTTCATTTTAATTTTTATACTTCACACACAGTTCCTCAATTATTATTTTTAATGGCTAATTAACTGATAGTACATGACTTCTGATTGCTCATTTAAATTAACTAATGAGCATGAAAGACTTCACATAGGTTTGATGCAGGAAAAGATGTTTTCAGTCGGTATGTTCTTATCAAACTTCCTCTCTGTGATGCATAAGTAAATTATTTATTTATTTTTAAATTTAAGTGCCAGAAGAATAGATACTAGGGTATGCAATTTTGTAATATGAAGAAATAAACACAGATCCAACACATATGACAGAACAATGAATATTATTTATTTTTATAATCTGTAATTAAAATTAGCTAGTTGTTGACAGGGATGGCAAAAGAATCTACATGCTGCAGAATTTATTTGGATGTTTAGGTACATCCTAAAGCATCCACCCTTGCGAATTACAGTGTAGACTTGATGTTAAACACCAAATTTAACTCTTCTGTCTGTTGTAATGGTCTCATATTATGGTAATCAGTTGACTTCATTGGGAAATATTTAGGTTGTTTCTGGTTGTCAGCATGCATCTTTTTTCCTTGTATCTTACCTTTGTTATCTTAGTAATGGTTTCTATTTTGGCAATTGTTTGAGACAGCATTATGTCACCATATGATATTCCTTTTTTAGGTCTTTATTAGTTTAATGTTAAGTTTTCCTTTAAAATTTGAATTGTGTTACATTATTAGAAGTCATAAAAGGATTAAGTCATTGGGATTGGATATTGGATTTATGAGTAGTATACATGTATTTATTTGTTGATGAAGGCCCTGTTTATTTCCTCAGAGGGAATTTATGTAATCAATACTGTGAGCATGCTTCTAGCTGTAATGAAATCAGTTAAGTGATAACTTCAGCTAATTAAAATAAGAAATATACAATCAGAATGCATTATATTTATAAATTATTCAACTCTTAATGATGGGTAATTTCAATACTGCCAAACAGGAAAGTTCCCATATTCCTATGTTCAGTAACTTTGGAGATGGAACTCTTGTAATACTAGCATTTAGACACCGTTGGATCTGAAAAAATATGGTGATTAATTAATGGATTTGAGTGTAACGTTGGACTTAAATGTAGCTGATAAATGAATAATCTGCTTTCTACTGGTTTTGAAATTCTATTAGCAATTCCTGAAGCTGCTTGATTTTTACACAAATACTATAATTGAGCAGTAGTAATGTTAAATTTAGCCTATGTGAAAGTGATTATCATCTTCAATTGTCTGGAGTTGAATTGCCATGCATCACAGAGTAGGGAGTCACAGATGTAATATATTTAGCAAAAGATAAGCTGAGATGGTCTGTTCTAGCTAGGGTTTCTGAATGATTGCGGAAAAACTACTGTGTATAGATATTATACTAATCTAGCCAGATACATGGATAATTCTTTAAATATTAGATTTCTAATGAAAATACTCAATATTTGTTGAAGGTAAAGTAAAATATTTCTGCCCACCACTAGGCAAATATTATTTCCATTAGAAATCTGAACTTGGAAGTAATTCTGAAAATTTGTGGGCAGAGGCATTTGACAAAGAATGTAGCCATAGTGAAACAACTTGCCTTTATCAAAATACCTATTTTTCTTACCTGTGCTAAATCTGGTTTCAGTCACATGATTCTTTCAGTATCATACTATGAGCAAAGAGAAATAGTTGTGTCCGTCTGATGACACTCACCTTCAGATCTGCAAATTCCGTTATTATACACCATTTATAGCATTTCAGAGTTCTCTAAGGTTGCTTGCTTATATATTTTCTGTATATTGTGCAGACACATCTATTGAGCAAAACTTTTTTGTTCCTCCAAAATTTGTGAACCATCTGACACTCTTTAGTAAGGTCATGCATGGATGTAGGCCAGCTAGGCTTTCTTCAAAAGGGCATGTGATTATTTTAGTGGTTCAAATCACTACTTCTAAAACTTACATTTAATTGAACTAAGCATATGAAATTCTTCAGTCAAGAAGTCTTTCCTAAAGCAGAAACTCTTATGAAAATACTTTTGGAAGAAACATCTCGGTGAACTAACTTTTCATATGTATTATTGAAAATGTTTTATTAACAAAATAATTTCTTTAAGTCTTTAAGTACATAATTCTCTAAATATTTGGTAAGATTGAATAGAGTGCATGGGCAGAACCTTCAGGAGAACCACCTGCTTTTTATCTTTGTTAAAAAAGCTTTCAGGAATAGGCTTCTCATCTGAGTCAAAGCAAGTGGGAAGACATTCAGCTGCTGACTGATGCTGACAAGTGTTACCAGTTCTCTGCTGTCATATAAATACATGCCATAGGAATCCTTTCTATGAAATAACCAAGCTTCATTTTAAGAACATGTTACTTTATGCTCTGCATAATCTCTCAGACCCTATAGATATGATAGCCATTGCACCTTCCTTTTGACTAGTCATTCCACTTGATGGGAAGAGAGGTCAAGTAGTGAAAATTTTGTAGGCGAACAGTCTTCCTAAAAACACAGTTTAACTTGTTACATGACCCTTTTTTATGCCTCAGTTCTCATGAGATCACTATTGTGTGTGTTCAAAGACAACTGCTGGGGCTTTTTGGATTTTGATAATTAGAATAAGAGTCTGGTGTTCCAAGGGGAGCATCTGATATTGAAAGTGAATAGAGCAATTTATTTCCTGAACAGATGAGGCTTTCTGTATTTTCCAAAGGAGGTATCTTTGATAGGGGTAATGGAGGCCACTGTAACAGCTGTTCTAGCTTCTCTTTGCAGTGTAAGACCAGTTATTTTGTAACAGGGAAATGTTTAGAGAATAATCATCCTGCAAACATGGAGTGAAAATTGAGTGATTGTTATCACTACTTTCTCAATTACAAAATAATAGAAAATGATAGAGGATGACCTAGTTTTGTTTAACCATCTAGAGAATGCAACATATCTTTTGCTTGAAGAGATGCATTCTAAAGGAAATAGCAGAGATTCCCTTTTGCAAGAATGTGAATTGAAGAGGCGCCTTGCTGTTGTAAGATGGACTGTAATGCCTTACCAGGATCTATCTGTTCTAGATTCTTCTTGAATGTAGTAGTCTGAGACAGTGGATGGAGAAGTCCAGTATTGGTGATTCTATTAGTCTGGCACGCATCCTTTGTAAGTGTCAGGGTGGAGGTAGGTCTGAAACAGGCACACTCACTAGGTAGCCTTTGAAAGCTTGTTAATGTGAGATGAGCAAAGACAACAGTGGTTTATCCTTGTTGAGAAGGTATGATCCCTATTCACTTGTGGTGCAGCTGTCAAGACACTGGATTATTTTTTTTTTTTTTTTTCCCTAAAACACTCACCTTTTAAGGTATACAGAAGCATTCAGATTGTTCAGAAACTCTTAGTTTCTCATGGAAGGAAGAATGAGAAGTGAATGTAATTATTTGTTTACATTAACCAGGATTTACAAACAACTTCAGCTAACTGCAACAGCTAACAATTGCAAACCATTCTCACTCTTCCTCCAAGGCAAACCAAGCCAGCACTGGCTATTACATAATTTGCATCTGGGAGATAGCATGAAAGTAGGTGAACCAAAATTTCTTGGGAGACTGGCTTGAGTTTAAAAGACAGTCCAAAGGAACAGAAAGGCACTGACTTCCCTGCTTTCTATATTTGCTGTCATACTGCGTTATCCGTATTGGATATCTAGTATAAAGGTGACCCTACACTTGTGATAGGAGCTAAAACAGATTTGGAGACAAACTGGAGAATCTGCTTCCATTGACTGTGAACACTCATAAATCCAGTTTGGGGTTTCATCACCTTGAAATAAAATATATCAAAAGGAATCCAAATAAAGAAAAATATAATAACAGCCAAACAGGAATAGATCCAATAAAGACACTAGATTTCTTGGATCAGACATGGCTGCAGTTAATTGTGTTTTTGATAGATCATTACAGAGGACCCTTCAGGCCAGGCTGACTAATCATACTTGAAAAGTATTTGGTTTGGCTGTAATATTTTCTATTGAGATCTTCTATTATGATATTTTTCTAAAAGATTAAGACTTACGATTATGATATGTTGATGAGCTCACATTCTTATTTACCACTAGCTTTCTGTTTGAAAGTTTTGTTTAGGCAGTTTTTTTTTTTTAATTTATGCAGAGCAATACACTGTTGCCTTTTGCAATATTTTATTACCTGCATGCTGTTACATTCCTTCTGTAGTTTGATTTGCCATAATATTGCTACTGCTTTCACAGTTATTGAGAGCAGATACCTTTGTGGTTGACATATGTTTTACCATTATAGTTTGATTGCATTTTAAATTTGATGTGTTTGGCATTTTTGCTCAGCCTGCTAAATTTTCCATTTGTTGAGTAATAATTGTTGCTAGCTCTCCTAATATTTTTCCTCAGAAAGTGAAGTTTTTTTTACAGTACTCTTATTGATATTGTAATTGGTCATATTGCAAATAATGAATCATACAACAAATAAATGTCTAAATTTCTGAACTGCTTATATTAATGGAAAAAGGACAAACTATATATTCTTTCATTTGTGTATCTTCCCAGTCTTTCTTAATATACCTTCATGAGAAATTCATGATACCTTTACAATAGCATGTGCTCTTCTGGTTCCAAAACCAGCTTCCTAAAGAGTTAGAGTTCCACAGAAAATATGAGTACTAATAAAATTAAACACAGATGCCTGTAATATAAAAAGTGGACTGCATAAACATCATTACTTATTTGTTAGTGCTTACTTGAATTGAATAACTATAAAACACATTATGATTTACAGTGCTTGGAGTTGGATTTAAAACTGCTTATAAGAGAATTTTGTTTCTCTGGTTTTCAACTAATGCATAAATAATCTGGTTTTTATTAAAACAGTATTTTTATCAGACTGTCTTAAGTATCAGTTGGGTCTGTTTTAAAACTGATGTCTAGTTTATGAGTCTATGAAATGAATTCACATAATTATTGAATGTCGATAATTCAAGGTAATTTGCACTGTAACACTTCAGCCTCTTATTTGTACATAAGGAATACAAATTTGAACAAGACTTATGGCAGGCAGAAGTGACTACTGTTTGGAAGTTGTTTTGGGATCTAAACCAAGTGACTTGATGATTTCACACCATTTATCAAGTGTCTAAATACTTCATGAAAATGTTTCATAGTAGTGTCTAGGTACTTCACAAGACACCCTGCTGATTTAATTGAAATTTCTTTGATTTCTTCAAAATTTTACTGTAAAAAAACCCAACAGTTTAGTCATGTTGACATGAATTTTATTGCCACTACTTGGGTAAAATTATGCTGTTTTGTGAGAGTACTTTTTACTCAAAAAATTGGTATTGGGAAAGAAACGAAGCAAATCTTGTACAGCTGCTCATAATAATTTTATAACTGCACCAACTTTATAATATTCAGCAATAATTCAGATTGTGATGAGTATGTTTTAAGATTATCACTGAAGATCAAAATTCATTATTTTCTCTTGTATCTTATCATTAATATTAAAAGCCTCAAACTTGTAAAAGAATGATCTGAATATATCCTTTTACTACTTTCATTCCTGGGGAAATCAGAAAATGCTAGCTAATGGGATTTTTTGTTGCAGTAAGGGTCTGTAAAGACGTGTTGCTTTCAGGCTGGCTGCTTGGCTAATGTCTTTCTGATACAATCTGTTTCTTAACTTTATAAACCAATCACTTAGTAGTTCCTTAGTATGTGCCATGTGTAGGGGACAATAGTTTGTATTGGTAAACATAATGGAAAACTATTCAAGTGCATCTAAAAGAATTACCATTTGAATACAATCTCTTATTATGTTATAAGTACTTTCTCCTTGCTGAAACTGCTCAGTAGGTGGAAGGAAGACTTTATTAGCATTGTTACTTTTGTTTAAAAAATAATAGAAAGTGAATGGACCTTCATTGTAATACTTTTCATTCAAAACTGAAAAAATTGTTTTAGCATTATTATAAGCATCTTCCAGAAGACCTAAGGAAAAAAAAGGAAGAGGAAGTTATAAAATTAATTTTAAATATACATTTTAAAGATGTGGCTAGGGTGTGTTTCAGGTATTTAAGAAAAAAGTTATTGTCAGAACTGTGAAATATAACATTACAATAATAACTGGCAAGAGAATGGATTTATTGCATTTTATACTTGAATTCAGATTGTATGGATTTAAATATTTGCATTTTAAATAAATAAAATGTAGATATTTATGAAAAATATATGTATATGCTGTAAATCTGAAAATACCTTACTGAGAATATTTTTCATATTATTTGTACATTTATCCTCATCCCCAAGTCCTCATAATGCTTAGTTTTCTCATGTTGCCTTTATTACTTCTCTGATTTGCACTAGAAGAGTATTGTGATTTAGTATTCATTTTTAGAAGATAAAAAGATTTTATTATTTCATTCACTGAGAGTGTTTCAAGCTAGGGGAAAAGATTCTTCCACTTTTCAATTTCTTGTTAGACTTGTAAGCAAGTCATAGGTAAAAAATTCACACAGGCTTTAGCATTAAAGTACAATTGCTTCATAACTAACTGCAGGTCATAAATGTAAAAACCACAGCAATATCTAGAAGATATTTGCCTACTACAACTAACAGCAGCAGCAGATTTATCATCTTTTATAGTTTATTTTCCTACTCTAGCCTTTTGTGTTTATGAAGCTGTTTTCAACCTGCTTACTTTTTCCATTTGACTACCCATTGTGTAAGGTCAATTGAGATTGTGTTGCTATTACATATACATCTAGTTTGCCACTGGTTGTGTTTGAGATGATCTTTACTACAGTAATCTATGCCGAAATAACTGCAAGGCTAGACAGCAGTATATTACACTTGATGGTAGAGTTGAAAAAGATGTGATTGAGTTACTAGTAAATGGAATGGGAATGTAAAAGGCAATGGAGAATAACGAAGAATCATAGAAGGGTTAGAGTTGAAAGGAACCTTAAAGATCTTCGAGTTCCAACGCCCCTGCCATGGGTGGGGACACCTCCCACTAGACCAGGTTGCTGAAAGCCCCATCCAGCCTGCTCTTGAACACTTCCAGGGATGGGGCATCCACAACTTCTCTGGGCAACCTGTGCCAGTGCCTCACCACCCTCAAAGTAAAGAATTTCTTCCTAATATCTGCCCGTTCCAACAGGTCCATGTCCTTCCTGTGCTGAGGACTCCAAATCTGGATGCAGTACTCCAGGTGGGGTCTCACGAGAGCAGAGTAGAGGGGCAGAATCATCTCCCTCAACCTGCTGGCCACACTTCTTTTGATGCAGCCCAGGATGCAGTTGGCTTTCTGGGCTGCCTGCGCACATTGCTGACTCACGTTGAGCTTCTCATCCACTAACACTCCCAAGTCCTCCTCAGTGCTGCTCTCCAGCCATTCTCCACCCAACCTGTATTTGTGCCTGGGGAAGAAGGAAAGCATAGCAAATCTATCATTCAGAAAAGCATGGGATAGACAGATACAGAAGATACGAATGGAAAAAGAGCTGGAGAGACTATGAGAATTCAGAGATGGAAACCAAAACAATAGGCAAAGAGGAAAAAAATAGAACCAAGTGAAATAAAAAATAAAGAATGTTAAGCATGAATAAGAAGGCATGATAAATATTTATGTAAAATCATGTCTTCATTTTTGGAGTATACTTGTTATACAGAATTATGTTGCTCATTTTTCTTCATTACAAGGTACACAGCTGTTGGGCCATATCAATATTTTTCTTTGCTTGGAGAACCAATATGCATAAGATTAATCTTTCAGAAGATCTATTTTGCATTGCTAGAATGTTACATCTTTACTTTTAATGATACTTTCCTTGGAATGTATTTAGTTGAGTAGCTTCCATATCTTTATTTTATTAATTTTATTAATAAGATTCCTGTAATTTTCTGAAAGTATTGCATCATTCTTCTCAAAGCCTCCTAGTTAATTTTTGTTTCTCTGCCTCTTATCCTTTTTACTCAGTGTATTCAATGAATGTTTGTGTGTAAGCCCTTTTTATCAAATCCAAAACATTTGCATTTTTCTTTGAAAAGTAAAACTTCTGTATTTTTACAGATAAGGGTTTATTACAACTTTGAAAGGGAAATTAAGCATTTGGACAGTGGACCAAAGACTGCTGCTTATTGTCCTCTGCTAGTCAAAAGGAAATTGTGATGATGTTGTGTTAAAAATAGGAACTGAATATGTCCCAGCATATTTAGTCTGTGTGCCAGGAGAACAGCAAGAAGGGACAATTAATTTTATTAAAATCCTAAAAAAAAACCTGCAGAAAACATGTTTGTCTTTTTCATTGGTGAAAATGTCACAAATTCAAGACAACACTTGTTTAAATTACTGTAAATTTTAAAAAGACCAAAAATCAGCATTCAAATGCCTTGCTGCTTTAAAGTAAGTGTTTTCTCAATAACCTTATGATAAGATAAATGTTAGCCTTTTCATCTTAGTGGAATAAGGTTATAATGATTTTAGTAGTGTAATTGTGATACTTTTGTTCCCTATGGTTGTTCTAATTCACTTTCATACATGAACAGTGATTTTGCTTTGGCTAAATTACTTATAAGATTCAAATGTCTTTGCAAATATGAAATTAGCATAATTCATTATTTTACTGCTTTAAGCCAAATCCTCCAGCTCTTACTTAAGCAAAAACCCTGCTGAAGTGTATACCCATCTCTGAAGTAAAAAAAAAAGTTTTGACTTGAGTAAGGTCTTCAGATCAGACTTTCTGTTTCTTAATATATATGTAAATACTGATTTTGTATATATATATAGATTCATAATTTAAAGAATTAGTATTTCATTCTTTGTATATTACTACTGAATATAAGTTAAAAGTAAGGAAAAAAATTAAGATTAAATTAATGGTAAAAGTTAGAATGAAGCTAGACTAAGGGAAGTTTTAATGACTAGTGTACAAACTCTGTAAATTTGGAAGAGCTAATTTGATTTTTATGTATGTAGGTTCCAGCTGACAATGTGCAAGAAGAAGAAATCATGGCACATACCAGCAGTACTGTGACTGAGGTTAGATTTCCTTGTTTAAGTGTGAGTATGTGCACATTTGAAATGTAAGCTAGATTTTTAACGCGGAATGTAAGGCATTTTTGCGTTTGATTCTGAACAGGCCACCAATTAATCTATTTTTGATTAAGGCATGGAATGGAGACTTGCATTAGCTCGTTTTTTTGTTTGATTCTGATGTGGCTGAAATTTAATTGAACCATTTACCTCAGGACATATATATTATCAAAAGATGATGGGACTCCTGTAGGATTCAGTAATCATTGTTACAGTAGTAACTCATGCAATTGCAGCATCATTGAATCAGTTTAACTGGAAGTTGAACTCCATTTGACTTAACTTGTGGGTACAAATATAATGCCCTTTTCCTTTTGCTACCAAAAATTAAAATATAATACAGTGCAATACAAAATTATAATACAGAGATTTTCCTGTAGATGCCTGTGGAAGCAATAGAAGTAAGTCCGTTTATGTAAATCCTTTTGCCTGGCTATATTTATTTTCGTTCTACCTCAAATAGTCACTTGTCTTTTACAAACTTAGACTTGACTCATTCTTTCATTCTTTAACAGTGTTGTAAGAGAAAAGGCAGCTCTTAGGGTTCATGTGGTGAATTCCCTGGCAGAAATCCTGGTTTCACTGAAATTAGTATGTGCTTTATCATTGACTTCAGTAAGATTAATAAAATTGTACTAGACATAAGCTTTATGAGATAATGATTAATCTGAAAAGCGTAGCTGCTATGTCAGATTCTCTCCGCCATTGAAACATTTGTCTGTGTGCTACTTATGATAAAAGGAATGCCCACACAGATTCCTTGTATACTTAAATCGATGAATTGAAAAAAAAAAAATTAAATCTTAATTTAAAAAACAGCATTGGCACTGTTTTTATTATGGGAATATGAATGTACCTGCAGCATGTGAATGTTGAGACTGAAACCACTTCGGAAGAGCTAGTGCCAATTGATCCTGAGGCAATATAATGGTTTATTCAATGATTTTAAAAGATAGGGGCAGGATTCACAAAGAAGATTTATGATCATAATTGCAGCATCTACTTTTTAAGCATGATGTTATTTAGTCAAATTTTTAATCTCAGTACAGTCACTTAAACTTCCTGTAGAATGCATTTGGAAAATAGGAAATGATCCTCAAAATGTGATCCTCAAAAGCCTGAATGGCAGGTGTGAGCCATTGGAACTGATAAGGGCAAAGTAGGTGTTACAAGTCCTGGCCCTTAGCTGGAATGAGTTTAAACTCTGGCCTTATGACATTATCCTAAGACACTGAGTTATGAAAGAGTTTGTCATGAGTCTCTTTCATTTGCTTTAACTGAAATTGAGTTCACATTGAATGATTGAGTAAATGCTTAGCATAGAAAGAAATATAATGCTCCCTCAGACTAGGAGCTGGCTACTGGCCAGCATGATAGTCTTCTGTTTCATTTCTCTTTCTCTGTAGGCCAGCATGCTAACATTATTTCTACAAGTTGAACTCGCTGAGATTACATTTTCCTGCATGAGAAAAGTCAAAGCTACTTATGCTATCTCCTTCTATCTAGAAGAGAGATTCCTGCAAAACTTAAGTCTTGCTCTCACGCTTGAATCCAAAGATAGATTTTGGCCCTCTGTACTTGTGTAGTGTAAGTGTGCATATGTATGCACAAATGCAGATATAACCACACATTTATGGCAAAAAATTGAGATATTTATTCAGAATGTCAAGACATCCATTATTGCATTACTCATAGAAAAAAAGCTCTTCAGTTTGTGTATTTCTGTAACTCTTAGAAAAAGCATAGGAATACTGCAGAAAATTAAATACCTTTAAAAAAATCTATGTGTAACTTGAAAGAATTTGCGATTGCAGCAGTTACATATGTGAAAGTAAATATTATTTATTTATGCATTTTCAGTGTGCAAAATTCCAAATGAAACCAATGTTGAAAATACTAATAATGGAACTGTAGTTGAACATTCAGTGGATTAACTGCTGTACACTTGTGGCGTAGTTTGAGGTGGATACTCTGCCTCTGAGGATATTCTGAAAAAGGTTTAATTAAAAAATCAGCTACTGTTTTCTGAACAGAAGAATCCTGAGCAGTAGGCTAAAAGACATACTGTAAATTTTGGGGAAATATATATTTAAGTGTATGCATAAGTTTCGCTAGAAAACAATAGTACAGAGGGTGCTATCATGTTTCTAACATGAATAAACCTGGACTATTACAAGCATATACGTAGTAAGTAGTGGCTTTGGGAATGCAGTTCTTACATTGTAGGCTGTATATAGAGGTACTGACATATTTGGAATTTGTACACATCCCAACCCATATGTCAGTATGAAAGCCTGCAAAAAATGCCTCTAGAAAGATTTTGAAAACTGTATATGGTGATAAATATAATGTCAAAATCATGAACTGTAATATGCAGAGCAGTAAGTAGGTTTAGTGGTAATATTTTATGTGAAAAATTGAATGATGAGGAAATGTAATGTGTGTGACTAAAAATCACAGTTTTCCAGTGCAGAGATTAAGTTTCAATTGACTGTTTATCTTTCTCAATCAGGAATTGTTTCATTTTGGATTCAAACCTTTTTATAGCTCTATGAATTTTTCTAATAATTTAATTTTCCTTTTTCAACCAGAACATGAACTAAATTAAAAATAACCAAAATTTGTATTGAGACAAAAATTAATTTCCTAATTAGATCTAGCAATTAGAATCTAAAATAATGCTATGTTCAGAGAAATACTGTGTTTTAACATGAGTTTGAAGATATAGTGTCCTTTAGTTCTGTTTTTATCATAACTGACTGCATTCAGGGACAGATTTTCTCAATTTACCTTGTATGAAGTAGGTAATGTTGGTGGGAAGAGGCCCTTAATGAGACATTCTTTTGATGATTTATGAGCATTACTCAAATGTGGGTCATTTTTCACAGTTGCATTATCTCTGCATTACTAATTAGAATAAAGATATAATACCATCTCACTTTTAGCAGGTAATGAGCAAACATGACTCACATTAAAGAGGGAACAATATGACTATGGTAGGTCATCTTTGCTAGTATATGTTAGACCCATTTTAATTGGTGTGTATTCCCTCTACAGCTCTAAGTGAAAGTCAGATAAATTGACTCAGGATGGCACTTTTATTTTGGAGGCATATACACAACTGTTTACATACAGAGTGTTGGAATGAAACCTCTATTAGAGAGATGTTGGGAAAATACTGCATTAGAGAGATAAGGAACAATTACCATGCAAGCATCTGATACGACTTTATTTTGAAATGTGCACAACCACGTTCACTTTAAACACTAGCTTTTTGAGCATTTAGTTTCCTCAAATCCAATGGTTTAACTTTTCAGCAGGGATATTTCTGACTACCAATGATAATACTTCATGTTTTGTAGACCACATAAAATTTGTTTTACAGACATCTAGAAAATGCAGTCCTGTTTAAATTTATTAACAAAAGTAATCTTACTTTACTTTTCCTTGCATATTTAAATAATTTTGGGTTAAACAGATAGTATTGAATGATTGTATGATCTGTACAGTATGCTGCATTTGAAAGCCTTTATTTATTATAAGTACTTATAGAAAGCATGAGGAGTGTATTGTAGAAATGGAGAATCATTGTGGTGTTGCTAGTAATGTTCTGCTTAAGCCTATGTACACTATTAGAAAATCAGCATATGTGACTGACTCTTGTAGGGATTCTTATATACAAACTCAGCTGAATCAGGTAATTGTCCATTGTGAAGAGGCAATTTCATCATTAAATATAAGGATTCATTTGCTAAAAATACATTAGAGTGTGTAAAATAAAAAAAGTAAAGTTAAGTATTGACATGGATCGTTTGTCTTTTAGGATTAGTAATTTTTAAAACTATGTCATAGCACATTAAGAACCTTAGGCTGTAATCCAGGAAAACATCTGTATTCAGGCCACAAGTGAACCTTGTTCTCAATTTTAATTATGTATTTAAAGTTCTGTCTTGTGCAGAAATAAAATTAAAACTCATTTGCTGATCTAACACTTAAAAATATTTTGTTTTGGAATAAAAGTATCCTTGCTAGTGTAATGAAAATATGTGTATGGAACTAAGAATGAAATTTAGTTTAGTTTGGTACCAATGCAAAGTCTCCATTTACATGGACTATTTATTTCAGTTATTCAGTATCTTTTAAAATTTGTGCCTCTTGCTGATTTTAAAGAGTTCTATTTCTTTTGCCTATAATTTTTTAACTAACAGAGGTCCACCAATAATCCATTGAATAATTCTATGCTTTACTTTGTTGGAGGCATTGAAATGGAGTTGTTTCAATGTTTCAGTTTAATATTAAAACACATGGAAAAAATGTTAACTTTGAATTCAAAAGTTTTCTTTACCAGAAAAAAAATAAAATTAACTGTGATGGAGTATTTGGCAGCACAAGATAAAATAAGAATTATAACATGAAAATTGTTTTTTGTTTTGGTCTTACAAAAATGCATAGACTGAATCTTGAATCAGCTCATTAGCAATATGTTTAATCTATTGACTTGATTAGGTCACAGGATTCAACTGCAAAAGTGTAAAACAAATATTTAATGTTATTGGGTGCTTTGCCAATTTTCTGGAATTGGATTTCTCTTTAATATTTCCAGGACTGCTAATACCACTCGGATTGTTTGTCCCTTGCAGTGACATATTGTCACTAGAATTCAAACCTGATTTTCTATATTGTTTTGCCCTACTGTCTCTAGCCTGTTTTCTTGATTTACTTGAAACTGTTCCACAGCTGCAGTGCTGTGGAACTTTAGTGAAGTACTTGAGTGCCTAAGTAAATGAGCTCAGTTCTGATGGGTGTAGAAACCACAGTATTTAACCATAAGTCATTGATAATATTGATCGGGAGAAATAGGCAAATAACATCAAACCTAAATATTAAAGAGTTTTTCCAGTCTTTTAGGCTTTTGAAATACACATTAGCATATCCTCCTAGAGGAATATCAGCTACTACTGGTAGAGTGCATTAGACATATATTGGAGGTATAAGTTAAAGAAAAACAACTTTTAAAATGGAGAGAATTACACACTAATATTTTTATTTGTGTGCCTAGGAAATTGTGATAAACTGTTTTTCATTACAGATAATATGAACAGATGCCAAAGTAAATGTCCAAATTATTGGATATTGTGGAACATATCAGTTTCTGAAGACTCTATTACAAAAAAAAAATCTGAAATTCTCATTTAGTAACTCTTGAACTCAGCATATCAAGCCAGAGTGGAGCTGATTAATCTTACCAGTAGCTATTGTAAAATTCAGTAATGCTCAGACTTTTTTTTTTTTGAAAGAAAAGTTATAAAGATTAACATATTTCTGAATGCTTTTATATGTTATTCTGAAGATGAGTTATTGCATTTACAGAGAAATAAATATATATTGCAACTTAACAGTCCTTGTTTCCACTTTATTTACTGAATGTTTGAGAGCCTTTTCCATACTGCAAGAGGTCTGATCATAGGAATCAAGGAATTCAGTTAAATTAGTCTGCATGGGTTTTCATCACGCTACTTTGCATATGAGTAAGGGAGACCTAGGTATGATTCTCAGAAACTATTGTTATCTTGGGATGAATCTTCTCTATCAGAGTAAGACCTAGATACTCAGATAAATAGCCTGTATATAATCTCTGTTTCAGAGATTTATTCATATTGATCACTTTATGTGTGTGCTTTAGATGCTTTGAATCATCCTACTCTACTTCTGAGAGGCTACTTGTCTCCATAAATAACATAAGTAGATTAGGCAACCAGGTCTTCTTGAATGACACCTAAGTGAAATGTCTCAGCTAACAAAGAATAAACAATACAGATTGTTATACAAGTCTACCTATACTTTAAATGCAACTGATCAAGTAATTTCAATTAAACATGTTGAATGTGTGTTGAAATCAAGATTGCTGTATGTTGTGTTAATGAAAGCTGAATTTGTTGTGTGTATATGGATATATAGGGCAAGAACACCATTTAATACGAAACAAAATTATCCTAATCCACTTTGATACTGGATTTATACTTAATTCCTAGGATTTAACTATCTAAAATGGACTTCAGTTACTGTCTATAAAATACATGGTATATTGTTTACACTAGAATTATTTTTATTTTTGGCTTCTTTGGAAGTCTAATACCTCATACTATTAATAGCAATAAAATAAGAATTTATTTAAGGTTTTGCTGAACTTTTATTGCATTAAAAACATTAGAAATTCCTTTGCATATAGAGATAAACTTTGACCTTCTTTTTCAGTTACATTAAATTACATTTTTAGTTATGAAATTGTTATATGAAAAAAAAATGTGTGGCTTAAGAAGTACTCATAAAATGTGCTGAATGAATCTTTAGATGCTTCGCCAGAAAGTAGAACAATAGTTATTGAAAGGGCCAGTGCTCACAGAAGTGTAAACTGTATTCTCTGTGTACTGATTTGGCCTGAATGTACCTGCAGGTGAAATTAGTCAGATTCATAATTGAGTTGGACTGTTTTTTCTTAGAGTGATGCTTTAGCAGGTGATGGATTGTTAGCACTGCTTTCTTAGACACAGTTTACAATCTATTCATTATAGTCAGCACACTGAGCAGGTCCTGCTTGCCTGGTTTGTCTGAAATTGTGTTCTGATAGTTAAGCAACATGGTCATGAGACGAAATGCTACCCAAGTGTGTACAGTGAATGAAGTTGAAAATCTGTTTTCAGAGGTACAAATAATTAACAGGAGGTGAATTACTTCACTGGAGTCAGGCGTGGAAAACACCTAGTCCAGCTTCTTGCCAGTACATTTCTGTTGTGTTTTATCCATAATATTTTAATTTTTTTTACTTGATGGAGCTTACAGTGTTTCTTTGGAATATTTCTGTGGCTTATTTTACTAACTATAAGCTTTTTTTGTACAGCCCTCCATAGGTCCATTCCATACTTAACTGTATCTCTTACTATTCTTGTAAATAATTCTGCCTTATTTTGTGGCCCAAGACCTTTATTTAAAGGCCTTTATTTACTACTTCAGTGGACATTATAATTGTTAAAATAAATTTGGAATGTACCATTTTGAACATACATTAGTAAATATTATTTAGACAGCTAGCATGTTGGTATGCTTTTACATGTATTTATGTGTGTGTATATATGTAAATACATTATAATATAAGTATGGTACTTTATATGAAGTTTCTGTAGATGTTTGTTCCTTTAACCACTCTCTATAAATGAGATTTTGCAGTCCTGAAATAATTTGATTTCTCTGGACCTTAGAAAAGTGAAATCCTTGTAGCTTGCATTTCAGAAAAAGAAGACAGCACAGAAAGGGAAAAGTATCCATTATTATCCATGCAATCATTGTTGGTTTGAAAAGAAGTCACTTACCAAGAACTTTAGAAAAGAAAATAGTACATTATAGTTCTACGTCACATAGAGTTAGAATTGCAAATTTTTAAGCTGTCCTTTAGATTTCAAATTTATCTTGAATACACCACAGTACATAGGTTAAAAATCTTGAACTTGTGGATCTGAAATTTTAACTGCAGTTTTTACATCTATGTATCTTGAACAAGTTGTGAAGGAATGAGTATGGGTAGTCACTTTGAATAGTCATTGCGATGAATTCTCATTGAAGCGTGTTAGCTATCATTTATAGAAGATTCTTTTTGCACTTCTTGTTTAGCTGTTAACTTGAAAGGTGCTATTTTTTGACTTTAAGGATTGTTTTGAATTGTTTTGGTAATATAATTGTTCTGATAGAAATCCTACATTTCTAACGTCTCTTAGCATATATATATTTCATTCAAGCATTCTGAGTATGGTTATTGGTGAAGGGTTAGAGCTTACCCAAAGCAGTTGTAATAATGTACAACTCGTTAGTTAACTTTAGTAAATGCTTATCATAAATCTGTTATAGAAATTTCAGAATCATCTTTAAGTTCACATGTATCGAACATAACTGAATAATATGACCTACTATTTTAATGGACTGAAACTGCTGTACACTGACAGACTGATTTACGCTGAGAACAAGTGTCCTTTGGACCTTTTGTTTTCATTCCTTGGGACTTTCCATGACCTCATCTATATTTTAAAAATCTCAAAGGTGCTGAACAGCAAATGATCTATTTTGGATAAGCCTAAGCTTTTTCATTTTCTGATATACAAGCTATGACTTAGTTCAAAAGCATCATGTTCTATTTCTAAACTGTGGGAATTTTAATATATCTGTTCTATTAATGATCACACTGTTTAAATCATTCACTGGCATTGTTTCCCATTCTTGCTAACTACATATTTTATAGCTTGTTAGTTCTTTTAGCTTGTCTGAGGCTGCATATGTGAATGAAACACAAATGAAACAAACCAGGGACCTTTCTCTGGGCCTGAGGTGTAGAGAGTCATGGCCTAGCTCGATATATGGCTGTTATGTCTTCTCTTTGTTGTTCAAAGAAGTTTGACCCCATCCATACTGCCAACTGGAAGCGTTTCTGGCTTGTGCTCTGTTCCAAATCATGCCTAGATGTAGTCTGGGAGAGTGGTAGCTGGCATGGGTTTTATCAAAGAACATATTAGCAAGAAAATGCAGTGGATAGTTGCAGGTTATTGTTTGAGCCAGTGAAATTGCCCCGTTTGTTGTATTACAATCCATAGAGTCAGAATAATGTAGGTTGGAAGGGACCTCTGGAGGTCAGGTCTCAAAGCAGATCTAGCTAGATCAGATGCTCAGGGCCATGTTCAACTGGGCTTTTAATATATCCAAGAATAGAGATTCCACAATCTCTTTGGGCAACTTGCTCCATATGCTTACAGTGAAAATGTTTTCCTTTATACTGTTTCCCATGTTGCAGCTTTTGAGTCTACTCCCTCTCGTCTTTTCACTCTGCACCTTTGAGCACAGCCTGTCTCCTTTTCTATAGCCTCCTATGATGTAGTTTTACACAACAAGAAGACCTTGCCTCAACTTTCTCTTCATAAGGCTGGTCAAATATAATTCACCTAGCCTTTTGTTATATATCATTTTCTCTAGGTTCCTAATCATTGTGGTGGACTTCCTACAGTATGTCCATATCTTTCTTATATTGTCAAGGTCAAAACTTTAGACAGTACTCCAGATGCAGTCTCACAAGTGCCATTCAGAGTGAGTGAATTGCTTCCTTTGACCTGCTGGGTACTCTTAGTAATGCAGACCAGAATGCTGCCAGCCTTCTTTGCTGCTAGTGCATACTGATGGTTGATGTTCAGCTGCTTGTTTACCAGGATCACCAGGGTTTTTTCATGCAAGGCTGCTTCCCAGGCAATAGGTCTGTAGCCTGTATTGCTGCATAGGATTATTCCATCACAGGTGTAAGTTTGCTGTTCTGAAATTCAGGGTCCTAACTTTACTGTTCGCCTGACACATATCCCTCAGGGCTGCGAACTCCACCAGTACATGATCTCTTCAATGATCTTTTAGTCCTTCATGTCTTTTGAAATAGCTTCTAGGAGGGTTTGCTGCATAAACATCCCAGGGACTTAGACTGAACTGAGTTCCTTGAGTCCTCCTGCTTGCCCTTCTTGAAGTATAGATATAGCTTGAGACTCTGGTTCATGCTGTTAAATATTAATGCAATTAGTCAAAGTTGCAACAGAGTAATTTTAATTATTCTCATATAAGGAAGTAACACAATGGGTGGTATAACTTGGAGACTGATTACATGATATAGGAAAAAGAGAGGTGTTTTTGATTCTGCTTCTTCAGTTTATGCTTCCTTTCATACAGAAATATGTAGTACCATACCAATTTAAGTTCTGGTATAACTAGTTTTTGTGATGTCTGCACTGATATACAGAGCAGATTTTATTAAAATCTGTTATTAATGAGCACACTGCCGACAGGCAGCAGTGCCCCATTTTCCCCCCTTACATTTCCAGATGAGTGTTTGTGAAAATGTATCCAATCTTATCTCAGTTTTAAGGTCACATTTAGCAGGTGAATAATTTGGAGAACAAAGTGTTGAGTGTTTAAAAAATAACAGCTCTGAACAAGTTTCTGTTGTCTGTTCTAGAAAGGGTTTGCTGCTATATCCTTGTCAGAATATTTGTATAAGGTGCACCTCTAACTGTAGCAAGGCTTATACTAGCAGAAGAGTATGGGTTTTTTGATACAGTTTATACTGATTTCACAAATGAATCAAGTTGTAGTAACAGAGTATTTTGCTGATTTAAATTAGTTATACTAGAGCTTTTGCCAGTATAAAAAAATAACTAAAAGTTACACTGTCGTATGATTTTATAAACTGATGGGGATATCTCATATAGATCTCTGTGAAAAATGCAATTGTTTTGAATGCCCTTTCAGATTTAATATAGGTTATCTTCCTAATTGCTGATGATTATTTAAAGAAATCGGATAGGTACCTAGATGCAACAGATATTGAAAAAAAATAGCTATGTGATCAGTGAAGCTCATGAAAGGACTGATTACATTGACATTTTGATTGGCTTTTTTGTATTTTGAAACTTTGAATTAGCTCTGATGCTATTTAAATCCTGTTTAATTTGATGGCCACTTCCATGTTGCAGAAAAAACCCACTTGAAATAAATTGTTTTATTTTTATTTTATTTATAAAAGAATTTCCTTTTTTCTCATTCCTTCTTGTTACATGCCTGAAATGTACTGTACTTCTACTTTTTCTTATTACTTCTTTCTAGATAGTATAAGGCAAATTAATAACAGGAATGTACTTTTGTTATGGTGCAATGTAGTTATGAAGTATGCTGGATGCAGAAGAAGAGATGGTTTTAGCCTTTTCTAAGAAGCTTTGATGTGCTGAGAATTTAACAGGATGCTGGAAAACCAGGACTTCAAAATAATCATTGAAGAATTGTGTAACTTTTTATTAGTCATAACTCATCTTACTCAGAATATGGACTTTATCTATAGGAGTTGTTAATGAGATCGGAATCAGTTCCAGTGTTGCGTTTTCCAATGTCAATGTACTTCACATGTTTTTTATTTTCTCTTTCAAACAGAAAAATCACTAGTGAAAGGTTAAATGTTCTCCAGAAAATTTAATTTTTGGATGACATTTCTGTTATTTCCATAGCAGAAACCACATTTCCATTATGAACATCTTAGGAAAGGATGAAAAGAGATAAATCTCTCATGAGATAGATTAAATCTGAGAAATTCCCATGTCTCTCCTTTGTGCATAGAAGCAGCTGGGCCAACTAGCTTAGGCTAATTTTCAGAAGGTCCAGTTTAGGCAGCAGTGTTACTCCTCCTTAATTTCTAAAGGGTTAAATGGTGAAAGCATTCCTGTGTGGAGCACTAATTCTTTCATGATGGGATATTAAACATGTTTCCTATATAATATAGAATTGCTCTTTCAGTTTTAGGATATGGATTGTGATAGCTACATATAGTGTCACTTTTTAATAGCTGCAACAGATGATATGAATTAGATAGTATCATTCATAGTACTATATGTGGCAGGACTTAATGTTTTTTATTTAATAATTTATTAGCTTTGCATACCCCTTGTTGAAAGAGATCTTTTTTTTACACTGCTTACAAATTATTCTGCATCTGTAGATTCTGACTACATTGTGTTTTTAACTTCAGGATGTGACTTAGTCTTCTCTGATCTTTCCATGGGGTAAGATCCAGCTCTATTACTTTAAACAGTATTACTGGTACCTGAAACCCTTGTTTAACAATGTAAAACTTGTGCTTTACTCTGTGGTGCTGGAGTTGAAATAAATATATTTAAAGTGAATTCTGAATCATAGCCTGATTTGTATTGCCTCCCAAGTACTTTCAGCCACATCACATCACAGTTATGTCAGCCTTTTAATAATTTGTGTACATTATTTGTAATTCATATGGTAGCAGTGGAAACTGCCTGATCCTTTTTTCAAATGTGTAAATTTATAATGTAATTTGATCTTTGACTGTTAAAAATACTAATGAAACATTGAAATGAAGTATGAAAGCAATGACTGATATGGAAAATATTATTTATTGTATTGCACTTTCATAAATATAATGTGTATTTCCAGTAAAAATATCTCTTGCTATTTGAAATGCCTCATCCAATCTTACGTTAATTTAATTTGATTACACCATGTGTAAATATATTTCATTTATTGGCGATTTAATTTATTTAATTTAACTATTGGCGACCTGTGATGGGGAGCTCTGTTATCACTATTTTCTTCATTGCTGTTGTCTTCTCTGAAGGCACTCAGTTCAACAGCACTTGTATACTCAGGATTTCCAGCATTGCTAGTGACCACTTGAAAAATTATAAACTTAATTTTGTATAGTACATTGTTTCTGAGGATATTGTTGTCCATCCTTCTATGTCACATCTGCCAGTTATCTGATTTAGTCTAGAGCAACTGAATCAAGACTGTGGTGAACCTCAGTATGCCTGAAGACATCTCAATTTACATATGTTGAAGTGCATATTCTGAAAGACAAACTGCTAGGAATATGACATTTTAGTTTGTAATCTAAATGAACTCTTCAGTGTCTTCTAGTGATAGCTTTTTGTTTGCTCTCTCTAATAGGGACTGTGAATATACTACTGGACTTCTCTAATTTATAAACCCTTTGCAGTGAGTAAAGTCATTTCTGCATCTAAGTGACATAATGACTTGGAGGAACAGAGCTTTAGGCCTGCATCCTGCAAAGATTTTTGTGCATATTTAATGTAACACATTGAGAAGTCTATCAGAAGCTAATAGACATGTACATATCATAGAATCAAAGAATTGCTCAGCTTGGAAGGGACCTTTCAGATCATCTAGTTCAACCATTAACCTATATGTGCATATACTTGCAAGAT
This sequence comes from Numenius arquata, assembly GCF_964106895.1. NCBI lineage: Eukaryota > Metazoa > Chordata > Aves > Charadriiformes > Scolopacidae > Numenius > Numenius arquata. Next base: position 43,077,218 of record NC_133584.1, read on the forward strand.
CAGGCTTTAATTTTTCTAAAGAACTGTTTGGGACTTTGGTATTCTATGGAACTGCCACATAGGGTGTAAGAATAGTCATTTGTATTTAAATAGTATTTTAATTTTGCCATTTTAGGATTTTATTGTTGCAGGCTGAGACAATTTGCAATAAAATACATATTCATACTACAAGGGGCTATCTTCTACATAATCTATTAAAACAGTGCTCTGTAAAGAAAGAAGCAATAAATTACCCATATTTCTTGCACAATTCAGAATATTAACCCTGAATGGGTGGTTATATGATCTTTATTCTTTATTGGCACATATGTACATGCTTCCTATTAAACTTTTGGTGGATTCATTTGGAAATGAAGGGATATAATTATTTAGTGGCTGCTGAAGATCATAATTTTTACTTTACATGTTGGTGATGATTAATTCTTTTTGTAATTTTCTGATGAATTATTTCTGTTTCTGCCTAATCAGCAGGCATACTGTGAAATATAATTGCACTTGAAGGAAAATTATCGTCTCATGAGATGAGTAAGTTTGATGATTAAATTACGTAGAATAAAGCAATAACATTCACATACCCAACTAGGATGACATACTCATTCTTTGTTGTGCTTTGTTGACCTTTATAAAACCAGTCTTTTTAGAAACAATTAAATGTATTTCAAGACAGACTATCTGAAAAGAAATTTGAAGACTCATAAATAAGACATAGTTTCTTGGGCATCATCATTTTAGTATTTAGTAACAGTGTATCATGAATTTCTATGTCAACATCCCAAGTTAACTGGAGGAGTTAAAATCTTCCCCATCTAGATGTCATTTGTTGATTAGTGGTTTAGAAGCTGTGTGCAAAGGGAATATTGAGCAGGAATGCTGCAAGTAGAGGACAGCAAGTGCTATTATATACAAGGTGATGGTAACTGACAGGGTGCACTCAGTTCCTGCTGACTATATGAGCTGCCTGTCTCTCCATAGGAAAATTTAGTTTTAGAATGGAGAAAATACGTGCCATGTCACCTCTTGAACTTCAAGTAGCCTTTTACACCTTTTGAAGCCTGGATGAGTTTGAAATACAGTAATACTTAAAAAAGCCCCATTTTTTACAGAAGCCCAAAATTTTTAAGACAAGGCATATTTGCTTTATAAGTAGTAGATATTTGAGAGTAAGTACGCTAAACAGCTGCCTAGCTATATGTCAAGAGACCCTGTTATTAAAAACTGTAAAATTATGTTTTGCTGGGTTTAGTGGAGCTCATTTTGAAAGGTAAACTTCAACTTTCATGAGTGGCACCTTATATTGATTTCTCAGCTTTTCCAATGAATCTGAGCTCTTCAGGATTACAGCTTCCATTTGACAGCCTACACTATAGATTAAGTGCAAAATCATGCAAATATGAGCCACAAATAAGTAACAAAAAAAAGTTAGCCTTTGGCATGCATGGCTGATATCTCATGAGAATCTCTCGAAAATTGCTTCTAGTATAGATTGTCACCAAGATTGAAGTGCGTGGTACCAAATCCCTCCGGTCCAAATAGTCATTTTTGCCTCAGTGCGGTGTTTGGCAGCATCTTGGTAGAATGAGTTCAGAAAAAACTTCCTTTCTGAAAAAAACTAATCTATTAGAACAACTCCCTGTGATTTTTAAAATGAAACTTGGAGTTGGAACTTTCTCTGACTGGTGGACTTTGCTGAGTCTCAGAAGGGGATTTTATATTATATTTCCAAGCAATGCTGTGGGATGTGAAGGAGAATAAAAAACTTGACTAAATGGACAGAATTAGTATGTTGAGTGCAGTGCAGCTTTGCTTAAGTGAATAACTCTGTAGTCATATTTTAACACAGAATCAGCTATGAATAGCCAGATGTTTAGGCAGTGTAAGTCACTGAAGGCAGTAGCACATTGTCGGTTTATACATAATTTATATATGTTTGTGTATATGTGAAATAAATACAGCAATCAGGTCTGTATTTTGTATTTCATTGAGAGCAATTGGTTTCCTTAAAAATTACAAATTCTTTTCTTTGCTTTTCTGAATTCAATACAAAGAAAATTAGATTAAACTCTTGAGGTCTATGGTACGCAGGTGATTAGATTAGAATATTGTTGGGTACTCCTTGAATTTAAGGTCCATAAATCCAAAAAATAATGTCTGAATTCTAAACAATCCAAATATAAACTTATATGGAAGTGACAGTGGTAAATTTCCTAGCTGTGAGTCACCCCATATTTGAAGTTTAAAAATGTGACATTTCCCTTCCTTTTGGTACAGAAATAAGGGTAAATGTCTTACAAAAGCAAAGCAGGGCATATTATAATTTCAACTTCAAGTTATGTTGCAGAAATTATTTGGGACTTGCTTGACTGCCTTTCTTTTCTTCATAGAAATTATAGTCAACTTTAAAGTCCTACTTCCTGTGATAGTAGATCCTCATTTTATATAACTTCCAGTAAACAACAAAAATTAATTGTGGGGAAAGCTTGTACACTTTATCGTTGTTCTTATCAATGCTCGTCTGTTGTCTGACTTGATTTGTGTGAAAGCTCAGGCATGATGTGTTGTGCAAAAAAGGAAGAAAGGCAGAAAAAGTGTCCTCAAACCTTCAGCCAATTATTGACATGCTCTGTTCAAAGACATGGGTGTTCACACTTACAGCTGATTGTCTAGTATCATCCTGGAGCACAGCAGGAGTTGCTAGAAATTGGGATAATGATTATAATGAATTTTCTCCTTTTAACATATGCCTTAACAATGGTGTTTCCCTGGCACTCACAAATGGTTGTTGCTAATCTCATAAAGTACACTTAAAAAAAAATTTACATACATATTATGTACCAGATGTTTTATTTATAGATTGACACCCACTGTTGGGATTTTAGATTGGGATTATACATCTTCACAACTACAATTATAATTTATACAGTTTAAGTGATGTCAGTAAGATTAATTAATATCTCATGTATAGGGTTAAAATAGGTGTGGGAGCTGAGAAAATTTATACTGTGTGTTTTAAAGATGAAAACAACAACAGTTGTATTTATGTAGTAGACAACTGCTAGTATGTTCCTGCTTGCCAACAAGTTCTGCGGATAATCTGAGTTAGAATCTCCAAAATAGATGTGAAGTCACATGCATGCATATAATAAGTAAAACCCTCCTCATCCTCTTCTAATAAGTGTGGTATGAGAAAAAGGCAGGCTTTATGCTGAAATTAATCTACACCTAATACAGTATGAAGTACCTATTTTTTGCCCACATAATGTACATTTGAAAGATACTGGAAATGTTGATAGCCTTTGGTATATCTTTTGGTATGTCTAGTGCTTAGCAATTAGCAAATCAGTTGTAATAATGTAGAAACTGTGTGGTCTCTTAATTTTATAAAATACATGATTTCTCTATAAATCCTCAATCTCAAAAGTAAAAATATTTTCTCCTTCCTATTTCCTGTACACTTACTGATCAGGGTAACACTTTTAATTATGTAGTTTTACTGGTAATATTGTCTTTCAATATTGTAAATGATACTCCCACCCTCCTTGAAATCCTGGGCTCAGCCTGTGCTAGTTCAACACCATGTCATGGACTGTGATAGCCTGGTCTTGTTTGTTATTCCTGTGGCAGAAAGTATGGCCTTGAAGGGACACAAGGAAGCTGTTGATGCCTTCTTGGGAAGCTTGTGTTGGCTGCTGCATACAAATGAGGGAAGGACAGTCCCTGTTTTAAAGAACACTGGTAGATAAGGAGTATGCCAGGAGATGTAATAGGTCACACTAATAATACATGGAGTACTCCTTTACTCTGATCCCTTTCACCAAAATAAATAAATTTAAAAACTTTTGCAATTGTGTTCTATATGCAAAAGAATCCTAACAGATGTCTTCAGGCATGGAGAAGTGTGGATTTCCGATTTCCATGTTGGGTTGGCATCATTCTACAGCTAGAAATATCAGAAAGCTTTGACTAAAATAGGGAAGTTCTGTTAAATTTCTGAATCTACCCATCTCTTTAATCTTTAAATGTCAGTCATATGCAAGACCCACAATGATACCAGGATGTTTTGACTTTGTTAATTCTGTAACTCATGAAAGTTTGTCAGACTAGAGTAATGAGAATGGTAGCTTTGCACAGGTTCAGCCAAAATCTGCAGACTCGTCTTTTTCTACAGAGATGAGATTTCCCACACTGTTTTAAGTGAATATGTCACTGTGGACAGGTCACCTTTTAGGAGTGTGATTTACAGCATAGAATGTCAGAAGAGATTGAACCTTGGAGGGAAAAAGGATGGCAGCTCCTGTAAGCTGGAGATACCACATAGTACATGGAACATAGATGCTTTGTGGCTAATATATGTATTGCTTGGGTTACTTCTCTAGAATGAAATACCTAGAGCTGCTGATGTGAAAAGCTGAAGAACAGAAAATTGATTTTTTGCTTTCAATATATTGGAATGTTTCTGGAACTAATTAAATCAAAGATCTCTACTCTGTGGGGGTTTTTTTTGTTTGGTTTGGTTTTTGTTTTTTTTTTTTTCCTCCTTGTGCCTGCTCTTGATGATGCTTGTAACAACAACTGCCCTGCTAACTATTTCACTGAATTTTTAGAGTTGGAAGGGACCATGAAGATCATCTAGTCCAACTCCCCTGCTGAAGCAGGATTGCCCAGAGCATGTTAGAGCATCTTACTCAGGATTGCATCCAGGCGGGTCTTGAAAACCTCCAAAGAAGGGGACTCCACAACCTCCCTGGGCAGCCTATTCCAGTGCTCTGTCACCCTCACCATAAAGAAGTTTCTTCTCATATTTGAGTGGAACCTCCTGTGTTCCAACTTGTGCCCGTTGCCCCTCATCCTCTCACTGGCAACCACTGAAAAGAGTCTGGCTCCCTCCTCCTTCAACCCACCCTTTAGATACTTATAAGCATTGATAAGGTCTCCCCTCAGCCTTCTCTTCTCCAGGCTAAAGAGTCCCAGCTCTCTATTTCTATTTCTGTTTCTATCCTATTTCTTGTTTATTGAATGAAAGAAGGCTCAGGGAAGAGGACATAGCAAGACAGTGGTGCTGAGGGAAATAACATCAGGTTTGAAAAATATACATTATACTATAATGAATATGCAGGAAGACCTTTAAAAGAACCTAGACCATAGTAAAAACCATGAACTTTTGAAAGCAGAATAGGTTTTAAAAGGAAAGAAAGCAGAAGGGCATAAGGAGCTCTCCCTGTGTTTGCATAACTTGAAGCCAGCTGAAGCCATACGTCTTAAAAGAGCTCTCTTAATACAGAAGTGCCTTAATTTTGCAACAGGTGAGTCTGTTCCTATTCACACCTATGAATATGCAGAGAAATGAAATCTAATTCTAGTGTGTGCTTGGGGTTATCAGTGTTTGAAAGCTCTCTCAGGGTGTTCATGGATGAAATGGAACTCCCTCAAGCAGAAATTCTAGTGGTAAATGAGCTTCTTTTGTTAGTGAGAAAGCAGAAATATCTGCAACAGAGATTCTGATTTGTGTTGGCTACTGGAGAGTAAGCCCTTTGGTGACAGCTGGGTTGGGATTCACCTCATCTAGTCGTAAACACCTCCACCTAAGGTAGCAGAAGTAGAGTAACAGTGGGGTTCCTCTGTAGTCTGCTATGCATGCTTTAGCTCAGAGTTCTCCAGACCTTTTTTGTGTTTTGTTTTAGGTTGAAAGCTTCATTCCATGGAATTCATTTAGGATGAAGTAAAGTCCATTCTAGAAGTGCCTGTACTGTAGAAGTTTAATGAAGGAAAGCTCTTGTGGTGAGGCAAGTAGACTGCTCAAAATGTTGGTACAAAATCCATGTAGGTTTTCTCCCAGTAGAATTTTCAGCTGTTAATGCTGGAGCTTAAGACTGTCTTGGGGGGAAGGTGGAAGGATTATGTACAATATAGCTCTTCTAGAAGATCGTCAGCCCTGTTAATAAAGCCATACCACTTAATCTGTGAGCAGCTATTTCTTCATGGCACTAAATAAGCAGACTTCATGGAGCCGGACCAGCAAAAGAGCTATCATACTATTTGCTGATTTACCATCTCACTAGTAGTTGATGAATGCATCTAGCAAGGTATTGCAATTAAGATACTGTTGCCTGGGAAGGAAGTAAAATAGACTGCTGCAAAGTAAGATAGACTCCTGCTAAAAATATTGTAAGGCAGGATATTATGCTCTTTATTGCAGCATTTCCCTGATTTCTTGGCTGTAACTGTTTTAATTACTAACAATTTTCTTGTTTTCATGAATTCGAGCAGTTTTTATGGGCAGTGTTATTCGGCACCTTTGGGGTGGCATTTATTTTTCCCAGGTTTCTAGGGTCGTGGGATTTTTTTCTATATATTTTTAATTAAGAATTGCCCTAGTTTGGCCCTTGATGATCTGATTGATCAATTGGGAGAAAGATGAAAAAAGAGTATCTCTAAGAATAGAATTAGACTGACTTACCTGTGATGTCCTGAATCTTGCTAATCTTGTTAATTACAAGGCATTTTAGATTTTTCTCATTAGACTTCACAAATTTGTATTTTTGTCTGCAGTGTCTAACTTTAGCATTAACTTTGAAGTGAATAGGTGTCAAACTCATTACTTTCTCTGGACTCTTCTTGTAAAATAAGTTTAGTTTAAGACCCGAAAGCTCTCCCCTATCATCACAACTTAATTCAAAGAACAGATCAGTAATAGTAGGTAATTACTTTACATTTTATTTTGCATTCAGTATCACAGAAAATTATTTCATGTGTATTATTTTGCAACTAGAGAAAGGCAGTGACCTCAACTGTAGTGAGCATTCTTCATTCCCAGAACTACCTGTGTTCTGTGTTTCAGTGTTGCACCTACTAGGTCTTCCTTTAGAGTGAAATATGCAAAAATCCTCTTCTCGTATTTGAGCAATATGAGTGCTTCTGAGGGTCCTTACTGCTGTGCTTTCTTAATGTTTACAGCTTTTAATTTGAATCCTTGTACTGTAGTTAAGGTGAAGGGTTTTAATATAGTCTCATCTTTTCCCATTATATTCCTTCTACTCGAATTCCTGGCATGTGGTTATTATTGCATTTAAGAAGGGTTAGAACTGAACTGGCAGTTTCCTTTTGAAAGTCTAATGCATTGAAGAGACTATGAATTAGATATGTGCCCAGTTGATTTAAGGCATTAATAGGAAACTGTCGGTCCTCAGGGGCTGGAGATATTTCTAAGCAGAAACTTGACAGACTAGATTAGAGATAATTGTCTTCCTTATTCTGACAAAGTTCAGTGAGAAAGTTTCTCATTTGATAGTTTGCCATTGTCACAAAATACGTTGGACAGCACTTTCATATTAACTTGGAGTCCTATTAGCAAAAGGTAGGGATACAAAGCCGGAACTTTCCTTCACAGTACATGTGATAAATGGATGTATTCCTCAGAGACATCAAGAAGGTCACGTTCTAATAACATTAAATTAGTGAAGGGAGAAAATAAGCATATAAGTCACCAATTACCTAGTTAAATTAAAGACAAGCTACTGGTATATAGAAAAAATAAGGAAACAGATATTTTCATTTATTATACTGACTTCAATAAATGGTCAATTAATCTCAAGAATGATAAAATCACTAAAGTGGAACATACTGGAGGCCTTGCTCAGTGATGTGTATTTCATTTTAACTCAGTTCAGATATAGGCTACTTTGTGACTGATAACCCTGTCAGTTTGCGATTAGAGACAGATATATCATTGCATACTTATAACATGAAACCTAGCTCAGTCATAGGAAAAACAAACATTATAGATTAGGAATGACCAAAATGCTGCTGAAGAAAAAAAGACAAGACCCCAGCAACTGCCAAACCTGTCAGCATCTTGAACAATTTTTTTGCTTTTCTAGCAAATATTAAAGTGCAAGGGGTAACCAATTTACTGCCAATATTCAGCTGAACCTTTGAGAAATGGCTTTTCTCTTGACTTGCACTCCAATGAATTTATATAGAAGTATGAATGAGTTTGAAATTCTGCTGCTTCACTCATAAAGGTAAATTCAGACTTCTGGGTAATCAATGCCAAATATCTTTCAAGGAATGTGAGATACTAGCACTGAAAATTGATAGAGAAAGTCAGTGTTGAAATATTACAAATATTCAGCTTTGAGTCATGAAAGAGGCAAATATTACTTAAATTCTGATGTAGATATAGAACTAGATTGGACTGATTCCTTTCTGGTTCAAAGGCTTCATATAGTGTTTTTTTTTACTTTCAAGCAGTTCCTCTCCTCAAATGAGTTAGTTATCTGAATGACTAACCAGCAGGCTATATATAAGCTAAATATTTTGTTCCTATTATGTATAAAAATACTCAGTATCTGCATAATCTGCAAAGTCTTACCTTTAATTTTTTGTGTACAATTATGAGTTTTGCCTGTAGAGTGAGTTGAAAATACCAGCTATTTTATAATATATATATAGTCATGTGATTTGTCATGTGAGAAACAGCAGGGGAAGCTTGCATCTGGCCTAACAGATGGTCTGTCAAGGAATGATAGAAAATGTGTATTTAGAAGAACCCGATTCTCTCATATTCCCTGTGTCCAGTATGCACTGTCAATTTTTTTGAGAAAAGTTAATGTTGCCTTCAGAGCAAGTGAGTGGTCATGCCATTACAGCAAAGGGTAGTTAGCAACTCTATGTGCAGTAGAAGTTTAGAGAGAGGAAATAATCTGATAGCAGGGACATTATCCTCAGTCTTGAAAGACTTGTCAGTTACCTGCTTCACATCTGACTGTAAGCAAATCGTTTTGGGACTGTAGCCACATAGGTTCCAAATGACACGTTTAGCTCCTCAGCACCTCTCAGCTGCTATAGGTAAATTGCAGAGGCATCTGGGTATCTGCTCCAAGCAGACCCATGCCCGTTAAATCCCATCCAGTCCCAGAGCCAAAGTATTTCTCCCTTTCTTACACCTATGATCTGATAGGCGTTGGAACCCTTTAGCAAAAAAGGGTTTGAACTATTCTGCAAAAATCTTGATCATCTATTGGAATAGGGAATGATGTTTAGGTCAGAGGAGTGCCCCAATCACTGATCTATACAGTCATTCTACTTCTCTTACTGACAGAGCATATTTGGCACACAAGTATAGCAACTTCAGCTGTAAGGCTAGAGAACCCTGTTTTGTAAGCTTTTGTGGCCTTATTACAGGCACGCAAAGATGAAGTGGTGCAATACTCAGCATTGCATCATGTGTGTCTTCATCTGACTAGCCTTTCTGAATTTCACTTCCATTTACAAAAGTGAGGACGTGGTTCAAACCTCGTTCATTGCACTACTGATGCTGCCACTGACTACAGTGGGCTTTTGATAAGAGCTTTGATTACCTCACTCTAGCTTAAGTCCTGGTGCGTTACACAGGAGTTTTGCCTACATAAGAATTACTGGACAAGCCTTTCATTCTTCTCCTGTCAAATGCTGCCTGCATGGTGCCTTGTGGCTTCATGTCAGAGCTTCACCTGCTAAAAATGCCCAAAAGAGGGAAAACATAATGGGATCAAAAGCCTGACCTTCCACAGCACAAGAAAAGCACTAGGTTGGCTTTAATTTTGTTTTTTTTGGGCTCAATTTTAGGCCCAGTGTTCTTTAATGTTATTTTATATATGCTTTGCATGCAGGAATCAAATGTTCATTAAATACGTTTGCCAATAACACTGAACTAGAGGAGCTGTGGACTCCTTCAAGGATAGAGACCTTTCAGAGATTTGGATAGACTAGGGAGCTGGGCAGTCACCAATCATACAAAATTTAACAAAAGTAAGTGCCAGAATTTCCACATGGGATGGGGTAATCCTGGTGGTATGTACAAACTGGGAGATGAGAGGCTGGCTGGAGAACAGCCAAACAGATAGAGATCTGGGGGGTTGGGTTGATGGCAAGTTGAATACAAGTCAGCAGTGTGCCCTGGCAGCCAAAAGGGCTTGCCAGTTGAGGGAGGGGATTGTCCCACTCTATACTGCACTGGTATGGCCCCACCACTATACTGTATGCAGTTTTGGGCCCCTCAATATAAGAAGGACATCAAACTATTAGAGTGTGTCCAGAGGAGAGCAAGCAAGATGGTGAAAGATCTCAAGGGCAAGACTTACGAGGAGCAGCTGAGGTCTCTTGATTTGTTCAGCTTGGAGAAGGCTGAGGGGTGACCTCATGGCAGTCTACAACTTCCTCAAGGGGGCAGTGCAGGAGGAGATGCTGATCTCCTTTCTCTGGTGACCAGCAATAGGACGCATGGAAATGGAATGAACCTGCATGGGGGAAAGTTCAGATTGGACATTAGGAAAACATTCTTCACTGAGACAGTCACTGGAACAGGCTCCCCAGGGACGTGGTCAGGACACCAAGCCTGTCAGAGTTCAAAGAGCGTCTGGACGATGGTCTTAGTCACATGGTTTAGTTTTAGGTAGCCCAGTGAGAAGCAGGGAGCTGGCCTTGATGATCCTTATGGGTCCCTTCCACCTTGAGATACTCTATGATTCTGCAAATGTTGGGTCATTTTGATGAATTTTCCTTTAGCCCTTTGGCTGGGAACAAAACCCACTCCTTTTGTCAAATGGTGTTTAAAAGTGGAACTATGATAAATTCAGAATCTAAAGGAAGAAGTGTTTTGATGGGAAAAACGTCCTTCCATCGCATGGCAGAACTGTAAAGAAAATGGACAATCCATGCCATTTGAAAATAAGAAAGTAAATAATTGTTTTGAAGTTGCCATGCATGCAGCTAGACCTTTGTGAATGATGACTGTCTAGATCCAACTTCTGTTAAAGAGATGCTTTGTTTTAAATATGGTAAGAAAAAGAATGAACTGTATGTTGTTAGCTGGAGCATTACTGTAGCTTGTTACTTACATAAATTGCATTAATGTCTCCCTAGATGGTATTTAGATGCTCTAGTGACAGCAGCAGTATAAAACCCATTTGAAACAGAATAATCACAGAATCAAGACCAAGAAGACCTGTCTCTTTTGGACAACAGCAGTGGGCAAAGTCTGATGCTGTTTCATTGCAGTTAGAGGAAAGCACTGCTGAGAATATGAGTATTTGGTTAAATTAGTTTAATACTTGATCAATCATTTACTTTGCATAAATAAAAAAGCCCCTTACAGTGCTTTTTCATCACTCTCTTAGCAAGAATGCAGAAGACAATTTTCAGTGTTTGACTCTATTGCTTGCTAATTTGGGTAGGTGTAGATACATTTTCATTGAACGTTTTGGATAACGTTTCAGGGGAGTGTTATTACTGTGTTTAGTTATATGTTTATGATACATCTTTTGAAAGCAAATGGTGTGCGTATGAATTGAGGAAAAGAGAATTCTTTATCTTTTGTCTTAATATTGTTGATATTTGTAATTTATGTTAATTTACCCTCAAAAGTAATGACCTTTTAGGTAACTTACATGACTGTTTGCTTTCCTGTCAATTCTAGGAACTTGTGAGAAATCAATCTGTACTGAAAACTAAGAACTCAGCCAGCTTAAAAAGAGCATAAGCTTTTTAATTATACTGCTTTTCACATGTTTAATTTTATTATGTATGGTAATATTAATGGAGACTGTTAACTAGGCTGCCAAGACAGATGCTATGTGGTTAACTGTGTTATAGAGAAATAATATCAAATTATATCTGTCTTGTAATTTTTTAATGGTTTTGCCCTGTAAAGTTTACTACCCTATTAAATCTGTAGGTTAGCCTTTGTTAGGAGGCTTTCATAAGATTTCCTAAGTGGATGGCTGGTAGAAGAATTCATCATATAAAACAACACATCTCAGAAATTCATGGTTATAATTTAGTTTATGGGGGGGAATCATGAGACATTTTTCTTATTTCCAAATTCAAATTAATAGATATACCCTCCTAAATTATGTTTTTTCAATTTCAAAGGCATAATCAATATACTTAAAAATATTTGAAATATATTTTATCCATTACATAGCAGCTCAGCTTTTTACTCTTCCTTTTTAAACATCCTGGAAATAACTCATGCTCTGTAGATAGATAGTGGTTTGCATTAAACAACAATAATGGAAATATATACACCAGGAAAATGCAATTATTTATATGAAAAAGCAACAAGGAGTATTATGCTTATTAGAGTCATTTTCTATGAAAACAAAGTGTATGTGATTATACTGTGTCCACATTTGTCCTTCTGCTTCCTTACTCAATGGCTAATTTCAAGCAAATTGGTTAGCATGGATCAAGGACACTAAACTCCTACAAATTTTGGTGGTTAAAGAGAAACCCTCCCTGAGAGATTAATACAGAGAGAAAGAATGCAGCGGGATTGGACATCAGAAAGAGATGTCACAGATCCCACACTGGGAAAAGCTTCAGTTGGACTTTATTCTTTTGATAGGTGTCAACAAATCTACTCCTCCATCAAAGCTTTTCTCTGACACAGATTCTTTGTTGTGCAGTAGGTTTGTGCCTCAGTTCCTGTGTGCTTCCACTGAAAAGCCAGTTGATTATGAGACACAGCTGCATTGCAGACCAGGACCCAGGAGGTCTGGGGCTTGCAGGAAGTATTTTTCTCTTGCACAATGCTATGGTGTAAAGCCCTATGGCCTCATTGCACTAATTGTTTTGAAAGTAGATCTTCAACCTGCAATGAGCTTGTCTAGGTTCTTGTTAACACTCATAGTGATTGTCCTCTTTTTCTACTAGGTGTGTCTTCTGCTTGGACTAAATGGGACTTTTTGTAAGTGAGGGCTGTATTATTTATTTAACCAGCTATTTATCCTGCTCTGTATGGCTGGTTCCCTGCTAAAGAACAGTACAACACTAAGTCAAACACTGCATTTGTGCTTTTGCCCTCATTAAAGTATTTTATGCCAAGATCTAGGGATTTCTAGCTCTAATCCTGGGCTCGCTATGTACTACGGTAGTCTGGCAGGAGCATTAGTTGAACCGGGGCTTTTGAACTGTACTGAAGTCCCAGCGATTTCAGTAAAAGCAGCCACCACAGCTGTTAGCAGAGTCACAAGGCTTTCAGGTTAAGCCCAGGTTTCTGAAGAATACTTAGGTGCATAGTTTCCATTTTTTACAATGAAAATTGTATATCTAACTGCTTTTGAAAGTTTATGCCTTAATTTTTGTATTAATTCAGGGGGCCGTCCTAACCTCCCTTCCTCTTGTGATTTATGCTTATGTTGCATTTAAGATATTTGATATTTTTGAAAAAATGAAGACTTTCTGCCACCAGAAACACTAGGATCCTGGACACCGATCATACCTAATGGTGCGTCAAACGAAATATTATCTTTTGTCAGGTAAAGAATAGAGCTCATTTCAGCTGTTTACTCAAAAGCGAAAGACATCACCATCATCATTTTAGTTGTGATTTTATTTACGTTTTGGGAGTGCCTGGAAACCTGTGTCAGTGTGCCATTATGCTGTGTGAAAAGCACAGCAAGGACAAAGTCCTTATTCCAGAGAGCGAATGATTTGAGAAACTGCAGAATACCAGGACATCTTTAGGTGTGCTTATGCCTGAATTGATATTATCTAGACTTAAACACTGAAACCCATGAATGTTTCTTTTTCCACTTTATGGGTTGCATCATCCATTGTTATTTTAGCAGGAGATAGAAAATTGGCATGATACATTTGTCATTATTGAGATAAATAATTAAATTATTGAAAGTTCTTTTTTAATTAATAATCTTATTTTGTCAAAACCTAACAAATAATGCTCCTTTTTTCTTTTTCTTTCTGATGATTGGATATATGACTAAAGCTATTATAATTCATAGGTAGACAGAGGAGAGGAAATTATCAAAATAGTGTATTTGTGACCGGGCAGCTTAAAAACAGTAGCCGTAAACCAAGCTGTTATTCTACAAGAAATGCACACATATCTCATTCTATGAGAAAAGATACTTTTATTTCTCTCACAGAAGTAATAAATCATGGTGAAAATCTGTTATGAAAATACAGCCTGCACAGTGGAAAAAGAAAACCCTTGTTACATCAGAAGGCTGAGAAGAAAGTATGTTGGAATTATACAGAGCTCTTCTTGAGTGCTGAGGTAGAATTGGAAGAAGTGAGAGCTCAGCCCGCATTTTAGATATGTCTCTGGGGTTCCTGGGTTGCCTTGGTCAGCCTGTACTCCTTTTCTCATCTCTAGCTCACCCTGCAGCTCACTCAGTGCTGTGTTGTGCAGCTCTTGAAGATGTTCTGGCAGAGTGTGTCAGCTTTTGACTCTTTTTGTGGGTTCTTTTTCTGTTGACAGGAGATGCAGAGGAAAAAAGCGAAGGGCAGGATGTAAAGAACAGAGGACTTTGAAGCTGCTTCGGGGCAGTTTCTTATACACGAGACCTGTGGTGTCTTGGTGACCTCCCTTGCCTGTTCTAGAAGTGGGCAGGGAAGAAGTCAATACTGTCAGTGCAGAAGGCTGAGGAAAAGAAATATTTGAGGCTGACCAAGAGGAAAAGAGGATCACCGTAGCCACTGATCAAGTGATACATGTCCCTCCCTCTGGCTATATCTGTGCCAGTGACTTCAACAGTATAAGGGAATGTACTTGTGCAGTTGAGTTTGATCAGCTGGTAGAGGAGTCACTGACCATGGCTTCAGACTGTGCCAACCAGTACTCTTTCCTGCTTGTAGTTTGAAGGGGAAATTCTAACTGTAACTGCTCAGCAATGGTAGTTTGTGACCAAGGAATGATCTGGTATGGAGGTCAAGAAGGCAAAACTGCAGATGTCAAAAAGGAAGGACTTGACTGTAAGGGATTGAAGTTTCCCCTGGTGATAAGATAGAAAATAGCTGCAACACTGTCCTGTGGCAATCCTGGAATGCAAGTGCTCAAGGGCCACCTTTGGGCAGCAGAGCTGGCTCTGAAGGATGAACTCAAAGCCTGGCTGAGGCGCCTGATGCTGATGCTCACAGCATTAGTTCCAGTGTAAGTGTATTTAAGGATGTGTGGTGCATTGTTCATTTTTAAATATATTTAAGCACAAACAAATATTTAATTCACCTCAGGGGGTGCAATAAATTCCACAACAATACGCAGCCACCCTATTTTAAGGGCTGTGAATTCAGTGATGCTAACTGGGTCAGACATTGCATTGTCCCAGGCCAAGGCATGATCCCAGATGTGCTTAATTTTCAAGTGTAGATATAGCTTGTGTGTCCAGCTTTGTAGCTCTAGTTCTTATCTCTTTCCCTCAATATGCAGCAGTTTTGTACTTCCAGCTCTGTGAGGCTTATGATTCAGACCAAATTACCAAGCCATCCTGTGACTGTTGTGCTAGGAGTGAACAAAGATCATGTCTTTCTTTTTTTCTTCTTTGCTGACCAGAGATGGCCACGCTGTCCCCGTGCATATACAAATGTACATTTAAGGCTTAGTTTTCTATGTTTTGTCTTTGCTATTCACATATAAATATTTTTACAGCCAGTATATTTTCCTAAAGAGAAATTTAGTTCTTAATAGAACTAGGCAAAGTAGAACTAGGAAAAGAGAAGAAATGTGTGTGAATAGAGTGAACAAAAGAAATAGTAATATTTGATAGATCTGTGGTGTGTAGTCTCTTTCAGGGAAAAGATCTAGGTTCAGTTCTGGTTTCTGCTGCCTTTCTGTTGTAACATTCAGATTCACAACAGTAAGACTTATCAAATAGCTTGTGTAGCTACATATGAGTTAACACAATGTACGTCTGATGCTAAGAATGCCAAAGTTACAGCTATTTGGGAGGATTAGGTCCTTAGATAGGCTCTCTACCTCCTTGTGAAGTATAATAATGGTGAAAGTGGTCACTTATGTTTCTTTCATGTAAGAATTGCTGATAATTCAAGCTGCGAGGTTAAAACCTTCCTGCCCAATCAAGCAAGAGCTTGCTTGAACCTGGTGTGGTTGTCTCTCTGATAACAGTGAGAAGAAACCCTACTTTTTTTTCCTGCTGGCAAATGGGCCATGGAGAGGGAGACTGTCTGGTTCTGTCCCTTGCTATCCGACCAGTGTAGTTGGCTAGAGGTACAAAAGAATAAATTCTTGAGAAGGAATTAATAATATATTCTCCCTGCAGATAATTCTATCTGTACTTGGATGGTTCCTGTTGATGCGGCTCACTCTCGTTGCTGCTCTTGACAGTCAAGACGTGACTGTCCCAAGTGGTTTTCCCTACCTTTTAGAGGGGTTGCTGGTATTATTGCAGTGGTTGAGGAATAAGCACTGTGCAGTTCCCAGCACTGCAGTCCACAGATACCATCTTTCCATTTGTGTTCTGAACTGGCAGTTACAAGCTTTGATTCACAATCTCTCTTTCATTTAGCTGCACAGCTGGATAGTAGCTGAAAAGGTGAGTCGGGGCTAGCAACATCTGACTGAAGCTAAACCTGCCAAGCATCATAGGTTGGCATCCTTGGTTTGTTCTGTTGCCTCTGCCTGGTGTGAAGCAGTACGTACCCGTTCTTCAGGGAAGATGCCCAAACTACAGTTCTTACTGTCATAGACATTGATAGGAAGCCCACATCAGAAAATGTTAATGTATAGAGAAGGAAACCTGGAGTAAAAATGTTACAAAGTTTTTGCTTTAAACTGACATTTAAAAATGAAATGACAATTTACACCCTGTCTTGAAAAAACTCTCATTCTTTTTCAGATCTTTAGTTTAAAGATCTTGAATATTTATTGTAGAAGTGTTGATTTCTTTGTTGATTTAAATAAAGCCCTGCAAATTCTTCAGATATTTAAAAAATTATTTTTAAATATTTAAAAAAAACCCTATTAAATACTAGCTTGGAGTAGAAATTTTATCATGGTAGAAAGCTCTATTTCCTCCCAAACAGCAATTATAGCCAAAGAATTTTGTTGTGATTTGAATGACCTGATTACTTTGGTGTAAATGGCGCATTTTTCATGTCATCTGTATCATATGCAATCATAGTCTGATTTGAAGCCATTATTTTTAGGCATATTTTAGCAGTAGCATACAGTCAAATTACGAAGGCAGTTATGTACCTCTTGCACTTAGTCATAATCATTCTGTATAAATGTTGTATCTCAAACTGCCATAACCATGGCCTCTTATATTTTTTTCAATTAATAATTTTGCTTTTTTTATCTCAAACATCTAAAGTTGTGCACTGAGAAGCATTCATACTGTGAAAAGAAACAATCTATTTTCTGCACGTCAGTATATACAATATTTACATTATTCTGTGATGATCTCCTTCCCTCTGTGTGTGAAATAACATTTCTCAGTCATGGTCCTAAGGGTGTAAATCAAAACAGAGTCAGCCTAAAAAGGGTGCTTTTCACCCTCAAATACATAAAATATGCATATTAAATTAAAAAGCTTTGGCATTCATGAATTATTGTAGCCTGGGGCTAGTAATAATTTATATCTTATGAAATTACTCTGGTAGTTATTCATGGCAGTACTCAACACTAAAGCATACATACCATAGTACCATTGCAATACATAGACTACATCACAGATTACTTAAAAAGGAAAAATATTGATTTTTTACCTGATGTAAATCAATCCAGCTGTCTTGATTCCCCCCCCCCCACTAAAGATCAAGCCCAGGTTTTCAGTCAGTGTATAGGATGCATTTGGAATACAATATCTAATAGTAAAAGCTAGATGTGTAGGAGAAGCTTGGGGTGCACGATAGGCTCTTTGATTCTTTACATATATAAGGATTCAAATCAGTCATTTCTCGGCACTGGTTTACCACTGCATTATTTCCTGCTTCTAGCTTCTGCAGATATACTGCCTATTTTATTCAGGAAGGAAAATTCAGACAGGAAAGTAAAGGTGCTATGGAAGATTTCAATTTTCTCTTTTTTCCTCTCTGGTAATTTAGCTACATAAATCCATTAGGAAATTTGCACTGTCAGCCACATTGAATCAGGTTTACACAGTGAAGCTCGGTTAGGGGTATAGGAGAAAGGGTAAATACAATTCTGCAGTCAGTCTGGGATGGTCGGCAGTCAAAGCAATGGCAATCAGTCTCATAGGATTACTGTCATGACACAGTGATGATCCTGGAGGCTGCTGGAGAAGTATTACACAGAGCTTTGTACACTAAAAGAAAGATACACTTAATCCTAGCGAAGCTGAAATGTTTTCAAAATGAGAAGATACTTTCTTCATAATTTCACAAATATGTACTCTTCTGGAGTATATTTTAAATTCATAATAATTTTCTTATATATTTTTGGGAAATCAAAGTTAATGCCCTTATTATCAGCGTTATGATTTAGCCTGTCCTGTAATAACAATAACAACTTGCAGTCAAAAGCCATAAAAATTCAGGGAAAGACATACAATTCTTATCACGTGATATCACCTGATCATGGGTTCTTAGGTGCCTCAGTCAAATAAGGGGCAGAAATGCCATGTCTGTGGAGACACGATGAGCAATTCAGGCCTTAGGTCATTTAAACTATTCTCTGAAGGTCTCCATTTTATTTCTAAAGATTGTAGAGAGAGCTTCAGTAACTGGGTTACCATGTTACGCATCTCATTTATCCGCCTGATATTAGGGGAGAAGATCCATGCCAAAGAGCCTGATTTTTTTTTTTTCATTTTTTAGAAACTTGTTTGACGCTCTTTACATCATAAACTGTCATCTTATATTCTTGACTGGAATCATTGTGTTAGCTCCTGGGTCTGAACTGTATGCCAGGACTGTGGTAACAGGCTTGAATGTATAGAGCCATTATAATACAAGAGTAAGGATAGTATCACCATTCTTTGAAGTACCGGTAGTATTTAAACACAGCTTTTCAAAATAATTTTATAAATTTCAAGTATTTTATAAAATTTATTTTGCAGTTTCCTGTGTGGAGGGAAATGTATTGAACGTAATATTTTGAGGCTAATTTGTAGAAAGCTGTCTTTCACCCTACCTATTTTTCCAGCTGAAGGGCTAGTTGCCCTGGATGGTTTTCATGGTGAAGAAAGTCCCATCAAAGGGAGTGTGTCACTTTAGGTAGACTGGCTTGGCCTCAATACTCCCTTTCTGCCAGTACACTGTCAAAAATTAGAAGGATAGAATTTTTTAGATTTCTCCCCTATTCTTGTGTAGTTGGGATAAAATAAAATGGGTTGATTCATTTTACAAAGCTTCTCTATCTTTTTCCATGTGTTTTTGGGGGTCAGCTGTCAAAGTTAGTAGTTCTTTGAGTGGGGGTGGACCAGAGGACCTTCAGAGCTCCCTTACAACCAAATATTTACATAACTTTCCACTTTTTGAGACAGATTTCAAGACATTTTAATCTGAGTGGGATCATTGCTATGGTCATGTTAGCCACACTAACTTCCTCTCTGCTGTTAATTAACTCACGTGGCTGATGCAGTCCTCCTTTACTGCGACACAGTATAGCCTGGGATCATTTGCACCAGCACCGAATGATAGAATTGCTACTGTTAATAAGCAGTTATGAAATGCCACAGTCACAACATACATAACTCCAACTATTTGGTAACTATTGTAAAATTTAATATGGATGCAGAATGATTCAGTGGTGTAGAACATGAGCTAAAATATAAATAATGTCACAACTTAGGCTGGTTTTGAATGGAGGTTTGGAGACTGTTTTGTGAAGTTGTCTACATGACATAGGGGTAATGTGTATTATGGCTTTTATGCTATTTTAAAATTCTTATATGCTCTTTTGGAGTACCTTATCTTAGATGTGATGTGTTGTTCTGAATATAGTAATAAGAAATGTGTCTAGCTGACAACTTTTTCTTTCTAAAAGAGTGCTGCACTCTTGGTGTAGCACAAAATGGTTTTGTTTTTTGAAACATCTTAAAAGGTTAATTATCAAACTGCTTCAAAATGATTCTTAAAATTTGAACACAGTATTAATTTTGAATTAATCTTTTAGAATTCCCAAATACAGTATTTTGCTTACTTTTAGAAATTATTTTTTAAAATTTCCTAAAATTGAGGTTGTTTAAGAATGAAAATGCTTGTTGCATTTTCAACTTGCCATGACAGTTATTTTTTCAGAATTACTGTTATGCCAACCATTTTCTCTGAAAACATTTTTATTGAAAAACTTCGTAAACAAAAGAATTATCTACCTTAATAAAGGCCAAAGAAGTTTTATTTTTATTTCATTATTACTGACATTGATCATTACAGGTATCATTCATCTATCTAAATCCATTACTCTGATTTTTGTAAGATGTTCCCAAATTTTCTAGACATATATTTGGGCCTAACCTGGAAAAATATCCCTGATGCAGAACTGATATATCAAAAATATAACAAAAATGTTTGGAATGGAGCAAACCTGCTATTGTGGGAGATGTCCCTGCTGATGACGGGGGATTGGAACTCAATGATCTTTAAGGTCCCTTCCAACCCAACCCATTCTATGATTTCCAACTCTTTCCAGACTCCTGGAAAGAGAGCTGAGAGCACTTTTCCCCTTGTAGAAGTCATGCAGCACCTTGCAGGACTGAGCCGTTAAATCACATTTCCACAATGTATGACTTAATGTTCTGTGTCAGGATATTCTACTAGTTATGCTCTTTGAACCTCAAATTAAATAAATAAGCAGGGAAGAAACACAGCTGTCACAAATGCATGAAAGAATGCTTGGAAGAGGACACAAATCAATTATTCCCATTAGCAAATGAGGGCTGAAGAAGTGGTGTTTTAAAACTATAGCGGAAATATGTAGGCTAAATATTATGTATAGCATTGATAGAAATTAGCTGTAACAAGCAATTTAATGAGGAGGGAGGGGATGACTAAGGTTAGGAATCTTCTTTTTGCAATGGTTAGTTTAATTATCACTGACAGTATAGAGGAAATGAACATATTAACGACCATCTAAAGGTTTATTCTAGTCCAAATTATTCTAGAAATTACCTTGTGGATATAGCAAGCGTGTATAAACTTCTCTCTTTTGAGCTCAAAATAAAGTCAGCGATGAGTAATCTTTTCACTTCTCAAGAAGCTTTCAAGGGCAGGAGAGGTATGAACCAGAGGTTATGTGCATTTTCCACCAAGATTTAACCTGGACTAACAGCATGAGTCTCTGAAGAGCGGCAGTCTGCCTGCTACTCCTCAAAACTAAAGTAAATGATGTATAAATGACATTCCATTTGATCTTTTCCATGCTTTGTGACTATATATTACCACTAACAAATTTCATGTACTGTCACAGATCCAGAGCTGCATTTTGTGTGACTTTTGATAGATAGCACCCCATATTTTCTTCCACAGAACGTGCTGAATGTGCTCCCTGTCTGTCTCCCACCACAGACTACTTTCTCTGTTGCAGCTCCTCCTGTTTAACCAGGGAACTGACTAATAGTGTCTAAAAATAACTGCATTACTGCTCCTATTCGTTCACAATATATACCTTAGAAAGCATCCTGTCTCTTAAAAACAGAAGCCAGCCTAAAAGCTTAAGCAGAACATTTCTTTATGCGAATCCATTTAATGAGAACACACCAGTCCTTGTTGGAGCTAAGGTTTAGATTATGTGTTGGAAAGACAGATTAGGCCATTCTGCAGCTTTTTTGAGCATAGCCATACAGTTGAAGAATATAAAGAAAAAAATTATGGGACAATATCTATCTGAATCTGAGCCTCAAAATTGCATTTTTCACGCAGATTATGTTCAACATTCTACTGTGTCCCACTGTGCAGATTTATTCATGGCTCACTGCTATTTATTACACTAGAGTTTGCAGGTGCGTAGCCTCCTACCTCTCCTTTTGCTGAGCAAGGAAACAAGGAAAGGATTAGCTGAAGGAATGCAGGCAAAACTCTTTTTATGATTCTCATCCAAAGCCTCAGTTTTCACTCCCAGAATAGTTGGTCCCTAGCTTCCACAGTTATGAAGGAAGTCTTTAAAGTGATAGCTGAGCAGGAATTATGAACTTACACATTTTTGCCCTTGTAGAGAGGCTCATACCATAGCTCTGGTTTGAAAATTATTGCATTTGTACACATGTATCTTCACCCATGCTAAGAATGTATATGTCACCTCACCGAATTGTAGGTGCTTAACGTGCATTGTTGGTTTATCAGTCTCTGGAAAGAGAGGTCATCCCTGTCCCAGAAGGGATGTCAGTTGGTCAGTGGATTTCCTCTATGCTGCTTTTACAATATATGATTAACCTAGCCAAATTTCAGTTTGTGTTGAAGGAAAAGAGGAAGATTCTCTTTTTTTCTTTCTTTTTTTTTTTTTTTCTTCCAAATTTTATTTTAATACTTGTAAGGCTATCAGCAAGCTTTGTATATTCAACTAAGAACACTGTAAGTGCTATTGTGGATAATGAAGAGTTATAAATCAGTCCAGTTTTTTTTTTTGAAAATCTAATGCATGTCATCAAGCCTTTGAAGAGAGAGGTATTGTCTAGAAGCATGGGAAATCTAAGCTTTTCATCAGTGTGAAGAAAAATCTTCTTTTATATGTAAAACCTGTGAGAGAACTATGTGCATGTTGTGCTAGATATTGTAAAGGATATATTAGGAATCAGTTCCTGATTTAGTTATTAAAGACAAGTGACTAATCAAAGTGAATTCTGCAGCTTATGTTTCATGGATATCCATAAATTATGTTTGCCCATATATACATATATATAGCTCCAGCAGATCGTAGGCAAACAATCTTTCATAGCTGTGCCTTCTGAGTTACTTTGAAAATTTTTTTTTTGTCACTGATCACGCATCCAAACCCATCTGTGTTACCAGTGCCAATCCATTATGGCACCTTACAGTGATAGATTTAGATGTATATAGAGGTGGATAATTTTTATTTGGATGATCTGTTCAGAAATAGGCCACTTAATGTAATTTTCAGTGGGAGGTCTTGTAAACCATCTCTTAGTCACTTGCTAATTTTCTTACAATGTTATAATAATGAAAATAATAATTATTTAGTATACAGCACATTTCATTTTCAAAGTGCTTTTGCAGTACTAATTAATCCTCACTGTGAGGTTTAATGGCGCATACCAGAGAATTATACCTTGGCTTAATGCCAATTGCCAATCAACTGACAAGATTCTAATTTCAGAAGTTTTCCTAAGAGGAAAAAGGCATAATTTAAATTAGCCTGGACAGCAGCAGCAGTTTGTATGGAAAGAATTCATAGGTCTTTGGAGTGCTCTGAATGTCTAGATGCTTGGTTTAAGGGTGAAATGATGAAATTCCAAAGAGATAGCAACTTCAATTTTAAAAACAATTATACTAAGAATAGCTAAAGCTACTTAAAAAAAAAAATGTTTTTAAAAGATATGCTTAACAGAGTTTCCTGATTATTTAGGGATCATTAATACCCAGATCCACCATTAGTTGAAAATAGATAAGGAATATTAGCTTTACTTCACATGTAGGACTAAGTTACATGGTCCAAACCACTATTGCAGTAGGGGACTTTGCTTTGTGTTATATTTTCTCCTCTGGCAAAGCCAGCACAAGGATTTTCTACCCTCTGCTGGTGCCTGCACTGCACACTGGTTCATTATAATAACCTGAGTCAGTAAAAACACCACCACAAAATATCTTTCCTTCTCCTCCCCCAACTCCAACATCCAAAACTGTGAAAGAAATTAAAAATTGTTAGTTTTGTCTGCTGTCCAGTTTAACTAGCAGAAGTGGAGAGTGATTCATGAGGATGGTGAGGATATTGTAAATATCTTTGCTTGAGAAAAGAACATGGATGTATAACCTGAATGTAAGCTTACGGACAGAAGATACAAACATTTCTGACTTCTGGGTCTGTATTGAACTCTGTTATTTTCAAGAGAGATGCTGCGCTGGTCTGTCTCAGATACTCCTTGTTGATGCAATTTGCTGGTCTGTCAAAGCCTTTCACTTTCTGGCACATTCTGGCAGAGGAGAATTTTGGTGGACTGTGGTTGGCTCTTGCAGGGAGTGGAAGACTGTTGTAAGGAGAGAGACCTGAGCAGATACTTAAGCCCTAAGTAATTCTTCCTACATTATCTCATTTTATTCAGCTGATTCCAGTGGAGTAGGAAATCAGACTTTGCAAGTTGTGAGAGCTGTGATTCTCCAGCCAGCCCTAATACTTTATGTTGAGAAATACCTGCAGAAATCTTCCTCAAGAGGTTTGAAAAAGCTTGTTTAATTTCCAGTGACATTTTTACAAGTGTTTACATAATGTACAGTAGTTTCATTTGTTTAATGCAGCCAAGAAGCTGGAGAGGCAATTTTTCTAGCGTGATGTAATCAGGAGTGCCACTGCTTTTTCCTTGGGGAAAAAGAAATCCTAGCAAACGTATGTACTGTATTAAAGACTTCAGAAACATGAATTATTTGACAGATTGTTACTCTCTAGCCTGTAAATACATCTAGAGTATTTTTTAAAGACATATTAGCTACCTGATAGAATGTAATAACTCCAAAGGGCTTTTCTTCAGTGTATCATGTATAGACAGAGTTAGGGTCCTTAAAATAGAACAGAAAATAATATATCTTTTAGCCAAAGGGAAAGCAGCAGCTGCTTCAGAAGTGTTGCAGTTTGTTTTATTCATCCTGGTAAATCAACATTTGGCTTCTTTAGAGTTTGTAACCAGGAATGCGTCAACAGCAATGTTTTCACTGTAACAGTTTGAAACGTGTCTTTGGTAGCAGAGGTAGGATTCATTTGAGGAAATGATGTAATCTGCAATTCAGTTGTCTGCAGGAGAGCTAGTTGTCTCCATTCCCCTTATAGTCTATTGAAGGACAAGAAACTCAGGATGTGATTCTTCAGTGTTGGGACCATTTCTGTTTAACATCTTCATTGATGATCTTGATAATGACATAGAGTGTATCATCTGTAAGTTCGCAGATGACACCAAGTTAAGCAGGAGTGTTGATCTGCATGAGGATAGGGATGCTCTACAGAGAGACCTAGATAGGTTGGATGGATGGGCCAACATTAATGGTATGAACTTCAACAAGACCAAGTGTCAGGTCCTGCACTTGGGCCACAACAACCCCATGCATCGGTACAGGCTTGGGGAAGTGTGGCTGGAAAGCTGCCTGGCGGAAAAGGACTTAGGGGTTCTAATTGACAAGCGGCTGAATATGAGCCAGCAGTGTGCCTAGGTGGCCAAGAAAGCCAATGGCATCCTGGATTGTATTAGAAATAGCATGACCAGCAGAAGTAGGGAGGTGATTGTCCCCCTGTACTCAGCACCGGTGAGGCCACACCTCGAGTATTGTGTCCAGTTTTGGGCACCTCAATACAAGAGAGATATCGAGGTGCTGGAGCGGGTACAGAGGAGGGCAACGAAGCTGGTGAAGGGCCTGGAGAATAAGTCGTGTGAAGAACGATTGAGGAAGCTGGGACTGTTTAGTATGAGGAAGAGGAGACTGGGGGGTGACCTCATCACTCTCTATAACTACTTGAAAGGACACTGTAGAGAGGTTGGTGCTGGTCCCTTCTCATGAGCAAATAACGATAGAACAAGAGGGAATGGCTTTAAGTTGCAACAGGGTAGGTTTAGACTGGACATTAGGAAGAAATTCTTCACAGTAAGAGTGATCAGACACTGGAACAGGCTGCCCAGGGAGGTGGTTGAGTCACCATCCTTGGATGAGTTTGAGTCGTTTAGATGTGGTGTTGGGGGATATGGTGTAGGGAAAAACTTTGTAGAGTAGGGTAGATGGTTGGACTCGATGATCCCAAGGGTCTTTTCCAACCTAGATGATTCTTTGAAATTTCTATGAAATTTCTATGTCTATGATAGATCAGATGTATCACGTCCTAAAATGTCTGTTTCTCTCCACTGATGGTAACCAGGATTACCATTACAAGTAGCTTCAAAACTGTAGATAACAAAATTTAGTTATGGTGAAGTGCACCCCAGGTACACTCATGTTTCACGCATCCTTTCCAGTGCCTGTAGAATGTAACTGGAATAGTAAGCGTGTTAAGCCTGCATCAGTGCGAGGCAGAATGGCTAATTGTCTGGAGACAAAAGCTTGCCTCTAAAGAGTGGTGTTTTCCTTATACAATATTATTTGAAACAGAGGCAAGAATCATCCTGTCAAGGTTCTGTGTGAATAGGGACACTGAACAGTGTCCTGTTACCTGAGGCTGTGTTGGTGTGGTGGGTTGACCTTGGCTGGCTGCCACGCGTCCACCAAGCCACTCTCTCACTTTCCCTCCTCAACACGATGGGGAGAAAATCAAATTAAAAACTTGTGGGTTGAGATAAAGGCAATTAAATGAAAAAAAAGCAAAGGCTGTGTGCAAAAGCAAAGCAAAACAAAAGGAAAAAAGATTTATTCTCCACTTGCCATCAGCTGATGTCCAGCCACTTATAGGCAGCCGGGCTTCAGTATGTGAAGTGGTTCCTTCAGAAGACAAATGCCTTAACAATGAATGCACTCTCACGCCCCGCTCCTCTCCCCACCCTTAGCTTTTATTGCTGAGCATGATGTCACGTGGTATGGTCAGTTTGACTCAGCTGTCCCAGCTATGTTGCCGCTCAACCTTTTGTCCACCCCCAGTCTATTGACCTTTGGGGGGGTATTGCAGAGACAGCCTTGATGCTGTGTGAGCACTGTTGAGCAGTAGCCAAAACATTGGTGTGGTATCAACATTATTATAGATATGAATACTAAGCACAGCACTATGCAGGTTATAAAGTTAACTCCATCCCAGCCAGACCCAGTACAGCTGGCTGCAATGGACCATCATGCCAGGGCATTCTTAAGATTAGATAGGATGGACCATGACAAGTCAGTGCTTGAGCCTATGCCCTAGCACTGTTTAGTTTGTCAGCATATATATAACCACTGGGTGCCTGTGCTACCGGGTGAGCTGTACTTATATCCACAAAGCTGGCCTCAGCTGACTTGTGGCTTGCCTGCTTTTCATCCACACTTTATGGCAGTGACAATTTTTGACTTTTCTGGTAGTCTACATGCTGTGCTTATGGCTGAGATGGATCTTTCTTGCCTGTAGTGCCTATAGCACACACAGCTTATTCTTGTGGTGGAACTCCAATGGTCAATGGTGTGGGCTGGTTCATACAGGCTGTGCATGAAGGCATGGGTATATGGGTGAGGCTACCGGCTCACCTGACTTTGAGGATTAAGGTAGTATTCAAGCCAATATCTCCTTCCTGTTCTGCATGATCAAATTGTCCCTTCTGGTAAAGTCTTTGGGTGCTGACACAAGCTAGTGTGTGGGTACAACTTGTAGGAAGCACAGGTAATTGAGTGGGCTGGTGTGTAAACTTCAGCTAACAAGACACTATAGGCACAAACTTGCTTTGTAGTTTGTGGAAAGATTTCATATTCTTCAAGAGGTGATTAGGGTCTATTGACTATGGGTTGGTTCAAAACATGAATGCAACATTAATGTTTGTAAAATTATGTTTTAATCTTAATTGGATTGGATTTACCTTGGACTGATTCTGCAGTTTTAACATATTTTCCACAGGCATTGGGCTATATTTTACTTTTATTTATGTCCTTTCTTGGTTGGATTACCTTTCTGTAAAATTACTTTAGGCCTGGCTGGATTCCAGCTAGCAGATATTTAAGAAGATCATACTGTTCAAGTAGTGTAGTAAACTTACGATATCTTAGTAACATACACCTTGCCTACATTTGACACAGTAAAAATAATTTGCTAATGTAATCAGAACTACCAAAATTTCTGATTTTTGTAATATTCAAAAAATACTGACATTTAAATGGTTGCTGTAACTTTTCTTATACCTAGCTATAACGTTTTGGTTTAGGCAAATACTCTCTACTGTCACATGTGTCTTTGTACACTTTACCATTTCTGTTTTTTCTCTGCAAGTATATAATTAGATATGCTCATTCCTGGTATTTATCAAACTCTTTAATTGAAATATCTTTCTATAGTTTACTTTCTAGTAATGTGACTTTCCACATTGTGTGGTCTGCTGCACTTTTTCCCTGTCATGTAAGAGTGGTATTTTGATGTGACTAAGATTTTTAACAATAGACAATTTTCTGAAATAGGGCTGGAATAAAGAGTATTTCTTCTGTGTATCTCCTGTTTTATGTATAGTAGAACAGAACAAAAAATGTTCAGAACAAGTAAAAATAATTGTTGCATATGAAGCAAATTGAAAAATTTAAGTCCAAAAAAGAGCATTATGATAATCTTGTTTGAGCTCTAGAATAACAGAAGACCCAGATCATTCATGATAGAGCAGAGTGCATGCAGCAGCCATAGTGCATATCTCCCAAGAGAGCTGTGCTGCTGCTAGGAATTTTGTTAAATGAAGAACTCAGTTCTGGGAGGAAAAAAGCAAACAGAGATTTGGTGACTGGGCAACCTTGGATTTTCACGTCAATTCCAGACTTATGCTATAGCAGAAGAGAGGGACCCTGGGAAGCTACTTTGAAGTTTCAACTCAACCCTACTACTCGTGCTTCCTTTTACCTTTAGAAACCAAGGTATGTGGTACCTTAATCCCTTCAATAAAATAAGGATTTTCTATGCAGCAAATTGGCCCGTCTAGAAGGGCTCTCTTCTGCAGAGCTAATGTGGAAAGAAAAGACAATATCCCAAAACTTGGAAGGACCAAATATTCAGATGAAGCTGGTTGGAAACAGTACATTTGAATTCATGGATGGAACTCCTCAAGTAACTCTGGGGAAGTTTAATGGGCTTGTATTTACCTGAATTGTCTTTTCTTGAATTAATTTCTGACTTCATGCTGTACCATAAAGTTTAGTTGATGATGGATGTCATTAATGACTTTCTTTATCACTCGGAACATAGTTTTGCATAGAGTTTATGTTTTATCTATAGCATTTTTTTATTCCATTAGATCTGGTACTAGATTGCAGAGGAAATATGTAATTAAAAATAGTTGTCTCTCTAGAACTTCATATAGAGGTCTTCAGGGATGTGCAATAACACCTGTGATCTGTAACTTGCATTTACCTTACGTAAAATTGTCTGTTATCATCCAAGTACCTCAGTCTCATTCAGATGCCTGTTACAGATTTTTTGACAGGCTTTAGTACACATTGGTTTGCATCTGTTTTCCTGTGAAGGATTATCCTCAAGCCCTTGAGCGCAAGAGTGAAGAGGTGCTGCTTCTTACTGCTTAAAGCTGGAAATTTGCTGATGAGAGTCTTCCGTTACAGGTTTAAAAATCAACAGAGGTGGTTTAACTGAAAATTTTAGACTAATTGGTGATGGAATGGAACTCACACATTTATCAGGAAATAATTTTAGACTCCTAATTAGACTTTCAAACTTGATGCAGTAGCATGTTTAATTACAACCCTCTTCATAATGGCTTGTTATTCATTTATGTACATAGAATTGCTTCCTTATTGCCTGATTGAGAAACTTCAGTTGGTAATTATTCTCAATTATTTGAAATGTGACTTAAACCTTGAATAACTGACCTGGCCTGGTCCCAAGCTTCTATCCTACCTGGTCTCCAACTGTTGTCTGGGAAAGGTGTGCATCAGATCTGCTAGATGCATGTGGTTGTCTTAAAAATCATGAACCATTTCAAATGGCACTAGGTGCCTATTTTTGGCACCTGAACTGAGTCCTTACAGTATACAGGCATGCTTTTAGCTAGATGGAATTACATCTGCAAATGGTTTAATTGGGGTGGTATTTTTATGCCAAGGCTTGCATATTGCACTTTGTAACAAAAAAAACATTCAAAATAAAAGGCTGAATGATGTTGTAACTGACATTGTTTTCTGATCATGATCTTCTTAATTCTATTTCCTTTTATTGTTTCAAAATAAATTATTCCAATATATTTCCTCTCCATATCTACTTCATATTTCCTCTGTATTTTCTACACTATAACAGTCTATTGATTTTTTACTAACATTCACCAAGTTATGGCAAGATAATGCTGTTTATTTACAAATGTTACACTGTGATGCCTCCTTTGGTTGTGTCTTTTCAAATGATTATATTCAATTATATTTGAAAAAAGGAAAACAATATTTCATTTCAGAAATAACGGGGAGTAATGGTGCTCACTACCTCACAGTAAGCAAAAGCTGATTTTAAGTGTTTTGAGAATTCAGGCCATGCTTTAAGAAGTCAAAATCTGCTTCAATCAGAATCCTCAATTCCTCAGCACTGATTTGTTAAGGTCAATGCACAAAGCACTTTGAAGGACTGCAACTTGCTGATAGTAGGCATGCAGTTCTCTGCTAAATTCTTTGAGAGCAGACACCTGAATGCTTTTGATTAAATATGGAAAAGCTACATCTAAGCTTGGAATTGAAATTTAAAAGGATTTTAGAAGATGTTTTCATAATATTTTCTTTTTCTTCCAGTGCTTTAATGTTTGGGGGTTTAAAGTTGGTTCTCTAACTAAGAAAAAAAGAATGTTGTCCAGGGAACATGAAAAAATTACCTGCAACAGTTGATAAAAGAGCACTAGGAGAAAATGGAAACATGGCAGCAGTCTGCTC
Source organism: Numenius arquata (assembly GCF_964106895.1). Lineage (NCBI taxonomy): Eukaryota > Metazoa > Chordata > Aves > Charadriiformes > Scolopacidae > Numenius > Numenius arquata. Next base: position 43,107,635 of record NC_133584.1, read on the forward strand.
TCTTTGTTATGAGGACATGCAAAATAGTCTGCTGTTGTGGTTTAACCATACGTTTATTCTCTCTCTCCCTCTCTTTCTCTGTCTTTGCCATCTGCTTTTTTTTTTGGTGGAAAATCTTGTACCTTCCCTTGTATTTAAGGGAAAGTATTCGCGTAAAAGCTGCATTTCAAAAAATGAAGGAAACAATGAATGCTTAATTCTTGCCCACACTGATATTTGCACAAACTTAGCAAAATCCTTCAGAAAGAATAATGTAAGTCAAAGATGAATTTCCCATTTTTGATAGAGAAGGTAGGAGTCACAGTTTCCCCACTTTAGAGGTAAGGAAACTGAACTGATATATGGACAGTTGAAAACTATGTTGCAGGCTCCTCTTTTATATTTATCAAACATACACAAGTGTTTATTGCTTTGATAGTTACGAAACACATTCCTTTGTTTTTGTTTCTTCTTCTTGTGTATGATCTAAAGATGCTTTAGAGATATATAATGAAGTTAACCTTAATGGCTTTATTTTCATTTCAGTCTTCAATGGTAAATGCTTTGGGGCAGAAGTTTCCTTGTAATTCCTCAACTGTACAGTAGCTGGCATAGTGACCAATAGTAGGACTGGTAGGTATATCTCAGTACAAATAATAAGTAAGAATAATTAATTGTAATATTCATATAACGAGTATTAAGCAACACAGGGAGAATTCCCTGCCCATGCTATGTTTATATTCGTGTTAACAGGTATTATTCTATGAGCCAGCCTTTCTACACAAAGGGAAGTCAGAATGTAATTCCTTGCATTGCTTACTTATTCTTTTTTACAACTGAATAACTAAAAAAACCCAAGAAAGTGTACGGATGTACTAATAGCTTGGAAGACTATCTCTCTGAATCCTGGTGGGAATTGTAACACAAGGAGTCTACTTCTATATATACTGCAGATACAGTGTGTATACCCTAAAATTTCATTTATATTTGAAATTTTTTAAGCTTTAAAAAAAAATGGAAAGAGTTTTGTACTCCATCTAATTAGTTTTTTTAATGTTTGTATTTCAAGCAGTTCCTCATTCTGTGAGTGACACAGGTAGTAGATGCAGTTATTGACATGACTTATGTCTCAGTCTTCTTGGTGTAATCATATCATTTACTCATTCATGAATCTCATTTCTAGTGGCTTGAAGCGATGGGCTAGTTTGTAGAGGAAACTTTTAAATTCTGTATACATAGATAAATGTAGAGATAATACAAAATAGTTACTGACTTTCACTTTGAATACTACATGGTATTATAGAGTCATTGGTATGATTTTTTTTTTCAGTTGAGGCTGCACCAATAAACAATTTCCCAGAATTCTGTGATGGTACCTATACTGACCACTGGAGATGTATATGTTCTTCTAAGACAGCAGAAGCTCCTCTGGCTTGCAGAATTTTGCTTTGAGCTCACACATAGCTCATCTTTAAATACAGTCATCCTAACACATGCTGCAGCCAAACTACTAGACTAATTTAGACTTTAATCTTTACTCTTATTTTTGTAAGCCCAGCAGGAGTGTTCAGTTAGATCTAATTTGCACTGACTAAACGGGAATTTTAGGAATGTAGGAATTGCTATACTGTGTCAAACTTGAAATGTGGTGTCCTGTTTCAGCAGTGTCTGGTACCAGAGGGTTCCGCTGAAAGTGCTAGAATTCTCCAAATAGTTGCTTATAGGGAATTTTCTTCCTAAATCCTGTTAGCTAGTGGTTGGCTGATGCTTTGAAGCAAAATGGCTTCCTCTGAGTTGGTGTAAAGTACATATGCATGGTATCCTGGGCTGTAGCCCTCAGAGTACTATTACTTCAGGTAAAACAATCCCTTTACCTATTTCTTGTATTTTGATATCACTGGTTTCCTTTCAATGTTGTATGACGAGAAACGAGCCCCAGAGCTGCCTGTCTGAAGCGGTCATTATTAAGTGTTCCTCTACACTCCCTGATCCATAACAGCTCTTGTCTAAAAATTTATATTTGTAGTTTCTGCCTTCTATAAGTTCCAACTGTGCTGAGCAGGTTTTAGGATGCTGTTAACGGATGTGGTGGTATTTAACCTTTAGTTTTAACATGGATCTGTGAAATAATTTACTGTTTTATAAGGCTGATTTCTCTGACTATCCCAACTTCTATAAAGAGTTCTGTTGTAGGTGTATCTCCAGTAAAATTCTGCTGTATCTAATGAAATTAGATGACCAGAACTGAGAGCATTTTTCCAGGTGATGGAGGACAATCAATTCATATAACAACATTAAAATATTTAATTTCCTTCTCTGTTTATGAGGGATTGTAAAAAGCTCCTTCAGTGAATTCTGCTGTGTGGCTGCTAAGTGTGATTGCTAAGCATGAGAAACATTATAAAAGAATTTTTATATGTTACATAAAGCTGTGTTTTATAGGAATCCAAGCATTTTCTGAGTGATTTTCCATATTATCATTCAGAATCCATCAGAAGCTAAAACTAGAGTGGGATCCAATCTGTTTAGCTTAAAATTTTCAAGACTGTTCTCAGGTAAGACTGCTTGCACTGTTGTAATTTCATGAGACTTTATATATCATAACATTATGCATCAATATGATGTTATTTCATGAGACAATTTATGTATCGTTCCTAAACATTTTGAAACATCCCTCATCCCAGCTACCTCAGTTTGACAGCCTGGCAAGCTCATTTCTGTCAAGAGAAGCAATTAGTCAAAGAGGAATTCTGCTTCCATGAGCAAATTCTGAGACTTTACTGAACAGAGAAGTGGGATAACAGAAGAACTGAGCAGGAGGGAAAGTAGTGGTTTTTCTAAGAAAAACTAGAAATGGGTACAGAATACTTACTCTTATCCCATTAAACCCCGGGAGCGATGTGCTGTAGTAGAGTATGTAAGCAAGCCTTATGAAAACGAAGATATTAATAATGACTGGGTAAACAGTGTGTAGTGGTTTGGGCCAGCTCTATTGTCAGTGCAGAAAGAATTCATTTCCTGTGCCCTCTGGCAGCCATGGGCCTAAATTTCCAGGGTTCCTCCTACTCTTAATGTGCGTTTCCAAACTAGAGACCAAATTCACATTCAAAGTTTTGAGACTAACGTGAAGCTTTCTCAGAGGTCAGAATGGAGAATAATCGAAATTAGGCATTTCTGAAAAGTGGTGTTTGTCAGGTAAATATTTTAGTATCTTATTTTCTGTTTTGTGACTAACTGGGAACTGTGAAATTATGTGTGATCCCTGGAGGATGTGTAGCGTGTCTTGGCCAGGAGCACTTTGAGTGGTTAGTGGCTGTCTGACAGCTAGGTGCCACTGTTTCTCCATAGAGATAATGTTAGGCAGAAATAAAGATCTTGGAAAAAATTGAGGTATGTCTGTCTCCTATCAAGCAAGGCCTTTCATCAGTCAGCTAATGGGAAAAAGACTAAATATGCTAGCTTACTACCTTCAGAAACAGTTAAGTTGCTTTTTTTTTTAATTTAAAACTGAGGAGAAGGTTTAGCTTTCTGGCTGGACAGCACCATCACAATTTAAATCTGCAACAGGAATAATATTTTTTTTTCTTGCCTTGAACTGTAAAGCATCTTAGAATAGATGTACATTTTTCATGTTTAATTCGCTATAATACAAAGTCAAATTCAGTGTCCTTTTTACAAATGTTTCTTTAATTTTAGTCTTTTTAATCTAGAAAAAGAGAGAAATGAGACGCTGTTCATAGCAAATCTGTAAGTGTAAAAGATTTTGATTAAAAAAAGATTACATCAAATTTCAGGTGCCAGTCAAAGGTAAGCTTATATTGCTTATAATAGTCCAGTGCAGTACTGGTTATAAACTCACTGAAGAAATTTACTCTGACAAGACAAACATCTTAAAATCTTCTCCCAGTTGGTTCTAAAGTTTCTGTGGTAAATGAGAAAAACATTATTACAACTCAAAGTTCAAGATGAGAAAAAGCGCTCCTTCTCGCATGATTTCCCAGAAGGTTAAGGTTACTGCCTCCTGACGTTCGATTAATGCCACAAATGTGCATCACCTGGCAAAACAAACACACCAGCCCTAACAGGCTCCACTCCGTGGTTCGCAGCATATATTTTATATTGGCATCATAAGATTGTGGCATGTGCAGCTGCCTGCAAAGTCACACCGGTCGCGGTACTGGAGAGCAGGACAGGGCGAGCTAGAGGGCAAAGGCAGTGGAGCTTTGCCAAGAGAGGGCAGAGGTCCATCTGCATCAGCTGGGTAACCTGTGCATCCTGAACTGAGGAGGCAGGAGGGGCTAGCGTTCAGAGCATGTACCTGTAGAAATGGAAGGAGGAATAGAGGAGCCAACGTTAAATAATTTTGCAGATAATTTGTGCAGGTTCCTATTAAGGTGTTAGTAGCCACCATGTACAGTAGATACACTGTCAATAATAACCTCATATCATTTGCACTGGTCAGCCCAGTCCAACAAATAATCACTGGAAAATACTGTTCAAGAATCAGCATAATGGAGCCTAGAAATGCCAGGAAGTCGTCAAGGATGACATAAGGCAACATGGACAAAATTACCAGATCTCGGAACGCATTTCAAATGTGGAGGCGGAGGGAATGGATCTCAGCTACCTGCATACAACAAAAGGCAGTTGAAGTGTGTCTCTGAGGTATCAAGCTTTTACATTGGAGTCAAGCTTTTATACTAATTACACGTGCCCAGAATGTTTGACAGAGTGCATTACTAATCAGTTTGTAAATGCTTTAAAATAAATATTTGGAGACAAAAGCCTCCAAGCTTTAAAATCAGACATAAAGTTATAAACAAGTGTCAAAACCTCACAGAAACATTGTAGGCACCATAAATCACAGGAAGAAGCAAATGCTTCAAAACAAAGGATTCTAAATCTCCTGGCAAGTTATTAATATATATCAAAAAGCATTTACCCCTTCAGTTCTTTTTGGCTGTGGAAGAGATAGGCTTCACTGCCCTTCACTCTCTCCTTATTTTCATGTGGTAGATTTCTCTTCCAGACATTTTAAAAATATCTTTTTACTTTTTCTAGTTTTTCCTGCTATTTTATATTTAAAGAACAGCAGTTGTCTGTGTACACAATTTTTTCCATTTTAAAAACTATAACTTTAGAAACTTTCACATTTTAAAAATTGATATTACACTGGGTTTTTTTCTAGTTTTCTTCAGGTAATCTGTTCTTTTGTCACTAGTATATTACTTTAAAATTACAAAATGGAGTTTTCACTTTTCAAGAGCGGAGTCTTCATTTGACTAACTCATGTCATATCATTCATATGTTACTTTCCTTCCTCAACATTTAAAAATATTTTTACTTTTTTGGTAATATAGATAACCAGTACACATTGTCTAGCTTTTAGTTAAACATTGAAAGGTAGTACTTTTGCCTTGGATATGATTTTGAGCCTACTATCATCCTTCTCTGGCCTCCTTTGGAGTTTGTTTCTTTCCCATCATGAATTACTCTGAATTTGATCGCTCGAATGTTTTGGATCTGATCTAAACACTGAAAAATGTTTTATCCTGTATGTAGCCTCACTGGACTCATTAGATGTACTTATGCAGTCAGAAAACAGCACATGAGGTTGGTATAATCTTACTATGCACAAAAGGACCCATTGCCTACAAACCTTTGACAGGCTATGGCTGTAGGTAAGTTCCCAAGTCATGCAGACTTTCTTACTACTTTAGTGCTTTCTCATCTACAATCCAACTCCTTTGTTTAACGTTATTTTCATTCAACATACTGTCCTTTGTTTTATTCCAGGTAATACTTGGAATAATAATTGTTCTTCATATTACTTTATCCTTCTTTTAGATTAACTTCTGGGTTTTTTCCACATTTTTTATACTAATAGTGTCTAGCTTATCTTATCCTGTTACTTTCTGTTTCAGATCCATTTTGAAAACAGTAAAGGAAGAATGATTCTTACTAGACTCTTTGCCTCTGATTGATACAGTACCATTATAACCATTTTGTGTTTATGGACTGTTACTAAGCATAACTTAAACCATTTCCTTGTGAATCTTCCAGGATATCCCGTGTGACACTGGATTGAATGCTTGCTGAAGTACCAGCTCTGGTATTTCATACTGGTTTTTTTTCCAGCCACAGTTTAATAACAGTAGCAGAAAGCTACCATTAAAGAGCTGGCCTAAAAAATATGGTGATGAGATATGAAGGCACATTGGCATGTAAGCAATTATTAGGCTCCTGCCTAATTTGAGAGTCCTGCATGCAATCATAAACTTTTTGAAAGGGGCTGATACATGTAGGTATGGAAGGTTTTCGCTGGCTAGGTGATTAGAGGACTTATACAGCTACTACCTCTGGGATAACTGTCTTTTTAAAGGACTCAAGTGAGATTTTGGTTGGTAAGGTTCATGTTAGTCAAAAGTAGCGGAAGTCAAGTTTATTCTCAAGTTATTGGGGCTGAGGAGGGAATTAATAAATCTTGAGCTATTGTGTGGTTTGCACAGTAGGGAGAAATGCACCTCCAGGTCTTTTAGTCTAAGAATCATTCTCTATTCCATGGTCACAGATGTAGAGGGCCAAATTCAGAGGTGAAATAGATGATAGTGTAAGACATATACAGGTTAATCTTTGTGAGACAGCACATAACAGATGGGTGTCTTGCTTTTCTGCTCTGCTGTTCACTCATTGCTTTGTGTGGTATACCCTCTGCTTTGGTCTGGAAATTATGCCAACCTGTAACCTCCTTCAGGCTGCAAGTATTTTTCTTAGTACACGTGGGTATTGCTCATAGCATCATTTGTCTCATCCTTGCGCATTCACTTGCTATTCTTTCTTTTCCTCTGTGCTTTTCTAGTGGTCTAAGCCCACATCGAAAGTCTCCAAGTGGCTGCATGTCTGCAGGCAGAAGGCTCACTCTTCCAATGAACACACCAAAGATACATGTGTACCTCTTTTATTTCATAGTGGAAAGTATAATCATAACTCATATTTTCCATGTGCTATACTGAGAGTTTACCCTAGAGTATTTGCATGCCTGGTTGGTAAGCCAATATTTGCAAAGGAAACCTAATTTGCCTTCAAGTTATCAAAAGATGTATTAAATTTATTTCCAATTCCTCAGGTCCTAGCTGCAGTTTTCTTTTAGAAAAGAGGCCTCCAGTCTTTCAGTGCTCTTTTACACCCTGATACAGTAGTAAATTATTTAGTTACATCTCAACAACTTCTGATTCTGAAAACTGATTAATAAAAGAATCAAGTTGTTTCCTACTTGGTGGAAAAAACATATGCCTGTATGCCTATACGTTGACCTGTGCTTAAAAGCTGTGACTGAAATTTAAGCTGTATAGTAGAGGTAGTGCTATGCCAAAATATTTCAGAAGCAGCTGTGCATTTTACTGGATGTTGTAGCAAGAGTTAGAGAGGGATGAAGGCTGCATAAGGGACTGCCCTGACATGTGGACCTTGGGAATCCAGTGTGTTCTGTGCCTTCAGGGCCTCTCTTTTTAAGTCAGGCAGCCACTAGAAGGGAAAGTATGGGGAATAATTTGAGCAAAGCAACTGCTGCTTCATTAGCTCTCGTATTACTAGTGCTGTATAACAGCCTGCATGATTATGATTGCAAACCAACCAAACCCATCGCAGACTGAATTAGTTATGGAAGCTAGTCAGTAGTGCATAACTTGTCAGTATGTAATCTGCCTGGGGTTAGGGCCACTGGCCTGAGACTGCTGCTGCAGGAAGAAAAAAAGCTTGTGATGACTTTCAAATGATCGCTTAGCTTCCCAGATTCAAGGGATTGCTTATTCTTTACTGCATTTTGCGCAGTTGTGAGAAGATGTGTGACAGCCTGCAGTGTCTGCTACCCCTAGTGTGCAGTACTACTACTTGAGGCAGTATTGAGTTTATGGTTCCTCTCTCATATCATCAAAGAACTTGGTGGAAGTAAAAAAGGAAAATGTGCACATTGAGATAAAGCTTAATAATTTCTTACTTTGTTTTTAACAGGCCAAATCCCGGGAAATCAGTGGAAAGTATTGTGAAAGGGCATTGGCATTTGGGGCTCCCAATGAGAACTGGTATTTCATATGAAACGTGATCCTGAGAGAAGCTCACACCATAATTTGTCACTGACATTAATACAAGTGTCAGTGTGAATTATGGGGTTCTCTGTAAAACTCAGCCTTCCTCTGGATCAGTCCCAGGAACAGTTTTTCCCAATCAAGTCTTAATTAAAAGATGAATTACAAATTCTGAATCAACAGCTCACGAGTATATCTACTTCCCTTCACTATTGTGATTCAAGCTTAAAGAGTACTCAGCGCTTTCAGGATACAGTCTTAGAATTACTAACTCAAGGCAGTCAGTACTTTCCAGCACATGCCCCTTTGTGTGTTTTTTTTTTATTAAAAAAAACCCCAAAAAACAAATGTAGTACAATAGTACTTAATCTGGTACAATCACCATAATAGCTGGGAATTTTTCTGTAAAACATATCCTTAATTACTTGAATATCACATACAGGATCTTGATATTTCTTAAAAGAGCAAAATAATAGAAGTGTTAGAGCTTAGGAAATGATGTGATAACATCAATACGTCCAATTCCTGTCCGCAATGGTTTTGGATTTCAGTGCTGTAACACAAGCCTGAGCTAATACTAAAAGCAGACTTTAAGTATTGATACTTGTCCGTTACTTCAAGTCTGATTGTCAGCATACACTGTTTTCTATTATTCAGTCTGCCAAAACTGTTCTCGTAGGAAGACCACTGATAGAAGACCAGGAAACGTAAATCTGGAAGACTGCCAAGGAAAAAAAAACTATCAAGGGTAAAGAGATTTTGAATTTGGGTTTTTGTTGGTGTTTTTTTTTTTCTTTTTTTTGCGTTACTGATTGATCTAGTATAAGTGCAAGATGATGAAAAATGAATTTCTCAACAGTGTGTGACACTCCTATCTGTTCCCCAGGAAAAAAGAAACTTATGTCTTAGAGCTAACATGATGGTCCCAATTTGTCTGACCCTTGTTTACGTAAGCATGTGAAGAAATGATTATGTATTAATCAAAAGTGGCAAAGGTGGGGCTCAACTTTAAACTCATTAAAATGTTTTTCTATAGAGGAGTCCAAACCTGTATCCTGAGTTTTCCTCTCTTAATATATTTTTAGATTCTCTTTCAGTCACACTTTTTTTTGTTGAAGCATTAGAGCTGATGCTCTTAGAAACAACGGTGTTCCTCCTTGATGCATCAAAATTAATGATTGGATTAACATCACGAACATCTGAAGCTATAAACATAAGAAACATAGCGTCTTCATAGCAGATACCTAGAAGGCAAGTAGCTAAGGCCAGTTTGGGGCATAAAGCTTAAAGCTCACTACAGTAATATGGTGCACTGTCATGGTAGGGTAAGGTGAGCTTAAATGTGGGCTGCTGAAACTAGGATCTGTTCTTCATTACTTTGTCTGCTGCCTTAAAGCAGTCTGAAGAAGCTCTCTACTGAAGTGTCTGTACTACACTGTTGGTGAAGGCTGCACACAGAAAAGAAAGTTATTGGATAAACAACTGTAAAAATAGCTCCTTGTCAGGTAGTGTAACAGGTTAGCTGAAGTAACAGCTAAATGAAGCAGCTCCAAGGTCCACCCAGTGCCGCAGCTGTTTGTGCCAGCTGAGGAGTGGCCCAGCAATGCAGGGGAAGGAGCAGGTTAAAGAGAGATTTTCTGTCATAAATGTAAAGAAAGTAAGCGACGTCTCCTTCTCTGTCAGCCTTGTACAGTTTTACTGAAGCTGAATCACTGATGTTTTCTCCTGGAGAAGAAAAGAATAACCTGGACACATTGAAGACCTTTGACTGCAATCACAGTAAGTACTTTCTGTTTCTGCCCCTGGGGCTATAACCAGCTGCGTCTGTTTGAGGATGACACTGCAAGAGCACTTATGCAGTTGCCCTCCATGTAATGCTCAATCTAATGACCGCTCACATAGGGGAACATTACAAGCTCCCCCTATGCCTCTACATTTAAAAAATGGGCAGGAAACATTCATTTTATGTTTGCTGTTATGTTTAATGATTTGTGAAATCAACAGCCACAAAAATTGCCCCCTTTTGCCAGGTATCAAGTTGAGATTATTTCTTTTTATATCCATTGCTTGCCCTTTTATCTGCTCCATTTGAGACTTTTCAGAAATACACTTGGGTCTAATACCCTAAAACTCTTAAAGAAAATTGCTTTACCCAGCGCTTAAGGCGGAGCTGGAGAGCTGTTTTTGATCTACAAATACTATAAAGTGACTAAATGAAGACTTAGCAGGGAACGGGAGGAAGCTTTATGGAGCTCATGTTGGCAGCCATTTAGCTTTAGGTTAATACATATTAGAGGAGGGGCTGCAATCTCCTGTTATTGGTCAGCTGAGTCTTATTTTTAATGTAAATGGGGACCAGAAAAGCTCAGATCTGATCAAATTGGTCCAAACTCTTCCTTAAGATTTTGGAGGATTGAGAGCTGTGGTGTTGATTTATTCTAAAGTAAACATAAACTTTAGTCACTGAAGCTCATTGCATGAGTTTAGATGGCAATATCGTGACCTAGCCTAAAGTTAACGAGTTTTTTGTGTTTTGTTTTAGTAATATTTAGGTATTACATATATTTTTATGCATAGCTTTCAGGTAGATAAGAACTGAAACCCCATTTGAGCAATGGATCAATTCAGGAAGATTGAATATTTTGTCCAGTGTTGAACAGTTAGTGGCAGAACTAGAAAGAACATTTAGGTATCATGATATAGAGCTCTATTTGCTCCATAGGAAAATGCCATTCCTGCTGTTTAGCTGGGATATTCAGATTGTCCTGTGGGCCGCTTTGTGAGCTGTGTTCAATTATTACTGGCTCAAAGGTGCTATTGTGTCAGTGGACTTGCTCAGGGAATTTTGTGTGTAAATCTGGAGTCAATTTTGTGTCCAACTAGTCTGAAAACGACTCATTAGAATCTGTTTTTACAGTCCAAATGAATCAACAAATCTCTCCTGAAGCTGCTTGTATTTTAACACTGCTTTCTATACAAAAAGTTAACTAAATACAACCTATAAAATTCCCTTCCTCCACTAACTTAACTTCCTCACTAAAGCACAGGCTAAATAAAATTCTGTCTTCTAAGAAAGCATTACAGGGAATTAAACATTAGCATAAGTGAATGAAAAATCTGCTAAGTAATTTCTGAGAGATGTACCACACATTCTTAGTAAATTTCTTAGTAACAGTTGGTAAAGCTTAAGCTTTCTAGTAACAAAATATGTGCTCTTTTTCTTTGCTTTTGAGTGTTTTTTCATGTCATTATTCCTCAGGATGCTTTGTCCTCATGCCTCTCAAGTAAATCAGAAAGCTCTCATGGATTTAAACCTGATTTGCAACAGACTTCTATAGAAGGGCACTGATTTACTTCTGTTGGCTTATTGCTATTAAAATGACTCTATGGCTACATGAGTGTTGGTAAATAAAATGGACCAGCAATTTTGGCCCTGAGGGTAACCAGCAGGCACAGCTCGTATCCTTATACCTAAATTTCTTCCGACCCAGAGCAGGATGCCTGTTTGAAGCTGTCCTGGGCCTATGTTTTTCTCGAGTCCATGCCTAGACATTGTCCAAGAGCATGATATCTGATATGTGCTCCTATCGGCAGGACCAAGCTGCAGCTGAACCTGTGCTCTCGTCCTATTTAGTGAACTGTTATAGCTACAGCATATATGTATTTAAACACAACAGATGTTCAGTTCATACTTCTTTCAGCCTGTCAGAAGATGTGTTGAACTGTGTGTTCAGTTGGAGGAGTTGTGACTACCATACTGGTCTTCCACTTGAAGAGAATTATTATCTCTAATAGGTGGAAAAGACTTTTTGGAACACCTTGATCCTTTCATTGCTAATTCAGGATAATTTTAAAAAATGAGGTACCAGGAGTTTTGATCAGTCCTGTTTCAGCTCAGTCTTGGGATAGAATTTTGCTGATTCCTTGTGTCATCTGATTGGACTTTATACTTTTTATTTAATTTGATTTCCAATACTTATTTTTTTCTCTAACTGTATTCTTTAGTTCTCATCATATTTCTTTGTTCTACCTTCGCAAATTTGAGTAATTTCTACTGTTTGTCCTTCAAATGCTTGGGTGCAGTTAAATTTAATGTAGAAATGACTCTATTTTTCACTTTGGTAGTAAGTGGTAAAATAAAAGCTTCATTAAATATAAGTGTCAAAGGTTTTGGCTTCTGAAAACCATAGCTTAAGATATAGTAGCTAATTCTTCTTCATTCTTTTGCCTGACCATATGCTTTCCATTCATTATTAGTATCACAAATGTAATGCTAGTTATTAACACTACTAAGATGATGTTCATGCTTTCTACAAAGTTCTTTGTTCGTTTGAACACACACATTATTAGTAAGTGACTCTTAAAAGTAGCTCTTGGGTGCAGAACACAGTTCAGGGATATTTACTTCAGAAGGAATGCTACAGTTTTGCCTCACAGTATGTAATTTGACCTTGTTCAAATTCATTTGTGGAAGATTTAAAGTAAACAGAGATCTCTTTCAATTTTTTTGCCATATTTTTTGTGCAAGTCGTCTAATTAGTCCAGAGAAATGAGAAACGTTTTTCAGATGGCAACAAACTCTTTTTTTCCTCGTGATGAAAAAGAAAAACTCTTTTTTTCCACTCTGAAAAAGCAATCTTTCATTTTGCAGAAGGCTTACGATCCAGTAAAGAAAAATATTAATTGTGTCCGAACTCCTAGCCATCAGCTATTATAGGTTTAGGTCGTAGCTGGGACAGCTGATTCTTGAGATCTGTCTTTTCAGGAGTTCCTAGTCTTTCCTACCATAACTGCAGTAACTGGGAGATGGAGATTGTCACTGGTTCTGGAGTGTCAGCCTCAAAAATTCCCCAAATAGAGCCAGGCATTATATATATTTGTTCTTAATATCCAAAGCATTAATGTAGTTTCAGCAGACATTTTACTAGGAAGGGCTGTCTAATTGTCACTTCAATTACATATCTTTTTTGATATAATAAATGTTTTTGGTATGAAATTCATAAATTCAGGGTAGACCAAGGTAGGTAATTGTTTGGTTAACAACTGTAAAATTCCTTAAAAAAATTTACTGCCTCTTTTTCTAAATAGTTAAAATAGCCTTTGAAATATGGAGCAGAGCACTTCAATGTGTTAACACGCTGTTGACTTCAGTGGGACTATTGAATGCTATTGAACATTCTTGGAATGGGAAATATTTAGAAAATATTATAATGAGTGGTACCGGTAATGAGGTTACCTAGTCACATCACGTCGTCTATTGGGTGTCAGTGGCAGGTTTTGGTAGCAGGCTGCCCTGTGTGGAGGAAGCCATGAACAACCTTGTGCTGGCCACAGCTGGCTCCAGACGGGGTTGCAGGGTGCTGCTGGGGGTGGGAGGACACACAAATGGAGATGTGTGAGAGGACACATAGAAGGACACAGAAAAGAGGACATGTAGAGAAAAACATGAATAGACCTACTTGGAGAAAAGGGAGGAGAAGTGGGGAAGCTGTGTGGAAGGGGGGTATTCCTGGGATCACCACTGAAGATAGACACCCCCACACTAGGGCAGGGACACCCTGAAGGGATGGGGGCCCATGGAGGGTCCCACACCCTGGCAGAGGAGTACTAGGAAGCAAGAAGCAGTGGAGCAAAACCAGTAAGAAGCAAGAGGCAGCAGAAATAAACCTCTATGCACTGACCCTGATCTCCTGCACCGCCCAACAACGCACTGAAGGGTTTGGCAAAACAAGGGAAGGTGAGATGAGGAAGGTGGGAAGACTGATGCTGGACTGAGTCTGAGCCTGGAGAAGGGGGAGGCAAGGTGTTTCCCTAAGTGTTTGCTTAATTGTTTGTTTTCTTGTTTTTCTCAATACCAGAATGAGTAACTAAAACTTTAGGTTAAAAAATTGGCAGTAAATTAAATTAAGTGAAATTCCCTGAGTTGAGGCTCTTCTGCCTGCAACAAGTAACATAAGCTATATTACACTATGTGGTGACTGATTATGCTATACAATAGGAGATATATAGAGAGAGGAAGCAGAGAGAAATGAGACAGTTTTATTGTATGAGAGATGATGCCATAGTATAAATGAGTGCACATTGCCACAACAGATGGAAAAAAATGGCTGGAAGTGGTGGTTCCAAGAGCTGATAGCAACCCTTTAAGTCCAGAGGGCTGGCACCAGTTGCTCATAGTGGGTTTTTTTGTGTTATGTTCAACTTCTAGCCAATATCAACACTTCTTATTTTATGTCACCTGCTGTTGTATTTTATTCTAGAGCTGTCTCTTGAACATTAGACCACTTGCCTGTGGAAAGACCATATTGTTGGGCTGCAACATGGGCTACAGTTTCACATAGGAGTATCAGCTGTGTGTAGCGCAGAGGCTGTCAGAAGAGGTTTGTATCTCAGAGGTGACAGCCCTCCTGGGCATTACATTGTCCAGCTGAGCTCCTTGTGTTTGGTGTCTTGCTTGATGAAACGGTCTTGGCTGCAGAGCAATGCCACAGTTCTGTCCTTGTTCTGCAATCTCCCCCCTACTCTGGATACATCTGGTCAGTGGGTCACATTACCCTGCTAAACCCAACTGGCTGGGAGAGATGGTTGGGGAGCAGAAAAAAGACTGTTTTCACTTTTGTATGGGAGACACTGGTGTCACATGCATATGGAACGCATCTCCAGCTAAGCTGGAGCATAGGAGGGAATTATTCTGTTTATTGTCATGCTGATTGTATGGGACTTGGCAGTATGAATCTGGATGAACGTCAGACAGACAAATGAGAGAATAGTACAAGAATGTGACCACACAGGTATGTCTTTTGGGAAGAGAGCATTTTTAATGATGAATGTGAAAATATTTGGAAAAAAAAATCCCAGGAAATTGCAAATAATTTTTTCGTGTAATTTATTTATTCTCTCCATCCTTCTCTTCTTCCCTTTTCCACTATTAAGTAAAATGGAAATGATATGAAAAAGAGAACCAATTTCTTTCATGATATTGTTATATAAGATGTTCTTTATCAAACTCTTTTACTCAGACTTATTGTATGTTCAATTTGTAGGTTTAATTATCACAGACAGAATGCTTGAAACTTTATTTTTTGTGTGCAGTTACCAAGGTTTCAGAAAATAAGGGAAAATCCCCAAGAAGACTCCAATTTATCCTGACTTGGGTATTTTTAATTGGCTGTGGGGGCTGTTTTGTATGAATGCTGCATCGGTACCATACTCTCAAGATAGGATTTCCTCAACGAAGGAGGGAGGGGAGCTCTGTATACTGGCAATTTTCCTGGTGTATTCACAGAGGTATTCTGGGAGGGAGAATGGCAATCTGCTCGGCAGGGAGGTAGGAGGTGTTTAAAATCAAAAGCAATGCTTTTAGATTATAGTGGCAGAGGAACATATTTAGAGAAGAGAAATTCAAAAGGCAGCTGTTCCAAAGATTGAGAATGCCTCAGCTCTGCGTCTGTGCAGTGCACGACTAAACATGTTACTGCCTAGAGGAGAATGGGGAAAGAAAGGATAGTGGCCAGTGCAGGTTTGAGTATTAAAACTCTAAAAGTAGATCCCCCTTGTTTGGGTGTCCTACAGACTTGAGATGGGGATGGTTCATTGACATCTCAGTTTACCTAGGTCTTGGAAGACAGGCTTTGAAATCTGCCTGTTACTACTCATAAATGACTGCCCAACTCATTTATGCTCAGCCTTCAAGGGAGGGAGATAGATGTCTTCCTAATTCCTCTTTAAATCCTTGGGAATTAGGCACCGTTGTCTTTAAGGATCCGTTTATTAATCTCTGAGGACAGACACACTCTCTGTGGGAGCTAAAATCTGATGCCTTTACCTTGCACAGAGTCTAAGCAGCTGCAGGATGCTTGTGGCTTAATGTAATTATTTAAGAGAGAAACCACAAATCAACTTTTCTATAAACACTCATGTCCTTTAGACAGGTGGCACCAGGACCCTTCTAAAAATTATCTGAGGATGACACAGGATTGCTGGTAAGGCAGGTGAAACACATGGCAGTGGCAAGGCCCAGCAGACTGTTTGCAAGTGGACCACATTAATGCGAGACTAGAGACTAGAAAAACTGGTTTAAGACCTCTACTCACTGTACACTATAGATGTATTTAGTTTCCCATCTGGTGGTCCTTCACTAGGGTGCAGGGAGATGAGGTGAAAGGCATTAAGTTCAGAGCTGCTCAAAGAGGAGAGTAATAGGGCTATAAAAGAAGGAGAAATGGCATTTTGGTATTACACAGTTATTATTGTATTATGCTGTTCAGGGGAAGGGTTGTCTCAAAAAAATACCTAGAATACTTCGAGCATCATAAATAGTAAGTAATAAATATAATTAAAGCTGAAGGATATATAAGATGGGGGTGGGGCAGAACAAAGAGGTGGTGGAGGATGAAGGGAGCCTGCTTACTGTCACCTGTGGTATATTGCAATTTAAGTACGGTACATTTCCATGGGCTTTCCTTTACTTTAAAATGGAGGTTTCTCTCCAACTGCTTTATGCAGAAACTGAAATTTACTCAGCAAATGAATATCTCCCCCTACTCTCCCAAGACAAGAAGAAAAGCTTCTAACATCTGTATGGGTACAGAGAAACATTGGAAATGACAGTGTTGAACTCACAGGGGTATTATGAAGATAAATTCTTTCATTTATTTGAGTGGGAAAGTATCACAGAAAAACATTAAAAAATGCAGCAAGGATGAGGTTTTCTGTTTGTTACCATTTCTTGTACAGTTTGTAAAAAGTAGCATCTCAAACCTTTGAGAACTGTGAACATAAAAATTGAACATCTCCGTGAAAAAATTTCCTAAAGAAAGTGGGCATACTATATCTGAAGAACAAATTGACATTTACTATCTTAATCGGGTTAGCACACAAGTGGTAAAGCAAACAGCAGTATAAAATTGTAACACTTGATTGTTCAGGTCTCCAATCTTCTATAAAAGTGCAAGAAATACTCTGTTGTGTTAATGGTTTTGGAGTGCAAGCAGACATCACAGGGAGACAGGGAAAATTCTACTCACTGTCCATTTTATTGCAGGGGAGAAACAATAACTCTATGCAATAAAAAGTCAGAATTCAAATCTGTAATTAATGTGTTACAGATACATCCAAAAATTACCTGATTTTAGTAGCCTCAGTAGAATTTGCTTTTTAGTACCCATATTAAATTAAATCCAGCTTGCAAGAAAAAAAAATGCTCACAAAGAAACACTTAAATTTTTTCTATTGTTTTCGTTAGTTATAGTACCTGC
Organism: Numenius arquata; assembly: GCF_964106895.1. Classification (NCBI taxonomy): domain Eukaryota; kingdom Metazoa; phylum Chordata; class Aves; order Charadriiformes; family Scolopacidae; genus Numenius; species Numenius arquata. Next base: position 43,124,955 of record NC_133584.1, read on the forward strand.
GCAGCTTATACAGAAAGGATATATTTCAGTTTATATACACATAAATAAAAGTTTTAGCAGTTGTGGCTCAGGGCCAGACAGTGTGGGTTTTAGTATGCTAGTAAGGACTAAGCGCGCATGTTGTTAGGTATTCCCGAGACATGCTGAATTGTATCCTCTCCTATTATGGACAGTGTGCATCAGGGAGTGCACTGAAGAACTGAGTTAAGGCTGTATAGGGAACACTTTGGGCAATAAATAAAAGTACCATCCATTTAATGTGGTGGTCATGTAATAGTTAACACACAGTGTATGCTCAGGTACCTTTTTGTTTTAATACTGCCTTTGAAAAAACTGTCATTTAATGCAACTGGAAAAATGCTTACGTCCCAACTGACAAAATACTGAGTAATAGAAACTTATCTTTGATGTAAATGAGCTAATTTGATTTCTGTCTTTGCTGTTTCTTTTTATAAAGCAGATGTTTGAGATGGAAATATCTTGTTGTGACACAGATTGAAGTGCGCTCTTAACAGAACATCATTCCAAAACAAATACTCTTCCTTGAGGCTACTTCCCAATCAAATAGCTTAAAAATTACTTAATATTATTTATGTTGCATACTTATTCATGGTAAGATTGGAAGAAAAGCACCAGATCATGGAAATGGCAGTATTTTAATGAAAAATTTTTTATTCTGAAAGTAGCAGAAGAATTTGTCATCATTACCATCAATGAAGCAGAAACATTAATGTGCTTGCTTTTGGGAATAAATCTCAAATACAGCGTTGCCGTTTAGAATATGCACCTTTGGAAAGCACATACATATCAATTCCCAGAAATTTTGCAGCTTTCCACAACCTACTCTGGGTATTTCAAAATTCCCCGCTAATGCCACATTATCTTCCATCTGGCTGCTGCATCTCATTGCAAAAGCCTTCCTGCTCTTACATAATTTCTTCTCCTGATGATAGTAGCTTAAGAAATAAGTTGTTATCCAAAGCTGTCATCCTGCTCTGTAACGTGTGGGTCTCGCAGGTTACTGCTTAAGTGCTAATCTGATGAGTGCTAATAGAAACATTCAGTTGTTTCAGTTGTGAATGCCGCCAAAGGGAGCAGTTGACTGGATCAGACTGGAGGTGGTATGTAGCTATACATCACAGGTCTGCCGCATCAGTGCCTACAAAGCGTTGCCATTGCCCTTTCATATATTTTAAGAGGTGAGCAAGGGGTTAGAACAATAAACTCCTACCACCAGAGACAAGATGAAGTAGTTACTCAAATCGCAAGGTCTCTCTCCCACCCTCCCATCTCTTCGTGCCCTGTGGCCATGTCATATTACATACCAGCATAGCAATTAGCAAGCTATCTTCAGAGTGTGAAGAAATAACAGAAGTGAGAGGGGGATGGACAGGTGGTATGTGAAAGCGTGTGTGCTCAAGCCATTCATTTTCTTGAGTGCAATATTCATTTGTAAATGTTAAATAAAATCCCGATCCTGCAGTATTTCCACAGACTGCCGGTACTGTCAAATGCTGATCAGCATTTAAAAGAACTCCCTGCCAGCAGAGGCTCAAAATGTTGCAAGTCTTTCTTCAGCCCTTACAGTCTCTTTACCTTACCCTGCTGTCTCATAAACAGCTTAAGATGAAAGTGTTGGTCCTGTATTCCCGGGCTCCTTGTGTTGGCTCTACCTTCATCCAGCTGCAGGCAATAGAAAGAACTTTCTTTTCCTGGGTTACATTTTGACTGGATCAAAATGTCCAGGGAAATGCAGGGAAAGCAGTGCTGCAGCTTTCTTGGTTTAACGTGGTTTAAGCTGGACTGTACCTGTGAATGTACAGGTATAGATGGAGGGCATGCACTCATGGTTTCCTTGTGGCTGTAGCCTTGTAATGGTAGAGGTACACACAGTTTAGAATGTAAAACAGCAGTGTAAGAACTCCACACCAAGCAAGGTTGATATTCACAAGGCAATTTTGTTTGTATTTTGTTATGGCTCTTTAAAAACAAGCAAGAAAATACATTTTCATCTTTCTCCTTGTTTCCCGAACAGTGACATTTCCCAATGAGGTCTCATTTAAAACTCAGGTGGGATACTTGGGGAGTAACTCCACCTCACTAAACCAACTTGGAGAGCAGAGCTTTAGCTCTGTTGTCAGACTCACCTTCAAAGGTGCTCAACGGGATAGCACGTAAACAGAACGACCTGCTAGCTTTTGACAGCTGGCTCAGCTCAGGGGTGAAAACCAGAACAGAGCAGCCCCAAGAAGTCAGGCTGTATGAACTCATAGTACAAACACGAGACCAGCTAAACCCTCCAGCATTATCTTATCTCCTTGAAAGCAGTGTTACTGCTTTCCAGGGCACAGTCCATGTGGTCCCAAGCATCCGTGTAATAACTAATTGGATGAAAGATGTATTCTTTTCCATCGCAGTATTCAGAGTGTGATGGGCTTTATTGTAAATCAACTATAGGGTAAAATACACAGTGCAGTTAACTCTTACATACCCTGCCGTCTTTCATGAACGGTGTTTTACTACTGATATATTTTTTAAAATTCCTCAAACCTCATATCAGATGAAACACTGTACAATAGGAAGGCTGTAATAAAGACCCGTGATAGATTTTAGAAGATTACAGTGCAGGATTTATGAGCAGGTGATTTATATGACTTTATCGCATTTGAGGTAGTAATTATGTTTGCCAATAAATTTCTCAGCCAAGGACCATTTTTCACCTTAATTTTCATTTTATAACAAGTTATCATAAATGGCAAAAAAATAAAAAGAAGTAGACTTATCAGGATAATCTAATCTAACATAAAATACAAACCTCCCTCATGAGAAAACTTCTGATCAGCTGACACACAAAGTCACTTTATCATTTGACAAGGTTGACAGATATAAAAAGTCTTTCTTTAAATGTCAGGAGCCAAAATGTCTTTATTATTGCTAGTGTTTCTAGGATTCACAAGGGAATTATTAGCACAAGAGAAATATTTCTTCCTCATGCTCTTCTTTTAGTAAAGATTTGTCTGTCAGGAAATGGAAAAAAGTGAAGAAGAGAAAATTTGATAGTCCTACATTTCTTGTCAGGATCCCATTTATATAACTTTTCTGCCAGAATAATCTCAATCATGAAAACAGTTTAGATCTGCATTTGTGTGTGTGTGTTACATTTATTTGTGTCTGATATTGAGATGTGCACCCATAAAAATAATGGAGAAGCATCAGACAAGTCCAGTCTGAACTAGTAGCGCAAAGCAGAGCACCTTTTAAACCTGACGTATACACTTGTTATAGAACTATTTTCAGATTTCAGACAGGCCTTCAGGTGTGACATTAGAGAGTCATTGGAGTTGAATTATTCAGAAAGGAAGAGGAACATTTTGGGGAGCCTAAGTATAGCATGCTATTACCTGAGAATGCTATAATTAGAGAAAATAATGTTGCTCACAACATGCTTTGACAGAGAATTACCTTTTTAAAGAAGAATACAGTGTGGAAGATTTGTAAAAACTACATCTCAAGTTGTTTCCCTCAGAATAAAATTTCAAAGCCTACAAACCTTAAGCTTCAAGGCATATGATCAGATGGGATTTCGCTTCCATGTAGGTGCCGCATATATTGGTATGTCACTGGAAGCTTTGTTGCCTCAGGAACAACTGTAGGTGACAGATGATCTGAGGCCCAAATTACCAACCTAATTACCTGTGCACCATCTCCTCCACAGAGACCACCCAGCCGTGAGGGAATGAAATGCGTGTCTAACTCTGGCAGCTCTGCTCCCAGTTTGGTACAACTTCCCCATGTCTTGGGGCTGGAGGTCTAGAGCTTAGGACTGCAAGCATCCTCCAGATACCTACTTCCATTGATCCTGTTATCCCTTCCTGCCCACCCACTTAAAGCTGCTTGGGATTTGTCTTTGTATTCCTTATAGAGAAATAATTGCTACCTTTCTATCGTTTCAAATACTTTTCACATATGCTTCAGATACTGGTGGTAGAAGTTGACATACAGCTTTTAGCGGGTTTTAATATTAGTATTTTGGTCATGAAAATTTTACCAAGCTTTTATTTATGTTGTTCTTTTCCATCCCCTTCCTTCTTGTAGTGAAATTAATGTGCAACAGGAAGATACTTGAAAATAAAACTTCCCAGGACAGAAAATGAAAAGATTTCAGTACCGGTATGTTATGACGACAGGCATTTTAAATATACATGAAGTATCACATTGAACTGTGAAGTGAAAATAATTTTTTGATTTTGAATTTTCAGAGCAGAAATATTGCTAAAGTAAGTGTTTGGGAATTTCAAATTTAGCTGGTCAAAATCTTTTGTCAGCATCTTCTTTTCTGAAGAAAAGAAAAATTCTAATCACTGTTTTTCATTTTACTTGTAAAATTATTGGTGCTCAACTTGCCAGCACCATAAGGAGCTCAAAGTCAGCCTGGGATGCTTGTGTGTTACCAACAGCAGTGAAGTTGACACAACTACAGTGGAATCCATCTCACCTTTCTGTGTCTCAGTGGTTTTAAATGCTTACAAGAATTAAATATAATTTTAATTAGTAAATAGCCTTTAAGTGAGATAGGTCTGTTTCTACCCCAGCACCTTTTGGTGATGTGCCATGGAAAATGCAGTAGAACATCTTGCTGGGGATCTTGGGAGAGGAGGGGTGCAGTGAGGATGTCCCAAGCCTTGGGCAGATCAAACAGATATTTTAGGAAGGTCCTGAGGGCATCATAGCTGATACCAGGTTTCAGAGCAAGGCTGGAATTAGTTACTTCGTTTATTACTTTGGTAGTTCACTGGCTCCATGTTATATAGCCATACTAAATTCTGAAGTTGTGTAATTTGATATGTAGTCTTAAATATGTTTGTATACATCAGTTAAATTTGCAGTTTTGCTCCAGATTACAAAAAAGACATGGAAATTGGAGTCTGATGTTCTAAAAATACAGCAGAATGAAAATAACCTGTTATCCCAGTATATATATTTTTTTCCTAGAGTTTCCTATCCTTTTTGATTGTATTAGACCTAATTTTCCCTGCTGTAAATGGGCAGTGTTTCACTATGTGAGTTAACGATGAGAAGAAGATTCCTCAACTTTGAGGAATGATTTCACAATTTGGTCTGCTTTTTTAAAACTGAAACAGAACCTAAAAAAAAATGCTTGTATTTCAACAGTATATTTTTTCCCATAACATTTTAGAATATTTACACCTAATGTCATTACACATTGTAATTATGTAATTGCACATCTTAATTACATATTCTCGTTATTTCATCATGCATGCTACAACAATTAAGTAATTAGATCTAATTGTACAAATTAGATCTAATTTTATAAGTACATGACAATGGCATAAAAATGGCCTGAAAGAATGGGGAAGACTTTAATTAAAATGCAAGGAATGCTTTATGTGCCACAAACCTGTGCAATCAGAGGAACATGCAGCACTGGGATGATCCTGTGCAGTGATTATTAGCACTGTTTGAGGACTCCTTCTTTTCTTAAATTGACAGTGTTGAATGCTTGCAGAAGTTCTTGATAATCATCTTCAGGCACTGGATTGTGAGTTTCTTTGCGACTTTGGGCCTCATACTGAAATTCCACAATGATTAAACTTTGGTGCACTGGCAGATGTGTATTAAGTATGTATGTAATTGTTTACCGCATTGTCCTTCTAGGCTATGTAGACCTGATGCTTTTATTTATTTAATCTGTGTCTCACTTCCCTCAGACTCAGTTTCTTGTTGGTGGCAGGAATTACAGGCTATCTCAAATGACTTAACTCATCAGCAGACCATCTTGAGCACTGTTGTGACTGTCCAGACTGCAGAACTAGTAGCTACCCTGCTCCCTGGCACAGTTTTAACTTGTACCAAATGGCATATTCCCAGGTAATACCTGGGTACGTATCAGGGGACAGTGCAGGTCAAAGGCTATTTCCAAAGACAATATGAATTAAGCTTTCCTGTTTTACGTGTGTGAACAGAACATTTGTTCATATGGACACAAGCTCACCAAACGACAATCAGGAATGAACCCAACTTGTCCTGCTTAGTTTTTAGTATAGCTATAGCTGTGGAGTCCATCTCATGAGCTAGTTCCAGCCTTTTCGCTAAGAACATGCAGTACTCCTGAGTTGGGTCCCATTTTGTGATGGGACTGTTTATGGCCACCGCATTATACTTCCATAAATGCAGACTGTTTGTGAGGCCTCAATACTCTGGCTGGACTGTTGGTTTTTGCCACACAGAGCCTGGTAAGTGCAAATATAATCTGAAATTTACAACCTGTTAGACATTTTCTTTCTTTTATTGGTCATTCTTGACAAAGAGTAAAGGCTTCTCTGCTACAACTACACATCTGAGCTCTTGACAGAGAATGCTCCACCTCATACAAGTCTTTAGTTGTCCTACGTAGCAGAGGCTGTACCTTGGCTGTGGTCTTGGTCAAGAGAGAGGACAGTGCATATGGGCAAGCAACAGATGTTCAAGCAACAAGACATCCTAGTAAGACCAAGCCATTTCAAATTTTTGGCCAATCTTTTCTTGTTTTCAGAAGACTCCTTCCTGAATTAAACTGATTTTTCCTGCAAAATTGGAAGAAATTTTTCCAGCAAAAATTATCTGGTTGAAAAACCCACACAGTTTGAATGGAAAATATTTGTCCTGCTTTACTCAAATCACTTTATTTCATAAAGGTAAGTATTTCTTTTAGAATATTAATTATTGTATTGTGACCATACTGAGAATTCCCTGGCAAAGGCTTCTTGACTTTCAAGGCTTTCTTTCACAAGCCAGCTAGCTAAAGGAGATGTAACAATGGCCTTAGAAAAAAAGGAACCTAATTTTAATTGCATCTTCTATTGGAAATTGACCAAAATGATCTGTTTAATTTCTCGAGGGAATATATACCTGCCTTTTGTAGCACAATGGAGAATGTGTCCTATGTGATAGTGCTTAAATTTATTTTTCTTCCTTTGTTTGCAACAGAAATTTTGCAGTGGCTAAGAAATTAGGAGATCAATTTTTCCCATAGCAAATGCTTTCATCTTTCCTTATAGGGCTTCCCTAGGAAACCTGCAAATAACCTAGTCTTCCACTTTTTTACCTAACATTTGTTCCCGTTCTTCCTTTTGTGCACTTGCAAGAATGAAAATGATTAGTTCTTACTTTGCTCCCCATTCCTCTGTTTGGAATGAAAAGCATGCCAAATATATCTCTGCTGTAAGTCCATTGGAGATAATGGAGTTGCAAAGGGTTTAAACGTTACCCGTTGTGTCTAACCTGTAACCTCATTTTCAGCAGGATAGGAGTAGAGGTTCTATGTGCCTTTATTTAGAGCTGCAGCTTCCATTAAATCTAATTACTTCTCCCTGTGGCTGTAAATAGAAGGTGTCTCTTATTAAATTTAATACCTTTCCCTGTCAGCTTGCGTGGTAAAGGTGTGGCTACTAAATGAGGATGTCTCCTATATGGAAGGAGACTGAATCAAGGATATACAGGAGAAGATTTCAGTTTTATGCTGAAACTGATAAACCTTACAGAAATAAAAATCACAACTGTTATAAAATACTCCAAAATTCCTTGATTAAAAAAAGGAGCTATCTTCTAGAACTAAGCTTCAAATGCAGGAAAGTCAATCAATGTAGAAAAATAACCTAGAGGTGCATAATGAATAAAATTATTTATTGTGATTAAGAATGTTAAATTAGGCCTGCTTTGGGTATCTGGCTTTCTGATAGGTATGAAGTTAAGAGATAATTAAAAAAAAGAGTGTATTTTTTCTCCTATAAACTTTCTCTAATAAATAACTTAAGGATGAATTTGTAAATGCCTGCGGACTTGTTCTCTTGAGTTACTGCCTTTATATCGTGCACTGCGAGTAGTGGAGTAAGTTTTCTATCTTGACAGTGGTCTTTTTTGTTTTTTACTCTCCTCTTATTGTCTTCCACTGTTGTATTTCTCATCAGTCCAGTGTGTGAAACTGACCCTTTCCCTAGGTGACCTAACTCTTACATGAGATAGCGTGAAGGTTTCAGTAAAGTTTTCATTAGTGCCATGGGAAAAAAACCACCCTTAGAGCTGTGCTGTACTCATAATGAGTGCTTTGTCACTCATAATCCTCCTGTTCTTTTACTGCACATTTTTATCATTGTATTTTCTGCATGACTACGAATGTACACGTTTGTGAAGTGCTCATCACCATGGTATCCAAGTACACTTCAGTTTATTAAAAGGATTATATGACGTGATTGCTTGTCATAGCAGGGGATTGGACATGATGACACAAGTTCCTTCTAGTCTCATGTTTCTATAAAATAAACTAATAACATAAAATGTTTCTGTAAAAAGAGGTTACCATTTGAAAGGTCACCGTATAGCGTTTAAAACAGTACCAGTTTTGTTGCAAAGTACATTGAGAAATGTTCAAGGAGTCTGCCTTCCAGCTTCCAGGTGGGTTCTCCTTAGCTGCGGTTGAGAAAGCAGCAAACCAAAGAAAGGCTGAGATTTATCTTCTGCAGGCCTGCTTGACACTGTGAATCCCAGCTGTCTTGCCCTAGCTCAGGTAGCCCCACAGTGGGTGGAAATGCAGTGCTAAAGTATTTTTTCTGGACTGTTCTGCCTGTCACATTGGGAGTGTAAAGACTGGGTCTCCAAGGAGCCACTGTGAGCAACCTGGAAGCATACACACGGGCAAAGTCTTATAAAAGCAGGGTGATGACTAGTGAAATTCATTGTAGTGACAAGTGTTTATTCCAAATGAGTTGGACTACTTCTACAGGGCTCTGATGGAAAGCAGGGAGAGTGGGCATGATTATCCGGGCATGAGAGTTCATGCTCTGTGCTGGGCAGAAGGGGTCTGTCCCAATTCCTGTCAGCTATTAATCACATTAATGCAGCCTTACATCAGGGATTTCTGAGTTCTGCTGGGGCATTTATTAGCTGTGTGCCATGCTATCGTGGTTTGTATGGGTATATCCGCCCAGCTCAGTGCACTGGCAGAAGAATCCGTGTTTGAACCTGTCCCTGTGGGCAGGCTCCTGCAGAGGACAGGGCTGGTGTTGTTTGCCAGGAATAGATGTCCAAAATACAGACAGTAGAAAAGAGTGTAACATTCCTTTTTAACATATACAAAGACCACAGAGTAATCAGTTGTACTTGTCTGAGTAGAACACTGTATGTGTATATGCTAAAATTAAAAAATCCTGTTGCATATAGACTATGCTGCGTATGACTAGCTTTCTGTGTTGTATGCACTGTCCTGCATCTGGCTTAGCTGAAGGCCTCTGAAATTACTCTCACAAGGAAGGCTGATAGGCTATAGATATCTATGAATTAACCTTTCTAATTTTTTTTTGCATTTTTCACTGTTTGACATTAAAAGTTCATGTGTTTTCAAAGGTTATGTTGTTAGTAAGTCATTCTAGATTGATATTGTAGAATAAACTTTTTCGTTTTCTGGTGTGTTCATTCACATTAATGGGCCAGGCACCTAAGAGGTTTTAATTTGTAAGGGATTTTGTTTTCCAAGTAGCCAGTGACAGCAGAATTATAGTTCTGCTGATCCAAATGGACTGTTACCGCACCAAACTTAAAATAGTAAATCATTATAACCATTCTAAGAGGGGGACTCTCTGTGTGTTGTGATACAAGGCTTATATTATTATACTCTTCATGCATTCAGAAAAAAACATTGATAAATGGGAAGTCAAAAAGAAATATATCAAATAATTTCATTTTAATAATTCTTGGTGTTTTCACTGTTTTTAAAAAGTTGCTGTCTCATTTCCAGCCTCGTGAAATTTAGGTTCATCACTTCAAGCAGTAGGAATGGATTCTTATCGTGACATTTCAGCTAAACGGGTGTATATGTGTTCTGTGCATCTCCTTGTATGGTGCATCATTGTGGGGACTGGGCTGCATAAATTATAACAAACACCTCTTTTTCTGAGACTTCAGCTTTGTTCCTTTTCAAACATAGCTCTGGTGGAACCAGCAGGAGATGCTAAAACCTAAGAAAATTGAATGGGCCGTATGGCCATATTGAATGGTCTCTGGCTGTATTTCTTTAATGGTGTAAAATTTTTGAAGTGACATGTAAAATAAAGCCTTGAAGGGTTTGTGCATATTAGGAACATGATTTCAGCTTAGGTACTATGCCCAAGTTAGCTTTAGATCTAACTGGCTTAGATATGGCAAGTAATGAAGCTGCCTTGGCATGTGTTTGCTAAGCAGGCAATCTTCAATCTGCTGAAATGGATAGTGCAGCTATTTCATTCATGATTCAACCAGTGAGTCAAGAACACCATTTCTAGCCAAGTGTGCTGTTATGGAAGACTGTTACCTTCACAGGCTCATGCATTGACTTTTAAATATGATAATCAGGATTCAGACCAAGATTCTCCTACCAAGGCAAAAGAATTGGCTTGCTGTATTCCCACTAGAACCTGTGAGGAGGGGAGTTTTTTCTATTGGAACACTTTTCAGTTATGTATTTCTGTAAGACTTTAGAAGTTTTGAGACATTTTAAAGTGGGAAAACTTCCACTTAATCACTTAAAGTTGTCTTGCTGTAAACAAAAACATAGCCCTAAATTTTTATTGAGCTGTGGGTGTGGGCAGTAATTTTTTTGGCTGTTAATTTGTCAGACCATTATGGATTCGGTATGATCACTAGTTTACTAACAGATGGACATCCTTTTAAAGCCAAGCTGTTACATATTTTTACCATTTTAGTTTGGATGGAAACCAGCTTTTTACCTTATGTTGTGCTTTTTATTTCTTATGTCAGAGGACAAAATCACTTCCAAAATGTTCTTTTAAAACTAAGGAACATTTTTGTAATCCATGTGCACTTCTTCACCAGACCATTACTTGCCTTGGATATTCCCCTGCTGGAACAATATCTGTGACCTCAGAGCCTCATTTCCTGCCCCATCCTCTACCTAAATCAGTGGAATGCTGTTCAGTTGATTAAAGTCCAGGTACAGCAGACTTAGATGTCATGGCAGATGCCAGGCCTAGGGATATTTTGTCTTTGATCAAGTATTCCACCGTTTGTTGGTTTTGCCATCTGTCGTGCTTTGCCTGGAGACTCCCTTTGTTCTTGTTGACTGTGTGGTGGGCCCTGCTGCCTATATTTGATTCATAGCTCCTGACCAAAGTCTGAGCCAACATCCAACACCACTGTTATTCACTACTGTAAATGTAAATTTAAAATTTCAGTAATATACAGTGTACTGTAGATGTAGAAGGCAATATATATATCGATGGATGTTTTTACTGCTTTCTTAGTGAAATAATTGCACCTCTGAACGTGATAAAATACACTACCCGACATATTTTAAAATTAAGAATATTGTGGTTTTATTACAACTTCTTTATTGATTCTAAGGGGTGATTCTAAAGACTCCTTATTGCACAGCCTTTCTCTGAAAATGTAAAACAGAAGAATATCAGCAGAGGTATAGGTAACTGATAAAGAATGGGTTTAGACCTTCTCTTCATTTTCCTAGTCTAAAAAGCAAAATCTACAGTTTTTACTTGGAAGAAATTTATTGAAGGAGGAAAGCAGTCTGGCTGAAGAAACTAAGCTATGTTTAAGAGTGTAATCCTCACAAAGGGGAAAAAACACAGGAAAACAAAAAACAGTCTGATGTAATTAAATTGGGAGAATCAGGTGAGATCTCAAAGGAAAATCTTGTATAAAAATCTGAGGAAAAGCTTTTAACTTCTCAGAAGTACGGTACTAGTTGCAGAAAAGGAAGTAAGAAGAGGAGAAAGACTGATTTGGTAAAATCATGAACTCGTTACTGATATTAAAGGATAAAAAGTATGTGGGAAGTATAAACTAAGTCAAATTATTAAGGAAGTATATAAGGAAATTATAAAAGAATATAAAAAAACCTACAGGACAACTAGCAGGAGACATTAAGAGTAAAGTAAATAGTTATGTAATGATATTACCAGCAAAAGCAATTTTGAGGAAAATCTGTTCCTTTTCACTTATGACAGATGAAGCTGAAATATAGCAGTTTTTAATGGTTCCTTTTTGTATCAGTTTTCACAAAAAGAAATGGAAAGTTCACTTATGAGAAGCTGCTTAGTACAACTGTTGCCACAAAGAGTTTAAAGAACTCAGGCAAGAATACAGTCCAGTGTGGATAGATGAAGTAGATATTTTCTTATCAGCTCCTCACAATCTCCATCACAGGCTAGTTATAAAGAGAATAATGGTTCTTACTGGTTATTTTGTGAAGGATACCTGGCAGAAAACTGAACAGGTGTAGCATGTTATCTTTTGAGAAGGAAAAAGGAGAGTCAAGGCATGGTAGATCAGCTAGCTAAACTTCAGTTTCTAGAAAAAAAGCTTTGGAAAAAATAACCAAGCAAGCTTTTGTAAGCACTAGGAAGATAATAAGAAAATGAATAGCAATCTACACTTTTAAAAAATTAATTGAACCAACCTAGCTTAGTTTCCTTCTGCAGCAGGATAACAGACCTTGCGGACTGTTACTCCTGAGATTGTCACCTAGGACTGAATGGGGATTTTGTGCAACAAGACAAGTTGAAAAGTGGGGCTAGTCACACTAGTCATGATTTTCAACCTGCTTGACTTCCCGCTGTTGAAAATTCCTGTCTTCGTTATAGTGTGACTTTTCAAGGTGTCTCATTGGTGTGGGTTCCTTTCCAAGGTTAAAGAAAATGGAGTTTTAAAACCAAATTTATTTTTTAGCAGACATTCTAACCAACCACCTGCTGAGGCCTGTAAATTAAAGAACTTATCAAAAATCTTTGAAGAAAATTACAAGTTGATATAAAATAATTTTAAATCCCTTCCTCCTTGGAGACATTCTGACAGGTCTTTAAAATGCTTCCTATTATATGAAATTTAAATGTAGAGTAATGGGTACAAAGAGACTTAGATTATTTCTGTTTTCTCCACTTGAGCATGGTTTAATTGAGTAACTGAAGGGGAGCAGCAAGGGCCAGCTGACCCCAAGGGATGGGGTGTGGGGACCGAGCAGGGGGATAACACAGTCATTGGGGCAGGAGCCCTGCCAGCCAGGACACAGACCCACGCAAGCAAGGATGCCAGAGCAGACCCAGAGACCGCAGCTACATTTGGCCAAGAGCCCAGAGCAGCAGGCAGGTTCATGGTGATGAGGAAGGTCAAGTTGGCAAATAAGACTGCAGGTCCGGATCAGGCCTGGTGAGACACAGCCCTGTGATCGCTAAGGCCATTAAAGATTATTTGTGCCCTCAGGGCACTTCAGCCAGACCTCGCTGTTCCTGGACGATTGTTCAGACTTCATGTAAGCAAAGGTGTGCAAAGGCCACTGACAGAAATGCCTTTTGTCTATGTGTACTTATATATAAACCTTCAAGCCGTTTTTCTAATTAGATTTAAGGTTTCTTTTTCTTTCTCACCTTATCTGTCATGCTGTTACAACATTTCTGTGCTGTGATTAGAGTTATAGCCAAGAGTGACTGGTGAAAATGAAAATATTCAAGAATTCAGACTTAATTTTCATAATTTTCCAAGGCTCATCAGTTGGTCTGAAGCTGTTATGGATGTTTTACTGCTGCTTTCCATCTACTGTAGTTGGCTCGTCAGTATTTGGTACCCTTTAAATTGACTGGCATAAGCCAGAAGAGTTTGCAGCTTCAGTGCAGCAGGAAGGATTAAGCTCCTCTATAAATATATGCCTGCCGTAACCGTGCATCTGACATTTGGGGTAGCAGCAAGTAATATCTTTTGAGCCTGAAAATCTTATCAGATCTGGGGCACCTGCTCCCAGGCACAAAGCTTCTCTTGTTTATTTTGACAGTTCCAGTTTTCCTCTGCACAAAATTTCTCTGATCAGAGACTCAAAAGGTGTGTACACAGAGTATCAAAACACTACAGACCATACCGAGGTCTTACTGGATTAGAAGTAAAAAATCCAGGCCAAAGTTTCTCATCTCAGTTTTAAAATGGACTGTAGTGATATTGGCAAAATGAGAAAGTTCAGTTCACATAAGAACACGTGAGTTGGTTTTGTAAATGAATTCATCCTTCCTCACAACCACTAAAGGGGCTGTGAAGAAATTTAAAAGAACTTTAAAATGGAGGGAGTAAGCTAATTATTTAAATAATTCTTTCTGTAAGCTGTATATGCTTTGTCATTTGTTACAGGTACTTCCATTTTTACAGGAATGTCCACTGATGGATGACGTTAGGAAAGCACCCTGAAGGCATCTTGCTGGTCAGCAAACCAAATGGTGAGTTTTGCCTACAAATCCCTCAAAACATTTTCCTTGTTGTTGCCAGCTAGTTGTGATTCCACAAAAAAGTGCTTTCATAACGACTACGTAGAATTTATCATAGAAACATAGAATAGTTTGAGTTGGAAGAGATCTTGAAAGGTCATCTAGTCCAAACCCCCTGCAATAAGCAGGGACATCTTTAAGTAGATCAGGCTACTCAGAGCCCCGTCCAGCATGACCTTGAATATTTCCAGGGATGGGGCACTAGGTTGGTCAGGGGGAACTTGCCCTTGTTGAAGCCATGCTGGCTGTCTTGAATCACCTCCCTGTCCTCCATGTGCCTCACGTATTACCAGTTCTGTCTTGCACCGGTGTTTAGTAGCTAAACGAATAGATTTATCAAGATTCACTACTAAAAGGACTCAAAAGCCTTCACTGACCATCACAAGCAGTGTAGCCTCTTAAGCATAGTGAGCTCTTCTGCTGTCACAGTATCCTGGAAAATGCATTATTTATAATTATTACTTTGAGTTCTAGTTTACTATGCTATCCTGTGTACACTTAGTTTGGTTTCTGACTCCTTAAAACTACTAATATATATTTTATACAAGATACATGTATACAGTAAATAATTTGCAAGGCTATACAGATGCTTACTTATGAATTTGTTAGAAACTTTTCAGTGAAGCATTTTTCAGGAATTTGGAGTCTAAAACTGACATTCAAAATGAACTTAACTGAACTATATGTATTTGAGGAAAAATGCTGCTTAATCGAAACAACTGCCAAGTACTATTTATAGGAAAGGTTTGTCAAATGGACAAAGACAGGCTAGGAAAAGCAGTAAGTAAAAGCGGAAAATCACAGGTTAGTGATTCAGAAGACTGAACTCAGGTCAATTGCTGTTGCAAAAAAAAGAAACCCCACAATACTGCTAAGTATAAAGAGATGCATAGTTGAACACTCCTTCCAAGTGAAATTCAATGGGCTTGTAATGTTGTCCATAGTGTCTGACCTTGCAATTGAGAAGACTTCTTAAACATGTTTTTTTCAGTCTTTACATATTTTGAATCTTTTTGTGGTGTTTCAAAAATGTATTTTTTAGCATGGGATATGAAGAAACAGAATGAAGGAACAGAATGGAAGAAAGGAACAGAATGAAGGTTTCAGCAGTTTTTATCATATTTTTACTTTCCTGAAGAAAAAACACAGGAGTTAATATTGCTTTACAAACAAAGGCAATGAACTTCCTTGTTTTAGTTCATCCTTTCACTGGAAGTTGTGGGAAGTCTGGATGTTAGAATATTGGTGTTTCATCCACTTCACTAGGTTCTCCGTGCAGACAGCTCACTCCTCTATGGTTTTAGTGACTGAAAACAGGTGAAAGAGAACAGCTGGTTCTGCCCTTGTGTTATTCTCCAAACTTTATCACTTGGATCAGTTTCCTGAAGGTCACAACAAACGTAGACAGGTAACAACACTTGTGTGGGTGACCACATCTTTCAGAGATCTGTTCTTGATGGTAATTGGCTTGTTGCCTATGCTAAATATTTTTTAATGGTAAAGTGCTTAAGTAAACAATCCTCTTCTGTTAGTTCTTGTCTACTACTTTTGAATATTGTGCAGTATGGAAAATAAAAATATACAGGCAAAGGTAGGCCATGGAATAAAACTTTGTATTCTGATATAGGCATATACAGAGATCATAAGCTTACAGAGAATTTATGAATTGTACAGACAGGTTCTCCAAATAATCAGTTATCTGTTAATTAGGAAGAATTAGAGTCTTTGAACTGTGGACAGATGCATGCAATTAGAAAAAAGACCACATTATTTTCAATAAAGGAATGCAAATCAACAGCAAGGGAACAGGTGCATAAATGTCATGGACCATTAAAACTTATCACAGGTGCATTATGAAGCACGTGGAGAAGCAAGTCAAGTTCATTCACCGAAGACTGCAATCAGTTTCTTATTATATAGTATGGAATAGGGCAATACTTTTGCAAAATAGCTTTGCCTCAAGTAATACTTTTATTGCTGGATATGCAAAAATTTTTCTCCTTAATAATAACACTAATATTTCAATTTGCTGAGCATATTTTACTGCGACTGTGTTCCATATTAACATGTACTATTTATGTAGCTTGAGACTATGAGATATCAGTTAATATCTAACGAACAGGTCTTACTTATCTTTAGAGATGTATCTCTGAACCTGGCCATAGCTTCCTATATGGTAACTGATTGTTAGACATAATTCTTCTTCTCTTGGATGCCAGTGGATGGTTTCCCAGCAGCTCAGTTTGGTTCAGAGGGTAGGATGCGAAATGTCAGCCCCTTGTTTCTCAGTGACTGAGAAGAAAGGGCGAGACACACATCTCCTGTGTGACCTGCTAAATGAGGGCCAGCACATGCAGCGGAAGTTTTATTGGTTGTAATAGCAAACATACATGTCCTTGCTGCAATTTGAGTATCCATGCAGAAATAAGGTGCTACAGTTGAAACACTTGGTAAAAAAGCAATTTATAATTTTATTTAAATGTGACTGTAGGAATCCTAGCCATTAGTATTTTGAGTGCTTTTTCTACAATATAGCTTGGCCTGATTCCTTCTTGCTTCAGATTGGCATAATTCCGTAGGCAACAAAGAACTGGATTAACATTAGCAGCAATTAAGATCAGCTGCAGACTTGCAGCAGTACAACACAACATAAGTCTGGAGAGGAAATACCCGGTGTAAATATCTGTAATGTAATTAGATAATCTGCATTTTTTTAAAATGTTGCTGGCTCACTTGAAGCTCATTTGTATATTCACAATTACGTCATAGTACTAATCATTACCATATTTTTTGACATAAAGGAGATATTGATGATTGATATAAGCAGCCAATGAGTATAAACATGCTCTGGGATATCTGTACCTCCTCTACGTGCCTTTTCTAAAGATACACTCTCAGATAGAGGAAAGGGTTGCTGTCAAGAAGCATATAACAAATGATGAAGAAAATCAAGCTGAAGGATAATAAGATTTGTGGATCTCTAAAACTGCAATTTCAAAATGCAGTCTTGCTTCTATATTAATTGGCACATGATACTAACAGTATTGTAGTCTGGTTTTTTGCACAGTGTCTAACCATAGTGACTGTGTAGCACTTAAGTAGGAAACATGTAAATATATTCTGTTCCACTGAAAAGAAAAATACATTTTTATTCTGACAGAAAATGTCAAATTAATTGCAAAGCAAAGCTAGAACATTTTTAGTCAGGAATATTGCACTGAAAAGGTATTTGTGCTGTCAAATACATTAGCTCCCTGTTTGGCTCTTGGCCTGAGTTCCTTCCCTGAGATCATCCACGCTGTGGCTATGGTGGTTCACTCCTGAGATCTCTTGGTCTAAATCAGGCAATTGTTCTTAGAGAAACTCAACCATACTTCTGGGGATTGTCCGTTCCAGGGACCACTCCCATTAGGCAGCATGGAAAAGCCTGCATTGGGCTGAGGTCCCTACATGTTCCCGTGGCCCTATCTCTGTGAGCTTTGTACTCTGAAACACCCAAATGCACGTTTATTGCCAGCCTTAGGGTCAGGCAGCTTGTGCCTTTACCGTGGCATTATAGAAACGTTTCTCTAGTAGCTGTTGGCACAGACTGGTAGGTGTTGGCATGAAAGGCTGAGAGAGCTGGGACTCTTTAGCCTGGAGAAGAGAAGGCTGAGGGGAGACCTTATTAATGCTTACAAGTATCTAAAGGGTGTGTTGAAGGAGGATGGAGCCAGACCCTTTTCAGTGGTTCCCCGTGACAGGACGAGGGGCAATGGGCACAAGCTGGAACATGGGAAGTTCCATTTAAATATGAGGAGAAACTTCTTTCCGGTGAGGGTGCCAGAGCCCTGGAACAGGCTGCCCAGGGAGGTTGTGGAGTCCCCTTCTCCACAGATCAGGAGATCTTCAAGACCTGTCTGGATGCAGTCCTGAGTAATGTGCTCTAGGCAATCCTGCTTTAGCCCGGGAGCTGGACTAGATGATCTCTAGAGGTCCCTTCCAACTCTGACAACTCCATGATGTCTGTGACTTAGGTAGGAATTTTAGACCATTGAGCAAGTACCTGGAAGGTGGCTGAACAAGAGCTTTTGTCAATCATCACAGTCATGCAGGTGGAAATTATTGCACCCTGGTTGAAACTTACTTGATTTTTTTGGCTGTTATTTTAAATACTTTTTTTTTTTTGATGGAAGCAGATCATTTTCAT
This sequence comes from Numenius arquata, assembly GCF_964106895.1. Taxonomy (NCBI): domain Eukaryota; kingdom Metazoa; phylum Chordata; class Aves; order Charadriiformes; family Scolopacidae; genus Numenius; species Numenius arquata. The sequence goes on from NC_133584.1 coordinate 43,143,453, forward strand.
GACATTTTGTGGAAAAACAGATTTTATCCTGGTTTGTAGCTGTAGGTGTTTATTTGATAATTCAGAAAAATGACATTTTCTGAGTAAATTTTTATGTTAACAGTCATTATGGCTCTTTCTAGAAACATCTTGAATGCTTTTTTCCTGACACATTTGAATTGACTGTTCTGTTGTTCCAATTAAATGTAACTGTCAGAGGTCAGGATCATCAGGTGTGCCTGTCGTTAATTGCATTAACATAGCATTCCACATCATTCAAGATCATAGTCGTACTGATGGTTTTAGAGTACATTGAAAACATCAAAACTCTGAATCTAGCCCCTACAGACCGTGAGCAGAATAGAGAGGAACACTGCAATGATGCACTGCTGTTGCCTCTGTTGAGCAGATGGACTGCTGTTCTGAACTGCTGGTAACATTTTATTATATATATATATATATAATTTTTCATTTATTTAAAGGGCAGTAGCTTCATACTTAAAGCTTTGAGAGTTGTAGATCTAAAGCCCTGGTCATAAACATATGCGGCATGTCAGTGATACTTGTTTCCAACAAAAGGAATAATAAAGGTTGTTTTTTTCATGATCATGGCTAACCAGCTATTCAGAGACCTGGGGCTGTAAGCTGTGGACACAAAGGCTGCAGTCTGTCTTAGTGATCGGAGAAGGCACACCCTTGCTATAGTGGTGTGAAATTCCTTGAAGTGCTGCTCTCTCCTCTGCAGCATCACTTCAGACTTCGCAAGAGAAGTCTGCCTCAGCCAGCTACTCCTCATCCATATTCAGGCACTGAGAGCACTGTATTGTCCTGTGCTGAAAAATCAATACTGTGAATACTGTGTGTGCTGAGCCTATTTGATCTCTATGGTTGTCATGGCTACACTTCAAGGTATTGATTCATCCACAGGGATCTCAGGGTTGGATGGTCCCTGTATTGAGGCAGAAATCTTTTGTCCTGTGAAATCTAAGCACATTCTACAATGCACCCAGTTTCACATATACTTAGACCACCAAAGTGGTTTTTTTTATCTTCTGGGGGTGAGGGTTGAAGGGGCAATTTCTCAAATACCTCCTGAAAATTCCAGCAGATTCTATTGCCAAAGTTATTGCAGACATGATAAAATGTATAGCGAAAATTACATGGATGGAAATGAAAGACACTCAAAATACTGCTGGTTTGCTTCAGTGAACACAGTGAATCATGCAAACTGGGTGTAGCCTCAGTAGCTGTTCCTTGGATCCTTTTGTTCATGTGTTGGATCTATTATGGTCAACTTAACAAAGGAAGTGAATTGGAAAAGATTGTGATTGGAAAGGATTGTAATTTATATTAGAGCTTTGTATTAGAAACTGCTATTTCATAGTGTTTATTCATACAGTTTACTTTTTTATAAATGCGTGTATGTGTACATAAATGTATTTATTAAAAAAAAGGTCCCAAATTACCTATGCTATATATATCCTAATTTTACCCAGTAGTCATGTCTCTCTATTTAGATACCTTTTCGCTTTTATTCACTGAAGTAACTGATCCATCTGTGATTGTTACTGGCTTTGATCCCCTGGAACATGTGTAACGATTTAGGTAGTAATGTCTTAGCCAATTTTACTGACAGGGAACTGATTAAAGTAATTGGTAAGGTAATACAATAAGAGTGTGGTTTGACTAAGACCAAAATGCAAGTCTTTGACATCCAAAGCTCTATTGAGTGATCTAATCTCTCACTGTCTGAGATAAATTCTACTTTTTACATTAGCATTTTGAAAAGCAAATTTTTAGTGGTAAAAGGTGAATCTTTAGTGGAAATTCCTAAAAACGTGGAAGGAAGAGAGTCAAACTGCATCTTATATTTATAATCCAGTGTTGGATTCAGGCAATATAGAGTGTTGACTGGTGTGACAGTGTAGATCTTTCTGTAAAAAGTCAGGAAGATGCATAACGGGAAACGAATATTGGACAGTTTATAAGTAGAAGAGGGGTGTTCTTAGTGTATTGTGCGTTAAGAACACCGATCCTCTCTCTCCCAGCAAGGATGCAGATACTCATTTTGAAAGCATTGGCTTGGGTGAAAAGGTGTTCAGTGAAAGGATACGTGTGACTATGGAGACACGCTGTTTGAATTCGCACCATAAAGTCTATGACACATAAAGCCCATGTCGTGCAGAAATAGCTTTTATGGTTGAATCTGCTTATTCATTCTACCCAATGACTGGGTAGAAGTCAATGAAAAATCCTGAGGAATACAGGGATAGGAAGGCTAATAATTGCCTCAGCCTGCTGCTCCCTCTCTGATCCCAGGTGAGCTTCTCTGAGGGACTGTAACCCTCTTATTGAGCTCTTTTGACTCTGCCATCCAGCTGGTTCCCTCTCAAACGTCTGTCTTTCCTGCACTAAGGATTGTGTTGCTGAAATTTAGGGAATTTTTTGTCTTCAGGGAGAGGTATTGAGGCCCCATGGTAATTTCTGTCTATAGGGATTTATGGTGTTAACAGCAGTAAACTTATCCAGTTAGTGTTGTCTCTGCTGAGAAGCAAGAAAAATGCCTTCATAGGAAACCCACCAGGTTTCCTCAACTTTAAACAGTTCCAAAGAATTTCGGGTTGCATTTACACGAGCCCATATTCCCTCCTGTTCCCTGTTACGTATGCTGGTTTTCCATCTGTGTTTGGCTCTTTGAAATCATCGGTGGTGTATACATATCAGAGATGATTCTATATGTGGAGGAAGCACTCTAAAAGATCTCTTTTTCTTTGGTTGTCTGCTGTGGATATAAATGTTGGGTTAATGAGTTCTAAGCTTAATTTCTTTGTTGGATCTTTCCAGGTATCAGTACAGTCAGCAGATGTTCCTATTTAGGTCTTGAGCTCTGAGTATTATTTTGGTGTCCATAACAAAATATGTAATTCTAACTGGCCCCAGCTGAATACTGGCCCCAAATTCCTAGTCATCCACAGCCCAGGCCTGAGAACTTGTCCCGGTTTGAAGTAAAACTGAACCAATTTTCTGTTCTGTAACTTTACATCCTAGCTAGGCCTCCTCTAACTCTCTGAAATTAACAGCATATTGTGGAGAAAACTGCTCGTTCTCAGAATGATAAGCCCAATGTTTGTGCTCCATGCCAAGGAATGGTATGCAGGGAGGCCCTTGCTTATACTTATTGCTATAAAAACCAAGGTCAGCCAATTTCGTTATTTGCCCCCTTAGAGGGTCGGAAACGGAAAAAACGTAGAGGGGTCACATCAGTGGGGAGGAGTGGACAGGACAGGTGACCCAAACCTGACCAACTGGGGTATTCCATCCCATCTGCCCCATGCTCAGTATAAAAGCTGAGGGATCAAAGGGTCAGCCCCCTTCCTGCGATGGCCGACGTTCAGAGAGGACTCTGTCTGTTCATCTGCCTTTGGTCCCGATCCGTGTGTTCCTGACTCCAGAGCTGGAATCCAGTTCCCATCCATCGCTGAGTCCAGTCTGGGACTTCCCCAGTGCCTGCCGGTGATGTGACTGTCATCCTGGGAGCTTGATATGGTTTTGTATATATTGTATCTATTTCATTATTTTCTTCCTTATTTTTATTTTAATATTAATTCTTCATTAAAGTAGTTTAGTTCATTCTAAACTTCTGAATCTCCTCATCTCTTTCTCCTCCTCTCTCTCTCTTTTGGGGGGAAGTGGGGGGGGGGCATCTGTCGGTCTGGTTTTGGTAAATTAGGCCGAAACCACGACAGAACTCATGATGGAATTGAACTGGAGGTATTTTGTAGATTCAATGCGTTCTGTTTCTGGTATCAAGAGCAAGTTAACCTCTCTTTCTATACACGCTTTCTCCTTCCTTCCCTGGAGTTTTCTGTACTTTCAGTATTATTTTCTAATAGGATCGGTACTGTTTAATGTCTTCATTTTTGAGCTCCCTTTCTATCTGGGATTTTCAAACTTCAGTTCATTTTCTATGAGGTATATTCAGTGAGAAGATGAAAACCCAGTACTTTGTATTGCCAGAGCTTTGCTACTGATAGAAGACAGACAGCTTCCTGCAGTTAATCTCATCATGAATTGTGCTGTACTCTAAAACTGCATGTTAAAATCTTGGTTAATTCGTACGAAAGTCACAATGGGCATTTTAAGCTCAGGTCCAGAGCACAGACTCATACTAAGCATATTGTTCCCACTCTGGCAAAATATGGTATTCATGTGCTCCTGAATATCACCTTTTAAAGAAACTGTTGTGGAATTAGAATCTGGGAGATGCAGGGCCATGAAGTTACTAACACTAGGTCTCTGGTCTTTTGTGGGCATCTTGCCCAGCCTATGAGCAGAGCCAGTCAGAAGCATCTTATGATTCTGTCTAAGCTGATATACTATGTCTCTTAGTAGTGTGTATTGGCTTGGATTCAGTGCTGTGCCAATGGGACTATAGACCTGTCTCATATCTGAACTATTTAGAAAATTGAAAGAATTTCAGAGCTTCAATATACTTCTCACTCATTTATAGATACCTTAAATATATTCACACAAGGTAACCGTGCCTGTGAAATCTGACTCCTAGATATTGACTGATTTCTGTGGGGTCGTGAATTCATCCTAATGGTATAAACAAAGGATCATGATCAAGTAATAAAGTATTGTTTTGCGAATAATCCTTTACTGTTAGCAACACTATCATTTAGCTATGGGCATGCATTTCCATCCATTGTTTTAAGGAATGTAGAAATACAATAGGTGAACAAACTTTAAAAAAAAAGAAAAATAGATTTGACTGGTACTTTCTTGCAACAAGGTCCAGTAAATAGCCCTAAGATATTGTTTCTTCCTCTTTTATAAAAAAAGCCATTTTTTTATAAAACTGTTTTTAAACTAGTGAAGTTACAAAAGTTATGTGATAAGCACATTGGATGGCTTCAATCTGATTACCTGTAATCAGTTTAAGAGTAAGAGGTAGGATTTCCTCTTTAGTGCATCTGAAGTTATGGAATTCTGTCAATAATGATATAATATATGATCAAAAACCACTTTTGGAAAAAACAAACCTGAAGAGAAACATGCAGAAAATAAACTCCAACTATTAGCTCCACTCTGTTTTATTTAATTTGATTTTATTTGGGAGAGAGGAACTTGGTTGTGACTTACTGTCTTGCAGCAGTGACTGACTGAAATAATTTTTTGACTGATTGAGGTTTAAAGTTTTATCCATTCTCTTAAATTTAGAACATAAATTGATAGACTTTGTATTGATGCACTCAGAGTCAGTACAAAGATGTTTCTTTCCAAGGCATATAGGTGGAATGGGGTGTCATGATGGTGACAAACTTTGAGGATAGGACTCAGATGACAAAAGAAGCAGGGTAGCAGGGGCTAAAGGGAGATGAGGTAGCCGCTGCTTGCTGTGCCTCTGTGAGTAACTTCACCCCAAACTCTGTATCTCTGTTTCTCTGTTTGCAAGGCGGAAGAGTGATAGTTGAGATCTACTTAAAATCATGGTGGAGTTACATTGTCTGCTTTTCAAGATCAAACTTGAGAGGAAAAGGCCTCTCCTGCATTCTTATTTGTTTGTTTGTTTGTTTGCTTGTTTATTTATTTCTCATTTGGAAACTATGCTATCAGGAGAAAGGAAAAATAGTTATACTTCAGAGATTCATAATACTCCATCTCTGGTTGCTGCGGATAGTCTTCTAGAAAGCTTTCTGGGTGTTAGAAAAAGCTGTAGTTCATCTCTTTCTAGGATTCTGGGATTAATCATTCATTTATGAACTATTCAAGGTCAGACTTTCAGCAGTAATCTACTTAGTAGATTTTCCTGTAGCTGATGCATTTTTAAACCCTGGGAAAAGAAGCTGTTGCAACCAGCTAGGGGCCATTTCTACGCAACTGCTATAGATGGCAATCCAGCTGGAGAATACTTTAACTGTATTTTCTTCCTTGATTTGTGTTTATTTCTGAAGGATTGGTACCTCTAAACGTGTGTGTGTGCACACGTATGCATGCTCATAGAATCATAGAAACCCCTCACAATCCACAGTGTTTTTTGAAGTCAGAAGGAGAGATTTACTGTAGACATGAGGTAACTCAATCTTTGTGAGGTTAGGAGAATAATCAGCTCCTCTGAGAAGAAAATATAGCCTAAATCCCGTTATTGAAGGATTAGATACTTTTTATAACCTTTTATTTCTCAAGGATAATTCAAGATATACTGAAAACTTATAGTGCCTGTGACTGTTTAGGGGGAGTTGAACCAAACGCACACTGAATGTCACTAGCTAATGTCATATCTAACCGTAAAGAGCAAAGACTTCCATCACCTCTTAGCTGTGGTATAACAGATGTGGTTATTTATTTAACCCCTCCATGCTATATTAGAAAATGGATTCTAAAGCAGTTATTTTTGAATCAATTTAAAGCAGACCAATATAATTTGGTCTGATATATGATGACAAAATGCATTGCCTTCTCAGGAGACCAACCCAAACTTGTATTTTGTGATAATCTACAGTTAAAATTCTTGCTAACTGCAGCAGGCGCTGAGGAAGAGAGAAATGGCTGTGAGGAGTCACTGCCCCTTATTTCTTCAGTTTTCTTAACTGCAAAGAGAAATCTTAGAGTGCAGTTCAAATAATTTACTAGTCAAATATTTCTTTGCAACAAACATTTGATTATGGGGAACTAACTAAGCATCTGTTAAATTGTTTTAAATTACTATATCACTTAATCAAAATAGGTTCTCAAGTCAGGTTGTTAAAGTTTCATTTCGGAGGGTTTCAGCATTCGCATCTGCTGAATGATTTATTTCCCTGACATTAGCTGAATATTAGAGGGGAAAACACAGTTCGACCTCGGGCAAGCTGCCATGAGACGTGAGACTGTTTCAGGTTGAATTTTCCTTTTTAAATTTTTCATGAAATTCTCTCAGCAGGGCCACTGTTCATCTCTGGAAAGATTTTGAACCTAATAACTGTAACTGCTTTAGTCCAACCATCAGGAAAAAAAAAAAAACAAACAGCACAGGGGAAAAAAAAATAAGCCCTGCACTGAAAAACATGCATTTCATCAAAGCTCTCTTCCTGCTTTTACTGCACCATAATAACACTGAATAAGTTTAGGGGCCATCAATTGTAAAATTATCATTTTTCACCAAAGCAACATTATATTAAATGCTTAATTATTCATTACTAATGCTTGTCATGGTGAAAGATTGGTCCCAGCAATTTTTAAAGCAGTAGGCCTGGCTTTTCTTCCTTGAAGGTTAATGGCTGAGCCCTCGGTTTCATTAGCTTTCCTAAACGTAGCACACCTCATATGTCACAGCTTAGCTTTTGCTTGGTCTCTTGTCTCTCCCTTAGTGACTAAATAGTCACAATGCTACATATTTGGCAGGGTCTGTTGCCTGCTTTTGTTTTGGTATTTGCATTGGGATAAACTGTTCACCCTGGCAGTAAAGATGGGTGGCAGCAAGAGTGAGGTTCGGGGCTTTGTAAGATATGATCATTCTTGGATAGACTGAATCATTCCTGCTGTGGCATTTTTAAAATGGTGGCACTTAGCTTTAAATGGAACAAGACGCACTGAGATTATGAGCAAATTATGCAACCTGCAGAAAGCTATTTACTCATTTGAAATTACATGCATGAAATATTGATGATGCATTAGTTACATGACGGCAATAAAAGTGGACTGCATTCAGTCGTGCTAGGTACAAGGCCACAGGATTAGAGCCTTAAGCTTTTTCTTTGTAAACCTCTGAATGCTTAAGGTTTGTATTTTGCAGGCCAATTTCAATATAACCAGTAAACATAGGGTGAAGGTTGTTTGGAGTTTTTGAGAACCTTAACAACATCAAAAGTCCCCCGTAACAGAGAGATCATTCATTTCACTGACATGGAGAATGGTTGTATTTTTACTATGGTTAGAAGAAATTGCTCCACATGTTGTTTTCATACTGCTGTCCTTATGCACCCTTATAAGTAAGGAGTTTTGAACACAGGATTGAGCACACTGTGTTTTACGCACTTCTTATTTTTGAGCTTTTCTCCACCTCTTTTAAAAGAACAAGGTAAGCCTAAGTAACTACACAAAGTAGAACAATCAAAGGCTAAAAACTAAAACAGTCATTAAAAATCCAGGGATGACAAAGCAGACCTAATGGTATTATTTCCATCAACTTTACCATCACTGCTAGAGACATTTCCTTGCTAACCAATGGGCTACAGAGTAGTTTGATTTCTGAACCGACTAGAGCTTTGTGATTAGTATTTGTTTTCTACCCTCTTCCCACTCCACTAAAGCTGAATGGGTGGCATCTTCTACATGATGCTAGTTACTGAACTTGTTTCCTATAAATAAAGTCAGCACTGTATAAATAATGAATTTTGAACCTAGCTATACATGTGCTAGTGTTCTATAAATATAAACGTGGTAATTTTCAGCAAAGCTATTCAGTGCACTTTAAAGGAGATAAATAATTAATATGAATTCCATTTAGTTATTAAAGAGGCACTGTCAAGATAAAAATCATTGGGGTTTTTAACCAAATTCCCTGATTGCTAGTAGTCAGATTGATAAATGAAAACGGAATTATTTGAAAAATCTAGTTCAGGTCTTGCCTTTGCTATCTCTATTAAAACCCACCCTTTACAGACAATGATAGAAAAAGAATATCTGGCCAGGGAGCAGACGGAGGCCCAGAATTGCCATTGTTTTGCTGTCTGTGCTCTTTTCACTCAATCTGGAAAGGAGAGTAACCGTTTGTTTTCCTAGTTTCTAAGTTTCATTTGTGCTTAGGGGTCAGGATTATCTTTCCCTTCCTTTCCCCATTTTCTTCTCCTAAAAAATATGCTAAAAGTTTAAAGTGCCTTAAAGGAAAGAAAATAAACTTTTAATTAAGTATATAAATACATTACAGTTATGAGATTAGGGACCAGTATGCTGTGGCATCCCCTTTTCAGGAATTTCTTTTTGTAGGAACAACCTACCAAAACTGGTGAGCAGTCCAGTAGTTCTCACATTTTATAGCTAGTATGCAGTTTCGTGGAGCTGCAGGGAAGTATATATAACAGAAATGCAGATTTTTTTCAATGAGTGTCACTGGGAGCAGAGAAGTCATTCAGAAAGTCTTCTCAGGTTTTCCACTGAGTACCAAGCTCCAGTCCTGAAAGCAAGCTCCTGGTGGCTTTCAGGCAGGTGTATGAAGATCACAGAGCTATAGTAGACTGTAATCAGGAAGAGTCATCTTCACCAGGACAGCGCAGCTTCTGGAGCTGGGAGATTTGGATTAGGGGTTCAGTGACAGCTCTTAACTCTGTGCTGGGACCTTGTTTGTTCAGGAAACCCTAATGTCTCCTTCCTAACTATGTGCAATATTGCTGGTTCAGATTCTCTGGGCCTGGACACTCCTGGCCCAAGGTGTTGCTGCCACTTAGAAAAAGGTGGGAGACCAAACAGAAGGTACCTGTTGAAGGCTGCCAGCTGGACCCTGCTGCTTTATGGCATCTAACACAATACCACTACGGGCTGCTCTTTCCTCAAGCCTTAATTCTTTGGCAAAACCTTTTATCTATTTCTTATATGAAGATGACCAGGTAATGTCTGGACTTGTAATTGCTTAATTGGGACATGTTTTGGATTTGTTATTGTACTTTTAAAAAATGCCCTATCTTCTTACTAATATTTTGTTCTACATTATCAGAGCATTGACACAGATGATATAATGAAGGCCTTTTCTAGTAACAAAATTTAGGATTATAAAGTGTAAGTATTTTTACTGTATTTCATTTTTAACTTAATACAAAGTATCCCCGTTTATTTCAGCTAGCCTGGGAAAGCAAAAGTGTTAGTAAACATTCTTCTGATAAGTTTACAGAAGAAAACAAACCACATTTAAGAAGCCACCTGCTAAGACCACAATTTATAAAAAATATTTGGAAGATAAATTAAGAAAAGGAGAGGGGAGAAAATAATTATTACTGCATATGACAGAGAGTGCTATTTATTTACATGCTATTAATGATAAAACAATTATTTACCATTCATAACTCCTTTGCTGTTTATTCTACAAAGAAATGGTAGAAGGGGCAGAGGAGAGAAAATGATGATTAACAGCATCCTTCTGCTGCAGCAGAATTCAGAGCACGTTGTTCCACCAGCCATTTGGACCCAGCCCCCCGAGTCCTTCAGTTTAAAGCCCGCCTCACCAAGTTGGCCAGGCTGCTGCCAAAGATCCCCTTGCCTCTTCTAGACAGCTGGATCCATCCCTCCTTAGCAGGCTATAGTCATCGAAGAATGTCCCATTGTCATAAAAGTCAAAAGGCTCACGATAGCATCAGCCACAAAGCCAGAAGCTGATTTGCATGATATGTCTTTTTCTGGCTGCACCCCTTCCTCTTACTGGTAAAATGGAAAAAAAGATAACTTGGGCACCAATATTTTTTGCTTGCGCCCCTCATATGTTATTATACTCACATATTTATTATTCACATTGTGACAGCTAAGCAGAATCAAAATACAGAGGAAACCTTAGCCTCTTGTACATGCGCAGGCCAAAAAATGAAACCTCCCTCCCTACAGTGCAGAAACATATTTTCTTCTGAGCACTTGGAAATAAGGAATTTGGAAAAAATGCTTCAGCTCTTTTTTGAGATTTTAAATTAAGCATAGACTATGTCCTTTCAGTGTGACATGTTTTCTCCATCTGTGAAGGTCAGGTCACATCACATAGGAGTCAATAATCTTGCAGCAGCGTTGGCTACTGGCGTTATTAGTTGTTTAGCTCAAACATACATGAAATACCAGTGGATCCCAAGGTTAGTCTGCACCTCAGAGAGCCCTGTGAGGGGCTTAGAAGCTCTCCAAGAACAACTTCAGGATTGTAGGGACTACATACTAGGACCAATATTCAGTTTATATTCAGAAATGCTTCTGATGCTGCTAATAGCAGATGTTAGTTACTGTGCAGACTGCCAGGTTGTTCTCGCTGGACTCTCTGGGGAACTTTGAGTGCAGGCTGAAAGAGCAGGTTCCAGTCCCAGAAGAGTATTGGTGTATTTGCAGAGCTGCTCAGCTCAGCTGGAGTAATGTCATGGTGCCACTACACTGCTCTTGGTGTACACTGCAGCTGGCTGGCATATCTCTGTGTGGCACTGCATTATGTAGCATAAGTGTGCCCTAAAGGAGATAAGGGAAGGTATAATTTTGCATCATACAGGAGAGGTGGGTGAAAGTCAAACAGTTCATTATGGCTGTGAAGATTAGGCACTCAGAATATTATGTGAATGAACTTCATTTCCTACATTACCATCCATGCTTGATAAATATCTGGTAGTATACATGAGGAAATACAAGTGTGAGCACGATGAATCCCTGGAGCTACTCCAGCCATAATATTTTTTCTAGTAAATTCCTTCCCCAGCAGCTTTTTACCTCATGGGTGATCTACATTTTCTTTTTATTTTCTTTTTTTTTTTTTCCCTGGATTGGCCTAATCTGTCCTCTTAGAGAAAATTGAATTTCATATTTAATACTAATATCCAGCCTTGCTAAATATCATGTTCTGAATGTTTAATTATTTTGCATGTAGAACATAATTAGCCATTTGTTTCCTAAACAGTTTTCATTAGAGGTTCCAAATGAATAAGTAAATGGCATTAACACCATCCCAACACAATTATTCTTTCATAGGAACATTGTATCATGTAAACTAGTTTCCCATTGGCACTGAAAAAACAAACTCATTCAGTTATGCTGAATTCATGTTCCTTTTTAAGTGTGTGTCTGCAGATAGTCAGCACACTGCATTGACTCCTTTGGAGAGCAAGGGAGTTACATGTCCACCTCCGTCTGTCTGTGTGCTTTCATCTTGCCTGAATGTGTAGACCAAGATTACAGGAAGAATTGGAGCACTGAAAATTATTCAGTGTTTTCACAGAGTATTACAAGTTTGCTTGCAAGCAGGATGGGGAAATTAGTAAGTGGGAAGTGTCCCTCTGTCTGGTCAAGGTCAGTTTGTTGTCGACAAAGACTGTCTTTTCCAGTGCGACCCTCTTCTTGAAAACCTACAATAAGACCTCAGAAATTCTCAGTTACCTTCAAAAAAGGAAGACAAAGGGAGAATTGAGGGAATTGTTGACAAACTTTTTGAGGAATTTTTGAGAGAGTATTTCCTCATAGGAAAATTCTCATTTGTCAAAACTTAAATTTTTTTCGGAGAGGTGCTACTTTTTAGAACATCATTTAGGAAATGGCTTTGAGGTCATGTTTGAAATTTCCCATCAGAGCAAAACAGATCAAATTAATTTGATAGCCAAACTGTGAAGATAATGTACCTGAAAGGAGCAGCTACGTGCAGGATACTGGTTGCGTGTGATCTTTCAGCTTCTGTGAAGAAGGGAGGCACATGCAAGTATTTGTGCTAGAAATCATAGAATAGTTTGGGTTGGAAGGGACCTTTAAAGGTCATCTAGTCCAACCCCTCTGCAATGAGCAGGGACATCTTCCACTAAATCAGGTTGCTTACATATATACCCGCACTTATCATCCCAGAGACATTTGGAAAGAGGGAGAGATAATATCCAAACGTTCAGGAAACAAATATGTATCCTGGATAAAGTTCTGCTTCTTTTAAGTCCTCTGAGAGAGAAAATAAAAGCTGAGCAAAGCAAAGGCTGCACTTCTGAGATTCTGTTGACTCTGGCAATTATTCGCTATAATGTGAAGTGTTTCTGTTGGAAAAAAAATTTATTTCACAGTAATCTCAGGCATATTTAAAACACAATGTAATGGAGACTAATGACCACTGATTTCTGAGATTTTTGTATCTGAACCCTTAGGGGCAGAGAGATATTTGGAGAGAGGTTATAAAATGATGTTGTAGTACGCAAGACACTTGGAGTTAGAGAGCTTTTACAATAAGGTTTCTTCTGTCTCAGAGGTGAGGTTGCTGTTGTTGTTGTACTGATGCTTATGAAACCTAAAAATGGATGTTGGCTACCTTGTCTTTCAAAGGTTGTTGCATCACTGTAGTGGGAAACTAAGGCTCTCCTTTCAACAAATTGGCAACAATATCTTCCTTATTCCAGCTATTTTCCAGAAACTAATGATGTAGCCGATGGCCAACGATATAACTTTTCATACCAAAATGTAACGAGTTCAGAGCATTACAGGCTCTCTAATGCTAAACAATTTGCTGATGTAGATTGGAAGGCGTCAGTAAAACTAAAGGAGGTAGACTGATCTACACCACACAAGTGGTGTAGATCGTTCCACTTTTTCATATTGAAATTCTTGAGAAAAAAAACCTGCTGTATTCACTTCTGCTGGTATTTCAAAGTGCTATCTTTTATGCTTCCTTACAGGAGACATGGCAAAAGAATGAGATGTAACATAGAACTGTGTCAAACACTGTGGGAATGAAACATTCAGGTATTTGTCAGTCAGCCTGTTTTGTAGTTCTTGAGTAAAATCTTTTTTGCTACAGGGAAACCGAGATAGTGCAGAAGAGCCAGAAGAGGCTGTAAGTGGAAGTGGCATTTCCCGTATTTTTAATTTTTTTTTTTCCATGGATGTGCAGTATAAATTGAAGCAATTCAGAATAATTAAAGCAGGCTAAATCACCACATCATGTAAGTTGCCATATCAGCCAATGTAAATCAATTTAACTTTGTGGCATTTATTTCCCTCAGGACTTAACCCAGTAAGTATGAAAAAATAGGATACATAAGAAGTGTGTTTACTTGAAAGCTGTGTTGTTATCCAAGAGAACATAAAGAGCTTTGATCTGTGTTTCGTACAAAAAATATAAGGAACAAAAGCCAATCCACTAAGGGGCGTAAATCGTATTTGAGAGAATCCGTCATAAATTTTTAAAATGAAAATTAAGTATTTCCTTAGAATTATTTTACAAATCACAAAGAATTAATAATTTTTAGGGATTTATTCCTTTTGAAATGAACAAATTTTAATGCCAAAAGAAGCAATGTATTTATTTATAATACAAGAAATTTTTTGTATTATATAAATTTATAACATTTGCTACAAAGAAGCATTTTCATATTAGTGGTACTTGTTACTAAGCACTGAGGATTTAAAGTGCCCTTTTGTTCTCAGGCTACTTGCGCTGAGCCCTGTTGCTGTTCAGGGAATTCTCCTTAACTCAGGTTGGAGGGCCATTGACATGCAGCCATGTGCTCTGTAGGTTTGAACAGCAAAACAAGACACTTTTCCATCTTTTAAAAAAGTCCAAAGCATCTGTGTCTGTACTTGTGGCTGTACCTTGTCTTGCTCAATTCTGTGAACTTGCTGACAAGATTTGCACTCTGGGCAGGAGACTTGGCTGGAGGCCTGATTCATTCACTATTTCTTCTTTCTTTTTGAAGCATCCCTGGTGGCTTTTTTAGTACTCCTGGTGAAAAACCTGGGTACTCCCTGTGCTTCAGGGTACCTTCTTATCTGCCGTAGGAATTTTTCAGCAATCCCAGAAGCTTCTGTTTATCCCATTTGTTCCTGCAGTACAATCACACAGCATGGTCAGGAACCCAGGAGTGGTTTTTTGCTAACCACGAGAGAAGACAGGATTTGTAGTGATTCTGGACTCGGGATAGGTATGGGTTGTCTGCAAGGGAAAAGTGGTCATGAGGCACTTGAATCTTCATGTTGCTCATGGGACCTCAGTCCCAGATGCACAGGAGAAGTAGTCTGCAGTCTGAACATAGGAAAGTTTCAAAGGCAGCAACAATACTGAAGGAAACAGTTGTGCAACTCATCTATTCCTTGCCTGTGTTCAGACAATGCCAATCCTTTGTTGCTACTATGAGAGAAGAGTGGAAACATTACTTCCTGTCTGTTCAGATGATTCACAATTAAGAACTAAACTGGAGATATTTCTGTCAGGATTAACTGTCAGTTGTCATAGGAGAAGAGCCCATATGACAGCTTTGAATCACTTAAATCACACAGGCTTGTGTAAAAAAGGAGCTGCAGAGAGGTCCTAGCCTGTGGTCCTACAAGTTTGAATAAATAAGGACAGGTATGGAAAATGGTTTGAAAGAGCAGGTCTTTTGTTAATTCTTAGAATTTTAATGTTTATGTTAGGAGCTCAGTTATTGTATAAAGAGTGCCAGAGATCCTAATTTTTTTTTTTTTTTAAGTGAGTTTAATTCCTTCTCTTGGTTTTGGAGAAAAACTAAAAAAACCCAAGAATGTGCTATCAGATTCCCCAAAATGCAGACATGTAGTGTTTTCTATTGCTGTTAAATATCAGAACATTTACATATTGCCTTTCAAGCCATGTCTTTGTGTTCCTGGATTAAACAATCTGTAAAAATTCAGGAATAGCAGCTCTGGGCTGATCAGTCAGTGATTATGTGATCACTCTGAAGTTCTGTCTGGATACCATCAACTGTAACCTTCCTTGTTGTTAGTTTTAACTTTTCACACCCCACCACACTCCCTATACACTGGTGACCTCCTGTCAATCATGCATGTTCTCCTGTTGTTTTCCTTGTCCTGTATTCATTAGTCCCTCACCTCTGTTTCCTTTCCTTTCTTTTCCTGTTTACCCTCGCCTTAGAAAACACATATCCAATAACATTTTAAAAAGGCCAAGTCCCTCTTGGTAACCCCTCTTTCTGCAAAGATAAAAATCTTGAGATGTACAGCAAGATGCTGATGCAAGACATGTTTTTGTTCATGCTATTGGAACACTTTATTCTTTGACTTGTCTATTTAAACTCTAAGGCTTGAATTCATCTCCCCACATGCAGATGTCTCCAGTGTAAATATTCAGCTCTGAACTAGTCATCGCAGTTTCCCTTTATAGAGAATGCAGAAATAGGCACTTGTAGGGTGTGATTCAAATAATTCTAAAATAGACAGTTAAAATAGGTTAGACAAATCGTACTTCAAAGGTGCATATTACTTTCAAATGGCCATCAAGGGAGACAAGGATGTTGTTTGTCTCCAAACAAACCTGAGAAATGCCAAGAGGAGTGAGAGTCCCCACAACAGCCTGGGTATTTTTGTGTATATGGTAATAATCACATGTGAGAGCTATGTGTATCATTGCTTCTCTTTGCTGCATTGATACTTTGGGCAGACTGCTCACTCTTTCCAGGTTTGTCTATATCCAGTTGTTATCTCAATCTTTATCCTAAAATTAGTTACTCCCTTTCCCTGCTTGGCTTCAACTTTTCTGAATGCGTGTCTTGATTTTACGGCCTTGATGCTTGTGCTGTCTTGTTCTGTGGTCTCACGTTGCTCATCACAAAGTGATAAACTCAAATTTACTTTGAGTAGAAAAGGTTTTAAGAAGTAAATTTGTGACGTCTTAAGCCTTCTCTGTACCCCTCTGTATAAATAATAATGTCAGAGTAGCTGTATTGTCTGTCCTGGAGGTAGTGCTGTGTCCATGGGAAGAACTCACTTGTCTGCATACATAATGGCAAGACAATTTTTAGGGAATCTCAAGTGTCAGAGCAGAGGTTACAACTGAGGAGAAATTACTGCAGATGGGGAGAGGAATATCTGGGGGCTGGGGCAGGCAACTCCAGGCCCATCCATCTCCTGTAAGTCACCTTCTGTTTCTTCCCAGACACACTCTGTATGGTGCCTTTCACCAAGAAACAGTTCTTACATGCTGTGGTACAAGACACAACGAATGTAACTGCAGGAACAGAGGAAGAACTTTTGATAACTATTAGTATAATCTCAGGGATCTTGAGTCATCTATTCAACATACACTTTCTATTGGACTTGATGATCTTAAAAGTCCCTTCCAACCTAAATGATTCTGTGTTTCTATATGAAGCCAATGCAGCCTTCTTATACAATGCTGAGAGCTATGCATGTCGTCTTAGCAGAATCTGGGCCTGTACTTTTAATATCCCAACATGTAATTAAAAAAGGGTAATCTGGTACCTGATTGGATTGAAAAAATAGATTTCAATGCATAGAGCTAATGATTATGAAAGCTAATAGGCTTTGTGTGTTAAACAGCTGCCCTGAATGGAAATATGTAAACGAGCCTTAATGCAAAAAGACTTTAGCTCCTAGTTTTAGAGCTTTTAAAACTTTATTCTCTAGAAAAATCATAATTGTCTGCAATCGTATTTTATAAGTGTTATTTAGTTGACTTTTCTGTCAGCATATTTTGCCTTGGGATAGCCTTGGAAATGAACTGATGTATCTTGGTGAGTTTTTATTGATGAAATACTTTAAAATAAATAATCTTTCTAACAGTTTTATGTCTTGCCATCTGTACTAAATACATCTCTATGAAAAAACACTTAAGGCCAAATGTAAAGAAGGCTTGGGAGGTAGGATGCTCAGCAATGCAATGCCCAAGAGTTGGGTGGAATTCATGATGCTGTTAGGCGTATAAATTCCTTGTGCTGTGAGTGGGGAGGATTCACACCATCCAACTCCCTGGGAAGCAGGATGCTTCAGGCAGCTGGGGTAGAATGCAGAAGAGAGGGATCTGTCTGAAACTGAGGTTACAGTTCGGAGCTGCCGAGTATCTCTGCCAAATGGGATTCGGAGTCTATAAATTAGTCACTGCACATGTTTGCATAATACAGAAAACTGTTATTCTGAAAAAAACCCAAAGGTATGAGGTTATACTTTCACAAATCAGGAAATGCAAAGTTTATGTTAGAAGAGAGAATTGATTTCGGGGTGAGATAATAATGCAGTGTGATAAAGAAACTGATAGTTATTAAAACAGAAAAGAAAACAACTGAAAGCTTTAACAGTGGGGGAGATTCTCTGTGGCAGGAGATTTTAAAATTAAGATTGTAAGTTTTCCTATGAGATATAATCTTTCAACCCTGATTACTGCATCTGTAGCATCTGAACACGAAACATTGTGTATTATAGAGGTGATGGTGCTTGGAGAGTTGGAGAGGAGAATATAAGAAATTCTGAGAGACCTCGGAGAGAGAAATTGGGATGAAGCCTGTGAATAAGAAAAAAAGCAAGATGAATTGGAGATGGGACATCTGTATGTAGCAATAAAAGGAAAGGGAAGTGTGAACATGGAAGACAGAATAAAAGCAGCATAGAAATGAGCATGGTGAGAGTAAATGTTACTGCTTACTAGTAAGGTGGAGCATAAGGGGTTTTCCTGTTTGATTTGTTTTCTGAAGGGGGCTCTAGGATTCAACATTTGCAATGGGAGGACAGTAGGCCCCATCCCCCAAGGAGGCTTTTCCATCTTTCAGTTTCTATGCTGCGTTTTAAAGAAAAATGAATATAAAGCAGGTAGAGCACAGCTATAAACTTGATGAATAAACTGCTGTTTTTTATCAGCAACAAAAACAAATGAACAGAAATGACATAATAGCACCTAGAGGCTCCGAACATGATAGAGGCTACACT
Organism: Numenius arquata; assembly: GCF_964106895.1. Lineage (NCBI taxonomy): Eukaryota > Metazoa > Chordata > Aves > Charadriiformes > Scolopacidae > Numenius > Numenius arquata. Next base: position 43,161,804 of record NC_133584.1, read on the forward strand.
GTGCTTGATATTGCACAGAAGGTGAGAAGTAGCCCTTGCCCAAAGCACATTACTCTCCTATATGCACACTCAATGTGAATTCATTGGGGATTACCAATTATACTGATCCATAGAGGAGATAATATCTGTAAAGCCTAATGATGTGATTCCCATTGGAGTGATTGTCTGAGTTGTGTGTGCAGTATTGATACACAGGCCTACAAATACAAAATTTTAAATCAAAGTTCCATCTTCACAGAATGCAAGATAAATACAGTGAAATGGTAAAGCAATAAAACCAGAAAAGATTAAACTCTATATCTTGCAAGCTGATTTATGTACAATGCGTTAAATAACTGACATAAGAACAAAATGACTAGCATGCATTTTTCATGTGCTAAAGCTATCTGCTTAACAGCCTCTCAGAATATCCAGGACTTCTAGCCAAGCAGAAATGAAATGCTTTATTCATTTGGTTATTGATATTTAGGAGAGGAGTGAGGAATTTTAAACAATTTCCTGAATATTTTTCTCACTGATGGCTGGGAAACTGCTTCTTTTTGAGGCATTGGATTTCATTGTGTCTATCAAGGTTGCTTCTGTTTGAGTTGGCTTTCCCAGTCCCTCTGTCTATTGAACATTAAGCTAAGAACTCAAAAGAAATATGGAGAGTCTATAAGTTTTTTGAAATAAAATTTCTGATAATTTTGGATGGTAAAAGAACTTTGAATATCGCTTTTTTTTTTTTTAGGCCAATACACTGTGGCCTGAATGCTTTCTTTTTAAGACTGTTGACTGTCTTATTTCTCTGAGGGCTTAATGCTGGCACACAACATTAATCAATATAAGAATTTATAAAAATTAAAGAAAAGGAAGTTATTACTGTCTCATACCTTTCAGACCACTCTCTGTTCCTTGTAACCTTCATAAGGCTTGGTAAATCTTTCTTAGCACAGTTTAAGGTGGAAGAATTATAAAGTCCTCTGCATATTAGAACTTTAAAAACTGCCTGCTCCTCTGCCCTCTGATTTCAGCTGCTTCACTTTCCCCTAAGACCTGCCAGTCTGCCTAAAAAGTATTTGTTTCTAGCCTCAGTTAAGATGTCTTTGCCAGGAGTACTTCACCATCACATATAAGAAATGCCACAACATAAATAGTAGATATGACTTCATGTAGGCTTAAATGCTTGCAAGTGTAAGGAATCTAGATTCTCCTGAGGATCTTCTAAAGGAATCTCAGTGATAGAGTGCTGACAACATGTTGTCAGATGCAGAAAGTGCCTGATGGCCAACTGTTTCATGGTTTGTAATCCAAGGAAGATATTGTGCTGTGTACTCTAGTTTACTTTTAGTCTAGTGCTTTCCCAAGCCTACCTTTGATTTTGCCTCTTTCATAAGTGTTAGAAAGAAATTGAATAAGTTGTATATTTTCAAACCATTGGGCCTAATGGACTTATTCCTAGGTTATTCAAGACTGACTGAGGAAGTCTCATAAAAATCAAAAGTTATCTTTGATTTGTATGACAGCCAAGGTACTATCATCAAAAAGGAAAGAAGGAAGGGAGGAGCTGGGAAATTAGTAGCTCGACTACCTTAACTTCCACTGTCATACGTAAGCAAAGTTTCTGTAAGCACCTAAAGAGAAATGGAGAGAATTAGAAGCAGCAAGAATTTGTGTAAGGGCAATTAAGCCTTAATTTGTGTATTAAGGCAATAACTTTTCCTCTCATAGCAATGTAGCACTCATTGCACTCAAAGACCAAGGAGCAGATTTTATGAGTCAGCTTCTGGAAAGATTCTGTTACTAACTGACATTGCTGCTATATGAATTTTAAGAACCAAATCATCTAATTAAAATGGTTTTTACATATATTCCTAGTTTTGGTTAATACTCAATTCATTTGTACTTATTTCTGTATTTTTCACATCATTGAGATAGAAATGAGCATATAGATACCTACTCAATATTCTTCATGGCAGAAGAGCACAAACTGACAAATGTCCCACTGTGAAAGATGTACTCCACTCTCTAATAACTCAGTCAACAAATTTACATACCACAAGACTGTTTTAACACAATGACAGAACAGAGGTCTCCTTCTGCCTCAGAGATGCACCATTCCTGCCTCCAGTTCCTGTAATCGGTCCAGTTCTAAACCAGCACCTCGTCCTGGGCCCAGTTCTCTCCTACCTTTGTCACCAGCATTGTCAGCCAAGAGCTGTCTGTTGGTTAACCAGAGATGGAAAAGATCAGGAGTAGAGGGCTTAAGCTGAAGCAAGGAAGCTTTAGATTAGATACCAGGAACAACCTTTTAACATGAATACTTGGTAAGTGCTACAGTACATTGCTCGGAAGAAACTATGAAGTCTTCACCATTGGAGGTTTTATGAAAAGGCTACACAAAAGTCCCCCAGGTATGACACAGGTGTATTTGATTTGGCCTTGGGGCAGGTCATTAAGTGACCTGTTGAGGTGGTTTTTAGATGTTATTTCTGATATTTTAATTTCTGAATGTTTTGCTTTTTTTCCTGCCTGTTGTTCCCCGTTACGTTATTCATATGCAGCTGAACATATATTGCATTCATCAGTCAGTGCTGACTGTGACAGCCTCTAAATATATTATGTAAACTGGAATCTGTAATTGCAAAAAAATTTCCTGTAATCACCAAGCCAGTGTAGCTGTCTGCCTAAATTAACAAAATTCTGCCATTCATTACATCTGTGCAACTCCATCTAAAGGCAATAGGGATACATGGCCATAACTGATGGCCGAGCTTTGCTTTATTTGTCTTTGAAATCTAGTTTCTGTTGGTGGATGGCACAGACGGAAAAAATTTAGTGCTAGTATAATGCCATATCCCATATGACAAACTGATTTATTGAAAACTAAATGCTTTACATGGTGTGCTTCTGAAAACACATTGTGTTCATGTGCTGTTTTAGACCTTTGGAACTGGAATATACTGTTCCAAAGAGTCAGGTAAATTGAAAACTATTTATGTCAACATTTCACAGTAACAAATTGTGTATATTTGCAGCCTAGATAGAATACCCCCAACTTTGCACAGAAAAAATACTGTTTTCAACAGCAATCTACTGGAACAGGGGTTCTTAAACCTTTTCCAGACGAATTTGTTTGTAATATTATTTTTCTTTTGCCTTATATGCACATATTTTGATTAGATGTCCCTTCCAAGAAACACTTAGCACCTGGGAAATAGTGATGAATTTGGACAATGCCAATTCCTACATTTAGACCGGGTAACAATCCGGAGCAAGCACAGGAAAAATGAAAACCATTGGTGAAAGTGTAATGTGGCTGTAAAAGGTCAAGTTAAAATGCATATCCAAATCCACAATCTTGTAATAGTCAGCAGAGTAAAGTAGCTTAGGACATGCTATCTAAGTCACTTTGAATTTCTCACAGGCATTGATCATATATTTGATACCATTGGCATGAAAGCTGCTGCTGCTGTCAATTTATAACCCAGGAGATGAAAAAAAAATTGTGTATGCTGATGAATTTGTTTAGCCGTGTATTAAAATATTAATCTCTGATCAACTGCTCATCAAATGAAAGTTCAGACAGCATACAAACTACTTTATATAATGCTGATTATATAGATATTTGTAATAGCTATGCAATATTGAAACGCTGACATAAATAGCTTTCAATTTACCTGACTCTCCTTGTCAGCCTGTGAAGGTGAATGCTCTTTTACCCAAACTGGTTCTGATCAAAACCAGACTGAGGTCAACCGTGGGACAGGAGATTGAATGGGTTATCACTAATGTCGATTGAGAGTGATTTGCTTCAGCTGCTGCTGCATTTCAAAGGAGCAGTTGGTTATTCTGCAACATCAAAGAGCAGACAGAAGTTTTAAATTAATCTATAGCTCTTATAACTTTGCTAATGTGAACATACTCCATGCTTTATAAACTAAAGTTGTGTATATATTAAACCATCATATATTAATGGTATTTTTGTTAAAAGTTCCTTTTAGTGTGACATGCCTTGATGTCACTAGTGTTTGCCCAAGAAACAGTTGAATATCAACAAAGATGTTAAAATTTGACCTCTGATACTGCTGGTGAAATGATTATTCTTTCAATAATGCATGATGTAGAAACCCATAGTTACGATTTCACTGTGCAATAGATGGATCAATCATGTATTCTAAAGTGATGAATTTTCTAAATGATGTAAAGAAATAAGATATTTAAGTTTGTAGTTAGGCATAGGGACCATATACTAAAAATACTTAGCCTATTATAATAAGAAATACTGAGAAATATATTATTTTCACTTTAACTGCTTGTCTCACTGTATAGGTATAGTACTCAGTCACTTATAAGCTTGAAATATCTGTACTCGGAAGCAGTTTTAGCATCCTCTATTTTATAGTGCAGGAAAGAATAAGTTGAAAAAAAAAAGTTATCTGGAAATAAGCATCTCTCCCAACAAAACTATAAGAGGAAACATGGTTTATTATTGATAATAATGACATTTTAATTGATAAGAATAGAATTTTTCAACTACCTATACAAAAAAATTGAATCTACTGCCAGGAGTTTCAATTATGATGCACGTATTTTCCATTTTGCTTTATTTTCTTTTTCACAAGTATTATGTTGAAGACAAGATAGAAAGAGATGAGCTTTATTAATAAACACTCTGCCTTTGAACTTATGGGCAGTGCTTTTGATCTCAGACTTTTACTTCTGTTTTTTCTCCCAGTCACCAGCCATTCTACTACTATGAGTTAATGCTGTGCTTTGTATTAATATCTGAAATAAATTAGGCTTAAAGTTTGTTCTGTACTTAGTTGTCACATTTGTCAAAACAGTAGTCACCAGTCATCAGTGTTTGCTGCATCACATTTGAAAAGCCATGTTTAGATTGTAGCCCTCTCCTTTTGTTTTGATGATAGCTTTTTTCATCCTTCCTTCTACTGCTTCTCTCAGAAGTCTTCCTGAAAGTGACTGTATCCTTTAAATAAACTAAATCTCATTTCACCTAGTTAAGCTTTTCCTCATCTAAGCCAAGTTGTAATGACTGGTTTAACTCTCAAAATGAAGCACATGGAAGTAAAAATAACTACAATACAAATAAAGACCACTCTGGTGCTCAACTCATTACTTCTTTCTTTCTGCAGATTTGGCTATTGGTGGTATTACATCGAGTCTGCCAGATGGCGTCGGTTCTGGCACCATCTATTAAAATGAGAGAATAAACAAGTCTTCTCTCTGTAGTTTTGTACTAGGTGAAGCAGAACTCTTCCCATAGCACCACAGACTCACAGCTAAGAGTCTGAATGAATTCGGGAAGAAATTCATCATGTATCCTTGTTTAGCTTTCTCATTTGCTAGCAAGAGGACTTGCGGTCTGAATTGCCTGCTCTGGACCCCATAATTTATCCCCCAAATTAGAACTATCTTGCTGTTTTGCTTTTTTCTCAGAAGTGAACCCACCAATTCCAGGCAGCTGAAGTCCAAGACCCCTTGCAGTTTCTCTTCAATGTGCCGAGACTAAGATGCCCCAGAGTGATATGAACCATGTAACCCTCATCTCACTATCCTTGATTACAAACTTTATCCAAGTAATGGCTGTTTACCTATCCCTGATTGTTTCATCACTTTTTATTGCAGTAATTAATCTAGTGGTGAAATGTTTTAATGTTTATTGAAAATATAGGTATATTTTTCCCTGTTTATCATGGAGGAAAAAAAGAGAAACAACTCCAACTTCCAAACTCACAAATTAATCATGAATACCCTTTTCTCAATTCCCTTAAAACATCTTCTTATGCTTTTTGATAGGGTTTCTTATTCTTTAAGCTATTTCTTAAGATTATCTCTCTCTCTAAAAGTTCTGACATTAAATCACCTTATTTAGTTTCTTATGTTGTCTCTATATCTTTTAAAAACAAGGGAACTGGATTGCTCTTCAGTCTCTTTTGAAGCTACTGAGCATGTATCAATATAATTTAAAAGTTCACAGTTACCTAAGAAATGTCTGATAATGTTTACTGATGCGTATTATGTGGTCCTGCAGCTTTGTCTACTTTAAGTACATCTAATACTTCTATAGCCAATTCTTTTTTATGTATCCTTCTGCTCTAATGACCCGAGGGATATTGATTCCCGATTTGGTTCATCACCAACCTCTTCTTCTGTAAAGACACGGACAGCGTGGTTGTATAAAAATACTGTGCAATTCAGCACTGTTACAAACTCTATGTTGCCTCTTAGTGGCACAAAACGTTTGTTGGTGTTATTTGCATAATGTTTCCGTAAGTTACTTTAAATGAAGAATCAGTGGCCCGGAATCATCTGCCCCTCAAATCCCATTTTTGTATCTGTTTATTTTGCACTGTTTGGGTGTCCTGGAAGCTGTCAGTCCTGTCCTGAAGGCTGCAGGAAATGCAAGGCAAATTTGCAAAGACAGCTGATTCTCTCTGAACTACAGATCACGAGTAGCTATATTGGTCTGACCTTTCGCTTTTGTTTAACGTTTCCCTCCATCTCAAGAAAATCTTTGCTTATTATTTCTTCAAGCTTTTCATAGAATATATGGTCACATACAGCTACTTGTATTATGAGGTAGATAACATGCAGAAGCAGTGACTAAAACCAGTTAGACTTCCAAGTAAGAGTGGTAAATATTTAAGAGAGTATTTGAAACCAGTTTGAAAACTGGATAAGATTTTTCAATATGGAAGTTGACTGAAGAAAAAAAAGCTGACAAAAATATTGTTGTTGACGGGAACATATTCATTCAACTGGAAAGATACTGAGGTGAGGTATCAGAGACAGACAATGGGCTTTCATTGATGATTACCCTCTGTAAGCTATGCTAACATGTTGGGGTGATGTATTGCTATTAGATGGTACACTTCCACTGACAGATTATATTTTTTTTCTCTCTACTTCTGTTTCAAAGCTACAAGGAGAATATGGATTTTAGTTTTCTGGCATTAGCTTAGTCAGCTCTGCTCATTTCTTGAACAATATGGTGATCTGTTTGACCTCATTCATTTAACTGTTTAACTGTGGACAAAATCTTCACCTGGTATAAATCAAAGAAGCCCTGTGTGCTAGAGCAGCAGGACTCTTATAAATAAGACTTCAGGGTCTGCCCTGCTGCTTTTGTCTGTGAGACAAACTTTTTTAAAAATTTTATTATTTTAATGAAATATTATGAATATCTCAACATACGTGCTCTGAATTTAAGGGGCTAACTTTGTTCCAAAGATGTTTCCTGAAAGTGTGGGGTAGAGATAAGTATGTATGTGTGCATGCTGATGAAATCACCAGGGCAGGAACAACAGTTAATTAGTAAATCTAGAAGATCCTATTGAGCTGGAAACCTCTTGGCATGCTAAAGTTTAGGGAAACAAGTTTTCTTCAGCTTTTTCAAGGCCAGGCTGGATGGGGCTTTAAGCAACCTGCTCTAGTGAGAGGTGTCCCTGCCCATGGCAGGGGGGTTGGAACTAGATGATCTTTAAGGTCCTTTCCAACTCTAGCCATTCTATGATTCTATGATTCTATGATTTTGTGTTTGTGTTGGAATCTAGAGAAACAAATGTCCTAGAGACAGCACAAATAAACCAAAGTGTTCATATTGCTCTTTGGAAATGTAAGAGGGTAGAAATTGAGGAAGAATTCTCAGATACCTGGAACTTAAGCCAGAGAGATGGACATCCTTTCATATCAGGAAGGACAGGTGTTTCAGAAGTTCAGGTAACATAATCCTGGCTGTTGAGAAGAGGGAGAGAAATTAAGAGAGTCAGAGCAGAAACTGTATGCTTCTTGTGGTTTAACCCCAGCCAGAAACTATGGCCACATAGCCACTTGCTCACTCCCCCCAGCTTGGATGGAGGAGAGAATTGGAAGAGTAAAAGTGAAAAAAACACTCAGGGGTTGAGATAAAGACATCTTAATAAATAGAGCAAAAGCTGCACATGCAAGCAAAGCAAAACAAGGAATTCATTCACTGCTTCCCATCGGCAGACAGGTGTTCAGCCATCCCCAGGAAAGCAGGGCTCCATCACGTGTAACAGTTACTTGGGAAGACAAACAACATCACTCCCAACGTCCCCCCTTCCTTTTTTCTTCCTCCAGCTTTATATACAGAGCACGACGTCACATGGTATGGAATACCCCTTCGGTCAGTTGGGGTCAGCTGTCCCAGCTGTGTCTCCTCCCAACTTTTTGTGCATTCCCAGCCTACTCACTGGCAGAGTTGTGTGAGGAGCAGAAGAGGCCTTGACTGCTCAGCAACAACCAAAACCATTAGTGTTTCACCAACACTATCTTCATCCCAAATCTAAGACATAATAATAAATAATTGGGTTTTGCGCCGAAGCAATCCTGCTTGAGTTTAGGAACAGATATGCAGATTTCACATGTTGCTGAAGTGTGAACTGCAAACTCTTGTAACAAACTGGAATATTCCGAGGTAATGCTCTTGAGCTCTTAGTGACTTTGGATGTGTATATAGGAATCAATCAGACCTAAGGCAACTGCACTGTTTTCAGAAGCTATGAATTAGAAGTCTTCCAACAAGGCTAAAGAAAAAGTGTTTAAATCTATGCAGGTATCTACATTTTAAGAGCCCAGTGGCCTATCCTGTTAGTTCAGTCGTGACAATAACAAAAATGGAAAAGGTGAAATGGGTTTTTAAAATATCTAGAGAACCAAAAACATTACTGAGAGACCTCTCAAATTCATACACCTTACAACATGGAAATGAACAATTGTACTTCTGTTGCCAAGTAAACACAGACATCAGTTTGTTTTAAAATTAATTTTTCACACCAGCGAAGAATAAGTCTTGTCTGCCCAGAAGTCAATAGGGGCACCAGTGTTACCTATTTTCTTCAGTATGACTCTTCAGAATTGGTAAATGAGGTGATGAAGTATGTTGTCACTTAGCAACATTTTTTTTTTTAAACTATGTTTTCAGTTCTGTATATTCATATCCACACATCATGGGAGAGAGACACTAGACTATTCAGCCTTAATTGCCAGTGAATTATTTCTTAAGGTAGTTCAGCTTATGCTAACAAACATGATGAATGTTGCCTTTCATTGTCTGTCTGCTTATAGTCCCACGTTTCTTTTTGTTTCATGGGGTGATAAAATGCAACTTTGCAGCATGCTGCTTCTCCACTCAGGTATCTTCAGATAGTCCCCATTATATACTGGGCTTTTTGAAAAGTAAGTCTTCCTGATCACTTTCCCTGCTGAGTTTCATAGTACTCTTGATATTAAATGGTATTTATTTCTCCTTGCCTTGAAATAGTCTCTTGCATTTTAAGTTTTTTCTTAACTGGAGTTTTGAATTTATAGGCTTTGTAAATTGAATGACCTTGTTTCTCATTCGGCAATGTCAAGACTCGGACGTTGCTGCTGTCTAGGGGCCAAGAATTTAAACATACAGCTCATTTTTTACAAAGGTAGTTTGGGCACAGTGAAGCTGTGGATAAAACTCCTCTTAATGACCGTTCTGAGTGCATTCTTTTGAAAAATATCACATTCAGAGGTCTCTGATTCTGTAACTCACCTTGGCCACAGCGACAACAATAAAATCTGTTGCAATTATACAAGACAAATATAAAGCAAGCTGGAAGTAAAAACCATTAAAATATTCTCTTCAAATCAGAGGATAGCCATTGAAAGTTGGATAAACATCAGTCTAGCTTGCACAGTACAAAAAGAGGTATGGGAAGCTCTGCACCTTGATACGTACAAGCTAAAGTTACATTTAATTCCAACTGCGGTACACAGGAAAAAGCTATATTGAAATGCCTATGTGTTTTGATCCAATTTCTTATTCATGACATAATGGTACTCTCTTTCACAGTCACAACAAGGTTAGCAGGATTGCGAAATGTGTATGCGGTGTGTCTGCTGTAACACACACGGAGCTAACATCTGTGGATGTTTTTGCTTTTGAGCTGGTGACAGGGCCCACAGAGAAGCAAACTAAAGTTCCCCAGGTCAACATGAAGGCTTTTACTGATTAATTAATTTACTGTTTAACTACTGATTGCAATTTTTGAATGGCTAATATGTTTGAGTAAAAATTCTTGTTTATTTGTAAATATGTTGTAAATATACTTGTTTATATGTAAATGCTAGTCTTGTAACATTGTGTTTAATTCTCATGATTTTTCTCTTTTAAAAATGAAGTCTTCAGTGTGCAGCTTATTGCTGTATGGATGTGGATTCTTTAAGATGCTTCTGGGGAAAAATGGGTTTGACACACTCTTGCTTCTGTGAGGCTACCAGTTAAGAAACAAGGGTTTAACTGTGTTATTATGGTAAGTCATCATGCATAACTTCTTAAAATTTGTAATTGATGATCTATTATTGATTGTTTGATTGACAGAGAGCACGTTCTTCATATCTGTGGCATACGGCATTTGATTTCCTTATCAAAGGGTCAAATTTATACATGGTTCTATCTGCAAAAGTCCTAAGTAATCTTCTAAAAGATTTTGACTGTGACTGTAAAGGGCAGTTAAGAAACTGCCCTTTTTTATTAAACTGTTTATTTTAGATTACAGCTCTTACAGCTTCCTGTAACATATGTAGGGAGCTTGTTCATTGAGAGCATTCTTTGCTCTCAATTTTTAGAGAGCTAAAACGTTAAGCATTAAAGAAACTAATTGTTTATACAAATAGCAAATATTCCCTAAAGAAAGTAATTTCAATCACATTTTATATTAGGGATTCTTTTGCATTTGGCCATGATTCAACTTTTAGAAAAAATGTGATCTTATGTAAGGTTACTAATGCTGCAAAAATACTGATGAGATAATGAAGAACACTGAAAGAAAATATGAAAAATCATGCTATTTAGATTGAAAATCATATGTAATAGTAAATCCATAAAGTTCACTTTTGGTTCCTGGGTGAGTCATTATTGGAGAATGTGCCAAATCCAACCAGTAAGTTATTGGCAACAAATAGGTTCATTAGCTCTAATGGAAATTTACATAATGTATCAAAAAGGTAGTACTTACGCAGGGACATCCAGGAAAATGTAATCTGTATGTGCGGCAAGTGGCCCAATTCAGTCTGAGAAGAAACTGTGGAGAATCGGGAATCTTGTAAGAAAAGGACAGATTTCTGCAGTTTATCAGTTAGCTTATCAATTTGTTAATGCTTTCACAGAACTTGCTTTTAATTTATTTCAACGCAAGGACAGCAGAATGAAGTTAGCGATATAGAGGGTTGAAAACAACCCCTTGTGTTAACCCCAGTGTGATAGAGGTGAAGATCTTGAATAGAAGGCTGAACAGGAGTACACGATTATCTCAAGAGATTCACTGTACAGAATTGTTGATATCATCTATGTCTTTAATAGAAAAAATCAGTAAGTGTGCTTTATGTGGATATAGGTTGGTGAATAAGTTATATAGTAAAGTGGAACTTTGTGACATGCACTATGGTTTTCCTTTCATTTTTTCTGTTTACAGAGATTTCATATAGAACTACATAAAATTGTTTGCAGAATTTCCTTTACACAAGTTGGTATTAAGGAAACATTTTTCTTCCTCAGATACCCTTCACGATAGTAGTCCTGTACAAAACCAGAATGTGTGTTTTTACATTTGCTTTATTTTGAGGTGTTAGTTCTTATTAAAAAAAAAAAAAGACTACTACATCTTTAGGTCTCCTGTGATGGTTGGATTGTTAATGTAATCAACCTCTTCTGAAATGAACGGTAGACTAATGACTAGAGATGTGTTCAGTAACCCACGAATAATTCCTGTACTTGCTCATTACTTAAAAAGAAGAGGGCAGCTTTTTTCTATGGGTGACCCAGCAGTAATTAAAAGACCGCAAATTCATGTAAATAAGAGTGCAAAAGTTAATGCTGTCCTTGAACAGATCTAAGCTCAGTGCCAGGCTTTTTGAAAAGAGGGAATATGCTTTAATTTCTGTACTCAGGTCATTTGTACATAAAGCAAGGAAAATGGCTGTGAAATAGTCTCTTTGGGCCATGGAATGGATTTTCTTTCACTGCTGGTTGAAAATTATTATACACTGTTAAACAGCTAGTTTGAACATGAGGTAGATTGCAGACAGGTGTGAGAAAAGTGCCCCAAGTTGCTAGGATGCAAGGCAGTGCTAAGATGGAAGTGATAGGACTGGGAACGCGCAGTGCTGAGGTCTGCTGAGGTGCAGGATAAGATGGAGAGGGCTCAGTGCCATGGGAAAGTGACTGTCCTGCCTTTGAGTCCCACCTGGACTGTCTTCCACTGGCTCAAAGGGCGGGCCAGCTGCTAACGCTCGGCTGCCATGTGTAGTCTTCCCCAGTCCCTGCAGAGAAGAGGGGTAATGAGGATCTTTTGGGCTCCTCTGTATTAATACACATGGTAAGTGCTGTGCCAGCCAACTTCAAATGTCCCTAAGCATGTATATTTAGGCTACCATCCATACAAATGAATCCTAGGTGGGGGAGTGAGGCACCCCTCTAGCGCAAGATACCTCTTTGCCCAAGTGTCCCCAGGAGCTTGATCCAATAAGTGTTAGCTGAGCTTGTCTAACAAGTGCTGACAGATCCGAATTAATTCAGAAAGGCAGCCAGAGTGTGGTGCCTACCATTTACATAATTGTCGAGTAATCACAGCATTTACTTTGGAAAAGGGAAACTTCATCTCTAAGCCTACCTCAGTCTGAAGAGATTTGAACTCTTTCACCCTGTTTCCTGCTAGAAAGCCCTAACCACCACTTCTTCTGGGAATAACGCTCCAGTTCTCCTACGGGGTAAGAGCAGCAAGGGCTAGGTTTGGCTTCTGGATGAATGGAGTACTAAAGCACTTTTGAAGTTAACGGCCAGAACTCAGGTTTCCTCTCCATCATGCTATACAGATATCACCTACTTGTGTCCTCCCTCTCTGACATTTCTTTATTCCCGTCTGCAAATTGACCTCATTTCAACATGGGACGTGCAGAGCATTCTTATCAAGGATAACATAGAGCCTGGAGTTCAAGGGCCCTTTCCTCGAGTGAGCGATTATGGGAGCGTGAGAATTAGTTCTAAAATGTCTGAAGCTGAGGAAGACTATATTTGTCACCTTAGGAAAATGCTTTTACCATTAAGCTCTCCTACAGTGAGCACATGTAATTTGTCACCTCCATAAAGAAGTGTGACCATGGCTCAGTGAAGTGCTGATCCCCAGAAAATGCCAGGTTTTACATCACTGGGTTAAGAGAGCTCCAGAGACAGATAGGTGCTTTGAAATACCACTAAGGCCATGTTTTCCAGTGGCAATTGTAAGCATCTCTCTGCTTAGAATGGTAGAGCTTTTTTTGGCATGGAGGCCAAGGGTGCCAGTTTAGAAGGTTTGGATCCCTATATTGCAAAATATCCAGTAAATCTGTATAAAGAAGTAGAGTATTTGGTCCTCCCTGCACTAGGTTTTAGGATTATTTGTGATAAAACGTTCACAGTGTGCTTTGGCAGCTACTCTGTTTTGTATCAGGTACTAAGAACCGTCCAGGCTTCTGTCAGGGGTTCTAAATTCACCTGGGTCAGCTGAATGTGCAGCCGCTGTCTTGGGCTCTGCCTTGAGTAGCGTTTCTATCGCAGTAAGCAGGAACCAGATAGCACGGGTGTGTGAGCCGGAGCTGGAGGACTGGGATGATTTGTACCTGGGCGAGAGATCGAGCCGGAGCAGCGAAATGGTGGGAGAGGAACAGGAGGCAGGAATTTGTGACTTGCTTCCCAGCACGCTACTTTGAGTTTAACATGCTGATAGGGTGTGCTAAATGGCATGGCAGTCCTGACATACCGAAGGATATTTGCAGTTTGGGGAATTTAAAGATCCTGTTTGGTGCTAGAATTAATAAACTTTGTTCAGTGGAGCTGATCAGAGAAGGATTATTGTTAGTAGTCAGAAAGGAGAAGTACCAGGATGGGGCTGGTCTGCACATAGGACTAAAATGAATGGTACCCTGTCATGGGCTCATTAAACAGCCATCCACACAATATCTGTTCATTTTCTGTGTTAATCTAATTTTCTGATGAAAGGAGAATCACTTAAATTGGTTGGCTTAGCCTCCTCACAAATCTTTGTCAGAAACCGTCCCCTGGTCCCAATTTCCTGTGACAGCAGGGACAGTTTGTGCCTGGCCAGCCCACAGAGGTGCTCCTCAAATAACAGCAGGAAGCAATTCACAGTTGGTTTTAATTTCACCACGTAAACGGTGGCGTAGAGGCAGCTGGGCAGGTCTTAAGCCCCATCTCATCTCTGTGGAGCGGTGGTAAGATGCATCAGTGTCCTCACACTAAAAGTGCCAGTGCCCAGCTGCAGGGACAGGGTGCCTGTCCCACAGGGGACACATTTTTTCTGGTCATAAACAGCACAGGTTTCTTTTTTGCATCTTAACTGTGGTGGTGTTTTCTGCCACTCTGAATATGTCTGCATGGGAAATTAAAATCACCTAACACACCAGACAGCATTAGTTCTGGCCATCAGCATTTTAGCTCTTAAATTCAACAGAAAAGAAAAAAGCTTTTTTTCTTTAAAGTTTTTGGGTTTTTTTAAAATCATAAATTTGGCAAAAAGCTACATGCTGAATTAAATTTACAGCATGTGCACATCTGGCAGTACTTATCGTGTACCTAATGGTAACAGGTCCTTATGTGCTCTTATGTATTTCTTGTGTTGGCAGGTGGCCAGCTCCATATTGGTGGGAGTGTGTGTGTACGAGCAGAAGTCAGGGTAAACATGCGACCAATGTGACTATAGAAGAAGCAGATCCTCAGCTCAAACTGTGCAGACTTTTTTTAAACTTTAACTCATTTTGAATGACCTTTACTGATCATTTATTCTGATGTTTCACTCTGACACTCAAAAGTTAGTAAAATCAGACAGTAAACTACAGAAATAAATATTGTTGCCCTAATCAGCCCAGCTGGTCAGGACTTGGCATTTCTGTTTGGAGAGAAATTCTGACATTCTAAAAATTAATTGCATTATGAATCCAAGGGAAGCAGGAATTTTCACTCCCTTCTCAGCTTTGTGATTTCACAGCATGTTCTTTGACTGTGTTACTTTTCAAATTAAAGCCGTTAAAAGATGTTTCAAATTTATAATTTTGATTCTTTTTTATTTTTACAGTAATGATTGTACAGTATATATAAGGTTAATATAAAGATTGAAATGAACCACTTAGCCTCAAAAAGGAATGACAGTCATATTTTGTTTCACAGTTTTTCTTTGAAAATTTTGTCAAGTCAGTGTGTTCTTCCAAAAAGTAAAATTCAATTAAAACTTTATGAACTGATGTTTTTGCAGGAAATTATACTGCCAAGGGATTTTTAGTCAGCAGCAATTATCTCTCTGAATAGCTTTTGTTTATTTAGACTCTGCTTTTTAAGAAAGAAGTATAAAAAATAATGCAAGCCATTTAAAAAATAGGTATGCAAAGTATATAAGGAATGAAGACAATCTAGTCTAGCAAGGAAGCATCCACAGTTAGAACATGAACAAGTTATTAGTAAACAGGCTTTTTGTGCTGGGGTACTGAAATGGACTGAAATTTTCTGTGAACTCGCTTGGAGCTTATGCTTTATGACCTTGCAGAGAAACAAATATCCCCTGTCTTCTGTAGGTCACCCAGAACTAAGCCTAAACAAATATGAATCACAGGCTTTCTTCCTCCACACTCCAGATTGCAGTGATTAAGAACAAGGACAGGGGATAGGAAGAGGCAGATAAACCCTCTCCCCATTGTGTTGTTCAGCAAAGTGAGTTGGTAAAAATAGTCTAGAGATTTGGTTCTGCGGAGTTGTTATTGCCACGAATAGCAGTCTTCATTGCCACATGCAGAATATTTGGGAAGGAAAAGTGAATGTTGTACAGAAACATACCTCAAATAGAACTCCCTTTTAAGGCAACACTCTGTCACACTTATTTTGGGCCCGTGTACTTCTGGTTAGAGGAATGAGCATAATTGCTCTTAGAAGGTTCAGGCTGGACATTAGGAAAAAAAAATTCACCAGTAAGGAAACGCATATCTGCCTCAGAGAACTCAGCCAAAGCTGTAGGTGACCTGATCAAGAGTTGGCCTTAGTTCCATTTCAGGCAAAAAGTTGGGCTACATGACTTCCAACCATCATTTCTGTGATTCTGAAATTTCCTTGGGGTAGATGTGGTATTATGGATTTGGGAAAAGTCATAAATCTGCCATCCACCTGCCTTAGTCTTCTTCCAGTTCAGGTATTTTTTTAGCACCATTTCAATGACCAGTGAAATCACGGGAAGTCTTTAAGTATCACTTGATCAGGCTATAATATGTCAGTGATTTTTATTCATTAATTAAAAAAACTCACTTCTGCTTATGTGTACCTTAAGCTATGAACCTTATGAATGATCAGAAATTCTTAGGGGCCTAGTTTAAGCAAGAGAGAAAAGAGAAGGAAGAAGTATCACTTGCTGAGCCTGTCCCAGGTGATGTGTTTTCTGGATTCCTCTTTCTGGGAGGATTAAGGACAGAAAGCAGGTCTTTGAATAGTCAAAACTGCATCTAGGAACTAACTAAAGTTTTAATAGCTATGCCTATGGAGCCATTTCAAACTGCCTGAAGCAAGGTCCTGGTTCTGCACAGCCCGTGCTGAAGCAAGAGACATGCACCATTCACTCCAGTGCTTTTCACCTAAGCTAACAATTTTTAAATAATTGTTTTATGGTTGTTGAGGGAGCCTGGTGATCAGGGCGAGTTTTCCCTCTAACTCCTAATAGGTTTTGGATTTTGTGCATTGTGTGTAAAGAGCCACTTGATTTCTCACTGAGTAAAACATATTTTTACAGTTTTGGACCCTGTTTTTTTCAGTATCTGTTAATAAAATTTAGACTCAATCAGACTCTTGATTTTGCTAGTCTGTTTTTGTAGTGGTTTGGGTTCAAATTCTGATGAGAGTTTGAAGATTTCCCTGGTCATTTTGAAATACTGGTGTGAAATCAGTCAACCTATCTTATTTCTTTTTCTTGCTGATTATTGGAGTTATGAATTCAGTATATGGCTGAATTGCATGAATCGAAATAGCTTTGCCATGGTTTAATCAGCATCACCATGCATATTCTCTAGGTCATTATCACAAAACTGCGGTGCATTTTCTTGTCCAACTGGGATTTTTGCTTTTCGTTAGAACAGGCTACAGGCTACATTTATTTAGTACAACATTGTTTGCTTTTCTTTATATCCTATTCCAGATACAATTAGAATTCTGCATTAGCTTCGTTATTACTACTATCTACTAGACAAAGTAATGGACTATAAATTTGATGTATGAGTGTGTTTCTGCTAAGAAGAAACACACAAAGTATTTCTCCATTAATTTGCATTTAGTAGTATCTTAAATACTTTATATCTTCATTTACAATATTTGAAAAATATATTGAATGGCCCCATAATAAAAGTTTACCTTTTGCAGGAGTGATTTTTAAATCCATTTTGTAATTAAGTTAATCCTGTGTGGCATCTGAATGCTAAATCTTATTACCTAATTAGACATCTGCATTATTAACTGATATGTGGTGACATAACAAATGCATCCTTTGAATTCCGTTGTCTTTGTACATTTGATCTACAAGTTATTTGGTGTACAGTTGATATAAAAACATACATTTCAACAGCTTTATTATACCAAATTTACCAAGTTGAGATAGAAATGAATGATTTGACATATGGTTAACTAAGCAGCTATAAGTTAGCTCAGATGATTTGTAGCATATTTCAGTATGAAAATTTTATTTCCTAAATATCAATGAAATGCAATAAATTGCATTTTGCATGAAAGTATTACATGTGAAAATGTCTTCCAAAATTAAATTATTATAGACTGAAAAAAGCATGATACTGATGGGGAAGCTGAAAAATACAGGTGAGGCTGAAAACACATTTAATTGACATTTAAGAATCAGTAGAGACTTGATGAAATGGAAAGAGGTACTAGTCAGCTATTTCTCAGATCAAAGCAGCTGTGATAGTGCATGATGACAGAGAAGGAAGCTGCTATGAGTGTAGTCAATGAAGAGAGGAGTGAAGAGTAATTAGATCCATGAGGTGAATTACAGCAGATTTGTTTTAGTAGTTTCGTAATAATACTTTATAAAATAAAGGTCTGTGATTTGTGAGCAAAAATTGTCACCCCTTGATTTTTTTTACAAATGCCCTGTGCATTTAGGTGTGAAAAAATGATTAATTTGAAACAAATATCAGAGATGAAATTTCATTTCTAGACCTACATAAATTTCTATTAGCTTCAGTATTTAGAGCACTAATAAGGAATGTGTTTTTCTTTATGCAATGAGGTATATTTCTTTGTTCATAAATTAGTGCTTAAAAGCTATGAAGATATATGATGCATATATATGATTAAGACACCATAGAATCATAGAATCGTCCAGGTTGGAAGAGACCCTTGGGATCATCGAGTCCAACCATCTACCCTACACTACAAAGTTCTCCCCTATATCATATCCCTCAACACCACATCTAAACGTCTCTTAAACACATCCAGGGATGGTGACTCAACCACCTCCCTGGGCAGCCTATTCCAATGCCCGACCACTCGTTCTGTGAAAAATTCTTTCCTAATGTTCAGTCTAAACCTACCCTGTTGGAGCTTGAATGCATGACATATGATTAAGACACCAAGTAACTATGTTGGACTTTATCTACCTGGAAGGAGAGGATATGTTGATGCACAAAGCGAAGACAAGAGTTTCTGTTCTATGTTGGGGTCCTTTTTTTCACTAGTAAGGCTGTTTGGCTGTTCTGCCTAAAGGAACAATTGGGCTGTCAAGTTTCTCCCATATGGAGAATTGTACTGGAACACCAAGGCCCCTCATGTGGGATCTGTGGGGATTGTCTCTGTGGGAATTCTCTCTCTGAGACAGAGATTTATATTCCAAGTCTTTGTTTAAGGTTGAATTTAACATACTTTGCAACATTTCTGTACCTCCTTTTATCTCTCTCTCTTGGTCACATAGATTCATTATATCACAATATTCCTGTAAGTGAATCAGGGGTTTTTATAAGTGGATAAGACACAGGCACCTGGCTGGCTTTCAGGTAATCAATCTGGGTTCAGTTCCTAGGTTTTCATTTTACCTTGGCCAAATTACATAGCTTATTGCACCCTGGGAAATGTCCATGCCTTCCCTCCCCCCCATTTTTAGTAATTTATCAGTTAATATTATGATCGATTTAGAACAGAGATTGTCTGTTTCTGCATTTCTGTCCTTTACCTGGAAGAATCTTGGTTGAACCCCCAGGCACAAAAATTAAATGAAAATTGTATCCATTTTACAGAAGCATAAGGAGAGCACAGAAAGAGTATTTTATATAGATTTAGTTTCTCAGAAAATTTGTGGCAGTAACAGAACAGAAATGGAGCTTTTCTACTTCTTTTGCATATATTTTAATGGTTGTGCTACGTGTCCTCTGAGGAAAAGTTGAACCTACGGCAGATATGTGCTGAGGATGCTTCCTAAAGGCTTGTCATTGTAAAGGTGTCAGAAAATTAAATGAAAGAGAACAAAAGGAGAGTCTTTCTGAGAGAGAAATAATTTCATCTCCTGAAACGTTTCAAGTTTGACATATCCAAGTTCAAGGAATGTCAAATAGTAAAGCCATTTTGCATGTTTATTTTTACCTTCACTAACTTGGATATCCTTTCTTTAAATTCCTTATCTCTTGTTCCGGCCAACTTCTGTTTCTGCCCCAGAAAAGCATGATGTTGAAAGGATTTTGAGGCAGCAACTAAAATAGTAGCCATTTTATGCACTAGCCTCCCGCCCGTTCAGTCAGAGCAGATGTGTCATTGCATACCAACCACATGCTGGAAATCTGGCAAAACTACATCATAGATCTTAAATCAGCCTACACAGGGACAAATATCTTTCCCTGTGCCTGTGAATGCTCTGGGTCTTTTGCTTCTTGGGACCGATGGTGGCTGCTGAATGCAGCTCAGCCATGCAAAAAGCTTCAAGCTACAAAATAAGCCTCAAAGTTGGCTTACCTCCAATACCATCTGTGCTTTTAGATCTTAAACATGTATCTATTCAGATGTGTTAGCACGTGCAAATCTATTGTTTTATTTAAAGTAGCAAAAGACAATGAAGAATAAAAGGGGAGAAAAACCACCCGCAGTGTGGAAATCCCCAATGTTGTTTTTCATTGAAGAGGTTGTGGGGACAGAATATCACTTCTACTTGGCTGTAAGTGTTGTATTTCCTGGGTGAATTATGTGAAGACTATTGCTGTGTGATGTATAGTAACTCAAAGTGGAGTTTTGCATGTGAATGGTGTTATTCTGAAGTCATAAAACAGTTACTTGCCATAAAGGAAGGCAGTTGATTTTAGGCCAAGTGTCTGCACTTTATCTAGTCATCATTATGGAAAATTAATTTTTATGGTCCTTCATTTGGTAGATTCTGAGGTCTCTTGTGTTCACAGAAGAAATTCTAGATGGTACAGAGCAGTATTACTACTTAAATTATTTCTTCATGAAAGTAGTTCATCTCTAAGAGAATACGGTTATAAGATCCGTGCCTATGTGCAACACTGTGTATATCTAATAGGTAAAAATCCCTCTGGAATCCAAGAAAAGGGTCCCGTTCCCTTTAGGGAGTTTCAGACAAGTCCCTACATTTTATATAGAGACTCAGTGGCAGGTGCTGTGAGCGCTGAAGCATTGTACCTTTTTTCATTACTTTTGTAGTACGCGTTAAAATGACATGTAAGAAGTCAGCTGCTAAACTACTCATGTTTTGTGGAAGTCTTGGCAGTGTGGCTGCTATTGGCTTTGGTAGTGACTGTGTCTTCTCTTCCCGTTTGTCTTACTGCCCCTTGCTCTCCAAACACCTACAGCATGTCAAGTCAAATGTAAAATAAGAGGTAATAGTTATGTATGTTTTAATTCTACAAGTCATTGTTAGGTGGAATGCTGTAGCTCGTGTCGTGCAGGCAAGCAGAGATGATGGTCAGAACAGTCTATTTAGGCCTCACAGTCTCAGGGTCCAAGATCTGTAAGTGTTTTCTGTTTTGAAAGCTGCTAAAACTGCTAACCTTGCCTCAGATTCCGTTCTCTGCACTGCTCGAAAAAGGTTACTGGATGCAGTTTTTCCATACTGGAGCCTTCCCAGTTTTTTACGTAGCACCCTGCAATAAATCCTCCCTTGATGCCTATTATGCTACTCTGCCACAATTATCCCAGAGACATTCGTGCCATTTGTGCCAGTCACTTGTCAATCCCATGTCCGTTTCTCTGAGAGTAACAGATTGCTGAACTGTACATATGCCACTGTCAGAAAAGTTGCCAGTGATTTCTCTCTCACGATTTTCAGTTGCTATTCCTTACTTGGGCACCCTACAAGGAGGAAAATACAAATACTTTTCTGTATTTCCCCACTACTATCTACCCATATTTTTTCATTTCTTGCGGTTGATATGATGATTACTTCCCACTCCTCCAGGCTGCTGGATTGGTGTGCATTATGCATGCTGCTGGTCCATTGGCAACCACCAAACCCAAGATGCTGCTAAACCCTTCCTATGTTGGGCAGAGACAACAGAGATGATAGTTTTAAATCAGCAGCTTCTTTGTCTGGCAGTGCAAGTAATCTGAGATCATATAAATGCCAGCAGCATTTCTATGCTGCTCCCCTGATGGGGCTGTCTGCTTTCTTGGCTCTCCGAAGCAAATCTTTCCTTCTGGCTGTCCAAATTTTGCTTGGAATGACATCAAGTTAAATGGCTTTTACCAGGTTGAGAACTGTTTCCTCCCTTGCCTCAGAGCTCTTTCCTGGGCATCTGCAAGGCAATGAGATGTGCTGCCAGGTTGAGGTGGAAGCTGGAGATGGGTTTCATAGGGTGTACACCTGAGTAGGTGGGAGTCTTAAGCAGCATCATTACGTAGGTTACCATCATTAACCTACTATTTTTAAGAGATTGGATGTGTAATTAGTGACAGATAATTATCACGGGTTCTTTTCCATCCACTTTGCATTCCTTTTCTTTCTCTTCTTTGCAAAAGCCTCTTTTTGAGAGAACAAGCAATTAGTATTATTTCAGCTTCATGAATTCTACTTAACCTGGGAAATAAAATATTATTTATTTGCTCTTTATTGACAGATGATGTGCCTGGAATAGTAACCTTTGATGGTGATTTAATGTCAGGCCTTAACCTAGAAGCACTGCACTGTGACCACAAAAAGCTTTCCATATTTTAACATTAAGATCTATGATTGCTGCCTGCATGTTCTATTTATTTATGAAAAAGATTAATTTATTCATTTGTACTCAGTATCCGTTAGACAGGGATGATATTCTTCAAACGGTGATGAATTGTCAACTAAGTAGGCCAAAGACATTTCCTGAACAAGGACTCTATTTTAGCAAATAGCATAGCCCACAAAGGAAGCTGAGAACGTCTGGAAGGTTGGCAATTTTTGAATGCCTTGTGTTTATGGTATATGTATTAAATGAAAAAAGAAAAAAAAGTAATCTGAAGTCTGCATTTCTGCACAGTGCATTTAGGGTCTTTTATATTTCTGTACTTGGCTATTCCCAAATAGGATACATTGGATGCATTGCTAAGTAAAGCAAGGATTTGATTGAAACAATATATAGTACTACTGGAGATACCTTTCCCAATGTTTGGTGTTATAATTTTGTAACTTCTGCTTTATTTTAGCTAAATGTACATTTAGTGTTTGAGGTCCTTGGCTACTGAGGTTCCTAGTTCCCACTGATTTCAGTAGGAGTTAGTTACATTGGAACTCTCTGTGCCTTGAGGGAACTTTTGTGCCATAGCACAGGATTCATGTCCTGATATCAGTCACCAAGAGCTGTGCATCTACCCTAGGTTAGTTGTCTCTTATAGGCAGGGGACCCAGATCCTGTCTGTCTAAGGCAATCACGCGTCTGTCTTAGCTAGATGGGTTGAATTGGTCTGTGGATGTTCTTTTCTCTCCCTCTTGAGTATGGCAGGAAAACCAGAACAGAACAGTTTCTTAGTAAGCTCTCTACTTGTAGGTGAGATGAATCCTGCTTCTTATTTGTAAGCATGTTTTAGGCTTCAAAAAGCTTTTAGCTTAACTTACCAGGTAGCATCTATGAATGCTGTGAATGTGAAGAATCTTCCAGGTACTAAGAGCAGTATATGTGAAGCTGTATGAATACTTCAGACCACCAAACATAAGACTTTTTTGGGCCTACCTTTCCTACTTTATGTTTGCCCAACATCTTTTGCTATCCTGATTCCTCCATAGGGACCTCCTGACCTGTCCTTCTTTGGCCTCTTTCTGAACTATCTCATCAGAGATACTTTTTCTGGGCCTCAACTGATGTTTTCTGCTGATTATTCTGATGCCAAACCAGTGGTGGCAAACATGGACCACAGGCCGTATTGTATAGTAACCTATACAACATCAAGAAGCTGCCTGTCAACATTTACTAGTTTATATTCCTTACTGTTAAGGCTGCCACTGTTTTATCAGGGGAACTGGCAAATGTATTTAATGTACAAAAATGCTACAGAAATCCCACAGAGTACTGTAGGGAGATAAACTGCTGTTTAATAAGATTTGCAAACTGCATATTTATCTGCTGATAAGTGAAGTGTTGGCTGGCAGTGCCTGCTGAAAAAATAGGTCTTGCTGTAGTAGGTGGGGCGGGATAGAGGAAATTTGTTGTGGAGCTGTAATGAGATGTGTGAGGATCTAGCAAATAATACAGAGAAATGTGGGGCAATCATTGTGCTGGGTAGCTTGGAGTAGATGTTTCAATGGATGATGGTGGGACAACGTTGGGGATGTGTGGTATTTGTAGGTTGCAGAATGCATTTGTGAGATGAGGATGAGGGAGTGGAACTGCAGGAGTGGAGAATGTTGGCAGTTGTATTCCTGGTCACTGGCTCATCGTCGTAAGTGTGTTATGGATTCGAATAAACAACATTTGCTCGTAACAATGCCTTTTTTTTTTTTTTTTAACATATAGGCGCAAAGAAGAAAAATGGTACAGTTATGTGGGTAGGGATGCATGTCACTTAACTGATAGTCTGGACTACTGGTATTTCCAAAAGGAAGAATGTCATATATTTTAATATGCTCATTATTTAATTGGGTGCTAGTTCTTCTGGTATCCTCTACAGCTTGTCAGAAATCAGTCTGGCTCCAGAAATACTGCAACAAGGAAGTGCTCTCAATTTTAGAAATGGAGGTTGATGGAGGTGTGTTAAACTGAGGAGGTCTGCAGCTGAGTTAGACTCTTCTCTATGCATTCAGTTCCTTTTTCTCTCTCTCTTCTTTTTTTTTTTTTTTTCCTGTACCACACCAGGGTCCTAAAATAATGTATCCATTAATAAATTTGGTTTGACTTTTCAAGGTGATAGATACTTAGATCCTGATTTGCAAACAGCCATAGCTGGGAAATGCTATTGCATCCCTGTAGCTGCTTATATGTACTAATACAGATTATTTCTAGAACATTTTGTATCAGACAGGAAAATATGTGATACACAGGTGCATGTAAAAACCACAGTAACCACAGGCTATGAAGTGACTCCGTATTTACTTACAGGTAAAAAAATTCATTTGTAAGCATTGGAGGCACATGTTATAAATGAACTTCTTTGTATCAGTCACTTCAAAACTATACATTTACAGGATTAATATATATTTTAAATGTTATGTTTTTATCTTGGGATTTTTCAAATTTGTTTTGACCTCATAGTTCTTGATACTTTTACTTGAAAACAGGCATCCAAACAGCACACATGGTTTTGAAATTTGTGGCATTAAACATTGAAACCTGGAAAATATTTTGCAAGTTATTGGAATTTTTAGGTTTTACAGTAAAGGTTAAATTTAAAGAAAGCTGTTCTCACCAGATCTTACGATAAAAGCATCCCTGCATCTGTGTTTCACACCAGCATGACATGACATGACATTCTCCTGGGGGAATACGTCAGCTTGCAGAGACCTTCGCCCACATATAGGTCAGTTCTCTTTTGAACAGATGTGAGATAATTGCAAGAGGTGTGAGAGCCTACGTAGCTGGGTCAGGGGGTGAATTCTGCCCTCATACCAATGCAAACTCTTACCAAGAGTAATATTTAGATATGTGGGAAAACAGAATTTGTCCTGGTGGTTTCACAGGTGAACAAAAGAGCTGTATTTGGCCTGGTGTCTTTACTCCTTAATTGTACATGAGCCTAATTGAATATTAGCATAATTAAACTCACCACGTATTGACAGATTGCCTTTCACACTGACTTCCTTTCCCTGTCACAGTATGGGAATTTGCTTCAGGTGCTATTGCCTTTTCCCAATGGCCTGAATAGATGGAAACAGGAGGGGGAGCTGTGGGAACAGGAAAAAGAAAGGGAATTATTACTTTGCTTTTAATAAAAGAGGAAGAGAAACAACTCCAATTTGTTTTAACCCTACCTGTTCTCACCTAAAAGACTACTTTGTTTAACCTCAAACCAGGACACCTACCAGAGTGGGGGCTAAGAAGGTATAGGGTTGCCAAGTATACTTAAGGTGAGAGACACTATTGGCACGTGAAAACTGAGTGTAAATAACAGACAGAAATAAGCACAAGCTGGAAATCTGAAGGTTTCTGACTCAGTAGAGTGACAAAGTTCTGCTTCCCAGTAGGATGAAGTAAAATTTTACGCCGGGAACTGGATTGAGAGCTCCAAAAACTTCCCAATACTTTTGTGGGTTTGAGGAAGGAAAAGTAAATCTAGTCTGGTTTTGTAGATCTGGGAGACCTCCAGCTTTTATAAGCAAGAGCAGATTCACAAGAGGAACCTACAAATCCCCCAAGGTATTAATGCAGTATTTATGTAAGGGTGACTTCTGCTTTAAATTTGTGTTCTGCATCCGGCAGATGAGAAGGTGGGGACCCATGCCTTGCACATGTGCTGTAATTGCTCTGTCTGCTGGCTTCTGGGAAGGAAAAAGAGCAGCATTGCTGTAGCAAATGCCTGTAATAGCCTTGTTCAATTGTCTGTCTGCAAAGGAGGATGCATAACCGTGAATCCTCAGAGGAGTTAGGTGCTTCCTTCTGCCTCACAGTTAGCTACCGAAGTGTGCTAGAAGAGCAGAGTCTAAGGACTTGCCCAAATATCCTTAGCTGTCCCTACTGCCCAGCTTAGATGGCTCCCTTGGTTTTTGCTCTGCATGGAATATGCCCATGTTTAAAGATTTAACTATGGTTTTCAAAGGTCCCTATGGTAACAGTTTCAGCTACCTAAGCTTGCATGCCTGTCTTGGCTGTGATCATCATCAACACCTAACATTCCCTGGAGAATGTTCCCAGTGGGTGCTACCCAGAAGATGAAGATAGAGGTGGAATTCAGTGTTGAATTCACTTCCACACATCATTGGAGCAGCAACAGGCTGCAATACTCCCAGGCAAATCTACTTCAGTAATGCAACAGATACAAAAAAAAAAACCAAACCCAAGTAGTTTCCCATCTAGTGAGAGACAGAAAGAAAGTATGAGCTTCTTCTAAAATTAGTAAGGTATTCATATCCTACAGTGCTAATAGTAATATTAAACCTTCCCACCAATAGAATACATGGAAAGTGAGTGCTTAGATACACTTAATAGTATGAATAAGTGGAATTCAACAAATAGGCCATGCACTGCAGACTTATGAGTTATTCTGTTTTTGTGAGATGCTTCTTTCCTTATGATTCTTCATTACACTTTCAATTGCAGTTATTTTGCTACTATTTAGTGAACATTTCCCTTTTTCTTAACTGGTCATATTTCTTATTAAGAAAATTTAGTCAAGGCTTTGGTGAAATTATATCGTAAATGTATTAAGCAATATAAAACTGCACATACCATTAACATCATACTTCTAATATTAAAAATAGTATAAAATACATTCCGTAATCAGTGTTGAAAATATTTTCTTTATGATGTTATAGTTGTTACAATGACAAAATATTTTAATGTCAAACTGAAATTCCTTTGTTCTTTTTTATTTAGAGCTGTCTTACAACAATATTATTGTGTATGGTAGTATTTTATTCTATACACTTTAGACAAAACCGCTGTATCTGTGAAAGATGGGATTGTACAGAACAATAGTGCAATAGTAATTGAAAACGTTATTTCTATTGCTTCATGCAATGTGATCTACTTCTGTTTAATTCACACCATAGCTAAATCATTTCCTTCTCCTAATAAAAACATTACAAAGTATTCTTATTCTAGTTGCACTATGTCATTTATCAGTAATTTTGTGGCTTATTTAAGAGAGATTTTCAGCTAAAACCCCCTGCTATCACTAATAAATGGGGTCATTTTAATCATTATTTGTGGCTGAAATGAATAATCTTAATGCTTAAATAGGAGCTGTAAAGTAGCTGCAAAGTTAACCTGGGCTTTATCTAAATTAGAGCCAGAAAGAGTAATAACTGAAAACCAAAACAAAACCTACCCCCACCGCTTTCTGAACTAAGGCTGTAAGTCTACATTATTAACGCTTTGCTTGCATGTGTGCCTTTTGCTTTACTTAGTAAACTGTCCTTATCTCAACGCAGAATCTTTCTCACTTTTACTCTTTTGATTCTCTCCCCCGTCTCACTGAGGGGGGAGTGAGCGAGCCGCTGTGTGGTGCTTAGTTGCCGGCTGGGGTTAAACCACAAGTATCTAAACTAGGTACCTCTTTCACGCAGGCTCAGACCTGTCTGTTCTTCAGTGGTCAGTGGTTATGCTGGCAAAGCCAAACACGTGCTGTCCTACCCTTGTCTACTTCGTCCTGGACTATGATTGAATCCCAGAGCGTGAAAGGCTACATAAAACCTGCACGCACGTGCAATGAGATGGAATACACAGGTACGTGTGTAGCGTTTTCACAGCAGTGGGAATACACGTGCAGGCTTCAGGCTGAAGACATGCTCATAATTAAGTTTGTTGTGACTTTCTAGCCTCTACTCCCGGTTAATTTTGCCAGTGTACCCTGACGACTGAGTCTGGCAGTGGTGTTAAGGGGACAAAGCACAGCTTTCCTGAACTGTTTGAGTAAGAGACACAAACCTTTGCATGAAAATACCTGTAGTAATAAATGTTCAGCCTCTGCGCCCCGTTTAGGTGGTTTCCATACAGTATGACCTCCTTAAGAAAAGCAATTTTTTATGTTTTTCATTTTAATTCATAGGAGAGAAGCAGTGGCAGGTTTGCCAGATAACAGGGCTTTTCTGGAGGCTGGAAGTTTATGAAAGGACTGGAACCTGCCTTTTCTCTGGGCTGAGTGGGTTACTTAATGTTATTAAAACCTGGGTGGGGAGGGAGAGAGCGAGGTGGCTACCTGAAAATGATTGCACGAGGCTGGAGGATGCTGCAGGAGAGATGCTCCTGCTATTATTAGACATTTGAATAGTTTAAGCAGAATCTTCTACAATACCTTCGTGAATGTTTCCTCTTTATGAAAATGAAGTATTTGGGATTTATGCAGAATAGCTGCTGAGAGGTGGATCATGCTGTTATTTAAACACCTTCATCTTACACATTTGTGTCTTGCAGGGATTCTCTTAGAACAAAACAACTGATTAGAAGACACTGAACTACTAAGATGCTTACTACTATTTCCGAGGAGGAATATAAGTAAATAAGAAACAACTAAAAAAATTTCTTCCAGAAAAGGGGAAATTTATCATGGAATAAAGAACTACCAGGAACTTCTGTTACAGCCCATTTTGCTAATTTAATAGCTAGGTCTATTTTAGGGTTTTTTTTAGGTTAGGTTTATTTTAATTTGGTCCATATTAAATCCTAAAGCTAAGCTCTGACTATAGGAGATAATTGGACAATGAAGTCAGAGAAATTGCATTTATTATCATTTTTAAATTAGCAATGACAGGACCCATCTCTAGTAGATCATCTGAAGATGAGATGAAACTGCTGTGCAGAAAAAGGTATAATGAAAGTCTTCAATAGTGTTCAATGTCTGCTTTTAGATTTACATTAGAAAATGCCCTCTTGCAAAAGTACCAGTGTTATTCCTTGGTACTGAATTCTCTGATAATGAATCAGATTCCATGGAAGTGATTTCTGACTGTAATTCATTAAGAATTGTTTATGAAGTTTCTTATCACATGATTTTCCTTGTGACCAAAGTTTCCATGAGATAAACTCATAAATGAGCCCATCCAGCAAGAGTAAAAGATTGCTTAAGACTCTAATAGGCCACAAATTGGATTGCTGAACAATCCTCTAATCTGTTGTCTCTGTTCTTCTTTCTCTATAGCTAAGACTAAGGAGAAAAAAGCTATGAGCTGCTGTCAGTTGTAATTATGTCCAACTCAGATAAAATGTCCTGACCTGGGAGAGGTAGGTCAAATGTCAGAGAAGGCTTATGGGAAACAGTAGAAGGTTGAAGGCTTCTAAATAAGCTTTGCAAGTATTTACCCCTTTTGTAGAAAATAGCTGTGAATTTCTAAACCAGAAAAATTATAGAAAATGTCAAAGCATGTCTACAGTGACCCTGTTCTATACTAATCTCTTGTCAGGCATATTGATGAGTTAAGTGGCTTAATAATTATTTTGCCATCAGAGATGACACATATTGATGCCTCTTCAGCAGACAACTTTTTTATATTTTATGTCTGGATTAGACCAGTTTAGCTCATGATGTTTAATGTTGTCTGTGTATATACATTTCTGATAAAACTGGAACTAACATGTTTTAATTTGACTGAATTTGCTAATCCATTCAGTTCTACTCAGTAATCCATTTTACAGGCAACAAATTAATAGAACCCTGAAGTTTTCAAGAAAATTATTATCAATTTACAATACAAAAAATTAGTACTTCTCAGGACTACATTGATGTTATGTGTATAGATTGTGATGGTAGTTATAATACTCTGTAACTTTTTTTTTGTTAGCTGGAGGAGTGACTTGAACTAAACACTTGCTCATGAAAGGAGATGATCAGTCAAAATGGTGATTACCAAGTGAGAAATGAACCATCAAACCAACAATATTGTGAATACAGCCTGAAATGTTTTGTCCAAGCTGAAGTAGTCACTGTCATACATGAAACCACCATTTTTCCCTATGAAAAAAATGCATTTGGTAAGTAAATATGTCTGAAACAGTGTGCCTAGCTTGAAATGAAGCAGGTTAAATGTGGAGAATAGAAAGCATGATCAGCATTTAGAAACACTCTAGACTGAAGTAATTTTCTTTTATGTATTGGTAAGCAGGACGCAAATTTAGAGATGTGTCAAGGAGTGAGAACCAGGATATTCAGTCAAATCTGTAATACCCTTTAACTTGTATGTTAATATTATTACTGTGCATATAAAGCATTAAATGTATATTGAATGGCTTTACAGGCAAATAGATTGCTGTGCTGCAAGCACAGAAGAATCTTGTTGATTTATGGGATGAACTATTACTCTCCCAGTTCTTACACCACTTTTGTAGCCAACACAAAATAACCTTTCCTTGGCATGCTACTGGAGAGGACACCTTGGCTGAATTCCACTACCTTTTCTCCAATCCTGTCCTTCTGTACTGGAAGATTGCACTTGTGGTGTGTTTCCAGTTCAACAGAAGTGGAACCATCTCCAACCTTAAATCATTAAAGGATGCTCGGTGGTTACTTGATCAATTTATATTAGTCTGACTCCACTGAAATTTTCAAAGCAAAATATATGATATTTTGAGGTCCTGAGGAGAACAGATTATATATTGTAAATAAAAAATTGTCTGTTGGATACTTTCCCTAGAATATTAATATATAAACCAGTTATCTGTTGAGTCATACCAAGCTTGTTTGAATTTTATTGCTGCTGAAAATACGTTTTGAGTGACCTTATAGTTCTTATAATGCATAATAAATGGAATCACTTCTAGTATTTTAAAAAAGCATGTAAAAAAAAATCTTCAATTTTATGTGAACATAATCTATGTAGACACTAATTTATGTAAATGGTAATACTTCCTACAGCATTTTCCCCTAGCTCTGACCGGCCAGGATACCTGTGTGTCAGGTACTTCTCCATTATTATTTCTTCATTGGCCTTTTATCTCTCTTATCGTTAGTGTTGTAGGTGATATGTTTAAGATTAAACCAGCATATTAATGCTTAAAATGCAAAAGTCATGTTGATGTAAAAATATTATAAACATTTTTCATTCTCTATAAAGATGTTCTTTGGAGCCACATAATTTGCATGCCATGGTTAGATGTCTGTTCAGAAGAGAAAAATATGATAATGAGTTTCAGTAGAGTTAGAAGTCTTGTTGTATTGTAATTTTGCTTTATTGCTAGGATTATACCACTTCTAGGGGATAAACAGGTGAGCTCTGGCTTCATCTCAGTTATACGGAGTGTTCCAGACGGTATAAGTTTCTGTAAGGACTGTTGGTCAGGTCAGTGGGACAGCTCTCCCAACTGAGATAATGGGATTTGAACAATGCCATCTGTACAAAACCATGAAATTTCAATATAGAAATACTGTTTTGGTAGCTGTACACCCTTTAACTGCCTTGAATATCAACATTACCCCAAATGGTGCATTCTGTTGTTTGCTGAGAAGTTCATTCTAATATTTTCCTGCTATAGCTATTCCAGTCACAGAAGGAAGCTTGTGATCAATAAACAGAAGCTTTCACGTTGGGCATCAATCGTTTATTCATAAATATGGAGATTTTCAGCCTTCTAGTAATAATGCTTACAATCCTTTTTTTCTTCAATGGATGGCAGAAATACATTTAAGTCATTTCACTAGACCCTGACACACCATAAAACTAGTAGGCCGATAATGCTGTAGATCACAAGAAAGTGTAATGGTTGATGTCTTTTTAGCCGTTCTCCTAAGTACATGGGCAGCAAGAAGGGCAGGATCTGTCTCCTGCTCCTGTGTGGAGCCAGTGATACTCTAATCTCTGCCCTTCATCAAAACACCTGTGTACAAACTATCAATACCTATGAGAAATAACTCATTTCATAGGAGATGGCTTGCCACGCTGAAGTGGGTAATAGATAATGTAATTTTTGCATACTGTCAACTGACATACATTTATGCAGGAGTTATACACTACAATCTGATATAATAAACTGCTGACCGTGGATACCATTCAGTTCTCCAAATAGGACACTTCACACCTGAAGTGACCAGTTAGGGAAAGAAATTTGTACAATTTAAAAATTGCTGCTTTTGATACATAAGGAAAAGAAAGATGCTTGGATAATTGAAATTTGATGACAAAAAATGTGGATGTGTAATACAGAGCTGAAATTTGTTAGTTTCTTTGCCTAGCCCAAAGAAGTCAGAGAATAAGAAAATGTAAGATTTTGTTACATCTTCTATATCTGCAGTAGCAGTTAAGTGGATTGCTCTGAATATCTATATTATATCAAATAATCATATGAAAATATTTAGTTACTGGTTTGCATCGGTACACTTTTATCGGTACCTCAGTGCTTGTCTCTTACCCGAGTAAAAGATAGTTTGTATGTTCCTTGAAATTAAAGTTTAATGTTATATAAAGTACACATGTATAAAAAGAAAAACAATCACTTTGTCATCGTTTTGATTATGGTATAGTAAAACGATGTAAACAAAACACATTCACAAGAAAAAAAAAAAAGATGTGCTATCTTTAATAGATATCTTGCAAAGAGGTTGATTATGGTAAATTCCTGAAACATTTAACTGATCAGTGTAACAACTTTTGTTTTTGTAGGATCAATATTGACTTCTGAAATACAGTTCCTGCTGGTTTGAATCCAAAACCACTAAAATTATACAAGTTTGAGATTAAAGTCTTATAGTAGAAACATTTTCTAGCTGAAATACATTATAATGAGGAAGACAAACTAAAATTGTTGTCCAGGCTTTGAAAAGTTAAATAATCTTAGTAAGTCATAGTTAGAAGCATGGATTTTTACCAGTGTCAGTTACTGTTGTTTTCACTAAAAAACCTTTTGTCAAATAGAACACTCAAATGTCCTTTTGCAGAGAAAAAAGCCACACCGCCACCCGCCCAAAAAACCCCACCTCAAAGACATTGTAGAATGTTTAGAGGTTTTAATATCTACAGTGGATTTTAGGAGCTATTTAAAAAAGCTTCCAAGTATTATTTCCTTGTAATTTGTGAAATCACTTTTAGTCTTGACTGCTGTACTTGGTTATTTCAGATTTGTCATTTTTCCTGGTAATAAGTAAAAATTCTAATGACCTGATAGTTCTCCAGGTACACAACCCAAGAGCCTGTTATTGGCAGGTAATGGCCTTCATCTACTACTAAATTAAGCCTCAGGTCTTTTTGCTGCAGTTTAACTTTTCCTGTTTTAGATAATCTATGATACCCTTTCTGATTTAAAGGAAATATTCCAAACTATAAATGGAAAAAGAATAATGTAATGTAAATATATATAATATGTCTAAAATGCTATGTAATATGTACAGTAAATAAGACATGATTTTGCAAAAGCAATTCTGTCATGTGACCAATTTAAAAAAAAAACTGGTAAATTCTGTGTGTGGTTATGAGCATTTGACAGAATCAGATAAGTATTAAGAAGGGGCAAGATATTTAATGTCATTGTCTAGTTATATAGTGATAGCATTCTGTTTCCATCTAAGTTCTTAAAGGCTATGATGAGTTGACAATCTAACTGTAACATCACATTTAAAAAAATTGTATAGTGAGACTTTCTTCACACCAATATATCAAATATTGGTCCTCGCTTTTTCAGAAGGACTTGCAGCTAGGGTGTTCCTATCATTACAATTCTTGTTCCATATCTGCTGCTTTTCTCCATCCTATTCTCCCTCTGCATGGTAAAAATCTACCACTAGTGTGTGCATTGAGTGGCACCTTACCTGGTGATTATGTGTTGGCTATTAGAATGGTTAGAGATGGACTGCCCAGAGAACACAGTAATACCTGGCACCAGTAAGGGCAGCTCTGTGCAGCGCTAGTGCAGAGCACATGTTCTTGCCACATGAGGGCTAGGCTAAGAAAAAGAACAGAGGAGGCAAAAACAACCCAACCCCAATCCCACACCTCTCCCCTCCAAGAAACCAGAAGCAAATTGCACTGATTGGTTCCCACCCAGGTTTCAAAATGCATCCCAGAGCCATTTCGTACTTTGTTCACAGGGTCATTACTGGTATGACAATATCATCTCTTTGTTTTTAGAATCTGTCATCCCCTGGCTGAAGGGCTTGACTCCAAGGGTGAGTACTGATAAGGATGTGGAAGCTGCTGGGAAATTCCATGCAGAATGAAGGGATCTGTTTTAAGCTTGAAGCAGCTGCATAGTCTCACTTACACCTGCCTGCAAAAAAAGAGGATTTGGTGAGGCACCCCACCACAAAGGCTTCCTTACCCTCATCTTTTCATGTAGGCTGACAATTCTGATGGAGGAGGCAAGTTATCATGTTCTCCATACCAAAAACTAAACAGAGGACAGCCTGACCTTTCTTTAGTATATAGAAGTTAGTTAAATGAAGAGAAGTAATATTTCTTAATTAAAAAAAAGGCAAACAAAAAACCCCAAAACCAAACCAAAAAGCCAACAACCCCCCAATTTTTTTGTCTGATTTCCTGGCCACCTTTGGTTTATTTTTCTGTCATTAAGAAAAAAGCAAATCAGAACTGTGATGACAACCATAGGTGACATTATTGAATGTTTTCTGCATAGAAATGTAGTGTACTTGTACTTAAGTCTTACTGGGTTGCAGGAAGGTCCCCTTATTTTAGATCCTTGTGGTTTTAAACTTTCAGTTTAGATTTTCTGTTTGGTTTCATCTTTCTAGATGAAACTAAAGGAGGGGGGAGGGAGGGAATTGTTTCCTTTGCAGACTTTAAGAAATATTATGAAAGCCTTTTTAATGAGTGGATGTTTTTTTTTCCAAAATTGTATATTTTAGTAACTTTAATGCTAAAATAGCTGATGGCCATAAGCTAACATTTGAATGGGAAAACGTCCACAATGTGATATGCTTTTTTTGTTTTCCCACTGAGGTTTATTTGGTTTGACATATGCATATGTGTAACTCGCAAATTATAGAGCACACTTTGTATTCGTTTGATTGCAATACTGTGTAATTTGTGTGCTTTAATTAAATCAGCTACATGCTCGGTTCCTTAGTCTCTTGAATTACTCCAGTATGGTGCAAATCTATTAAAATTTCTATATATTAAGGAATTGGAAAGAAGGGTGAAGGGATCTTCTCCAACTGGTAATATTCTTTTACAGAGGCAGGCAATTCTTAGAGGACCAGAAGCTGGGAACACCCTGTTTTTTGCATACCTTAATATTTCTTTATACTTTAAAACCTTAATGAGTAAAAGCTCATAGCTTGAGCCTAAAAATGAAGGTAAAATATATCCATTACGGTGAGATGAGAAAACCACAATTTTTCAGAGTGAGAAACTAATTCTTCTGGTTTTCATGGAATTATTATAGTTAATTATGTTAATTAAGGTAGTGACAAGAAATTCCTCAGGTCGGGACCCTCCTATATTACTCTGTGCACAGAGTGCACAGAGGATTTACAAATGGGCAGGACAGACATTAGGTGAAAGAAATTGTTAGAGAACACCTACAGGACTGACCATTCTGAGAAGTAAATATTATGATAATTCTTTTCTTTTTTTTTTTATTTTTTTTTTCTATAGGTTAAAATGGTGGCATGAAGTCTGGGGTATACTATTCTATAAAATCCAGATTAAGGTATCCAGATTAAAATTATATGATAGCAAGGTTCTACAGCTTTTTACCAGATACTGTCAACTAAAACAGAGATTACCTTCTCTGATTAACTGTTACAGATTTTAAACCTATACTTTCACTGTCCTTGCAGGACTGGGAAAATACTTTTCAGCAAGCTATTTATTTGTGAAAAATTCAGGTTGAGATTGTTTGAAACCATAATTTCAGGTTAATTTTAGTATACAGTGTGTTTTAGTCCTGATATGAAACATATATATACATATCTCCACATATTTTGGAAAGATGCATAAGAAAAAGCTGATTTTTTTCAGAATGTGAAGGAGAAAATCCTCCCATGTTCCACCGCCCTCCCTCCCCCAATCCCAATGGGTAGAATACTTAGAGTGGCTAGAGTTTGGATTTAATCCTTTTGAAACAGCTCTTCCATCCCCAAGAGATAAGAGTGTATTTAAATCTTAGAGTATTTCAGTCTGTCCTATTGAAGCTCTTCCACTTTCTACAGAGAACTTGAAATAATACTAGGATTAAGAACCAAATTTTGAATTTCTCTTTTGATTGCTCTTAACCTCCAACCTCTAGGGTCACGCTCAGGCTCTTCTTCAGTGAATAAAGTTAGCTGTGTAGAATTTTGTTTCATGCATAGTTGTACCCTGCAGTGGATCCTGGGGAAAAAAGAACAAGTGGTCAAGTGAATGAAAGCTCTGTTATAAAGCCTCAAGGAAGTCAAAATAAGACTGTTAGTTAACCCCAGTCCTCACTTCTAGTATCTTTTGGAGTATTTCACTCTGTAACCTTGATAAAGTTCTTTTAATTCACGTACTTTGGTGTAATTAATACATAAATCCTTGTTTTTATTGGATACAATTCCTGTCTTGGTTCAAATAAAGGTTTGGGGCATGGTAAGACTCTGCTTAAAATATACACCCATGTTGCTTTAGTATTAAAAGATATGAGGCTAATGAAACATAAATTCTACACCTATTTTTTTCTGGACTTCACTTCTGGTTGGGATTTTACTTAAAACCTGTTGTTTCCAAATCCTCCTTACAGCCACAGTGTTACTTTTGTCAGTCTTTCATCTGGATGCAACAATTGACTGGTCTTGCAAATTTCCAGAGGAAATTAAACCTAGAAAAAATGTGGAAGATCAGCCAGAGTTAATATGATCTGTGCAAGTTGAGAAAGAGAATAAGAACGGGAATAACACAGGTCATAATTAGCGTACAAGTCTGTTCCCTTCATAAAGGTCCATTGGATAGGTCCTGCCCTCTCTTTCATCCTGGACTAATGATGGGCAACATGAGGTTTCTACACTGAGTAAGCAATTTAATCTGACCTCTGTTATGCAGAACAAAACTGCCAAGCACAGAGTTTTCCAGGTATTTTGATTGGTATTGGAAAGGAGAGAGACAGGCAGGACTTTAAAAGGAAGGAAAGGGAAGAGAATCAAGGGAGAGGGAGAAAAGTATTGATTGGCCAACAGTTTTACTCAGTACAGATGAGAAACATGCTGATAAAATGGATTTTATTCGGATATACATTCCTGTAGGCAGGGTGATAATATGTACTCATACAAACGCTTTTCTATTGGTGTAATAGTATCTCTCTAAGGGGAAGCAGAGGAGGAAAAGCAGAGAAGAGAGCAAGCAGGCAACAATAAACAAAAGAAGGGGAAGTAAAGGAGTGAGGTAAAGGAAAATGAAAGGGAAGGGAATGTGACAACAGTTTGTAAGAACTGGGAAGCTCTATTCTATGTTTTGACATCAAAAACTTGGGAGTGGGGGTTACACAGTAGGAAGGAAAAGGACACATTTGAGAAATAAACCGGGCAAGGAACGGTGAAGTTTTACACTCTTGCACTTCACACGTGGCAGGCAGCTGAATGGTCTGCAAGCAACACATCTGGGCTTCAGAGGAGTTGTGCCCTGGCTGCAGAAACACCACAGCCACTATCAGTACACTGCAGCGGTGGTTTGGCAACGTTTAAGCTCAGGTACAGTGTCATGTAAACAGGTGAGCTCACCTGAGGAATCACTTTTGGGACCTGAGCTGTCTCTGTAAAGAGCAGTGGGACCTGGTTTTAAGAGGTTTCTTAGCTGGTACACAGCGGAAAGCACAAGACGGCTTTGTGCCTTGGTTAGCTTCACTGGATAATCTGATTATGAAATACCTTTTAGAGTTTATCTAAATACTACAATGCAGTGGCTTGGATACAATATAGACTGTCTGTGCTACCTTAGCCATTTACACAGGGAAAGTTCTCTTTTTACTGCCAGTTACTATCACAAAATGAATTATTGAAACAGAGCCAGTCATACAGCATCTTTCTGTCCCAAATCCAGTGCCTAGGAAAAAGTAATAAAAGTATAGAAGTATAAAAATTTTGCTTCCAGGACTACTTCCCAACGCTTCAAACAGGCAGTCTTTATTAAACAACCTGCTGCAAAAATCTCACTGTTTTCATCACTTAATCCTTACCACTTTCTCTTAAAGCTATTATTTTCTATTCAGGAATTAGCCAAATATGTCAGTCTGCTATTTACTTTGACAAATACCTTAAGGCATATTATGAGTTTAAACCTGTCTTTGAGTTTGTTTTCAGTGATTGACTGCTGTGCAGAACAAAACCCTGGCTATTAGCTTCTCTTAATTTCTTTGGTGCTATCAACAACAATGAGTATCAAAGGATTAATTTTTAATAATGCATGTAAACAGACATAAGTGAACCTTCCTGCTGTAGAGTTCTACATCTATTTGCAGAAACAGACCAAC
Organism: Numenius arquata; assembly: GCF_964106895.1. Taxonomy (NCBI): domain Eukaryota; kingdom Metazoa; phylum Chordata; class Aves; order Charadriiformes; family Scolopacidae; genus Numenius; species Numenius arquata. The sequence goes on from NC_133584.1 coordinate 43,200,312, forward strand.
ATCCTGATAACAAATCTCTCTGGATTGTAGAGCTTTCCCTTGCAATTTTATTTGATGACCATTTAAATATGATTGATTTGCTTTGTAAAGGCTTGGAATTAGGGAATCTCAAGACTTTATGGCCCTGTGAGATTTTAGAAATCACAAATATTGGATCTAATTTTCTCTTTACATCATCTTTTTGAAGCTGGCAATAGGGATACTTGTACCCTTATTGCCTTCCTGATCTCTAACCATATCCTTTTGATTATCTGTTTTTGTTCCTTATCTCAGTTTAGAAATGTTAGAGTTTGTTGGCATTTTTTTTCCTGTGAGATGGTATTCTTTTGAATAGTGTTTATTTATATGCTGTATTTGAACACTAACACTTGTAGTTCCTATTTCTAGGAGACTAAGAAGCAGTGTACAATGATTAAGGAGCATTATAAACTCATTCCATTTTTTTTCCAGACTGAAACTAAAGCTCTTAAAGAAAAGAGTTTGTAAAACAACAATCTGCATGCATGTCTGTATTACCTGATGTCTTATCATACCCTCATGGGAGACTTGGCAAACCTAAGGTTTTTAAGCAGCTCCATATGGATCCTGCATCTTTTTAAGGCTGTAATGAGGGGCAGAAAAAAAGAACCTGAGGTTACTAGACTTTTTCCAGCTTTTTGGACCTTTTTTTTTTTTTTTTTGAACAGGTGTTTTAGGTGGACAGAATCAAAGCTCTGAAGTAATGAAAAAAAGCGTATTTAGTTTTTGACCTATGGACAACTGCTACTTCAAAAATGAAAGTGGTTCATTTCTGGGAGAGAAAGCTGCTGTTGTAAGCAGGTCACACAGGCCTGCCTCAGACTCTTAAGAGACTGTGGCTCCAGAAATACATATTCCTACCTCCTCCCTCCTACTTCCAGAAAGGATGTTGAATGCAGTTTGACTGAGAAGGTTTTGAAACCTAACATTTCCCCTGCAAATACACAATGGGATTCCTGGTAACAGCTAGTGTTGGGATTTCAGAGATGATGTGGTATGAAGATCTGTATCTTTTAAGTACCCAGCCTTGGGGGACAAGTGTTTCTGGTTCCCTGTAGAAGCCACTGTTTTTTCACAAAGCTGCAGGAGGAACTTGTCATCTGTGTCTCTCTCCCTCTTGTCCTAGAAAGAGTTCTAAACATCCTGCACCTCCTACTCTTACAAGCCTCTTCTGCTGTTTCTTTCTCAGCTTCTCCCTTGTCCTGATCCTAAGTCCCAGAACAGTCCTGCTCCCAGTCTGCCTACTCAGTTCTTTCCAGGATCTTTGTTTGCAAGCCTCTATAATGAGTGTCTTCCTTGTTTGCGCTGTCATAATTATTCCTCATTTTTCCTTGGATCCCTCACGAGCCCCATTCACTTTCCCCGCTTTCTTCCCCTGTTCCCAATACCATTAAGTCCCCCAGACTCTGGCCCCATTTTAAAGCTTACTGATTGTTGTTTCTATCACTGTCACTTTCCTTTTACCCCTCTGGTTTCCAGTCTCAGTCTTCCTCTCTCAGTTATCTTTTTCTAATGCTCTCCATGCATCCTCATGGCTGACTGGTTTCCTTCCTGTATTTTCAGCCAGAAAAGGTGCTGCTCACTCTTATGTTGAAGTCTCTGGAAGCGGTCCTACAATTTGCAGGAATATAGGTTTAATTACCTATTCTATTGGTCATTTTAGTGTTGGTATTTTTTTACTGGTATTTTTGCAGAGATAGATGTTCACCAGATTCAAAATCCAACCCTACTGAAATTTGGATCCCTGCCTCAAATTGTAGGGTGGACACATCTCTTGAAAGAAAGATTTAGGAATAAACAGCAGCTTAGATTCCCTTTTCTTTTTCTTCAGTTGGATGAATCTGTTTAAACTGATTTTTTTCCTATGATTTCAATGTGAGAAGGAAAATAGTATTAAAATGTGGTAAAATTATGCACAAACAGAAATAAATGTTTTACACTGAAGAGTGTAACCTTGACAATAGACTCTGTTACTTGTCACAGTAAAGATATATATGGTTGCTTTCACCCCATTTTTCTTCTTCTACTGTCAAACAGCCATGGTGGGCTGTATGCAGATAGACCTTCACTGGCTTTAATGATGCTTTATGAAACACTGAAGCTTTCCTTCTAAGATCTTTTCATGAATAATGAGCTCATTTTTGTATGACCTTAAGTGGAGGGACTGTCTGTCTATAAGTATATGCATCAGAGTACAATGGGCTCCCATCTGTTTGTACCCTTTAAGTATTATTAGACTATAAATTAAACATTGACTGTGGTCCTAATAACAACGGGCACAGATTAGCTCAAGACATCAATAGTAGCCAGCTTCTGCTGGGCATTAAATTAATCGTTAAGGAAACAAGTGCGTAGCATCCTGGAGTGCAAAAGGGGGAACAGTTTTCCTGAAAAGTGATGTATAATTTTAGGATCTCATCCAGCTAATACTTTCTGGGCAGTGCAGAATGGCTATAAATTGCCTGAAAGTAGCAATATATTCTTCACTTAATTTGAATTTGGGGTCCCTTTGATTTAAATTGTCCTTACAATGAGAAGATATGCTCTAATATACATGTAATTACTTTGAATAAAATATCATATCTTCTAGGCTTTCTACTTAGAAAAGAATAGAAATCTTGACTTTATAGTAGAACAATAGCATTCTTAATGCTGTTAATAGTTTCTTTATAATACTAATTACACCCAATCGCAGATTACTGTTAATTAATTTTTTAATAACATGCAAAATAATCCATTCCAACAGAAAATTTATTAATATATTTTCTACATGTGTTGATAACAAGCTATAATATACGTTTACTGACTATGCTGTTATATGCATGCTTCATCTCACTTGTAAGTCAGTTGAACTTAATAGAACAACCTGTAATAATGACCAAATTCTTTTTAGAATCATGATCTAGTTCGTTCACTAATTATAACAGCAGATACTTTATTTATAGTATTTGAAGACAGAAATACTGATTATCCTTTTAATTATTATGGAATAATGGTTATTGTGTGTTTTAAAGACATTTACTATCAAATATTTTACAGTTTCTCTGTATTTTTGTTTTTGATAAAGGCCAAACCAGAAAACTAAAAATTGAAAGCTAACACCAGAGAACTGGCATTTCTAGAAAAGTACCAGTGCCTTGGCATCTGCTAGTTCTACAGCTGTTCCTAGCTTTAGTTTTTCTCTTTCATAGGAGAGATATGATGCTGAATGCTGTCCAGAGGTTGCAGATAATACCTGCCAAGGGGCAGATACAGCTATGGATGTCACAGGGAACCTCCTGGAAGATTCCCCACTGCACTGTTGCCTTTTGCCACATTTTGGAAAGAATAACTAAGCTAACAACTTGGAACTTTGGTTAGAAAGAAAAAATTCCCAGCAGTCTTTTCAAGGAACCACTTCCTCATGGTAAGTAACCTCAGCACCTTTACAGTGATCCAGAAATCCTAAGGTAAAGGATTTTTTTTTTTTTTTTTTAAATTATTAAGTTTGGAAATTCTGAGAACTAAAACTCCATCATTCAGATGTTTGGTTTGGGTTCTGCAGGTTTTGGTTGCTGATTAGTACAGAGTAGGCTAGATATTTTATCAAGGCTGTACTGTCCTGATAACTCCTGAAATCCAGTGTTATCTTTGCAGTTATATATATGTACGCAAATCCATGTTGGCAAGTATAAAGTCTTTTTTGAGTTTTTTAAAATTCAGATCCTTAAATAATTTTGATCTTTCTACTTCCATAAGGCAAAACAAGATGGCTGACATATGAAATATGAATCACCCCTAAAAGGATTTTATTATACATAATTAGAGCTACGGCTTTGTCTGCTTCAAGTTGTTCTTAACATAGGGGAACCCAATTTAATCAAAGGCAATGCATGAAGTGTAGCTGCACTGACTTTCATTCACTGTCTTACTTTCATGCAATATGAACTATTGTTTAGGATTAAAATCTTTGGCAGAGGGAGCACTGAAAACAGAGCAGAATGACCGCAATGCAGAAACACTGTTTGACTCTCTTTGCAAGGGTAAACTTGGAACTACAAGAAAATACGAATTAGTAGTTACTTGGGCAATTCAAGTGTGAGCTCCCCCGTGATGTAAGCATCACAGGCATGAAGTCTTGTTCTTCACACATGCACAACTACTGGATGATTTTTCAAATAATGAAATCATAATTGCTGTGAGATGCTCTCTGATCCTCTCTTTCATGAAGTCTTGTAAATAATCACTTTTTTTTAAAGAAAAGTTCAAGCAACTTTTTAAAACGTGAAGTCAAAAACAAAGCTTGCTTTTAGAAATAATACCCGATGGAATGACTTTCAGCTGTATAATGTTTTGTCTTTTTATTGACAGGTCTTAGCTTCTTTATGTCTCTCTGTTTGCTCACATCAACCTTGTTATTTTTTACTTTACAAGAAAGCAAACAGCCTGCAAATCTTTTCTGCAGACAAGTCAATACATTTTTATACTTTCTGGTGTTTTATTTTCAGGGAAGTTCACATGGAGAGGTTGGGCATGAAGCCAGATGTCCTGGAGGTAATTCCTAGAGCTGCAGCAAGCTGTGCACTTACTAACAACTGCTTTGAACAAACATTTCCAAATGGCAAGCTCACTGGTGCTTGTCTGTTGAGCTGGGTTCAGGAGAGGGATGGCTCATGGTCTGTTATTGCCCTGTGCCATTGCTTTGTGCTCTTGTCTAAGAATGGAAGAAAGTTTAAGGAAGGTGAGTGTGGGGGAAGATGCTGGTATTTTGAAAGTCTGAGTGTAGATGACATTAAGCAGGGAAGAGCAGTTTGAGTGATACAGTGATACGCTGTAATGCAAATTTGAAGAAGGCAACAGTGATTCATTTTCAATATCTAAATAATTTAACTTCCTATTTCAAAAATTTCTGTATCAGTATGAATCATTTTAGAATCCTGCTACATTGGTGAAGTGAACAAAGGCTTAATTCTGAAAATACTTATGCATAAATCTCTTCTGCCATATTATGAAATGAGCCAGAGATTTCAGCCAGTAGGACAAACTGCAGAAACAGAAAAAGCAGGAATTGCTATGCTGAAAGGACTAGGAATATATATATATATATTTAAAATCAGCTTTTATTTCTAAGACATTCTTCAAAATGAAGGATGAAATGAAAGCAGTTTCAATGTGATAATTCCTAATAAGACCTTACTCTTTTGTAAATAATGCAAACATAAATTTTGATTTAATCTCTCTCTTGTGTATATATGCACATTGAGATATGCCTGACTAGTAAAAGCTTTGGAACTTTTGCTTTTTCCACAGTCTCTGACGATGCAATGATAAAGTAGTTATGTCAAACCAGGAACTACTTCATTATAACATGATCAAAGGGAAGTGCAGAACACCAAGGCATTAGTACTCAAGAATGTCGTGATATATAAATAGCTCAGAGAAAGTGATAGCACAACTTCAGAAAGTTGTGTCAGCCATTGCATTCAGTTATTTGCTTGCTTCAGAGAAGTCTGGTGCTAGAGAAAGAATTAGTTGGGATCACTGCTGCCCCCTGTGTCATCGGAGACACCGTGATGCGGTTGTTTGCAGCCCTGGACTGGCACTTGAAGGGTTGTTAAAAGACTTGCTAGGTGTTGCCACAAGCCTGTCTTGCATGGGTGGGTATCAGAGACTGAAATGTCTGCTCATTTGCATAGGCAGCTACTGCTTAGGTTGCTGCTAGTACTACATAAATGTCCAAAAGCATGTTTAAATGATCGTGGGGCATATTTGTCACCTGAACAATGCATTCACTTTTCTCCTCAATTAAACAATGTTTTGTGGTGGTAGAAGAGACCAAGGTGCAGACCTGTAAACCTCTGCTTATTAGCTATTGTTAGAAATAAAATCCCAGTGCAACTTCGAAAGATATATAGGCTATAGTTATGGAGTTTGTTTATAGTACATATATTGCTAAACTAATTATATATTCATTTGCTTTTATTGCATATAATGATACAGTATGCACTATGAATTTAGAGAAGTACAAAGCTTGGATGTGTATGTGTTGCTTTGAACATAGTGGGTTCCTGGTTTTACCTTAAAATCCTACTGGGCAATGAGGTTGTGTATTAGCAGTGAAACACTAAGGTAATGGTAGAAGTTGTCCCAATCTTGGTACTGGTGTCTGCATAGACCCTTTTGAGCCTATAGAGTACAACATTCATATCCATGATTTACCAAGAAGATCTTCAGAGATCTGCCTTTGGAGATCTTACCTATCTCCAAAGATCACTTATATAATACATCCTTGTGTGATCCTCAAAAGTAGCCTGATAGTTTGTTTGCCTGTAAGGGAAAACACATATTCCGTGCTCAGCTCATAGCCCAGACATGATACCACTAGAAATTCTGGAGACAACGGCTTTCTCCAACAGAAGATAATGAGATGCATGTCAGAGGCAAGAAACAATATTCACGCTAGGTATGCTAAAATATCTGAGAAATCTTATGTGCTTTTCTGAAACAAAGAGGTTGGGCAAAAAATTACTGCTCAGCTTCATTTTCCCAATATGATGTGTAAAAACCTCAAGACACTTCTGTTTATGATGAAAACTTAAAATACTCTGAAAATAGTCAGTCATTGTAGAACATGGCCCAGCGTGGCTAGTCCAAAGCCAAGCATTTTGGAGAAAGACAGGATTCTTTTGATATTACTCTGTCAGTAGGTTGTAAAACAAGGCCAGATTTTAAGTGTTTTTGAAGACATACTTTTGACTCAGAACAAGAAAGAACCCCACAGAGGATGTTACCTGTTCTATCCTTCAGGATAGCTCAGATTTGCTGATTAACCAGCACTTCGTTGCCTGTATCACCTTCTTTTGCTCTGTAGAAAGCAGTCTATAAAATTCATGTCCAAAACACCACCTCAGAGTCACTGGTCCTGCTCCTTGCATCCCTGCTTACTGCTTTCCACAGCAGGCATTTCCACCACTTAGATTACCTCTGTGGCCTGATCCCTTTTTTGAACTGGAATTGGAGAAAAGCCAAAGTGGAGTTGACTATGCTTGAGACAAGACAGAGACATGTCAATCACTGCTAGGATTTTTAAACTCCAGTGTCTCAGGAGTAGAAGGTTATATCTCCTGTATTTTTCTGCCAGATAAAGCACCATTTCCAGACTTTACTAAGCATAGTATGTTAGGATCACTGGGCTTGAAATAAGCTTGGAATGGCAGACCTTTCTATAGTTTGGTTGGACAAACATTGTTATGTTGCAAGGACAGGGGATAAGGGATACTGGAATTAAAATCAGGGACATTAACCGCAGAGACAGTGTGGCTGCCTCTGGGGCAGAGGAAGAGGGAAAGGCTGGTGTGTAAGGAGCATGTGAAGAAAAGACAGGACTAGGAAACCTTAAATGAAGGAGACAAATGGTTCATGAACCCCTGTTTCTGTAACAATAGTCCTTGTCTCCTGGGGAGGCAGTCTAAGGCCTAGTAATTCACAGGTTCCCTCATCTGAGACTTGACCTAGCTAAAAATAAGCCTAGTAATCTCAATCATATTCTGGGAAGAGATGTTGACCTCTGAGCAGTTCCAGTTCTCTCAGGGTTTGGTGTGGTATGGTGGCTGCCAGAGAATTGTGTTCCTCCCTGGCATGGCTGGGCTAGTCTTGTAAATGCTGCATTTGCTAAGCTGACATCCAGGGAGGGCTGAAGCTCTCTTCCAGCAGGACCCTGCTGCTCAGAAGTACTAAAGAAGCTACTGAAGATGGCACTGTGGTGTACACCTGGCATGTAGCATTGGCAAAATAGCATAGAGGCAGATGTCCTCATGACAGACCAGTCCTAAGACTGTTGCCTAGCTGCTTTGGCCAAGTCTCCTGCAGACTCTTCTGTCCTGACCCCCTGAGGTCACTCTTACATATGAAATTTTTCATCTCCCTGCCTCGTTGTTCATCGGGAATGGACTTTATATTGATTGTGGCAAACAGCCAAAGCCCTCCGAGGTGGCAGGCACTTGGTGAGCATGAAGAAAAGTGCTGAGAATTACATAGATAAAAGCGTGGAGAAAGAGAGGGGAGAAAATGGATGGGGAGTTAGCATCTTCTGCTTATATAGAACCACTCCTGTTGGTGTTCAGTCTCTATTCTAAAAGTAGGTGACTGCTTTCATACCTAACAGAGTTGTGACACTGATGGGTCTGATCTTTACAGCTGTTGGGACAGGGCAAAGAGGACTGAGTGGGCAGAGAACACACTGGTGTCTGGAAGGAGGTCACAGCCAAGGTGATGGACATGTAGGCATGTGTCACTAGGCAGAGCACCTGATGCAATTGGTTGGTATTGCCCTGGGCTCACACGTGATATGCAGAATTGATTGTTACACCCTGTTTATGGCTTACTGCCATTAATGGCAGTGGGGACCCCTTCTGGGAGTACAAGCTGTCCCCTCCTCTAAGGCAAAGGGTGGGCGGGAGATGGATGCTGTATCTGTTGACTGTTGGTCAGGGTGGTTATTGCGCAAGCATGGTAGTCCATTGCTGCACTTGTCAATGCAAGCCGAGGTCTTCCAAAGGAGGAGTCAAGCTAGGGATTCCTCTGTGGTGTAGTCGTGTGAACGCGCAGGGAACAGGGCCTTAAGTTATTACCATGGCTGCTTCAGAAGGAAGACCCCTGGCCTTTTTGTTGCTTTGGATGTAGTTTCATCAAAAAACAACACAAATGTTCTAGGAGTTCAGTAGTATGTGGATCTAAATATGAAATGGGGTTTGAATTCAAGGTGAAATCAGGCCTAAAATTCAGATTTGGTACAAAACTTATTAGCTGCTCTTATGAGATTTTTTGTACTACTACACATGTAATTTGTAATTTAATGGTAAAATTTTATGACGTCATTTTCATCTTGTCAGACTGGAACTAGAAAAAAATGACTTAATTAGTTTTGAATCTGATAAGGAAATTGCATGGTTTCAGATGCAGGTTTGTTGTTTTGACCTATGTCTATCCTGTACCAAAGGTATGGCTGGAAAGTATCTCCACAGATAGAGTCTAATGGAAAAACCTCCTTACCATGCCATCAGCATCACAGAACTCTTCCCATCTTCAAATTTTGTCATACTTGAGCAATGCCACTGATAAAGCAATGTGAATGTGTTAATTTTTAACAGAAAAAGTTAAATGGAGTAAATGACACTACAGTAAATTGTGGCACTGACTAATGAAGCTGTATTTGGGCTTTTTTCTTGCTATAACTTATGATAAAATGTGCAAGAAAAAAGAAGTTTTACAAACACTGTAAATCCCACTGTGAGTTCATTAGTCAAATCAGAAAGCAGTTGTACTTTTTAATAGGAATTTTTATATACCATCATAGGCCTGGAGCTGTAAACTTTAAATCCTTAATTTAAATATAAGGCTGCTGTAGCCATTAGCCTGGTGTATAATCTCAGATAAATACTAAGGTAATTTGTTTGCCTCTCAGCATTTCTAAAGTAGAGTGTATATTATTACAGCAAAAGTGAGCAGTATGCTGTAAAAGAAGAACAGTTATTACTGCTTTGCAATGATTCTTTCTGTTAATTTTCTTACTAGGATAAAATGGTTTATCTGAAAAACAAATTTAAGTTATCACGTCTGAAACTCTTTTCATGTGCAGATAAAGATGAGCATGAAAATCTTTATTTTCTTACACATGCCATATGTATGATGAATACACTGAGGTTCTGCAGCCTGTATTATTTTATAAAGTAAAAGCAGGTCATCAGAGCTGTTCCTTCTGGCCTTATAGTGAGTAAGGGTATTTGTGCATGCGTGTTTAGTGGAAAGAAATTAAGATGGATATAATAGAAACTATTTATTTACTTCTTCATTCACTCACATTTGTAAGAGCTATAAAATGAATATTCTTTCAGGCTCGGAACGCATTTACAGTTAACACATTTCCATTGCTATTTTGCTACACTGTGACTGGATGAATTTGTCTTTCCTCACTCAGATTTGGTATCACACCATCTTCCTGATTTCCTATTTTGCAAAGCTATATTTCATTACATGTTGACATTTTAATGTTAGTTGCCAGAGTCTTACAATGACAGCAATTTCACTTGTTTTGTTTTCTGTGTGTATTTTCCTTTTAGTAGTATTGTCTTCCATCATTTTCTGATATAAAGTCTCATATATTTGTGACAGCTAAATTGAATACAATTTCCTTACAAAATGTCAGTGATGTTCTGGAGGTAGTGATGATCAGTTTATTCTGAAATGAAAGTCAATAGTTGTGAATTTTTTAGTTCTCTGAGAGAACAGGTGCATACTTTTAATGCAATTAAATATCTTGCATTTCACTTGAATGACACTAGATGGCTGTTGTTCTATACCGTAATATATGGAGTAGTAAGGTATACATAGACTTCAGACCTAGGATATTACCTGGTGACCTGCATTTTGCTCCTTACTAGTTATGCTTGGGTACATAACTCTTCTAAACTAGTCTTCGGTATACCATAGAACTACACTGCAGCACAGTTTTGATTGTCTTCTCTGGTAGTCATTTATTGGTGTAGATGGTAGGTTTTTTCTTTCAATATTAAGATGGTGCAAGTGAACAAATATTAGTGATTAATCTGTTGTGGCTAGAGATGGATGATTTTCTAGAAAATTAATTTGCTGGAAAACATACAGGTTTGATATTGTGAATTATATTGACCAAAAATGTAAATAAAAAGAGGTTTTGTCAGCATTTTTCTGAGCACCAATTATTTCTTGTCAAAGTAACATTTGGGAACTAAAGGCACATGAAAATCAATCTTCCACTTCCAGCCACAACTGTTTTTGCTGTTCATTGTTTCAGTGTTGAAAAGCCCCTATTGTTCCAATTTAGCTCAATCCAAAGTGCACCTCCACCCCCCTCTAGTTGGACAAGCTCAATTTCACTATTAAAACCTCTACGTGAATAAACATCCCACTGAAATTACCTGATAAATAAGGTGAAAATACAATTAAGATGGAACAGGCAAGTTTCATCTGACCTGAAGGATTAAATTTGCCAACAGATTAATTAATTTTTCAGTGCAATAAGTAATGTGTTTTACATTGTAAATTTGAATCCCCGTGTCTCCAAATTACCAAATGTGGCTTGCGGTTTATCAAATGGCTCATTTCTTGCTGTGATTATCTTGTCAGCATGCTTGCAGGACATCTTATGTCCATTTTTTCCTTGTAGACTCTAATCCTTTAAATATTTTTATATGGAGAATCACTGCTGCTCAGTGCCGTATGTGTTTTATTGAGGTTGTAGGCCAACTGCCACTGAAGAAAATGGAAAGATTCCCACTAACTTGACTTAAAATTGAAGCTCATCAGCACAGGAAATATGCACATTTTTATCCTATTACTGTTTATTTGTGTCTAAGCAAGTGGTGTACCACCAAACTTGCTAACTTATCTGCCTCCAAAAGTTTTCCTACTTCTCATATTGCCGGTATAGGCTGACAGCACATATAAGTGAATCGGCAGTGACATTATACATGTGCAGTCAGTGTATGAAGCTCCACTCTTAATTTGGCCACATGCTGTTTGCCTTTTCATGTGAACTAACATGTCTGATGGCCCCATGGGTAGCAATTTGTGCCAGGCTACCATGCCTGGGTTCTATCTGAGTTAAGGAGTTTTAACATTCAAGTTATACAAGAAAATAGCAAGAATATGACTAAGACAGGGAAGCATTTGCAATCCATTTTTCCTTTCTTTTTCTTTTTCTTTTTCTTTTTCTTTTTCTTTTTCTTTTTCTTTTTCTTTTTCTTTTTCTTTTTCTTTTTCTTTTTCTTTTTCTTTTTCTTTTTCTTTTTATTTTTATTTTTTTTCTTTTTCTTTTTCTTTTTCTTTTTCTTTTTCTTTTTCTTTTTCTTTTTCTTTTTCTTTTTCTTTTTCTTTTTCTTTTTCTTTTTCTTTTTCTTTTTCTTTTTCTTTTTCTTTTTCTTTTTCTTTTTCTTTTTCTTTTCTTTTTCTTTTTCTTTCTTTTTCTTTTTCTTTTTTTCTTTTTCTTTTTCTTTTTTTTTCTTTTTTTTTCTTTTTTTTTCTTTTTCTTTCTTTTTCTTTCTTTTTCTTTTCTTCCTTTTTTTTTTTTTTTTTTTTTTTTTTTTAATTTAAACCTGCAAAACATAAAGGGATAGTGGATTGAATCCCATTCTTAGGTGATGTGGAGACACAACTGGGAGATGATGCAATATTTTGCCAACCTGGAAGCTTCCAGTGGCAGCTATCAAATTCAAAGTGGAGGTCTGGTGAAATATCAATTGACTGTGATGCTGAAGAGACACAATCATGTCAGGAACTAGCTGTAATGCTTTTATTATCAATTCATAGCTCTATAATTTGTTCATTTTTCTCTCTCTGCTGTTATGTACTTGTTTTAAGCGTGAGGTCTAGTGAAATGTCAAAGTGGAAAGATACTATTCAAAACAAGGTATTCTGGAGACAGACCTTTAATGTATTGTTTGGTTTTAAAAAGTCTAGATTGTACTGGTGGAGGTAAAAATAAGGCTGTAGGAAGACTAGCTACTCATTTCGTTAAAAAAATGCCTCAAAGTCAAAACATTTTGTAATCTGCTTTTTTTTCTTTTTTTCCCCCCATTGAAAAAGGTAGTACTTTTATATGACCTGCATCTGGACTAGAGAAGTAAACAAGGCCAGGGCTCAAATTTGAGAACTGACACATGACTGATGATAAGGTTTATCTATTAGCATGCTGTTGACATAGTTCTGGTGCAGGATGGACCACCCTCTCTTCAGGTGAGGAGAGAAAGGAGAATGTAACATCAGAGCTCAAGCCATGCTGTGCCCTTTGCCTAAGGGCCAGGAAGTGAGCTCTGGTCCATTTTACTTAGTAGCAGACCGCTTCAAGGGCTCAGAAAAGATCCAGATTCTCTTATTAATTTAATTAACTTGTAGCTTGAATTCTTATGTGATACTTTCAAAAACTGTAATTTAAGTTGGCTTTTTCTGTCAACATACTTTCAAAGGCATGCACATAACAAATAAGGAAAAGCTATCTAAAGACGTCTGGTTATTGTCTCATGGTCTTGAAGAAAAATTGCAGATGAACGTCTGTAGATAGTCTAGATCAAGATGATCCTGGAAGTACATTTCATCTCATAACAGAGTAGTGAAATATTGCAAAGAATACGTCAATATGTTATATTTATATATTAAAACTGTTTTATTAAAATAATAATATAATAATAATGACAGCTAAAGTGCTTTCTGATGTTACAAATATATAAAATGAAAGTGTCAGCTATCTCCCAGGAGTCACTCCCGGTCAGAGCTTAAGTCTCATCAAGTTAATTTCTAACTGCTTCTCCCTTTCCCAGCCTTAATTGATAGACAATTTTTGGCAGCACAAGTGATTACATTTAAACTTTTCTACACCATATGTCGGTTCCAGAGGGAAAAATTAAGGTCCTCTTGATTACACTACCCTTTTCAGAACAAGCTCATGGTCCAAATATGGAGTCTCTTGAAACAACACTTTTTTGAAGGAAAAGAGTTTTGATTTTGAAGCATCCCACACTATGGACTATCAGATGTTGTAAACAGAGATTGAACAAAATATTCAACATTATAAGTGAAGCTCAAAATAGCATCCAGGTAAATATAGGTGATAAGTTTCAGTTTCTGCAGTGAACAGAGCAAGGATTGTGTGGATATTGTATTGGGACCAAATGCCTTCTCATCTACCATCTGTGGGGGTTTTTGACCTTTCTTCTGAATCCCTGCCACTACTAGTCTGTCTGTGTTTAAATTGCAAATGTTTTGGAACAGCATTTTGTTCTGTGTTTTGATAGTGTCTAGTGTAAATGACTTCTGGTGTGTGACTAGGAACCAAACTAAACAGGAATTAAAATAATATTAATCCATCATGTAGACCATAAATCTCATCAAGCTTGTTGCTTCTCTTACTCAAATACTTATTTAGTGATGAATCCTTATAATGGCTATTCACTATCCATGCCATATTTCTAATTGTAATGTCTATAAGAAGTAATATTTTTAAAATTCAATATTTCTCAGCAGTATGATGAGAACATTCAAGAACCTAAAATGTCTGCAGAACGATATACTACAGAAAGCTTCCTCAAGTGGCTGCTTAGTCAGAGCTGGGTCTGTGTTGAGCAGGGATACAACTCTGAGGAGCACCTACTTAATTAAGATGTTCTAATTCTTTCTCCACCTTCTGCACAGTGACATTTTTGGGGTAGTTGAGGCTCTCCCTATCCTCCTGTAGTGCCCACTGTCTGCCTCAGGATGCATCCATTTTTGAGGAAAAAAACAATGGAGGTTTATTGGCAACCATCAAAAACAAGGAGTCAAAAATAATTCATGAGGTCCTAGTCAAAGTTGCCATCTTATGCAGAAAAGGTTCTCTTGCTTCACAGGTAGTTTTGATCACAAGTATGGCCTCATCTTTGAACAAACCATCTTTCTCTTTTCAGGCCTGGCAGAAGTACAGATGGTAAATGTAGTTTGCAGGGGTAAAAAAATCAGGAGATTGCTGTGTTCTACTGGCTGTGCGATCAAATGGGGTTTATCACTTCCAAGCAAAGTCTTAGCAACCGTGTGTTGCCTTCTCCATCCCAAACAATAAACTCCACCATTGGAAAGCCTTTGTATGTTGAATAAAAACTGTGGTGAATGACAGAATAAACAACAATTGGAAAATAATTAAGATATTGCCGTAATACAGTGCAGCTTTATTTGAGGGGATATTTTTTGTATATGATTAAAGTAATTAACTTCTAATTAGAACATCTGAACATATTTAAAAAGTATCTAACTTGAACTTCAGAGTATTTTTTAAATAACTAAAAGAGCAATCACATGGGGAGGAAAATCAACAGATGGAATCTGAACCATAACATCAAAATGATCAGTAAATCTGTTACTGCTTTCAGTACATCCCTTTCAGTGTTCAAGATGTTGATTCAGGTATTAAGCACATCAGGTATTTGACATCCTCTTAGCATAAGTAAAATGCAATTAATAGTTTGAAAATCTTTTATTACTATGCCATTTCACATAAATGTACACAGATCGCACATATCTTAGGTCTTGCAACCTCATCAGTATTTCTTGCAGTAGTACAGAAGATTCACTTGTCTTTATTAGATTAATTTATATTAAAATGTAGCAATTTCTTGCCAAGTCTGTTTTCCGAGTTCTGTTACTTGTGTGTATATATTTATTTTACCTTTTGCTTTAGAGAACAGGTATTTCTGTGCAGTTTAGATGTTATTCTGAATTCCCTTTGTATTTTCAAGATGCTTATATCTGCGACCAGCTCAATCCTGTTTATTATATTTTAGCAGAAAAGGAATTAGAAGCAATTAAGCAAAGTCTTTCGTTGTCTACAGTGAAATTAAGGTGTCCCTTCATGGCTAAGGAAAAGATACTGGGACAAAATGGCACAGAAAGTCTGTGTCCACACTGTCAGAATCTCTGTCGGTCCAAAGCAGGTTTTCTGCCTCCAGACTCCCAGTTGGGAATGATCCCTGGCTGGAAATAGTCCCTGGCCCACCCTATCAAACTGTGCCCAAGAATTGTTTGGGTATGTGCATGGGTTAAAGTTATGGTAGCTAATGCTTTGCCTCCTTATACAGCTGAAAAGGTGTGGCATCTTATGTGCACAGAGGTAGTCGTGGGCTGAAATGTATCTGTAGATGGGGTTCTTTTTCCATCACCTCTCTGTGCTCTGGAGCACCTCTTTCAGGTTGAGCACACAATGCTCTAAAATGTCACTCTCCTTGATAGACATTGCCAATATGCACCATGGTTTTTAAAACCTTTTTAAGAACTGTATCTATTTTCTGATACATGAAGGACCTGTATTTCATAAAAATTTTACTTTCATTTTCCTTCACACTCTCCAGTGCTTTATTTCAATCACATTTAATTTTTCATAATGCTTTTTCTGAAATACCTGTACTTTACTGGATTCTTTTGTTCCTGAAACACTCAACTGAGACTGCATTTGTTTGTTTTCTTTTCTTCCATCAGTGCTGGCAATCTCTGATCTTTCAGCTTTTTGTATATTTAATAAGTGTGTTACTGTATATTTAATTAAAGACAAGTGCTGCTTTGCTGTAAGTCTTTAGAAGTTTGTCTGGAAAAGTTCAGATAGAAATGCTCCTATGATACCTAGACTGAAATTCCTTCTACCTTGATTTTCTTGAACAATTTTCTTTAGTACGATCTGCAGCATTTTTAGGTTGGTACATGTCAGGCTGAGAGAGCTGGGGTTGTTCAGCTTGGAGAAGAGAAGGCTCCGGGGAGACCTCATAGCAGCCTTCCGATATCTGAAGGGAGCCTACAGGAGAGCCGGAGAGGGACTCTTTGTCAGGAAGTTTAGTGACAGGACAAGGGGTAATGGTTTTAAAATGGAAGAGGGGAGATTTAGATTAGATATTAGGAGGAAATTCTTTACTGTGAGGGTAGTGAAGCACTGGAACAGGTTGCCCAGAGAAGTTGTGGATGTCATATCCCTGGAAGTGTTCAAGGCCAGGCTGGATGGGGCTTTGATCAACCTGCTGTAGTGGGAGGTGTCCCTGCCCATGGCAGGGGGGTCGGAACTCGATGATCTTTAAGGTCCCTTCCAACTCTAACCATTCTATGATTCTATGATTCTATGTCTTGGAGAGTGCTGATCACTACAGTTCTCCTTGCTGGCTCCTCAAATGTGCGACAGAACTCACTAGCCCTGACACCAGCAGTATGCTAACATGATTAGGGACTCCAAAGCTCTGTAATCATTTTTGCATACTGCTAGAGCAAGGGTTGCTGTGCTCTGCCATACCAAGAGGCTTCTGATTTGATGGCATTAAGAGAGAGAAAATTCATTGCCTCTTTTGAGACTTTGTTCCATTCATTAACCACCTGCATTTTTAAAAAAATGTATCTTGTCTCTAATTTAAATTAATCTGCTTTGTCTTTTAGTCACTGCCATTTTAAACTTTGCTTAAGTATTTCAATGTCTGAAATTCTTTCTGTACTTCAATGCTGTAATCAGGTCTCCTCTCAGTGGTTTGGTTTATGGGTTGGTTTTTTTGGGGGGGGGGGCAGGGGGTGTTAAAATAATGCATAGACTGAGCTCATTCAGGTTTTGTTTCTTCAAACCTCACATCATTTCTGAAGCCATATGAGAAACATTTCTAACATCCTCTATAGGTGGGGATTTGGAAATTTTAGAGATGTATTTTTATATATATGTATATTTTCTCATTTATAAATAGATTAAATCTATTGCAGAAGTAGTATGCCCATTTTGGAGATGAGTACAGTACTCACCATTGGTAGGGAAGGTCAGATTTTCAGAAGATCTCTTCTATTTTACATATCTGATACTTCTGTGTCTCAGACTGGATGGTCTCTAGGCTGGAACATTGAAGAAGTTTGCATGTAAAATTGCTCATTTGCTGTTAAGAATATCTATTGTACTATCTGTGGGACTGGAAGTTGTCAGTATGACTGGAAAGCAAGAAATGTAGTGTGTGTATGTGTGTACATTTAAGAAAACAAAACTGATTTACCAGCTACAGACTTGGTAATATAAGGTTAATAATACACAATATTTTGGAACAGTTACAGAAGCAAAGAGCTTGAGATGCAGAAATAAATAAAAATGAGGTAAGGTACAACATGGTTTTACCAAATAGAGAGTGTGCAAGGCTAATGTGATACTTTCCTAAGAGAAGATAACTGATTTTCCAGACAAGTGAACTGCAGCAGATCTCATCTATCTAGAAAACAATGCAGTATTTGAATATAGTGCTTCATGAGAGGTTAGTAGTTCAACAGCAGAAGCTGAAGATTAATACAAATACTATTATGTGTGTAGAGATCTGGATAAAAAAAGGCTATGTTGGGTGAAGCTGAAAGGGGAACTCTCAGGTTGGAAGGAAGTCATTACATAGAAATTTCTCAAAGGTCCATCTTCGGACCATTTCATTTAATATTGTCATAAATAAAATGGGTAGAAGTAGACACATGCTAGTAAAAATGACTAAGGTCACAAAAAACCTTAACAGAAAGGAGAATCAGAATATAATTGGGTAAGAAAACTGAATGGCCATGAGAACCGAGAGCAATATTATTACTAGGAGAAAGTATTAATAGCACGGGGAACATGGGCACGAATTAGGGGTTGAAATTTGCTAAGGTAACGGCTCTTTATCTATACAAGACAGAATAAAACATGTGCGCACATGTGGTCATGAAAAGAGCAAATGATACCTGAGCATATTTTTAGCAAGGTATTTCTAGTGGAGGTAGAGAGGTACTTGTCTCATAGGGCTTCTGAGCCTTGGTGCTCAGGACTGAGAAAGACAAATTTATAAAATTGCAACAAGTGGAAAGAAAGATTGCCAAATGTCTGTAAACTGTTCTTTAAGGAGAGGCTGGAAGAGGAGGTTCATTTGCTTAGTCTTGAAAAATGGAGATTGAGAAAGGTATGATTAATCACCAGTGGGGGGAAGGGACAAGAAGTATTTGAGTTAAATTAATGTTGGCACAAGGACATAAATTAATTTAACTGGGAAATTAGAAGAAACCTAGGGTTTTCATGAACCGTGAATGCTGTGAAAATTTGGAACATCCTCCTAGAAGAAAGAAGGGAAAATCTCTATTTGTTTCAGTGGAGCTGTAGCAGTTTATAAAAAAGATTGTGTTGCAGGTTGCCTTCATCAGCAGGTGACTAGAGTTGATGATCCAGGAGGTCTCTTGAGCATGGTGTCACGTTCACCGCCTTCCATTTTGGTGCTTATTGCCCTAATTTTCAGAAGAGCACAACATCTAACATGCTTTGCAGTCTGTTCTCTCAGGAGATGTTGTGGCTCTGATAATGACTCCAGTCCTCTTCATAGAATTAGGTTCAAGCTCACACAGGAGGCTTGCTGCAGAGCTAGGTTTTAAATGTAAACTTTCAGTCCTAGATACGTGTTTTAAGCATACAACCATCCTTTCATCTTTGCACTTGCATTTTGGTCTTTATCTATCATACAGTTTCTTTTCTGGCAATAATCTAAGTGGAAGATCAAGAGGGGGTTTTTTAATGCATACCTGGTTATTGAAACACAAATGGATATTGGTTTATAGTGTGTTCAGGAATTGCTATTTGCCTGTTGTTGCAAAGGGTGTTTTGTTTTCAGTGCTTTTAATGGAGGGAAACATGCATCCCATTTCTGTGAACCTTTATTCTGCTTGAAAAATAATTGAAGTTATCTGAGGAGTATGCAAATAACTCAAGCATTCGTATTAGTTCTGTTTAAACCATCGGTTCCTGTAAGAAAAACTTTAATAGTTAACCACATAGAAAAATATGAAAGCGTGCACAGATGTGTTAACAAAGCGTTCAGTGATGGATGCATTTTAGTGAATCTAAGGTTTTATTACTGTCAGTAATGTTCTATTATTATTTTTTTTTAATTAGTTAATAAAAAAATTAAAAAAGTAAATGTGAGTCTATATTACAACAAAATAGATAAAAAATATACTCGGCTACTCTTACATGTAGTGTAAATAATCTTTTAAGGGTGATCCCTGAAGCTTGTGTTCTAGGTGCTCCATCCACCAATAACTGCAATCCATAAGCCACTGCTGCATAGTAATGTAGAAAAGGTGCAAGGGAAGGGAAAATATACGTACAGTGTTCTTCTATGCTTTCTTTAAGCATCTGCTGGTGGAAATTTACTGGACTGGGGTGGACCTTTGGTTTGGTTCAGTACACCTTTTCTTGTAGGAGTGAAGAATAGGAATGAAATATTAGGGTTTAGTTTTATCAGATCATATGAGATTTTCACGAGATATTTACTATAAAATACCCAAACAGTGTAAAGCTATTTACATTTTGAAAATTAATTGTCAATTAATTTATAGAAGAATCCTATACTGCTTGTCCTGAGTACATACATATATTTATTACAAAATACCTCAAACTACGTATGTAGATGAATATAATACTATTCAATTTCCAGGGTTTGCTTTCCACACACCCCTCCTCCATTTTCCAAATTTTGTATGTTTTGCTTATATTGTAGATCACATGCTCACTTGGTCTACCTTTTTTTTCTTATTTGATGTATTGAGTATCTGATGTATTGAGTATCTTAGTGATTATCCTGTGATAATAATAATGGTAAAATCTAGATTTCACTGGAATGAACCTTTCAATACCCTTGAAATTCATGTTGTCTCCTAACTGAGCATAAATTTATCTCATTTAAGTATCCTGTGTTCCTTACTGGTTAGTAAACCTTCTGTTTTTACTCTCCAGTTTTAATTTTTTTGTTAGAAAAAAATTCCAGCTTGCAACACACTGATTACAAACACCAGTGTTTGAATGTAAAGAAATTTTTAGTTAGTGTAGCTTTACTTTTGATGGCAACATCTTTGGTGATTAACTAATGAAACCCTTTCTCCATACCTGATTTGCCCATTAAGATCTTCAAAATACCTGCAAGAAGGACACACTACTTTTGAACTCTTTACGTCCTTGAGGCTTGGGAAATTCAGAGAAATATCTTGCCTATTATTATTATTAGTAATAGTACTCTATATTATTCATGTGATATATATACACAAATTGTCTATTTTCTTTTGCTAAAAAGAAGAGAATATTTGTAACAGGAACAGTACTGCTTCAGCAAGCAGGTTTGAGAGAAAATCCTGTTCTTTTTTTGTGGATATCTCTTCTTGAGAAATGTTTTTTTGACTTTGTACTGTGCAAATCTGTTCTGGTGTGAAACAGGGAAATGCAAACTCAACATATTTCTGAAAAATCTTTCACAGTAGTATTCTGAGTACCTAGAAGGCTTGCAGAGTGAAATCTGACGTTGCAGATAAGCTGATAAGTGATGACAGAATTAATGTACTCATAAAGAACATTAGCAACATCATTTCTACCCTTTTTAATATTTCACAATTTTTGTGTTTAGGTAGGCAGTTCTAACCAATAAATTTGTAAGAATTTCATTAATTTGGGAGACCTTGCTGCAAATCAAGATGTTTTTAAAAAGAGACTGGATTTTATAGCCAAATAATGAAAGAAACCTCTCTCTCAAAAAGAATTTTTGTAAAATTAAATTATTTTTCTTATAGGCTGCAGGGCAACAATATTTAAGATCCAATTGGTTTGAAATATGAGAGTGAAAAAATGGCTGTAAATTATTGATTTGAAGTGAAAATGCCTACTCCTTAGCTTGAATTTGATTTACAAATTTCAAAACATTATAAAATGCTATTAAAATATTTTAGTTTGCTTTTGAGGCAATTTTGAATGACTGCTTCTCAGCTGGAGATAACTTTTGAGAGGTGCCAATTTCTTGGTTGTGCACGTACCATTTGGCACATACCATTTGGTGCATAAATATCAATGGTTTGCTTTGGATAAAAAAAAAGTTACCACAAAATCAAACTACCCTTCCGTATTTTTAAAATTTTATTAAAGACTTTTGTGTGTGTGTGTGTCTGCCTTTTCTAGAGTGCATAGATTCATGCTGAATTATGATGAAAAAAAATGTACGTTGCATCTCTAGACTAGTTAACAGTTTCATAGAGTTGCGTGCATGAACATGCACATGTATGGGAGTCCAGCGGCTTGAGGGTAGGTGTAACTCTCACTGGTGGACAAGCATTCAAGACAGACGCTTAAGGCCGGGTAGGTTGCTTGTGCCGTTTAGATTTCATAAATTTCTGCACAGGGCTGTCAGGTCTATGGCTGCACATCCTGCACATTTTTAATGTGGCAGCTGAAAGTCAGGTAGGATACCACAAAATGCTTAAAATTTTCTGCTAATGTAAGTGATGCCAAACGTTTGCGTGTGAGAAGACCATGCTTCTGAAGTTTATTTCTTAATCTCAAATTTATGAATTAGTAGTTTATTACATGTAGAAACCAAAACTTTTTTAGGGCTGCTCAGGTTTATTTATATTTAAATAAACCCAGACATTTCATTTTTGCTTGAACACCCCTTTATATTTTTCAACATATTGCCACATATAGGAAACTGAGTGTCTCAGTTTTCAATAAAAATAGAAAAAATTGTTAAAAAGTATATTTTTCACACCTATTTTTACTCTGAAAGATAGTGAACAAATTTCATTGGTAGTTTTCAAGCAAAAAAAAAAAATTGACCAGGTCTATGATTTATATTAATTCATATCCAATTGTATACATCTAAATGCTCACAGTCTCAGCCCTATAATTGCTGGCTTCTTTAAAAGCACATTGGTATTGAAGAGAAACACAGGTGGCTAGTAATGCACTGCCTGCTGAAATGCTACTAATTTATTATTGTAAATTAATACAGTGCATTTTGTTTGCATGCATGTTGCCCACATGGAAATCATTAATATCTCATAACATTTTATTGCTAGTCTAAGTGCAATTTTCTTGCAAATCTGACAGAATGTACTTTCTCAGAGACACCTAGAATAATCTTCACATGCTCATGTTACAGTGAATTTTCTGTTTGACAACCTCTGTGGCTTTATGAAAAGCTCAAAGGATGAAACTTCAAGGCCTCATATAATAGATGGAATAAAAAGCTCACCATGATCCTAGATTATTAAGGTCTCTGAGTCCCGTAAAATCAGTTTGACTCCTGATGAAGAGCAAGCCAGAAGGTGGCTGCTATATGCAGGTGGGCTGCGAATGTACTACTTTCAGACCTAGGTTCCTGAGACTGCACCCATTAGCTACCATCGTAAGCCCTCCTTAATGCAGCTGAGATAAGAAATTGTAGGATTTATGTCCTCATTGCTTGCAAAAGTATATCAGGAGAAAAACCAACAACCACAAACCGTTGCCCATAACACTGCTGTCCAAACTCCCATATTGTAGCCTTGGCACTTAAAAAAAAATATGAATAAATCACATAAAGACATTTATGCTGGAGAGGAAAACAAGACCAGCACCTGTTTTCTGGCCATGGGTCTGACAGAGATTAAATCCTTTTTCCATTGCTCTTCCCCTAACCAGTAGACCCCTTAAATTAGCAGCTCTGGGGAATGGTCACTGGCCTATGTGGCCCTAAACTAGCTCTTAAACTGGGCATTGACTGGGGCACACCAATGTTGTTTGGCCTGAGCCAAAGTCATAACCAGGGATGGCTCTAGCAATTTAGCAGCAGAAATAACTGAGTCATGTTCATGCTTGAGCCATGACTATGTTTATTTTGCCCTTAAGGACAACTGGGGCATGGGCAGACTCCTGTAGAGAAGGGTAGCTTGTCCTGGGAGGACCTGGGGACTCTCCTTTCAACTGAGGTCAGCTCAGACCCTCATACTTGGTCCTCACCTATGCTATAGTGTCCGTGGACCATGTCTGTGCCCATGGTCCTTGTTTGGGCAGATGCCTGTGTCTGTGCCGACAGAGGTCCCTGACCACGACCATGACTTGACTCCTAGATTGGACCTCCGACTTTCCTCGTCACCATGAACTGCTCTGAAGACCACTGACCTCTTGTCTGACTCTGGTAACCATCACTAACCTGCTCTGCTCACCTCACTTGGTATCCACAGGACAGGGCATGGGTCAGCAAGGCCCCTGCCCATCCAGACTGTCTGCCATCTTGGCTCCTGACTCCCTTGCACTACAGACCAGTCTGTCCCGGATAGTCTGTCCTTCCTTTCCTCCTCCCCAGCTTGTGGCAGGAGGGCACGGTGCCAACTCCTCATCTTTTTGAGAGCAAAGGTTGATTTTGTCTACAATACCAAGAAGCCTGGCATTAACAGCTGCAGGAAATGTATCTCCGAATATAGCATTTGTCCTTTTCAGAGTTGAAAAATCACTTGGATATTCTTATATTCAGATGACAAAATAATTTCATTTTAAAAATTATTCTAAAGCTGCTGCAATATTGGAGCTACAGCCGGGAGATATGAAGTGATCTTTCCTTTATGAACTTTAGTCTTTATTGGTCAAGATACTTTAACTACAGTTAAAGTCACTTCCAGTTTCCAGGTCTTGCACAAATTAGAGGGTTGTCATCACTGCTGTTGGAGAACTGGGAGAACCTCAGCTTTATGGTTCCATCTCTACTAACTTTAAAGATGTAAGCAAAGTCGGTTTTAATGCTCAGGAACTGTAATGTAAGGAGGAGAATTAAGAAAATAGTTTAGTCTTTGTGTCCAGTTGGTTCATTATGACAGTAAAAATAAAAATTCATAGGAGAGACTTGGAAGATACAATTAAAAAAAGAGATAAAAGGAGACACATAGTTCATGCCAAAAAGTCAAACCATGCCTTGGCATGGAAGATGAACGGAAATACGCTGTGTGTCATAACTCATTGGTCATCAAAATGTATTATGATTAATGGCAAAAGCAGCATGATCAATGCAATTGCTAGATGCAAGTGATAGGTAAAAGGATTTTTATTATGGCAAGACAAGATCCTCAGATTTCTTGTAACTGGAAGAATTAGATGGCTTAAATACACAGTGCTTGCAGTCTTTTCTCTCTGACTTACTCCAAACAGCAGAAA
Source organism: Numenius arquata (assembly GCF_964106895.1). Lineage (NCBI taxonomy): Eukaryota > Metazoa > Chordata > Aves > Charadriiformes > Scolopacidae > Numenius > Numenius arquata. Next base: position 43,224,826 of record NC_133584.1, read on the forward strand.
GCCTAAAAATGATTGAATGGATGTTTTGCGGCCAATGTGAAATCAGTTTATGATGAATTAATTCTATTTGACATAGCCTATTAAAAAAGTCCTCAGTTTTATTCTAGTTCATGGTACTGCTGACAGTCTTAGGATTCAATAAAGAATATACTTCACAGGACCTGAATGATCCCTGGCCAAAATTAACATGGTGCACTCTGGTTGATTTTGTCCTCTACTTTTTAATCTGTATACATGTGGTACTGAGTATAATGGGAATAGCACTTGGTAAATAAGCATAGGTAACTTCAAACTTCCTATTTCTTTATGGGAGAAAACAGGAAACAATTGCTTCTTGCTCTTTTGCCATGTCATCCAGTGTTTTATGGACTGTTATCACAGTCTCTCTCAGCCTGAATAAACCTATTTATTCCTCATATGGAAGCTGTTCCATGTTTTCGATCACCCCTGCACTCTTTTTGGTGGGAAGAACTGGAATTATCTGTAGTCAAGATGTAGATACACCATGTATTTATATATTAGAATAATAATGATCTCTGGTTCTGTCTCTCTTTCCTAAAAATGTACAACATTTGACTTGCTTATTTGAAAGCTGTTTACTTGGCATTTTCATGCATCTTAGTCCCAATGTCTTGTTCCTGAATGGCAATAGTCAGTTCCTTTTATATGCAAAGTTAGTTTCTTTCATGTGCTTTACTTTATATCAATGTACTTTGAATTACATTTGCCATTTTGTCATCCAGTCACTCATGTTAGGTCCTTCTACAATTTTTCACCATTGGACCTTACCTTTATTGTGTTTAATAACTTAGTTTCATTGGAAAACTTTGCCAGTGGTTACACTTTTTTTGATCGTTCATATATTTATAGAGTAACATCAATAATTACCCAATTAATATTACCCTGGTAATGCCATTTTATTGTGAAAACTGATAATTTACTTCTGTTCTTTGCTTCCTATCTTTTAACTAAGTAGTTAGTTATGTGTGGACTTTCTTTGTTACTGTATGGCAGCTTACTTTCTTCAAAAGGCTGGGGAGGGACAGGGACTCTTGGGACACTTGCAATTCAGACTCCTTCTCTCTTTTTGACATTGACTCTTTCAAGGAACTCAAGTAGTTTGCTGAGGTGCAACTTCCATGCAGAAAAGATGTTCTAATTTTTTCCTCCTTCTGTCATATCACCCGTAATCTTACTAATTCTATTATTTGTTATAGTTTCACCTAATGTGGACAGGGGCGAAATCAGCTTACCAGCTGCAGATTGTCCTGAAACTCTTTTTAAAGGCTGAATGAATTAGTTGCCATCCAGGAATTTGGTGTTAAGGAAGTTTTAGAGGAGAAGCTGCATGTTATTATTTAAGTGTGCTTAAGAACTTCATCTGGAGTTCCTACATCTGGATGCAGTCACAATTAATTTTGTCTTTTTTTTTCCCTACTCTGCTCTTCAACTGAAACTTCAGTTTAAGATAGGCCCTCTGGCGAATTCTCAATATAGTATTTTGCCCATAGAAACAACAAAGTCAAATCAGTCATTGATATCCAGTTGGCTGCGTAAGCTATCTGCAGAAATTTTCTGTTAGAAAGAAAATAGTTGCTTGAATCTTATTACCTTGTTAATATTTTTCTAACATCCCTCAGAGAAGAAACTTGAGAGGTAGAGGAAGCAGTTCGTCTTTCAGGATATACTATAATGGTGGCAGCATGTTTTAGCCTAAGACTTTCTGAAATATTTAAATCTGTGCCCATGGGCTCTGGTGGTGCAATTCTTTCTGATGAAATAATACTGCTACAAATCCTAACCTGCAGCACTGTGACATGAAAACATATGCTCTCATTATTTTTCCTGTACATGGTTAGATGCAAAATGTGCAGATTTAGAACTTGTTTACAAATCCTTACTGAATACACAAGTCAACTGGCATCCAACACTTCAAAATCTGGCTGCTCAAAACATCAGACATGCCAAACTTGTACTATATGGAAATAACTCTTCTTTGGCCAAAAGAGAATTGTGACAAATCACATACTTGAGTAAATCACATACTTGAGTTGGCATAATGAGAAGAATATGCTGATAATCTCATGGTCATGGTGTTGGCAACCTGACAGTCTTATTATCTTTCAATATTTGTTAAGTTCTTGATGGCTTTCATTTGCTTCAGTTCACCCAAACTGCACAATTGTGACTTTTACATGTTGGTGAAAGTTTATCGATTTTTATCTGGCAATATTTAGATTTTTTTCTAAATCTACTTTTGAAACAGCACTGAAGCAAGAGATTTTCAAAAGTAGTCAAAATCTCCTTGAAATTATTTGGATCTATGAAGAAAAATCCATTGAATTAGGTGAATGCTTGCTTTTGAGTTTTATATGTGTATTTTATAGATTGAATAGCATTTTCCCCCATGTGTGAATGGACATAAGTTGACTTATGTATCAGATATCTAGAAGCTGAAATGCCGCATTGATCTTACAAAGGCAGATTGCAAACAGCAACTACAACTTGCATTGTACAGTTATACTGCACTGTGCTCTGTTAGAAGTCCACAAAGAACAAATTTACTCCTAGAAGGAAATATATATGATATATGTAAAATACATTATGTATGATATGACAAATATATGCTACAACTAGTGGTAAAAGTTTATGCCTCATATGTCTCCCAGAGTATTTGTACAAGGACACTGGCAAAAGACAAAATAAGCATTGACAAGCCAGGGAGCACATGTAGAAAAAAGCCATTAGAAGCTAAAATTGCATTTTTGGCCTCTCAGCTACTGCTGACCCAATGACCCAGTTTATTTCAGTTGGAATGTTATGCTGCCTGGCTGATGCTGCTTTGCAGATCTCTTCCTGACTTAGTCAGTGCGGTAATTTGGAAAGATTTTTACCTCCTTAGCTACAGGAAGACAGAAGAGTTGCCTTGTGAAGACAGAATAGAAATTAGAAGATTAGAAAAGCTACATCACTGACACTAGTGTTTGGCTGGCAATTTCTGATGACTAGTTAGCTTGTGAAATGCTACATGTTATTGGAAAAAGTGACTTTAGTGCCTTTCTCTGACTTGCAGTTTTTCACTTTGCCCAGTGAGGTTGATTTGCCCTTCTCACAAAATTATAGTCAGGCTTTCCTTTTTACAGTGCCCATCTTAAATGCAATAGTTAAATTGTGGCTAAACACTTCCCTTATGCCAATCTGTTCAGATAATTTTTGTTTTAGTGCATGCAGAGATAAATCCCTTAGATTGAAGAGACCTGCAAGCCGTGTTCCCCACTTCTTCAAAAGCTGTTCTAGGCACTATGCTGTTATGAGGAAGATACTCACGCTATACTAGAGCAATGTTCCTGAAACAAGGAGACTTTTAGTGCTTGCTACATGGTTATGCAGCTTTGTGCTATGTCAGATATCTGCATTACATATGGTTTGGAGTTGATGTTTGTCCCAGTTTTGGTAAATTCAGCCAAAACTACGACAATGTTCAAGAAGTTTTCCCATTCTGAATGGCAGAAAAGCTTATGCACAGGCTAGGTACTCGGTCTAGTGTTTCTGTGCAAGTGTGTCTAAGTAGAGAGATTTTTGATTCAAAGTGGAGGTGCCAGTTACCTCCAGCATTAGAGAACATTAAAAGGGAAACATTCCTAATCCTGTTACTGTGAGTCTTAGGCATCTACATTTTGCCTGTGTCCAGAAAAAGTTTGTGATCACTTGAAATCATGCCATAAGATACTCTTTTGTGCTTAATATTCTAAAAAGACATCATGGTGTTACTTCTCCTAGGTGAGCAGGCCCTCTCCAACACAACACATGTATGTTGAGTGAATTAGAACTTTTTTTTTCAGAAACATTCCTATTCTACTTGTAATGTAAATAGTTAAATTCAAGATTCTTTCTTATGGCACAAAAAGTCAGTGCAATAATGCAATCATTACGTAAATGGCTTCTGTTCCATTGACTCCTTGAATGGTATACAATATATTAAAGTTAAATCTGATACAATCAAATAATAACATGATTTTGAATTTGTAGCACTGACTATGACCAATAAACAGCAAAATAATGGTGAGTCATTTTTAATATGTGTATAAAAATTTAGATATTGCCACTTTTGAGATACAAGTTTATTTTTGACACAGAATTAAGCAATTAAGCAAGGTGAGGTATTAGAGCAAAAAATATAATCAAAGAGGTATATTTATTTCTTAAATGGTTCTGGTTGAATAAGATACTGGTATTTTTTTTTCTGACTGTCTGCATAATGATAATGCTATAGCTGCTGTCAATATGCAGATGTATATCCTAAAGCTGGATGGTCCTTATTGTCCAGATCTACTTTTGAAATCTCGCACTTTTCTGGCTCTTCATGCTATGTCATGTTAGTTCAAGGAAATGGGACCCAAAGTTTCCAGAGTTTAACTTCATCAACTGGACTACACCCAGTGATTAGGATCTCAGATAGCTGAACCAGTGACCACTGGAATCTATGAATATCCTCCACTTTCCTAATCCTGCCTGGTTTATCATCTAATGACAGCAGGCTGTGTGCTTCTTTTGACCCAGCCAAAAAATGCTGTCAGGCATGGTGCAAGAAACATTTCCCCAGAGCTGCAATTATATGTGAAGATAGAGAGCGTTTGTTTGAGGATCTCTCAGGGTACCAGAGGCATAGTATCTTGCCCATAACTGCTTTTTGAGGCCAAATTAAAGAATTTTTTGGCCAACATTCTTCAGTGAAATGGTGGAATCTCATGGAAGTAGCCCAGGAGTGCTCAGGAGTAGCTGGAGAGTACGTGGAAAAGGTGTTCCCTCTGCCTGGCAGGAGAGGCTGCTGCTGCTTTCAGCTGAATTATCATCTCAGCACACTTGTGCTTCAAGTACTTAACAGGTGACTGCTTCAAGTGCAGTCATTTAAATTTAAAAAAAATACTGCTTGAATAGTAGTCTTAAACAATGAAATAATGTTAATTGATTACAGCAAATGTAGTTCTTCACTTAGGTCATGGATTGTACAATATCATAAGTAGACTACTTTTTTAAAAGGGAAGTAATTATAATATAAAAACTATGGTAAAAACATGTTTAAATTTTACTTATGCCATTGATTTTAAAAAAAAGATAGTCAAGCCCCACAGTGTACCAAGAGGCTATATTTCCCCCCAGAGCTTCATCTGGGATCCCTCCACAAATACTCTCCCCATGAGCCCAACATCTCCAGTTCAGCCCTGGCCTGAGCACTGCTGTGGGCAGGCCTGCGCTCAGCTCTGTCCCTGCCATCCTGCCATCCTGACTGTCCTCCCTGGAGGGTCTGCAGGTGGATGCTGGAGGTATTCTTGTCTCCAGGCCTGTCTCCAGGCTTATCTCCAACCTTCTCTCTGTCCCTGTCTCCCGGATGGACCTCAGACTGGTGTTATGGGCAGCCTTTCCTCCAGTCCCATCTCCTGCCTTCCACCTGCTGCTCCTGACTGGGGTCCCAAAATTGGTCCCTGGGCCTGCCTCACCATCTCTCTTTGTCTGGTATTGTCGATGGGATCTGCCACTGCCCACCCCCCTGGCCCTGCTGATGTCCTGCAGGACTGTGCCCTGCTCAGGGAGGGCACCGCATGGTGTGTGCTAGGGTCACCCTCTGCTCCTGCCTCTTTCTTCCTCAGGAGCAGCCCCACTATGCTGATCCCTGACTGAGAGATTAATATCTAGGATATTTTTTTCCTTCAGAGCTAATCCATTTATACATGCAGAAACAGTCAGAAGAGACTTCATCTGCTGTAAAGATCAGATAGGCCCTATCTGTTTTTCTGGTCAATGTTGCAGGCTTTAAAATGCGCGGTACCAAATTTGAGGAAGGAATACTACAGTCGTATTCTCACCAGTGTCACCACTTGCAAAGTAGTTGCTGGACTCATTGACACTCTTCAGACCATCCCATTTTTTGTGCTACAAGTGTGACACTGTGCCCTGCCAGAGGCACAGTTCAAATCACAGCTTGGGTGATTTTTGTGCAAGTGTGCATAAGTAGTCAAAAAAAGTAATATTGCCTAAGCCTGAATCTTATCATTCCATCTGCTAAATAAATATTTGCATTGATATGTGTCCTATCCCATGCTCTGCATGACCTAAAAAAAAATTAATTCAAACACTGATCTCATATATGCACATTTGCCAGCCTCCCACTGCTTATACACTTACAATTCCAGCATCCATTTATAGTGTGTACATATACTGCAGTATAACCTCCTCCAACTTTTACTCTGTCCCCTTTTTATGTCTCTCAGGGAATATAAGGCTGTAGATCTTCATCTCTGCTAACTCAAAAAATCAGCTCTCTCTCCTTGCAAAGTGGAGAAAAGTACATCCTGCCCTTGGGATGGTATTCTCAGGAAACGCCTGAAGAGGCGTTTTATCTGCTCCAACTCTGAAACATGGCTCGAGCACTCCCATCGGTTGCGTAAGAAAGTAACAATGGCTGTAACGGATCATTTTTCTCATTACAAGGCAAGATGAGAATCCTTCAGATAAGGAGTGGCCAAATTACAGGGTTTCTTGAAGACAAAGCCCATCATTATGAACTGTTCTTGAATATGCACAGATAGTCACTTCAGTGAACAGGTCACTGGAGTCACACTGCAATTTTGTAATTTTTAATATATTTGTAACAGGCATGTAAACTTAGATAGTAGTGTCACATGGGAAAATATTTCGTGTGAATTCACCCCAACCCACTCTTCTAAGAGCATTTTGACTGCACCTAAATACTTAGTACAAGCATACCACTTTTAAATCAATGTTTTAAATTTAGGGATAAGGCACAAAATTCTGCTTGAATATAATTAATGTTTGTACCTGTATACTTGAATAAGAAAAAAATATTTGTCATATGCCTTGCTATGCTTAAATTTAAATCACTAGCACCAAGTTTCCACAAAAAACCCTGACATAAAGCCCACTCAAACACACAATATTTTTAATCTTAGGGCATCTTCTTTCAAAGTGTATTCTTTGAAAATCAGGACAGTTGCACACTTCATTCAATTGTGTTTTCTGGAAAAATATAGAGGGAGGAGACGGAAAGACAGCTTTAGTGTGACCCTGTCCAGTAACTGAGTAATCAATGGCAAAAGTCAAAGGTTGTTTTATTTGCCTTTAAAGTCAATGGAGGAATGAAACTAGTATAAATGTATCCAGAGTTGAGAAGTCAAATATTTATTAACACTGCAGGAAAGATTGAGCTGATTACAGGGCTTCCAATAGGATTTTAGGTTCCTCTTTCAAATAAAATACAATCAATATAATCCATCAAAGCAGTTCTCAGTTTATTAGATTCTTCTGCTTAGGAGGTCTTTGCAGAGTTCAATTTGTCTTATTGGTTTGTGTTGAGATACTAAGGGCAGAATCTTCTAGAGCTATATATAAAGAGTGATTACTGTTCTTCTTCCACCTCAAAAGAGTAATCTCTAGTAAAATAAATAGATGGTATTAAGCTATTTTTATCTCAAACTTCCACAGTTCAGACATGGACTTCTAAAATGGTGTGTCTATTTATAATACTGAAATTAATGTGCACTTGGTGATATAACAGCAAGAGGGAGAGCTAATGTAGAAAAGTTTAAACACTGTTTATAGTGGGGTTTTATATGTCTTTTTCCCACAGAGTTTCATGGGGGCTTTTAGGATGACATTAAGCATAATTCCATTAACACTGTAACTACACTTTCTAATAAAGTATTGCAATTGTGTAAATATATGTGCTCTAATTATGTGATTAGGCCAACAGTAATTATGTATCATCATAGCCAATTATGAGTTAAAACTGCAGTAAAAACAATGTCACTCAATGCACAGAAAAAAAGAAAATTGGAGATATGGAAATGAAAAATATGGAAATACATGTCAAAGGTTATTGGAAGCCATTCACTCGTATAATCTAACATTGCTCCACCTTATCCATGTCTTTGTTCTGTCTTCCAACTGTTACACTACCTAGTACTATTATTGTTTACCTGTCCAAAGATGCTGACTGTGAAGTAATGCAAGGTGAGACAATATAGCCATGTGTCTCCCAAGAATTCTCTGTTACTTAGAGAAAATCAAAACCACTTACAGTTTGTTTTGCAATGTGATTTAAAAATATGCTGTTGGGAATGAATGGGCTAGAAGTGCTCACAAGGCTAAATCTGCCTTATGTACTGAGAGCTGGAAGAGTTAGATCTCGCTGGCTAGCACTGAGTGTAGAAAATTATTGTCTTGTTGCAGTCAACACTGAACATGGCTTAAACACATTGTTTCACCTGTTCACAAACTTGATTTGCTGCTTATTGACAAAGTTCTGTGATATAAAATATTTGCGATATCAAATATTTTCCAAGCAGAATACATAGCAGTTTGATTTTTATGTATTTCCCAAGACATGCTTGTTTTAAGTACATGAACTTACGAACCCTGATCGTAAAGGACTATATAAGCCTTGCCAGCTTGTCTCCTGAAAGCATGAGAGGACTCTTGATTTATATAGATACTCACTTTATTTAACTAAATGAGATAGTGTTATTTATTTTTGATCTATAACCACACAAAAATCTTTGAAGTAATATATCTTGCTTTTCAAGCAGTCATGACACGTAGACAGAGGTAGCTTAAGCGGTTCATTCAGATGTAGAAGCTGTAATTTATCAAGTGCAATGTACATAGAGAAATTAGCTTGATGCAGCTAATGCACTGAACTGAATGTTATCCTTTCCCATTCAGGCTGCTTTTAACTAAGGGCATATACAGCAGTAACTCATAGCTGCAGATTTAAAAAATTTGGGAGCATCAGCAATTTTTGAATCTGTAATTTGTCACTTTAAGGTGGAAGGAGGAACTAGCATATCCCCAGAGGATTCTCCTGTTTAAGAGACTGTGGTAGGCACAACACATGGAAAAAATATTCTTCATAAACCTGATCCTACTTTCTAGAGCTGTAATGCCAGACTGTGGGTGAAGAAATACTAGACACATATAAAAAACTTTTTCACATTTTATTAAGCCTGATAATAAAGCATTATTTTTATTTTCTGTAAGTAATTAATTACATTTTTTCCCTAATGCAATTCATTATGTTTTGTTCTGCATAACCTTTCTGTAACAAATCTGATCGTAGGAGAAGATTAGTTCAGTGTGGAAATCGTGCATATATAACCCAATTTACTTTTTTAGATCTTCTTTCATGCTGGGTGTGATAATGGTTCAGATGGCTGTAGAAGAGAGTAAGCATAAATTTGGTAGAACCATGATTATTCTAGGCAAAGAAGATATATTCCACAGATACAGCACGAGAATATGCCCTGTGGATTGTCTGCAGTGCAGAAAAAAGAAATAGTAACATGGTGCGGAAAGAAGTTTGGTGTTAGCTAAAGTTTACATAACGAGGTTTTTTTTGTGGATTAAATTCTATTTAAAGCTATTAAGCTATTTGTGATGGCACAAAGATGCCCATTTTCACTCATGCAGGAAAATGTTTTGTTCAGAGGTACTGGAATGGTGCAAAGGGAATGAACGTGATCCAGAGAGACACTGTAATTGGTTTAGGGCAAAGTAACAGATGTTTTTAAATGTAGTAATAGGCAGAGTGAAGTAAAAATGTCTATACAGAAACCTTGAAAAGGCTCTAGACTACTAGAAGTTGCAATGTACACAAAAAGATTTGTCATTTTTCTTTCCTCCAGTCTTTCATTAACCAAACCTCATTTTATTGATAAATTAGCATTCATTAATGCTTTTTATAATTTTGACTCTTTTTTTTTCCTTTTTTTTTTTTTCCCTTTTTTTTTTTTTCCCTTTTTTTTTTTTTCTTTTTCCTTGGGATTTTTAAAAGTAGTATGTGGTATCCATTCTGTTTAATTCAGGTATTTATCCTGCATTTACAACATTTTGGATGCTCAGTGAAGCTGTTCTAGTATAAGTGCCTAAGATCCCAACTCGCTGGGTTGGTTCTCATTCAGAGGGTGTCCATTTCAGTTAAACAGACTTGTGTTCTAGCACTGGTATTTTTCATCGGGAAAGGCTTAATTGAGTACTTCTCACAGTCTCCTTTACATTGAGGATAACTGTGATTTGCAAAGTGTTGGCAATACATGAGTTTTGTTCCAGATATACTATATAATTATACTCCTGATATAGGAACACATAGATCTGTAGCAAAATCCGTGTGTACACATGTGTAAAATTTCCTTCTTTTCTTCCTTTTTTTTCATCACTAGAATTTTCTTCAAAATGAATTCTTGCAGCATGTCTCAGCATTACTATGCTCCTGAAGTAAAAAAAAAAAAAAAAGTTCTTAAAAAATCTCTTTTGAAAAGCACATGAGGATTTCACAAATAATGGCATAGCTTATTAATCCTGAGGAAAACCTTGTAGAACAACTACTGATAGTTTGCCGTGCTAAATGTGTTTATGGCAATAATGGTGCAACATTAAATGCCAAAAGAATTATTCATTAGTAGAATATTTAGACTGAATTTTTAAAAAAAATTCTAGCCAATTAATACAATTTTGTATTTGTCATAGTATAAGAATGGTTATGATGGCTGTTTATATATAAGGAGTGTCTAGATATATTTTATGAATTCATTTGAAGTAGAATTTTGATACATGAGATCTACAGCTTCTATTAGAAAAAAGCATCATCTTATTTGTATGGTGCTTGAGGGGTCAGAAACATGAGGCTACATTTCATATGTCTTTTAACTAGGCTGCTTACCAGCTGACATTATTGTTTGATAAATTACCTATATCTGTCATTATCAAGCTCTGCCTTAAATTTGGAGGTCAGTGGCCCTTTGCATCATGATTCACAAGACCTGACGTCCCCTCATTGCTTGCGGAAATTTCCCTGCTGTTATGTTGCTGACCCAGTCCATGCTTCCATTTTTGCTGGCAGTTCTGCCTTGCACTATTGTTTTTGCTGATCGATCTCCATTTCTCCTTGGTATGTCCCTGAAATATTTCAGCTTGCTCTCCTTGATGTTCTGGGAGCAGTAAATGGTTCTTTCTGCACTGCTGCAATATACGCTCATTTGTCTTCTTTCCTGCCCTGATGTCTTCAATGTATATCAGCCACACAGAATCTCAAAGGACTCTGATGACTTCACATTTGCTGCCTTGAGGATCCAGCTTTCACAGTTATACTGAGCAATAGATCAAATTGTCAGTGATTACGCCAGCTTGACCTTTATGAGCAGGTCTCCAACCTGCCCTTTTCTCTCAGAATACTTTTTAATTTAACATCTGCTGAATATGGCATAGACAACCTTATCCAGATGTCACCTTGTTCAGACGTTACTATCTTTATGCATAATGAAGACTAGGTAGTTCCTATATTTTTCCCCTTCTCTCATACTTCTTTTTAATCTAAATAAAAAGATCCAATGCCTTCTTATCCTTCATTGTTATGTTTGTGCTTCAGTGCAAAAGTCAGACCCACATTTTATAATCAGCTTACTTCTGTGGCAATAGTCTAGCATTATTGCAAATTCAACTTTAATTAGAAATAGACTAAAATTTTGAACTTCGATTGAAAGCTCTTCACTGCCAGTACTTTTTTCAGGGGCAAGGATAGAATTAGAATGGTTCAGGTTGGAAGGGACCTTTAAGATCATCTAGTCCATACTTCTGAAGTCTCTAGTTTAGTGGCAGATCAAAAAATTAGACCCACGATGCAATTCTTCCTCATTTGGGAGTTTTCAGTTTTTTAGTAAATGGCTTGTATTTGCCTTCAGAAATAGATTTTGTTTCCAAAAATTAAATGAAATAATTTCCAAAAAAATATTTTCAGTAAAGTCTAGTATTGTACTCTGTCAGGAGACTGGTAAAATGTGGAGTCCACATTGTTGTGTGCTGGGACTTTTCTTATTTTACATCTTTATCCATGACTTGGAGGAGCTGGTGGAGTGCTTGCTCCTCAAGGCTGAAGATGACATCAAATAGCAGGGGGACAGCTGACGCACTGAAGGGCAAAGCTGCCATTCAGAGGGATGTAGAGAGGCTGGAGGAATGGGCTGACATTCACAAAATGGAACCTCACAAAATTCAATAAGGACAAAAGGCAATTTGTGCACTTCAGAAGGAAGAGTCCCTGGCAATGATACAGGTGGGAGCCTGCCCGTGGGGCAGCTCTGCTGAAGGAGCCCTGAGGATCATGGTAGACAGTGAGCTGAGGCTGAGCCAGCAGTGAAACCTGGCAGAAGAGAAGCCAAAACTGTCCTGGACCATGTTAGCAGGAGCACAGCAAGTAGATCAGAAGCAAGTGATTATCTCCCTCTGCTCAGTGCTTGTTAAACCATATCTGGAAATCTACATCCAATTTTGAGCTCCCAATTCAATAAAGTAATTGATAAACTGGAGTGAATTCAGTAAAGGTCCACCAAGATGGTCGGGGGGTTGGGAACTTGCCCTGTGAGAAGAGGATGAGGGAGCTGGGTTTACACAGCCTGGAGCAGAGATGGCTTTGGGGAGCCTAACAGCAACCCTAGAGCCTACGGGGAGGTGACTGAGCAGATGGGGGCAGGTTGCTTACACAGCAGTGCATGGCAGGAAACAAGAGGCATCAGGTGTAAGTTGAAACAGGAGAGGTTCAGACTGGAGATAAAGAGAAACTTTTTCACCAAGAGAACAGCCAAGTAGTGGGGCAGGTTGCCCAAAGAGGTTGTGCAGTTTCCATCCTTGGAGATTTTCCAAGACAAACTTGGAAAAGTTGAAAAAGCTCGGAGGAACCAAGTCTGATCACAGAGCTAACCTTGCTTTGAGCATGAGGCTGGACTAGAGCATGAGGCTGGACTAGAGACCTTCTTATGTCCCCCCAAAAGGGAATTATTCTTCAATCCAGCGATTATTCTAATACGAAGCAACTGTCGTAGATTCACTTTCTGATATTGAAGCACAGTATTGAAAGGAAATGGAAAAGACTTACTAAAAACTGTGCAACCAGAGCTCTGATGAACCTGTAAGCTGTCTGGAAACAGTAACACTGTATATCAGTGCATCCAGCTCTAATTTGTAGATCACTGCTTCAGGTATGTAATGTATTACTCGTTGCAATCTGTCTGTCTTCACTTTCAGCATCTGTCCCCTAAGGGATACTGTACCTCCGAGACCGCTTTTTCTATTAACACACACTTTTGTTAACTCTTTACTTTATCTGAAGTGCAAGATTTAAAGATAGCAATCACACATGTGTAGAGCACAATTTTGGATTATTTGAAAAGGATCGGATAGGAGATTTTTTTTGACTGTTTTTGTGTTTTCTAAGAAATTTTGTCAAATATTTATTAATTATTATGTAAGTTAAGCTGTAAAAGTATAAAATAACTTTCTTGTATTGCTGGTATAAGCTTGTGTTCCTTATTTCTTTAAACTTACTGTCTCATGTAATATTCTCTTCCAGTCTTTTCCTGTGCTAGCCTGCATTGCACATCCTGACTGCCTAAAGAAGATAACCACAGACCATTTATCTGGCTAGACTCAAGAAGTCAAGCTCTTTCAGTCCTTCTTGTATGACAGGTATTCCATTCTGTATTTTATCTCAGTAGCCCCTTTATTTATCTCTTATTTGTATGAGTGTTTTTTCAATATTTGTGATCAAAAGTGTACAACAACACTTGCTAGATTATTTTTTATCTGTTCCTTGCAAAATGGCACTACTGCTTTATTGGTATGGTTAGAAATACCTCATCTGATACATCATAGCAAAAATTGCCTTTTTTCACGGGTGCTTTCAGCGATTAATTTATGCATGCAGGTCTGCTTTCCCTTCTGCCTTTGCATCTGACTGAATTCCTTACTTAACACAGATTTTTGATCTCTAGTCCCTAGTGCACACCAGTGCATTTCTCACTTTTTTGTTACATTAGTTCGCAATATAGGCTTCTCTCTGGATGATACTTAACTGTCTTATCTAATTACATTGAAGGCTATCAATATATTTCATAAGTACATTTCCCTTTTTCTGCAAAGATAAATACTGATAAAATTAAGTGTGCTAACTCTGAAATATACTTCTTTAATGCTTTTAGTCTTAACTGTTCCATCTCAGTTCCTTGTATAGTGTTCCTGTACCCTACCATTCACTGACTTTACATTTCTTTTACAGAAGGCCCTTTATCCTACTCTTCACTAAATTTGTATTCCTTGCAATCTTTATATTTAACTAAGGATTTTCAGACCCTATACTATGTGTTTTATGAAAACCCAAACAGGTGAGATCTACCTTTTTTGTCATTTAAAGTTTAATTATATTCTCAAAGAAAGGTATATATCTGCTCAAAAGATAATATATTATTTTGCTGTTTTTTTGGAAGTCAGCTGTTTTAGAATTACTAATGTTTATTAACTTCATGTATCAATTATAGAGTACCTAGCTTTCGTACCTGAACTAGGCAGTGTTTAAGTATGGCACATGCACTAACACTGGACATGTAAAAATTTTCAATGGGTTCTATAGGTTTTTGTCCTGGCCAGGTTAACATCTGATTTAATTTGGCTGTCATAAACTCTTGGAAAATGTGAGTTAGCAAGTACCAGCTTCAGTTTTTCTTAGCTTAATTTTCTGATGTAGAAAAGTCACAAGGGATAGATTGTTCTTGGCCCTTCATTGCTGAGCACATTGAAATAAAGTAAAAAAGCAATGCAACATCAGGAACAATTGTAATTTGTGTTCTTTTCCATATTTCACCTAGTAATAAAGGTGATATGCAAGAAGGTAGTGCAAATGGAAGTTGTGAGGTATTCCTTTTTGCTGGGACCCAGAACTTTCCCACAATTCTTTTCAGCCCCATGCTGGCCCGTAACTAGGGTTCAGAGCCTTGACTGATTTTGATCAATGATCACATGTCATCTTCTGGCAATGAATATAACTTCTCAAATGCAAAAATACCGTTTAAGATGGGTTTTAATGTGGAAAGCTTTTTCCAGACCCCACAAGCTAAATTAATCATTTAATGGGTTTTGCAAAATCTCCTTGAATTGGATAAAAAAGGACCTGCAGGATAAAAAAGACCTGCAGAAAAACAGATACGACACAGAGGAAATTAAGGAGTTAACAGATGCCACATTTCTTCTGAGAGCAACTGTGTGCTACTTACTGTTTGCACTCAGTGTCTGCTTAACACTTAACTCATCATTCATCTCCCTGACTCACTTTTTTTCTGCTATTTACTTTGATACAGCAATAATGGAGCCCTTTGTGGTATTGATGTGCACTCACCCATACACACCAAATTAACAGAGGATCTTTCTTCTTTGGAGTTAGCTTCAATTAGCCCACTTAGAGTCTTGGAATGAGTGTCCTTCCTGACCTTCAGGCCAGGTTGTTTCTAGAAAATTATTTAACTAGATTGGACAGTAGACAGAGATGGCAGAGTCTTGTTTATTGTCCAGTTGATAGACTAAGCCTATGATAATTAAAAAAAAAAAAAAAAAGGCAAGAAAAAAACCCAGTGCTAATTGGTGACTCAGAGCCCATTACATCAGCAATTATATATGTTGAGGCCTTTTTTTTCTTTTTTTAAAGGGTGTTTTAGCTCCAAATTTGTTCAATGCTGTCAAAACAACACATTTTGAGCAACATACATGTATTTACCAACAGAATATTTTACTGTGAAAATTCAGCTGTTTCTGTATGCTTTGTTTCTTCATTCATTATATTTATTAACTTTTCAGGATAAAGAAAGAAAAAAAAAACAGAAAGGAAAATTTTAATAGAGGTATTCTGACTGTTCAAATCAAGAGATTCCTAACATTTTTAATTCTAAAGTACTTTTTTCAAAAATGTGCTTTGATGACTGTTTAAGTTACTATTTATATACAATAAAACTACAATATTTACCATGTTATTTTAATCTGTTTACCTACAGCTTTAAAAAAAGCAGCTTAGAAGTAAAAACAATAGGATATAGTTTGCAGAACTGCAGATATTCTGCACAGAATCAGTTAATGAACTAGGATTTGGTTTGTGTTTCCATATGTAACTGATAGTATATTTTAAAAGTTAACCAAGGAAAAGATATTTTCTTTAGCCCAGTTATTTTTAGAAAGATTAATTAAAACCCATTCAGTCTGTTGAAAAGAAATTTAGAACAGAAAAATAACTTGTTATCATTTTCCTGTTGTCTGAACCGTGTGGCATGGTGTATCACTACAGAACAGAAACCGGTATTAATGTCAGTGTTTGTACAGACACTTTTCTGACTCAACACCTATTAATACTGGGAGGTTACACCAATGTGTTTGGCATGCAGTCTGTAATATGATAATTATATGAAAACACTGAATTCACAAACATAAGCAAGACAAGATACTACACAGATCTGTGTGTCTATAATTCCATCCATGGTCATCAGTCATTTTACCAGAGGTTGGCATTCATTGTTGAAGCAAAAATAGATAAACTCTTCTGTCTAGCAGTAAATAGTTAATGTATCAAAGCCATTGGCAATTTTATAATTTGTGATTGTGCATTTGATGTATGCACTTGAACAGTCAAAGTGAAAAATTCTCTCCCAACATTTACCAAGTCTCCTGTTCCACTGGTAGAGAACAGCGTTGATAACATTTGTCCTACTGATCTTAGACATTCAGTATGGGTGCTGAAGAGACCTCTCTCTCTTCACTGATGATGGGTAAAGCCAAATGGATTTCTTAGTCTAATTTCCTCAAATGAGATGAGGTGAAATTTACATTTCAAGGTGGTGTCTGCCATTTCACAAAACTGATCAGAGAGATGGAGCACCTCTCCTATAAGGACAGGCTGAGAGACTTAGGGTTATTCAGCCTGGAGAAGAGAAGGCTCCAGGGAGACCTTATAGCAGCCTTTCAGTACTTAAAGGTGGCCTACAGGAAAGATGGGGACAAACTTTTTAGCAGGGCCTGTGCTGATAAGGCAAGGGTTAATGGCTTTAAACTGAAAGAGGGAAGATTTAGACTAGATATAGGGAATAAATTTTTGTAATGAGGGTGTTGAATCTCTGGCACAGGATGCCCAGAGAGGTGGTAAATGTCCCATCCCTGGAAACATTCAAGGTCAGGTTGGGCAGGGCTCTGAGCAGCCTGATCAAGTTGAAGATGTCCTTGCTCATTGCAGAGGGGTTGGACTAGATGTCCTTTAAAGGTATCTTCCAACCCAAACTATTCTATGATTCTATAAATTATTTTAGGCTTAACAAAATGAAAATGAGATTCATATAGTTTGTGTTTGAATATGGAAATGGGTTTGTCACACAGTATAGACAGCACGTTGCACAAGGGCAATTTAAAATTAATAATATGAGGATGTGTGGAATTGCAGAACATCTATAACTGCAGAGAATGAATTAATTAAAAAATAAACCAAACAATCTTAATAGTATTGAGGAGGTTTTTAATTAGTGTGTGCCTAAACCCTACCAAGATCCACAACTTTGTCTGTCTGCTACCTATATCTACAAGAGGTTAATTTAAGGGTTTCCTGATTTGGGAACTGGATTCTGTTCAAATAGTATTGCACATGATGCCATTGCTGCCCTTCAGAGACAAATGTGGAAAGGAACCTCATCTAATTCTTTACTTTGCTCAGAGAGTTGCTGCCTAGTTAATACCATCAGTCCCAGGAATGGGATATGTAGTGTCATCTGCATTTATGCCTGCTTGGCCATGCACAGGGAGAAAATTCTGATTTCGGCCACATGCTGTGTGGCTCCCCTGAGAAGAAACAGTGAGCAGAGCTTGCTGTAGGCAGTGTTTAACTGCAGTACAGAAGCTGTAATTTCAAGTTTTATTGAACTAGGCTATTCCGCTTTACAGAATAGCTTTGCCTTTGCCCCAAGGAAAGATCAACTGTGTATAAACCACTCTCTGCTGTTACTGGTTGAGACAACATACACAGGCAATCTACTCCAGAACTCCACCATCCTCACTTACAGAATTATTCTTACAGCAGCTTCATCTTGAGTTATAGATGTAAATTTAGGTAGATACAAAGGCGACATCTACATGGAAGCTGAGCATCTGAGCTGCTGTTATACTCAATGAAAATCTAGCTAATAGAGTTGGTGGAGTCCAGGAATCTATTCAGCTGACCAAGGATTAAGTGTCAAGTTTTGGCTAAGATGAACAGCTCTATAGCTCCACCGAATATGATGATAACTTGGATACCTAGCTTCCATGTGGATGCCTGTGTTTGCATCACTTAAATGTAAGCGTGTGAAGCTGAAGCTGATTCATATCCCTTCACATCTCACATAAGTCCACATTTTTGAAAATCTCTGAACTACATGTTCTACCCAAAGTAACCATGAAGAATAATTTACTTTTGATACTTTTTGCATATTTGAAGACTGTTGTCATTTTTACCTTTAGTTCACTTTTTTCTGACTCAAATAACCTCAGTTTGTTTAGCATCTCCTCATATTTTCTGAAGGCTATATTTTCTGAAGTTCTGATTGTTCTCGTTGCTCTCTTCTGGAGTGTCTCTAGCATCTTCACATCTTTCTTAAAGAGCATTGAGTAAATCAGATAAAGTATTCCAGCTGAAGCTTGACTGTGGAAAAAGTCTTAAGTGGATGATAGTCATAGAATCATAGAATGGTTTGGGTAGAAAGGGACCTTAAAGATTATCTAGTTCCAACCCTCCCTGCCATGGGCAGGGACACCTTCCACTAGATCAGGTTGCTCAAAGCCTCATGCCACCTGGCCTAGAACACTTCCAGGGAGGGGGCAGTCCTCTTTATTCAATTTAGTATGGCAAATCAAAAGCTTTGAAATTAGTACCACGAATACGTAATTATTCCCCATGAAGTAGAATGAATTCAGCAGAAGCATCTTGCTTGGTGATTCAATTTGTAAGTCCTTGAGTATGACAACAAATTTGAGCTAGACCTCCAAAGATATTGAGCTATTGGACAGGAAGAGAGCAAGCTTATTTTCTGGTCATGTTGAGAAAGAAAGGATAGGCCTTCACTCCTACTGTTTGAGCTAAGTATCTTGAGTAGAGGGAGAAATTGTCATTCAGCTTAATAAGACACAATTTGAAGAGGCACATGAAACTGAAGAGATGATCTCACACTTGGTTGTTTCCTTTTCTCTTAGGAAGCTCCCTGCACAGTCTGGATGGTGTGAACTTTACTGGTACCCAACAAGTAAGAAATGTAGTGAGAAATGTGATGACTCCTGAATCTCAGCTGTGTGTCTGGGCCTTGTATCTCTTCTTGAATCAGATCTTCCCCTTTAATATTATACACTTCTTAGGTATTTTGGTAATCAAGGGTAAAATCAAATAAGAAAGAGTTGGCCTGCTGGCATGCTGGCAAAGTCTTCTGTCTGAGTTAAGACTACTTCAAAATCTGGTTTCAGCAGATGATATGCCATTCCTTGGATATGTTGACCTTGCTCTTCTCAATGTATCTCTAGCCAAATCCTTAAGGCTGTAGCACTGACATCTGTCTAACCGGAAATACCCATTTGGTGTCCCAGCTTGGTTCTACTTGGTGCCTCGTGATGCCTTTGCAAGAGCTGAGAAAGACATAAAGAGGCAAAGAGAGGCTATACATAAAGTTAACATTAAAATGAGAAATACAAGGTAGACAAAATTCAGGCTGACAGCAAAGCCCCATATATCAGCCTTACTATATCATATAGTAAGTGGTTTTCTCTCAGCTAATATTGTACGTCCTGTGAAATACAAAGACATAAGGTTTACCTTGAAATATCTTTATCCTAGAGAAAGTTTTATCATACATTTGAAAGTCTTTCATGCTTATAATGGAATTGAGAATGTATTTAGTGTAACCAATGACAAGCAATTTAGCAATTAAAATGCAGCTTCAACAAATGGAATGATACAATGCTAACAAGGTTAGAAAGCCTGAGCCAATTTTCATATGCAGAAACGTGGAAAATAATTTCTAATCCACAAAATGCTTGAAGGCTGTATTTATAGAAAAATGAGGAATGATGTGTGCATATTTGCAAATATATATCTAATCTCTTACAGCCCAGATTCTGCAGTCTTGCTAGCACCCTTTTGATCTTGAATATGAAGAGGTTTTCCTCATATTCATTATTGGAAAGATATGTGTGTACATATAAATGCATATATATACACATAACAGATAAAACGCAACTTGTCTACATTCCATAGTCGATACTGTGGTCAACATTCATTTGATTTCTATGTTTTGAGTTTTCTCTCTTTGTGCTTTAAATGCCATATTCATTAACAAGCAAATAGCACAGAACTTCTGCTTGTCTCTAGAGTTGCCTGAAGGGGCAGAAATTTTAAGTGTGAAAAGGGTTTTTACTGAATTCTTCTAAGAAAATGATGGCAGAAGGAGTGGATCTTGAATGGTTGTATTTAGAAAGTGGATACTGTTGACCTGTTGCACAAATGTCAGGGTCAACAGAGCTCACAATGGGGGGAAGTCGTCCATGTTGTTTCTGTGGGAACTGGAGTAGGAAGAAAGAAAGCAAGTGGTATCTAAAAGGAAGAAAATAAGGGGGGGTGGATGGAATTTTTAAAGGTCCATCTGGTGCTATTGTTTGTGATATTTAAGCTATTGAACAACCACCAACTTATTATACTCTTGTTAGGCCATGTCTACAGGGCTTGCCCAGTAAGGAAAGCATAGTAAGAAAAATTAATAACGTGTTGACGATAGCCTGTTGACATAAAAACTAGATTCTTGTCAAATGTTTCTGATGCATGTACATTAGCATTAAGACTCTCTTAAATAGAAAATGAAAAACATTCCCTTCTGTTTTAACAGATTAGACTACTGAAGTTTCCTTATGATTAGAATATATTTCTTGTCTGTGAGTTCTTGTGAATAGGCCTTTCCTGGGGTCTACTTTAATTACTTCAAAACATTAAAGGCTATGCTTGCTCATTTCAAGTTTCCCGTGAAAACATTCTAATTCTTTTGCTGCCTTGAAATGCACTTAAATTTAGCATTTTTGCTGACATTCATAATTCAGATATGAGTCAGTGTAAAGGTTCTTAATTATAAAGGACAATAGTTGCTCACAGTTGATGATATTCCTGTCTTCACATAGTCATATGCCACTCCTAGCACTATGAAAGGAAGATCTGTACAAGTATCTGAAAACAGAACTGAGTATTAAAGGGGACAAGATTGTCACATAAGCTTTCTCTCTGACCTTCCTGGTTTCAAGAACCAGTACGAGAACTCCCAGTGTACTACTGTAAGTTCATAAAAAGTGCACATCTGCTTCTGCATCACACTGCCTTCATTTCTGTTATGCCCCATCACAACAATCTCTTCTGTTTGTACGTGTCTCTGGATACAACTAGACTTTGTAGCATGTCAGATTCTCACTTGGGTCCTGATTCATGGTTGTCCTGATCAGATGAGACTGGGGCTCACCATGACTTCTTTCCAATGTTTAATTTCTATGGAAATCAGTTCACAGAGTAATGAAGGCTGTGTGAGTGCTGCTATTTCAGGTTTTGTCCTATTACAGTGTGGGATGAAGCCAGTACACACACTGGGATTCAGGAGCAGACTCTCAGCATTTTACTGGTTTAAATGTAACTTTTCTCATTTGTGCAGTTCCTGAGACTGCTGTCTCTTTTAGTTTTATAATTAAAACCCATCCTTTTCTCCTTAGTATTTGATTTGCTTTTAACTCTCCCACCTCCACCTGGAAATGTTTTATTATTTGTACAAGGCAAAAGTTCCTCAACCTTCGTGACTGAAGACCTTTTCTTAGTTATTAAGCAGCAGCTGTTTTGGCAGTATTACTGTAGTTCCAACATGAATTTATTTTCTTCTCTATCATTGGGCAACACTGTGCATGTTTATTGATTTATGGGCAGAATAAAAATAAACATGCTTTAAAAAGATCATAAAACCATGTAGGAACAAAGATTTTTAATATTGAAAGGGAGTGCATTCAATGAATTAGAAAATTAAAAGGAGTTTATGCTCCAAAAGCCACCAGAAGCATATTATGGCTCTAATCCAGCAAATATTTGTGCACACATGTAACTTTTCTCATGTGAATAAGATTAATAACATATCTAATTAGGATTTGTAATTCAGGAATCTCTGGGAAAGAACTCTTAAGAGACAAGACATAGCTGACAGTAACGTCTTCTGGGGGATCACGGAGTTTTTGTTCTTCGTATTTATGCTCACCTAACCAGTTACACTGTGGAGATTATATTTTGCTTAAGACTTTGCTGGGAGACTGTCTTGGCTCAATAATACATCTTTCTTATTCCTTATACATTCCATTTTCAGAACCGACTTTTCTGATTTGCCACAGAGAACATTAATTCTAAGATCTGTGCAAAGTACTTGCATAATTTAATTGTATGTACATTTTTCACTACATTTGGTAACTCCACAAAATGCAAACATCTTATTTAGAGTATTACAAAAGAAAACATATTAGAAATTATGGTGTCATGGTTCAAAGCTTATATTTGCATTTTATATTTCTTAATTCAGACCAAACTGGAATACCGTACTGGAAGATATACTTTTGCAAACAGAAAGTATTATGTTCAATACAAAAATTACGGGGTACAATTCAGTCTTTATGGCATATAAAAGGGACAGACTAGATGACTGAATGGTCCATTAAGTTTTAAGAATCTACACATATTTATTTATTTATTTATTCATCAAATTTCTGTATTTTTTTTTTTTAGTTGGTCAAGGCTGATAAGACAAATCACAGCCACTTACTGTTCCTATTTTGATAAGGCATGAGTACAATCCAAAAGGAATATTTTTTGGTTGCTTCTGTAAAGACTACCTTAAGTGAATAGGATGATCTATTTTCAGTTACCTTTATATCATCCAATTAGTTGAAAATGCAGCTAGGATGATTTGTTTCAAAGCTATTTCAGCTAATGTTGTTTCATTTCAGCTCAGAGATCACAGCTGAAGTCTTCTTTTAGAATTTTCTACTAATATGTGAAACTTATCTGTAATGAATAATTTCAGGAATGGAGTTATACCAATTAACAACAAATAGTAGATATGACCACTACAAATATGCAGGGATTCCTTCTTGGCAAGGATATAGATTTTTTTGTCATGTACACAGGAAGATTTAGGAAAATTTAAGATGCTCCGCATGGAACTCAGAATCCTAAATATACGGCCATGAATAATCAGAATAAAATATCAGGAAAAAATAAAAATACAAAATCATGCTTCTAAAATCAGACCCTTAATATTGCAATTTGATATGCAAGCCAGCTAACAGAAATCACAGACTGTACCAGCTGCACATATAACTGCCACTATGTACATGCAACATTTGCTTGCATTATATGAATAGCTTCATTATCTTTAGATATTTCCCGACATGTCAGCTTGTTGAAAAGCCAACCAAAGAGGACATTCTTCAAGGGATGTATAGTTTAACTGGGTAGAACTAGGAATCAATTGCTTCCAAAGAACATGGAAAACAAATGGCTGATGCTAATGGATTCACTTTTGCAGAGGAGAGATTGTTTGAGAATATAACATGATGTGATTACTGTGTAACCCTGCCTATCAAATGTTTTTATGAATATGATAGTCTGCAAACTTGCATTTTTGTAGAGATAGCTGTCTATATTTAGAAAATATAATGGGTATGCACTGAAATGAAGAATGGGGAGAGAGAAAAATGGAAAAGACATACCAGTTCCAGATGCTATCCTTCATCCTGGCTAAGTAAGGGAACTATTACTTTTTCCTTTGCTTAGTAATCCTGTTTTCTGGGTTTGATCCTTAGCTTGTGTGAAGCTATTTAGTCCTGTTGACCAAAGTGGAGATATGCCAACCTACTCCATTTGAGAATCTGGCAGCCCTATGTGCTTGTCTATGTAGGTAAGGAAGGTGGTATGACATGTGCACCACCTTTAAAGTTTAAATTCCTAGCTGCAATTTTTGGATTACTCTAACAATTTAGAAATGCCTTAAAAATAACCTCTTTCAATGATTTATGTTGCACTGTTTTGGTGTTGTTTTTTTTTTTTTTTTAAGTTGGATTTGAATAAAAAAAGAATTTGTACTCAAAACTAATTTTGAAATATAACTTGAAAATCTTGATTTCAAGTTCTTGATATTTATTATAATAGTCTATGTCCATATAAGTTCTCCTAAGGAAGACAAAAAGAAAAAAAGAAAAAAGGGACAATAATTTTGCGTAATAACATAATAATCTTGGGTTTATGTACTGTTAGCAATTTATCAGATTTATTGTCAGGTCAGCTAACAGAGGATTGAAGATGCAACATATCTAATTTAAAGAAATTTCTAGTATGTAATACTATGCTGTGTTACTGAACATTATGTTCATCTGACTGGCTGAGGTGCAGCTTGATATTTTGTCAGTGACAGTTTAATTGCTGGATCAGTGTACTTTTGAATGATTTTTAGCCAGTATAATGCATTTATTTGGTGTTTAAGGTGATCATTACTATTTTTCAGCAGACATAATTTTAAATTATGTGCAGTCACAGGAAGACCAAATCACAACACATCCCATGTCTGTCTTTATACGTGAGAACTTCAGTAGGAATGTGATGGTCAGATATTTTATTATAACAAGTGACAGCATTGGTTACCAGACATTTGATATCAATAACAAATCTTTTTAATTTTTATAGTTTGCATGATGATGCCATTTTGTAATGTAAGCCATTTGATTTTGGCCTGCATTAAGATGTGACATGATTTAGAGGAGCGTACAGAAGCGTCCTAGTATTATCCATTTATCACCTAAAGAACAGCATCTTTCTCTCTCTCTTTTTTTTTTTTTTTAATAATGAGATGACAGTAGTTAACTCAGGTATATGATGCTTTATGAAATACTAGATAATTTATACTGGTGTATACCAATTGGCATTTATTTTACTTTAGGGAGGATGCTAAAAAAACCAAGAAAGCATCATCAGGAAATACTACAATACAGGTTTTCTGTAAGAACTTCATTACTCCTTCATTATTTTCCTTGTATGTTTGCATTAGGACATTAGGATATCATTTTTAATTATACCAATAGTTAAGAATTCTGCAAGAATTCTGCCTTGCTCAATTCTCATGAGAAAAAAAAAGTCAGCAAATTAAGTTTTGAATCTGTTAGTAGTCTATACCTTATTATCTCCTGATAACCCTCCTCTGATATGATATTGAATCATTGTTTTCCTTGCAATGTACATAGGAAACATACATATATACATCCATATACACAATTCGTACCTACATGCAGAATTATGCAACATAAAATTCACATTACAGAATTCTGTTAGGAGAAAATGGTTGTAGTTACAAAATTGAGAAATGGATATAAGATTTCTTTATTTGAGATGGGAAAAAAATGTGATCGTGAAATCTACAGATTTCAGAAAATGTTATTCATATTTATGAAAGTGTAAATGAAAGTATTTTTTCCAGACTGCTGAAAACCTTAGGAAACTGACAAGAAATTTAATGATGGTAGGATTTGGTGAGTTCTGTGAGAGAATAATTTTGGATTCAGATGGTTGTAATGAAAGAGGAAGGAAGTATAATAGAGGAAAATAAGTATGAGTATTTCTGTTGCACAAGGAGGTAGCAAATAAGAGCTAGTGCATCCTATTGATAAAGAAAAGAGCAGTTCTGCAGAAATGTCATATTGAGATCAATGTGACTGGTTTAATATTAGCATTTTTGTATAGTTAGTGGACTATAAATAATTGCATATGGTTATCTTTGCTTCCCTTTGTACCTCAGTGCAGTAGTAGTGACATCTAATGTTCTAATTAATCTGCAGTATCTTCCAAGTCAGACTTTCAACAGCAACAAAAGAATGCTTCCAGGAATGATGAACTTGGCTCTACTCCAGCTGATACTGTGGCTGCTGCTCAAATCATCCCTTGGCTTTTATGGCAACATAATCGAGTTAAGAAAATCTGGACAAGATATTTGGAGTCAATCAAGTGCTCTATTTTACTTTAAAATGCTGAACAGGTGCAAGTGGGATCCATTCAAAACGGTCATTAGGCAAAACTTGCTTTGAGGAAGGTGGAGCCAACATCTGTGCTTATTTTCACAGATACAAAAGAGCAGGCCTCCCAAGGAAATGTGAATAGGATCCAAATGGATGAAGCAGCAGGACTGAATAAAGCATTCTGATTTAAGACTTTCCCTGCTTATAGTAATTAGCATTTGAAAAAAAGCATGATCAATCTTTTTTTTTTCTCTTGGGCTAGAGAAGGAGGAGTCTGATTTAATTACGAAGGACATTAACTCCAAGCACCTACCTAATCAAATATTAACTATATTCAGAACAAGCAAATTATAATCGTTTTATAGTGATTTAAAAGTTTCCCTCTATAGCTGCATGGATTTTTTTCACAGTGCTTTTTGTTTTTGCTAAAACCCCTGGTCTTAGTTTACCCTTCAGATGTTCTGCGTTTTAATGCCTGGCTGATAGGACACTCCTGCAATAGATCTTTATGACATCATTTTGTATTTTATATCCTAGAAAATGAAAGAGGATTATGTGTAACTGAAGTAGAACCAGGCTCTTAATCACAATGTGACAGTTTATACTATCAGTGAGATATCTGAAGATATCTGAAGTTTGTATTTTTGACTCTCTTGTTGACTCTAAGAATGAAATTTTATTATATGTACTGCATTTATGTTTTCTTACAACCTTCCTCAATTTGGAGTTTGAATGGGGTACCTTTACTGATTTTATGCATCAACTTTTCTTCAAATATTTATTTATTAAGGTGTTGGATTTGGTGTATGGCTAACATTTGCCTTTATATTTCCCTTCTGCTCAGTTCTAGCACTGCTATGAATGCTGTAGCCATGTGCAGTTAGACTAGATCACAAAGGAGAACCAAGCATAGATGGAAATATATTAATACTGGGAAATCTACTAAGGATTATGTCTGGGCCTGCTTTTATTAGTCTGTTTCCATGCAATATACAAGCACAAGCAATTATTTCTAGCTAACTTTGTAGTGTCAGATGTTTTAACATGATCTTGCAGAAATAATCAAAAAAACTTTTTTCTGCCCCTGGTAGGCCAGGAGAGTGCTTTGGTTTATTTGTAACTTGGCTATCATAAAATCCACCCTTTGGCATTCAGGAGATGATGTGCATTGTACAACTGGCAAACACTCTAAGTCAGTCTGAAATTGGGTCCTAGTCTGGAAAGCAGTGACTCAATTATCAAATTGTCCATTCATGTTGCCAAGATTTTACTTGGACTGTACTTGTTGCCAGTAAGTTTTGTACTACATTTAACATAGTATTCTATTTTTGATTGCATTTTTTGTTTGGTTATTTAAAATTGAAGTCGGTAAAAATTACATTTCCAAGTGTCTTCATATTAATAACTGAGGAAGATCTTGGTATTATTAAGTTAGCCCTTTGTTCAAGTTTTGAACTCTAGACATCTACAGAAACTTTTCTGCCACCTCCCTTTTAGATTAGATATACTCTCATTCTTCTTTTGAGTTTTAATAAAAAAGATGGCTTTATACAGTTAAGACTTGGCCCTAGGAAAGATCCATATTGCCACTGGTATAAATGTGAGAGGCATTTCAGCAGAATTTTTCCCGTTGTAAGTCTTAAGTCTAGACATATATTTTCACATATAGCCAAAATATCCCAGATAGACTATGAAGTTCATCTACTCATATTCTAAGAATCAAAAATATGATGAAGGCTGTCACTTCAGAACCACTGTTCACTACTGTATTTTTTTTTTAAACTCTAGAGATACCAAATAAGATACTTTCCATTGTGGTAGGCAAATGAATTAATAGATCCTAACATTCAAATAGATATAATAGATATAACATTCAAATAGATATCAAAAAGATACATGGTAAGAGAAGGAAATTTTATTTATCTCACATTATTAGAGAGGAACTGAGGGAGAGACTTGCAGGGTGAGCTTTGTGTCATGTTATAATTCCTCATGCTTTACAAGCTATATTGACTTATATGTCAAGAGCAATCATTTTCTGTTCAAAGATATATGTGACCTTTTGTGCATCTTTGCAGACAGAACACAGTGAGCACAAGAATAAAACCACATGCTCCATTTTTCTTTTTTTTTCTCTTTAACCAGATCACCAGTTTTCTGACAAACAGTACAGCATGGTAATCAGCTTCTGAAGTTAAAAAATCACATTCTCTCTGTTTTACTTATTTATTTCTTTAAGGGTTCCAGACTTGCAACAGAACAAAATGGTGGCAACCTCAGCTATGGAGCACGTCATGCAATACTGCATTTTAAACTCTTGGCCAAGTGTTTAACTGGAGCTGCAGATGTTTAACAACAGTGAAAATCATACATAAAGACCAACTAAAATAATTTTCCTTTCCTTCTTCTCAGTTCTTTGGGCACAGGATTGATTCCTGTTTTCGGAATGATGGATTGAGATTTTGTTTACTGATTAAAAAGTAAGGTCCTGGGCAACTGGGTGGCCCTACTTGAGCAGTGGGGGTTGGACCAGATGACCTCCTGACGTCTCTTCCAACCTCAGCCATGCTGTGATTCTGCAATAGATGTTTCTGACTCTAATCTTACAGAAAATAGAGGGGCTTGCTTGTTCACACATTTGTCAGTGCAAACTTAGGACATCAGTACAAGTTCAACCTTTAAATAATCAGATTTGAAAATGTTAGTATTAGGGCCAGGTTTTTAACATCTGTTTTAGTGCTTTATTCTCATGAAGTTCAAGTGGAATGCTGTGCTCAAGCCCCAGTAAAAATCTGGCCATTAGTTAATCAATTTAATTTATATTTCTTTCACTCAATATTCTCTGCAAACATAACAATGGGTATTTTCTGTTTAATTTATAACTTTTTGATCAAGTAATTTCCTGTTATGAGAATAGGAATTTTTTTGGCCTGAATATTAATTAGTTGTAAATAGGATTTTTCACTGAAAATGGAAAAGCACCAGTGTAAAGTTAAGGGAAATTAACACATACTTGGTCCCTTGAGTGTGTATTTATGTGGTATAATCTAAACTGGATGTTTAAGACAAAACCGGTGTGCCACTACTCAGTCAAATGTAATCATGTCTCTTCAAAGCTGGTTCACCCTCTCAGTCATATATGTATTTGTTTTCGCTGCTCATGGAGCAAACTCTTTGCTCCTGAGGGTGATTGATTGCACAGAAGAATGAACCTCTTTATCCACAGGCCACCTATGCTGCTTGTCTCTTTTGACTTTTGTGCCTCCCTATCTAAACTCTGGCCCAGCTAGATAACAACCAGCTGAAATCATCTCTCTAGACTTGCATACATTCATTACTGAACCATGCCAGTTTCTGTTCAGCATAAGAGGAGATTGTATATCTTGTATGCGATAGTGGGAATGCTACTTGATATGAATGAATGCAAATGTGCTCTTACAGTTAATTTTTTTTCTGTACTTTAGAGACAACAGAAGAAGGAATATCATTGACAGTCTGCTCCTTTGAAACCTTAATTTTGTAATTTGCTAATATGAGTGTGAAGGATCAGATTGTTGATCCTTCACTTTGTTTCCTCATGAGCTTCTGAATGATATGTATTGGCATTAAAAATCACTGAATGTTTTATTTGCTAGGAAGAGTGAGTTAAGCATGTGATGTTACATTCATGTGTACCTGGGGATATTTGTGTACAGAAGTATGCGTGTAAATATATGCATATGTCTGTGGATTTCGAGAAATAACCGGTGATCTTGACATTTCTGAATTTGTGGTCAAATAATAGAAATTATCCAGACAGTTTTCAGAAAGTGTTAGTACACGTTCTGAAAAAAACAGAGACACTTCAGACCTACTTAATTTTGAAAACGATAGTCTGTTTGGGGGAGCTGAAGCCCAACTATAAAAGAATATAGGGTCAGTTATACAAAGGAACTTGAGAATGTTGACATTTAGTATTGTCATACGTAACAGTCAAACGTCTGGATAGCTCCTCATCTAGGTTGCTCTGAACCTAAAATGCAAAAGATTTCTCTGCGTCCTTAATATGTCTCATAAAGCAACTAGGGATGTCCAAGGGGAATTCAGCCAGTACTTGAAAAAGGTGGCCGTGGAAAAGATATGCCTAAAGTGCCCACAGGAGCTGCCAGGAGAAAAGAGACGTGACTGGAATCCTTCTCCTTTGAGATTTGCTCTGAGATTTGAAGGCTGGAAATCCCTCCTGTAATTATGTGTCTATAACATCCTGACAAATGCAGTTGTCATCTGGAATGTAAAACTCCAGGCTCTAGTCCTCCTTCACAGTCAGAGATACATATCTTTACTTTGTACTTCTCGGGACAACGGATCTGCAGCTTCAGCGTCTCCTGCTAAAGTTCTGTAAATGTGCAGAAAGCAATTCAAGAAACAGAAGTCAGAGTAAGAAAAAGCAATAGCAGTAGCAATTCCACACTTTTATCCCATCAAACTCAGAAACAATATCATCTCAGTGTTCATAATGTGGACCTGAGTTACTACTGCGAGACTGTGTTGCACCAATATGACCTATCATCCTAGGTGAGTTTCACAGAACTTTTCTATTCTGTAACGTATAAGGCTGTAATTTAAAATTACTTTAGCCTTAGTGGAACAAGAATTACAACAGCCATTTCTATCTTTTTCATGATAAACGAGGACTTAATCTAGAAAGACATATTTTTTTCTATTAAATTTAATACAGACTGATAGAGGTCAACTGGACAAGATTTTAATGAATTACAGCACAAAGGAACTCTTTTGATGCTTTTTTCATTCAACTTTGTAAAAGGAAAAACAAAGGACAAAACTAAATGAAGCAGTGCATGACTAGTTGAGTTATGGAGTGGAAGATGAATGCATAACTGATTAGATGTTTGTTTTTGTAGTTAACTGCATTTTAAATAATATCATGAACAGGTGTTCCTCAGTAACCAACAGGACATATTGGTGTTTCTGAGGCTCACCAGGGATCGAGGTTCCCACTGTATTGCTACAGTATTTTTCTGTGATTTTGCAAAATAGCCTCTCTCCGGATCTTGCTTTTGCAGCCACCATGCTGTACCTGAATTTTTCCATAACAAATCTGAATCCTATGTTATTAAAACCTGTCCAGTTAGTTCAGTCACTGAACACTATCTTGCACATATCAGTTATAGGAACAAAAAGCTGCCACTAACGTACCCACAGTCTTAAAGTCACTTTCATGAAACTGTGTGTGCAAGCCACGTAAAACTTGAATGAACACCAGCCTCAAGTAAGAAACTGGAAGTGGTTTGACACTTGTTTGCAGTGCATTTGTATATAACTTATCACAACAAATAAGATTTATGAACCCAGCCTTCAATATATTGCCCAAGAACATTTTGAAGAAGGATGTTTTAAAATACTGTTCCATATACTAAATACATAATGAAATGATAAGAACACAGCTGAACTATTTCTACAACACAAATAAATTATATTTATATTTCAACCTATTAGATCTACAGTTTAGATGGCTTTGCATTCAGGCTGGGTGTAACAAAGTTTATTTCTCTGTACCACAGGTGGATAAAGGAATCCTAGCAGTATAATTAAAGTATGGCAACAACTACATTGCTATCAGATTCTGATGGCTATCAAGAGGGAGAGGAAAATGCAAAGAGTGGAAATTAATTCACACACTAATGAATTTTTTAATTAGTATTTAAAAACCCAAACTTCAGCAGTATATTTCCCTGTAGGGAACAGTATAGAATGATCCAGGTAATTAGACCAAGTGAAGATAATAAAACAAACTTATGGATATAATGTGATAAAAGATGTTTGAAGGTCAACAGCAGCAATCAAAGCAAGGACAGAAAATTATTAGATGAAGATAAGGTCTCAGTATCACTATGTCCTTTCCCTTCCATTTCCTAAAAATTCTGCAAAGGTTCTAAAATTCTAAATATTCTAAAATAAAGTTAAATAATTGAAAATACAAACATATGTTGGTTAAGATCTCAAATCAGTCTTCAAACTCATCTGGGCAACTAGAATTATATAAAATTTCATCATGGCAAACTATTCTTTTATTGTTGGTGAACAAAGAAAATGCTTCAAATATGCTGAACCACAAATTCTTTAACTTTCCAATCATGCTGTTTGTGTTAGGTTGTCACTAAGTGTGTGCTGGCCACTTAGCATATGCGTAACACATGCTGGTATTCTACTGCTGTGCTGGAAGTAAGTAAAGTCAGAAAATGTGAAATAGCTGCAGGACCTCTTTGCCACTGATGGCGATTTGGATTGTACCTTTTCTTGGATCTTGATGCTTTCAAGGCTTTTTTTCACTAGGGTCAAGCTGGCTCTGAAGAGGCAGAGAAGAATGGGGTAAACCTTGCTTCTATCCATAGTCCCCCTGTTTCCTGACCTAAGGAGTAGGGTGACTTTCAGCAAGGCACTTTTTGAAGTGCAAGTAGTAACTTACTGACTCCCTGGAGCGAGACAAAAGCAAGGAATGGGGGAGCCTCAGATGTTGTGCCACCCTTAGCTCTGGGCTTAGCCTCCAGGCATGCATTGAACTAAAATAAATTAGTCAGAATTAGGTTTTTCTGTTGCTAAATTAACCTTTATTTTAAGTGCTTAATTTTTTAAGGCCTAAAGCTCATCTCTCTGGTTGCTTTGAAGTTGGGCATGCTAGACTTCATCCTGGTTTACAACAGTGATAGTGATTTTATATAAAGGAGTCTAAGGGAAGCTCCAGGGGATAAGAGTGATAAAAAGAGTTTATAGCACCGCAGCTACTCCTCAGTACACATATAGACTAAGTAAGACTGAGACAGGTTAGAAAGAAAAGCTAACCAATATATGTTTATGGATGGGTAAAGCAAAGGCATTCTGTTGAATTGCAGCCCTCACATTCGTGTATTCCCAGCCCCTGGCCCCAGCCCGACAGTTCACTGCAAGTGAAGCAGCCCCTAAAGCCAGTGAATTATAACATGAGAGGTCTTTGCCCTTGAAGAGGAATATGTTATTGTACTGTGGTTTCATCTGTTATATCCACAGCTTGTCCTGGTTTCAGAAGCAGCCTGAGCAGAAAACTTCACGGTGAGCTAAAATGAAGCACAAAATCTTTTTGGCCACTCCATTTGGGACTTTCATGGGATTTAAAGCAAAGTCTCCTCTCAAACTGCTTAGACAATTTATTTTCCCTAGAGAAACAGTTCTAGAATGATATCTTGTGAATTTTCTTGGCACCCAGTATCATGCTTGTCACATATTCATTATGCCTTAAATCAGTGCCTTGTTTCATCCCAAGAATATCTGTAGTTGCCATCTGTCTAGAAGACATGAGTTGATGGCAAGATAGTGACCTCAGCTCTTAAGTCAATCACCAACAATTTAGGTAGAAAGCAATGACACCCTTGATTTCCAAATACTGGAACTGCTTGTTTATAGACCATTTTCTAATAAATCTATGCAGGAGTATGTTTAGAGTACTTGGAGGGTTATTACAAATAGGAAAATTTATTTTTTACATTTCATGAATAAATATGTTTGGGCAAATGACTTTCAAGTTTAATTTCTTCCATTATTTTTATTGTCTACATTGCTAGTAAATGTTATTTATTTATCTGAACATGTACTGCATTCCTAAATGTGATCGGTCCTAGCTAATAAATGAAAACTTCTTTTTGCAAGAAAAAAACCCTACTTCTACACTTCAGTATTTCAGAAAAGTAAGCTTACATTTAGAATTTCAAACATTTTCTTACTAAAAATTGTCAAACATTTCTTCTAGTCTGATAAGTGTAAAAATTTTAAGTAAATTTAAAAGGAAAGGATTTCTGCTGGACTCCTAGTATGACCTTTAACTGGAAAGTAGTTTTACCTAGGCTTTAAAAGTTAAATCTAATGTTCATAATGAAGGGAAAATGATCAACGTTTTCAATTTTTTGCGATTAGGAGAGGACTCTATCAGTTCATTATGAGTTGTTCTTGATGTGTTTATCTGTAGCCAGGTCATGTGCAAAGAAAGCAAGTGAACAAGTATATATTAATATGAAAGTATAATATATTTGCCCCACTGTGTCAGTCTTGACTATTTTATCTTGGCAGTGTTGCAGTTCTCATACAGATTATTCTATATTAATGTGAAATACATCCTGCTAAGGAAGAGTGGGAAGATTGTTTCCGAGATTTGGCAAGAGCTGCTATAAAACACAGAAACTCTCAGCACATGCCTCTCTGCCTGGAATAGACTTTTTAAAGTCTATTTGCAAGAAAGACAAACCTTCTTTCTATTTTTGTTCTGGATTTGGGAGAATGGCCAATTGCCTTATAGCAAATTTGAAAGGACAATTTAACTCAATAGCACTTAATTTGTATTTGAGGCAAGTTAGTACTGGAAAGAGGAAGCAGTGAAAAGCTTAACTCCTATTACACACCAGTAATGAATATTGACTTCATGACATGAGAAAACAAACAAAAAAGAGAAAGCAAAATGAGTTGTAATGAGCATTATTTGACTTGCTATCTTCTAAAAGCTGATACACAGAGGTGCCTTGAAACATCATTTGAAGTACCAAAACATAAAATTCTACTTACCCTTGAGATTCATGCATTCAAAATGTCCTGGAAGTGACTGCACCTGAACACACATAGTTTATTGTCTCAGATGACTGTGGATTTTTCTGGTTTTGCATCTGTCATAAAACCTGTTTGCAATAATGACTGTAAGTAAAAAGAGATATTCTCACTGATGACACACTATGCCTGTTTTCCACCCTGTTCTAGCAAGTCTTCCCCTAATTCATCCAATTCCTTTTTGCAAGTAGTTGAGTGTCTGCTCAACAGGGTCAGTTCCTGATCTACCTTCACCTTGGTTCTTGGTTCTGGTTCTTGGTTTCAGCTCTGGTACCAAAGCTGTCCCGTGTGGCTCTCGGCAAGTACCAGGCTGAGTGAGACTTTGTGCCTTTCTTCTCTTCTCTCTTTCTGTCCAAGTGTCAAACATCACCTGCATTGGGTTTGTCTGCTGTCTACGATTAGCCAAAGGATAGATATTCAATGTCCTTCAACAGCAATATTCATCTGCAGCACACCTCATGCCTGAGAGCTTCATGTTCATCAACATTTGCTGCTCTTTCAATTGCTTACATGTCCAGATTCACCTGGAAAATTTGGAACAGTAAATGTGTCCATTTAATTTCAAGTAAGGACAAACTATACCAAACTTGGATTTTTGGTAAAAACCTGGCACGCGAGCAGTTGTTCTCTGGGTGTGCCAGGGAGTATTAAGAAGGGTATTTTCTGGTGCTGCTGTTCACCAGTAGGATTTCTTTTCAATTCTCCCACGTGTTGCTAGTGAAAATCAAACTACCAAAAAAGCGGGGACAGAAGGAGGGAGATGACTTTGCTTCCCTATACCTGTGGAGAGCAGCACTGAAGAGCACACGACAGACAGGTTGCTGCCGCAGACATGAAGCAACATTGACATGGTTCTCCTGGGGAAAGGCTGCAGCAGACAACTCCTTATGTGGAGATCTGCCTTCAAAAAGAACAGAAAGAGAAAGCAGCTTGAATTTTTACAGCAGGCTAAATGTTTTAATAGTGATTGCTGGCCTTTAGTCATATTCCACCTGGCAGAAGAGTGAGTTTGTGGTTAAAAAACAGGACACACCTTCTGCTGGCTACGAGTAAATGAAACAGGTTGGGGACCAGATTCTGGTCCTGGAACAAAGAGGCACAGCAGAACTTATGTCCATACAGTTGAAGTCTTTCAGTTCTTCGCCAGGGTGACTGTGGCCAAATATCCTTTGGGAATGGTTCTTGGCGTGTTGCCAGCTCAGGCAGCCTGAGAGGGTGGTCACTGGCAGTGGCGAGGGCTGCGCTGACCTGTCTGTCAAGCTTGAGGAGGATGGAAGGGTGCAGTCTCCTTCATTACTGTAGTCCTGGTCTTTGAGACTGGGAGCTTTCACTGGCTGCCTGCCTAAGGGAAATAATAATACTGTGCCTTGGTTTCTGTGGTCACTGTGTGTCATCAAAATATACAGATGTGGAATGTACAATGAAGGACAAAATCTGCAAAATCATCAATATCCGCAACAGTACTGTGTGTTTTGCAGGACTGTAAGCTAGCAGCTTCTCAGTGGCTGAGGCTAAGCCAACAGTGCACAGTCGTGTGACAGGAGAGAATTCCACACTGGGGGATCCGTGGTCCAGCTCCGCTGCAGAGGAGTGTGTGTGGTTCCTGGGGTGCAGAACAGCCTCACTGCCTTTTTTACCTCTCCTTAACTTTATGTACTAGATGTCACCAGCTGGGGAATTGCCAGTCAGCTGCCTCTGGTGCAAGGGATAATGGAGCAGGAGGGAGGCGCCATACAACCCGTGCAGGATGCATGTATCAGGGATGTGAAAAGAGCGGGCTGACAGAAAGAGTGTCTTATTGCACATGTAAGACTTGGCAGATCTTTGTATACAGCAAAAGTAGCATTTTTTCTCCAGCATCTTGTATGGGACTAAATGCAAAAGGGCAGTGGCTAAAGCCTGAAGTTGATGTCTGTCCATGACCATAAACCATAACAAATCACACTGGATATCTATTATACTTCTCCTCCATTGATATTAAATAAAGGTATTAAGAAGGTGAAGTTAATCCTGGTATTATACTGCACATTTCTATACTTGCAGTGCATATTCCCTGTTGAAAGGTTCCAGTGTTTTATTGACTAAGGCCTCAGTGCTGTAAAACGGACTTTGAGAACGAACATTCCTTCTGCTTGGGGACAGATGCTATCATCATCCCTGTGGAAGTTGTTTCTTATGTCCTTGAAGTCACCCACTGATGGAAAGTAGCCTAAAGCAAAGTAACATTAAAGTACTTCAGGCTACGAAACTACAGGCAAAATTCAGGCAGACAAAATTAAATTACTCATATTATAAAGTGCCAAGGTTAACTGTATGCTTAATTATGTAAGTATTGCATTATCACAAAAAGATTATGCATTTCAAAAGATTTTTTGACGCTTTCACAAATTATTTCATCAGTTTTGCTGCTTCTTAAAAGGTGTTTTTATGTTAGGTATCAATATGTCTACCATACAGATTGTTTTAAACTGTAAAACATTCAAAGCTCTCCTTTACCAACTTACTTTAGCTCTTCACTTAACACAACTGCATTGGCTAAGTATTATTTAAGATATTAATAGTAATAATGGTTCTTGTAGGAAATGCTGTTAAGAATGGAAGTTATCTTAAATCATGTTAACTATTACTGAATAATAGTAACCCATCAGTGAGTAATAGCAGTAATAAATATAGTAAAAGTATTCTAAAGGCATAAGGTAAAGTCTTCATTTTATCTTTTGCAATAGCTGCAATATTAATGAATTAAATCGGATATGTGTTCCTGTTGTTTGCAGGATTTTTCATTAGGATGATGGCTCAATGCATTTTGTGAATGGGTCGTCGGGGAGACGTTGGCAAAAAAAATCAAAGTCAAAGCACTATTAGTGCAACTAACCTATTGAAATTAATATACTAAAATAGTACTATTCCATAGTGTTTTAATGGATTTAATCAGTTATGTAACATACTGCACATTCTTACTTACCACAGGAACTTAGATAATATTGAAGTATTTGAGCATAATAATAAATCATCAAAATAAAGCAGACTGTTAAAAAAAAACCCCTCTCTTAAAATGCATATTTGCTTCCCTTCAGGTATGACTCTTTCAGTTTTTCCCTACTTTTTACATTTCTGTGTAGAACATTTTTTATATTATTGGACATACCATGTTTTTATTAGATAGTTTATTGCCAATTAATCAGTTCAAGTGCTAGAGAAGTTGCATATTTCTGCCAAGATACCCATTTCTATACTCAGTCTGTGCTTTATAGTTCCCTTAAATTGTTAGTGTCTTTTAAAAAATCACTAGTTACTGGATAATGAGAAAATATAAAGCCAATTATATGATTTTTATAAAGCTAGAATTGGTTTGGGAGGGTTTTTTTAATAAATTTAAAACACTTGTTTAGAAAAGTAATAGCATTTCACCTTTCCCTAAAGAACTCTGTACCTTACACAACTGTCTTACACATAAACATAAATATACCATGAAAATCTGCTGTATATTTTCTGAACATGATGGAGTTTGTGGTGGGACTGTAATGCCAATACACAGTTGCAGCCAGCAGATGTCAGCCAATTATGAGTATTTCTCAGAACCTAGCGGCTTTTTGCCTGTAGTGCTGGTATCCATCTGGCTGCAGTAGTCAATCAAAGGGCACTGCAGAGCTAGTCTATCATTCAGTCAATGAAAGCCTGCCAACTTCTTTAGTCAGGTATAATCCCTGTTTCCTACAGACTGTTTGGTAGGATCTTTTAGACATCCTCTTCATTCAAAATCTTTTGATGGGAAACTCTGTATCAGACAAATGCTTCGTATGCTCTACACCTTAACGGCTTTCTGCAAAATCTCGGGAAAGATCCATTCAGAGCTAGAGGAAATATCAGCCTACTGGGAGGTCCTTTGCCAAAACCCAGGATAACATTGGAAGAGGGACTGAATCTTCGTCAGTTGAATATAATCTTTCAGATATCCACCAAAATAGCTGAAGTTGAGTCACCAGAGATATCTGACGCTTTTGAAGTTTGGCCTTGGCTTCAGTTTTTCTAATTTGCTTACCAACCTTTATTCTCATGCTGCTATTAAGTTATAAACTATGTAGCAAACCAACTAACCAAACCAACAGAACGGTTGTATGCTTTGGGCAACCTCATTTGATGCCCCCTACCCGGTCTGGCAGCAGCTCCTTTGATAGGCAGCCTGCAGAGCTGCAAGTGGTGCAGGCTAATGCTGCAGCTGGAAACAGCACAGAGCACCCTAAAGATATCCCCACTTCACCCATTACTTACTGACAAAAACCTGTTTGGTATTTAGGACCACAGGACTAGAAGGAATAACGGTGCCCATGTAATAGGCATTTAGCTTAGATGGAGCCATAGTGCCCCTATTTCACATACCATTACAATGCAGCAATAGTCACAGAAGTCATCCTGACACCTGTACTAAATTTGCAGCTGAAAAGCCAAAAGCCATGATTATAACATGTCAGACGAAGTGAAAAGGGATCAGAGGTCTTGTTGGTGGCTTAGGTTTCTACATTAATGTAATTACACTGTGAGTGGGCTTTTTTGTGAAAAACTCTCCGTCTTGTTCACTCTGGAATGAGGTTGACAGCTGGACTTCGTGGCCTATTGCAAGGCAAGACACTTGAGTGTAAACTTAAGTGAAAATCCTTTGGAACTTTACACAGTCTTTATTCTGTAAAAAGTTTGCTGGGTGACTTACTACTGAAGCTGCGCCAGTGTGTTATGTCTTGAAAATAATCTTTTCCAATCTTTGACCAGATGTTTGAGCCTTTTAAAGAAATTGCTTCCCCTCAAATCTATTGTCAGCCTGTAGTTGTGCTAGGAGGACTTTGGGAAGCCATATCTTGTTTTCTGCAGTTGCTGCTTTGTATATGCTGGCCAGGTTTTCCTGGTGCTGGGAAATGCAGGTTGTACAGAGTGATAGAGATGGTCCTAGGTAATTTTTCAAACTGTGATGTACAATCAGTTAAATTTGGATGATTCTTTACTGCCAGAAGTGGAAATTCCATCCAGTGGTAGCTAGAGTTGGCAATGACAGCTCTAGAGAAGGATATTGTAAAAAGGTGTTCAGCACAACTCTGCCAACCTTTTTAGGAGCAGTAAGAAAGCCCTCCACTTTTCCCAGCCTTGAGTAAGAGGCATGTATTTTATTTAGGGTAGGGTTTGCAGTCTCCCTTAAGCATTGGTTCTGAGTGCACAGGAAGAATTTCAGAGAAAAATGAGTGAGAAAGGATGCATCTTTACCTTTTTCTGAGGAGCTCTTGTCAAAGCCTTGGTGCACTAAACTCAGGGAGACAATTTCAGCTTACTGAGGCAGGTTCGGTTCCTGAAGTTTGCAATGATAACCTTCTCAGTAAGGTCCAAGTAGCATGATATTCTAAAGTAACCTCCACTGCTTTTTCACTCTGTGAAATGATTTTATTGGGACTGAGATTAAGAGGGAAGTGTTTTGGTAATGTGTTGCTCTTGTCTCTTCCTGAAGATTTACACTGCTTTCTTCATAATTTAGTACTTTGTTCATTGTACAAGAGAAAATGGCAGTAGAAGTATGTAGAACAGTTTATGTAGGTAGAAAGCTGAAATGAATGGATTCTATTAAGTTTAACAAAAAATCTTCTAAAAACCTTTTCAGATGTAGCAGAAAATGCTTCACTGTAAAATAGAAACAAGGAAGAAGGGCAAGAGGAAAGAATTACTCAAACATTGGTCAGATCTTGCATGTCATTTACCAGTTTCTCATTTACATCTGTTCCCCGAGGAATAATTATTTGTTATGTTTCTTTCTTAAGAGCAGATTGACTCCTGAATATGGTCTACTACTTTTAACATGGATTTTATATTTCTTTAAGTCTAGCTTTTGCAGAAGAATATTTTTATCTGCTGTGGTGGAACAATAAGATCAGAGTAACGTAAAATGGTGAGTCGCTAGCAGGCATGTTGATGTGGCATACCACAGCTGACACACTTAGTTTGCTGTGACACTGGAGGGGGCCAACACACTACTTTCTGGCAGGTGCTGTCATGTTCTCAGAAACTGATAGGCAGCTGAGTGTCCACGAGTTACCCCGACTTTCACATAAAGGCTTCTCATTGCACATTAACACCAGGTCACTATCTTGTTAGCAAATAAGCCTGGTATCCAGTGTTTGATAAGCCAAATATTTGAACCAGGTGACATTTGAGTATTTTTATAAAGTAACACTTTGAATAAGGCAGCTCTCACAGTTGCTCCGTTGCTAGCAATTGATTTTGTGTCATCCAAATGGAATGTTATCTAAAGCTGGGAAAAAATCAGATTTTGGGGATGTCCTGGGGAAGTTTTCAGGCTTCTACAGATTTTGCATATGTGTAGGAAGACACGTACAATTTTTCTCTATAAATAGGTGAAAATACTTAGACTTGACTGTGGTAAATATATATGCTTTATTGAAGCATATTGCTTTTTTTTTTTCTCAAAGTTTACACTTTGAAAATCTGGAAGGATATAATAGGTTTCCTTGGTTTGAATTTCATTTTGCTTGTTTACTCTGAGAATTACGCCTTTTGCTTGACTAAGAGTAGGTTGAGACCAAACTTCTTAATCTGCAGTCTCCTCTATTTCTGCTTGTCTCTATCTTTTCTCAGTTTCGAGGATTCTTTTGCTCTGTTTGCTCTAATTTTAATAGCAGGTTTTTTGTCCACTACCAGTGTCTAGTTCTTTGGGGTTTTTTGGGCCATCTTTTATAGTTCTATAACTGGCACTTTTTCACACAACTGCCAACCATTTTCTCTCTCCTGTGGTTTCTTGCACACAGTTACATATGGGTATTTATAAAGAGTACTGTAAGTACCTATATATATCAGAAGTGAGCAATCTAATTATACAGTTATGTCACTTTAAAGATATGGGGACATGTGTGAAATTGGTCAGATTTACTGCCACTTCGAGTTATCATATATTAGATGACTTACTGTGCCCCTTGTCTTGCCTGGCTGTGAAGAAGTGTGTTGTGTTAAATTTATTCAGTTGGAAGAGTTGGATCATTTTGAAATGTAAGGATTTGAACCTGTCCAGTTAAACAGGTATAATAATGTTAATGTTGGCTATTTGATTAAATAGAAACTGGTGTAAAACTATTCCCAGATGGGAAGCAAGATAAACTATGCTCATATAACCTTATATAAGTCCTCCTTTCTATTGCCTGTACCAATCTAACTTTTTTAATTCATGTTCAAATTAGTGATCAAAATAGCTAGAAATTCTCAAAAAAATCTGTCTGTCCCTTGGCAGGGGTGGAAACTTTCCTCTATGACTGTGTTTCTATAACATCTAGGTTCATCCCCTCTTTCAGGCATCTGTCCCCTCCAGGGTTCACTCCCTGTGCCCGCTGCACTGTAATTACTGCAAGCAAAGTGCTGATCCCACATCAACCTGTAATCCTAGAAGCTCTCCCTCTGCTGCTTCTCTGTCTTCTTTCAGCTAGCATGAAGGAACTAAACTGCCTAATTAAAACTCCTATTCTCCTAAAAATTCAATGTGTCCCTCTTACACAAAGGAAAGGATAGAAAAGAGGTATTTGTCACATCCACCTCTCTCCCTAGTCTAGCATAGAGACTCAAGTCCTCCATGGTACAGGACCCTCTAATTCCAAACCATTAAAACATGTGTTTAACCTAATGGATGCCAACGCATTAATGAAAAAAGAAGTCTAGGCACTCCATAGGATTGAACTTCAGGGTAGTACCTTAATAAAACAGACCATTGATAGTCATTGTGTAGAAGGGGACAGCTGGAGCTACAGATTAAGGCAGACAAGAAGTCTGGTTCTGAAACGGCATGAGTAGGTGGAATAAACCAGTTATACAACTGTCCTAACTGGATGGGGAAAGAAAGGATGGCATTTGGGAGTGAATAACTTCCAATACTCATCACAATTATGTCTACATCCTCCGAGACAATGTTTCAAGAGCATAATTTTTTTAGTATAAGAAAGGTGCTTTCAGAAGAACATTTCACAAGAGTGTTATAAATCAGGAGAAATATAAAAAGAAATATCAGTTTTCTTGCTGTTTTCATCTGAAATGTGGGGAAAATTCTTTTTAAGAAAGTTTACAAGGAAACATTCCTGGAAATGTCATTAATTTCAGCAGATTAATTAGCATTTAGACTTTTATAATACTATCTCAGTCATATGACATTAATAAAAGCAGATCTAGTATTGTGAAAATAAGGGTAGGTCTGGAAAGTCATCTGCAGATGCTTCTGTGAGACCCTGACTTTGTCACCATATAATTGTGCTTTGACCGCTGCCCTGGATGCAAACTGTTCTGGTGTGGGCTTGCTGAAAGCTCCTTACTGCTCCAAAGGACAAAACATGGTTCCTGCTCTGCTCAGGTTCCCTCTGCTGAGGTCCACACACTTGATCCTTGCAATGCCTGTGTCAACTCAGTCTGCCACCATCTGTGAGGTAGGGATATTGGCACTTCCATCCCAAGGATATTGTGAGGACAAATATTAAAAAAATGTGAGATACTCAAGTGCAAATTTGAGTGCACTCAAGTGCAAATATTTTCTATATGGAGGGTTACTTGTGAGCAGTCCTTCATATTTGGGCAGATGATCTTGATGCTGTTCTGACCTGTTTGTTAGGCATGGTACCCATGTTCCAGCGCTACCTAAAACTCTTTCCTTTGTTCATGCCTTCTTCATTCTTTCCCTGTTTTTCTCTCCATATATATGTATGAAATTGCAACATACTTGAAGAAAATATTTAGACAGCATCCTATAGAACTGAGAAATTTCTGGGTTTCATTTACACGTTTTTCAGCATATTATGATTATCTCAGTTGCCTTTGCTATTCAGAAGCATCTGTCAAACATTTTGTGAGGAAGGCAAAGGCAGGAAGCTAGTAACTTCTGGCTAGAAGGAAAGCTCCCTCTCCACCTGAAGGCTTGCAACTATGGGACAGGTTCACTGCCCTCAAAGATGCTGAGGAGCCGCGGGTGCTTTCAAGTGTAGCATCTGGGCTGGCTTACCTTG
This sequence comes from Numenius arquata, assembly GCF_964106895.1. NCBI lineage: Eukaryota > Metazoa > Chordata > Aves > Charadriiformes > Scolopacidae > Numenius > Numenius arquata. The sequence continues at coordinate 43,268,433 of NC_133584.1, forward strand.
AGCCATCTGGGAGCACCAGGAAGAAGTGGAGGGTGATGGCAGAGTGGGCAACTCCCTTCTGTGTGGGACAGAGGCATCCATCTGCCAACCTGACCTGCCATCTACAGAAGTTTGCTGCTTGCTGAGGCCTTGGATCTGGGATGTTGTGGAGATACGACCAGAGCTTCTCTGACACTATAGGCTATTACGCCATGTTGCTGTTCCATGTGGGAAACAATGATACTGCCAGAGGTCCCTTCCTACCTTGAGCATTTTGTGATCGATTCTGGGCTTCTGTGGTTTTACAGAACAGGTCATGGCCCATAGTTTGCTTATGAAGTCTTTGAGACTATTAACCATTTGGGGTGTATTATTTTTGATTGGATATGCAGCTATTTCTTCTTGTGTCTGCCAATATACGCCTGAGAGTGAGAATTTGATGAGTGAGAGTATTTGTTAAGAAATTCAGTTACAAGGTCAAAAGTTATCTGCTGTTGATATTTTTCAGCAATTGTTGAAAATTTGCCTCTGCTGTAATATTTTTGGTGAGTAAACTATTGTGTGAAAGCACATCAAATGAGGAAGGATCAATCATTGCCAAAGTCATGAATATTTTTCTTTGAATGCCTACAGAAACACATTGATTCAGCAAGAACTATCACTGCTGTTTAAATAGCTGGTTTCGTAGTCACCATATGAAAAGATCAGTTATTCTGCAGGGAAAAGGTAATGCTGTCTGAGTCTGAATTTCAGTTTCCTATAGTAGAAATTCCATATGAGCATCCAGTCTGTGATCTACAAATATGTTATATAAGGAAGTAAAATGAGCTCAGTGTCTGTGCGCCTACATCTCTTACGTTGCATCTTCCCCTCTCTTTCTTAGTGATTACTGGCTTGGTGCTGTTTTAAAGAAAAACAACACAGAAAATTAATTTTTTTTTTTAAATATCATTAGACTCACTGAAAGATACTGAGAATTAATCTAAGTTTCATAATAATTTTCAAAGTTTATTTAGTAATAAATTTTAGCCATCACTATTGCACAAAATAGGCCATATTCTTATATGCATGTTCTATGTCCCATTAAATTAAATATAGCAGTTATGATGCCTGGCATACACAGAAATATTTGCAGGATAAAGAAATATAATTACATTTGCATACAATGAATTATACTTTTTATGCTTGATCTTGTTTTTAAATTCTTTAGCCCTGTTCTGCTTCATGTGATCTCCGTTAATGCATGGAAAACCTTTGAATGAGGCATGTCAGTTCAGGTGATGTGCCAGTCACTTCTTCTCCTGATATCATTAATAATTCTGTCCCTGATTCCATCTTATTCTCAAACAAATGCTTTATACTTTACACAAGCAGTCCTTCTGAACCAAAGGGACTATTTGATACAACTGAGCATTTAATCATACTGCGGTATGTTCTGAACTAGAGACTAGACTGATCAAGCTTTAGTTCTGTACTGTTTCCTCTTGTTCCCAGTAAGACCGACATATTAACAAACTCACCCTCATGGAGAACTTTGAATTTTTAGGGGCCAAAGGTGTATTTACTCATTTTTGCTGCACGAGACAATATTCAGTGAATTTCAAAAGGGCAAGATAGAGACAAAATTAAACATTAGGCTATGGTTAGGCATTATGTTTACATTTATCTAGATGATATTACATTCAACTTTAATGCATGATAATGCATTCCCTTCTAATTACCTTTCTGGGCACTTTTATGGCCCTTGTCAGACTTGTATCTGGGCATCTTATAATCATTAATGGGTTTTATCTTTACTAAGCACCTTAAAGGTACGGACATAACAAGCTCTAAAACAATAAGAATGGAGATAGAGTATACTCTGACTTGCAAGGTTAAAATAAATTCTGTCACACAGAAGTGAGCTGCGATTTGAAAGTATGCATCTAGGGTACAATTCTCTATCCTAGTCACTAATTTACATTTCACTTATTGATTACTAAATTTGATCAAAGAAGTTATTGAATGGCAAGATTTATTGTTTTGTTTAGTGATCAAAGTTTCATTACTGTCTTTGGTACCAGTACATTTTTCTTTCTTAAAAGTTGATCATTTATTTTACTAGGATTTTCAGCTGAAACTTTTAGATAATAATTGCCTGTACTTTATTATATACCTTAAACATCATTACCGTAATTTTTTTCCAGGGATCTCCTTAGCCATCCATGAGTTTTCTAAAATAATTGCTAGTAGTTTAATAAAAGTATTTTAAGTAATTCCCTTAAAAGTATGGGATGAGAAGTGGACAGGTCTTCTTATGTGTATACCTTAGTTTCCCAGTATACTTTATTTTTAATTAAAAACTTTATTGAAATGACTTCCTACCTATATCACTTTTCTCTACTCATCATCTACAGTACTGAATTTAAAAATATAGGACAGTAGTAGGATATTGATAATAGGAGAGCGATTTTAGATTCGTAATTGGTATTTCTTCTTTATTTATGTTGTCCAGAATTTCTGCTTAAAAGTCCACCTTAATACTCTGGGTTTGGTGGCTTTCCCCCGCCACCCTCAACACGTACTACCCACTTGGAAAATGAGTCCATAATTTATTTTGATCCCAAAAAGTAAAAACAACTACTACAACAGAGAAACATGTAGTTCATAATAAATACCTGAACTTTCATGATAACTCTAGAACTTATTTGAGCCTTTGCTCAAATATCTAAAAGAGGAGGAATTCAGGGTATATGCAGTATTTGTAAAACATAATGTGGGAGGGCTCCACATTCACTTTTGAATGGATAGATATCAGATAAAAAAGAAAGAACCAAAGTCATAATACTTTGCTAGCTGCAAGCTAAAAAAACCCTTAAATCAATCCACTTCCCTTAATGCTTTCAGCCTTTATGAAAGAATTGTGTTTAGATGTAAGAACCGTTTTTAAGGAGAAAATAAGAGCTTAGCCACTGGAATACTTATTCATTTACATAAATCTTAGAAAAATCTCACCAAAAGAGGGAAAGAATGGAAAAATAGACAAATTTTTTCAAAGAGGATTTACCAGACTGCTAACCAAATTATTTTTTTTTAATTCCATTTTTAAAGGAAAACTTTAATGTTGACAGTGGTAATAGGTGCATTACATCAAAGGTGGCAATATTAGCTATGTTCCATTTATATAGATATTTTTGGTAAAAAACCTCACCTTGCTTATGATAAAACCTAAAGGTATGTGTCATAGGATAGAACTATAAAATCCATTGTGTCCTCATGCTAGAAAACTGGCTATATGTGAAGATATATTAAATATTACTATGTTTCAACAGCTTTCAGGTATAAAAGGTCACTAAAGAGCAGACCTCAACAACTCTACCCAGTCTTGCCTTTCATAAAACATACAGTTAACCAAGGAAATTAACGAAGTCTAAAACACTTACACTGGTTGAAACCAAAGGACACTTGTAAATGCCATAGTGAAAATGCATCAAAATACTAAGACTCATGCTCTCCCTGAAGATGTGGTTATTTCCAGTTTCAGGAAAACAGCCTAGTGATTGATTACCATTTCAGGGCCAAATTCTGAATAAGTTCTAAATAAACAGGTATGGCTGGGAATGGGAAAAAATGGACCAAACATATTTTGAAAAGTACCATAAGCAGAAGAAATGCTGAGTTCTCCAATGTTAGAATGTCCAAAGCATAGCCATTGGAATTGACAAGCTCTAACAACCTTGCAGTTTCCACGGACATCTGTACTTGCTCTCCTCACTAAAGGGAAGGATAACTTACGTTCCTATTTACCGTCATTGCATTCTGGATTATACAAAACCTTGAAATTCTCATCAGTAAGGGATCTGAAGCATAGTAATACAGTCATGAAGAGACAGTGTAATCACATAAAAGCTATCAATTGTGCCTCATTGAGATGCACCTAATTACGGTATGAGCTTTCAGATTTTGGACAGTGCTGAAAATTCCCACCTCTGCTTCTTTTTTGAAAGAGCCAGTTTTGCCCTTCAAGCCTGATGAAGATTCTCTGGTTTTCCTTTCCGTTTCAATTACAAGACTTCATGAAGTTTCCCACTCAAGCTTCATCTAGAACTTAGGAACCACTGGCCAGCTGCCAGGCTGCCTCATGAAAGCAATCTAAGTAATAGGTGACTTTAATCATAAATTGGCAAGAATCTCTATCAACAACTGGCATTGGGAAGGCTGTATAGATTTCTAAATTCTAAAGCGCTCAAAATTCTTCAGACTCTATTTCAGTATTTCCAGCATGATACTCATCTTTAATAGAATGATAACTGCATCTTTCACTAATTTGGCAAGGATTCATGCCTGTTGGTTTGGCTCATCTGTTAACTTTTTCATTCTTTTCTAGTTTTTTCAGCTGTGTTCTATCACATAATGAAATGTCCCTTTCATTTTATGTGCAGCAAGATCAATTTGAGGTCAAGTTTTGTCTTGCTGAGTTGAGCTAAAACCAAGAGTTCTTGAACCACATATTACTCCTTCTCTCCTTTTTATTTTTTTTTTTTTTTAAATATATGTCTTATGAAATTCTGTAAACATAGGCTACCAGGGTGCATAAAAATGGATAGATGAATCTTAGGATTTTATTCTTTTATTTGTTTCTTTCAAACCATGGACATCATCATGTTCAACATTTAAATGAAGTCTAAATGAAGAAGTTACTAAGTAAGACAAGACAAATGTAGCTAGTAGCTTTTGTAGGCTGTGCTGCCAATGCGAATCTTTAACTGCAAATCAGATAATATCTTTAGCTGTGTATTTTTATGTAACAACGGTGCTTTATTTATAATGGGCACAAACTACTTGCACAACTACTATGTTACAGTGGATGTCTTTATTCTTATCTCACCTATTTTTATTAGAAATATTGCATAATTCAGTCAGAGTTAATAGTGTTATTGGGTTAAAAGAAACAAGAAACCAATAGTCAAAAGAAAGAACCTCTACACAATAAAAACCCAGGAAACAGGTTGTCAGTTTTATTAAAACACTACTAAATTTGAGCAAGTGTAATTTATATTATGAGGCTTGTACATAGCAGAGAAATGTGATCTTAGTCTTTCAACAAAGAAATTGTTTAATTTTTCTGGCACTGTATTGCACTAGCAGCTCATCTTGAGTAGCTTGTCTTCTGCTAAATCTAGGTCCTTTCCCTAGTCACTCAGTTAATGAATGAAAACCCTTTAAAAAATTTTATGAAACTTCCTTGGATTGCTAAGAGTAATGTGATATGTTTACAAGTCAATATCTACTGAAAGTTATTTTGTGTCTTGAGAAGATATTTCTCTGATGGCTTTTGATTTTATAGAAACATAGGGGGAAAAAGACAGGAAAAAGTGCCAGATTAGAAAAATAGACTTATGTAAACCTGGTATCACTGGTGAGGATAAAAATAAATTCAGTGACATGATTCATTCGGTACTATGAGATTATCAGACCTCGGGTAAGTCTGTAATAATATCCAGGTAAATAAGTGTGAATTTTTATGTAGTTTTTTTAACCGTCAAATAAAATATCTAGTATGAGCCCCTAGTTCTGTGTAGGTCACTTCTTGGCAGTATAAACATTGGGAATAAATCAAACACTATCTCACTGTGGGAAATTCTTTCAGACAAACAGATTAGCTCTGTCCAAGGTATGTTATACAAACAATGGTGACACCAGAGAGCTCATAGGTCATGAGATAAACTTAGGATAAAATAGTACAGAAAAAGCTTAGTGCCCTTCCAACCTGAAGACGGCAGAACATACAATGAGATGGAAATTTATCTGTATTAGATAAAACCAAAATAAAATAAAAACTCCAGTGAATCTACACTCTTATAAAATATATTAATTCTAGAGCTGCACAGTTTGCACTACATCAATTCGACTTAGATCAATTTAACTGTAAAATGTTAGTCTCCTTTTCCCGTGTAACAATGAGGACTCTAGATTCCTGTCCTTGGGCTACTTCTCTTCTTCTACCACTTGTCAACTCTGGGTATTCCCATTAGCAAATGCATCTTTATCTTTTTGTGTCGTTTCTTAAGTAGCTTACATTTAATGCAAATCATTGTCTTTGGAGATAGTTAAGGACCCACTTATAACATATACTTTTCTCATTCACACAGAAAGTTTGCTTCTTGGTGCTCATTGTTTCATATGAGCATATATACAGAAAAGGAACTCATTATCCTCTTCAAAACACCCTAACAAGTCTATGCTATTCTGACTACAAGAAGTGTAATAAAACCCCAAAGATTTTGACAACAATTAGGCTGCTGCCTCTTGGTTGTCTTGATTTTTGTATAATGAGCATAAATAAATGGGTATTTAAATTCAAAACTCATCTTAAAGACATCTAATCCAAGTCAGATACTTGCTTTCTAAAAGTACATAGTTCTCAATTTTATTTTAAGGAGAACTTCATGTGAGCTGATCAGATGTGTACACATGCTTAGTAGTTATGTACAGGTGAGTGAAGGCAATCAGTGCCTTTTATGTGGATATAGTTTTCTGTTGCACTGTCAAGATGCCGAAGGTATTTTCCTTTTTTTTTAAAAAAAACTTGCTCATCAGTCTGTGTTTATTCATCTTTCTCTTTTAAACTGGAAGCTCTTCACAGAAAAGGTGGTCTTCTGATTTTGTTTTGTGCAGAGCTACTAATATGGTCAGTAGTTGAAAATTTGAGGTGAAACACTGAAATAATGATCAGGGACAAATTCCCGATGGAGTATCGAAATTACATACCAATAATTTTAAGTTCCAACATGTGAGACCTTTGCTGCTACCAGCTGTAACAGGCTTTATTTAAAAAAAAATAAATAAAAAATCTTGCACAATAGACCTAGAGCTTCTGGCAGAGATATAATAAAACTGTAAACTGAGTGGCAAACACCATAGATTTATAACATTTCATGATTCAACTAATTCCATGATTTACAAACTCAATTTTCTTACAGTTTCACAATTGATTTGTAATTCTGTATTTACACAACGTGTAAAAGACAATCACTTTTGCAAAGCAGCTTTTAAAAACTTGTAGTGAATCACAATATAATTTCCACTCATACTGAACTCTAATTCACAGTGGTAACTATGTGTCAGACACCTTTAAAAGAAAAGATGTACAGTGTTAAGTCTGTTTCTAATATAACATTTTCTTTGTGAGAAGAACACGCAGACATGATCTTTGGAAGTAACATTTATAAACATAATTAATGAAGAAAATATTGCCTAGCCCAAATTAAAGATCATCCAAATGCTTTGAACTCCCCCCCAGCCATGCATGAAAATGCAATAAAGATGTCATTCCTATGTGTACTTAGAGATTTGCTTACTCTCCTTTGTGAGTAAGAGCTGTACAGAGGGTAATGAGAAGTATTTTGAAAACCATTAGATAAAGTATTAGTAAATACAACTGTATAACTCTGCCTTCCATTGAATTTGTGTTGATATTTTTCAGTAAAAAATACACATGAGCATTTATTGTCGTATTTAGTTCTGAATAACCTCTAGGAAAGAGTTTTATAGGTAATGATGGTGACACACACAATAGATGTACATATAAACCAGATGTTAGCAAATTAAACAGAACCTTGGAACAGAAGGAAAATTAAGAGAAGATTGGTTTAGATAAGGTTTGGATGGCTACAGACATTATTGATTTTTTTGTTAAGGGAGAGAGCTATACTCGACTGGCTGTTACACAATTTCTTCCTCAGTTTTCCCCCACTTTAATCTTTCATAATTGCTTCAGAAGGAGGGCAGAACTATAAATCTCAGTTACTGAAATTTGAGAGATGTTCTGGAAACCAGCATTTCTAGTCACTTGAAGTATCACTATGAGCTTAATTACTATTCAAAGTAGTTGTGTTGGACACTTTCTTGCTCATGTGGCAAACAGAGGCACAATTCTTGAAGCAGAAAAAGTGTTCATTCTTTTATTCAGTCTTCATAGCCAGACGTACAAGTATTTTGGCAATAACTGTCGTTACGAAGCTTTTGAGAAAATGCAGAGTAGAAACGCTGTAATATGCATGCATTGTATATATTTATTATTTATTATTTATATATATTTAATATTATAAGCATTCTATCCTTTTCTCTGTTTTAGTTCATTTAGCAGGATATTTCAAATGCGGTTCTGGGAGTAGGATTATGATGTTTTCTTTATGACCAAAAATTTAGCTTCAACTTCCTCCTCGTTGTCGGAGGTTTTGCAGATTACATGCAGTTATTACCTTATATACGGATTACATACAGCTACCTGATTCAATAAAAATAGTTAAATAAAATGCATTTTTATCAGAAAACTCATTTTTACTTTGTTTGCAGTAAGACCAAAAAAAATACTAAATAGGGTTATTTCCAAGAGGAAATTCGGCCTTTAATGAATGTCAAAAATCTCTTGATGTTTTGCTAATCCAAACAAGACATTCTGTATGGAATCCATAGGTAAAGAGTGTTGTTCTGTATCTTCGTAATTCTTTGTAAACTTCCTTTTGGTTAAGGTGTTCATTGTGATGAAACTACAGTTAAATTGTTTTGTCTTAGGCAAGACTCTTTTAACGAAATTATTCTTTATTCTTGAGCCAGTAGATCAATGGGATCTTTATGTGAGGAGTCAGACATTTTCAGAAGAGATATAAACAGTATACTTGAAAGAATGAAAAGATTTAAGAAAGATAATTTCAAATTACCTCATGACTTACAGCAAAATATAGCATTTTATTCCCCTTTCATCTTTTGTGGAAGTTTTTATTATTCTCATACAGCTGCAGATTGCTAATATTTGGGGTTTAGGCAATTGGTTTGAAAGGGACCATATCTGCTCTTTTGCCTAAAAACCAATCAAGTGAGAAGGGGATGAGGAATACATTTAAATATAAAGTCATCAGGTTAAATTAGAGCATTACAAAGGCTACTGCAAAAAGGATCCAAAAGTTGCCAAAGGATCCAAAAGAGCTCTTGTCCCAGCTCTGAGACTATAAAAGGTTTCCCAACCTGATGGCATCTGTCTAAGGTCAGTTACACAAATCAGTGCCCAGAATATTTTAGCAGTATGGGGCAAAGCAGCCTCCAAGCAGCCAAAAATCTGCCCTGGAGACTTAACAGTAAAGAAACATATGTATTCTCTTCCATTTGTCAGGATTTAGTTAAAAACCAGATGGGATGAATTTATTTTTATCCAGTTTTACTGAAAATATCCTTGATTTTTTAAACAGATTTGTTTAGAGAGCTAAGTATGAGATATATGGGGGAAACAAAATACATTTGTAATTCAGTCACTACTGTAATACTTTTTTATCATGTGGAGACTTTTACAGTCTTTGGTGTATCAGCAATTTACAATGCATCTGAGATCATGCTTCTACTCCTTTGTATGTCTGTCTTGTTTTATGCCCATATAATGCTGCTTGCTTGCTTCCTTCCTTCCCCTTTCTCCTCCCCCCTTCCACCCTCGACCCCTCACCATCCTCTTTAGTGGAAAATCATGTTACCTACATTCTGTTGATCTAATACTGGAATAAAAGTACAGTCAAAACTCAAGAGACTATTCCTGAACTACTGAATTTGATGGGAGTCTTGTGAGGAGTTTAGAGGAGGCTATAAATGTGTTCCATCAATACTGTCAAACTTTTTAGAGACTGAATACTTACAACATTGCCTTCTACTTACTTAGTTATTTAATTACTTAATTATTTTTCTGTTTTAGGATTAAAAAGATGAGAAGTGGACATATATTGCAAGGTGAGAACTTAATTTTCTTGTGTTATATATGTTCCAGTTTTTTTACACATGCTTTTTGATAGGTTTTCTCTCTAGATCCCATCTGATTTTCTATTGCTAAGATGTAGAAAAACCCCTTAAAGATTACTTTGTGCTGTTGTGCTATATTATTGCTTCATACATTAGTAATCTATTTAAAAACAAGTTTATTTACATTTCCCATTGATGGTTAGAGAGCTCAAGGTTCTAGCAAATCTCTGACCATACAGTGAAGCATAACTCAATGCTAACTCTGTGTTCACTTTCCCTGCTCACCACCAGTTAAATATTAGAGACTCAGAAAACACATTTAAGTGAAGATAGGAGCTAGGCAAAGGTAACTGTGTAATAGCCCCTCAAAAATTACACTACTGATCAGCTGACTTAGGGGTGATCCTGCTGTTTAATTTTGTGCAGAAAAATTTCAGATTTCAAAATATCCATCAGAAAAGAAAGATCCTTAAGAAATACTCATGATTTAGGACATTGTTCCTTCTTTTAACTATTTAGTTCCAAAATGCTAATGGAATATCAGATCAATGCAACTCAAATATTCTACTGCGATTGTTTAAGAAACAAGTTAGTCACCCTTTTTCACCTTTACTTTTCATATCTTTACCACGGTGAAAAGGTGTTGTAGTACAGATAATAAATTGCAGTGCACGGAATCCTTGTTACATGTTGTTAGACTGAGAAAAAATGTGAAGGACTGGTTCGTGTAGTGATATGAGAATGAAAATTCAGATTTCAAGTCCATCTAAAAGCTTTTCTCTCAAAATGTAGGTGAGAGCTAAAAGATCCTGAGATAATACATACAGTGTGGCTGTCACTGGTGAGTCACTATGACACAGTTCTTTCTCTTCTTCTGCCAAAGTAATTCATTCCTTTGCACACATAAATGGAAGGAGGTGAGGGGGGGGCAGAGCAAAAAACAAATGACATAATGTTTGCTAATTTGATAAACAGTTATGTCATTTATGGACAGACTACCGGATCAGAGAGCTAGTGGGACAGCCAAGGTATCAAACATGAGTACTCTGATACTGTTTCCAAGTCCTTGGAAAAAGACTGCATTATCCATTGTTCTTACAGCTGAACAGTTTGCAAAGTGTCTTTCAAAATCTTTTACTTTTTCCTGAAATGTGGTTTTAATGAATTCCTTGTGTGATCTCCTCAATAAAACAGACTGTTTTAAATGTAGAAAAACAATTTTTAAAATTTTTATTAAGCACATTCAAAAAGTTAGCTTGCCCTCAGGTAGGAAGTAATAACAGGACAACAATCACAGCTATTCGCTCCTTTAATTGTAGGGAAATTAAATCATTCCTAGATACCAAATAAACTGTTTGTCACATGGGAACATGCACATTTCTGCATGTTCATGTCTACTAAAAATAACATTCACCTTATTGTACCTTAGATACCATGCATCTTGGAATGCTACTGATTTACTCTATCTGGCCCTCAAAGTAAGAGAGGGGGTGGAATTTATAGCCATGGTAAGACTGATTCAAAAGAAACTGCTGCATGCATTCAGCTTTGGTTACAGTCAGCAAATTAGAATACGTCTTTAATTTTCTGAGCACAAATTTCAACTTGAATAAAACAAAACCTTGAGAAGCAGCAGCATGTAAATCATTCATGAATAGAGCTTCTATTTTCTTGTAACTTGTAGCTATTTGCTGTAAATAGGGAAGGATAATCTCTCATGTAATGTGATCACTGCCTAATTGTAATACAAAACGGGTATCTTTCAGCATATTGGGCATAATATTGTTGAAATTCTGTAAAGCAAAACTGAACTAAACTAAAATATCCCTCTGAGCAAATTGCTTGAAATGAAACATGGCTTAAGCGGGTATTTAGTTCTTAACAATATGAATGATCTGGAAGGAAAAAAATATTATTGGAAGTATTTTTTCTTGGTGATGAAAAATTCACCAGTTACTGATAAATAATAATGACAGGCAAATTACAACATTTGAATGAATAAATGAGATCAGTTTCTGTATTTTAGTCATAAATAATTGATACAATGTTTTTCATAATGCTAAGTTTGATTTAGATTTGATTTGAGGTTGAAAAGTACTTTGGTATACAATGGTAGTGAATGTCCAAGTACAAATAGTGTTACATTGCCTTATACAAGCTGTGCGATGCAATACTTAAAAGACTGTCTGGAAATCAGAGTTGGGACTTTTCTGGGAGACAGCAGGGTATATCAGGTAGGGTTTAAGAGAGGATATCACTGATTTGCATAACTTAATGTTGAAAAAATGAATGTGGTTCCCAAAGGAGCCAGAAGAACAAATGGGGGTCTAATAAATTAACACTCAGGTCATAGATATCCTATTTGGCAAAAGGAACTTAAAAACATATATAAGAACCTGTAGATGAAAACTGACCACAGCCCATTCACATTTAAAGCAAGGGAAACTTTTGAAATATAGTTATCAACTGGAACAGTTTCACAAGAGTTGGAGTGAACTCATAAATTTAAAAAGTTGTCAGAACTAAATATATCTATGGAAGATGTAATATATACGAATACAAGCTACGGCTAGTTGGAACCTTAATGGTTATGTGCACATTAAACCCAACTTCAATTCAAGCATCAGTCATGCAGCTAAGCAGGACTATACATCCAGTTTTGAAAGAACACAGCCAAAATTTTCAGGGTATCTATTTTTTTTCTTTTTCTGAAGATCCTGCCTGACTATTCCCAGCTTCACCTTAGGCATAAAGCTTAGTTATATGAGCTCAGGTTATTAGGCATGTGTAAAAGACGTGTTTTGTTAAGAGAGAGAGACTCAGAGAATCAAACTGATAGGTAGAGGCAGATGCATAACATGTCTCATTCATCCCCATGGTGCAGCCTAACTAAATCAGCTAGAGAAAAGTGTAGGCAATTGTTAATTTTGTCACTTGAAGGCTGAGGGCTAGGCCAGGACTAAGTTGCTGCTGTCACGGGAAGAGACAAAGGACAAAGCTAAGAGGACAGCCAGAAGAAGCACAACTTATACAGGGCCTGCTATCCCTGCTGTCAGAGGTAAGGACAAAGGAGAGTAATACTGCTGCCTCGGTTCAGCGGAGGACCTTCCTCTCCATCCTTAGCTATTGCTGCACCTTTGTTATCCTCTTGGCGTTTGCAGCAACAGAATCTCACTGGGCTACCCAGAGCTATGCCAAAGGTGAAGTTGGCAGTAAAATCTCTTCTATTTTGCTATCCCTACAACTCTGACACTGAAGACAATTGCTTCTTTTGTCCAGGGAGTCAGGCAATCTCAAATTCCTTCCTTTCTTCAGCAGTAACAACCTAAACCCATGATGATTTCTCAGACTCTGGGGAATCATAAAATCAAGCTACTAAAATCAAGAACCACTGGAAGGCCTTGGGTTCTGTTTGAAGCTTCATTTCCTTCCCTTCTTTTTGTCTGCAGCAACACAAAAGTACAAGGTGCAGACTCTATGAGCAACAAGCAATACCACAAGTAGTATACTGAAGCACTTCTTGAACTGTTAGATAAAAACAGTGACAATAGCACTTCCTTTCCTTCTTGCTGCTCATCAGTCTGCTTAGTGGCTGACTGAAGATCTTGGCCAGTACTTAATTTTCCCTTCACTCTGTTAACAAAGGGAAAACAGGAGGAAGAAAAACAGTGAAGAAAAACAATAATGCAAAATAAACATTAATTTTCCCTCTGGGGTCAAATATAGAAAAAATAGACTCAAAATCTTTTGTTTGTGTTCATATGAATTTTGCTAATATTTCTCATATGTCAATTTTGAAAATACAGCAGAACATGCAGCTGGAGATGGAGTTCCAGTCAGCATTGTACATCTTTTATGAGGATGTAAAAGTCAGGTCCTTTGATTATCAGCAGTGACACCACTACTTACTGCATCTTTCATTACCCCAGTTTCATGAGCAGAAGCCAAGATTTTGCCTATGTTAACAAAATACTCAGTATTTCACGTTTGATGAGTTTTAGGTTTGCTGAATGTGACTCTCTTTGAAGTTCAATGATTGTTATAAATGCAATTCTTTTCTTTCAAGACAGAAATAAGTAATATATAGTAATAATATTACCGAGGTAATTTTTGTTTAAGAGTATAGGAAGATAAGTTTTATTAAGGATTAACAGTTTCTAACAGACTAAGTAATTTTACTGGGGAAAACAGGTTTTTGGACACAGAAGTCTTGCTGACAAACTGGTGTTACTAAACGTTTATCTAGATTTGTATGTGCTTATTCATTTTTATAGGTGTATGGGTTTGCTTAACAAAATATATTCTCTCTCCTTACGGACCTTACTTCTACAGAAATGTAGGTCAGTAGTTGCACTAGGAATCTTAAAAGGATGTTGCACTTATCCACAAACTTGACATGATAAAATCTAATACATTCATATAAAAAGCAAAAACATTCAGGTATACAGATACTCACAGAATCTTTTCTCTGTAGCCACACCATAAATCATAGAATCACAGAATAGTTTGGGTTGGAAGGGATCTTTAGAGGTCATCTAGTCCAACCCCCTGAATGAGCAGGGCCATCTTCATCTACATCAGGTTGCTCAGTGCCCTGTCCAACCTGACCTGGAATGTTTCCAGGGATGGAGCATCTACCACCCCCCTGGGAAACCTGTTCCAGTGTCTCACCACCCTCATTGTAAAATTGCTTCTTAGATGATTTTTTGATTTTTATCTTCCATTTTTCCTTCTGTGTTTAACTTCCTGTCCCATAAGACAATGTTAATACTGCTAGAATACCTTAAGTCTGTGTTTCTTACTGAAAAATGTTTGGCTGTCTTTTGCATGCAACTATATTGAATTTCCTGGATTTAAAATGCTTGGTTTCATAACAATTACAACAGTATTGGGATTTTACTCTTAAAGCTGAGAATATGTATCATTATTTTAGTTCCACTTGTTTAGATATGTCCTTATACATAAAAAAAACAAAAAAACAAAAAAACACCCCACTATAAAATGACTGAACTAGAATCCCAGAGAGAAAGCCATCATGAAATACTTCTAATAAACTGAAGGTAATGACTTTAGAAAAGTTTATCTTGTTAGTTCTCAGGAAACTTGTTCCATATGAAAAGCCTAAATGCCACAAGTTGAATGTTGAGACTGAAATATAAGTTTGTCTATAATTGTTATACAAAACAAAAAGATTGAGTTCCTGATTTAATACAAAAGAAAATTCAACCTTACCTAAGGAAGCATGAGCAGACCTCAAACAGCCACATATTGAGTTTTAAATTTCTTGCCCATTTTCTTTAACTATCTGTCTAGTGTTTTGCTTTAATTGATCTACATTTCCATTGCTTTTGTAAGAGGACGAGTAAACTGCATCTTCAGCAACCAGCAATCTATTCAGGCTAGTAAAGTTTGTGATTGTTTTAAAATACTGCGTAGACAAATTATTTCCTGTTAAGTGAAAGGCTATTTTCCCTTTCTGTATAAATCTATGACTATTGACCATCTCATAAAGGCTTCTACCATATTAAATACAACCATGACAGTCCACCAACTGAGTAATCCATTATTTTGTAACACCAGCCTATGCTCTGGGGACAAATTTATTGAACTTTAAAACAGAATGTCATCAACAATCCATTTCATCTGGCTGCATAACACCCTTCTACCAATCACCCAGCGAAGCTGTCCGATTTCACTTATCCTGTCCCATTCAATGAACTGTAAGTACATTTTTGCCTAATGATAAGGGCACTAGGGGCCATATATAATTCAGAGGCTGCTTGAAATGCATCAGCCAACTGTCCTGATATGTTAATCCATTCACTGGAGGCTTTCATTTGATGTCTAATGTAAATCCATGTTTGTAAGCTTCAGCATTATTATCATTATTGTAAAAGAAGATAAAAATGAAGCAGTAGCACTGTTACTAATGACACCTGAGAACTGGAGTTGCATACTATGAAAGCTAGTTAATACTGTTCCCAAGTGCAAACGAAATGAATGAACTTTTGCATAGCACTTTGAAAACACAAAGGAATACTCTGGTAAGCTTTTCTTTAACTTAGGTATCCACCTCTAAAAAAATAGCTGTCTTGTTATCAGAAATCCGAGCTACCTTGAGAAAAGAGGACTCTCTCACAGTGGGTGTTATTCAGTCATTTTACATGGTGCAGCATCAGAAAGCATAATATATTTGCAGAAAATTTAATTTAATTATAAACTACTATTCAATCTGCCAAATGAAAAATTCTCTGATGCCTTTTGCACATAGAAAAAGGAAAGAATGAAAAATCTATCTTGCAAAAAATTTAGATTAATCAATTTTTTACAGTCTTTTCTTAAGCTAGCCAAGAGCTTAGTCACTAATTAAACCAGTAAACAGACTATCTCTTTATTAAAATAAATTGAAAATCTCAAATGTTGGTTAAATTAAATCTATCTGTTGATACTCAGTGATCAGTACAAAATTTTACAAAGCGCTTTATGAGGTAAAATGGTAGATTAATTAAAAGCAGAGCCAAAAATAGCTAGAAACATTGCTTCTGCCTCCACCTCAGACTCCAATTCTATGATTTATTTAGCCCAGCTGGTGTCCCCCATGTATCAGCATTCTTTGGCTTCCATGTATATGCAGGAGATTTGCTGATCAGAACAGCTGCAAACTTGAGAGCTCGGATGTATCATCCTTGTAAAAGGCGGAATAGGCATAAAAGTCCTTTAAACTCCACGACAGTTTAGCCTAGTTCTAGTTGTGAAGGTATTGGTTTTTCTTACAGTCCTCACAGAGCCAGTTCTCTCAAAGGAGGTTAAAAGGGCATCGTCTGGTAGCTGAACCCCTTCCCAAGGTCATTTGCTTCCACAGGTAAGGCATATTGCTATGCTCCTTAGCACGCTCCACACTATATGCAAAGTGATGGGACAGCTGGTGCAAACCTACAACAAAATTCAGGCTAAGTCAGCTGAAGTTTTTAGGGATAATGATATTATTGACGCAGGGCAAAGAAAACACCTTTTTTGTTGTTGTTGTTGCTGGGTCCACCACAGTCTAAGTTAGGAGTCCTTGGGACAAATTGCAAATACTTCCTTTAGGATTTGAATTTTTAAAAGTTTTTTTTCACTTATCTAGTTTAATGAATATGCACTTGTGTCTGGAATTTGTATAGGTTCATTAACTCTGAACTCTAACTCTTGCATTATACAAACTCTTCTGAGAGATCCAGCTAATCCTTCTATAAGTGGGAAGCATTTGCTTGTACAGTGAGTATTGAAAAAGACTTCTTGCATGCTATATTTCTTCCAGTGCTGTTAATCCTACAAAAGAAATAAGAGAAAAGTAAGCTACGTAATAATACTAAGAACTGCCAAATTGCTAGAATAAACTAAAAGAGTTAGCAACGCTGGCTATGCATCAACAAACATCCTTTTAGCCACAGAATCACAAAAGCAACGAACACTTGAGGTTGGAAGGGATCTTTGGAGATCATCTAGTCCAAACCTCCTTCTCAAAGCAGGGTCATCTAGGGCAGATTGCTCTGGAATTTGTCCATGTGGGTTTTGAACATCTTCAAGGATGTAGATTCTAAAACCTTTTGGGGCAACCTGTCCCAGTGTTCAACCACTTTTACAGTAAAAAAGGTTTTATTTTGTTCAGATGGAATCTTATGTCTTTCAGATTGTGCATGTTGTCTCTTGTTCTGTCACTGAACACCACTAAAATGAGTATGTCTCTATCTTCTTATTCATAGATTCATTGTCTTTGTGACTCAAGTTACCAATGGGGTATTTAAAGTGAAGTGTGACCAAAATTATTTCTCTGGATGTAAACTGCAGAGGATATTTGGATTGTGCTTGTAGGTACCTTTCGTAGTTTTGAAAAAGCTCCATAAAGAAAACAAAAGATTGATTGCAACCAGGGGTAGATTTGTGGTTGCCCAGAATCTTTAGGGGACATATACAACAGTAAAGTTATTCTGCCTTCAAAATGAATCTGTTCATACGTAGTTGCATTTCAGATCCTACTTTAGTGCAGAATAAGACTCATTAAAATCACGTTATATTTTAAAATAAGCATGCAGAATGATTCATAAGACTATAGGACATAAGTTGGCTTCTGGATTTAAATGATTGATTATTCAATGGCCAACTGAAAATTGTCTTCAAAGAAAATTTAAAATTGTTTTCAGGGAAAAAAAATCTGTTTGTGAAAGTTAAAAACAAGCAAACAAACAAGAAACTCAGAAACCCCCAAACCCAAAATACTTGTTGAAATTTTCATGCATCCAAACTACAAATCTTTTCTTTCTATGAATGTGTCTCTGAATAAAGATTGTCACCTAAGCAAGATGTGATTTCAGCAAATCAGTAGCATCTGAGTTTTGAAATCGTGTATTGGAAAATATTTGCCAGTATTTTAGGCTTGTAACAGGCAAACTTTGTTCATTAATAGTAAAATAAAACATAGAGACTTCTGAGGATCTCTTTATGCTGTACTGGAAAATAGTTGATCTGTGATTGCAAAAGGAATCGTACAAAATCTTATCACATGACAAATTAATTTTTATTTAGGTCACATTGTATCTTTAAAGTCTCTGGCATGTGCTGGAGTGAAATGCTCAGCGAGATTCTCCAACCAATATCCAGTGAAGACAAATGCCTTCTCCAGTTTCCAGCAGAGGGTGAGACAGAGGAAGTGGAGGTGTGGGAGAGTGAGGAAGGAGAAAGGACGGAAGGGCAAAAAGACACAGATGGCAAAAACAGGGAAAAACTTCATCTGTCCTTTACTGGGCAGTAGTTTGCCCCTCTGAGTCGGCCTTAGTACTACTTAGTTTAGGGTTGCATGCAAGGCCATGGGGGCTGTCAGAAAGACAGATTAAAGAAGGGAGGGACAGCATGACGGCAGAGTGTTTGAGCCTCCTGGCTAAGATCCACAGAAGGGAATGAGGACTTTGCAGTGAACTAGCGCTGTGAATGCTGCTCCCTGAGCTGGTCCAGCTTTAAATGAATGCCTGCCTGGGCCAGGGACTTAAAGACAGCTGAATGCGATGCTAACTCAACTGTTCCTGGTGTGCTGTTGACTACTGAAGTTTATGCATCTTAATTGTAAATGCTAGACCAACACTAGCCAGTGGATTTTTGACCACACCATTACCAATCCACTTCACATTTAACTTCTGGATCCAGAGGTGTGTTGAAAAGGTATATTTCCTAACTATGTCAAAGAATCAGGACATACCTTTCTTGTCTATATACAGACAAAAATATAGGTATGTTCTTTTCTTAATAGAGAGCCCTCAGTTCTATGGCTGGTTATTCAATTCTGTAAGCAAAAATCATTCATCATAAACAGATATATTCAAACTCTCCTCCTTATTGATCCAGTTCCAACTAAATATAATAGGTACCTTTCTGCTGAATTTAATGGAACTTGGATTAAATTTCTGGGGATAGATGCTCATCTGATCAGGCAGCATAAAAAATAGTTTGGTCTCCAGTCACAGCTACCGAAGCAACTTAATTTTAAGATATTGAGGATCACATACAACATATTCATGTACGTGCCAGGTACTTTTGAGTTAGAAGTACATTTGAAGAGAAAATTACAATCTGCTAGCAGTCATTCCACTGCAGCAAAAGGAGGCTAACTGCATCAAGTATGTTATTTGCTGTGAATTATTCACTCTGCAATGTTACCATGGTTACAGCTGTGTTACTTATCCTCACATCATTATTATTTTCTCTTTAGTCATTATGGCTGCACTGTAAATAGTATTTTATTTTTTCTGAACATGCCATTTGCAACACGAATAAGAAACAAGGCTCACAAGAACATCAATATTGATATTATATGCAGTGTGGCTTTGGCATTGACATTAATGTTCCTCTGCATAAGTGCAGCATGACATTCATATAAAGCAGCCGATCAACATTATTTTGCTGCTTTTGATTTCCATACTGATGTCAATGCATAAGGTAACCTAATGAATACATCATAAAAATAATATCAACTCTTGTATTGCCACCATTGCAGGGTACATTGCCATTAATGTCAAATATTGTTTTGAGGTGGAATCACAGCCAACCATATTAGAATAAATGTATCTCATGAGAATATTAATGAGTTTTGGAAAACAAAACAAAACAAAAAATGTCTATACCAAAACTGGTGGGCTTTTTCAGTTAATTCCACCTTCCTATTATTTTTTTTCTGATTATTATAATGACCTCTTACAGGTTGATAAATTACATATTCTTCAACAGTGAATGACTAATCAGCCAGAAATTTTGCAGTTTTTTGGGAGACAAAGAAAACAAATACTGAATGTACATTTTCTCAGTTGAAAAAGTATTCTTTCCCCTGAAAAAAGCAAGTCAGAATCCACTTCTTTATACAGATCTCTGAGCTGAGACTATAAAAGCCTTTATGCAAAATGCACTAAAATGCTGAAATCACTAAAGAAATTGCTAGAAATGTTTTAAATGTCGGGTATTTTATAATCTCATTGAGTAGTTTTTATCCACAGATATGTAAGGTAGGATCTTTCTGACTCCTTTTAACTACCTACATTTAATCAAATGATGTCAATGTTAAATACCTAGATAACTTAGACTGTCTTTATGGGAAGTGGAAAGGATCACATTTGGGCATGTATTTATGTATCCTAAAGTAGATGCCTAAGATGTGTCAGGTGAATTACATACTAAAAGTATTTATCTCCATCAAATAAACAGCTAAGATATAAACGCCTGAAGTAAATGAGACTAATCCTACCTACAAAATCTGTCTGTTCATCCTGAAGCTGTTATTCTCTCTCATTTTTTTCGTTTGCCTTAGATCAAACAAAGATTTGAAATCACTGTTTCATCGCTGCAATCTCATACTTTTTTTTTTTACTGATAACATATCAACGCTTTTCTTAAAGTCCATGTCTGTCTTTTTTTATTTACTCATATTGCCAAGTCTTCAAGGATTTGAATCCATTTGGAAGATTACAATTAACCAAGAGAAAATTTGATGTCTGTGTAGCAGGTCTGTGCTACTTAATCTTGCTTCTGTAACTCTGATTTATCAAGAAGTTTCAGATAAAGTCCTGTGTATAGCATTCAATAACACAGTCACACAAATACAGTATAGATTATAGAGAAACATGCCTCTAAAACTCTTATTATAAGTGTCCTCCCTTTGACAAACTTTATATTGTTCTCTTTTCCTGCAGATTCAGGAAGTAGGTCCAGGAGCAATAAATGAGGGAACTGGAGAAAAAGTGATGATGGCAATAATGGACCTCAAACTTCTTCTCATTAATACATTAACCTTTGTATGGACACAGTTTGCTGTTTGTCTTTACAAACACGGTAAATGAGTACGAGGAAGATCTAAGGATCTAAAATCTCTCTGGGAAAAGAGTTTATTCTATCCGCATCTCTAATTGAGTTCCAAACAGCTGCTTTACTTGAAGAAATCAGGAGTAGAAACTAGATACTGCTCAGAAAACAAAAATAAATAAAAAATTCAGGCACTGCCTGCCTTCCATTACTTGCCACATAGAGCAAATAAAATTCTCTGGTAAGAAGTTGTTTTTCATGCTATTTTGTCAGCACTGCTCACCAACCAAAGTGTTTAGCTTCTTGCCTATATCGATGTGGATTTTCACATTGTCCCCCCCCCCCGGTAACGTATTGGTGTTCCTGTCAAGAATTTATTCTGGGTGTGTGTACAAGACCTTTAGTTCATTGTAGGCCATCTAGAAACAGTCTAAAGTCATTTGATTTCTGAGAGGCTATACAGCCTACAAGTTATCAGTCATGACATTTCACGGGCTTTTTGTTTTCCTTTCTTCAGGAGTTCTCATGTAGGTTTTTTAGTGATTAATAAGGCATATGTGTGCTGTAGCCCTGAGCAGTTGTCCTCTGAAATATACAGAAACACAGGTGGTGACAAGGATTTATCTTTTAACATGTGTATAGCACAGCAGTATATCAGTAAGTAGGTCAAGGTACGCAAGCTGCTGGATACGGTGATCAGCAGTAATCACCAGCATCCCTCGGATGGGATGTTCAGTGCAGACGTGCATTTCACTTGCTGCAGACGTTGTCATTGTTCTTGATACATCCACATAGATCCAAACCGTACCCTTTCATTTCGATACTTTTCTCGTGCTGGAATGAAAGCATGTGGTAGCTTCTGTTCTGGAAATTAAAGCAATCTGCTTTCTATGTGTTTCCATTCAAGGATGAATCCCATTCCATAAAGGATGGTAGAGACTGATAAATGTTTGACAGAGTGAAGAGCAACTTCCCTCTGGTTTCCTTGCTTTCTAATATAATTTGGGAAGCCACAGTCTAATATCAGATTCTAAATCCATGGTAACTTCTACGCAGCCAAATAAAGCAATGTTTAGATCGTCTGTAATTCAGATCTCTTAGGAGATCATCCTTCTTCCATGTGTAGAGTGGCCAACACAGTTTTGTATGTGAATATTTAATAGGAGTTCTTCTGTATCTTCCTTTTAATATTTTTTTTTTAGCTTTTGAAGTGCTAGCACATCCATTCTGCACTTCTATCTATTTTAAAATGCATTTGACACTTCTCAAGGAGGCTATGGTAACACACAATAGTGCTCTTTGGTCATCATCTGTGAAGGTAGGTTTGTGAACCTTAAGTCTCTGTCTGTTCTGGAAAATTAAACACCATCAGGGCATGCCTCCAGCTACTGGAACTTGTTAATTTAAATTTTTTAATTATTCAAATGGTTCAACCATTAAATGGCTAAATTATTTAAAGGATTTTTGGCATGAGTCAGCTAGCACTCTTCAAATGCATCCCAAGCAGAGTTCTGGAATTAACTCAGTCTGGAGACTCTTTCCAAAAGTACTTTGGATGTGGTCATCCTGTGTTGGAGGCTAAGATAAAGTTTAGTAGTAGAGGTTAACCTGTGTGACTCTTGTAAACTCATAAACAAACTCATTTTCAAAACTGTCTCAACCGTTTCAGTAATTAAATGGTCTGTTTTCCATATTAACATTTTGAAATAGTATTTTTATTTAAATTTATTTTTTCCTCAGAATTCATCAACCAAATCCACTTATAGAACATGTATCAGTTATTACAATGGAGCATATTGATTTAAAAATGCAAGAAGCTGTGGCAACAGCTAGTAATTAAAGTTCTACTTGTATTATGATTGGTACTTAGGAAGACAAATATATAAGAAACAACATAGAAAGGGACATAAATGTGGTAGAATATATTTTAATAAATTGCAAAGGAATATTCCTGGAAATTATCTTTCAGCACCTGCTCAGTTGTCGTGACAACATAAATATATATTGCAAGTTTAAGGACAATGCAATTAGTATTATGAAAGTACGGGATATATTCTTGATTACTTTTCACTTTTGAAGAAGCGTTTTATCATTGGATCTGGAACTGCAACTATTTTTGGAGTTTCTTGGTATAATTATTGGATCATTTACAGGAACATGTAATTACTGTGCAGTACATCATCTTTAATAGATAGGTTTTTTTCTTTTACTCGCCAGAGGTCTGATCCTGTATCCCTGAGATCAAAGGACGATTTGCCCGTGTCCTCGGTGTCATTGGATCAGACCATAATACACCAACCCTTTTTCTCAAAACACCCTTTGAATAAATCCACTTGTGCCAAGTTTGTTTCAATAATTTATTGTAACCAAATAAAAGTAAATGTAAAATTAAATAAAACAGTATATGTAAAATAAAAACTAAAAATAATTTCCAAAGTTTGGCACAACTTTTAAACCTATTGGTTTTGCCTTTCTAGGTTTTATGTTTTTTTCCTGCATGATTACATTTGCATACACTACGTTATTAGACAGAACTCACGTCTTCTGTGAAGGAGAAGTGACAAAGGAACATTCTCATATATTGAAATCAGATGACTCTGGCTCAGGATAACAGTTTTATTCATTCTTTTGCTACTGGATGTCCTAGACAGGCAGCTCATTCACGTCGTGCTTCCGTTTAACCATGTGCAGAACTGGTGTCTTGGAGTCATACCTCACAGAAGTATAGTCTGATTTTTACTGAAGGGGTATTATTTTGGGATCTTTCAGTAAGTGGTCATGCCATGGGACTGTTCAGAGACTTAATAGTATTTTACAGTGTTTCAGGACCTACCTCTTCACCTTCAGTGCTATTTTAGAAATACACGCTGCTTTGTGCTTTCATATTTGTGTTACGTTCTTTGTATTTTGACAACTTATCCATCAAATGTGCTTACCATTAAAATCTCAAAGATCTTACCTTTGGAGACATCACAGCACCCTTGGACCTTGGAATTAAAATCTTTATAAGTAAATATTGAGAGATATTTTCACGGATTGTCTTCAAAATCTGTAAACCACAGTTGCCTGCAAGGTATCTATATTACAGCTATGCAGAATTTTGGGGGGACTGGAAGTATGACCTCTGGGTGTATCAGGCAAGTCAGACATCACATTTACTTATTATACTGTAATGACTACAAACATCACATTTACTTATTCTACTTGTAAAATAAGTAAAAAATACTGTTCCATATATGGTCCCATCATTCCACTCTAGTATTGGAAAACTTCTGCTATTTATTTGTATGGTGCATGAACATTATGTGTTTGTCTCAGCAGTTAGCTGAATTACTTAGGTAATGAGGCAAAATTCTGGTTGTGCGCATTGTAGGGATGGGTGGCCACCCTTAGTCTTCTTGTATTGTTCCATAGCTCCTCCTCTGGGTTTCAGTGAAAATGTCGTTGCTGTTAGAAGAGCAGAATCATTACGGTTCTTTGGCTTTTGGTGCTGCCTTACTTATTTGCAACATGTATGCCCCAAAATTAGGACAGCTACTAGTCCTTGCCTCTTCCTTCTATCCTTACAGAAGACACTGGTGCAGAAAACAACAGAAACATCTGCTCACAAACTCAGCCTCCTAGAAACTCCCCGAATTCCACTCAACCCACAGCAACTGTTTGAGTCACGTAATTTTTTGGGATACATAAGAGGTTCAGCTAGACCACTGCACTGTTTCAAGGAATGAGAAACATGTATGCTTGTCAGTGATATACATTCATTTTGCAAGTGCAAAACTCTGTTGGGAGAGGGAGTTTCAGGGTACAGGCCCCTCTGGAAAATCTGTATTTCTCAGAATGGCATTAATCAGTGCTGAAATATTAATATGCAGATTTTATAGGTTGGCCAGACACAGCTTTAATTCCTTGCTTTACTTACAGTATGAACACTTTAAAGATGCAAAAACCTAGGACCCATAAACATTACCCACAGTCATGACAGCTTCTCAATGAAATGTGGAGGGGTGGGGTAGAGAAGGGAATCATATTTTTTATGAACAAATTTATATTGTGTGTCAGGAAAGTATTATAAGCAAGTGATGAATAATTGGCATAATTTGTAACTTTTATAACAAGGGAACTTCTGGACACTACCATAAATGAGATAATTTGTCACTGCAGTAAGTCTGTCCCATATAAACATTTCTGTTAATAATGCTGACACTGGTTGGCTGAAGGGAAGAAGCTTTTCAGTAAGTTCAAACATAAAATTTATTGATGAAAACCGCAAGACAAAAATTATGATTTTGTCCTTTTAATGTTAGATTTCTTTGAATGAAGTTTCTAGCTCTTTATAACTGTCCTTACATATACTAAGTAATGAAAAAAAGACTACCCTTCTGTCCAGACAGGTGCAGAACTCAGATGTGTGTTACTAGAATTTTCATATTTGCACTAAATGAGAATAGGCCTCAAAATCAAAAGGTGGATTCAACGTTCATATTTGAAAGGTCTAATGTGTACTTCCTCTTCCTTTCACTATGACTAGCAAAAAAAGATCCCCACAAAAAGAAACAAAGAAAGAAAAAAAAATCTTTGATTCCTACCCCATCCTCTGCAAGAGATATAATTGTCAATTGGTTACTTGTTAATTGTTTGTTAACTGCATCTTCCACTTCAGGAAACAAATCATACTACAATAAATTGAGAATGAAAACCTGTATGTGAAAGCATTTAAATGTTTGAAATGTACCTTCCTTCAAGTGGTGTCCTAGCTACATAAAATTCTTTTAACCATACTTTTCACTACTGCAAATAAAGTAAAACAGAGGATAAGCAGAACAAAACTCTGCTTTCACAGACAACTGTAAATTCAGAGCGAAATGTATTGATAATGGCGTTGCTGTAGATTTATTTCTACTCACTACAAGTGGAATACAGCTATCTGTTATGGTCAGATCCTGTTTCTGTTTTGATAGTGGGAAAACTCCGTTGACATCAGCTGAAATAGGTTGTGCTTTTAAATGCATGGATAGTACTATACAGTTGCTTCTGTTTAGTCCCCTGTGCTAATACAGCATCAGACCCATTTATACGGTGAAAAGACAAGCTTACTGGAGCACTGGTGCCAAACAAAGACAAATGACACCCTGACATAATCTGAAAATGCATGAACGTCTCTATAGCTTTTAAAGTGGTACAGAGAGTATGAAACTTCTGTTATCTCACTTCCACTTACTTTATTTCCTGGACTTTTTGAGTCGTCGATTGAAAGGTATGGATAAGAGGTATGTTATTGTTCTGTATTGTTCACTTCTTAAATGTATTATTCACTTCTTAAACTGGTGTTTTTAAGGTACTGTAAAATTAGACCCATTAGTAACTGTGTTGTCTGTAATGCTTGTGTAGGGTCTTATACTACACTCTTAAGGCATTTGTGTACTGAATTAAACAGAAGGACTAACATCTGTCTGGTGTTTGTCCTCTTGTCTTCTCCTTGGGGGAAAACGAGCAGAGCGGTGTGTTTTAGTTCAAAAGATATCCAGAGGACCAATAGGTTTGGGCTAGCACAGCTGAGAAAGCAGAGCACAGCATGTATCTTGAGGGGAAGGCAGCAAGGTATCTAATGGTCCTTAATTTCCCTGGGAGACCATTCTGCAATATTAGACCAAGCTCACAGAAGTCTGCACCAGTAACTTTTTAACACAGAAAATTTCTTAGTGTCAAAGGAACAAAGTGATTTTGTGTTGTCTTTCTCACTGTACTTAAATCAGAGTTTTGGTCCCCTAAATATGGGGAACCTGAAGATAAGGATTATGGTACTTTTGGAACTTTTTTCTTTGGGTGCACTGGGTCAGGAGCTGTTGACAGGGCCATGGTCACTGCAGACACATGCTGCCAATTTGGCATGTGCTGGAGTCTGGTGTGTGCCAAAACCCACAAGCCCATGTGGGTAGCTTTACTCTAATTCAGCTGAACAACAGTAACAGCAAAGTGATGAACACTAGATCACTGCTTCCTGGTGGAAACAACAAGACTTGGGGGTGTTGAAAAAATTTCTCAGGGATGGTCCCCTAGACTTTACCATCAATGAGAAACTGAGGAACAACTGAAGTGCAAAAACTGACCTGACAGCTTGAATATGTATACTTCTTGTTGCAAATGATGATAAGCCATGGCTTCTGACTCTCAAGCTATTTTGTCTTCAGCATAATTCAAGCCTTGGTTTTGTTCATCTTCAGTTTGTATCCTCAGTCAGATGATCCCCTCCAACTGATTTTCTAATAGCAGCAGTCTTCTGTGGTGAAAGATAAGTTACAATAGTAAACAAGGGTAACATCAATAGAAGCTGCCCCATGACCTAAGTTTTGAACAATGAAAAACAGTCTGATGTTCACTGTTTTATGGCAGAATGGTAGATAACGACAACAATGAGAATCTACAGAACTGTTCTTCTGTTACTTGGAGAATAAACTATTCTTTCTGCTGTATTCAGCTGGATTAACTATATTGATTTCACTCTTTCATTTCAGTTTATTTTTATCAAAAGTTCCTCAAATACGTGACTATCTGAAGAGTCATATTTAAACAGTTGTCTGATTCTGTAAAGTGAATTTAAACACATGCAAACTCTCATTTAAATTTAATGAAATAGCTTACCTACCTGAAGATATGTACTGGCTTACTGAAGCACACGACGAAACATGGCTTGCCAGTACAAACTATTGATATGGAATATCAAACACTTGTGGAGAACTTAGGGGCTGATCTACAGAGTTAAGGTATTCCCCAAAATAATTATATCAAATGATATATTATCTGTAATCATGATTGCTCTCATATTCCCTGAGCAAGAAAGGCTTAATCTGTCCGTTTTCATAATTAGTTGTGAATATATTAATCTCTCTTTTTTTTTTTTCTTTTCTTAAATCAAACCTTATCTATTTGTACAGTATATCAAGCCACGAGACACGTACTCGAAATAGCACAGGGACTAGGGGCTACTTCTCTCTCTACAAATAGCACCTGGAGGAAAGGGTCAGGAATGAAATAACAATGGATCTTCAAGTGATACTGGTGCCTTGGGGTCCAGCCTAGCCAATGAATAGTAGTCTTACATATGTGCAGCAGTACAAGAAACTGAGATACTGGCAAATCATGTTTCCTAAGGTCTGGTTGAGGCCAGAAGAGAATAGAGGGCTGAAGTGTATAGAGGGAGGACAAGAAAATACAAACTAGGACAGTGTAGTTCTCAGCAGTGACACCAGAGGCACTATTCCCCCCACAGCTCTGATTTGAAGGAGACGTTTCCTAGGTTTCTCTTTTGTGCAGATAAGCCCAAATTTTCCTTTTCACTCTTTTCCCCCAGTATCACAACAGAGAGCATGGACTAGGTGGATATATAACTCTTCAGCACATACAGACATGCAGAAGTGTGTTTATGTTAGGCTGGTTCATGTTGCCACTGGTAAGAAACCCCACAGAGCAGAGCAATTCTTAAAGGTCACACATACGACGTCTTTTAGGTACCTTGAGGCATCAGAGTGATTGAAATTGGTTTTGGTCACTTGAGGTCAAACTTAAATTTTTCTATTTGTTAGGCTCCTGTGAATATATCTGAGCGATGGAATAAAATTATAGAAAGGTTAATCAAGATGTAATCACTGTTTTTTAATATATAAGTAAGGAGGAAAGTAATATTCAGTGGTTTTACATATAAAAATCAACTTTTCTGATAAGACTCAGTAGTCAGTGGCTAAAATACTGTAAGCACATTAAAGAATTTTTGCTTCTCAGTATTATACAGCTCCATTTTATATTGCATGGAGGGCAAGACAAGTTGTAAATAATTACTTTGTAATGAAAGTCATCCCTTTAAAATATTAAAATAACCTCTCCCATTTAATAAGTCATATTTTTTTAAGTACAGTAGAAATTGAATTATGTTTCTTTCAATACAAAGGTAAATAAAACTAGTTGGAATATTTTTCCAAAGTCTTTAGAAAATTTTTTAAAAGAACATAGTTTTTCCAATTATATAATCAGGGCAGAATCAACTGCTTAGCTGGCAAATGAAAGTAGTAGAAATGTATATAATTCAAACTACTTTATCTGTGTTTAATAACTAGATATTGACTTGTTAGGAGACCAACATAGAGATTTATTGCTGAAAGTAAGAGATTACTATCAAGGGAAGCAAAGCCTTTCTAAATATTAGACTGTTACGGTCAATAAATCTCAGTAAGAGTGGCCAATTCTTCAAATTATACCTTAGTTCAACAAACTACTTCTGGAAAAGGATTAATATTGAAACTGTAAGCCCAACTATTTGAGAGACAGTTGAATGGTCACTCTTCTCGTCCTGGCCTATGAACCTTATGTGAGGAGACCCTGAGCATCTTCTTTTTTTTTTTCCTGTGGATATGGTTCTCCTCATATCATAGTGATTGAACGCATTAACTTCAGGGAAAGTAGTATCTTACTCTTCAACAAGAGCACAAGTGAACTTCTGAGATAGAAAGAACTCCAGTATCAGTTAGCCAGGAGTATGAGGATGTCTGTTCAAAAAGCTTTGCTAAACCATTTCTCTTCTCTAACCTGGAATTAATTTGTTGGATGAATGGCCATATTTACACCCCACCTAAGATCACCTTAAACTACACCTGAGTTCCTTTACTGCCTTTTAACAATTCCACACAAATTTTCAGATATTTTAGCCAGAGATGTTATCAACATTTCACTTAGATTGACTTAGGTAGAATTTAGGCCACCTACCTATGGCTTCTGAGTCACAATTCCTGTCTGTGATATAAGTTGAACTCTCAAGTGTTTCTCTTAGGGATGTTGTTGATAGTGGTTTGTCTTCTAAAACTTTAGCGCGTTTTGCTTTCAACTGTTCTGGATATCCAAGGCAAATTAAAAATGTGGATCACTTCTTCAGCAGCAATTTTTTTCTTCCTCCCCCCAACCCCTCCGCCCAGGGACAAACCTCTTCTATTTCTATTATAAATCTTAGTGACTTAACTGCACTTGTTCAAAAGAAATATAATCTAGACAAGAGTCTGCACCCATACTATCATAAAGGAACTGGAAATGCATTTAACTACCACACTGTCAGAAATTGAAGTGTTTCATTTCAGGTCCACAATATAAAAATAACTCTTCTTGTTTTGGCGATATTACACATTTCATATTTGAATTTTCAAAACAATACTGTTTTGTTTATTTGCTGAAAATGTCAACATTTCCACTTTTTATTGCTGCAAAATGGAAGAATATAATGGGACTGATGAAGGAAGCAAGATAAAAGTTCAAGAGCTATCGTTGTCTAGAACTGGACACTTTTCAGTCTGCTATGGGTATTTGAAATATTTTTTGCTTTCTATGACTATTATTATACCACCCTACTTAATTATTGCTATGTCAGACAACATACGCATGACAAAATCAGGTTACATTAGATTCTTCATTCACAAATTAAAATAGTATACTTTTAGGGCATATTTGGAACAGAATATGCTAAAATCTGGGTTTTTTTCAACCAGAAAATTCAATAATTGATGACAACTTGAAGGGTAGAAAATCTTGCATACATTACATATTATTTTCCACGCCTTTAATAATCACACTAAAAGATTTTTTTTGGGAATTAATTTTTTTTTTTTGTTTCAGTGAATCTTGAAAACCTGGTTATTATCATTGGAACATCACTGGTTTGAAATAGGAATTTGTTTGGAACCTTGCTGTGAATTACATAAATTTTGATAAGCTTCAACTTTTCTCCTTCCTTCTGCAAGGTCGTTTCAGACATTAAGAACACCGACTTTGTAAATGCTGAAAGGTTGAACTGACATAACTCTTTAAAAAACTTGCACGTATATGAATAAACTTCACTTACAAAGCAACTGCAGACTATTTATATGAATAGTCTTACACGGTGTCATGGTATTTATGGGGAAAGCATCGTATCATTACAGAGTGAACACTAGAAATTATTAGTTTGGCCTTCTAACCCAGAGTTCAGGATAAATAATAATTTATTTTCTTCTCTGCAGTTTATTTTTTTTCTAAAGAAAAACTAATTTTAGGTACAGAATCTGATTTTCAGCAACGTGATGTTTTCACCCAATTTTCCAGCTGGCCTGACTGATTCAGAGGAAGGTCAAGTGATTAGCCCAAGGTCACAGACTGAGTCATTGACTCAGTCAGATTAGAAACTAGAATTGTGCCTACTGGAGAACTTTATTTGGGGAGATAAAGATTGTAATAAGACAGAGATATATTTCAGCACAGAATAAGATTTTTTTTTTTTCCTGGTTAATATAAGTTTCACTATCTACTGCAAAATATTTCTATAAATCCAAGGTCTTTAGGATTCTGGGTATCCTACTTTTCCTGAGGCTACTGATGCCTTCCAAAGTTCTGGTGGCTTCTGCTGAGAGATAAATACATTTTGACTGCAGTGGGCTCTGATTTACATTAAAATTGGTTTCATTTCCTGGGCCACCATTTGCCTGAGCAAATCAATTTTAGGTACCTTATTTCCATTAGGGCCAGTTGCAGAGCTAGATTAATTAAGCTGATTGACTAGACCAGACAGTGACGTGAATTATCTGCCTCTTTTATTCTGTTGTTTCCTATCCCTCTTACGTGTGGAGGCCTGGTAGCAGGGTGCACCTTTGTAACAACAGATGTCTCAGCACAGTAGCTTGACTTCACATGAGGGAATGTGCAAAAACGCATCTCATTTCACCCTGCCTTTGCTTGGCGTCTTTTCTTTTGTCTTCTGCTTTGTTACTTGAACTACTTATACATAGCCACCTCTTATGTCTCCAGGTATGTGATGTAATTTGACTGACTCCTCAGCTTGTAAACTATAGTGCAATAGAGTCACACTTAATGTCTCCAAAAATAATTGAAAATTTTCTTCATGCCTGCAGATTGTTTCCCCAGCTGTGAACAACACACTCCTTTGATTTGCTATGTGCAGGGATTGGTGGCTGGAGACGGTGCCCTTGTCCAAAGGCAGGGGATGGTGCCCAGCAGAAACCCCACAGCTGAAAGGTTTGTACTTACTAAACTTTGGTGAGGTGTTTCTATTTTTTAACAAGGAATGGAACTATCCCACCAGATAATACCTAACTAAAAAACACCACAAAGAGGCTGAAGTGTCTTTGGGTTTTAACCAGCAAGAGCAGAGCAGAGCTAGCTTCTGATAAGCAGGTCAGCTGCAGCCTTTTGGTGTAAAAGCTTATGGAAAATAAGAACCTTATCACTTTCACGTGCTCTTTTTGCAGTGCACCATAGTACAATCTAGCATTTCTTTTAATTTGCAAATATATATACATAGTACATTCTTCTAAGAGTTTGTTTTTGTTTTTTTTTTTTTTTAATTCATACAAGGAGAAATTCCTTGTTGTGTATCTAAATATATATATAAAATACACTCATATTGATATATGTGGGTGCTCAAAAAAATGGACATTAATGTATATAAACTCTGGAGCATACTGGTTCAGGTGCAAAACAATCTTGGACGTTTGCTTTCAGCATATTGATGAAGTATGTGTATGCAAAATACAATATAAAATCCTGTGCTGTTAGTTCATGTGTTCAGTTGATAGGAAATGTACTTCTGAACAGGCTGAATAAAGATTAAAAAAATGTTTGTGATATAGGAGATTCAGCTTTTAAAATCTGAAGAACCTCATTCTCATGTAACAGTTGATTAAAAACAGTCAATAATCTTTTCAGAATATCTTTTTTTTTTTTCTGCAAGTTCATGTAAGTAATAGCTAATATCTGGAAAGTCTTGTTATTTAAATAATATTGAATATACATGTTTTGCATACAGAATTCAAGTGAGAAAAATATTTTCCAGTGTTATATAGGTGTTCTAGTACAGAGTGAGGAATAATATGTTTTGTAGTTTTGATAGATCCACTATCAAACAGAGATTTTGCAAGGGCAGTTAATTCCTGCAAACACCTAACATATGTTGCTCTGAATGGTTTTAAAATAATAATAAACTGAGTTATAAGTTAATGTATTAACTTTGCATCAGACGTGAAACTGAAGATTTTATAAGCAAGGGTTTTACTTTGGACCTTAAATTCTATTTGTGTAATTTTTCACAGAAATTACTGCTTGCTGTATGAAAGAGATTTGAGATTGGCTTTCGGTCTATGTTTAGGTTTACAAATATTGAAAACAAATATTGAATTGTAGGAATTACATGCAGGATCGCTATGTTAATTCATTTGCCATTTTCACAAGAGAACCAATGTTTTTTGTCTTTGATAATGCTCCCTTTTTAAGCATAGGATGATTGTTTAACTTCTGTGGTTCAGTTGCTCTTATCTCTAAATTGAGGATAGCCCTCTTTATCTTCCCTCAGTATGTTTTGTCCACTTAAGATTGAAAATTCTTTGCACAAGAAGCAGAGTTCAGTCATTTTTTTATGGGGTTGTGTTTTTTTCTACCCCAACAAAAACATATTCAAGTATATGTTAAAATATATTTGTTGTGCTGCCATTTAGAGTGACCTCAACAGGCAGCAGAAATGGGCCAACATAAAGTGCAGTGGAAAGAAATGCAAAGTCTTGCACATGGGTAGGAATAACTCCATGTATTCTTACCAGCAGGGGGGCAACAGGATGGAGAGCAGCTTGGCAGAAAGGGCCCTTGAGGTCTTGGTGGACATGAAGCTGACCATACGCCAGCAATGTCTGCTTGCAGCAAGGAAGGCTAGCAGCCTCCTGGGCTGAGGAAGAGCATTGCCAGCAGGTTGAGGAAGGTAATCCTTCCCTTCTATTCAGCACTGGTGAGACACACATGGGAGTACTGTATCCAGTTCTGGACTCCCTAGTGGAAGAGAGACATGGACATACTGGAACGAGTCCAGCAAGAGCTGCAAAGATGATTAAGGCAGCAGAGCCTCTGATGTACAAAGAGGGGCTGAAAGAGCTAGAACTCTTCAGTCTGGAGAAGAGAAGACTCAAGGGAATATATAACTTATGAATCATAAAGATTCATAAAGGGCCAGGCTTTTCTTGGTGATGCTCAGTGAAAGGACAAGATGCAACAGTCACAAACCTAAATACAAGAAATTCCATGTAAATATAAAAAACCACTTTTTTATAATGAAGGTGGTTAAACCAAAAGAGGTGCCCAAAGAGGCTGTGGAGTCTCCATCCCTGAAGACATTCAATATCTGACTGAACATGATCCTGAGTAGCCTGCTGTCATCAATGCTGTTTTTATCAGGGGGTTTAGCCTAGACCTCCTCCATAGATACCTTCCAACCTCTACCTGTGTGATTCTGTGACATATATACTGCTAATAGTAAGGTTTTTTGTGCAAAACTATATCACCCACGTGGAGAAGAACTGGGATAAAGAGCCGATTGCAATACTATATTGTACTCTTCATTATGTTCATGTGTTATCATAACGATTTCAAATACTATAGATACACAATCTTTTTTCTTTTTTTTTTTTAGGTTTAGCTTTAAAAGTTCTGACAGGACCAGCTAAAGCTGGTCATGTGGGCTTGCGGTTCTTGTTACTTTCATTGGGAGGAAGCTTCCTTTCTCTTAATATTCTTGCTTAATGCTTCACCTGAAATGTTTCAGTGCATTTCAGGCCTTAAGCAGAAATCTCAGCACAAAAAAATACAATGTCAGCAAAGCCAGGTAGCTTTGCACTGCATTTTTGATAACATATATAGCTGTTTGTATGTCTTAAGACACTTGAAATGAAAATAGACTTCAAAGAATAAGTATTTCCAATTCATTTTTTTTTAAGGGACTGCACACTTGGGATCAAAATATATGTGCTGACTTCAGTGAAAATGAATCCACTCTTCTAATGATTACTTGCATGAGGCCAGGATTTCAATTCACTGTATTGCTTCAAAATGCCAACACAAAATCATGCAACAATGGTTACAGTTAGTATTTCAGAAAATCCCATGCCCCTAGCTTGCTTATTTGGGTGACCCGTCTACGACTAAACTCCATCTAATCTGCTTTTACTTCAGCCAAGTCAGTAACTCTTGTTGACTTTGATGGCTGAAATGGTTTCCTAGTGGGTAAAAGTAAAGTCACAGTTAAGAGCATTGGGCACCAACTCATCACTCAGAGGTTCTGTATTTTCACCCAGAGTACAGCTGTTGCTTGTGAGTACTTCATCACCCTGCAAGTCCCGCAAATGGCCACCTTCTTTGCAGGTATCATGTATTGGTATTTGGTGCAGTGTGATTAATATTCAGGCCAGCGACTATAAAGAACCTTACCCTAGCTGCCTCCTTTATTAAGGACTAGAAATTCCAATCAGAGGAAGAACTCTGTGCCCACTAATAGGTGTGGGGGCAGCACATAACAATTGTGAAGTGCAACCATTTATCATAATCAAAATGAAAATCAGAAAAAAGAATGTAAAAGTTGTGTTTATGATGCCAGGTCTCTGCTCAAAAGAATGAGGCGCAATGCAGCAGATCAGCTTCCTGCACTGGAGTTCCCCAGACTAGAGAAAGGTTACACAGAGCTTTGCTTGTCCCCTTGGCCTGCAAAAAAAATATTAATTTATGTTACTTTCACACCATGTCGAACTTGCTATGGTAAAATGAAAGCAGAAGTGGTAAAATACAAAAGAACACATTACTTATGGTTTTCAAAATATGTAAGCTTTCAAAACCTCCAAAATATTGAACCGAACTTTTGACCAACCTGATGGTTTTCATTAAAATCTTATGCTTTTTTAAGTTCCTGTATAAAAAATAATAGCTTTTCCTCTCCATCTCCTAAAAAACCCCAACAACAAAAAACCCCATCTGCAATCTATTTCTGAATTGACAACTCTTACAAAAAATTGTAATGAACATCTGGTTTTAATACACAAGTCAACAAGCCAACATAAGGAGTCACTTTTCTTCTTCCACAGCTGAACACCATGGAAGACTATACCATAACTAGTTATGTCTGCGCTGAAACTGCAGATACCATGAAAAAAAAAAAGTCCTATTTTGAAGCAATCACGTTGTTGCTCTTTGTAATAAATTCTTCCTCAGTTTATTCACAGGTGTTGCCATTGCTAGATAGACAAACCATAACTGCACACAGGGTATGGCGGAGAGCAGTTTCGTGTTCTGATCCGTTCTTATGCATCAGTCTTGAGTGCTGGCTGTTCAATTTTGAATAGGACAAAGATGCATCTTTGTAAACACAGGAAGGTACAAAACTACACCCTTATTTACATAAGTAACATCATACAGTGGTAATTTAATAACAAATTATTTAGCCTTATTTAGGTTTCATAGAATACCAGGCTGGAAGGCACCTCAAGGATTATCTGGTCCAACCTTTCTTGGCAAAAGCACAGTCTAGACAACATGGCCCAGCACCCTGCTCAGCGTCCAGTGTCCCCTGCTCAGTGGGGAATCCACCAATTCCTTGGGGAGATTATTCCAATGGCCAATTGTTCTCGTTGTGAAAAATTTTCTTCCTGTGTCCAACGGGAATCTCTCCAGGAGTAACTTGTACCCATTACCCCTCATCTTTTCCATCTGACTCCTTGTAAAAAGGGAGTCTCCATCTTTTTTGCAGCCACCCTTTAAATACCAGAACATGATACAAGGTCTCCCCTAAGCCTTCTTTTCTCAAGCTGAAAAGAAGTTTTGCTGTGGTTTATCTGGGAGTTGCTAAAAGATTTCAAAGCTTGTCATGTAATTCAGTTTTTTTTTACATAGCAAATCATTTTCCATTCTGGTTCCTTTTTTTTCCAGTTGTCATCAAAATTTTATCCTTCAGCTAAAACTGTTGCAGTTAACTTTGCTTTTCAAAGAGTGTTCAAATGTTAAAGAAAATGGGACAATCTTGATTGAAATTTTATTTTCAGAGTACGAAACTTCTCATGTTACCTGTTCCTTACAGAAAATTGTTTTCTAGGTCATGACTAAAAGATTTTACTTTGCTAAAGAACACGGTATTTTCTGGAAAATCATATTTATTGTAGATGAAAAATGCAAAATGTAAATTGATGGTAGTTTTGACCACCATTTCAATAACACGAAGTTGTAGGCTAGACAGGAAGAATATATTTTTTTAACTAATGTTGGATGGCATTATAAACAGGAAGTTACACTTCAGAGGAAAAAAAAGGAATTCATGGAGAAAACATTCTTTTTCAGGATCATTTCAATTATCTTCCCATTAATATATTGGAAAACAATTTTGCATATTTGCAAATGGCGTATTCAAAGTCTAAAGGAAACCAATGAAAAACTTTTTTTTGGTACCAATATTAACAAGCCATAAAATTTGATGTACTGCATTTGATAAATTCACCTTCATGCAGACATGTCTTCAGTTAAATTAATCTAAAGTGAAAATTTTATGGTCCTTTTATGTTATTGCACCACAAATTTTCACCTTTGACTACTGAGTTGTCCATCACAAGATTAAGGTTTGCAGGTTTCACTGCTTGCTAACTTACAAGATCAAGACTTCAAAACATTATTGCAGCTTTTAAATTCAAGTTATGATTGTAATATTTTATTAAATTATTTATTCTGAACTTTCAAAAAATTATAATAATGGACCAATAGCCAACACTCCTTTGTGCCTAAAGACACTTGGAGATAACAGATCAAAGATTTTAATATTACCTAAATTGCTGACCTATACAGTTTTACTTTCCAAAACCTACAACTTATTGCAGTAAAGAACTTTCAGATAGGAATGGTCATTCTCCACTAAATTGTTTTGGGTTTAATCTAAGCTAACTGTTACCAGAACAGGCTGCCCAGGGAAGTGGTGGAATCGCCATCCCTAGAGGTATTTAAAAGACAGTCAGACACAGTTTAGTGGTGGTTTTGGTAGTGTTAAGTTGATGGTTGGACTCGATGATCTAAAAGGTCCATTCCAACCTAGGTGATTCGATGATTCTTAACTCTAAACTCCACGTTATGGCAGGCAGACACTGTGGCTTATCGCTCAGGCTTATCGCCCTGGAGGAGGTGCTCTGGGGCTGCAGTGGGATGCATGGGGACATGGTGGGGT
This sequence comes from Numenius arquata, assembly GCF_964106895.1. Lineage (NCBI taxonomy): Eukaryota > Metazoa > Chordata > Aves > Charadriiformes > Scolopacidae > Numenius > Numenius arquata. The sequence goes on from NC_133584.1 coordinate 43,306,534, forward strand.
GTTTGGGAGCAGGTACAGTGCCCTGCTAAAACCCCAGGGTGGGAGGATAGCACAGGGGTTGCAGGGGTCAGTGCTGCTTTATGCCTGGGGCCATGTCCACTAGTCCTGCATGGACCCATCTGTCCTGGCTCCCCCACCAAAGGGCTGCTTCCCCTGAGGAAAGGGACAGGGGAGTCACTCCCCATGACTGCCTGCATCGCTGGTGGTGACTCGGCCCTGGGGATGGCTTGGTGCCCTTCGAAGGCTTGGTGGATCTGATGCCATTTCTTTGTGCCCCTTCACTCCCTTCCCACCCTGTGCAGGCACAGAGAGGTTCTGGATAAATGACTTTTAATGGAAAAACTGAGAACAAAACAGTCAACAAAGCTACTACATCGTCAACACACCCCTCCCTCAGAGTACTCCCCAGATCCACCTCCTCTGCCTCAGGCCTAATCCCACCCTCCTGCCCCAGCACTGGCTGCGGGAGCCTTGCACTTGCTGCCACTTTTTGACAATGAGTCATGCTGCCTCTCCTTCTCTTGCTTTTCCAGCCTGAGGTTGTGCTGGGACACACTGCTCTAGGGTGGTGGCAGGTCTGTCCCCGCATCCTGCTGTGGATCCTCAGGCATCATTCTGGCAGTGCAGACGTGCTCCACGTTCAGCATGACTTTGAAGGTCTTGCAGACACTGTAGTCAGTGGACAGCCTCTTCTTGGGTAGCCAGAGCGAGCTGATCTGGTGTGTGATGGTAGGGTCCCAGGCCATAGGGACGCTGCTGGGACTATCCTGGTTGATCCTCACTTCCCCCAGGAAGCAATACGAGCTCCTCATAGCCTCTTCCAGCAGTACATCCTCAGGCAGTACAGTATCACTAGGTGGAACCACCATGGGGTCCCTGCTGGCTTGGATACGGAGGGTGGCAAAGAGGCTGGAGGATGTCATTGCATAGGAGGGTGCTACCACCTGTGAGGGTGCCCTCATCCATGGATACATCACTGTCCAGAAGGATATCACCACCTGGGAGGGTGTTCTCCCCCATGGGGACATCACCATCCAGGGGGATGTCACAACCTAGGAGGGTGTCCTCCTCCATGTGGAGATCACTGCTCAGGGGGATGTCACCACCTGGGGAGGTGCTCTCTTCCATGGGGAAATCACTGCCTGGGGAGCTGCCACTGCCCAGGGGTGCCCCCAAGAGGCTGGCTGTGCTGGACAGGCTGTGCTGTGTGTCCTGCCCCTTGAGGTGGTGGTAGCCAGGCAGGGATGGCAGCAGCACCACTGGCAGAGCAGGGTCTGCTGATCTCCCCTGATGCTGGTAGGGCACAAGGAGCTGCACTTGGTCCTGGGGGGCTCATTGGTCTTCCCAGGCCAGGGGCAGCCTGCAGACCTCTGGTCCCCATGGGGCAGCACCTGGTGGAAAAGCAATGCTGTGGCCAGTTGTGGACATGGCTGATGGAGGCAGGCCGGTGCTCGTCCACTCAAAGCGGAAGACGTCGGGGTTGAAGCAGCTACCACATGGAGGCATTTGCATACCTGCACGGGTGAGAGGGAGATGTGGTGGGCTACAGGCCATGGGGAGTCTTCTGGGGCACCCACCGCGCCACTGGCAAGCACAGACATCCCCAGGCTCTGTGCCACAGGTTGCGGCAGGGACAATCCCTGTGGGGTGAGCTGCTGTGCCAGCAGGATGGGGTTTGAAAAGCAGGGAGGTGAAACGGGAGAGATAGCCCCAAGAAATATCATTTCCTGGGAAATGATCTGTAAATTATCTTTACTGGGCAGGCCTTGCCCAGGCTATGGCAGGTATGGTTGCTCTGCGTTGCTGAGCTCATGTGTAACAACTGCCAAGGGACAGGAGTGCTGGGGATGTTGGAGGTGCTGGGGTGGGGGATGATGGAGACAAGGGAACCATGGGTGCTGGAGGTGCTGGGGGACTAGGGGAGGATGGGAGTACCGAGGTGCCTGGGCAGATGAGGATGCAATACCTGCTGGGGGTGCCCAGGGGGCCTGTGGTGCCACATCTGCCAGTGGTGCCCAGGGTGCAGGGATGTTTGCCGCTCCTGCCAGGGCAGGCAGCAGAATCAGTTGGTTGAATCTGAAAGAGAGACATGAGCAAACACTGGTGATCACATCCCAAGCTAGGGCAGGAGGGCACATGAGGGGACTGAGAAGGAGGAGGGAGAAGTGCAATGGAGGAAGGCGCCATGAATTTCCCCAAAGTGCATCCCTGGGCTGCCGGCGTCGGGGTCAGTCCTTACCTCTGGCCTAGAAGGCTTTGGGGACGATGAATGGCTGAAGCAGCCAGGGCAATGGTGAGGCTGTCCCACAGCCAACAGCTCTGCCAGTTCTACATGGGGAGAGAGAAAAGGTTAACAAAAGAATTAAAAGAAGAGTTACAGTCAGTGGCTCAATGTCCAAGTGGAAACTAGTTGTGTCCCTCAAGGGTTTGTGCTCGGACAAATACTATTTACTATCTTCAACCATGATATAGACAGGGGGATTGAGTGCACCCTCAGCAAGTTTATGGATGACAAGAGCTGAGTGGTGCAGTCGATAAGCTGGAGGGAAGAGATGCCATCCAGAGGGACCTGGACAGGCTTGAGGAGTGTGTCTCTGTGAACTGCATGAAGTTCAACAAAGCCAAGTGCAAAGTCCTTCCCGTGTGTCAGGGCAATTCCCAATATCAATACAGACTGGAAGATGAATGTATTGAGAGCAGCCCTGTGGAGAAGGACTTCCAGGTACTGGCGGATGGAAAGCTAGACGTGAGCCAGCAATGTGCACTTGCAGCCCAGAAAGCCAAGTGTATGCACAGCTGTATCAAAAGAAGCATGGCCAGAAGGTCAAGGGAGGTGATTCTGTCCCTCTTCTCCGCTCTGGTGAGACCCTACCTGGAGCACTGTATCCAGCTCTAGGGTCCCCAGCACAAGAAAGACATGGACCTGTTGGAGCAGGTTCAGAGGAGGGCTGCAAAAATGATCAGAGGGCTGGAACCTATCTCCCATGCAGAAATTGTTATAGTTGGCATTGTTCATCCTGGAGAAGATAAAGCTCCAAGGAGACGTTATTGCAGCTCTTCAATATATAAAGGAGGTTTATAAGAAACACAGAGGGAGATGTTTTACCAGGGTCCTCTAATGATAGAAGGGCAACAGTTTTAAAGTGAGAGTAGATTTAGACTATGTATAAGGAAGAATTTTTTTTTTTTTTATGAGGACGGTGTTAAGACATTGGAACAGGTTGCCCAGGGAAGTTGTGGATTCCCCATCACTGGAAGTGTTCAAAACCAGGCTCAATGGGGCTTTGAGCACCCTGATGTAGTGGAAGATGTCCCTGCCCACGGAAAGGGGGTTGGACTAGATGATCTTCGAAGAGCCTTTCCAATCCAAACCATTCTATGATTCTATGAAATGTAGGAATATGAACCAAAATGGTAGGAAAAAAAGGAAAAACAAAGACAGATGCTTAATTTTAGAAGAAAAATGTAAAGGAGGATCGTGTAAATATCACACTCTGTCTGGGGGAAAGTGGGACTTTGCAAGTAATAACATAGGGTCGAAAGGAGTGATAGCATGGACTTTGATGTCTGTCATCAGTGACTCTACCAGCAGTGCAAATGCACTACTGAATGCAAGAGTGTCTCTGGTTACTTGGACAGGACAGTGTAACCTGTGCAGATGGCAAGCTCTATGTTTGACCCCCTAAGATATAAATGAGAGAAGAAACTGTAACCAAGATAGATGAATTAAAAGAAGAGAACGCTGGTTTATATCTGCAGTCTTCTGAATGCATTTTTCCCGGTGCCTGTAGTTTCCTGGGACGTGGCTGTCCACCCCGAGAAGACTGCAAAGTTCCTGGGGCTCGGTTTTCTGGATTGGTTATCCCTTTTCTGCATAGCAGGCTCTGCAGGGTTGTGAGAGATGGCTGTAAAACCTGTAGGAAGCTGAAGGAGTAGTAACCACTGAGTGTGGAGCAGGAATGTAAGAAATTTGCCACGTAAGCCAGCACAGTAGATTGCCATATGGGATACTGTCAGCGCTAGAACATTTTCAGAGGGCCACAAAATTTGTTGAAAGGTATCTTCATGCTTTAGGGAGGAATGACAATGTTCTCAGCATAAGCAGAAGTTACACTGAGTATCTGTCAACACTAAGGAGAGTATTTCAAAAAAAAGGAATGAAAACAGCCCCGGGGAAAACAATTTTTTTTCTTTTTTTTTTTTTAATGAGAGAAGGAATTGTGTAGCTGGACTTTAGAATAAGCAAGGAGGTTATTCACCCTATGGCAAATCATGTTAGTTCTCTGGGTTGAAGACTCCAAGTTACAAGAATTCTCTCTGTGTTAACTTATAACTCATTCCTCCCAAATTTGTATGTTCAGAGCTTTAACATCACCAAGAGAGGACTCGGAGCGTTTGGTATATTAAAGGCATGAGAGATTTCTAGATGTCTGAAGAAACCCTTTGACTCTTTGGGTTGGCAATTATATCTATCATGCTCCTTCATTTAGTTCAAAGGAATTTTTTTTCTGATAATATGCAACATGCTTCCTAAGTAAGGCTAAACATGTTTTGTTCTCAAGTAACAATAAAAAGATTCCATAAAAAATATTTTTTCCCAACTAGAGTTGGGAAATTGTATCAGGATAGGGTTTTCTGCTGCTGTAAACTGGCTTTCCACCATGTACATAAGGGCTTAAATACCACTGTAAACATAATATCTGACCCACTACAAAAGAGATCCAAACTCTGCCTTGACACGCGAATCACCTGTTTCTCTGTTGCATGGCTTCCAGAGGAGGCTGGAGAGTGGTGCTCCACCTGTGTCAAAGTAGTAAGAAGGGTGGGAAATGGAAGATCCTTAAGCTGAAGAATGCCTTAAACTGTGGTTTCCCACCACCAGACAGTGTTTTGACCAGGACGCTTTTCTTCGAATACTCCTCTGGGAAGCATTGAATAATGCTTCCAGGTTGGAGGTGATAGGAACTTGGTGCTAGAAAACCCAAGCTCTTGCTCAGGCTGAGGAGATGTTCTATCAGGCAGAAAGATTGAGGGATAAAATATGATTTGCCTGGACTGTTGTGTACTTCAGGGACTGAAATCTTGCTTGTTTCCATGGGGAAAGAAGGTCACCAAGAACAATATAAATGGAAACTCAGCAAGAGAAAATGCACATTTTAGAGGCCCATAGGCAGAAAACCTTTGCAGGGCCTAAAACACATGCCTGTAAAGCACTTTTTGTTCTCCAAATGAAATGTGCTATACAAGTTCAAGATACCATTATTTCTCCCTAATGCTCCATGATGTACCTGATGGTAACTCTGCGCTTTATGTAGCATTCTTGCAGAGGATGTTGGGCTTTACTGGGCACTTTAATCCTCTCTGAAAGCCTCAGCCTAAATGCTGAATGACTAGCTGTGTTACGGAGAGGCTGACAAAGTACTGTCATATTCTCTCCATTTCAAATAATGTCACAGCTGTATCTGCCTTGAATTTCTACATACAGTAGAATGGATTTCTGGGACTCAAAAAAGTCCCTGTATGATAATAAGCTACTGTCTAATTTGGAAAACGACTTGCCCATGTCCTTTTCTTTCAGATTTGATTTGAGATTTTTGGTATTACCTGCATTTTTGTAGTGGATTGTGAATTTATTATTTGATTTTGATAGATTATTGGACTCTCTGGCAGGGGAAAAGTTCTGAGGTATAAATGAAGTTTCTTTGCTAACAGGCTGTTACATGTGCTGTGGTAGTAAGTGACAGCTGTCCTTCAAAACCAGAAGTCAGGTGTTCAGTTCAGGTTGGCTGATTTTTAGGATGGCACGAAGTTTTCTGAGTTTATCTTCTGTTCCAGAAATTACATACCTTCTTTGTGGATGGTTGTTTTTAACAGAACTAGTGAAGAGCACTTAATGAGGTGCCATATGTCAGGTCTGGAGTCAGATTAAAAACAAATAATTAAACTATATCCCTTCCCTATCAAAACAGATTGTGATGTGTTTGTGGAAGGAAGCTGAATCTGACATGTAATGTTTTGACAGTCTTTTGGGACCATCAGTCATACTTCAGCAGTATCACATTTAAAAGTTGCAGTTCTGTTCATATGAAAAACAAGTTTCAAGCTATAACTGATTCATGTTTCCGTAACTATTCTATATTGGCAATAAAATCAGAGCCACACACTTCTGAATGCATGACAAGGTTTGAAGTCCTTTCAGTTATATATTGGCTTCAGGTATGAAACAGGATAACTCTGCTTTCGCAGGTAACTTACAATCCACTGAATCCAGGTGAGAGTGTTCTACAAAGTACTTCTCGCCAAACAAATACCACTTCCCTGTGTCATATGTCAGAGAATGACATGCAAATCCATTGGAAAACACATTTTTATCGCAAAATTTTTGATAAGGTACCGTATGTGGGCAACTCGCAGCTATGCTTTTAACACATCAGGAAGTACATGCTTAGCTGGTAAACAGTGGGTTTCTGCCTTTTCTGAATGATGATGAAAATTTACCTTTGCGTATCATCTTTTTTTACCATTCCTGATGCTAGAATACTTGTCACTTGACGGCAGGATCCTATTAGTCCACCACAATAGAAGACACACTTGTCTGCCTCAACAGAGAATCCGGTAAGCATAGATACCACCAGAAAAAACAGGGAAGACTCTGACTAATAGACTCTGTGAGAACAACTCTTCCAAAAAAAGTCTCCAAAAAACTCAACCAAACATCAACGAGTACAGGCTTGTTCCTGCAAATGTGTAAATATGCTTTAGGTCTGCATGGATGGCAGGTTGGATAGCAGAGCTTTTACAAGATTATCATTTCAGCAAGGACACCCCCATACTCAGAAAGATTCCAGTTTATCTGAAACATTCAGTTTTTTTGACCAGGTTTTGATCACCGGTTTGAATGTGTGCACAACTCAATTTGAGTTTTCTACGAAGTTGTCCAAGATATGAGCTGGCAGTCGCTGAATCTAACTAAGGCACCTATCAAATCTCTCTGATCAGTAGCTAACGCTAAAATAAAATAAAATAAAATAAAAAAAGACTGGCTTTTCTAGTCTTCATAATCATAGGCAGCTTGGTTTTGTTCAATAAATTATCCCTGCTTGTTTATTATAAATTCTTCCTAGTGGTTTTATGTTTTTCCTTTGAATTACTTGTTCTGTTACTTTATAGGGAACTGAGGTTATGTTGTTTCCTGTTGTTATCTCCAATCAGGAGTTCAAATAGTATCCTATCAGATTCTAGATAAAAGAGATCATAGCGTCTGATAAAAGATTCCTTTTAACAGACTATATGAGAAATCTAGGCAACCAGTACCATCATTACTTGAATGATTGCCATACCACACAATGGCTCCCGAGCTCAGATGGCTGATCCAGGCCCAGGTTACAAGATCCCTTCATTTGCAAGTGACGCAAATACAGTTTCTGAGAGTGTGGTTCTTAACTTACATCCATTGAGCAGTAATAATTATATGGCGTATGTGTTGGTCCCCATTATCTACGTAATGGTCTACCTGTTGTTTAATTAAAAGACTAATTACAAGTTTTAACTGCCTATATAATCCAAACAACACCAAGAAATATTCTTATTCAATACCCTCTAATTTCACACTCAATAAACTGCATATACATGTTTAATTTTTTTTACGTTAGCATTGTGTGCCAATAGTATTGTGGGTCAGCTCTAAACCACATTGTTAGTTACTTCCTAAAACAATTATCTGCAATAATTGCAGATACCCAGGAGTCAAGACTGTCATCTTCACAAGCAGAGTTACCTTGAGGGAGCCACAGGCTGCGGGTGCAAATGTGGATTGATAGAGAAAACTGAAATGGCATACATGCACTATAGTGTCTGTACCCACGCATAGAAGTCCAATTCTTCAGCAACACTTCTCTCTCGCTGAAGAGACCAGCTCTAGTGCAGGTAAGTCTGCCCTGGACAAGGGCACTGTGGCAAGGGGCTCATTTTTTGAGGCTTTTCGGAGCTGGGAGAAGCGGCAAGCCCGGGCCGGTACCCAGCAGCTTCTGGGGGCAAAGCCAGCTGAGGCGGCATGGGGCATTGGTGGGCATGCCTATGGGAGATGTGCCCAGGTAGAAGAGCTCCTCCAATTAGTGACGGAGCTCAGGAAGGAGGTAAGTAAGTTGAAGGCAATCAGGGAATGTGAGAGGGAGAAAGACTGCCAGAGTTGCACCTTGCCTCCCATAACAGAAACCAAGCAGGCAGACAGAGCCCCTGTTACAGAGAACTCCCTTTCTCTGCCAGGCTGAACAAGGTAACTTAGAGGATAGGGGCTGGGGAACAAGTTCCTGCCCGATGAAGCAGGCATGAAGCCAAGAAGGCCAACAGCATTCTGCCCTGTATCAGGAACAGCGTGTTGAGTAAGATTTGGGAGGTGATTGTACCCTTGTACTCAGCATTGGTGAGGCCCCACCTCGAGTACTGTGTCCAGTTTTGTCCTTACCACAAAAAAGACATTGAGGTGCTGGAGCGGGTCCAGAGAAGGGCAATGAAGCTGGTGACGGGTCTGAAGAATAAGTCTTATGAGGAGAGGCTGAGGGAGCTGGGGTTGTTCAGCCTGGAGAAAAGGAGGCTGAGGGGAGACCTTATTGCTCTCTACAACTACCTGAAAGGAGGTTGTAGAGAGGTGGGGGCTTGCCTCTTCTCCCAAGTCACAGGTGATAGGACAAGAGGAAACTGTGTCAAGTTGCACCAGGGGAGGTTCAGACTGGATATTAGGAAGAATTTTTACACTGAGAGGGTTATTAAGCCTTGGAATGGGCTGCCCAGGGAAGTGGTTGAGGCACCATCCCTGGAGGTATTTAAAAGACAGGTTGACATAGTGCTTAGTGACATGGTTTAGTGATGTTTTTTTTTTATCAGTTAGGTTGATAGTTGGACTAAATGATCTTAAAGGTCCCTTCCAACCTAGACAATTCTATGATTCTATGATTCCATATACTCAGAACAGTTACACTGCACACACTGAGGAAGTCCAACATACCTGATATTGGACTTCCACAGTCTCCTTCACACTGAGGGCCCGTTTTAGGTTTCATTTTCTTCTTAGAAATCACATACTCTCCATTAGAAGTATGTGATTTATCGAGTTCTTATTAATTGCTGATTGTGTAGACTTCTTTTCTTATGAAGCACTGAGGCTTCAGGCAAATACACTGCGCTCGTATGCAGGTATTCTACTTCTGCAGACTCTCATGGAAATTAATGGGGTGTGGTATCTAAGTCAGTTTAGTCTAAAGACATCATTGCCTTATCTTCCAATTCCTGTTAAATATAAGTGCTCCTCCCTGTATTGTTTTTAATCCACTCTTGTAAGCTTAATAGCTTGACTTATTTGAGCAATTTTTCACCGCGACAGGTATACATCTGCATAAGTATTTTCAAGGTTAAGGTCTAGACAAGATTTGCATAAATGCCTTTCTAAACACTTCGCTTTAGAGCACATAATTTTAAATGCCACCTGTCAATTACTTACTGCATGTTATATTTATCATTCATAGATTTGTAATAATGAAGCATTTAGGAGTAGATTTTTTTGTTTTGTTTTGTTTTAGAATTTGTAGTTTCAATAGCACTGACATATTTAAAGTCTTGAACACCGAACAGATATTCATTCATTCATTTTGTACTTTAAATCCTGTACTTTTCTACTATAATTTTCTACTATAATTTCTACTATACACTTACACGAAAAAATTAATGTGTTGTTTTCTTTTTTCCTTACAATGAAAACCTCTGCTTCCAGGCTAACAGGCCATCTACTTCAGACTCTCGGTTCTGATTTTCTAAGTGCCATTAAATTCCTTTTTATAACTCCACAGTCATTAGTAGCTAAAATTGCTGACACAGTAGTTTACACATTATGAGCAGTGTAGGTATAGCAATGCATGTTTTTATTAGTTAACGGTATCATGATGGTAACCAGCTCTTCATATTCCACAGAGTCTGCATATATGGTAATATTGTCCTGTATAAAAGGAGAATATTTCCCATTATAAAATCACAGCTGAAGAAGCCCTGCTATGCCTCTCCTCACAGGGCAAGTGCTCTCATCCCTGACCACTCCAGTAGTTCTCACTCCTGTTTATTGATTTCCTTCCCACACTGGGGTCCCAATACCAGATGCAGTATGGGGGCTGTGGGCTACGGAGTCCTGAACTGCAGGGCTAGGGTGGGAGTGAGCCAGAACGGGAAGCCGGTGAGAACATCAGCTAACACTGAATCCACTTTTCATCTCTGCAGCAATTTTGTTATGGATTCCCATATACATGCACACGCTTGTACTGAAACTCCTGCGTACTTATCCTCCTAAAGTCATGACAGAAGCACATAAAGTTGTCACCTCTCCTTTCTGAGCTGTTTATATCTTCAGGACAGCTAAAAGGCAGTCTGGGAACAGTATAATAAAGGGTAGCTATTTAGGACTTTGGAACTGAAAGACCTTAGTAGCGATCTTGTTCCCGTCATTTTTTTTGCCACTTTCTCAGTATGTTTTTTTCATGAACTGTAAAGTAAGGCTAATGAATCACACTCTCCTGTTTAAAATGCTTGGAGCACATTCACTGAAAAGTGCTATTAAAATGCTAGTGATGGCGTTATATACTGAGCAGTCTGAGGATGCTCATTCTGCTTTTTCAGATATCGTGGATTTACCACCTTAGTCTAAGCATAGAGAATATCTTAAAATTTCTAACATTCCTAAAATCACTAGGGTTTTTTTAAGCACTTGGATAGCATTTTAACCACATTGCTCATTTAATCTCTCGTGTTTGTGTTTTTCTCCTTACTGATGGAGCAGCTGATATCTAGAAATTCAATTAATTTGCTTTCATCATCTGTTACAGCTTAACCAACCTTACAGGGAGCACTTGAGCACAGAGATGAAGACGGGTAAATTATAATTGCAACATAGTTTATTTGAATAGACAGTCATAGTCCATTAGAAAACCCAGGCAGTTCTCATAGTTTTACCCGGCCAGATCATTCTACCACAGTTTTGTTAGAAGTGGTTTAACCCTTTTTAGTACAATAAATAATCATGTACCATTCTTATCATGTCTAGTTTTCTGGTTTCAGTTTTCATTCTCTAAGATGTTTTTTATTAACTAGCTCTCTTCTTCAAGTTGATGTTGAACTAAACAGAAAACCAAAAGATTGCAGCTTTCTTGTGAGAGGAATAATACATATGGGCTTGCTTTTGCTGTGCATTTTTGAGATTAAACTATCTAGTGCTCACTCTTTCTTCAATATTAGCTTCATTAGCAGTCCTGAAAACCTTTCCTGTATGAGCAATGTCAGTGAAAAACTATGTATGAATGAAATTTTGCCTGTGCATGAAGTCCATAGATTTGTGTTTACAACTTAAATCCCATTTATGATCTCCCAAGACAATATAATTAGGGCTTATGTAGTTTATGTTTAAACTTCCACCAAATAAAGAAGAGTTATACGCTTCATTAATTTGGGGCTGCAATTTGGGAAAATGTATTGTCTGATAAATTACCACTGAAATAAGCAAATTGGTGCTACTTAATGAAATGAGTAGAACACCAGTGCCCAAAGTCTTAGTAGTTTTGCTGCTATTTCAGGAAAGTCAACCTTTTACTTCTCCTCTGTTAGTTCAAAATATTTAATTACTTTCACATCAGGATTGTCATTCTCTCATTTAACTACCAAGATGAACTAGAGGAAGTGTTTTGTCAACACCAGAAACTGAAGAAGATCATGAGATTATGAACTCATAGGTTAATTTAATATGGAAGGTCTCGTCTCTAATCTTCTGCTCAAAACCCTCATCAGCTTATGCTTTCTGAGATGGATGTGTGTAGCGACATGGCCTCCTTACTAGTTTCTTACTAGTTGTAACCTCCTGTAAAAGGCCGAGCAGGAGTTACAGGAGGTGTGAATGCTGGGATGCTGGTCACTGAAACCTAAACCAGTTACCAAAAATGCTTTGTTACCGTAAGACTTTGACATATCACTGTTTGCCCTATTTTTGCCACACATTTTATTAATATGTAAAAAAGCACAGGTCACAGTACTCAGACGGCTTATAATGAACAAATTTTACTTCTCTCTCATTTTTATCTAGTTTCACTTTTTCAAGAGAGAAGATATTATACTCAGGGTCTTGTTTCTTTATTTTTTTTATTTTGGTCAGGGTTTCATCTGTTTCTAAGAGACAATGTTGAATTTGGGTACGTTGCGATCACTATTAAAGGAAATGTCTGATAGGAATTCTCTTTTTAGTGACAGCCTTAAGGACCCAGCTGGTCCTAGACAAAGTTCAGGGTTAGATCAAGACTTAATTGTTGTGTTGTTTCCATACAACTTACTTTAAAAAGGAGAATTTACTACGTATAGAAACACAGTTTCTCTTCATGGAGCTTATGCACCTATGGAGTGGGGAAATTAATAAAATAATTTCTCTTTTTAAATGATCTGTGGTATTTGTCATTCATTTCCATATTTTCTGATGCTATCACCATTCAAATTGGGAGACTGACTGCATTACTCTTTTCCCGTATTCCTTTTTATTGTTCATTGAATTAAATCCGTAGAGTTCCTATGGAACATTTAAATGGTTAGCATATTTATCTAATTTTGATCTTGTGCTTTCAGTAAAATATACTGACACTTCTCCACCAGATGCTTGGTTTTGTCCATATTCTGAACTCTCCATATACGTCAGTGATATCAAAGACCTACATGAGGGATTCTCACCCAAAGCAAGGTGCAGCTCTAATGTTTTTATGAAATTTCTGAGCAGAGTTGCCAGTGTGGATCAGTCACAGCTAAAACAAACAAAATTATCTGCATCCATCAATATAAGCTGTCATTTTTCTGTGTGGCACAGTCAGAAGCATTCACTCATTTCCATTCCTACCACTCAGATTGGCCTTGCTTTATCTGGAGGAACTGAGTGAGGTTTTTTTCTTAAATAGTTCACAATTCACTGTTTTCACCAGAAAAAAAAAAAAAAAAAAAAAAAAGGATGTCTGAAGTATGATACAGCCAGTGAAGATTTTCAAGGAAAATGATTTTAACATAGAACTTATCAGGCCACATTTTAACTTAGAAGGCCAATGTATAGTAAGACCTTATTCCAGGTAGTCAAAAAACTAATTCCAAGAAAACACTCTTTTCCACTTCCACACTGAAGTTATTTAGTATTTGTAAGACACAAAAATCAGTTTTCAAAAGTCTGCTGAAACAATGGAAGGAGACCAGTATTTGCACAGAAGAATCAGGAGGGAAAAAAATATTATCCTTTAATTTTTAAGAAATGTTAGGTCAATTGAACTTCTTGTCTCCCTGGACAGTTTCTGCATCAGTAGAAAAAACCCTGCACCTGAAACTAGACCTCAGAAAAATTATTTATGTCTTTTGCCTCATTTCTTGCTGGTTTACTCATAAATGATGAAAATCATCTTTGTTTCAATAGCCAGTAAAGGTCTATGCCTCACTTAAGACTTGCAAACAGGATTTAGGTGGGAACAAAAAGTGTCCACAGTTTCGTCTGCCAGTGGCAGATTTCATCCTGCTCAAGTAAATCGAGCAGAAATACAAATCAGAGACTCCCTGTTCCCCCGTCCCAGGCTTATGCAGACTTTCTTAGAAATTCTGACACTGTTTTGTTGAGAAAGGAGACTATATTTTTGTTTAGAACAGAGATGTCTCTCTCTTTGATTCCGTTTCCAATTACATTTGTTCCTCTTGAATGCTAAGACCATCAAGTTTTTGTTTGTTCAGTCTCTCGGTGTACTGAGGTACCACACAAGATGACGCTGAACTGGAAAACAAGGATTTGGATGCTGCCGTCCTTACTGTGACAATGTTTCCAATTTCTTTTGGTTTCAAGGACAGATTCTTTGGGTTCTGTTTGATAACCTGTACAGATTGCTGAGCATTTGTTTAAATTGTTTGCATAAGAATTTCCTCAGTACTGTCCTCACAGTATTGAAACCAACACTTCTCACTTCTTCTTATGTGGAAGAACATGCATAATCTGTTTTTTTCTCTTTGTTTTCTATGTGCATTTTTGTCAGTATTTTTTGAAGAATATTCTTCAGGTAGATCAGTTTTCTTTGGAGATAAAAAGCCACACTAAGGTTCCCTTAAAACCCATCCTGTCCACCAATACATACTGTGTAAGAAGAATCCACATTGCTAAAGAAACTTTATAGGCTTCAGGAGTACTTCTCTTTAATTGAAGGCAAGAAAAAAATCGCATGTAATCAAAGGCTCTTTAGGTGGATTGTAATGAATTCCATCACTTTATTAATAGGGAAGGTCATCCTATGGAATAGCTAGCTTTTATTTTGATAAATAATGAAATCAATTTAAGACAGCTTTTAGTAATGTATGGAAATGTATTCCTCTCTTTTAAAAGGAACAAGAGATAAAGGTAAATGTCTAATAATCTCTTCTGAAGTAAGTAGGCAAAATTGCTTTAAATAAAACAGAAGGTAAATACTTTTCAGCAAAATAAGCATATACTGTTCTCTTGATCTAAATCTCTCCTGATCTCATAATCTTTGACTGACTCGCACTTTTTGAGAAATACAGCTCCTGATAAATTTAGATGTAAAAAGCAAATTCAGAAAGAACTGACCCATACACTGCTCAAATACAAGTACAAATAGAAAAATGCTGTACAATATTAAGACAACAACATATGCTGTTTTGAAGATGAGGTTATAGACCTACTACTCTACTGATATAACTAGCAATTAATTACTACACATATACTGCTAGCATCAGTCACACTTTTTTTTCCCTTCTGAAATCTCAGAACTTGCAAAGTTGAAAACTTGAAAATTATTAATAATAAAAAGAGAGCTAGACACTATTATTAGGAAATGGAAGCTGTTTAAAAGTCTCCAGAATCACTTGCCCCATGTGCAAACATCAAATTTAAAAGGAGTAAGAAATATGTTCACTATTGTCTAGCAGATGTTTTGCTTTTTAATGGTCATTAAATCATAAGACTGTATACTGGAACAGCACAAATCTGTCCTTACAAGACGACTATGACTTCTGTCATTACTAGTTAACAATAATTGGTTCACTAGTCCCTGAAGAATAAAGCTATTCTTTCACTCCAAGAGGTTAGCTTTGGAGTACGTGCTGACTTCCTGCAAAAACTCTCCACTTCCTGTCTGGGTACCAGTTCAGCTCCTTTCCAGAACTTCAAAAAGAAAGACAAAGATGAAACATGATGAAAGTTGCAGTGGTGGAACTGGGGCATAGTCTGCCTCACCTCAACAAGTTTCAGCTTGGAGCCGATTCTTCAAATTCCAATTTATCTGAAGCCCTAGGATTTCAATGTTTATATTGCAATGAAGAAAAAAAGCTCAAAGTCCGCCTAGACTCAGATGAACTATTTTTGATTAATGCATAAAGAATCTTGTTTAGCTGAGGTAGCTCACCGATAGAGTTCAATGAAACAAAGACATAAAAGGAGAATAATGTTTTGCATTTTTATAAGCAATTTTAACTGTCCTCATTTTCAACAATCTGTTAGTAGTGCCACAGAATAAACACCACCAAAAGTAAGACTTCTAATAATCAGTAACAGCAAAGGTAGATGAAGAACTCTTCAGAATAAAATTACACATAAGCATAAATAAATTATTTCTATTATTTAGACTTCTTAGCAGGCTGCTTTGGTTGGATTAAATGCTCTAACCCACTTTTGTTTTAGATCTTCGAATAGTCACTTCTTGTTGCTATGCAGAAATACAAGATAATTCAATCTTTGTCTAGAAACAACCAGTTGTAATGGATCTTTGGCTTCATGTAAGCAGGTCTGGCATTTTTTGTTTACTTGTGGTTTTTTTTACAGTGCACAAATATGACTGAAATTAGAATGATGAAGTTTGTATTCAGAATACCTGCAACTCTGTATTGACGCATGTACTATACTGTCCCACCAGAAATATAGCAAAAATTCACTTCAAATGTTTTCCTTTTTTATAAAGTTAGTATTCATGAGATAGTGTCATATGTTTTGGATTATGTTTCCTCATCTGCCATGAATTATATTCAGTAGATCCCACTTAAATAAATCATTCTCAATGGTTCTATGCATTTATGTGTATCCTGTTCATTAAATAAATCATTCTCGATGGTTCTATGCCTTTATGTGTATCCTGTTCATTTTCTGACACAAGAATGCTCTCTTCAAACCAGAACAAAATCTATATACAAAAGTTAAAAGGTACTTCTATAAAAATATAGCAGATTATGTAAGTTGTTCCTTCTGCTCTTACTGAAAAGCAGATCTACTCTATAAATTTGGCAATGGAAGAACTAGGACAGGAGCAAAAAAAATACACTGTTGCTGTATAGCTCCATTAAAGTTGATGCAGTTATAGGCAATGCATATCACGTTTATGTTTTTTTAATTATATGTTTATAAAGTAGATTTTTTTTTGTTTTTCATTTTTAAACTATGATGCTTTGTTTAAATGACCACGCTGAGAAAAATTTTCACGTGTTATGCTTGAAATGACACAATGAATTTAATTTCTGCTTTCCACTTCAATGTGTCCTGATGGACTTCGGTCATATAGACTGGATTGAGAAATGAAAAACAAAGATTTCCAAGTCATTTTGTGATTTATTTTAGCCATAGTAGCATCTGAAACCTGCTCAGATCATTTCCAATATTGCCTCTTAAATTGGTTTTCAATTTTCTTGTGTATCTGAGTACACCTGTGCACACAGAAATAAGATTCTTATATTTTCCTTTTCTGAAAACTGAAGTAATGCCCTGTTGAAAACGTATTTTTTTTTTCAGCTTTTATTATTCATCAGGAAGTACTTAGCAATACCTGGTGTAAGAAGAGGGAAAAAGAGCTTGTATACAAATATAATATTGAATCCTGCTTGTATTATATTAATGTAGCTGTGGCAAATGACATGGACAGATAAAAAACCATCTAGCCACAGGTACCTAACAACCTATTTGTGTTCAAGAGATGTATGTCCTTCTGACCTTTCTTTCTATTAAGGATGAAATAAAAATTCTGTTCACATCCACAGTGGATATGATGCACTTCTGGCAAGGAATAAAAACCAAACAAGGTTTGCAGGCTTCTTCCTGTTCTTCCCCCCCTGCTCCACCAGGAACTAGTGTTTTGAGAAGAAGGGCTGTGTCAGGGATTCATTTTAGGCATTTCCTCACTGGCAAAGATCGTGTTCTTGGAGAATATCTAAATACCACTGCTTTACCTCCCATCCATGTTGCCAGGAAAGCATGTTCTTATAAGCAGGGGTGTCTGGAGGTTCACTATGAAAGACAAAACTGTAAAGCCGTTATCAGGGTGCATTTTATCTCAACAAATTCCCTCAAGTCCCTCAAAACGTCTCTGCTTGCTCTTCATTTCCTCACTCAACCATCTGCCCATGCACAAATAGAAATCTTGTTAGGCAATGTCTGTCAGGAAGGGCCTGCTGCAGGTAAAAGTAGTGGTGTAAGCCCCTGGCACTCCGGGCCTGAATATGGCTGAGGGAAGCATGGTCGGCAGGGAACTGAACCCTTTCACCAAACCTCCACCATTAATATACTGGGAAGCTTATATAAAAATATGATTTGAAGTCAAAGAGTAAAATTAGAAATAGCTAAACTAACTCTGGTAGATCTGTACTACGTGTACATTATTAAGCATTAAATATGCCAAAACAAATCTGACGGTTTTGCCCTGACGGGACCTGGGCCGGCCAGGAGAAAATGGCGGCCAGGCCCCGCCCCCGCCCATATAAAAGAAGCCCCTGGGGAGCGAGGCAGTTTGCTGCAGCCGTGTTGGCTCGGCCAGGAAGCAGTGGTGTTGACGCTGCAGGAAACTGCATCCTCGCTAAGCTCTGCACCCGTCCAAAGAGACACAGTTTCGCAGGCAGAGCCCCGGTGTCAGGCTGTGGGCTGTGTCTTGCTCTTTCACAAGTACCAGACGCCTGCGGGGGTGTGCCCAATAGAGGGACGCCTGCGCTTGGTGACAGAGCTGCTGGAGGAGGTGACCAGGTAGAGGAATATCAGGGAGCTCTCTCTCTAGAGAGAGAGAGATTACTGGAATCGCACCCTGCCTTCCCTGTGATGGGCTTGCTAGGCAGACAGGGCCCACGACACGGAGGATTCTCTTTCCTCTCCCCACCTGGTTGAACATGGTGACTTAAGGGGTAGGGGGCAATGGCAACAGGTTCCTGCCATCGCAGCAGGCTTGTCTCCTCAGTGACTGCCCCACCGACCCGGGTGGTCTTCCACAATTAAGTGTGAGGCTCTGGCAGTGGAACAAAACAACGGTTAGAAAAACGGTTAATCTAGATTGGAGGTGTTGCCAAGGTTAAGTTGGCCTGTGTCCTGCATGAAAACCATTTCTGTAAAGAAGAAAAGATGGGGCATTTTCATAGGAGACTGTCTCCTGAGAGGAACAGAAGGCCTGATATACAGACGAGACCCACTTCTTAGGGAAGTCTGCTGCCTCCCTGGGGCCTGGGTTAAAGGTGTGAAGAGAAAACTTCCTACCCTGGTACAGCCCTTGAATTGTTACCCATTATTTATTTTTCATGTAGGCAGCCATGAAGCTGCAACAAGAAGTCCAAGGGCAATCAAGAGAGACTTCAGGGCATTGGGAGAGCTCGTTAAGGGGTCAGGAGCACAAGTAGGTTTTTCCTCTGGCTTTCCAGTTGCGGGGGATGATGAGGGAAGAAGCAGGAAGAGCTAGTGGATCAATACTTGGCTCCGAGCCTGGTGTCACCAGCAGAATTTGGCAGAAAAAGTATTTTTCTTTTATGGTACTGTTTTCTCTTCTTCCATTTGCATTGAATGTGTCGTGTTTCATATGCTGTGAGACAAGGAGAGCATAATCTTCCGTTCTGCCTCCTGTAGACCACTCATGATTCTACATAGTTTTACCATGTCATCAGTTTTACAGTTCAATTCCAGCATAGACAATACCGGTGAGAGTTCTGTAAAATTATTAGCTAGCTTGGGAGATAGTGGGTCAAATTTACTGCTGATATAACACTTATGTGCCAAGAATATAAAACACACAAAAGGATGTTTCAGCAAAATAGGTCTTGAAATAATGTCATCTTTTTACAGTATCACATGGGAGACATAGCTATTGTGTATGTTTTACAAATTTATAGTTTTATTTCCCCAACTATTAAGATACTAGAGGAAAGTTAAGGACAAGTCTATGGTAATGAAGGTCTTGACTTTATAGTTGGATCTGGAATACGAGCTACTAACAGTAAACTGAGATGAAAGAAATAACATATGATTAATACTCCAGGAAAGTAGGGAAACGCCTTCTGTTAGGAAGGTGACTCAATGAGCCAGCTGGGGTTGCGTTCAAAAGGAGACCATGAATACCATTTGTTGGACACTTTTGGATAGAACTTGTTTATGCTAGCTAGGATGAAGAAGATGGCTATATGCCATAGAAGAATTAAAGGCAGAAGTATTTGTGTTACCTCTAGAATTTTTGACAAATATCTAATCATTTTGTTCTCTTGTGGTGGAATTATGGAGGGAGAATGACTTTGTCCTTCTCGCCTAAAGGGGTGGTCAGTCAAGTCTAATTAGAGCAGAAGGGTCTCAGCAGTCAGCATGGGACATGGCCAGCCTCCACTCAGCTCATAATCTATCACCAAGAGTGGCTGAAAGCAGATCCTTAGGGAAAAATATAAAAATTTAGCAGGAATATCTCATTACTCTCCAGGTGGACTGTCCCAGCTTTCATCATTTGTGTCTTTGGGATTTCCTGGCCACCAGTGATATCCATAATGGACTCCTAATCCATGAATTTGGCTAATCATGTTGTGAGTGTATGTCAGTTATCAAAACCCACAATGATTTGCAGTTGGACTCTTAGGCATGTAAAGAAATACCCATGGGAAATACCCATGTTTGGGGATTTTGTTCTGGTTAATTTTTCAGGTGTTAACTTTATTTTAGTGCATCTCAGTTCTAATTCAAACACTAACTATCCATTCTCGTCCTGCATGCTGCTCACAGACCATATTTAATATCTTTTCAAGTATCTTTTTTTTTTTTTTTCCTCGCTGTTTCTCTACAGTTCTGTGTCTCTACTATTTTGGATCGAGATATCTAGAGAAAATTGAGTTGTGGCAGAAAGGCACAGCAGGGAGACTACGTTTGGGAAAAGTGAAGGTGGGATTATGTCTTATGTTCTCCAAGAATACTTTTTAGCACTTAAAAGTGTGTGGTGTTTTTCTAAAACTTACCAGATGACAGTTTGATACCATGACCTCAAAAAACTCCTCTTGTATGTGAAACAAAGCAAAAGAGCTCGGTTCATGTTATGACTGACAGAATTCATGTAGAAATCTGAGGTTAACTTTAGTTTTGAAGTAGAACTGAATCTTGCTGTATATTGAGCATATATAACATGGTTTCAGGAAAATTTCATTATCAAGTTGTATGACATGTCTGATACTTCAATTTTCTATCCATTTTCTGTTCATCAAAATCAGTGATATCCTTTTATGTAACAGTAAATGAGTTAGATATTCCAACTCAAAGTATTTTCTGGTTTCAGTTCAGGACAAGAGTGTTTGTGAGTGGTAGTTCCCCAAAAGACTCGGGAGACCATAGACATCAGCAAAACATGCTAGGGGAAAGAAAAAAGCAAGATACATTCCCAACTGTTGTTGGCCTTTCTAAGGGGTAAAAGCTGAGCAAGGTACGTAGGTTAAAAAACACATTGTGAAATTAATATTGTGTGGAAAAGTGGCAAGAGAACAGTCCAGCCTACCAATAGGAAGAAGAAGCTCAAGCCTCATTACCAAGGTCACATTCTCAGATACAGTGAGAAGCATTTTCTTTGCTTCACTGTGGGATGAGAATTGGGGTGAGGTCTCTGGAACCTCACAGAACATCCCTCCATATCATTCCTGAAGCTAGCGCAGGTCAAAGACCTTATGCTGTTTACTTTCAGGGGGCTTTTGGTGCTTTGGGAATAATGAACTTTTCTATGTAATCAGATCTGAAATCCCATCGCTCATGGGAATGAAGGGAGACCGAAATACCCGGTTTCCGTTCATCGTTGTACAAGTATGATTTCAAGAGAGACTGTTTTCATGCATGTTGCTTGCTGGTTATTGACCAGTTCGGTTTTGTTGATATAAAATAGGCCAACACACAGTTAACCATGCCCACAGAAAAACATATTTGAAATAGTATTTTAAAAGGTGCAGCAGCAACAAAAAACTTCTCACACCTGTGCAATGAAAAGGGCTTTAAAAAAATATGTTGACAAGTTTCCGAAATATCAAAGCCAGAACGTGCTTTAATTTAGTCTGTTTTCAGAAAGACAGGTAGAGAGAATTCAGCTTTCTAAACAGAATTACAAAACCACCACGAAGTAACAGGCGAGGTAACAGACTAAAACCTTAAACGTCCTTTATGCTTACTATAAACTCTTTCCAAAAATTACACTTCTGAAAAACACTTCTGGATAAGACCGAGCTGAGTGGTGCAGTAGATAACGCTGGAGGGAAGGGACACCATCCAGAGGGACCTGGACATGGATGGGAGGATTGGGCCTGTGTGAACTGCATGAAGTTCAACAAAGCCAAGTGCAAGGTCCTTCCCGTGTGTCAGGGCAATCCCCAATATCAATACAGACTGGAAGATGAATGTATTGAGAGCAGCCCTGTGGAGAAGGACTTCCAGGTACTGGCGGATGGAAAGCTAGACGTGAGCCAGCAATGTGCACTTGCAGCCCAGAAAGCCAAGTGTATGCACAGCTGTATCAAAAGAAGCATGGCCAGAAGGTCAAGGGAGGTGATTCTGTCCCTCTTCTCCGCTCTGGTGAGACCCTACCTGGAGCACTGTATCCAGCTCTAGGGTCCCCAGCACAAGAAAGACATGGACCTGTTGGAGCAGGTTCAGAGGAGGGCTGCAAAAATGATCAGAGGGCTAGAACACATCTCCTGTGAAGACAGGATAAGAGAGTTGGGGTTGTTCAGCCTGGAGAAACTGAGGATAGGCAGCAGTATCTTAAAAATAAACATGAAAGTATTTCACGTTCCCTGGTGTTATGTGAAGTGCAAAAGGAAACAATGGCAGAAGCACTAAACCTGCTTCAAACAAAATGCTGGGGCAGTTCACTGAGAAGGATGTTTCTGCTTTAGAGAGTTCAGTTTGACCTTTGTGTAAATTAACAGTAACCGGGAGTCATAAATGCTTCACAACTGGTGACTGCAAAGCTGGAAAATGGAAAGACAACAGCTCAGCTGCCCCTTGAGAGACAGCATGGCTTCGCCAAGGGAAGTGGTGCCTGACTAATCCAGTGGCTTCCATGATGGAGTGACTGTATTAGTGGGCAAGGGAAGATCTACAGCTGTCATCTATCTGGACTTTTGTGAGGCCTCTGATATGGTGTCC
Source organism: Numenius arquata (assembly GCF_964106895.1). Classification (NCBI taxonomy): domain Eukaryota; kingdom Metazoa; phylum Chordata; class Aves; order Charadriiformes; family Scolopacidae; genus Numenius; species Numenius arquata. The sequence continues at coordinate 43,328,972 of NC_133584.1, forward strand.
TGCAACATTCTTACTTCTGCCTTACGGCAGGCAGACGCTGTGGCTTATTGCCCCTGTTAAACGCTGCCCTGGGGCAGTCTGGAGGAGCCACTCTGGGGTTGCAGTGGGGTGCATGGGGACATGGTGGGTTGTTGGGAGCAAGTACAGTGGCCAGGGTGCTCCTAAAGCCCCAAGGTGGGAAGATGGCGCAGGGGTTGCAGGGGTCAGTGCTTTATGCCTGGGGCCATGTCCATGAGTGGACCCATCTGTCCTGACTCCCCCATGAAAGGGGAGTTGCCCCTCCCATGACTGCCTGCACCGCTGGTGGTGACTTAGCCCTGGGGATGGCTTGGTGCCCTTTGGAGCTTGGTGGATCTGATCTGGGGCTCAGTGATGCTTTTGCACCTATTTGGTGGCAATTCCAGGTGCCTTCTGTGCTCCCTTCCCATCCTGTGCAGGCATGGAGAGGTTCTGCATAAATGACTTTTAATAGAAAAACTGAGAACAAAACAGTCAACAAAGCTACTACATCACCAACACACCCCTCTCTCGGTGAAATCCCCAAACCCATCTCATCTCCGCCTCAGGCGTAATCCCATCCTCCTGCCCCAGCACTGGCTGTGGGAGCCTTGCACTTGCTGCCACTTTTTGATAATGAGTCATGCTGCCACTTCTCTTGCTTTTCCAGCCTGATGTCGTGCTGGGACATGTTGCTCTGGGGTGGTGGCAGGTCTGTCCCTGCATGCTGCCGTAGGTACTCGGGCTTCATCCTGTTGGTGTTGAAGTGTTCCATGCTCAGGGATGGCTTTGGAGGTCTTGGGGACACTGTAGTCAGCAGAGAGCATCTTCTTGGGTAGCCAGAGCTGAATATGTTGGGGGTGATGGTAGGGTCCGAAGGTGTGGGGATGCTGCTGGGACTGTCCTGGCTGATCCTCACTGCCCCCACGCGTCAATCCAAGTGCCTCATATCCTCTTCCAGCAGAACATCCTCAGGCAGCATAGTGTCACCAGGTGGAACCACCACGGGGACTCTCATGGCCTGGACATAGAGGGCAGTAGAGGGGTTGTGGGTGATGTCACTGTGTAGTGGGATGTTACTGCCTGGGAGGGTGTCCTCCTCCATGGGGACATCATTGCCCAGAAGGATGGCACGGTCACTGTCTTGGGGAGGTGATATCATGTATGGGAATGTCATTGCCCAGAATGATGTCACTGCCTGGGAAGGTTGCTCTCCTCCATGGGGACATCAGTGCCCAGGGAGATGTCACCACCTGGCAAGGTGCCTTGCTCCATGGAGACATTCCTTGTTAGGATGATGTCACTGCCTGGGGAGGTAGCATCATCTATGTTGACATCATTGCCCGGTGGGCTGCCATTGCCCATGCATGCCCACAAGGGGTTGGCTGTGCTGGACAGGCCGTGCTGTGTGTACTGCCCCTCGAGGTGCTGGTAGCTGGGGGGGGTTGCCAGCAACACTGACAGGGCAGGGGCCACTGCTCTCCCCTGACTCTGGTTTGTCACAAAAAGCTGAGGTTGGTCCTGCGAGGCCCATTGGTCTGCTCAGCCCTGGGGTCCCCACAGGGCAGTGCCTGGTGGAGAAGCAGTGCCATGGCTGATCGCGATGATGGCTGATGGAGGCAAGTTGGTGTTTGTCCACTTAAAGTGGAAGATGTGGGGGTTGAAGCAGCTGCCACAGGGAGCCATTTGGCAGACCTGCACAGATGAGAGGGAGATGTGGTGGGCTGGGGGCCACGGGCAGTCTCCTGAGGCACCCACCGAGCTGGCTGTTAGTACAGACATCCCCCTACTCTGCACCTCTAGAGTGGAGAGCTGAGCCTACGTGCCCCAACTTCCAGTGGGATGGGGATGCTGGAGGTGCTGGGGGGAATGATGGAGACAGGGGATCTACCTGTGCTGGAGGTGCTGGGGAACTGGGGAGGATGGGAGTACCGAGGTGCCTGGGCAGATGAGGATGCCATCTGCTGGGGGTGCCCAGGGGGCCTGGGGTGCCACTGCCGCCAGGGGTGCCCGGGGTGCAGGGATATCTGCCGCTCCTGCCCAGGCAGGCAGCAGATGCTGGTTGAATCTGAAAGAGAGACATGAGCAAACACTGGTGATCACATCCCAAGCTGGGGCAGGAGGGCATATGAGGGGACTGAGAAGGAGGAGGGAGAGGTGCAACGGAGGAAGGACTCTGAATTTCCCCAAAGCACATCTCTGACCTGCTGGAGTTGGGGTCAGTCCTTACCTCTGACATAGAAGACTTTGGGGATGATGAATGGCTGAAGTAGCCAGGGCATTGCTGGAGCCCAGTGACCACACAGTGGGTGCCACAGGGCTGGTAGTGCCATGGCCAACTGTGGTCAGTGGATGGTCAGTTGTGTTCAGTGAACGCAGGTCTGTCTGGTTCTCTTGGAGCATCTCCCAGGAAGGAATGTGAGGGCTCCCCATGTTCTGTCCCACCCCCAACAGCTTTGTCAGTTCTAGAAGGGAAGAGAAAGGGTTAACAAACGAGTTAAAAGAAGAGTTACAGCCAATGGCTTGATGTCCAAGTGGAAACCAGTAACAACTGCTGTCCCACAAGGGTTCTTACTGTGACCGATACTGTTTCATATCTACATCAATGTCATAGGGGGATTGAGTGCACCCTCAGCAAGGGTTTGGATGACACCAGTTGAGTGGTGCAATCGATACGCGGGAGGGAAGGGACACCATCCAGAGGGATCTGAACAGGCTTGAGGAGTGGGCCTGTGCAAACTGCATGAAGTTCAACAAAGTGGAAGGTCCTGCACCTGGGTCAAGGCAATCCCCAATAACAGTATTGACGAGTTTGAGAGCAGCCCAAAAAATTCTATGAAATGTAGGAATATGAACCAAAAATCTTTGGGGAAATGGGAAAAAATAAGAGAAAGTCTTAATTTGAGATGAAAGAATGTAATGGAGTGTCATTTAAATACCACGTCCTGTCTGAATGCAAGTGGGACTTTGCAAGTGATAACACAGGGTTGGAAGGAGCGATAGCATGGACTTTGGTGTCTGTCATCAGTGACTGCAACTAAAAGTACAAATGCACTACTGAATGCAAGAGTGTCTCTGGTTACTTGGACAGGACAGTGTAACCCATGCAGATGGCAAGCTCTATGTTTGACCCCCTAAGATATAAATGAGAGAAGAAATTGTAACCAAGATAGATGAATTAAAAGAAGAGAACGCTGGTTTATATCTGCAGTCTTCTGAATGCATTTTTCCCGATGCCTGTAGTTTCCTGGGACGTGGCTGTCCACCCCGAGAAGACTGCAAAGTTCCTGGGGCTCGGTTTTCTGGATTGGTTATCACTTTTCTGCATAGCAGGGTCTGCAGGGTTGTGAGAGATGGCTGTAAAACCTGTAGGAAGCTGAAGGAGTAGTAACCACTGAGTGTGGAGCAGGAATGTAAGAAATTTGCCACGTAAGCCAGCACAGTAGATTGCCATATGGGATATTGTCAGCGCTAGAACATTTTCAGAGGGCCACAAAATTTGTTGAAAGGTATCTTCATGCTTTAGGGAGGAATGACAATGTTCTCAGCATAAGCAGAAGTTATACTGAGTATCTGTCAACACTAAGGAAAGTATTTCAAAAAAAAAAAGGAATGAAAACAGCCCCGGGGAAAACAATTTTTTTTCTTTTTTTTTTTTTTTAATGAGAGAAGGCATTGTGTAGCTGGACTTTAGAATAAGCAAGGAGGATATTTGCCCTATGGCAAATAATACCAGTTCTCTAGGCTGAAAACTACAAGTTACAAGAGATACTAAGGAAAGCTATACATGTTTTGTTCTCAAGTAATGGTAAAAAGATTCCATAAAAAATATTTTTTCCCAACTAGTGTTGGGAAATTGCTGGAGTATAGCGTTTTCAGCTTCTGTAAACTGGGTTTCCAGTATTTGCATAAGGGCTTAAATACCACTGTAAACATAATACCTGACCCACTGCAAAAGAGAGCCAAGCTCTGCCTTGACATGTGAATCACCTGTTTCTCTGTTGCACGGCTTCCAGAGGAGGCTGGAGAGTGGTGCTTCGCCTGTATCAAAGTAGTAAGATAATTATTTCAGAAAAATACACTTTTGGTAAAAATTGTTTTGTGGGATAAACCACTGTTGCTTTTTTTAATCTGGTGAATACTGAAGTCCAATTGGTGATAGGTTGGTGATTTCACAGAGTCACAGAATATTTTTGGTTGGATGGGACCTTTGAGGTCATCGAGTCCAACCAACAAAAAAAAACCCAAAAACCAACAACACACCAAAACAAAAACCCCCAAAAATCCCAGAACACCAAACACCAAAACCAAACCAAAACAAACACCCACAACAACACACCACACCACCCACAAACAGACGCAAACCAACAGTCTCGGCCACTAGAGCATGCCCTGAAGTGCCATGTCTACACGTTTAGGCAGTGATGTGCCTAAATTTAATGGGAGGAGTCGATACATTAAAGACTTAACCAGCTATGAGAGTCTGTAGCAAGCAGGAGTGTCAGTCAGATCTCCTAGGCCTTAATTACTAATATGTTCTGCTGTTCATCTTCCATCTAGACACAATGAAGAGGGTCAAATGAGAATAGAAATGTTGAGCAACTCCCCTAAGATGACTCGCGTCCTATTTGTCTCATAGATGTATTCTGCTGTTTTTCTGCTTCCCAGCAATGCCCCATACACAAATTGGTATCTTTCACATTTTGTCCAATGGTTGAAGCTTATTTGTTCTTTTTACTTCTTATTGCCCCATCAAGGCCACATAGTGTGGTGGGAACCACAGCGTCTCTGTCAGGGAGATGCTGCAGTCTTCTTTCATAGGTGATCATTTGTGTCCAGAGTTGCATTCATGTCCTAAGAAGTCTTTCTGGCTTCTTGAATGACTTCTTTTGGGGGACGGGTGTTTTGATGTCTGTAATAAAAACAGCTTTGTAAGTATGTTTAATAAAGAGTGTATGTGCCATGGATAGCAAAGAAATGCATTTATATGTAAGAAGCATAGAAAAGAGTTTGGTGTCAACACGTACTCTCTGGGCTCCAAACTCCTGTGCTGGTAGCCATCTCGTTATAGCAGGACAGAATTTGCAAAGGGAGCATTTGTTCTTTCATTCCAGGCTGCTATAAACTGTCTATTACTTGAGGAGATAGCTTACATGAATTCCTTATATTTTTCCAGATAAATGGTATTTATCTCACTTACCTTAGGCTTCTAAAATTCAGCTTAAGTCTAAATTAGTCACTCTTATGTACCGTACTCACCAACCAGGAACGAACATTTGTAGGTGGTGAGGCATCATTGCCTTGTCTTTAGATCTGCATTGGGATGTTGTCTGCAAATGTCTCTATCTTTTTAGGTCTATATAGGGAGTCCCAGGGTAGAGTGCAATCTACCTCAGTACAACAGAATCTGGATCTCGGGCATCTGTACAAAACAGAGGAGACATATGGAAACATAAGGAGAGCACCACAGATCACTGTTACTTGGAGAATTGACTTAGTTGAGCCATCTCATCTGTACCTGCTGAGGATTTACAGATTGTCTCAAGTGTCTAGCTGAACAAAACTGGACAGGAGAAAAGGCGGCACAGGACTGATCAGAGTATACTGTCAAGATATATCAGGTATTTCAATATTTCAAATGTACCGAGACCTTTTTCCTTGGAAAAATTTAATTAGCACATTGAATCTCACAACCCAAGATGGAGGAGTCAGGAAGTAAAGGAAGGATCCAATCCTTTTACCAGATTCTTGTCCACTGACATGAACAAAATGAAGATCTGTGTTGACTCCTAATGCATTTCTGATACGCACATTTCCTTGGAAAGCAAATATGCTGCGCAACTGCATGTTATGTAAGACACACACACATCACAAGTAAAGATTTGTTTGCCCTAAAAGCAGAATCTGCATCAGCTGAGAACTGAAAAGTGCAAAAGCAGTCAATAGTTTTCTAATTAACATATTTATAGGATTACTGAAGCCCAGAAAAACTACTGGGAGTTTGAATAGTACAGATTTGATCAGTGAAATAAAGTTTCATTGTTTGTGTGGCTGTAGTAATTTACAAAAACCTTTAAAGACACATTTCTCAATTTCTGCTGAAGCTGGTTATCCTCATAATATTTTAAACTAGTTTCATGTCTACCTGTTCATTTGATATTGTAGTTACGATCTGTCAGGACAGACTTCTTAACTATCCTAAAACATCTTACTGTCAGTCAGGGCTCAGTGATTTCTTCTAGCAAGTCTCTTTCTTTAAAGCTATGTTTGGTACAGCTAGAAATGTTAGAAATGTAGTTATGTTTGGTAGTAATTTATTTTCTACTAAAAAGGGTCATTGTATTTTAAATATTATTGTAATAAATTTCAAACAAAGTATCTTGAATCAGAAAACTTGAAGCATCCTACCTAGTATTCTTCATTTATGGCAGACTGTCAACTTATATTCAGCCATACCATCAAAACAATAGAGTTCTTAGTTTTTTATTCAGCTGTAGAAATACAGAGAGGCTGAACAGTTGAGTCATGGGATGGGAACTCATTTCTCTAGAAATCCGACCTGTGCCTAAAGTATAGGAATTTCATGCCAAAGCTCAGAAAAAAGTGGTTTAAGGATCTACAAGGGCCTTAAAGAGCCCTAGCATTCTCTTGAAGCAATGTTATAATGCAGATTGAGTTTCTGAAAGGGAATCAAGTTCTGTAGTTCAGTTCTTATGCAACAAAGCAAGTCAAACCGCTTTCATGCAAAACAAAAAAGGAATGGAAGGTCAGACTTCTAAATTAACATAAATTTTAACATCATGATTAACATCATGATTATTAATGTAAAGGAGACTATTGTATGATTCGTTTTGAAGTCAACGGTTCCTGTAATGTTTTTACTGAAACGATAGCTGTAGCACAGAGAAGGTATGAAAGTGTATGGTGATACTCAAATTTAAAAAAAAAAAAAGTCTCTCAAATCTTCTGTTAAAACACAACTTTGAAGGTCATTAAAAGAAATTGTTCTTTTGCCAAGGTGGAGAGAGAGAACCTGTCTCTTCCTTTGGAAACTCCTTAAGCATTTTCTGTTTAACAGCCACTGGTAAGACCCATAAACAGCTTTAGGAACTGGGATAGAGGCTAGAATTCCTCCATCACTTCAGTACAGACAGAGGTTTAAACTCGGGTGTGGGAGGAGTGTCACTTGAATTTTATAATCTCTTCTGTATCCTGGCCCAGATTCAGTAAGAGTGATCGAAACATCACAGAGTCTGCTTTAATCTTTTGTTTAGAGAAAGTTTTTGGAAGACTGGACATCATGCTCAAAGTACTCGGGGTGGGAAAAAATGAGGAAAGAATAAAACCCAGATCTCCTCATTCCCAAACATTGTTCTAACTTTTTATATTTGCATTATCTCTTTTGTGATTTCTGATACAATGAATGGGTAACAAATAAACAGATATTTATTACATCTCAATTCTAACAGTTTTGACTAGCTGCGTGTTGGGTGTCTGCTCCCCGGCAGTTCTGCAAAAGATACATAACAGTAAGGAAGCCCTCATTTGATCTAGGTCCTCTAAGTTCAGAGGCACTTGCTTTTTTCCACGGGTCGCCATTGACCGTAAAGACTGATCACCTAACTCAGGCTGAATGACCAGAACTGGTTGCCTATTTTCAGACAGAGAAAGAAGCTACCGTCTAAACGCAAATTACCTGAATAAAGCCCAATAGCAAGTAATGAAAAGATGCTTTTAAGGTTTCTCCTGGATAGAATACTATTACTCATCCTAAGATGCATAGACTTAGCCTTTTTGACCCCACAAATTCATTACTTAAGGACTCAACTGTGGGAGCTCTTACCTAAGAATGAAGCCACCCACATAAAAAAGTTCCAGCTAATGCAAGCACAGCAAAGCTTATTTTAACCTTGGATAGCTGGCTTCCCGTGGCTCACCTTGGACTCAGCAGAGAGACAGATATAGCCTGAAATCCTTCCCAGTGTGATTTTCCAATTCTCTATCTGATATTCTGCAGAACTTGGCTGCCCTTTCTCTTCATATCCTAATACAAAGTCTCTATCATGAAGTCCTGAAACTTCTGTAGTATCTGTGGCAATATGAGTTTAAACAGATAAATATCTCCAATAGCTGGTCAGCTTTTATATAATGAGTGAATTGCCTGCTGAAATTTCAGAGACAGAAAAACCTGTGGAAAGCAGGATTTGAAGAATACTTCACAGACTTTATAGTGATCGTGCACCATTGTGACCTTTTCTAGCCTGTCTTCTGTACCTTGTAGAAGCTTTCCCATGAATTCTTTCATGAAGTCTGAAGCTGAGGAGAGATGTAGGAAGGGAAATACAGTGAAATGCATTATATCCAGCACAGTGAAGGATCACACCTTACCAATTCAAAAAGTACCGTAAAGTTAATGATAGTTCTGATTTTTATATCTCATCCAAATGGTAGAGTGCAAATCTCAGCAGGAGTCTCAACCAAATCAAAAGATCCTGTTCAATAATTAGAACTGTTTAGATTTCAGGTTACCTTTTGTTAACATGTTGTACAGTGATGAAAGTTGATGTAAAAGTCCCTGTATCATCACATCATGGTAGATTCCACAAATAAAACATGACAGAAAAGAACACAAATGCTTCAAATAAATTCTGAGCCTGAGTTTAAAAGCTTAGTGTAATCTTCCTAAAGGGAGGAACGTAATCTTCCTAAAGGAAGATCTTCCTAACAGAAAATTAGATTACCAATAGAGACAAAAACATCTCCACAGGGCCAGTGAAATTTAGGTGGGCTGAACCTGGGACTATTTATTGGGTGTTAAGGTCTCTCTTCATCACCCCAGACAAATGCCTCAAGGTAGGTGTGAGGAGTTTGGGCTTTGGAACATTCATTTGGGTTTCTGTGCCTAATGGGGACGCTGTGAGAATAAATAGGTTTTAAAGTTTTGAAGTTCTTGTCTATGTTACTGTATATGTTAACTGTATAATGACCCAAGATATGGTGATACTCTGTCTTACAGTGACCAGCACAAAGAGTCTCTAATTTCAGCTAGGTCACCAGCCAACAAACAGAAGTTTTCTGAGATTTCTTTCCATCACGTTTATTAAACTTTCTCCACCACACACAGAGACACTTTTATTTGACCTTATACTGGAGGCCAACCTGTCTCTGAATATTTTGGCCTGTTGAACAGCCAGCATCTGTAGTCTTCCGGGCCTTGCATAACCTTGGAGACCACGGATGTTTTTAGCTGGATAAGACTCAAAATTTTCTTTTTCCAGTTTTTAAGGTTTTCTGCCAAAACATCTACTTTGTTTACGCACCAGTATCATCAGTGAGACTGGCATGGCCCTGGGAATGTGTTACTTAACTAACACAGGAGACAGAATAGAGGAGAGATAAAATATACCTTATATGCTTCTGCAAAGCCCAGCTATTAAGAGTTTGATTGTACTTCTGTTTACACAATTGCAAGTTGGGAACAGTTCCAGTAAAGTCAACAGTTATACAGGACACAGGTGGTGTTAAGTGAGATCAGAACCAGGCTCTTAACTTTCTATGGCCTTTCATAGGCTCATTATACCTTTAACATACAAATTCAGGGTTAAAGCCACGAGGGTTCTGTTAAATCTAAGTGTCATCCTATCAAAATCACATCTGGCAGAACGTTTTTGAAATCTGCTGTGGTTACAAGCACTACCAAAGTTTGCTACTACTAAAAGAAGGCTATTTTAAATTACTTTTTTAAAAAAACCAACTCTATTCACTTTTGAGAGTCTTTGAGTACTCTAGATGGAATCAGTTTAAGTATTCAACAGTATGGTCACTGCTCCTTCTCTTACTCTTCACATCTCCTGGTAACTGGGAAAATAAATATCTTTAAAACAGGTCTTACTAGGAAAAAAAAAAAAAAAGTTGGTAGGGTAATTTGGTATGGGTCATATCCCTACTATGATTTTTTCTGGTTTTAAAGCCTCGACTTCAAATTGCTTGTGTTCTACAGACAACCTGATTTTAGATGAGAAAAATAGAGGAGTTTGGGATGACACAGTCATCTAGCCCTAGTAGAAAACAATGAAAAGACTGGCACTAGTTTTGAAGGAAATTGATGAGATCTGCACTATAGATGGTTCCTTTGTGGTCTAGAATTTAAACAAGGGGCTTTACAGCAGAATTATCTTGCTTATACATGCTGAGAAAAGCCTTGGCTCACTGAAGTTGATAGATACACTCCAAGGAGACTACATTCTGGCTATGTCCTATTCCTGAAAGCCTCAACGCTGTTTCCCAGGGGGACTACAAAGTCCATGCATAAGGTCTGTCCCCATCTCTGTTAGTGTCTGCTTCTTTATATCGTCTGTTTACAATTTGTGTGCCAGTACATGTTATAAAAGGTCAGACTTCTGCACTGGCATTTTTCCAGTATGCTAACCCTTTATCTCTCAACCATTTTGCTTATCTGACAATAGTTATAACTCTTTATTTGGTGTCTCGTTTTTTTTTCTCTTTAGTTAGTCCTTGCTTTGTGAGTCTCAGGGTCCTGAAATTATGCTAGCTGTTTGAAAAAGCATAGTCATATTGAATTAATGAACTGTATACAGCATATGACAAAATATTCTATGTGTCACTTCTTATATGGGGATGTAGGTGGTTTGGGATCTTCCAAAAGTGTAACTAAATTGTCCCTGTCATTCTGCTGTTTCCATACAGCTTCTTGAAATGTGATAGTAAATAATACACGGGTTTTCCCAAAATCATAACCATCACCATGTTAATGTCGTCATTACTGGAAAAGAATGTGACTGCATCTTTTAAAAATTCAAGTGCTATATGTCTTGGGTGTCCTGTGATCCAAAAATTCCTCCAGATGAAAGGAACACCACTTGGAACACAGTTAATATTCATCAACTGGCTCCTGCTCACACTGCTAAGGGAAAGCCTGTCCTAAAGCAGACACCGCCTAGCAAAACACCTGGCTGTAAGTTCCTACTGGGCTCCACGTTGCACCCTTTTGGCCCCTTGATAAAAATAAAACTTTGCAGTATTTTTCAGTTTAGTGCATCTCCAATAACATGAAGATGAATTTGTGGAGCACATGTTTTTATAGCATGAGACAAAGGTATGAATTACATGTCTGGGTGTTAATCGGTGCGAAGACAGTATACTGAGACACTATTAGAGAGCTACATACAGAGGGAGACAAACCTTACTAAGTCTCAGCCATAGTATTTATTGCAAATGAGTTAAGCTAGATAAGACCTTGAAGTCGGTATAATTTTGTCCACTGAGCTCAATGGGTAGAATATTATTGTCTTTTAGAAAAGAAATGTCTTATGTCTTAATTGCTTGATTTAAATATTTGACTTGTATTCAGAGAAGAGAATTGGGGTTTTGGAAGAAGAGGATGCAGATCTGCTAGCCTTGTATGACTTTACCTTTATAAGTACCTAGATACATACATGAACACCTTTAAAAGCAATTTCAAACACTGTTAAAATTATCCTGCACTTAACCTTAAATGTTTTCCACTGTTAGTTGGATCCTCAGCATCTATTATTTATATTCACGTCACTTCCTTTTTTCTTTAGTGAGAACAAATTAAAATCACTCAGGGCAGTATTCAGCTCTGTCTAAGCCTCAGCACATGCAACAAGCTGTTTTCGAGAGGTCATATGGCTCACAGGGGCCAGGAGCCCTCTGTACCAAACACCGAGCTCACTGTATGAGTCCTGAGCCAATGTCTCCCCCGTGCAGGTGATCCATTCGGAGAAACTCTGCTCCTCCCCTCTTTCAGCTATATATCTTCCACCCGTCACCATGAGAGTACCACAAGGAGCAGGAGCCTCCAAAACAGGCACGCATGATGTTTAGTGGAGAACTCTTTCCAATTCTTCAAACAAATTAGGGCCATATTCAAATAGATGATCAGCTCTTGAACAGAATAACACAAATGTAAATTTTTTGCCATTCTCACTGATTTGAAAAAAAAATGGTGAGGATTAAGAAAATGCCTCTAATGCAAAAAAAAAACCTACGTGTTTTTTTATCTTCTATTTTTATCATATGAATATCTGAAGTGGGAAAATTGAACAATTCATTAATATTCAGTGAACTCATGAAGATTTCAATGCATTCATTTAGATTAACTTTTAATACATCTTAAAAATAATCCAAAAGTAAATTTCACTTTTCCTACCATGACTGAAATCTTAGCCTTTTCAAAATTAATTCAAAATTCCATTCTCTTTGACAGAGTTGGAGTTATGCTCTTTTACTTTAGATTGTTTGTATTTAAATGGTTATATAATTATTTAAAATTTAGGAATTTTTTGCAGGCTTTTTCCCTAGAAGAGAAGTGCTTTCTTAATGCTACAAAGGCTGTTCTGCTCTATACAGTTTGCCATACATCACACTGTAATGTAACTGTGAAAATGAACAAATAATAATTAAATTAGTATGCTAGACTACAAAAGTACCTCTGTCACATTTCCTCATCTGTAACAGATGTTTTATTCAACAGTTTAGTCTGAGTTGGATATTATTTACCTCTCTAAGTATTTAGACACTTCAAAAAGGTTTTTATTTATGATGTCACAGACCAAGGTCTTTTGAGGTTGGATTAGAAAAAAGCACTGGGCACAGAACGAAATACAGTGCAGTACTCTTCCACTCTGAAACAGGATTGTCTTTAAGAAAATACAGGGTATCTGTTTGTCATGAGGGCAATATTGGCTATTATACTAAATTTATAGTATATACCTATAAAATTGAGAGGAGGACTTTTCAAGGTTTACATCAAAAGTCTCCTTATAATAGTAGTACATGGGTGGGTTCATTACACTTACTCCAACTATTATTTACATCATCTAAAATGCTATTTAGCATCTTCCTGAATTTGTGACAGAGTTGTTTCTGTAGCCCACCATAACAGTAATGTCAACATTGAAGGATAATTCCTGGCAAAACTTTTAATAAAATGAGAAATGCTTGATAGACATTTTAAATGTTTGTACTTGATATCCTTGATTTATGGTTGAAGAATGTAAAACTTCAAAAGTCTTTATCTGAAATTTACTTCGTTTGTCTAACTACTTAGAAGTAAAATTTTCCAAATACACTTTCTTTCCAAGCAGGGAATTTTTCCCCATCCTTCAAGAGTAAATTTGATTTTCTGTTATTTTGCTTGGACCTTTCATTAACACTGAACCATGCCTAAATTCCTGTTACACTGGGGAGGGCAAACACAACCTTCCGAAGGACTGTGTTGTAGGTTGTTTATAAAAATATCTTTTCAATAATCTTAGTAGAGCTTATTTACTACCTCCCTCAAAGAAACTAGAATGCCAAAGCAACCTTTCCATGTCAATCTGTAACTGTGCTCCTTCTTGATTATGTCCTGGTGTTTTCCCTTCATAAATGTGATTTGCAGTAGGACTTTACCTACATCAAAGACGGTAGCCCATTGATGAGAAATCAAGTTACTACGTCTGGATGACTTCTGATAGGGCCTGATCAAAGGGCCAAAAGCCATCAGCTCAGACAGGCACCTCTTTTCCTTTTGTTTGAGTCCGGAAATGAGAGAGCTGATAGCTGCCTTTTGGTCCTAATCCGCACCACTCTGCTTGACAGGAGATGAAAGGTGCACCAATTACTGCTGGTAATAGCTGACTACTATATGCAATTCATTGCTGTGGTTATCATTATAAATTACGTGATATTCTTTACCTGCAACTTGGCGAAATATTTCACTACAGCAAAATTTCTGTTAGCATTATTTCTTAGTCTTTTGTACACCAAAAAGAGCTTAAACTAGAAATACTTTCAAAAAGAAATTCAACATGATATAATCGCATGAGAGAGTCCAAGAACTCACAATGCTAACAGCTGGAAATTTGTTTTACTACATAATACAAGGAATAATTATATTTATATAAAACTGATATTCACCTTCTGCTTCAAAAACTCCCCATGGCTATTGAAAAAGTGACTATATGTCTCCCAAATACAAACCTGCATGCATGAAGACAATATGAGAATGGAAAGATAATATATCAGTAACCATGAACTATAAGCCTATAATTATATCAAGTTGTTCTGGAGGCAGGAAATCACAAGCTTTTTTATTTCTACCCCATTAACATAAGATACAAACCTTTTAATAGTAACATGAGTGCAGTAACGTATAATGAGAAATGGAAAAAAAATTGAAGAAAAAGATTGAGATTCATTCTTTGAGACAGAAACCCAGAAAAGTCTCCTAGTCTACTTAGGCAATCTGTCAGTCATCACACTCACAACCAGATTGCATAGCAAATAAATAAAGGGATTGTTTACTCCTAATATATCAAGAAGGTAGAGTACTGAAAAGAGCTGGGAGACTTAGAGGAGGAATACAGGCCAGTATTTCTGAAACGTGAAAGTAATAGCAAAAGCTGCGTGAGGCAGTTTTGAAATGTTTCATTTACCAATGATACCTGATACATTCAATTATTAAATACTGTTCTTTTTCAAACAGGGTTCAAAGGCAAAGCAAGTTCTGACCTCAGAACTCAATCATATGTATATTTATATGTGTATGTGCATGTGCATGTATGTGCTTATGCTTGTATGTCTGCTGCGGTGTACTTTTCATTCAGCCACACCGTCAAGGCATTCTGAAACTGAAGTTGGTGCAGGATGCCACAGCGTCCACTAGAGATCCTGTAGCATCACTTTTGCATATTTTCAGGGAGGAACTTAGGTGTTATTAGTGAATTCAATCCCCAAATTGGTTTTTATTCTTATAAGAACTCATGTTACTGCCTTCGGCAGCAGTACTTATTCTTGAGTTCTTTACCCTAAGCAAGTAAAGACTCTGCAGTAGTTTTCTTCCTAAAGAGGCCATGTTATATTCATTCCCAGAACTAGAAGATGCTGACATTTTGGAAGGCGTAAATTTGGAGGAAATTTATTCTTGTGAAGTTTGTTTACGAGGAACAGACAGCCCACTTTAATGAAGAACTGACTATGAAATAATTTTATCTGGAATATTCCTAGGACTATTAAAGGTAATAATATAAATGAAGTTGTTTGGTGTGTACACAGCTGGCATGGATGAAAGAATGAAAGATGTCCACATAAGCAGCTCCCTCTGCTCCTGCACACAGACACACAGAGCTTCATTTATTTCATTAGGGTTCCTGAACAGGACTCCTGAATACAGAATAACTCCTGATTTTATTAGGACTCCTGAATTCATTAGGGCTCCTGAATATAGACTGCCTGTTTGTGAAGTGTCTGATCCTGGGCTTGTTTCATGGTTGAAGAAGTTTCTGTCCAGCATTCACTGCTGGAAAGTATTAGTAGTACCTTGAACAATACGGTGAAATTCCTTACAAAGGGGAAGAAAAAAAGAATTATAATGGTGGTGGTATCTGTACAACCATTAAAGCACACAATTTTTATTCTGAACTACTAGTCACAACTGTTACACATGAAGAAGTTCAGGTTGGGTGTGCCTTCTTCAACTCAATCATGTTGAAATATATTTTAAAACCAAGTGTTGCGGTATTTTTTACAGGAATTGTTATACCAGATGGAACCTATATTCCAGAAAAAGATTCAAGAAAGGCCCTTTAATAGGACATGCTCCGAGGAACAGCTTTTGCCTTATATTTAGTAGTTAAAATTTGGTTTAACCTGGTTTTGACTACCTGAGAGTCCTTTCACAAAGTCTGCTATTTAGTCTTGATTTAGTTTTATTATACTTTCTTTCTGGTTCGGATCCAGAGGTCTGTAGATCCTTATTTCCATCAATAGTCAGTGTGACTTCTTACTGAGGAAAAAGTTTGAGCTCCTGCACGGACTTAAAGACCTGTGTGTATTTTGTGGGCTTTGTGAGGCTTACTAGGGGATAACTGAAGTTCAGAGGCCTTTATTGCTCTCCCTTTTTAGTGCTAATGTCTGTTTGCTTCTCTACCAGGGTATTGGATTTTTTTTTTTTTTTTAAGTGTGAATTAGAGAAAGTAAGGGTTTTTTTGGTCTAATGTTTTTTCTTTAGATTACACCTTTTCTATGTGTGCTTGTCTATATTTAAAATAAGAAACTTGGTTTTAGAGGAAAGGAAAAGGGAGGGAGAAAAAATAATTCCTGGTAATCCTTCAGACTCTTTAAATTAATAGTTAATATGTTTGACTGATTTTATAGCTCTTTATAACTGCCACATGGTTTTTATAGCAAGAATTTTGCTGTATTTTTAGTCATTTCAGAGACATACTACAACAGGAAATGTCTTTTTGATTTACTTGTTGAAATCAATAAGAGCCATGGTACATTCCTCAATGATGTAAAATCAATACTCTAATTACAGCAGCATCAAGGGTACATACCAGATTGAAAAAGAAACCTTGACTTCATGGCTGTAGCAATTGCAAAACCAGTTATGAAGCATGCGTGACAGATAAATGACTTTTGACAGGAAACCTATTTAATTTTGCTGTTGTACTCAGTAGTAGCAATTTGCTTAATGGGGCAGTGATCAGTGAAAGAGGCTCTGAAGTAATAGTACAATACACACAATAAAAGCTCACTAATTATAATCCAGGTCCAGGTTAGTAAATAGTACTGAAGTTGTTCTGTTTTGGTGAAGTACAAAACTACCAGAGATTACTCCACTAAATCAGCACTGGAAAACACAGGCTGATTTTTTTCTGGTCTTTGCATATTTGCACCAAATCTTTGAAGTACTATGTTTCTAGTGAAATAAGTTGGTGTTATATATGATGCAGTATTTCTGATTCTTATAACTTTGTTTTTATTAGAGTAACTACGATTTACATTTCTGATGATACTACAAAATTCAATTATTTTAAAAAAAAAATTCTAGCTAGTTCCATGCAAAGTTTTAAATGAAATGCTAAATGCTAAATAAATTGTGTTTCTGAACCACAGTCCTCATCATGTGGCTGTCACACACACAAAGTGTGTCTGGCGCTGTTCTCATTGTGACATTTGAAGAAGCTTTCTGGGTATATGCCTTAGCCTGAAAAAAAGCAAAATTTTCTTTTACTGAATTTATAATGACTACCTGATTACATTGGCATTTAATGGTACTTTTGCACATAGAAAATAGGATTTTCCAGAAGCTACATGCACAACGTACAGTCATCTTGATTTTTTTTTTAACTGTAATTGGTCTGTCTGCTTATCCTTCTTCTATTTCAGTGTTTCACTCCATTTTATTTTGGCATGGAACTCATAATTCCCTATAGTTTCAAAGATCTCTGATAAATGGTTCACTGATATTATCACTGAAAACTTTCACTCATCCTGGAGCATTTTTAATGTCCATCAGGAATATTAATTAATGCATTGTGGCCTGCTGCCTGACAGTTTCTGAGAACACTGTCTATGAGTTACTATTATACTGATTTTTTATTTTCCTAATTTTTGATGCTCTTAAGTTATTTCCATTTCAGATCATATATGTGTACACACTCAAATGCACACATATGCATATATATGGATATTTTGTACATAGATGTATATCTTTATGGATGCGTGGATGGATGGATGTACATAGGTAGTACCTAACAACAAAAATTGAGACTTCAGGTTCATTCAGGTTTAAATGTCCTCAGGAATACTTAAGTGACTTCCTTGAAGACTTCAACAACCTCAAAACCAGACCTCAGTGAGATCCTCAGTTCTAAAACCAGTTGGCTTCTTTGTCAGACTTATAGCACATACCATTGTAACATCAGTGAACCTGGGAAAAAAAGGTTGTAGAGAGATTTGGAATGCAGAGAAATCACCTGTTGGTAGCTGTTTCAAAGGGTTACTCACTACTACCCTCTCTGCTGTTATCTTTTATTAGTAAATTTGGCACAACTTTGGTATATGAAGAAGCAGAGCTTACTCAGCAGGCAGTGGGGTCACTGCAACTTGCTGAGCACCTTTTGTATGTTTGATGACAGCACAGATCCATAGCAAATCCCTCCTGAATCTTTTTCTCAATAGAGGGTACAGATGCAAAGAACTCTTTTTGTCTTTGTCCTGGTTTGAGGTAAAACAACCAATTTTCTGTTCAGTGATTTTACTTTGCAGCTAAGCCTATTCCAACTCAACTCTTTGAAATTAGCAGCATATTGTTCAGACGCTGTTCACTCCCAGAGTGATAAGACCTGATTATTTATAATTTATGCCAGGGAATGGTATGCACAGAGGCTCTTGCTTATACTTATTACTATAATAACCAAGGTCAGCCAATTTCATTATTTGCCCCATTGGAGGGTCAGAACCGGAAGAGCATAGAGGGGTCCTACCTGTGGGGAGGAGCGGACAGGACAGGTGACCCAAACCTGACCAACAGGGTATTCCATCCCATCTGCCCCATGCTCAGTATAAAAGCTGAGGGATCAAAGGGTCAGCTCTCTCTTTCTTCAATGGCTGGCATCTGAGGAGGATTTTGTCTGCTCGTCTGTCTTGGATTCCGGTCTGTGCATGCCTGAATCCAGATCCAAAATCCAGTTCCTGTCTATCACTAAGTCCAGTGTGGGACTTCCCCAGTGCCTGCTGGTGATGTGATCGACATCCTGGGAGCGTGATATGGTTTTGTATATATTGTATATATTTAATTATTTTCTTTTTTATTATTTTATTAATATTTCATTAGAGTAGTTTAGTTTCTTCTAAACACGTAAGTCTCTTTCCCTCCTCTCCTTGGAGAGGGAGGTGGGGGAAAGCATCTGTTGTTTGTTTCAGTGCATAACTGTTGACATGTATCTTGCAGGAGAGCTGATGTCCACTTGGCGTATTTTCAGGACATTCACAAACATTTATTTTGTTTGTGAAATTTTTAACAGAACTTACAGGGGAAAAATAATTTTAAAAAGCCACCTCAGAATCTTCACTGCTGGACAACTGCAGTTGAATACTTACACAGATGTTATCGGGACTTGTGAGAAATGATTCTAATAAAGAATCCTGAAATTGAGTAATTCTGCCAGATAAGTGTCAAGATAGATTGACTAATTCTGTAGCAGTTTATTCCCTTATGAATAAAAGATGGACTAAGGGATTAAAACCTACAAATAACCATAAAGTAATTGTGACAGATGTAATGTCTGCAATAACAAGGTCTACAGTCCATCACGATACTATCATACCACATTCTGAAGTGTATCTGAAGTACAATGTGAGACTTGTTTTCCTTGTCTATACAGTTTTATTTCTTGAGGCCATCTAGTGATTGATACTGTTGTTTGTGCTGGCTGATTGAGATTTTGACTTATGTAGGCACTTCCAAGCTACTCAAACCTTCAGTCTCTGTGTCCCAAAGGCTTTTTTGCCCTTTTAAGAATGTGGGGCCTGCTCCATCAGGTTTAACTCAGACTACCCAAGTAGTTTACCCAGACCTCATATGTTCAAGTATGAAAACAACTTAGGAAACTGAATTGAGGGTCAAAGACATTTTCAAAGAACAATTTTGAAATTTCAAGCCATAAGAAGGAAGCTTGTCTGGATGACATTGGCGTGAGTGATCAATAGCTGTAATCTCTTCTTTGTTGCTTGTACCTCTCTGCTGTGAATCTGTTAATCGTTCCTTGGTCTTCACCACCGCTTCTTTCACCTCTCCCTGCAGTAACTGTGACCATCATTCTTTGTCCCCATTTCATATTTCTGTCAAAACTTTATATGGCCCGTAACGTGGCTGCACAGGTAGTTCATTGTCTGTCTGCTCCTAAAACATATGATAAAGTGGTACAAAACCTGCTTTAAAATATCTGAACTTTTAATTGAATGCTTCTTTTATCAGAGTCCTTTTTGAATTCACAAAATGCTTTAATGTGTATGTTTACTGGGAAGGAGATTCTTTGAAACATGAAATACCGAAAAATAGTCACTGCAGTTAGATTACAGATTTGAATTTACTAATGTATCAGAAATTCAATTATTTGAGTGTGTTGGGATGTAAAAGTGCTGCAGTAACTTTACAGAATCAAATTACCAACTTTCAGCGTTAGTAAGTGTCATGTGGCCTTAACCCATCAAAAGTTTGGGACAGCTGACCCCCACTGACCAAAGGGGATATGCCATACCATATGATGTGATGCTCAGCAATAACCTAGGGGGAAGGTTGGGGGCTGGTAGTGCTTGAGGACTGGCTGGGCATTGGTCAGTTGGTGGTGAGCAATTGCATCACTTGTCTTTCTGGGGCTTTATTTCTCTCTCTGTTATTTTCATTTTCATTACATCATCATCATTATTATTATTGTTTTATTCAGTTATTAAAATGTTTTTATCTCAATCCACGAGTTTTCTCACTTTTACCCATTCTGATTCTCTCCTCCCGCCCCGCTGTGGGGGAGTGAGCGAGCAGTTGCATGGTGCTTAGTTGCAGGCTGGGGTTAAACCACAACCCCAAACATGCTGGAGGATGCCAGCACGAATAAATCCTTCCCATCCCAGATATTCCCATCCCAGAAAAATGCTTCTTTTTCTGTATTTTCTTTTATTTTCAATTATTGCTCATGAACTCAAAAAGATTCTCCCTCTTTGGGAAATACACACAGAGAAAGCACTGACTAAAATCACAAAAAGCTTGTCAGTGGTAGCCATATTCTGTTTGTCTTGCCAAAGGCCTCAGATTAAAACCAGACACTTTCCATACGTACGTCATTTCAGTAGCATTTTTATCACGCATATCTGTGTGCATATGCCAGCAGCTTTTGTGCTTGGTTGTAGATTGTAGCTAAATTTAGAGAAAGAGGTAGAGGTCTTAATTGTGCTAAATTCCAGCAAAGCTAAGGAAGGTGCACTGATGGGTACAAGAAAGAGAGCTTGAATTCAGCCTTTATTAGATATTAGAGAATCCACATATTAGATCACTCTGAAATCCAAACTGTATTGAACACGTACTTCATTAATTACATTGGTCACAGAGCAACTTATATATAAGCTGCTGCTAAGTAACCTGCAAGGTTTTTAGGGAGAAATAAAATCTCTTAGTAGTCTAGCTGATACAGTTGTAAAAGTGGACTTATCTCAGGCACATAAGTAATATTTTGTGTAGACATTCTAATCTTTTGTGTAGACATTCTTAAAGCAGTTGGAGAAGGGGCATATGTTGATTTATCTTAGGCTGTCTTCATTGCAGTGGTTTAAATAAACTGGCTTCAAAATTACCTAATGTGCTGTTAGCTTGGGTACGGAGAAGGGTTAAGAGAGAGAAGGTAGCTACAGCTCTATGTAGCTAAAGCCACTTCCATTTGAAATCCCCTAAGACCACCTGCAATCATAGCAAAACCGTTAAAGAACTTTAAGAGATCTTGTAATTTAATCTTGCTCCTGACAGTCATTTTACCATGAAATCAAATTATGATTTCTACAGGGCCATACCAAACAAATCTGACTATATTTGATGCTAGGTGTGGTGGCATTTCCAGCTACCAAAAGGGTGCTGATGCAGAAGCTCACAGGTGTGTCTCATCCTCTTGTCATGGGCTGCACTACTGCACTCTGCACCACTGTAGAGTTGCAGAATAAATTAGTTGGAAGGGCCCTGTGGAGGCCGTGTAGCCCAAGTGTTTTCTTGTGTTTCTTGTGAATTTCCTAATTTTAAATTTTTGCCCATTGCCTGTCCTGTCCTGTCATTGGGCACTTCTGAGACTCTGTGAGTCTGACTCGCTCTTCCTCATTCCCTCCCATCAGACATTGATATACATTAGTAAGATTTCCCCTGAGCATTATCTTCTCCAGACTGAAGCGCCCTAGCTCTTCTAATAAGATGCTCTAGTCATTTATTCCTTTGTGGACCTGCCCTGGACTTGTTTCGGGATGTCAGTATCTTTCTTGGACTGAGAATCCCAGAGCTGAACACAGTACTCCAGATACGTCCCATCGGTGAGTAGATGAGATCACCTTTGACCTACTGGCAACAATTTTCCTAATACAGCCCAGGATACTGTTGGACTTCTTTGCTACAAGAGCACTTTGCTGGCTCCTGGTCAGCGTTTTGTCCACCAGGATCCTAAGGTCGTTCTGCGCAGTGCTGCTGGCATGTACTGGTGCCTGGGATTATTACTCCCCAGGTGCAAGACTGCATTTCCCCTTTTTGAACTGCGTAAGATTTCTCTTGGCCCAATTCTCCAGCCTGTCAAGGTCTCTTCAAATGGTGGTGCAACCATCTGGTATATCAGCCGCTTCTCCCAGGCCTATATCGTCTGTGAACTTGCTCATGATGTACTCTCTCTGCCATTGTCCAGATTGTTAATGAAGATGTTGAACAGGACTGGCCCCACTATCAGCCCCCGGGGTACACCAGTACTGACTGGCCTTCAACTTGGCTTTGTGCTGCTGTGTTGTGTTTCAGAAGTGAAAAACCATAGATTTTCATATATCTTCCAAATCGTTTGAGAAGTTTGCATGCTAAATTGCAGTCTTAACATTTTAAATAAATGACATAACTAATCTTGCCTCCTTTTTGTCTGCCTCTTACCTCCCGTATAAATCACTTGCCAGGAAATGACAGTGATTATTTGTGATACATTGTTTAGGTAGTCCATAATGTGTAGGCTAGATTTGCTTGAAACAATTTTGCTCTCCCTGCCTGTTCACAGATTTACTAAATTTATCCAGTTTCTAATTTACTGAAAATCCCTGATGAAAAAGAAAAGCTTTTTCCTTCACTCATTGCTACTTTTACCCTTAGTTTACAGCTGTGTGTCTGTCTCACTACAATGCAAAAAAAGCAGCCTCTGGTACCTTAGAAGTACTTGTTGGTCTTTTCAAAATGAAGAAAATATCTGTGGCTAATTTTTTTGTCCTTGAACTGGAGGAGGTAACAGCTATTGTCAGACAACTGTGAGAGAACATTCATATCTATCTAGCTAAACTGTGTTTAGATATGGGTGATTTTTTTTCTCTTTCATTGGTTCTTTTCTGTTAAAACCCATAAATGTTGCTATCCAGGTGAGAATTTTTTTGTGTTACTTTAAAATCTTTTATAGAAAGGAGTTATTTTGTCGAATGCATCATTGTAATTATAATCCAACATTTATGAAGTAAATGGAAGAGAGACCTAGAGCTTTCTCAACCTGCAATGATAAAAACATATTCTCATTTCCCCGGTTCTTTTCTTTTCAACTCTTGTTAGGCAATTGATTATTGTATTCACATGATGTTTGAATGTATCAGGAAATAATACTAACATATGTCTGTTAGAACTTGATAAAAGAAGTTGGTTTTTATGCCATAAAGGAGTAAGACCACACAATATCATTTGAACAAATAATGATAGTAGACAAATTATCGTACCTTTTCCCTGGACAATTTATGTAAATAATTTGTTTCTGAATAATTTATATTTTTATTGCAACTTACTTTGTTGAGAATTCCATGATAAAATAAAAATATCACAGCTGCTTTTGTTCCTTGAAAAATTTCCTTGGGTGATATTACTGTAACCATAGCGAATCTAGGAAGCAGAACTCTGAGATTAAAGCTAATAACCAGTGTATCTACAATTGGTTCTCAGAAACCAAGGATGAAATCCTGCCCTTACTGAGCTCGGTGCCAAAGGAACACCAACGGATTAATACAGTTTGGGGTTTAGTTTATGATTGTCTGTCTTGGGTGGATTATATTAAATTGATGTGGCTTAAACATGAGGATAATGTTCATCTCTTTTGCAAGTCTGAAAAGTAAAATCTTTGCTTTAAAGGCATAATGGAGAACACGTGCTTTCTGTTTTTTTTTTTTACAGCCTCTCCACCTCTGAAAAGATGGAGATCCTGTTCTAATTTCTTCTGTTTACCCTTTTTTTCCCTCAAAAATATGTTGAAGAGCATCTGATTGTAAAACATAACAGAACCATCACATTGTCTTTCCTTGCTTACACCTTTCCACCTAGTACATTAAGAATAGGTTCTTTTTTCTCTGTGTGTTTCTCCTCTGTCACTTTCCATGTTTCTTATCCTCTTTGCTACTAAACAAAACAACTAACTATGCCTTATACCATCTGTAAGAAATTGGATGGAAATAGGGTTAAAGCCAGTAGATACATCAAGACCCTGATTTTCTGGTTAGCTCATTCCTTTAAGCATGGGTGTCATGCAGACTTTAGTCTTATCTAGAGCTGCATTTCACAGTTTCAACACGCTTTGGAACTTGTTATTTATAAATGGACCAGAAATATCAAAAAGTCCCCTAAATCACCTCTTTCTGGGCTCATCTTGATCTTCAAATGTAAGCTAGAAAAGGCAGAGAAAAAGGTCATTATTTGTATTCCTAGCTGTGTCTGTACTACATAATGCAGTGCCATGTAGAGATATCTAAAAACTAGCCAGGACACAGCAGGAGGCTCCTTCTAGTTCCACAGGCTACAGACCTACAGCCAGCACTGGTACCTGCACAATGCTACATTACAGCATGTAAACACCCACAGGTTCAGTATGAGTGCACTTCTCTAGCAAAATATCTCAACAACTACAGTCAAAAAATCTAGCAAACATGACATTTTTCTGTCTTCCAGTTACATTCTTTTTATGGAGATTTACATCCAAAAATGCTAGCAACACTGAAAAAGTTTTCTGTTGAATCAAACCCACTTCAAAGGCTGCATATTTTATTAACCTCGTGTACTTTATTCACCCCAAAACCCCTTCTCAATCAGATTTTCCCTGAGATGGGTTTTTTTATCCTTTGAAGATTATTGTGTATGTAGATATCTCATTGCGCACTCATTGAGCATTGTGGTTAGAACAAGTCTCTTTCAAGTTCAAAGTTAGCAATTTGTAAAACAATTACATCTTGAGAAAACTTTAGCACCACGAAGTATTTAAAGTCTGTAATATATCTGACCTCACTGTCTCAAAAGCAACAGAAGTATGCAGGAGGCCAGTTTTGTGACTAGCAAAGGACATTGAGGGAGAGACGTATGTCTCTGGGACATTTTGTTGGAGGGAAATGAGATTCAGAATTCCCAGCATCTATCTTCTTATTGTTTTAGAAATTTTGTTCCATGGATGACAGTAGTTCATATCTTAAGTCTATTCTTTTATCAGAATTAGAGCACATGTATATTTTCTGTGAAAATAGTACTGTTGCAAATATGTCCTGCATCGGTTCTCTAAGACTGAAGGAAAGACTGGAGACACAGCTGTCCTAAAAAGTGTGTGTGCAGTATAAGCAGGTTTCACAGAAGGAAGAAAATAAAATGGTTGGAATTGTACACTTCAGAAAGAAATTCAATAACTAATGGGATAAAAAAATACAGCAAAGCATAGCAAATTGTATTCTGAAAACTGAAATCAATGGGACATTTACTGAAGCTAAAGAAGTAGGAAATTTAAGACTGATAAAGAAAGTGCTTTTTTCATATAAAACATGTAATTAAGTGGTGAATCCCCTGCTCTGGAAAGTTTATTAGCTAGGCCAAAAACTTAGTAAGAGCCTTTGTATGGATTTCAGAACTACCCACACTGGTCATGAGACTGATCAACATTTTGTAAGACTTGTTAAATTTAGGGGTTTTTAGGCTCTAGATTGATGTCTAAGAAATTGAAAACACATTATTTGGGAGCCTTCCTGCATGTCCCAACTATGATTTCTCTGGAGCGTCTGGAATTGATCACTGGAGTCAGGATGCTGCCCTATGTGACTGTTCTTCCCCAGTCTTGCCATAAACACAAACTAAAAAAGATTCACACAGCTGGCAAAGAGATCAGAGTATGGAAGGAATTATATATCACACTTGTCTACTACAGGGGAAAACCTTAATGACACGGGAATTCTCCTTTTAGTCCAGAGTTTAGGTTAGGCATTTACTAAACCTGAAATACTTGACAGCAACCCTGCAAAGAAACTAACTTAAAGAAAAGACCTATTGAGTTCAACTTAAATTAAAGAAAGGTTTCTTCACGATAGGACAAATACCTTTTCTAACTCTAATTTACTTGTATTAAGGTTACCTTCAAGCTCTGCCTTCATTCCAGGTTTGCAGTTCCTGTTGTGCCTTTTATAATTTTTTCTGGTTTTATAAGAAGATCTTTAAGAATCATAACTAGATCCGTGATCTGTAAATGTCAATCTTTATGGATGTCTTCCTATGATCCAAACAGAAAGCTTTAGCACTCCTGTCTGAAAACTGGCGTTCTTGCTGACATAAAATAGCATGGGCACCAGTTTTTCTGTAAAAACCTTTTGTACAGTTAGGATCTGACTTGCGAAGGTCCAAAGTTCCCAACTACTGTGGATTCTATTCGAAGGTAAAGAGCGCCTCTGAAAATCACCTGCTCTTATTGATATTATTCACAAGGATACTTCTCATCATGGGTGCAGGATCACAAATACAGACAGGACTGTAACTACAAAACTACATATTTTTTCAATTAGAAATTGGTTTCTATTTGGAGAAACAGGGATTCGTGTCCCTTCCTATACGTTTGTTTTCTTTAGTCATAGTTCTGAATGATCATTAAATGTGAAAAATCCCTCTTTCACATTTTTTAAAATTCTGAGAACCGATGAGTTGCACAGTCCAATAATCCAGCAGACCAATCACGTATGAAGAAAGCTTTTTATTTTGTCACTTTGTGTCTCTCAATTTTATACTTCTTTCCACACCCTTTTTTTTTTTTTTCCTCTTCTGTCTTGAGACTGGGAGAAGTTCTGGACCAGCATTTTTAATAGGACAACACTAGTGCATGACTGGACTTTTTGACTTCCTTATTCTCTTTCATAGAAATGTAGGAAGATAAAACAATTGGAAAAGAAGATTTTTATAATCTGCAGAATCAGCAAGAAAGAAAAAAATGTTTTGTGTTTAAGTCATTCAGGTAAGAGAACACTATTGTGGGTTTGAATGATTTATTTGGCAAAAGCACAGTATGCTTCAATATTGAATATTACCAAGATTATCAATGATTTAATAAATGATTAAATATTTCATTTCAAAATTTTTTTTTTTTTTATACTGCTACGTATCCAAAGGAGTTTTAGAAGCACCATCTGTTTATTTCTGTGGCTACTACTAATAATAATTAATGCATAAAGATTTTTCTGAACTTGATTATCAACTTCCAATGATTTCACATTCAGTCAATATTGATAGAGGTATATGCTAATAATTGTGGTATGACAAATTGAAGAATATTACACTGAATTTTTTTTTTCTTTTTATTTAGAGATTCACTGTTATGGGTGATTCTTATTTAGCTACATTTTACATTGCAAGATGGAATTTGAGATTTACCCACAGCAAATGGTGCCAGGTGAGAGCTTTTACATATGGTCGACTTAGACTGGAACAGCAACCACAGTCATGCATTTTGGCCTTCCTAAGGTTTATCAGTGTTATGCAGCTGTTGCTTCTTCTAGTGAAAGTGCCAGCAAAACATAATGAGGTTACAGTAAACTCCAAAAAGCAAAAACTTTCAAAGTGAAATCACAGAGTGCTACAGCTGAAACCTCAGTCAGTCTTATTGCTTATTTACATAGCATTACCCTAAAAGCTTTGCCTTAGGATTTTACTTTGAAAACTTGTCCTCTCTGGGGAGGCTTCACGACACTGTCTCTCTCTTTCGCTCTGGAACTCACACCTTACTGATAAGTCTTAAGAAAGCCAAAATATGGGGCTGTAGATGCTCTTTCACCCTGGGCACAGCAATAAACACAACCTTGACTGGCAACAGAGTTATGCCAATCTAGGTGTATTTACTACTTCCTTAGTAACAGAAAGATACTTGGCTTCCGAGTTACTACTCCTGTATTAGATGTACTGTTTAACAGGGCTGTATTTAACAACAACAATAATAAACCAGTTTTACTGGGTTTAGATCCTAATTTCTGAAAGAAATGACTTCTCAGCAGCCAGTGTATACTCCTCCATATGTATGGAGCCAGTGTATGCTCCTCCATACTGTTCGATGGAGGAGCATATGAGCTCGCTTAGCTGTGGCTTCATGTTTACCATAACATTTGCAAATGATTTGATTGTACATCTTTCACCTCGTTATCTGAGGCACTGGTCCTATGAACATTTATGCATCTCATTTCTAGGAGCTGGGGCAGTCTGAAATCAACAACACTTTGCCTCCAGGAGAATTCACGTCTGCATCTTTCTTTAGCAGCAGATTCAATGCTCCATGTTGCATCATCATATCTGATTTGTTTGAGATAAAAACAAAGAGACTCCAACCAGATCCTGAAAATGACTCAGATATCTTCCAGACAGTATAGAGGTTCCAACTCTTTTATCAAACACTTTTATTTATTTTTATGTGTGTGTGTACACAGGTTTTTGGATTTTGCAAAGTGGTTGGCTGGAGTAAGGTTGAGATATACTCCTTCATAGATTAATCTTATTCAACTCTAGCCTAGTGTAACTTCATTCTATTTATACCAGTATAAACAGAAATGTATTATCTTTCTTACAGTTCAGTGTAAGAACCTGAGATATTTCATCAATGAAAACTATGGTAATTACTCCTCCCTCTTCCTAGAAGACTTTAATTGTATTTTTTTCTGAGAAAGTGTATATATTCCTAAGCAGGAAGCATTTATCATGTGTGATGTTGGAATTCAGTGAATTAACTGTACCTTTCATGCAATTAAGTCTCCATCTGGAAGCAGTGTTACATTTCTAGTTTATCTACCAACATGTGCTTAACTTGCCTTTCACTATCTTTTAAATACATCCCTGTAAGACAATTCCCTGTAGCTGCAATTTTATAGGTTACTTTTGGTTTTTCTACTTAGACTTCAGTAGAGTGGTTTCTGGGAGTTATTTTTTTGTTGTTTTGTTTTGCTATAAAATTTACTTCTTGTTTTGGTTTTTGTTTTGTTTTGTTTTTCTGTAGAGGAAGGATTGCAGAAAAGATATTTGGGAAAAGAGAACTGAGAAAATTTCTCAAACAAAAGACTCTAGTAGCATCATCCAGTGTTTGCTTGTTTGTAGATCTGTGCTGTTAGGAGTTCTGGGTTTGGGTTCACTGTACTGATGTTCAGCTACTTTTCCATGAAATATATCTAACTTCTCAGTCTGCCCCGATCTTTGTTGGGTTCCAGTGGAAAATTCATTTTGCTGCCATTTCATTTTCACCACCAAGATTCATTGTCAACACCAACAGGAATTGAAATACTGCAATCCTTTTCTGCACTTCCAAATATGAAACCAATTAGTAATCATTAGCTGTCACTTTTTCCAAATATCTTAATTAATGTCCCCATGGTACCAAGGTCACCAGCAAAAGATTATGACTGGTAGTGTTACAAGTAGTTTGGCAAATTCATATCTGCTGAAAATGCAACTCATTTCAAAACATAAAACATTTGACACTGATAATAGCTACAATTCCTTGTTATAATTCTTTTCAAGTGCTTTTAGTGACAGTGACATTAAAATAGAATTCCCATGAATAAGAAACAAGACAAAAATCTGATTTTATTTCAATTCAACACATTTTAAAGCTGTATTTCAAGAATAATACAGTCCAGTAAAGAACAAAAAGATAAAGAATTTCTAATCTACTTTTGTAATATATCATTCCATCACACTGAGTTATTTGAGTTTTGTTAGAAGAAAAGGTCTTGTGATTTAACAGCTATTTGAAGACATGAACTAAATAAATTGAAAACTGATGCCTCGATTTAGTTCCTACAGCACAGGGTGAAATTTCTGTTCCCACTGAAGACAGTACTTTTGTTATCATATTTGCATTTTCAGATTTGAGGTTTTTCAGTATTCAATATGCAGTGACAGAAACAATCAGATGTTCTGATTTGATTTTTGCTTCAAAGTTCATCGTGTTAATTTCTTTTTCCAATTCTCCTACCTATTATCCATGTTGTTTTTGTAATAGTTACCCTCCTGAAACCTGAAGTCAAATATTCATTTAGCTTCTGGGCTGTACCTATTAAATCTTAAATCTCAAATCAATTTGCACTGCTTACTAGTTCAACTTCTTTTGTTTTATTTATATTACTAAATAACCTTTTACTGCTTGTTTTCATTTCCTTTGCAAGGTCTAACTCAGCTTGACTTTTGGAAATTCTCACTTTATTCCTTTGCTTTCTGGCCTCCCAAGATGTAGCTTTCATTGCTACTTAACCCTTTTTTACCCTTTGTCCTGCAGTTTCCCCCATTCCAAAAATATGCTGGGAGTAAAAATTAATCCATTTAGGCCTGGAACCCTTCAGCAAAATTTTAATCAGTATAGAAACCATTATTTGGGGATCATTTGCACGCTGGGTTTTGAGAGATAACAGTGTCTCCTCCCAAGATCTTTAGCTGACCCTACTAACAAAATTCCTATTCCTTAGCGATGTCCTATTGGAGTTTTCCCTTTTACATTGTGAAGCTTCTTGTAGAACTAGTTGTATTTATCCTTCAGTTTAAACTGAATCAGCTTGTGATCCCTTGGTTTAAAGATATTTACCTAACTGCTTCCGCCATTCACATTTAAAATAGAATCTACTCTTCTTGGTTTAAAAAACTTTGGTGTAGAACAACAGGAAAACTCAGCTGGGATATTTTTTCTAACTGGTCCAAATTCTGCCTGCTAATAAATGGAGCCTGAATACCTTATTTTCCATTAGCTGCATTTAAAAGGTAGAATTATTAAGAATGCCTGATTCTTCCTACAATAAAATCCTGTTTTTTCATGGCTTATAATTTTTTGTTCAAACTGGAAAGTAGACTTGAATTTTCCACACCAGGTGTCTGCCTCAGGCTAATCTTCCTCATTATTATTAGCACTAGCAACAAATTCAGATAAAAGAGTTGGGCAGCTTCCTATGGAGTGAAGTCTGGTCCATTTTGTTTACAATTTCCCTAGAGCAAAGGGACTGGATATTTAGTGTTCCTTTGTAGAAACCTGGAGGTCAAGATCTTGAGAAATTTGGAAAAGGATCTGAAATTCTTAGCTAAGCCGCCTTCTCTGTGGCCACCAAATGCACATTACACCAACAGACAAAGTATCAGTGACCTTTCATTCTGATTTTCCTACTATATTCAGGTTAACAGTTAATTTACATCGCAGAAATCTGCTGCTATAGACTGCCAGTTTTCAAACCTCTTGATGGTCACCCTAAGTGTAAGCAAGGTGCTGCATGCTAGACTTTCTGATTATCTCGGTACTTTATGTAAATAGTTGTAAAAGGGAATCCACTCTATTCCTGCTTTCTATTTTTGCTATTACATAGATGAGCTATATTGGGGAAGAAATAGAAGACAAATACTTGAATACTTTTATATTCAGGATATGACACAGGAAGACGATCATAGGCCGTAAGTCAGCATCGGAGTAGAACAAAATATTAAATGTGTGATTGTTAAGTGAGAATCCGTAGAATCTGTTTGAGGCAGCGATCCTTTAAGTAAAGTAATCTCTCAGTATATAATTCATGATTTATGTAAATGGGGGCTGAACCGAGTTTGCACCAAATGTTTCTAATTTCCTGATTTTTTTGCCTATTTGATTTGCACCCTGAAGAACAGTATTAACCAAGGGTTTTATTTTCTGTTTTTACTACTCTTGTTACTCTTAATTTTTTTAATTCAGTTCCGGTTTCTTTACAAGCTGGAGAAGTAAATCCTTTTAGCTATTACTAATTGGATCCGGGTTTAGACTGCATGTTTTAGGCATGAATGAACAGTGCTTCACATATGTCTACTACTTGCAGGGTTACTGACCTGAAGGCACTCTTAAATTTATACAGGTCACTGAAGTCACTAATTTGTAGAGTGAAGTCTTGCCTGTGAAGACTGGTGAAATAAATAGATTCTGCCTGTTACAGAAGTAGGATTTGACGCACTGTTCCCTGCAGCATTCCTTGCAACCTCACACAAACGGTGAAAATGCAAATCTCATCTACACTTGCATAAATAGCTCCATACCAGTCAGAAGTACTTCATTTTTCCAAGAAGTCTGGACGTGCACTGTGGATGGCATCAGATCAGCATCTTTTTGTATGGTACCTCTGCACACGACTGTGAGGGCACAGTCTGCAGCCTGGTAAGCAGGGAAAAAAGGAGTATTTTTAGATAGGTTGTGCATTTCATAGAGTTTCAGGTGAAAGTCATCTGTTCACCCAGAATTCATCCAGGTTAAATTCATCTGTTTTCTTTGGAAGTGCATCCCAGAGCCTTTAGAGCGAAGTCCCACAAAATCCCGATTGGGACACTTTCTATCTATCTGACTTACTCTGTGATTGACTTCTGTGTAAAGTTGAACTACAGGCATGACAGATGTGACTCATGGAGTTGA
The DNA here is from genome assembly GCF_964106895.1 of Numenius arquata. Lineage (NCBI taxonomy): Eukaryota > Metazoa > Chordata > Aves > Charadriiformes > Scolopacidae > Numenius > Numenius arquata. Next base: position 43,361,212 of record NC_133584.1, read on the forward strand.
TATTGGTCTAGGACAAAAACTTTCTGAGAGATTACATTCACCTTTTTGAGATGTTTTCCGTTCCCTGCCTACCGACCAGTGGCATTTACGGCACCAGCAGCTCAATCCAGATTTGGAGAATTATAAGGAGAGTAGCGCTTATTCCTACACTGATTTCCTTGAAATCTACAGACCACCCTGAACTAAGGCATTTTAGGCCACATAAATCTGACAAAAACGTGAAATATATTAAACCACACACAAATGTTTTAAAAATATTATTAGGCGTTACTCCATTGGAAGGTGTTTCAACATTAACTTTATATATACTGGCTTTGGCTGATCTTGGTTGCACTTTTTTTATAGGTTTTGACAGTTTAATTTCCTTTTTTATTGTCATATGCTAAGATTTTTGTTTTATTTTGCTAAATTTAAGGTTTTTATTATTCTCTAAAAATTTGTGCAGTTATAAGTGAACTAGAGGACTGTTGCATGCATATAATGGGAAATTCTTGATGAACGCAAGGCAAAGGATACACTTCAATCAGGCTTCAGAATCTGTTTGTTGTCTGTACAATGGAGCTGTTAAATTGCAGTCTCTTCAGGAATGCAGTTTATATGTCACTTCTACATCTATGGCACTCCATAAATTTTAAAACACAGCATTACCTAACCTGTAGGTAAGCATTTCTTAGCCGTATATGTTAACAGACTATTGTCTGAAAAGAAGGCAAGGTTTTCTGAATGGTTATTAGTAACCTCTGGTTGCACTAGCAGCTAGTTGACTAATTGGCTACATTGCTTGTCTGAAAATAAAATCACAAGTACTGAAAAGGTAAGAAACTTAGACTCTGGGCAGCATCTGATTTGCTTAAAGAAATGCAAGAAATGAGGAGGGGAAGTGACATCTAGGAGTCATTCTGTCTCAGAGCATGGGAATCAAGAATTATTTTTGTTGTCCTTGAATACACATACATTTCAAAATCTTCCTGTGATGTTGGTTTCAACACATTCCAGTCTAACTTGTCCCATTGCATAACTCTTATTCCAGATTTTTTTATATCTGAAGTTTAGATCTTCCTTGCTTGGAAGGAAAGTAATCCTTTCTTGTCCCAGATTCAGTGTATGTGAGCAAGACCAATTACTTGCCTCTTTAATACTATATTCCACCCTCAGTTCCCTCTTTTATGGACCTCTTTCCTTCAATCGTTCTTCATAAATCTTGGAATATTTTTGGCCTTTCTCTGTCTATGTCTAGAGTTCTCTTCTACATCCCAATGTGTTGAATCCATCTTATACTGGGTGCGCCAACACTAGATGTGGACTCCATTTCAGTGTACTATAACAGAATACATGACATAATTAACTCTGAAGTCTTATGAAACTTATGAGGCTATGTTTATCATTAATATTCACGGAAGTAATATCTCCCCCTTTTTGACAAATCATATCATCTTTCTGAAATCTCTCTGCCCAAAATGTTATTTTCCATCCTTTCCTTGTGCATTTGATTTGTCCTTCCCATGTTTAGTCTTATATGTATTTCTGTATTCAGATCTGTCTCTGTCGCTTCTCCATTTTCTCGAGATCTCCTTGAATTCCAATCCTGCCTTTCAAAATGAAATCCCTCACAAGTTGTTGTCATTCACAAACTTTCTAAGTACACCTAAATTTTTGGTTGAATATTGAATAATAATCAGGTCAGCCCTGTGAAGGGCATTATGTAATATATCTTATCCATTCTCCAACAAGCTATTAGCAAGTTTTCTGGGCAAGATTTTACAGCAGCTTTACTCAGACCATATTTTTCCAGTTGGTTTATGAGTGTCATGTGAATCTGACACCTATTACTTTCCCAGATCTTGTTATCCTGTCAAAGAAATTGAATTACATTGACATGAGTTATTCTTGACAAATTCATGTTGGTTGTGTTTTGTCTTTAGGTGAATACAAATTGATTGTTTAATAATTTGCTTCAGTTATCTTTCTGTCCAAGAAAAGTTGACTCCTCTGTAGTTCCCTGTGTCCCTTTTACCCCCCAGCCTTGTTCTATGACTTTCTAGAACTTATGCACCTTCCACAAAACTCCCTCATTTCTCCTGCACCCCTAATGAAAGGTCTCAAATTGCTTTGACTAACTTTGTAAGTACTTTGGGGTGATGCTTGTCAAGTCCTAATGACTTGAATATATTCAGCTTATTTAATTGATGGTTCCATTCTCAGGCTGGTGTTCCTATTTCCTCATTAATAATCAAGTTAAGATCTGGTCACAGTTAGCCTTTTTGTGAAGACTGAACCAGAGAAAGCTTTAAACATTTCATGTTTCCTTCAACTGTCCATTAATGGCTTGGTTTTCTCATTATACTTGCTTCTATTTTTCTCTTCTTTCTAATGTTTTTATAGACGTTTTTCCATGGCTTTAATAATTTTAATACATTTTCCATGTTATATTTTCTTTATTTGTTGCCATATACTTTTCCTATTGCTTAGTCTTTAGTTTTATTAAAGCTTTTAGTAATATTTTTATTTTAGTAAGAATTTCCTTGTTTTTGTTTCTCATATGATTCATATTTCATTATCTAATTATTAAAGAATTCCTAATGCAGGCATATAAGTAATTCCTTATATTTTCTTCTGAAGTACGAAAGTTTGTCATTGCACCTTTCGCAGTCTCTTTCACAGAAACAAATGCCTATGCTCCTTATGAAATCAGTGCTGAGACACTCACAGAGGAATCTGTTATTGCAGTGTTACAAACCTGACTCTTCTTGTTGGTACCTGGAAAACAAACAGAAGATGCTCCTTTCAGTACAGACAAGCTTATCTGTCCTCCTGCTGAGAACACCAGCTCTATGGAAAAGGGCAGAAGCTCTTAAAAGAATATGGCAGTTGAAGCTGCAGAATTTTTCCTGGTCTTGAGGAAATATGAGAAAATCTAATTCCAGTTTGAAAAGAGAAGAATTGCTTTGTAGTAAACTGTTGCTGGATAAAATAAAAGTGGTCTAAAGAAAATACTGTTAGTCATAAACCCCATTTTCCCTGCTTCAGCTGCCTGCCTTAAGCATGAAGGTCTTTCCTGCATGGTTTCCATCTGACTCCTTAACTGTTGAGTTCCTCGCTAGTGAGCGTGCCTAAACTCGACCTTATCTTTTTAGAAAATATCTCAAATCCTAATTTTGTCTTCAGTGAGGTAGTTCTGGAACCATCCATACAGTAAATATTAAAGAGGGAGCAACATTGGAAGTAGGTATTTGATTGCTAATTTTCATTTTAGTGCTTTATATGGCTCAAGCTTTGTGGTGCTGTATGGGAATATATGTGCTGGCTACCATAGACATGGATCTACTACCCAAGGTCTTTAGAATTCCAGTTCCTATTTTTCACTTACATGCAACATCCTACTTTTTTTTTTTTTTGTAATACATTGCTTAGGCATGTTTGCTTTATCCTGAGGCTAATAAATGTAGTGTACCAATTGCTTAACTCATTGTGCAGTATCCCAGTCGCTAGTGAGAAGGCACTGTAGAGTCCAGAAAAACTGTAGATATGTATAAAAATAATGAGCATCCTACCCACGTGCACCTATGAGTGTCTTTCGTAGTGGCTAAGGACTATTCTTGAAAGGTAATAGGTGACAATAGAAGTTCTTGATTTGTATCGGTAGATTGTTGTGGGTTTTTTTAAAGCAAAATATCTCTCATCAGAAAATACAGGTCTTCTACTTTTAATAAATTAATTATGTTCTATTCATTTTTATTTCCTATGGAAAACTACTGGTTATGTTGAAGGTACTGCAGATACACATTTTTTGAAGTATCAGAAGGCTTCAGTCTCCCTTTTCTCCTACCCTCCTGTAACATTTTCAGGTATTAAGTTATCATAGCCTATATATTAACTGGGGGATATCAACATGCCAGCATTTCACCAAACCCTACAGTTTACTTGTAGTACAAATGCTAATAGTGACAGATTGTCTCAATTTGTTACATTTACATCCCTGTCATGAGACTGACATGAGCAGTCGGTCTAATTTAATTAAAACATGGGGTTTATTTTTCACAAAAAAACAACATTTGGCTTTGTTTCAAGCATAACTTTAAATAGTTTAAAAAAAAAAAAAAGAAACAAAAAACCACCCAAAAGCCCAATATGAATCGTTTCCCTTGTCCTCAAGATATCAATCCATTTCCCTTTGCTTTCTTTCACACTGAACCACCCTGCTAAAATCCGAAAAGCCACTTTTTACACATTGCCTTCCAAATAGCTGCTAGTCCCAATTTTCCTCAGCTGCCCTTCTAATGATTGCAGGGCCATTAGTCCGACTTTCCCCAGGCTAATTGCCAGCACAGCCCACCTGGCCATTTTTCAACAGAACCACAAGTATTTGGGTAACTGAAAAGAGCCCAACTACAGAGAGGCAGACACAAAAGGAAAAACAGGGGATGGCAGGACAAGACAATTTTCTTTGCTCCGTGCATAACGTTAGTTTGGCAAATCAACTCATCACAATGACAGGATTACTTTTAGAGACTATGAACAAAATATATACACTACAGGCTAAGTACATAAATAAAAAGCCAGATACAGCCTCTGTTTCAAAGCCTGCATATTTTTTTCTATTTTTTTTTTCCTTTTGGTTAAAAAATTTTCCATGTTCCTTTCACATGGAACATCCTGCAACACTAACTTCTGGCACCGATGAGGCACTTGGTTGTTCAGTCTTTGAAAAGGAATTTGGCACCAATATCCTGGCCAATATCTCAGCCTGGTAACTTCATGATTCCTGTTCTGAGTGTCCATAACATGATCTTTCTTTGATCAGAGTAATTTTGTTTATAAATCGTGCCCTGTGCTTGCTCAGCAAAGGCACAGAAAATGCAAATGTATTTCTAAATAGCATATTTGGTCCAGGGACTTGACTGGTAACGCTGTGTGGGGTGCCAGGCAGTCGATGTACCGGGAATCATGGGCCACCCAAAGTGCTGTAGAAGAGATACTTTCTTCTTGTAAAGGTAGGAGCTAATCAGTCTGAGTCTGATCACTTATATGAAAGTTGAGGACTCAGGCTATAGCTGATTCTGTTCCTACCCACAAACAAGACTGTTTCTGAAAATATTACTGAATATGTATGGTATTTACAGTGATATAAACATGAAAAGTATTAAAATATTTTATCTTAGTGCTTGTTTTATATGTCATGTAATACTGACCGGGGTTCCAACATGCTTATTTTTTTCAGATGTGTTAAGGGCAACTTTTCTTAAAATCTCACTTTAGCACTCCAGTAATTAGAATATGAAAAACAACCAGATTTTCAGCTCTCAAGAAATTTTAGATACTCTTCCATGAGCAACAAATGGGACCTAATGAATATCAGCCCTACCAAGCCTTTCCAGTTTGAACATACTTTGACATGATCACAGTCTTTGGTATTCAGTCGTGCTTTTTCATAAAATAAATGTTTAGTGTGGGTGCGAAATATTGTAGATAATTAATATTTTAAATATTAAGAATACTGTTTTCTAAACAATGCTACAGCAGATTAACTGCTCTTTTATATCCAGACTTTCCCTCTGGTATTATGTATATTTAATTAAAACATACGAACATTAAACTTACACTTCAGACTTCAGCAAACAAATATGCATATGCTTTTCCAGACTTTTTTAAAGGCTGAATTCCCAGTTTCTGTAGCACGACCATTACACACCGCATGTTCCACCCCAGCCCTCCATCACTGAAGAAGAACGGCACTTTTTCTTCCTCTCAGGAAATAGTCTGGGGATTGCCACAGCCAGTAGTATTTCAGCCCCTCACTCAACAGTTGACTGATCTGCTGTTAAAGCACAAAAATACATCCCAGATGCCAGAGGTAGGGGAACCCAGAGTTCCTGCGTGCAAGAGCTACCCCAGTCACAGGTTCAGTTGTGACGGCTTCTGTTCCTCTGTGGTGACTAACCCTCAGCCTTGCCTCTCCCCTCTCTAGTGATAACTGGCAGCTTGACTGTCCCACAGCAAAGCTTCCCTGTGCAGGGTCAGGAGCTAATACGTTTTCTGTCCAGTAACCACTGTCTCCAGCTTCTGGATGCATCTGGGTTTCCCAGCAGGGTGCCTGGCCCTGAATGGGGAAAGTCTAAAATCCTTGTTTCCTTCCCACTGTTCCTCCCCACCTCCTCCCATTCATTGGCCTTAACAAAGCCAAATGCTTCAGCATGAAGCAGGTGTGTTACACATGTGCTGTTGAACATCTGGCTAATCCTCTGTGGGGGCCAGAGAAGTGTGCAAATCCTAGAATGGGCAACACTCCAGGAAAAAATATGAATCACTAGCTCTGTAAGCAAACTGTTTCTGGTCTCCATTGAAATCCAGGCTTACAGCTCTCTCATTCTCCATCAGCCCACTGAACTGGGGTTTTGATCTGCCTAAGTTTAAAGACAGAGTATGCATAATGTGATTTATTTTATATACATTCTAGAAAAATGTTCATTTATACATATGTTTTCACACCTTGAAACAATTATGGTCCCAGGAGTAGTGTGGCTATAAAGAAAATGAGTAAGAGGGGAAGATGTCATTTTGGGTCTCAAGGTCTGCTGTGCATTCATGGCTTCCTTTGAAATTGTGGCATAAGTGCATCTGAATGGGTAACTTACTCTTTTTTTTTTCTGTCATCTAATCTAATGTGTGATTTTGATCACACATATACACGAAATACCAGCAATTGCTGCTTCCCTTCATCATACTTCATACTGCTTTCATCAAATTGTATTTTTATAGACTTCTGTATGAATCATATCCTCGCATTTTCATCCTGCTAGTCCCTTGAGGATTTGTTCCAGATCAGATATAAAACCAGAAGAACGTGTTTCCTGAATCTAATAATGTTGCAGCTCATGACGGTGAAAGGTTCATCTGGAGAGCTGATCTCAGATGTCAGGATGATAGAAATCAAATGGAGTTAATGCTATGGCATTTAAAATATTTTTGGCTTAGCTCTCTCGTGAGCAAGTGGTGAGATTTTGATAACATCAAACTGGAACTTTTGCTCTGATTTGATCTTAAATCAAGAGCCTCTAGTCTCAATGTAACCTGCATTTAAACAGTGTTTTTCTGACATATATGAGTTATTTTTGAAGATGTGGCCAGAAACTGAAATAGAGGGTTGTGTTCCAAACAGAACTTTGATTTCACTCCATGCCTCTTCTGAAGTTCTTAATGCATAAAGTGCATAAAATGCAATGAATGGGGTAAAAGTCAACTTTTATGGTGAAGGTCTTGTCGGGATTCTGCCTCAGAGTAAGAATCTCTGATTAACATTCTCCTTTGCTCAGACACAAGGTAAGAATTAATAAATAACATTAAAACCTCACAGAGAGACATGGTACAAAAAGAGTATTTTTCATTGCTGGAAATTGCAGTGTTCTTGAAGAATCTGTTACATTTATAAATCAGTACAGATTTTTGCAAAATGCATAATGACAGCATTAAAAAATTAATCACATTAAATATGTATATATATGTTCCTTAGTATTTGATTTTTCTTTACCAGAGGCATACTAAGAAAAATATATTTTAAGTAGAATTTTTTATGCAAGTATAATCTAAGTAGAATTCTTAATTCTTAAATAGAATTTTTAATGGAGCTACAAAGATGGGAGCCTAATGCTTTCAGTAAGCTATTAATTTTTGTTTCTTTTCATGAGCTTGTGGTAGTTGGAATAGACTGTAGAAAGATTTTTCCAACTTGCTGTCACAAATCCAGTGAGGACCAGCAAAACTAAGCTGGCTGATTTATGCAATCTGTTTCACTCTTTCATAGAGGCAAAGGCTAGCAAAAGTAGCAAAGATTACATCATGAGCTAAAATAATTATTTCTGCAAGAAAGTTTGATGATGGTTTAATGTCCATACAAGTGTTTGCATAGGAAATTTTTGTATTCTAAAACCAGTAGGCCAAATTCATCCTTGAACTAGTAAACCTCAGGTGTTGAAAATATTAACAGCATAGTATCTGTCACTGGAGACAGGATATGTATTCTGACGTATTTCTTTAGATAACAGCAGTAGACTGAAGGTAGGCTCTGTTCCTCAAGATCAGGATGCATCTTCCAAAGATTGTTGCATGATTTGCAAAATAAGCAATCCATACTCCTTCTTCCCATTTCCTGATTTAGAAGGTAATGATGGTGTCAGATCTCTCCCCTAGCATCCTTTGGACTTGGCCAAAAAGAGGTCAGTGGAGAGTCCTGAGCTATGCTGAGACACTTTTAAGTTCCTGGAGGCACTAAAGGCTAGATTTACATAAGGGAAGGGCAAAAATAGTGTAGTTAAAGGACGTTTTCAAGGAGCTTGAAAGAGAGAAAAAGGTTATGACATAAATGGAAGAGGTCACATTAAGTTATTGTTTGCAAGAATTTTGCTAAAATGAAGAATGGTGCATTTCTGAAAGATGGAAGAAGTCCATGTGGCTCCTGAATTTTCTTTTGAGTTCTCTAAAGAGCAAGAGTTCTGGGCAGACAAGCAGTGGGCAGAGTAAAGGATATGTGCATATTTCACTGAATTTCACTGAATTTTTAGAATTGGAAGGGCCCATAAAGATCATCTAGTCCAACTCCCCTGCTGAAGCAGGATTGCCCAGAGCATGTGATTCCAAACCATATGGTTTGGAAACAGTGGATTTTGGGAAACAGGAATGATTTAAGATTAGTCAGTCTTCTGTCTGTTTCTGCAGGACCTGAAGACTAATAGCAGTCAGAGAAACCTTCCTGTGCCATGTTGTCCTGTTGTGGAAGAAATGGGTCAAACTTCATTGTTGTGCTTCAAGAGATGTACTGGACACCTCAGCAGATGCTCAATTCTTCATCAGGTTCTGTTTTTTCCGCTCTTGGAGTAGAAATTTTCAGTATTGCAGTACCCATCTCATTTCTGATGTCCACCAGCCCTAACTTCACTCCTAGGCACCAGCATTGTACAAGTTCTCTGCTTCTGATGGACACAAATTTTGTTCTACTTTACTTTGCTGTCTCCCCTCCCCTCCTGCTCCAATGGCCCTCCAACCTCCCTTTGCCACCGGCACTATTCTTTGTTGCCTTTCTTAAACTGTGGGGCTGAGCAAGGTATCATCCTGGTAACTGTGATGGCACAAACAGTTGTGGACTTGCTGTCTAGAGAGATGCCTTAGACATTCATCTCCAGCAGCTGAATTCTTTGTAGTTAAAGGCAATCCATTTTGAAAAGGTGAATTTGGGGGCAAATATGGCACAGCTGCACTACTACAAAGTTCTTTTCATGTGGTGTAGTGATATAGTGTCAGAGCACCACCAAAAGCACGCTACGTTATTTGTTAACACAATAACCTGCAGGGTTATAGACAGAAAGGGTTTGCTATAGAAAAAATATATAGCCTTTTCAGCAGGAACAAGCGGCAGAGAGCTCAAGAATGACTGTTCCAATTGCTTGGATTTCCTTTGATCCACTTGCAGGATCTTGGAGACCCCTTAAAGATGTCTTTCATTCCCTTGAGAGAAAAGTAAAATATTATTACCATGAACAGTATGTTTCGTCAGGTTTAAGGCTGTAAATACAAAAGGCAAAACGAAGCTCAGGCTACTATTCAGAAATGCAAAAACAGAAGTTTGGAGGAGAACTATTCTCTTAAACCTAAAAGGGTTTTAATAGCTTTTGAAGTGAAAAAAAAAATGGAATTGTACAAATCTTAAGGCAGGTTTCCTTGTGATGTATTACAGTTTGACTAATTGGTCATTCAGACTCTCTCATTTGTTTGACACATTTTTTTTTATTTGTAGCTGTGGTTAACAATGCAACAATCAGTTTGTTCTAAACAAACTATAAGCAGTTTCTTATTGAAATCTTCAGTGAAAATCTGTAGAATTTACATTAATATATAAATATGTACATACATATATATAATAAAAACAAAGAAAACCTTTGAAGAAAAAATAAAAATAACTCCTTGTTTAAAAATCCTTCAAATGGTCCTTTACAGAAAGCTATTCCTGCTGAGCTCAAAGGAAAGTTCTTTTCCTTCATGCTGAACTAAAGCTTTTTGTATGTTTTTGTGAAGTAGAACAAGTACAAGGAAACGTAAAAATATATTACTGGTAGAATGATGCTAATTTTAACCTATTTTTTAAAAATAGTACCTTTGTAAAAAAATTATTCAGGCTTACTGTACTATTAGTACCATTTTACTTTTCAGTGTTTAGAGCATTTGGTGCAGCTTGCAGCCTTGTGCTCCCTGCCAATCAATTCTGCTGTGCGTAGGTACTGTTAAAGAGAAAACAAAACAAAACAAAACAACCTAACTTTACCAGCATGAAACCTCTGGAAATATCATTCTTTTCTATTAATAAGCTGTTCTATGCTTTCAAAGAATGGAAGAACAGCTGCCTGGATTGATTTGTAAGACTGCTCACTACCTTTTCATTTGAAGTCCTCTCCTAGGCCAGTTGCTCTGGTCATTTTCTTTTTTTTTCTTTTGTTTTTTAAAGAGGAGTTAATAGATTTTGAAAACAGACATGTACACTGTGAACTCATATTAATTCTACTTGATCTCAAAGCATGTATTTAGGTCAGACACATTCATTTTTCAGCATTTAGACCTGAGAGCATGTTGTCTTGCCAGCTGAGGGCACTGAATCGAAGCCTGATGATGGAATGCAACTCATCCCAGTTTTCTTTAAAAACAAAACCAAACCCAACCAAACCAAACCAAAGTGCATTAGGTTTTCAACACATTTTGAATACTACTTCTATTTCATTTTTTGTACACTCAAAATGATTTTCTTTTGCCCTCCATTCTTCATTATCATCACCAGGCATCTGCTAAGATCTCACTTGCAACTTTTTGATCTCAGATGAAAAGCAGCATAGGAAAGATAACAGGAGAAGAAATTAAGATACATTTAAGGTATATGAAATTCACATATATTGTATAATCAACTAGATTAGAAGAATATTACTGGGGTCAGCAAGTCAGATGCTTGAAATTTAAGAGATGACAGATTCATGGCCACACAAACCATCCAAATTTCTACCCCTTTGGGAATACACTGTGATAGAAAAATATTTTTTCATGTTATGGATGCTCACTCAACAGTTTTGGAAGCTCCTGGATGTCCACAGGACAAAGACAGTAGTGTTGGTGGTATTGTTGCTGCTGTATTGACATGGTGGCAACATTCTTAGCCTTGAATGACTTGAATGAAGAGAATTGGCCTGCACTAGCCACAGCACTGGTAGGATTTAACAGTGAAATGGTATTTGAAGAGCCTTTCTCCTGTGTTCCATACTGATACTAACACGAAGATTGTTCCATCCACATCTGAATAATTAAGAAAACAAATATGTAGCAGAGATGTTGGGGGTTTTTTGCTTAGTGAATGCTGTACATTACCAAGTAGCATTATCCTCAAAAAATTCTTGTAAGCAATTTTAGTGCTCCTATAATGAGAAGAAGCTTTGTCCATATATTTTGTGTGTTATTCATAACAGAAGATCACAGGTTCTTTCATAGTTAAAGTTGAATTGACTTTTTCCTTTTTAAAGATTAGTTTTTCTACGTGTTGTAAAATCCATGTATTTTCCTCATCTGCCTTCATGGTTTACCTTGGGGCTTCTTTAAACCAAGGAATCTTGAGGCATAGCCTCCTGGTATGTTTTGAAGTCAACGATTAATCTAATTTTGTATGTTTTGCACAGACAGGGTGACCCGGGTCACAGCCTCCCTTATGGTTTTAAACATTTATGCTTTATCTGATCTAGTGCATAACTCCAGCAAACACACAGGATAGATACAGCTTGAAAGAAACACCAATAAACAGTGTGGTCCCTGGACTGGGTGAAGCCAAACACTCACACATGTGATGGCCTGTGATGCTCATTTGCACTCACCAGCCAATAGGTTGTCTTGTCATCTAGCATTAGCACAACTGAAGGGAGGGGAAGTGAGGGGGCTCTGGGAGGATCTGCTGTGACCGATGGCCATGTATGCCACCCAAGCCATTTAGGTTGAAAGTCTTCTTTGGGAGAAACCTGACTCTTCTTTAGGCATGCATTTAAAATTTCCTCCTGCTGAAAGGTGAACACAGGGTTAATTTGGGGAGGGTTATAATCTGAGTAAAGAAGATAATTCAGAAATTGCTCAGATTGTTTAGAAAAGAAATGAATTACACATGTGTTTGATGAGGAGGGTTTGGTGGTTTGGGCACAGAGATGTAGATGGGAAAAGCAAGTTGTGTTTTTAACTATAGTATGGAGAAAAGACAGCATGGAAAAGGTTGATAATGAAAAATAGGTAGAAAATGCAGTAATGGAGAAAGGGTCATAGGAAGAGAAATTAAGCATGAGAATGGGGTGAATACCTGGATTGGTGGTATAATAGAGTAAGAATGCCTGTCCTTATCGTATCTTTTTCCTCTTACATGCCAAAATGCAAGTGAACAAGGTGTTCTTCTACTTTACTTGCTCTAGTACATGTTATAAGCTGAAATGACAGAGACATTTCTGAAGCTGAAACAGCAGAAGAATCTCTGATTTAAAGTCAACTTTGATGTTTCCTTCTGAGCCCTAATCTAGTAAACTACCTTCCTCAGTGAGGAGTTGTAAACTGGAATGAAGAAAACATCCACCAAAAGCTATCCTTGCCAACAGAATTCAGCTGAATTTTGGCATGTGTACCTTGTGGAGTTGAATTCATAACCACAGCTAGGTGTTTATAGTCCCAGAGCAATGCATAGAATAGTAAGGTGCCAAGGAACTGAATTCACAGTAGCCAGCATTGAATGGGATTGAACATCTAAGCCAGCCAACCTGCAATCCACTTTTCTCCTGAGTTTTTTGCTCTTCACTGTGCCTGTGAGGCTGAAATTCACAGTCTAAAACCTTAATATAATTTAAGGATAATTATAATTATCCTGTTAGGTAACTAATACACTCTAAAATATAATGGTAGTAGTAGTGTCCAATGATTATGAACTTAACAGTTTATAATAGTCTTTTGGCTTGAATACTCGCCTGTGAAATGTATCTTCCAGAGGGAGATCAAACCCTCACTTCCAATAAAAATGCCCTAGCTATGAGACAGAAGCAAGACTTGTAGGAGTCCTTGGGCCAAAGCCCAGAATCTATGACTCCTAGATCCAATGTCTATTCTGCGGGCTCCTAAGAGCATGCTTCTTGTATGAGTTGGGCAAAAATCCCATAAGTTTTCTGTTATTTTTGTGTGGTGTCTAGCTTCAGTAGGAATGGTGGAGCATGTCCTCATATCTCGTAGTTTCAAGTCTGATGGTTAGGTCATGTTCCTGAGCACTCGAAATAGTGTTTTGGGACTCCTTATGTCCCTTCTCATCATTTTGAATTATCCATATATGTCTAAGATTTTCTAGACAGGTTAAAATGAGTTTTGTCAAAATGCTTTTGCTTTAAAGCTGCTTTAATATCTCCTTCAGGTGAAGAGGCCATTCTCTCTCTGAGAGTCATAAGTCTCAGTCATCTGAAATCCATATTGCATTAGTTCCTCTCCAAAAAAGCCAAACCATTTGAGTTGATGAGCTTGAGGTCTTTATTTATCAGAAAGACATTGCTTTCAAATGTCATACAGCATCTGAAAACTAGCACTGTTATTCCTAAGCAATCATCCCTATTTAAACATAGGAGTGCTCTAAACCGTGTGTTCACTGAGATTTTCTTAAAATCCTCTGTGCCCTACTGGAGCATAATAAGATACATTATCTATGCAATTGTAGGATTAACTGAGCAAGGGGTCTCTCAGAGATAAACCTCCATCCTTACCAGGAACTTACGGAGTTCACACATTACACCAGTCATTTAGCAACTAAACCGTGGGGTTTTTTTAAGGTTTTTATCTTCAGGCCGTGGCTCCACTTATTCCCCTAATATATTGTAGTTGCTTAACATATAGGATTTAGCTTCCTTTTTCACCCCTTCTGAAGAAAGAGTAAGGAAAGTTAAATATAAAGGCATCTAGCTCTGAGGACCTTAAGAGGGTCTGGTAGTCCCTATTTTAAAACTAAAGCCTTAAGGAGGCATTCCTCGTATATGTGTACCCAGGAAATCACCACAATTGAGGTGGGATGTGAGAGCAGGATATGGGTTCTAATGCAGGGGGTGGATTAGTAGAAAGGACAGCATAATAATAACGATTTGGTTGTAAAAGCGGGAGAAGAGATTCTAATACCTGGCATAGATGTCTTTGCACCTGATTTAGCAGACTTGCTCTTTGAGAGTAGAGCACAGGTAGGAAACTGCTATTAGACCTCGAAATGTAAACATGACTCAGCTTTGTTGGAAAGAAGGTATTGATTGTGCTATAGGTGACACAGATACTGTTACCTGAATGATATTATCTGCAAAAATGGAAGGGGGGTGGGGGTGAGCCTTTTGTGAACATGTATGGTTAATGCCAGAGAGATTAGAATTAAAATTGAGTTAGTGTGTAGTTTAATAATTTGTTTCCTGGTTCTCAGATACAAGCGTAACTCTGCTTCACCTTCCAGAAGGGCACAAGACATTTCAAAGCAATCCTAACAAAGTGAATCAGGAAAAGCTGTACCATAGCAGTGTATTCTAATATAATGGTTGACATTGGGTCTCTACAGGGTGTCTGTGGCACCAGTTCAACATAGCATTTAAATGTATGCAAATGATGAGCCTGATCCGCTGTTCAGAGGTATCCCTGGAAGCCTTTCCAAAGGACTTTTGGATCATGGCAGTCTAACAGGCACTGCTGTTTTGTCAATGAAACCTTGAAGATATCACTTTGAAAATATTCTCCTGAAGGAAACTTCAGTAATCTTCAGTATAATTGGAACCTTTGTCTGGAGCTATTTAATTCCCTCTCATTTCTGTGGATTTTCTTCTTTGGTTATTCACTGTAAAGCTATTACGTATTCACAGTATGCATCAGGTTGATCACAGAAAAGTTCTGCCAGCACAAAGGTTAGGGTTTTTTTCCCCTAAATATTACTGAAGGCATTCATATTCGTTACCTATTTATGGAAGAATCCATTGGTACCGTAGTGCTAGCATCTTCCTTCTGAACAAGCCTTAACCCACCTGAATTTACAGTGAATTTAGAGGATCGTCTCAGCTGTTGAGTGATTCATCACAGACTCTGTTTTGATATTGTTATGTTGCTTGTCTTGCTAAGACAGATAAATAAAATCTGAATGAGAATTGCACACCACACTGTCCTAGCAAACCACTGTTGAACTCGAGAAGTATGTGGGGCAGAAAGGGAATGCATGTTCAAATTGGTTAGCCATGGCTAAGTTGCCCATCATGCAGTTATGGTTAATTTGCTGGGAAAGCATGAACTAGACAGTTTTTGCATCATGAAGAGGAAAAACGTTTAAGCAGTTGCAGTATCGCACAGAAAATACTATGTGGTAGGCAGCACTATTGAACTCTTTTCCTCTAGATATGCAGATATGCATAGTTTTTCTCAGTAGTTTACAATGAACACATTATTCTGCTTAAAATATTCCTCAGACCTGTTTCGCATACGACAATCTATCATTCCCACACATTACTAAGTCATGAGAAATACTAATTAAAAAAAAATCTTTATTTTTTTTTAAGTGGAGTACAGCTACATCAGCTGTGGTTACTGGTTTGATTTCAAATCCAGAAACCACAATAAAGGCTGTTTTCCTTACATCAGATGTGGTGATTAATATGTGGTAGACTTGGGCTCCAGATTTTTACAGCTCTGTTAATTGATCACGAGCCAGAGCCTGGGGCTGTATAATTAAGTTAGCTGGAAAATTAATGCAGGAAATGGCTTCTAGATTTGATTGGTTTAAAAATCTATGAATACACTTATTTAATCCTTTTGAATTAAACTTGGTGCCAAAAAAATTATGTTAACTACGTCTGCAATTTCATAACTTCAGGGCAGTATTCTTTTTCTGCCTTTGAAATCAGTGATGTTTGCACAAAATAGTCATCTTAGACGATCCAGTAAAACATCTCTCTGTCAGTGGTTACAGATGTTGGGTTGTCTGTGCCTTTGGTCTGATGCATATAGGCACAGACATTAGATTATCTGCAATCTAAGGATTGAATATCCTTACTTACAGCTCAGTGGTGGATTGCTGTGCATGTGCAGAAGCCTTTTGAGGTAAGTCAAACTCCATGTAGGTGCATCTTTTACCTGCACATTGTAGGAGGACAGGAACAGGGCCTCATTAAACAGTCATTGATCTTACGTATTGTGCTTATGGTATGGGAAAGTAGGTACGTTCTCTCTCCCTTGTGCTCTGAGATTGAATGAGGTCTCCAAACAAGATTAGAAATGCTGTAGCAAAAACATCCTTGAAAGAAGGGTAAGGAGTAACTAAATGTTCTCTATTTCTGAGCTCATGCATTGCCTTCCCATAACTCAGGAATAAATACAGTCAGCACTTATACTGAACTCATCATAATTAAAGTCACTGCAGTAAGTCAGTGTAATACTGGAGACGAGGAAATCAAGTTTTGGCTTAATGAATAGATGAAGATACCAAGTGTTTTGAGAAAAGGTGTTTTGTTTTGTTTTGTTTAAAATCGGTAATTAATGTGTGCTAGTTTAGGTCACACAATACATTCAGCTTATTCTGTCTTGGGTTGTTTGTCATTTGATACCACATTAAATGACTTTATGCAGCAAGTTGTAGGTCTTCATAGGATCATTTTAGGCTGCTTTTCCTCACAGATGGGAGGTGACATTATAGAGCCAGGGGAGAAGGAAAAACCATCATGGACAAATAAAAGTGAAATAAGAAATAGCTCTCTCAGGACTTTCTTGCACTTTAATTGCATTTAGACTTGTCAAAGAGAAAGAACCGTAATCGAGGGACCTTTAATGATAATATATGTGGAGTATAAAATACTTTGTTAGAAAAAATGCAAGGCAAAAAGTAGAAAGCCCATTACCGAAAGTGCACCAGGCATCAGTAATAAATAAACCAAGACTGAACATAATTGGGGTGAAGGGTTATAGTTGTACAATTAAAGTTGTTATGCTAAGGTGATGTCCTAACATTTCTAGCACTGCCAAGAGGCAAGTTTCTATTCTAACTTTTAAAAGAAAGCTACTGCGAAGGGATAGAAAGTCTTCCACTGTTTTATTTCCTTTATTTGGGAGCTGCAGAAACTCTAGACCAAAACTGAAGTTGTCTGGCCTTCCTTACAGTTCTTGTTAATTGGATGGTGGAGCAAAATGGGAACTCATTATGCATATATCTGCATATTATTCTAAAGAAGCAGCAGATGATCAAATGAGTAAAAGGAAATACTGTTGCTCTGGGAATTTAACATTATTACTGTTACCACTGAACATGAACTAAAAGCTTCTGCGTTCTTAAATTCCTAACCAGCATTTTAATAGTGGACCATGGTTAAAGAAAATTCTTAATTAACTTTTTTATCAGGATAAACTGTTCTGAAAAGAGACCTTTTGTAATTTTTCTTACAGCCTTGCTTCTCTCTGCATGAGTTATTAATCAAAACCTTACAAATGATAGAGGTTCACCTAGAAAATCAGTATTTATTTCAAGACACTATTCCAGGTTTTTAACTCCTATAGAATTATACATAGTTCAAGTAAATCTCAGACTGCTTCCAGATATACATTTTCTGTAAAGTGAACATGTGATTTAATGTAAGAATCTTTAGAAAGCAGGAAAATATAGACAACATTTCATACATGACACGTAAAGATAGAAAGATGAATAATACTTAGGGAGGAGTTAGGAAGTTTGTAGAACAAATAATTAGCAGTATTTATTTTACTACCTTCATCTATTTTAGTCCCTTGCAAGTTCTTCTTTTGACTGATATACACACTAACTCCTTTCTGGCAGGAAGTTGAGGTTTCCTTTCTATGCCATGACAAACAGTGGTAATAATTAGCTAAACAAGGATATATAATAAGGGCTTGATTTTCTTCCACTGGTGATGACTGAAAAATTGTAACTGGGACAGTTTGTTTTTCTTCCTGTACGATGTGTGGCCATTTACACCTTTTCAAAAAGCAAAATCAGTGTCATTATGTTTAATCAGCGTTTACCATGTACTTTGCTCTGTTGCAAATTATTATGTAAAATACACTGTTTGAGGGAATCTTTGTCAGCACCTTCTCCAGAAGTATAAGGTTTTAAGAAGATCAGCATCCTGAACACATTAAGTTTTACATACAAAGGATCTCATCCTGTGTTTTATATTCAGACATAACTTCTATCCAGCTTTGTATGAAAATTTCAGTGTTAGCTCCAAAGAGTTCTATTTTCTGTTATGTGGCTGTGCCAGTGACACTGACACTGGGGGCTTTGGATCAGCTTTTATCATGCCCCACACAATTGCACATTATGTTGTCTATAAAATCATTTCAGGAGTGCCTTTCTTCACAGTGGAAGACAAAATTGTATGTAAAATTCTGATGGGAAAGTGAAAGTGAAATACTAACTGTGATACTGATATTTATTAGGAATATGATCCATGTAGGTTTCCCTGAACATGTCCTCTCTGCCTGTCTGAAACTTGTTTCTAGGCAGGAACTGAAAATGTTGGATATTTCTGTGGGGAAGGCAGGCTGGATCTAACACCTCTGCTGTGCCTGAGCTCACATTTTGTGTGCAAATCCAACACTATACACAGCACTGGACCATATATTAATGTGAAAAAAAGTCCTGGGCGGAATATTTCCAGGACTTCTCAGCAGAAGTAGGGCAACATTACTTCATCATCCAAATCCTATATATTTGCCGTGTCTTTCCTAGGACTTTGCTGCTGTTACATTTCCCAGTGAAGGTTCTTAACTGGAAGTGCTATGTCCTCCTGTAGTAGTCCTCAATAGTAGCTCAGTTGACTCTTTTTTTCCTTTGCAGACTTTTTTTTTTCAGTTTGGCCAGTGAATTACTTCTCTGGGAGTTGATCTTCAAAGCCCTTGCAGTCTTGTAGAGAAGAAGCCTGAGGGAGAAGGTAATGGCACTGAAGATCAGTTTGAGCAAGACTGTAGTGTACAGTAGTTTACTGACTTTATTTTGGTCAAAGAAATGAAACTAGCACTGGAACTTAAATCCTATCCATATATAGGGCTGTAGTAGGTTTTGCATCTTATTCACTGAGTTAAATATTCAAAAAATACAGCGATGGGCCATATATCTACACAAATCTATGAATTTTCTAAGGTCATAAGGAAATTTCTGTGAATCCCAGGTCTCAGCGCAGAGCAATAAAATATAGGATGCTGAGGCTCTTTTGCCATTTTCATGAAACTGCACCATTGGTAGGACAGATGGGTAGTTCTACACCTCTGAGGTTACAGCTAGTGACATTTCCAGACGTCATATTGGGCCCTATATGAGCGGCTGTTATATTGTTCCGACAGTAGTGTCACATTCTGTGAGGAAATCTCTGCAGGCAGGTAAAAGCCAATGCAACAACCAGTTTCCAGCTCCTCATTTGTACCTAACACACACTGTAGAATCCAGAAGACCTGTTGTTTTGTGAATGGTTTCAAAGGGGGATGCAGAATGATGACAGTGAAATTAAAGTTCCTCGCCTATTAAAGACAGAACTGAAACTGATCCAGGAAGAGTATTGGAGAGATTGGATATTATGAAAAATTTTTACACCAAAAGGATTATTAAGCATTGGAATGGGCTGCCCAGGGAAGTGACTGAGGCACCATCCCTGGAGGTATTTAAAAGACAGGTAGACACAGCGCTTAGAGACATTGTTTAGTGACCTTTTTTATCAGTTAGGTTGATGGTTGGACTAAATGATCTTAAAGGTCCCTTCCAACCTAGACAATTCTATGATTCTATGATTCTAAGAGTGATGGGTGCTCCTCTTCAGTAGACATGACTGAACTTTAAGCCACTCTCACTGGTGTGCACACTGCCAGTCACTTCAGTAAGGGGGAGTATCATAGAGGAATTCTAGTGTTGTAGGCCTGGTAAAGCAGAGGGAAAAAGGCAATGCTTGCAGTGAATAAAAGTAGTTAAAGCAGTTGTAATAATTATTTTGAGTAGCTGATTGTAAGCACTTAATTGCAGTGATGAACAAAGAAACCCAAGACTACTGTAGGCAAGGTGAAAAATTGCCCGTCTATCCTAATGCGTTCATCATAACAGCTCTGATGAGCCCTCTTCCTATAACTTTTGTACCCTGGGGAGTTAACAGAAGTATTAGTAACATGATTATCAAAAGACTCATCCTAGCACCTCAAGTTCTGCTCACTGTTCCTTTCAGGAGTATTAGTGACAGCACCACTTAAGAGCACAGAGCCTTGGTGATAAAGCTCCTGTTCAATTTGATGCATGAGAATTGTACTTTCTGCATTACTGCAGACAATGGAACCATTAACTCTCTATCAATCACCAGGTTTGCAGCACAGCCGTCTCTTTAACAAGATGCCATGGGGCATAAGGTATAAATAGCAGACATAAGTCAACCTCCTTGACCAGCTGTAATTGTGAAGGAAGGATTGTAAACTGTGTTTAGGCCTCTGTCCAGGCTTTCCGAAACACGCCTGTGTGCAAGTGGAAATTCAGCTGGGGACATTCTGTTTTATTAGGAGGCTCTGCAGGATGGATCTAGAGCTGAGTCCCTTCTTCTCCCTTACCAAGTAATCATTTTAGATGTATTGAGTACCTCTGGGTGGTTTGAGGAAGCTCTTTCTGTTGTAACAAGATAGATCGAATTTAAACTATTTCGACTTTCTGAAGCATTAGGAAGCCTAATTCTCTCTGTTGTTACACTGGCTATACTGGGCATAGCTCCACAGACAGTGAGAGTGTGGGGGTAGGGAATAGTATGCCAAGAATTTAGGTGGCAGGGCAGAGAATAAATTTGTGTTGTTGTGGATGCCAGGAGAATTAAACCTAGATAGGACTTCAGAGATAGATTTTTAAAATTATTATTATTATTTCTATACTTGCAAGCTGGTTGGTTTGGTTTCATGAGAGCAATTAAATAGCTGGATTCATTTAGTACTCTTCTCCCTTTACTGATTCCCTTCCATGGGAAGAGAATGGAAGCTATTTTAATTGCCTTTCTTAGAGGGAATGAGATCACAAACTAGCTGCAATCTCCTTTTATAGTTCTTTTTGTTACCTGGCATGAAGGGCTAGTACAAGCTTTTAAAAATAGGCAATTCTGGCATAAAAGTGGGTTGGTCAAGGTCTGTGGTTCTTCAATGACTTCCACTGACAGCTTTATCAAAATTAAATTGCCCACTCCTCTATTCTGTAGTGGAAATCCTGAGAGAAGGTAGCAGTGAAATAGCTCACTGTTTTCAGCTGAAATATACTCCATCCCTTATGCAAAGGGATTTGCTGATGCAGAGAAGTGTAATTTACACCTTCCTGTGACAGCCTTTGTGACTTTGACCTGGAAAGTAGAAAAGAATCCAGGCATACTTACAGAAGGTGGCTATAAATAGACTTAAATGCAGTGGCTTATCTTAAGGTTAACAATAAGTTGTCTTTACAGTGCTAACAAACTAGACCACACAGCTTTGTTTTGATTTTTACCTGAAGTATAGACCTGTGTGGTCTAGATGGATGATATCAATTACATTTGAAAGCCTGATAAAATGGAATGCAGATGATTTATCTAGCTGATACCAACCTCTCGATAAAAGCCACAGTCATTAGTAAACCTTGGTGTATATATATCGTTCTTATTCTTATGAATGCATAGTGAATGCCTTTTTTAATGCATGTATCTTCTTTACTTTCAAGAGTTTCTCCCAGTGGTGGAGGGCAGTGGATTATGGTGATTTTGCTGCATTTTACTGAAGGATATTGTAACAAAAGCATGCTCTGCAGATAGACACGGTATTAATCAGTGTTGCATACTTGCACACACACAATTGCACACTTTCACAGACTTCTGTTAACTTACTGGTTCAGAAAGTATTTTTATTAAAAGAAATGAAAACTATTGCTTAATCTCTGGTATTGAAAACAGTGCCTTCCAAAAAAAAAAACCCCAGAATTTCATAAAATCATAGAATACTTCGGGTTGCAAGGGACATTTAAAGATAATCTAGTCCAAACCTCCTCCAATGAGCACGGACGTCTTCAACTAGATCAGGTTGCTCAGAGCCCCATCCAACCTGACCTTGAATGTTTCCAGGGATGAGGCACCTACCACCTCTCTGGGAAGCCTGTGCCACTGTTTCACCACTCTCATTGTAAAAAAATGCTTCCTTATATCTAGTCTAAATCTACCCTCTTTTAGCATAAAACCATTGCCTCTTGTCCTATTGCAACAGGCCCTGCTAAAAAGCCTGTCCCCATCTTTCTTAAAAGCTCCCTTTAAGTACCAAAAGGCTGCAATAAGGTCTTCCCGTAGCCTTCTCTTCTCCAGGCTGAACAACCTCAACTCTCTGAGCCTGTCTTCATAGGAGAGGTGCTCCAGCCCTCTGATCATTTTTGTAGCCCTCCTCTGGACCCACTTCAACAAGTCCATGTCTTTCTTTCCTGTGCTGAGAGCTCCAGAGCTGGACGCAGTCCTCCAGGTGGAGTCTCACCAGAGCAGAGTAGAGGGGCAGAATCATCTCCCTCAACCTGCTGGCCGTGCTTTGTTTGATGCAGCCATGGATACACTTGGCCTTCTGGGCTGCAAGTGCACATTGTGAGCTCACATACAGCTTTTCATCCAACAGTAGCCTGAAGTCCTTCTCAGCAGGGCTGCTCTCAATCCCTTCATTGTCCAGCTTGTACGGGTACTGAGGGTTGCCCCACCCCAGGTGCAGGTCCCTGCACTTTGCCTTGATGAACTCATGAGTTTCTCACAGGCTCACTTCTCAAGCTTGTCCAGGTCCATCTGGAAGGCATTCTGTCCCTCAGGTGTGTCAACTGCACCACTCAGCCTGGTGTTGTGTAACCACTCCATCAATCCTGGTTCAGTGTAGGCCATCCCATTATTGAAAAACTCAAAATTGTGTCAGTGATGCCAGCCGCAGAGCCAAATATTAATAGACTGGGTGCATCTGTTTCTTCCAGTATCACTGCCCACAACTGGAAGGAGAGAGGGAAAAAACAACTTGTGCTCCAGATTCCCTTACCAGCCATCCCAAGGTCCTGAAGTCTCTTTTAATTGCCTTTGGACTACTAATTTCAGCTAATCATGCATTGCCCTGTGTGTATACTGTTGTAAGATGATGGTACTGTAAGTAAATAATTTAGCACTTAAGCTAAAGTATATGACTTCTGTAAAGTTGCTGTTCACTACTTACTATTGTTTCACAAACTTGTGTGAAGAATAGGCAATACATGAAAACTTTTCTCATGGGGCATGGTTTCTACATGCTGTATAAACTTATTTGCAACTGGTTGGAAAGGAAAGTTGAAGCATGAGTGTAATGAGGGAAGGCATAGGGACATTTTTATTCCCACAGTAAGTGAGAAATATTCTCTGATAATCCCCTAGTTGGCAACACACACATGAACATATGCATCAGTATTTCTGCAAAACAGATGCAATTAAAATGTTTCCAGCATTTTTCAATTAAATACAAAATTCTGATTAAATAAAAAAATGCTAGGGAGAAAAAAAGTTGATTTTTATATTTGAATAGTGTTTATTTTTCCTAAATGTAGCTTGTGACAAATTATGGTTTCTAAATGTGTAATTTTGTTGTTAAAAAGGTGGAATTATTCAATCTGACACTTTTGAACTTTCATTCCACACCTGTAACTGATTTATTTTGGCCCATATTTGGGTGGTAAGGAAGAGGGAAAGAAATTATTGTAATTTTGTAAAATTAAGAAATTTCATTTTCTAGGGAGGTGCTATGGACAGTCATTTTGGCAGGCAGGAAGCATGAACTTCAGGAATGGAACTCGGAAAAGGCTTGTTTCATTTACTGAAATGGAATTTATTGTATATAGGAGTGTCATTTGTATCTCACGCTGCTTAGCACTTCTGGTGCATCACGCTGAAATTCCAGGTGTGTGAAGAACAGTAATGTAATCATTTCAGAAGATTGCATTTTGGAAGAAAAGTTGTTACAATTCCTGCTTGGATTTAATCTCAGGAATGTGAGCCTTCGGTCAGAGGTCCGGGGTTTAAAGATACCATTGGATGAAGCTGTAAAAACCCATCACTGCTATATATGAACTGTTTAGTACATGTATCACTTGAATTTGTGAGGCCCTGTCTGCTAATGCATCCAAGTGTTTTCCCTCAGTGACTTCACTACTGCTGCATGTTGATTCTCTCATGACAAACTGAGAATTTCTGGGGACCCAGATCTCAAGCTTTGGCTGCTGAGATGATGTGATTCAAGGCATTGGCAGGAATCTAAGTCGTCCTCACTCCTCAACTGCACATTTCACAAAGCTTGCAGAGCACAGCTACATCTTGCTATTTTAGAAGGCAAGCAAGCATTTTTTTACTTATATTGCAATTAGATTGTTGATGTTTCTGGCAGCGCAGGGGTCAAATTTTGTGCAATGTTTCGTGTGGTCGGAATGGGAAGATGACTAAACACTTTTATACTTTCCAGTGTCTGGCTTGCTCCAAAGGTTGCTGTGGCTTTTCTAACTGATGACACCCTCTCCTTCTGCTTACAGCAGTTTCCTCCATCACCTGATATTCTCCCCTCCTCTGTGTCCCTCTTCTGAGATAAAACTACTTCTTGTAGGGCCTCTCCATTGCCAAAGGGGCACCAAGAGGCTATTGGAAATGGAAGAATTGTACTCCTTGTCGCTACAGACCAGAGTTTCTCTAGCTAAGTGTACTTTTCATCTTGAGATTTACTCCCAGGATGAGCTCAAGACCAGACATTTTGTGTGTTTGTGGTTTGTGTAACCGCAAGCAGTTGGAGAAGACCCATTAGAAAACATAGGAGTCCTTATATCTGAGCATGTTGAGTATCTGCGTAGGCAACCACAACAGCTTGCATCAGTTTTTCACAGGCAGACTACAGGGAGTCCGAGGGGAAAATATATGAGATGCAGGCACACTGTGTGTGTTGTGCCCATGACTGCTTTCTAAAACTGGTGCAGACATCTCTCTTCTGCTTGTGGATGCATTATGGCAATACCTTTTAACAGCATGACCACAGACTAACAGTTTTGCAAGGACATGGTGGTTGTACAAGCAGCAAATTCTATAAAAGGGGAAGAAATAAAAGTCCTGTTCTGTGTAGGATACTTGCCTAGGCCTCAAGAGAGCTTTTTTTTTCCCTATTGAATTCCCACAAGATTCCAGTGTTGTAAGCAAGAGGGAGCAGATACATTTATTTCTAATATTTCACAACATCATGTTGTTTGACTTTGGTGATGTAGTTTTCTTTTATAATGTAGTTCTTACAGGTCTTACATATAACTGTCTCAGCTGGTATCTCTTGCAATTCTCTGTGCAAAATCAAAGAGGAATATACAGTCTTTGGTTTCAAATGATATTACGTGTTATATTCCCTCCCTTCATCTTCTTCACCAAAACTGCCAACCAAAACTGCTCAAAACAAGAGTGAAATTAAGGGTTATGTAAAAAAACCAAGCAACAATAAAATGGCAGCCAGCACATAGTTTTCTACTAAGTATTGTTCTTGTGTAATTAGTATATGGTGATCCTCAAGTGCCCAAACTTCCTGACCAGCACAGACTCAACCTCTTACACAAACATCGTTTAGTCCTTCAGCTCAAGCTGTAGATTTTACTAGACTGGCAGTAGTGTTCAATGCAGTGATCATCAAGACAGCAGAGATGTTGAGGTAGCATTCTTTCCTTCCAGGTAGTAGTAGGAAGTAAACATCTTAAACTGTCTTTCTGTACAGTTTTAATGCAGGAATAGTAATGGATATCACCCACTGCTATTAGTCTCACTGGGAAATCTAAAAGGAGACAACAGGGTTTTTAACACAAAAATGTTTGCATGTATTGATAAGATCAAGACCTGTTTTTGAAAGAGGGAAAGCTAAAAGAAAATCTGATTTCTGAATCAGCATCTCCCAGTCTCTGCTGCCTGAGCAGCAGCTACACTGAAGTGGCTTTGACACAATATAAGCTTGTTCTTTGTCAAGAATGTCTCATTATGTAGGCCCTGCTGATTTTTAAACTCTGGAGTTTTCATACACTTAGCACAGATGGAGAACAAAAGAAGCACAGTGATTGATTTTACTCAGTCATTAGGGAATTTTTGAGATAGCTCATTAACGCAAGGTGGACACAGTAAAGATTGCTTTTTAAGGAAGACTTAAACTGATAATCAAATTTTATTTGTATGCCTGAAGCCTTTCTTTAGGCTATCATGAATCGTGTACAATGCAGTCTTTAGGTTTTAGAACTGGGAACTAAAGTAAAAATTGCATTTTCTATACATTAACCTATCAGGTGCTATTTTTAAAAAGGAATATTTTATACTTAAAACTACTAAAGAACAAACAAAACCCTAATGATTTAGTTGAGTTTAAGGGACATGCAGATGATTGGACTGTGACTGTCTGTAGCATAACATATAACAATATATAGTAATGTATAATAACAATTTGTACAATAAAATAATTATTGTATCTACCATAAGTGAAAAGAAAAAAACAGACATTTGAAACTGCTCAAGTCTTCTATAAAATAATGAAATGCATTAAGTAAAAGAGTTGGGTGATTTGAGTTCAAATACAAAAAAAATAATCTCTTTTTATCGTGAAGAAATTTGCTTATAACAATAGATATATTATATCTGTGCATTTGAAATATATACTTTGGACACAAATACATCATATATGTGCATATATGAGCATATATATACATATGAAATAACTTGTCGAAAGTACTAATATGCCACTTCTGGCATTATTAGATTGAAAAATCTATTTATTAGGTAGAAAGCATTCATTACTGGAGAGCACATAATTCAAAATACTTCTGTCACAGGTGCTGCTAAGAGACTGTAATCTTGTCCTTGATTCTTGGGCACCCAAAGACTTCATAAAATCCAAAGCTGTACTAGAAATACAATACCGTCTAGTAAAGTACAAATTCAAAGAAATAAGAAAAGGAAACAAGTTCCATCTGCTTTAGAAGTATCAAACACCTTGACTAACAGAACTCATCTAAAGCCTGTGGAAATCAATGACAGTTAATTGTCATTTAATTAACTTTGATGAGCTGTTCATCAAACCCCTAATTTACACTGGATCTGTTTACTCCTTTGTTTTTCAATTTAAATTCATATATATTAACATCTCCTGGTTCCTCCTGTAAATTTTCTGTTCTACTGAAATAACTGTATTTGATCTGGCTTCCAGGGAAGCCGTGGAAAAGTAAAATTGGGATTTAAGTTTTGCTTGGGAATTCTATGCATATATTTGGGAGGCCATGAAATAGTAAATAAACAGATAAAATAAATCAACATATTATTAACTTTTACAGACAGAAATTGGCTGCTGAGTAGCAATAGAACAAAAGATTATGAAAAGCAAAACAGAATAATATCAGTCTATTCTGTGGACATATGTCCCTTTCAGTGAAATTTAAAAAAAAAAAATTGAATAGAATTAAAATGTTTTGGGATTATTTTTTTTAATATATGTATTTTAAAATGTGTGTCCAAATCCACTTTGAGACATCTTCTCTGTGTAGAAAACTATACTTGATGATTCATTTTGGATCAGAATAAAAGCGGTTTGAAATAAATGAATGTCCTCTGAAATGGAATTCTACATGTAGCCTAAATCTATCCATTTTCATGTAAGCTAGAACTTCATCTTCAGGCAAACTCTAAGATAGGAAGCACTCTCCAACACACCAACTTCTCTTTGGATATTTTGAAATAGAAGAGTATTTTTTGCTTCATAATGTATTGTTGCTTATATATGAAGTGGGAAAACAGTTATAAAGTGCAATATCTGAATGGTTTTACTGGCTGTGTCTGTTTCAGAGTATGTGAGACTTGTTAATGCTGACTTATACACTGGAAAGCCACGTTATCCTTTTCCTGTGGTGGAATAACTTTTTATATAAATAGCAGTGGATACTATGGAAACCCTAGAGGTTAGTGCTTGAACTATAATTACTTTCTGATCATTAGTAATTATTCCATGAGGTATTGCAGAGCATGTTCTCTGAGAAAATAATAAAAAAAGAAAGAACACAACCCGGCAGCTGCAACAGACCGGATCTTTAATTTTGGGATATTTGATTGTCACCGTATTGACCCCAAAGGCTGGAATCATCCAGCCCACTTCCCATTTACTTAATATAGCAACATATATGATAGGACTAGCAATTTTTCCAGGGTTCAGATTTATAACTTTGCTTGCCTAGAATTGCTGTTATCAAAATGTTTCCATTAGCGAAGGCTCACTGAAAAATTTTCTTTTTACATTAATATTATGACAATTTATACTTATATATGAAAGAATTTTTTTGTTGTTGTTGGTCTCAGTGTGTGTTATCTATTTGAAGCATCTGCCTTTCAAATAATTACTGAATGTTAAAATGCATTACATTATTTTTTAAAATCAGTATTACTGATAAAGGAATGAGGTGGGCAAAAAATCTGAAGAAATTTTAACTTCCATGACTTTTATTTTTTTCAGTCTAATCACTTTGTGAATCTACAGCTGTTGAGTTCACTCTGTTTCTCACAAAGGAATCAAACAATAGGTATTTTTCCACTGACTTAGATGCACTTTGATTCAGTGCAATTCTGTACCTCTGTGATGCCACCAAATCATTTATATGAAAACCAAATGAAGCCATGAGGTATAAAATGTTGACTTTATTCACTTTGCTTGCTTCATGTGTCTGGTACTCCAATGTGATATAATGAGATGATATCCAAGTACTACTCTTTAGAAAACCTTGACAATTCTTATAAAAAAAAAAAAAGGCAGGTATATCTGAGAATTTCTTATCTTTTGCCAGTTTTTGACAAATCTTAGTGTTATTTCAGTGAAATCTCATATTAAAGAAGTTGATTACATTACCAATACATTTACTATATATCATTTGTATTGGCATTATGTGGAAAGCTTTTTTTTTGGGGGGGGGAAGGGGGGTTGCAGGAGTGGCTTCTGTGAGGAGAAGCCAGAAGCTCCCCCCATGTGGCAGAGCCAGTGTCAGCCAGCTCCAAGACAGACCCGCCACTGGGTGCATCTGTCCAAGGCTGAGCCAGTCAGAAACAGTGGGAGTTCCTCTGTGATAACATATTTAGGAAAGGGTGAAAAACACTGCACAGGAGCAGCTGGGAGAGAGGAGTGAGAACATGTAAGAGAAACAACTCTGCAGACACCAAGGTCAGTGAAGAAGCAGGGGGAGGAGGTGCTCCAGGTGCTGGAGCAGAGATTCCCCTGCAGCCCACGGTGAAGACCATGGGGAGGCAGGCTGTCCCCCTGCAGCCCATGGGGGTTCACAATGGAGCAGATACGCACCTGCAACCCATGGACATCCCCACGCCAGAGCAGGTGGATGCCCAAAGGAGGCTGTGACCCCATGGGAAGCCCACACTGGAGCTGTTGTAAACTCAGTTATATACACTGCATACTGTTATATATTTTTTTCTTTTTTTTTTTTCAATAACAGACTCATCTGACTAATATGAGACATTCAGAGGTTCCAGTCTGCATTTGTGAAAACACTTGTTGAAGTTTAAACTCCATATTAAAAGCCACCATGACCATGTGGATTAGTAGGCACTGTAATTTTGTGATTCTCCTTCCGAAAGGGTATAGAGCACCGGGGCCTGGGTGCCACCGAATGGAAGAGGAAATTCAGGAATAATCAACAGCTGAATAACCTCGTCCTTTGAGTACAAGAGTACAGAAAAATTTGTTGGAGGAAAACTAAGCCAGCATGGACGTGATCAAAAGTCAGTTTGACTATGGCTATGGGTAGGACGACTGAGGGAAGAAAAACAATAAAATAATAGAAATGGGGTTTTTTGTTTGTGAGGTTTGCTCCATTAAATAAATAAACAAGTAACAGATTTTTTAAACTCCATATTAGATTACTGTTTTGTCTACATGGTCTTTTAAAACTACTTGGAAATTTCACTTTTTGAATGCCATCTGTTTAAGTGTTGCATCTTGTGGGAAGCTGTCCATGTTGCCTGTCATTTCATGTCTAGTCACAGTTATACAGGGCTAGGTTTTACTCTACTAATCACTTGATAAAAAATGCCCTATCTGAATATTTCTTCCTCTGCCAGTGAAACAGAGATACAGTTTCAGTTCATACAGCAAATCTCCATCTTTTCTCCCTAAAAGTATTCTTAAAAAAATCAGGGTAACTGATCACGTGGCACAGTGGAAGAATTTAGTTATGGAGAAGTCTGAGGTAGTTTTCTGTTTTAGGGTTAGATTCCCGGCCTGTGTAAGTCAAGACAGTTTTATTTAAGTTTCAAGCCACCTAATAATTATAGACTATTCATAAATCAGCGGTGTGGTTTTCCCTTCTATCTTTCTAATTAAAAAGCATTTATGTGGTTAGAACAAGGGACACGTACACACACATAGTGTTAAATGGCATAAATGTCATATAAAAGACTGTCACCAGCCCTAAAGAACCCCAATGGGATATTATTTTTTGGAATGAAGAAAGAGTGCATAATTTTTGACTTTATACCAGCCATTTCACATTTCAGTAGTTTTAAGCTTAACATGAGAAGAGTATAAATTATTATTCTTCCAAGAAAGAAATTTTAGTATGCCATATATTTATGCAATGCATCCTCTGTAATGTTTGTCTGTCAGTTGTACTGTTGTCTATATATCTAAACTATAAAACCTATTATGCCAAATAATATTAATTGTATTGCTACACCACAAGCCTACTGTAGTATGCTACCTTTTCTTGGAGCCTGCAGAACACCTATTAGCTTAGGTTATTTACTAAGGCCATCAGGCACCCTTTCTTTGGGCTAATGGATTTGCTGCTTTCAGGTTTGAGAAGTTTACGTCTCCTCTGTAATCTGTTAATTTACAAATGGGAAAGGTGGAATGCACTGAGATTTATAAAGTTACATGGTAAGCATTTGCAAATGTTGTTAAGCTTGAATGAAGTAGCTTAAGCTTGAGCTCCTACAAAGTGAAGGAAGCTTCTGCAGGCGTTGCTCCTCGTGGAGTGGCTTCTGTTGACACAAGGCAGCTTTCTTACCCTGGGGGACTGCAACACCCAAGGGTCACAGGAAGGGTCAAAAAGAGATTAGAAGGGTGAAAAGAGGAAAGCATAAGTCTTTATGTTTTAAATGCTTAATTAAAAATTTGACTTGGAAACACAGAATAAAAAACAATATTGCAAACGAATTAAGATGATTTATAACTGTGAGCAACCGAGTTCCTCGGGGACGGGTAATGAGAAGTGACTGCAGATGTTTAGTTAGCAGCGCTAACTGCTTTTAAATGCCTACACAACTTAGTTCCTTGAGGAGGGAAAGTGAGGTTTTTAGTCTGCCACTAGTAGTTACAGCCATTTTTTTTTTCTGTCTTTCTGAAATCACTAAGGAACTTTTGGATGTTCCTGTTACTTTACAAGTGGTTGTGTGCAAGGAGGGAGAAGTTTACAGGAAGTTCAAAAGGAGATAGCATTTCTATTATTTGAAAAGTAATGATGCAAAATAATCTCATCTGTTCAAGTAAAATTAATAGGACTTCTTTGCAGGACTAAAGATCGTGGAATTTGGAGTTTTGTATAAACATAAATACATGCTTCTGAGCACATGCACAAATATGTGTGTATCATAGTAAACATAGATGGCTACAAATCTTTCTGTATTGTATTGGGATTTCTTTCTGATGATCAGAAATAAGAGAATATCGAGGGTAAAGTGGCCTCAGCAACATTAATTCTACCTCAGACACTTCAAAGCATGTACAGTCGTTCCTTAAATAATCCCGTATTATGCTTTCTTCCCTTCACAGAATGTCCTCATTTCATAACTTTTACTTCCCTCCCCTTCAGGGAAAGTCATAGGCTTTCGAGTTGCTTCAAAGGCTCCAGTAGACTTTCGAAGTCTTCATTTCATTTGAACATAAAAGTGTTTCTTGCTATGGTAACCAAGCCAAAATTTAATCAAAAAGTCTGCGTGTGTGTTTCCACTTCAATGTTGGAAACCTTGGTACCACTTCATCAGTGAGTTTATGTTAGGCTCCTGTATATTATAAATGAAGGCAGAAGCTATGTATAGACTAAAGTTAGGACTCAGTCTAATTTCAAAATTATAAATTACTGAAACAGAATTAGGATTTTGGTAGTAATTGTTATTTAGGACTAAGTGCAGTAAGGGTCCAGTCAGGACTTTCTCATTTTTTTTGCTACCTCTAACGCTGTATCTTAGGCAGATATGGTGAATAGTCACGGAAGGAAAATGGAGCACCTAGAACTGAAATCCTCCTTATTTTCTGATTACCATAATCTCAGACTTGCCACAGCTTCCTGTGGCAGATGCCTCTTCAAACTGTAAGGGGAAAAACATGAGCAACCTGTCTGTTTCTAGTAACACAATATCCTGCTAGCTGCATATTTTCCTTTTGCAAGTTTAAAACACTTTATATTAAATGAGAACTGTTATGATACAGTAGCATAATCGAAAGGCAGATGTGCATAAAAAAGCGAAATTATAAACACTTCTATTATCTTTTTAAATAATGACACTTCAAAGAACACAATTAAAATATATACATAATATTAAGACAGAACTGATGACAGAAGGTCATAAATTGTCTATTACATACTAAATGTCCTAATCATTCCAAATAACCTCAAATTCAAATGTGGTGACAACTTCTAATACTCCAACTGTGAGAGTAATATAGAAAAAGGACTTCAGCATGGAAATAATTGCAAAAGACACAATGAAAGAATGTTTTATTCCATGCAGCTAAATATCTTTTGGTTGCCTAATTAATTTAGTTAGCTATAGTCCATTGAATAGGACTACCTAACATTTTCCAACCAAATGTTTTTTGATGGAAAATTAAATAACAAGTTAACTTTTAAATTATTTATTTTTATTTTACTAGTTGAGTTTCATTTGTGTTGTGAGCAGTGGAACATAGCAGGATTATTAATGGGAAGTTCTTATGTTGCTAGTGTCTGAGAATGGTCCCGTTGTGGTTAGCATTGTCTACACACTCTGTAAAAGATGTTACCACCCTACCTGATGGTGCCAGTCATGGAGAGGGAAAGTTTTGAAGAGTGTTGTATAGCAGTTCCTTTGTGTAAGCAATGTTTTTTCTTTAGGAGAGATGGAGTTTATTCCCAAAATGCCATTCTTGGAAATTTCCTATAGCCGGGATTGGACTTTCGAGGATGATCTAAGAAGAGATTATTCCACTGCTAGAGGGATTACTAACCTTAAGGTTAGTTTTGCCTGTGACCAGGTCCATGTTCTGTCTCCAGTGCTGGCTATGAACAGAAAAGATACTGTACACATTTTTCCCTCCACAGTATGCTTGTTAGGCTTCTCCATATCTACTGCCAGTTGTAGAAAGGAGTTCTGCCTTTTGATCAGTCTTGTTTTTAGAGGTCTCTTTTGGTGGCACCCTGTTTTGGAAGAGTCTGTGACAGGTCAGCCCCTACCCACAGACAATCAGAAGAGAAGTCTTTCAAGACAATGTGTCTTGAATGTCCAAATGTTCCTGATTTGACCTCTCTTGTGGCTACTCCTGTCCTTTGGGGTCGCTGCTTATTCGTTCTTACAGCTTTTTTCTTACGATGACTGTGCTCTTAAGACCATAGTGATTTACTTTATGGTATATATTAGGGAGTAAAGGACACTGTGCACTCTAAATTGAATGAGGTTTTCAAATTAAAAGAACAAAATCTCATGTCCTGTGTTAGTGCCCCTCAGTACATGAACCCAATCAGACTCTGGAATCCTTTGCTTTTCTCCCTGCTGTGGTTATTAGGTATGTGTCTGGGGTTATTTTTCATCATGAGGCAGTTGGCTGGTTAATGTAATTTTAGTCAAGATGTAAAGACATTTTTGAAGAAATCTTGGGAGCTTTTCTTCAAGACATTCATATTCTAGACTAGCTTGATCCCTAAAATCTCATTTCGTTCCCCCTGAGGCCAGCTTGCTACATTTATGGTCAACGTATAAGACAGCTGATATTGTAGTTGTTGCCCATATTTCTAGTTAGTAGAAATGTTTTGCAAACTGAGATAATAAGGGGAAAACAAGAAGACTGTGATAAGTATTAAAGAAGTCATGCTTTGGACATGACAGCTGCAAAAATCTGTAGAGTACACCGAATGCTGCCACTGTCTTAAAGCTAAATCGAGGCTTCTAGAAATTTGTTGTTATGCAGATTATGAAATTTTGTGTTTCAATATCCCAGAAGGAGACAACTCACAGATTGTTCAATACTGAACTGTCACATAGTAGAGAGGTGAGAAAAAAAGTGAATTAATTTGGGGAAGATTTATTTGGTTTGTGTAATAGGGAGTGTAAAACAGTAAGAACCCAGTTGCCTAGCTGTCAACTGCCTCCAGGGTACAATCAAACACTGCCAGTGAGTCAATAGCCTGGGAAGATTTTTTTTATATATAGCTGGAGTTTAACATGAGGCTGTAAGTGCTCCAGGTGGCAGGGTCATTTGTTCATTAGTGACTTTTCACAATAAACAATTGTGGTCCCATGACATGACAACAGTAATTTACAAGGGAGGAGGCAGAAAAGGAAAGAAACCCCCAAATCCAGAACTCTGAAGAAAAAGACCCCCAATAAAGTCCTATAAATCCACAGAAACACTAGTCAAGAGTATGGCAACAGGAACAAATAATGCAGTAAAAGTCCATTATGTTATTCGGTTGCAGCCTAGCTGATCCACTTTATAAAGAACTTACTTAAATTGCTTTTCATTAAAAACAGAATCTGGTATCAATATTCACATCACCTTGTGTGCTTCAGGCAGAGATTTAACTTTACATTGTTGCTTTATACTCTTTTTTCCCCTCTTCTTAATGCAAAGCCTATAGATGATCTGAAGGATGGATTCCAACGGGTACTGTGTTACTAATTTATGAAATCTGTGCCTTTTAGAGATTATTTTGTTGAAATTAGTGTAAGCACTGGTGATGCAAGATAAGGAGAAAGAGCATTACACTGCTTATGCATTTCTTCTGAAGTTTGAAAATCCTATTTAGAGACCAACTTTAACATGATTTAAGACTTCCAGCAGTGTTCCTGGAAGCATAATAAGTAAAGCTTGAAGTTGTGAGAGTGGGTGTATCTCAGCTCCCAATTTTTTAGGGGGAGTGTGGAATGTAAAAGTGAAACTCAAATTTGACTGAATTTAAGGCTCTGGTGTTTGGTATTTGCTGCCTGTGTGCCACTTTGAAAGGACATACTAAGAGAGAGGGAAAGAGGATCTTTGAAAGTGTGTTGCTGTGGGGTTGAGTTTGCCTCTTTAATGACCATTAAATAATCAATTAACAATCATCCTGGGTTTTGCTGTTAAAATAAATATTTGTCTTATTTATGCTACTTTTGCAGTAAAACAACCAAGCACCAGCTAAGCATTTTCTAAATCTTTTTGTATTCATATAATGCCTGTTGCGCATTCTGGATAGCTTGCTCTGCCTGCGCACGCAATCCCTGTGTACCTCTGAACAGAACTTCATGGACCAGTTACCAGTTACTTTATAGAAGTGGTAACCAAATGGTAAGTAGCACTAAAAGGTTGGATGCCAGTCCCTTTTATTATTAAATACTGCAGTAAAAGAGGCTTGACCTGCTCTTCTTTGATAATTCTGTTACTTGGGAAAGGTAGGAAGGAAAGCTGTTTTACCTTCCTATCCAGCAGATACCTTTCAGAAAAATCCCTTTATGAAATGTGTGGAAAACTTGACTGTTGAACCACTTACTTACAATTTTATGTTTTATTTTCTTATGTGTCCCTACTGGTTTCAGTAAAGTTTCAGCTTAAGTTAAATTTCAGTGTTTAGCCTGTGGCACAGTATACATAATCATAGTACAAGCATGTCTTCTGTTCAGTTATCTCTGTTCTTAGATTGTTCATTACAATGGCTTGTCTTACCCAAGGAAGCGGTTGAAGTTTTAGCCACTATTTACATTGGACGCACTTCAGGAACATTTTAAGCATGTGTTTCATTTTAAGAATGCGAATAAAGAAGGCCCAGATGTCCTCCTCCATCCAAAACATTTTCATTATCTTCTTATTTTTTTTCCGCTGAGATTTGAAATGCTCTATTCCTTAAAAATTTCAGCTTGGAGAAGTGTAAGGGCATGTACTGGAACAATGGTGATATTTCTGACCGGTATAAACTTTCAGGGCATTTCAGCAAGATTTGACCAGTTTCAGTAAGGATGGAATTTCTGAAACAAGGAAGACTTTCATTTGTCCCTGAACATGAAACAATCCTTAGGTTAGTACATTTATCAGTATATGCATCAGTACTTTAATGGGCCTTATTGGATGTTCTGAGAAAGTAGCACTTCCTTTTACAACCATTTGTGTACTCTGAAAATTCTTCAGTTGGATACAGAAGACTGTCTTCAAATTCCCAGATATTAATTGTGTAGCGAGAGTATCTTACTGAATTCTATTTGTGACATTTAGTACAAAAGTAATAAAATGTCATTTTGCTTTTATAAAATTCTGAATAAAGGGATATAGAAAGAGATTCTCTGTTTCAGAGCAGACCTTTTAGACAGCATTCTGTCTTAAAGAGCATGTGTATCCTTCAATAAGAGAGTGGCAGGTATGAGATGTTGGAGAATGAGAAGGAGCAAGCATCCATAATTCATCCCTAGTGATTCCACAGCCTCCACACATTTTCAGGTCAGGAGATTTCCTAAGCTTGGTGTTTGTCTTTTTAGCAACTTCCATTACATATATTTTAATAGAGTTAGAGAATTAACAATTTCACCTCTGTGTTGCGTTTAAGTGGCAAAGTTTCAGTACTGAGGGGACTTCACAGTGGCTTCTGTGAGAAGAGATCAGGAGCTGCCCCCATGTTAGGCAGAGCCAGTTCCAGCTGACTCCAAAACAGACCCGCTGCTGCCCAAAGCTGAGCCCATCAGTAATGCTGGTGGTGCCTCTGTTATTAGTATATAATATATATATGTAACATATCTATTATTATTAATATAGAACATTTAAGAAAGGGTAAAAACTGCTGTGTAGCATTTGTGAGAGAGAGAGAGCATGTGTGAGAGAGACAAAAGCACGAGTGAAACTGCCATGCAGGCATCAAGGTCAGTGAAGGAGGAGGAAGAGGTGCTCTAGGCACTGGAGCAGAGATTCTCCACAGCCCACAAAGAAGATCAGGTTGTTCCACTGCAGCCCACGGAGAACTATGTCAGAACAGGTATCTTCTCTGCAGCTTGTGGAAGACCCCACACCTCAGCAGGTGGATATGCCATGAAGAACTGGAGCCTGTGAAAAGAGTCCATGTTGGAGCAACCCCACTCTGGAGCAGAGAAGAAGTGTGAGAAAGGAGTTGCAGAGACAACGTGTTATGAATTGACGGCAACACCCGTTCCTCATGCCCCCCGCACTGCTCCGGGAAGGGAGGAGGTAGAGGAGGCAAGAGTGAAGGAGTGAAGCTGGGCCTGGGAAGAAGGTGGAGTGGGAGTCATGGAGGGTGTATTTTCTTTTAATTTGTTTATCACTATCCTGCTTTCTTTTTAATTGGCAATGAATTAAATTAATCTTCCCCAAGTCAAGTGTGTTTTGTCCTTGATGGTAATTGGGAAATTATTTCCCTGTTCTTATCTTGACCCACAAACTTTTTCACTTTATTTTCTCCCCATGTCCTGCTTAAGAAGGGGAGTGAGAGAGTAGCTGGGTGGGCAACTGGCAGCCAGCCAAGGTTAAGCCACCACAACCTCACTCTTCTTTTCCTAGGTTAAATAAGCCTACAACTATCTTTATTTTCTAGCGGGTTATGTTTTCAGTGTTTTCCGACCTTTTCCTCTTCTCTTATTCTACATTAACTGATTCACATGTTTTCTGAAGTATCTTAGCATGGCTTTTGACTCCAACTGAGGTCTCCCCAGAGCTGATAAACTTCTGGGGTTTGCACATTCATATTCTTACTGATGCATCCCAGGATTAGGTTTGCTGTGTTCAGCATATCCTTACTTGTTTGTTGTTTGAGGTATTCAGTTGTGCATTAACAACAATCCTTCAGGTTCTTTTCTCAACCAGTTGATATGTACCAGCCTAAGGTATTGCTGTTAAAATTATCTGAACCTTGAGAAATCCAGGTTGAATTTCAGTTCTAATACAAGTCTTGCTTTCTGAACTGGACAAGTGTTCTTGTTTGACTGACCTTTCTGCCTCAGTTCCTCTCCTGCATCTCTGAATTTATTGTGTCCATTTAGATTGCAAGCTTTTCAGATTGGGACCAATTGTGTATATGCAGTATCTAGCACAGACCTGTGATTTAAGTTGGGTTTAGTATTACCAGTAAGAATAAATCATGTCCTATTGGCTTTATTTGTACTTAGTGAAAAGCCTGGTGTTTCTGCTGTTGATGACTGAGAAAGATAAGTAAAGGGACGTACACCTGTGAAATAATACTTTTCCACCATGCAAAAACACGAAACTATTTTGCCTTGTATTTCAGATGTGTATCTGTGGAACAATACGTGGGGAAAAAAAAAAAAAATCGAAGAAAAAGAAAAGAAAGAAATCACATAATATTTTAGTTAGTTTAGTTTAGCCAGGGAGTAAATGAGAGAGAATCGAGGTGACTTAGCTGGACAGAATACTTCACATCTTCAAAATGCTATGCAAACCATAACTAACTAAACCTCACAGTGGGTAAAATGCTTTTTCTTGGAAGCAAGCCAAAAGTATTTAGATAAGTGTTAGAACTGAAGAAAAACAAATCACAGGTCAAATAGTTCTAACAAATGCCTCATTTTTTCCCCTCCAGTTTGGCTGTTTGACAAGAACATTTCTTATTTAATGAAGGAAAAGATACTCATCTCTTTTTAAGACTTTCTGAATCTAAATTTTTAATTGAAAAATTTTATTTTTCTTACAGTTTCAATCAATGCTATAAGAATTCTCTCCCATAGATTAAGATGTTAAAAATCAGAAAGATAATGGCGGATGTCTTAATGGAGGCCAAAAGATTCATCATGCAAATGGACTGGTTTGGCAGATAAGTCCATATCATGTTAGATTGGTCATTACTACGCTGGAAACCAGGTACACATTGACTTTGCAAGAACTTAAGCAGCAGCAAACTGAAAGATTGCAATTACATTAGGAAAACATGTAACTTTATTTGGAGATGAGGGAAAAGCAATTTTAAATTTAGATTTTGCAAGAGCAAGAAAAGGACCAGAGGCAATTACACATTCAATAGACAAAATTAGCTTAGTGTTGAATCTTTTGAAGATAAATTAAGTTACTCTTTTAATCACTTAACTTAATGTGGGGCACCAACATGTTCTGGATAGTACCAGGTTTTCAAGTTTGTTTTTTCTCTTTCCTCATATGGCTGCTCAAGGAAGTACTGGATCTCACGCAGTTTTTGCTAGAGCGATCATTGTCTGTGCAGTAACAGGTAGTCAAGGTCTAACTAACCAGAAAAGTTTCAGTCCTCATGAAAATTTAAGTTCAGCCTTTAAAAGAGTATCGAAGGTCCTTCTCTTAACTTTCCTTTGTTAATTATTTTACCTGGAAAAACTGTTATGCCATAGCCTATGAAGTTTCATTTTTGTATAGCTTCCAGTAGTCTCTGCATTCTTATACTTTAAGGTGTGAAGCAGTCATGCATCACACTACCTTATAAAATAGGCCAAGATAGAGAAACGTGAGGGAAGAATATTTCATGAATGTGAATTGTTGTAGTTATGAATCTTATGAGGATGAAAATAACGTGAATATTCAGATCAATTAGATGAGAGAACATGAATTCTTGTATTTTATCTGACATCTTTGAAAATATTGCTGGAATCAAAAGCTTTAAGTATAATGTACTCAGCAGCTTTAAAATTATAGTCACCCTCTTACTTGTTAAAATACAATTCAGATGGCCATTTCTGAATTATGCCATTATATGAGAGATTATGCTTTAAAACAGAAAGTTTTGTTTGATTTCAGGTGCATCTAGTGTAACAAGCCAACTGGATGTGATTTATTTGCTGGCTTGAGACACTTCTTCACTTGGTAGAATTAACTTATGGCTCACTTAAACTGAGCTAATATGACCAGGAACATACACCAACCCTTTCCTCTTTTTTCTAGGGTGTTCCTGTTATCTTTTCTAAATCTTGAGAGTTCTTCTTTGGGAAAATGAATACAACAAACATTCGTTGGCTGAATGAGAAGTTGTATTTTCCCCTAACTAAGCGTGAACATACTACTGCTTTCTAGCTTTTATCCAGTCTTGAGTATATTTCAAGCATCCTGTTGCTTGCTAATAGATTTAAAATACAAACGATGGCTCTTGTAACACTTAGAGATGCTATTTCTTATTCTAGGAACAAGCTGAGTAGCATGTTTTAAGTGTAACTAATTTTGGTATTATATATTGATAGTTGTAAAGATTTAAAAATAGAAGGAACTCAATCTACATTTCACCTCCAGCTCCAAATCTATTCAGATTATTCATTAAAGTACAACCCATCATACATTTTTTTTATTTTGTATTTCAAAATTCCTTTAGATCATTAGGACACATAGTCATCTACCAGTCTCAGTCTAGGATCTTGAGAGATTCCTCTCAACAATAGCTCCCCAAAATGCACCATTTGGATCCAAACCCCTTATTTTCATCCCCAAATAATATTTTTTAATTACAAATAGTTCTTTAGTAATGCTGTCTAATATTTAGACAGTTAGCATTTTTCCAGCATTTCAAATTTCAGAGATATACTAGGAATCCAGAGTAGTTCTCCCATTGTGAAATAAAGACAGTAGACCATTGGCAACAGAGAATATAAGATTTTTCTAAATATGTAATTTAAAAAAAAAAAAACACCTTCTTTTAAAGAACCTTTCTTTAAAACATCTTTTCCAGGACTACTAACTGGCATGTTTTGTTTCTGTTGCTTGAATTACCATGACAATATCACAGAAATCTATTTAGTACAAATATTAAAACAAAAAGATGGTTCATATCCTGAACAGTCTATATAAGAAATGAGATAACAGATAGCTATGGACAGAAAAGTGATGATATAAGATCAATCAGTGTAACAGGTGAACAGCTTCTCTGCAAATCATGGAAAAATAGAGATCGAGAGAAGGATTTTCCAATGGTAATGTGATATTGTAGATATTTGTGGAGACTTCTCAATCATAAAGAGCAGAAAGAGAAAAAAAAAATTATGGAGGTTAACATTTCTGTTTGTTGGCCACAAGAGTCAGCATTTTGACATTGAACATAAATGTAGTGTGATGGGATATTTATAAAAAAACCTTATTTCTCTGTGTTTTTTACTTTTTTTTTTAAGGGATTCCCAAAAATAGTATAGAATATTGTCTTCTAAAAGAGCTTTCTTGTGATCAGAAACTTTCTGGATGTTCTTCAAGGTACATTTTCCTTTCTGTGTAAAGTTCAGTAATGAAGCACACTCTGTGGTATCTTAGGGGAATGCTTACGTGATGGGACAAGAAAAAGAAACAGCCTTGGAATGCAGGGGGCTTGTAATAAAATATTGAAATTAGCAGCTGCAAAGCTTTGAGGGCCAAAACATTATTCCAATAAATCAAATTCTAAGATCTCCTTAATTTTGCCAGCTGTGGGTAAATTAAATAAATAAATGAAAAGAATGCTGTATGTTTCAGAGAAGAGAAATGATAGGGAGCTCCTTACTCCTGAAAAGTATCATGATATTATTTCCACTGTTCTCAGATTGATTTGTATTTAAAAATTCAGTAACTTTACATTTTGAAGTGTTTTGGGGATAAATTCTTCCTGGTGTAATTTGCCTCTGATTTGAGGTAAGGCTTTCTATGATTCAATAGTTTACATTTAGCTTTTTTCTTATATTTGAGAAGGAGGCGAAAGTGATGTCTAGAAGATTGTTTGCTCTTTAATAGAGTTTAATTTTTGGAAATTCCTCTCATATTTAGAGGAATCTCATTCCATCAAGCAAATTTAGCACTGATACTTTAGCACTAATACTTAAATTAGTTGAGTTGAATTCAGAATGCTTAGAACAACACTGGAGGTAGGGAAACTGCTAAACCACTAATTTGAATTCACTAATCTCCTACACTGAAATGCAAGGATCAGACCATTAGTATCTTTTCACATCACTGTGTCTTGGCTGGAACAAAAGAAAAACTGTATTACTGTAGCAGACTTTAACTGTTCCTATCTGCTAGTATCCAAACTATTTTTATGCCACTTCAGGAACCTGCAGATTAATACTACATGTTTTAATAAAACATTTCAGGGCTAGTCAGTGCTGGTGAATTTATGCATGCTTATGCACAGATATTTGTCTTAACTGAAGACAGTACTTTTGCAATGCAATTTATAATGGAATCAAATTTATAAGTACCATGGAAATTAATCAGACCAGAGTACATGTTGAAGCCATTTCTCTCAATAGCATAAGCACCAATGAGGTGCGGATGAAGAAAGCAATTTAAAACCTCAACTATCTAGAGATATGCTTGTTGATTTGAACTGCTTCAATAGCTTATTCTTCTCCCTTGGCTCCCTCTTGAAGCCCCAGTCCAGTTCAAGTGAATCAAATTAATGTAGCCTTATTTTGATTTGGATATTTGCTCTATAAAAAAAAAAACCAAAACTAGAAAATTATTATATAAAACCCCAACAGGCTATTTAGATTTTGATTCACGTGACACTTAT
The DNA here is from genome assembly GCF_964106895.1 of Numenius arquata. Classification (NCBI taxonomy): domain Eukaryota; kingdom Metazoa; phylum Chordata; class Aves; order Charadriiformes; family Scolopacidae; genus Numenius; species Numenius arquata. The sequence continues at coordinate 43,403,987 of NC_133584.1, forward strand.
GTTCTGTTCAAGTACTTTGCTCTACATGTTACTGGAGAGCAATCTGTACCGTATAATAAAAAAATACAAATCACTTTCCCACTGAGAACGACTAATAAGTCTTTCATCTTTTTTATTACTAGATCTTTATTGGAAAAAATAAATTCCGTGCACTCAGGCATAATTTTACCTTATGTCTTAACATTTGTTTGTTAACAAAATATAATTGTCCTTTCCATCATTTTCTTGGAGTGTGTGGGGACAGCTCCTGCCTGCTGTCTCCTGAAAACTGAGAAGGCTTTGTTACAGAATGAAAGTTGCAAAGGCAAGAGTGTATTCACCTCTCACAGTTTGAACTATTTCCCACTGGAAGTTATTGAAATGAAAATATGCTTGCCCATGAAAAGCAGAAACCACGTATTTGTGTCTTCTTTGACAAAAAAGATCCAGAAACACAAGAGTTCAATTTCAGTTACAACATGCAAAATGGTTATCTCAGTAGTAAATTCCTTTTAATGGAATTTACTGGAGAAATGAGCTTCCAGGAACTCCATGAAGTTTAACAAGAAGTGTGAAGTCCTGTACCAGGGGAAGAACAATCCCATGCACCACTATATGCTGGAGGCCACTGAGCTGGACAGCAGCATGGAAGAAAGGGACCTGGGGGTCCTGATGGACACCATGTTGAACATGAGCCAGGGATGTGTCTTTGGTGCAAGGAAGGCAAATGGATTCCTGGGCTGCATTAGACAAAATATTGCCAGCAGGTCAAGGGAGGTGATCCTTCCCCTTTATTCAGCGCTGGTGAGACCACACCAGAGTAGTGTGTCCAGTTCTGGGCTCCTCAGTACAGGAGAGACAAGAACATACTGGCATACTGGAGAGAGTTCAACGAAGGGACACAAGGATGATTCAGGGACTGGAGCACCTCACATGTGAGGGAAGGCTGAGAGAGCTGGGAATGTTCAGCCTAGAGAAGAGAAGGCTCAGATGAGAACTCATTAACCTGTATAAATACCTGTAGGGAGGGTACAAAGAGGATGGAGCCAGGCTCTTTTCAGTGGTGCCCAGTGACAGTACCAGAAACAATGGGTACAAACTGAAACACAAGAGGTGCCTTCTGAACATCAGGAAACAATTTTTTTACTGTGAGGGTGAAGGAGCACTAGGAACAGCATGCCCAGGGAGGTTGTGGAGTCTCAATCCTTAGAGATATTAAAAAAAAAGTCCTAGGCAACTAGATTTGGTGGTCCTGCTTGAGCGGGGGGTTTGTACCCCCAAAGTCCCTTCCAACCTCAAGCATTCTGTGATTCTGTGATGCACAGTCTACAATTTTTATCATGGTTACATGGCTTAGGATCAGAGTTCCCATTGACTTACAGTGGTATTATGCTTCAGCTCCTAGAGGTGCTTTGAAAATCTCTCCCATTGACATGTTAGATCAACACTGACTGTCTTTTTTTGCTTAGTTTCCAAATTATGCATTTAGGACTCTGCACTTTAAAACTTTTGCCAAGTCTTTTTTTTTTTTTTTTTTTTTTCCATGCATCCTCTGCTTTGTATTTGAAGCTGTTCATTTGTGGGACTACACCATCATAAAATTACATGGGTGGCTGTTTTTTTATGTCCCAAACCTCATCATTACTGACATGAAAGCTCTACATAGATCTGAAATGATCCATGAACAAAAGTAAATTCTTGCAAATGCTGTGATCTTTAGAGGCACATTAGGCTGCTATTGATTCAGTGGCAAAAGAGTCTGATGGTAATAATAGTAATATAGAATCATTGACTAAGTCAGCATTCATCTAACGATGTTAGGTATAATTAGATCAAGGATCAAGGAACTTTTGAGTGATATAACACAAGAATCCATCTGTTTGTAGAAATTTGGAAAGTGCCTTGAAACCAAAGAAACACTCTGCTTTGAATTATCTATTCTGTACATTCTTACATCTCTTTTTCTGGTAATTGTTTATGCAGTGATTATGAAACTGTGGTCCAGAAATATATTTTGGTGACATATGATGTGTTGTGTCATGTGGGACTAACTTTTCTGTTTTGTATAAAATGATAACTCTTCTAATTGCTCTCTACAGTTTCATGAGGAGAGGAAGTGGCAAGGAAAGTGCTGATCTCTTATCCCTGGTATCCAGGGACAGAACACATGGGAATGGTTCAAGGTTACATCAGGGCAGGTTTAGATTGGACATTAGGAAGTATTTCTTTACCAAGAAGGTGGTTAAATGCTGGAACAGGCTTCCTAGAGAGGTGATTGGTGCCCCAAGCCTGTCAGTGTTTAAGAGGCATTTGGACAACTTGCTTAGTAACACACGTTAACTTTTAGTCAGTCCTGAACTGGTCAGGCAGTTGGACTAAATGATCATTGTAGGTCCCTTCCAAAGGAAATTATTCTATTCTATTCTATTCTATTCTATTCTATTCTATTCTATTCTATTCTATTCTATTCTATTCTATTCTACATTTTCTTAAAAAACATTTCTTCTACTACTACTTCTCGTTCCTAAAATAGCCACTGAGACTGTTAAATAAAACAAAATGTAAACTGGGTGGTCACAGAAGGTACAGGATATAGGTCTTGACACAATTTCTTTTGAGATGTATGCCAGCTTATGAAAAAGCTCTGGGGGAATGATATTTGCCATTCTCTACACTAAATTTCTGTTCATTATTATATGATATAAAATATCATTCTACAGCAGGCTATATTTTATGTGTTCTGGATGTGATCTTGATACACACCAAGACACATAGGTCTTTACATATCGAGGTTTCTCTAAGCTCTTCTTAATACAAAGTACATCCTTTATATGGACTTCACTACTGTTTTATTAGGCAACAAATCAAAAGAGACACCTCAGAAAAAAATGTTGTTTTGGCTGAAATAGTCATCTAGGATTTGACACTTTGCTTGATTTCCTAATTTGCTGTATTTTTTCTGCACAGGCTCGAGTAAGCCAGAGTGTGGGGTTCTCTACTCTAAACTTAAGACACATAAAACATAAATACATTGTTCAAGCTCCAGAAAGTAATTCCATTCAATGACAGATACAAGAAGATTACCTTCTGTCTGTGCTTGTCTTCCTCTATTAACTGTAAAAAGAACAAAGAAAATTAGCTAAGACTAGAGATCTATTTTTTGGATGGCGAAAATTAGATGAAAGAAAGCCTGCTTGCAGTTTCCTTGGTTGATATAGCTTTAGTCATGGACACCGGAGAGCTAGATGTGCGCTAACAATACTAGATTTCCCTTAATAGTCACTTTTATAGCACAACTTTAATGAGTTGCTTTTGGTTTACCTCAGGGTGAGATGAACTGTACATATGAGGTAAGTATCTAGATCTTTCCTTTTACTATGAAAGTTATATGCACACATCTGAATGACAGACATATTGCTGAAATTGATTTCTCCATTCTCCTATCTCTAAAATAGTATTGATAATATCTTCTCTTTTTATTATCTTTATTATTTTATGCTAGCTTTTTAGACACTATGTGTTTTTCAGAGGGAGCTGTCTTTTTGTCTTTCATTATGTATATGTCTTTCACCTAATGGGAATAATTTCATGTAAACACACAATTCAAGTAAGAATTAGTGCAATAAACTATTGGAGCCTTCCAGTTTAAGAACTCCAGCTTCAGAATTTAAGAATCAAATTATTAAGAATTATTATGAAGAACGCAACTAAATTACTAAATTCAGAAGAATTATTGTTGTCTAGCAATGGGTCATACCAAGGTTATTTCTGCATGCATCTGAGCTTTGTTTCTCAAACTTTACATAGGTGATCTTGAGTTCTGCGGAAAAGATTTCAAGATTGTGGGAGAGCCAACCATAAACAAGTTCTGTGGCGTTTCTTCACTTCCCTTTTCCCTGTACACTAGATTCTACAATGTAATATAAATGTGCAGACCCTACATGCCAATATAAACTCACACTGATCGCTTTGCGGGCTTACAGCCAACATTTGTATTATCAACAGTGAATATCATGGAGAGGCTGTGTGCAGTCATACTTCAAATTAGATTAAGAAATTAATACTTAATATGTCATGATTTATAATAGTGTATTTTCTTGACAACAGTGTTAGGCTAATTGTTTCAATTAGGCTGAAATTCATTGCTTGTTACTGGGAATTCATATTGATTAAGATATGAGATACCAGAAAGTATGCAACAATTTTATTGCTTCCCAGCAGTAAAAAAGATGTGTCAACTTAAAGAGTCTTCCAGTGCATCTCAGTATTTACAACACATTTTCACAAAACCTTGCATACGCAGTGGTTCTAATTGTATGTGTTTGTGCTCACTGACCAAACGATTTATTTTGGAGGATTCATAAAATATTAAATTTGAAGACTGGGATGATAAAATCATGTCTGTACTTAAGGGCTACTTAATAAAAAGTATATTACTAATTTAAACCATGTCTGTCAAAGGGTCATAACAGATTTTTTTATCCCTTAACCCAGTTACTAATGAATGTGAACTGTCCTATACAAAGCCAGTATATATAAGACCTTAGATAAACAGTTTCTTGAAGTGCATGTTGATATCTCTTCCTCTGAGCATCTGGCTATGATTCTCTTGGCCTATCCTGCCTGCTGGAGCTATGTCTGTGCCTCTCTAATCCTATTTCTGATGAAGTCTAAGGAGTAAAGAATGGGCATTGGTCCTTTTGTTCTTTCTTGCACCTCATAGTTTTTAAGTGATATAAAAAAAGTAGTGTCCCTTTCTCTTGGACAGCTCTTAAGCCTTTTTTTTTTTTCTGCCCAGTCTTCCCATTTAGTAGTTAGAATAACCATGTATATACAGTGTCTTTCAATGTCTGAATTTTTGGTAGCTTGTGTAGTTGGTACCGATTACTTTGAGTTATGAGAGAAGAAAACTAGCTTGGTTTAAGTTAATGTCTCATGCACCACTGTGGAGGCTGATACTGCAGAAGTTTTTGTCATCTTCTTGAGGGTTGTATCACTGCAAAATGTTCTTTGAAACATTACTTTCCAGACAAAATTTTAAACTAAAGAAAGGTAATTTCAAATTACTCTTTCAGAAAAGTAATGAAAAACATGCTGTAGAGTGTCCTAATGGCAGGGTTTTCCCCTCTGGCCAATGGTAGCTTTGCTCATGTGGTTTACCAGAATGCCACTTCTGTACTGAAGCTTACTTTTGCTCCTCTGAAAACCAAAACCTTCACTGCAGTTGAACAATGTAGGGCATACCCTTCCTTTAAGGCAAATATGCAAGTCTGTAATATAAGGGGAAATGTCATCTTCCCACTTTATAAAATGTCGTGTCACATCTTGATCTATTTCCCTTGGTATCCATGGAATTCCTAGTATTTGTGGAGCAGCACATCCTGGGGATCTGCTTTCTGTACAAAATTTCTCTCTGGAGAGAGACATTCATCTGCCAGTCCTCAGTTGGTCTTCTACCAGTTTGGTAGCACCTGGATTCTGACAGGAGACGGTCTTTGAAGAGTGAGTGTAACACTTTGTCCTCTTGACAGAGGCAGGGCAGGAACATGGCCCCAGTTTGGACTGCTGAATAATAGATTGGGTGCTGTGAAAAGGCACCTTTTACCTTCTCTGCTGCATCACGTGAAGTTGTGGGACAAACCAGCTTTAAGCCTGTGTTTTAGCCTAAGTCTACACTGGCTGCAGGGCCCTCTTAGAAGGTATGTGACCTCCCAGGTGTTTGATTGGTACCATGGTGTTTCCTTCTTAGAGAAGCCATTCACTGGACACATCTGATACGGGGGAAACCCTTGTGAGACGTCCAGAAGCAGCTGAAGTGAAGCCACAGATATTGCATTAGGAGTGTGCCATCTTCTGGGAAGTGTCATGTGAATGGATCCTTGAGGTAAATGCAAAGTGCAAGACTTGACAGATCCAATTAAACCACTATCTTGTATCTTATAGTAGGAGGACAAGAGAATAGACCTTGTTCTTTCAATGAAGAATACTCTTTTAAATTTATTTAAAGTTCAGTACAAGGTGAGGAAACATTTGTCTTTATGCTAATATTATTAAACATATTATTATTTGTTCTTAAAAAATCAAATCAAAGTGGATACTGTTATAAACAGCCAGTGAGAGAAAGTAGGAAATTCAGTACAAATGATCTTTTTTCTTCAGAGGATTCAGTGTTTGCAATGGTTACAGCGATGGACTCTTAATGACTTGCATAGGATATTGATTCAAATTGCCTTAAACATAGCAGGCAAAAACTGATTACATTAAAGAAAATTAAATTTAAACACCATGACTCATTGCCAATGGGTGGAATCTCTTATACAGCAAAGCAGAAAGTACATCATCTTTAGGTTTTCCAAATTTGCCAAGTGTAAAATTGGTATTTGTTGTTGCTCTTGCATGCAGCGCAAGAGTTAATTGCAATAGTTTGCTGGGTGTACTATAGTAAATAATTAAATTAATCTTTGTGGAAGGTTTCACAGCTTTTCCAGTGGGTAGATGTTTAATACACAATTTAAATGTATGGTAAACTTTAAAGAATTCTAATATCTTTCATAAAAATAGAAGCCCACAATCTAAAGAGGTGCTTTGCTTGCCTTTCCAGGCTAGGCAATTGCTGGTTACGTACCTTCACGTTTGACAGCTGGTGTTTCCTCTAACTCTGAGGCAATAATTTGAAGTTTCTGGTATATCGGTTTTTTTCACAGGGGAATAAGCATTTTGGCACTCTAATAAAGAATACTGAAAAACTTCACAGACTATAATGATTGCCACAGAATAAAGCTCTTATCTAAACAAGTTTTGCCTCCTAGTTTAGAACCTGTCAACATATTAAGGCCAAACTCTCGTGTTTGAATCACCAGAGGGAGACTTTCCTGTAATGCATGAGTTCCTTTATAAAGCTGCTGAAGCCATAGCTACCAGCCCCCTGACACCTCCTGGGAAAAATATTCTGAAGAGTTATAGTGTTAGATAAATAAAATTGTTCAATGAAGAAAAGTCTTCATAGAGGAGCTGGCCTCTAATTCACCAGAAAGACTAGGAATATGTAAAGTATCTCTGAACAAGCTCCACGGCAGCCTGCAAGATAAACCTGGCCTTGCTCTCTAGGTTGTGGCTAGGTCTATATGAACTGAATGCCCTGCAACTCGATTTCTCCCTGCAAATCAGTACCTCCCAGCCACATTTTCTTTGTAGCCATATTGAACAAGGCTAGAGTCAGTTTGCATATAATTCCCATCTGTCCTTGCATCAGAGGGGTACTGAATCTGAAGGCTGGCCTTGGAACAGCTCTCACACAGCAAAAGGCCATAGAAATCAAGCTGTCAGTTTAAAAAAAAATAAAACATATTTTACTCCCTAGTTGGTTGTATTAATTTTAGTCTTATTTGTTACCACTCCAGAAAGTAAACTTTACCTTGGCTAGAAACTTTGCTTCTACATGTCTCATTTACACACTTGACCTTTGTCTTAGAAAAAAACCCCATATACCTGTTATGACGAAGCATCACCAAAACCTGCTCTAAAATCTATCTACTTATTCCTGTCTCTTGATTGTAGTGGTCTCAAAATGATGGTAAAAACATGTTGAGCAAAAGTTACTTTGCTTTCAGGGGACTTTCACTCAGTGTGGAAAATTGCTAATATTTTAATGTTCAAATAATGTGACTGGTCAGAACATGAGGTGGTCCTACAGAAAGCCAGTAGGTAACATTAAGGGTGCTGCCTAATTTAAACACACCACCATCCTACCAGTGCAGTCATATGGGCCTAACAATGGAGTAGAGGTTTTTCCCCACTGAAAATATTTGCACAGTAAGTGATTGTCAAACTGTATATTATAATAGGCTGTGTGTGAAAATTAAATGACCATGACAAATCAGTTATTTACACTGACCACCAGTTTTATAAGAGGAAGTACACTTGCGTGTATTTATTTTTTTCTCCATGTATTGGGCAATAAACATGTCTATAGAACTTCCGGACGTGTTTCAAAAGCAATTTGCTCATCAAAAGCTAACTGTGACAGCGTTTCATTAGCAAAGATGACACACCTTGATTGAAGCAGTTTTTAAGATTAAAGGTTTTAGAAAATCCCCTGGGATGCGTATACACTCAGTGTGATCCTCAGTGACTGGAGAAATTCATAAAGGATGCCTTTATCCAAGCTGTGGTCCATCCTTGAAGGCTATATCCAGGTTTATGAATATCAGACCACAGGTTAGATGTTTCAGTGCTTAATACAGACCTAACACTCTGGTCTCAACAAATTATTTCTGAAATTTGGCTAAGGGCTTCAGTCATGGGGGTAAAGATAGGAGATTATTTTTCAATTAAGTCTGTTTGTGGTAGTCTGAAAAGTACAGTCTGCTTGAATACCCAGGGAAAGACACTAACAAAATGTTGGATAACTGCAAGATACCTTTGCAAACTGGTTGAGTAACCAGATCCTCTTAACATGGAACATATCACAAACACGGATGGCTTCTAAGTGCATTCAGCTTCTTCCTTATATTATTTATAAATAATTATCCTTGCATAGAGAACTCAGAGGACAAAAACAAGTGGAAATGTGAATATGTCCTTTTAAAACTGTTATGTTGGCACGTAGATTTATTTTAACCGTAAGTACTGTGAGCCCTTATCAGCAGGTTTATATATTAAAGAAACAAACAGAATTTTTCTGTGATCATAGTGCAAGCTGTTTCTTAACTCAGTATAAATGTGAGTATAAACTTGTTGTAAAGCTAAAAAAGTTACTCTAATTAATCCCTTAGAGAATAATTAGTAGAGTTGAAGATATAAAATTTAAACCTCCCAGGTGGGTTTTTTTATAACAGTCTCATAGAGCACTAATAAAAGTACTACACTTCTCCTAAGAGCTAATGCACTTGTAAAACGACCAGAGCATAAAATATTTGTGTAATAATCAGGAGACTGAAGCAAGAAGACTGTTTAAATAAATACCACGTGTCAAGGAGAATAGATTTTTTAGAATGGTTCCCTCCATTTCTCCTCTGTTAACATATCTAGTTATTATGCTTTATGACTCTGTTTTACAAGACATGATCATTTTTTATTGTTTGTTTGTTTGGTTTTGTTTTGAGAGAGAGTGAGTTAAATTTGCATTTGGACAGACGTGTGTGCTGGATTTAAGTAATGGAAATTTCCAATAGAAACTTCAAGATTTAAAAAAAAAAACAACCAACCATAGCTATCAGCGATACTTCCTCTTGGCTTTTGGAAACATCAGAAAAGAAAACAACAACAACAAAAAATTGTAAGTTCTTTTTGTTATATTTGTCTTGAAAATTTGCAAAACCAGCAAAAACATGCCTTGACCCTCCCTACTAAGGAGAAAGGTTGCATAATAACAGTACAGGAGAGGAACACAGCAACTAGACACATTTATCAAACACTACAAATATTTGGCTACGTAGGTATACTTAACTGTTGAACTAAGAAAAAGACATGTGCGGCCTATGTCCAGTGATGAAAATGAATGTAAGTATGGAAGTTGATTTGGTTCTTGTGAGTTTTTCTTTTCCCCTCTGTACAACCCATGTAAGACTTCCTTCTCCTAAACTCACCCTCCCTGTTGGCCATCTCCCCCTGTGCTGCCCCGCAGAACCCCGAGTGCTTCTGGTTGTGGTGGCCCTTGCTTCACGAGAGTTTCCATCACTCTGGGAAGATGTAAATACTCATTGACCTTTATCCCTCGTTCCCAGCCTTTTAGGTAGAATGTAGCCTAGCCCAACATTAGTGACCGATGGGCTTGGGGAATTACACTCAGCAACCTTAAATCTTTCTTTTAAAGCACCCAAATAATTAATAGTATGTTGAATGGCTCCCACTTCTGACTGTCTCCAAACACCTTTTTCACTCTGGCATTCAGAACACTTCTTCTCTTAAACATCCAGAGCAGAGACATTTGAAAACATCAGATGAAGCTGTATATACCAACCTGATAAGTGAGCATAGACGCCAGAAGCATGCTTGGTAGTAAGTAAAGGAGGAAGAAAGCAATCTCTAACAATACAGGAAGTCAGAAGTTTAAAAAGTTGCAGGTTATCTTGTCTATTTTTTTGTCTGTCACACAGAGACCCAATGGTAATAAATTGGCAGGTGTGTGTGTATTTTGACCCCCAAACCATTCAGCTGTGATTTTTTATCCTAAATATCAAAGAAGTGGTTGGTTCTTGCATTGTCTCGTATAATTAGTTAAATTTTGCTGCTCCAAATTAATTTTGGGGAATAAAAACTGAGGCATTTTTACTTATTTATTGTCAATATTTTGTGAAAAGAAGGAGCTATTCATACTAAGAGAATGGAATTTGAGTTGGAGAAATGATGTTCGTCAAGAAAACTAACACTAGAGAGAAACTATATACCATGAACTATGCCATATGACCAGTTATAACATTAAGTGCTTTTGTAGCTTTGAGTGGAAGCTATCTCCCACAGTTTCTGAGCTGCACACTTCAGATTTAATTGAATATATCCTTTGAGGAGGCTGGACCCAACCCTTTGCTTTTCAGATACAGGAGAGGTTTATTCTAGATCTGAGCACAAATAACAGGTCATATTTAGTCAAATTCCTTAGAATGTTAAAAAGAAAACTGGGAAAAAAATAATGGCTAAATGTTAAAAATCAAAGATTGATTTAAGTGGATTGATAGCAAATCTGATTAATTTCATAATATTCAAGAAGGTCTATTTCATAAATAAGAGGTGTTTCTTTCAAGTGAGTTTGGAAATATTATTGACACAAGTGCCTCAGAGATACTGTTTGTTTTCAAAATGAAGCAGTTAAGACAGCATGTGCAGGTGGTTTTGATATTCAACCTCTTCCAATGAATCCGTAGAACTTCTTTAATTCTTTGCAAAAAGCAGATCTAAAACTACCAGGCTGTCTCAGTAGGCTTTTAAGAAAGTTAACTTCTAAGAAATTTTGTATAACTACTTTTAAACAAATCATATGTTTTGGACCTCATCTTGTTTCTGAATATGCCTGCTCACCTCCAAGTGTTATCACTGGTAACTGTGCGTGCAGAAACAGCAGACAAATCAGAGGCCCTAAAGAACTCCACCCAGGGAGTTTTTCCGCAAAAGTAATATTTGCCTGTGTTGTGTTAATCTGCATCAGCAGTTTCTTCAAACAAGGCAGTCTCAGCAATGACATAAAACCTGGTAATTATGGGCAACTGAGTCATATCCTTCCAATGTAAACTGGCCATCAGCTCCCAGTTTGTGCCCTGAAACCTGAGGTGTCATGGCATGAGGTCATACCGGATGGTATGTGACCCCCATTCCCTTACACGTCATCTCCACATAGTCTATGAAACAATGATGAATAGGCATGTTTCTAATGATTATGTGTGATGAGTGTGGGTTTGAGATAGCAGCAGTACACAATTTCCAGAAGGTGTGGTGAACTTGGAAAAAATGTACATAAGCTAAAATAACCTGCAGTAGTCCTGGGTAGTCAGATCTCTATACTTCTGCCTACTGATTTGCTCAAGGAGAAAACCAAAAGCAAAACATTTGACCAGATGCCCATATTATATACCTTTCCTGAGGGATGACTCTTACAGCAGCACGGTGCTGGCTAATGCATTGATATTGATTCATGGTTCTCCTGCATTGCTCTGCAATTTTAAGATGCTTTTACAGCTGTCACAGGTCAAGGATCTCTGTATTACCTGGCAAAGGTGAGTGTAGATTATGCAAGTAGAAGCCATTTTTTAAGTTGCCTACTGTTCTCCTTCATAAATGAAGTTTATTAAGTTGAAGTTTTTTAAGTTGAAGTTCTCCTTCATAAATGATTTTTGCTGCCTTTTCATTGAAGGTCTTAGAGGCGCAGTGTTTTGCCGCCAAAAGAAATCCCCTTAGGCCTAAGGAAGTAGGAAGGAAGAAGTAAGGGGGTGTTTTTTCAATGCCATGAATCTCTAGTGAGCTGCTGCTGCTTTTTATATCAGCATTGCTTTAGTTTGCACTCCTCGACATGCTTTGGCAACGTTTCAGAATAATGGTTAAATATAGTAATGTTCAAAGGCTAGGGTCATTTTACCACCACAGCAGCAGTAGGAGCAGCAACAGCAGCTATTAAAAGTTCCCAGGATTTTCTGAAAGACTACAGAAGGGAAAAGGCCGGACACCTCTTCTTCCTTCTCCTGTCACACTTGGACTTAATCTGTCCTAAGTAATAGCAACAAAAAAGAGCCATTGAGCAGTAAGATTGACTCTTGCCTTGTGGTTGTCTGCTTGTAACAGAGATGACACCTCACAAGGTTATGCCTTGTGACAATCATCACCCCAGACCAAGCTTAGACATATTTTCTGGGGAGGCTACACACAAAGATTTCTTCTCAACAGGCAGGGTAAAGGGTGCCACCTCTTTCTGGGGAGAAGATAGCTTAGCTGAGGAGATGCAATGACAGGGCTATGTTGTGACAGGGCATTAGAATAAGTTGTGACCCATTTTTTTTCTGGTACAGATTCAGCCTCTGAAGATACCAAATGGTACAGGTGTTGTTTAGGGCCAGACACTGCAAATGGCTTCTCTCCATTAAACTCTGCCACAAAGGCTCATTCCCTTTTTCTGGTAAAGGCAACATAAGGGGCTGAAGCTCTTCCAAAGGTGAGGAAAGGGAAGGAGAGGTAACAGCTAACTTTATTTTACCTCCTGCTTCGGAGAGCCACGGCCATCTCCAGCCTGTGTAATGATTCTTCAGCTCTGTGTGGGGATGGAAATAACCGTGACTGTCCAGAGCAAGAGAAGCCTAGGACAGAGCTGGGCATGCTGGGCTCTCACTTAAATAGCAACCTTCTTTGGGTGGCAGTGCCCTATGATAAGACTTCTGTCACAGCTGTCTTGCAGTACTGAAAGTTCAGGATAGAAGAATATTAACAATGTATGACAGGGGTGGTCATACATTGAGGTTTCACACAGTCAGGTTTTCCTCTTAGCACTAAAAAAAGGTAAATTCATATATAATCACAAAAATGCATTGTTTCTTCACATTCCATAGTCAAGCATATGAAGGCTAGGATAAGTTTCTAGCTTTTGTACAATTTTAATTCTTCATTTACTTGGATAAATTAAATATCTCTGTGTGGTCATACACCATCTTTTCCACAGGATCTCTCTCTTTTCTGCTCAGTATAGCTGTACAAGAGAGCATATAGGTGAAAAACAGCTCTGGCATTCCTTAACTTAGAAATTATTCAAGTTGCCACCATTCATCACAAATTTTGTGTACAGAAAATGTACACAGTCTTTATACACCTATTAAATACAGTGGTCCTGCTTTAAAAATGGGTTTTAGAGTGTTATAAATTAGATTTTCTTCATTTATTTAAGACTCACTCACAGAGCTATAGGAAGATGGAAATTAAGTAACCAATCTCTTTTATGTTATACCTTCTTCCGGCTTCTAAGCACGTAAATTATAATGAGACCACCTTTCACTTCAGTGAAGTGGCTGTAATTAGACCTGAGTGAAAGCAAGCCTGAGTTACAGTTCCTTATACATCACTTCTTCATTTGGCTCACTTTCAAATTTATCTGATCACCACATCTAAGCTTCATATCATTACATCTCAACGTTGCACAAGACCTACAAAAAAAGAACGAACTCTACATGGGGCCTTCAACAGTGTTTGCCCTTAGCAAAAGAGAAACTACTCCCTTTCTTCCCACACACAGGAGGTACCAGAGGACAGAAATGTTTTCACAGATTAGCTAGGGATGTGGTCTTGGTAACAGAGTCCAAATAACCCTTAGTGACCATATTTTAACAGTAAAAAGGAATAAATTGTCAGGTATGAAGCCACAGGAAGGCAGTTTGTCCTAAGAAAGAATGCCAAGTGTTCTGCATTTCCAGTTGGTGTCACTGACCAGATTTTGCAAAACTGCTGATCTAAGAGACCAGAAGCAAATAAATGCTAACTTATTAAGAAATACATTGTCAGCATGGACACTAAAGGTGTTTTCCTCCTAATAATATATCTCAAAGGAAGGAGAGGAGGTCACAGTTGAAGTAATACGAGTTTGTGCTCAGTAGAAAGAACATTTTTATGAAAGTCTGCTTCACTTAACAGTGCTCTCTCTTGCTCAGGTAGCATCCAGAGCATATTTAAAGACTTTTTATAAGTCGATTGTCCCACAAATGCATGTCTGGCATTTTCTGCACAGTTGTAAAAAAGTTTACTGCTGCCTTTTGCTATGCTGATAGGGCTGTTTGTACCTTGTCCTGGAGACAGCCCCAGTGAACGATGTGGACTAAAAAAGGTCTCCCCCAAGTGTTCGTGTTTTATGTGGGTCATTTCGTTCTTTTGGTTTATATTGTGTTCCTACAAATGATTGCACCAGGATGAGCAGATGTCACAATGGATGAGGATGAATTTTATTTTTGAATAATGAATGAAATTGTATTCTCAGAAACTGTACTATGTGCTCAAAGCTTTGCAAACTCAGTTCATTAGGTGATATCCATATGATGCCTCTTTCTCTTTATTCAGTTCTTGTTTCTGTAGGGCTGGGTTTGCTCAGAGAACATCTAGTGTATCCCATCTAGAAGAAGATGGGCAGCTGTGCATGTCTGGCAGCCCAGAGAACCTTACTTGCCTGTAAAAAATGTGGGTGTCTGTCAGGATAACTTAAAACTTTATGGTTTTATATTTTTGACCTAACACGCTTGAAATTTTAATTAGCTACCTAAGTCTTCTTTTAGTATCTCAGTCCAAGTTCTTGATTCAATATTTGAAAATACAACAGTGTACATACTGACTAAGCATAACACTGAATTAGAAACTCAACTTTAAGCAGATACAGACATCCTTTCCAGACTGGAATAATCCCGATTGACTTCAGTCTATTTTACATTCACTCTTGAGTGTGCTACTGTCTCAAATGCAGAAAAAAATATTTCTACAACCAACTTTGTTGAAAGAGTAAATATGTAACTTGAAAAAAAGCCCAAATACAGAATCTTCAAAGTCCACTTGGACTTCTTTAAGTATTAATATTCATTAAAATTTGGATTCTTTTGAACTAATAGTATATTTGTGTTTATAAAACACAAATTGTCCTAATTCTTTTACAAATGTTGAATTGTCTCTCAGTGATAGCACTGTGTTCACATTTCTGTGTTGAAACATCTGTCTGAATTTGCTAAGACTACTTTTGTTAGGTTCAGGCATTCATATTCTCTTTTAAGCCAGAATCAGTCCAACTGTTGATTTGGAAAGGGCATTTAGGCAGTTTACAGACTCAATTATAAGTTAGACCAGTAGTGCTCACCATTTCATGATCTCAGGTCTCTCAAGCTAGTAATTTATTTTCTTTTGACTCTGATAAGAAAGAGTTTTTTATACTTATTGATTACTTGTTACTTGCTTTGTAACACATAGCAACTTCCTTGAAACGCAGTGTGAAGAATACAAGTATTTAGTGGGCACCATGTGACAGGAGATCCAATTTTCTAGTTGCCTTTTAAGTGCATGAGGGAGAGAAGAGGATGTCTGAATTCAGCAGACCCAGAGGTCTCTAATAACTGTGAGAAAAAATCATACACATTAAAATTAACTGTGCTCCTTGCCAAGTGGTGAGGCATATGACTGCATGTTAGTGAGGAAATGGATGACTGTATATATTAAAGGCTTCCCTTTAATTTCCATCACTGTAGGCTGGTTTTGCCTATTGTCTTGAGTGCAATAACATGGGATTTCAACTGATGCAGTCTAACGTGAATGAATATCACAAATAACATCTAAACAGTCCAGTCCTCTGGTACTGTAAATGGGAACCTTCCCTGTGACAGTGCAGCTGCACCACCGTACAACAGTGCTTAGAGCTATGACATTTATTTGCCTATGAAACCCGTGCAATTATCTTGCTTGAAAAGCAGGGCATTTTCTGTACTACTTTCCTCTTTTCTTTTGCTACAGCGTAGGTTTGAAAATACCTAATAATACAGGGCCATTCCTGAAAACAATACAGTGCTCTGGAAACTGGCATATAAGCAGCACAGGTTTTAAGAGAAATAAATAGTTCCACTTTTAATATATATTTGCAAATACATATCCTAAGAAGAGAGCAAGAGCAAGGGAGAGAGATAATGTCTTCCAGATGACAGCTTTCTGGATGGAATCTGAAGTCTAAAGCAAGAGAAAATTTTCATTAACATTCAGATTACATGTCATTTTGATTCACACTCCCTAAGCAAGCTAATTTGGGCTCCAGCCAACCTTCTTACAGTGTGATGACAACACAACAAGCTTCACCGCCTCTCTTTCATTGCTAATGATTCCTTGAGTGACAGCCGTGGTCTCTGAGCTCGGCACGACACTTCGCCCTGCAGCGACCTGCGGTGCCAGAGCTGCCTCTGTCCTTGGCCCCTGCTGGGCTTTCTGCAGCAAGGACACTCCACCATGTCAGGAGAATGGCAACAAAGGGAAGGGTCTGCTCAAGACCGCAGTCGGAGAATGGTATGTTTTCTGTGTATGTTGCCGTGGTATAATAGCCACAGCGGGTCATTTGGTCCCCTCCAAATGCCTCCACCATTTCACACTGCACAAAAAGGAGCAAATGAAAAAATCCTCACCTCAGTGCTGACCTCTTTGTAAAAATGATAACCGTGACATACTTCCCTCACAAATGTTTTCCATAACTGATGATCTTAAATTCTATCAAAGATTTTAGTCAATGTAGTCATGATGGAAGAATGGAGGCTTAACACTGACCAAATATTGCAAATTGTTAAGGATCCACTTCAGGCTTCGTTAGCATGGGAAATATTTTACCCACTTGCTCTTGTGTATAGCTGCTGTAATGTCTGATTTATTTCAAGATCTTCTCTCTATGGTAGCAGTTTAGTCTGAGGCCTGTTCAGCTGTCTATGTCTAAAAGGATAGTTATTCTAATAATCCTAAAACTTATGGGAAGTTTTAGAATGGGCAGGAAAGATTTTGGAAACATTAAACATCTGATTGCTCATTTCCCTGTTGAGAAAACCTGGTTATCATCCAGATTTCCGGATTTGCGAAATCTAAAATCATGTGGAGGTTATGAAGAATTCTGCATAACTATCCCTCAAGAGACTGAGTCTTACTGGAGGGCTGCTGCAATACCCTTATAGTCAATGGAAATGTATCGGTTGTTAATGATGTTTGGATTGACTTTATATATATCTCTAATGTCCTGTTCCATCCCATCCCATCCCATCCCATCCCATCCCATCCCATCCCATCCCATCCCATCCCATCCCATCCCATCCCCCTCCAACTCCATTAATTTCAGTGGAATAACACTGTAAATATGAAACCCCAAAGTATCTAGAACTGCATACTATATATCCATTGCTATGGGGGCCGGGTGTCTGAACATTTTTCAACGTGTTGAAAATTCTGGTGACAAGAGTAGAGACTAGAGTAGAGCTCCAACACAGGAAGAATAAAATAGGAAAAGGTTCATACTTACAGTATGTGGAAAAGTGAAAAACGTGTATCTTCTCCCTGAAGTTCACATTGGTTGGGCTCCCTTTGAGGGACATATGTGACTTGTATACTAGTAATCCAAATAGTCCTTGGACTGATTCTCTGGCACCAATAATATTTTCTTAACTACCATAATCCACCCTATTTTACCTTACATAATATGAGTCATCTGCATCTGCGTATCTGCTAAGAATGATCCTTGGGCCATGCTTAACTCACCATATGTGCCAAGGAACTGCCTGAGAGGGTGTAAGTATTCCAAAAAACTCTGAGGTGTCAGTCTAACAATTTAGGTGTGCAGATGATTGAATTCCAGTGCTCTTCTGGATCTTGGTACTGTGGAATTTGCTTGTGTATATGTGTGTGTGTATGTATATATACGTATATAGAGAGATGTGTATCTATATAAAGGTGAAAGCAATAAGGAAAATAAGAAAGGAGCTCAGTCAAGGTGAGGACACAGTGCATGTCTTGGTTGAGTATGATGTCTGAGGGATCTCTCCTACTTGTCAGGGAGTATCAGCACTCCTGTGTCTGGGGAAGCACCCCAAGCTTCTGATGTGCTGTCAATAATAGGTAGACAACTACACCGTTTTTTCCTCTGGCTCCTGTTTCTATGAATATGCCTAATGACATCACTGGTTTTACAAGTTTTAGGCATCTTTAGAAGCAGTTTCTGTTCAGTTATAAAAGCAAGGGCTAAAGTATTATGTAGAACACCCACATGAACTACCTGGGAGGTCCATTGAGAGAGCTGAGGACTTGTATTTAAGTATAAAAAAAGAACTTAAGCACTGGCGTCGTTTGTAAATGTGGGCAGGTAAAGAGGAGCGGAGACTCATCAGATCATGTTTTTGCAGTGTGGAGTACAATTATGTTTCAAAGCCTTTGCTTTTCGAAGTAAGAGTGTGCTGCCATCCTTCTACTGCTTCTGTTTCTTTTATATCTGGCATTAACAGCAGGATGTTTTGGCATCATATCTAGCATAAGAAGAAAAGGTGGAGCAGCTCCAGTGTCAACACCCAGAGGCAGATTCAGCACTGAGAACTGCTACAATTTATAGTCCTTTCCAGCGCAAGGCAAGATCTGTGGAGCAGCTGATTATACATTATATTGTAGTCATAAAATACAACCCATTAAAATAGTCTGTTAATAGTGAATGAAAGACATTGTTCTGCATGCAATAGAAGAAATCCTTTTTTATTTGCAGTTGAGGAAAGAAGGCTAGTAAGGAGTAGGTTGGACAATTCCACTGTTCCTAGGGAAGGTCATGATTTTTCCACATATAATATCTGCCAGGTAGAAGTGGCTGTTCTCACTACATCTGGCCCTGCTCCAAACTTTGTTGTGCAGTTTTCTTATTTAGAATTGGGAGTTTAATTTTGCAGCTTCTTTCATTTCCTTTTTTGATGCAAGTATGCATAAGCCATTTCTGTGTGCACAAGAATTTTAGCATAATAAAAGCACTAGGGTGAATCTCTGGTTACTGGAACAGAGCAGAAATTTCATCCATTTCATATCAGGATTTAACGTGTGGATTACTTAAAAATGCATTTATTAAGTCTGACCTACTTATTAATCTTCAGTATTTCAGTTTGGTTTCCTTACAACATGGGGAGCTTCAAGGTCTGCTTGCCTGTTCTTACTCAGGTTTCTTTATCGGTATAGGTAAATGATGTTCATTTGCAGTAGGCAACATGCCTCAATAGACTTTGCATGGGGCTGGGAACTGGCAATTCCTCAATTAAAGTTTTGCTGTGATGCTGTCTTAGCAGGGTTGCTCAGCTTTTCTGAATCTTCCTTTTTGCAAACATTGGGTTTCACATGTTTATATTTGCAACTCTGCTAAGAGAGACTGGCTTTGGGTGATGCTAGTAATGCTCAACCTCTTTTCAAACTGAAAATGTGCAGAATCCGACTTACTATTAGCTCAAAATAGTAGCAGCCTTCATAAGTCTTGCAGAAAATGATTATAATATGAATGAGACAAGCACTAGAATTATTGAAATAGGAAATTAATATTGGCAGTCCCTTACTTTCTTATTAAAAGTGAAACAGTAGTAATAACCAAAATTTATAATGTGTGACTAGAAAAAGGAAAACAGTAACCAAGATTAAAGAAAAGACAGTGATAAGTATTTAATGTGATGAAATACTAAAATAAAAGAAAGAATGAAAAGAGAGGAAAGGTTGCTAGTTACTACTGAATGTGAAATGAAAGCAAAGTTAGGCGAAATTGTGTGCAGGTCTGAGATGTGTCTTAGACTTTTAAATAATAGGAAGATAACAACTCTTAAACAAAATTTAGGCCAGTATATTTTTAATCACTATGAATTATATCACTTTTGTGTAAAGACTGAAAGTCTGTTACTGAGATTCTTGAATGCCACATTGCCAGTAGCTGATGTGATGTTATTTCTCCTCTTCTAGAAAATCACAACGGAATGGTAGTCTTTACTAATAATGAACAGATGGAGAAACCATTTTTGTAGATTAGTTTGAAGTTTTGAAAAAATATAGCCAAGATGCCTCTGTGTTATGAGATCTGAGATTTACTGGTATGGATGCTTAAGAGAAGCAAATTTCAAATTCACATATACAAACATTTATTGAAACCGTATCTTAGAGAATCCCAGATTACCATATATACATGCTTAGTATGACCATATAGCAAAATTTAACATGCTGTCATACTACATTAACCCTTAAGAAACATTGGCTTTCTACTCTCCGATGGAGAAGCAATCTTGCATATATATTTGAGATATAACTCCAGGACTAGCCTTGAAACCAGCACTGGTTCCAGAGAAGGAAAAAGAGAACCTTGCCTTGTTCCTGAGCTTCACTACATATGCTTGTTGCAAGCCCACCTTTCTGCATCTTACATATACCCCCTGGTTCTTCCACATATCTGATTTCTGGCAAAACCAAATGCTCAGATGCTTCCTAAGAGGATGTGCCTACTGCTAGAGCAAATGGGATTTGAAGATAACCTGAATTTAGGTAATTCAAATTGCCTTTAAGATCCATATAGACAAGTGGAATTAGATCTGAGGAACATGATGAACCTCAACTCTCTTGCCAGAATTTGTTACTTCAGGAAAGGC
This sequence comes from Numenius arquata, assembly GCF_964106895.1. NCBI lineage: Eukaryota > Metazoa > Chordata > Aves > Charadriiformes > Scolopacidae > Numenius > Numenius arquata. The sequence continues at coordinate 43,424,569 of NC_133584.1, forward strand.
CTGTTCTATGCAGGTGGCACACTTTTATGCAATGTCATTAGTGTTGTGTAAATGACTAAAAAATATTGAGCTTGAAAAATATTGAGCTTAAAAAATATTGACCAAATACCCTTAAAGAGCCCTGTATGGTGGATCCATAGAAATATAGTAACAATGCAGATGAATATTTTCAAACAGTTACCATATATATATAAGGAATACCTGTGGACATTCTCTAAAAAATAATTGAGTACCAGATATGTTGTGTATAATGTCTGAAGACATTCTTCACTCACCATTGCTTTTTTATTGCCTGTGAATTTTGGAAGTATCATATCCCAAAATTTTTATTAACAGTTCTTGTTTTGCAAGATGGTATATATAAAAGTATTGAGAAGACTTTCTTCATTTTTTTTCTGGTTTGGTTTCTCCTGTTTTCAACAATTATTAGCTAGCTGGCCTGCAGTGCCTTGGATTTGGGATGGTGATAGTTAAGAATAGCTTGTTGTTAGTCTTTCACTGCACGACTGTCAATATTGTTCACCACGTGAGAGCACTGTCAGACTTATTTCTCAGTTCTGTTGTTGGTGAGTGTTCAATGACTCGTGGATCAGAAAAAGCGATGTCAACTGTTAACCACATCTACTCTTCTGGCTGCCACTCCTGGTTTCTCACTGAACAAAGACTTTGTTTGAATCTATGGTTGACTGGAGCAAGCCAAGAAATGAAGTTAAAGCTTTGTGCTGCCTTGAAAGTAAAATTATGCTTCCTCTAGATGTAGTGCTAGCTCTAGCTCTCATAGGTACATTTGCTTCCATGGCAGAAGCTCTGCAGTGAAAAATACAAGGTTTAACTATCATGGTGAGACATAAAGCCTAATATAAGACATATGCTGAGCAGGAAAAAGGTTGCACTGCAGCGGGTGTATTTAAATAGACTGAGAGTTCATTCTTGTGAAACTACTGTTAGTTGGAGCTGCACAATAACAACATATGTAACCATCAAAGCACTTCTCAGCTTGCTCATTCTGACACAGGGTATGTGGCAAAGATGCAATCTGGTCCATAGTAAAAGGCAATGTATTTGCTAGGATGCAGACATAGCAGTTTGGTTATGACTGCATGCTTCATTGTTCACAGAAGAAACGTGTCAAGTGTGATTGCATTCTTCATGCCTACTGCAATGCTTTCAGTACTTGAAATACGTTTACTTCTTTTTTACAGTCTTAGAATGCTTTTTTTATTGTTATTTTACTATATAGCATGAAAAAGTACATACATGAATAATATCCATAACATGTTTTGCTCTTTGTGTCATTATATTATAGCTATCAGTGAATTTGCAGACAGACAACTATTAATTATCAGGGGGAGGGGAAATAGAAAAGTCTAGGCATTTACAGGCCATGACAGTATTTGGGTGGCAATTAGCAACAGAAATCCTTCATTCTGATTCCATCACTAAAAACCTGTTTCACAAAGAACCTGATGAGTAAAGGGCTAATGTGGAATAACCAATCCTCTCCCCTGCCATGTGCTGCAGTAATGCTTGGCTCTCTGCTCAAGGTCATGCTGAAAGCTACAGTCTCACTCTCAGTAAATTTCAAAATAGATTGCTCTAATAGGAATATAACCTTGCTTTGTAAGAAGCCATTCGCAAATTGAGGAGAATGTCCTGAAGGTTTGGAAAGCCTCCTTTCTAAAGATTTTCCTGTTTTGCTATGGTACGCTAAGGGATATCAGAGTGGGAGGTTCAGCTTGTAGAACAGAAGAAGTATGCAAGCTCTGAGTAGATTAAAACCTGATTGGTAGTAAATGAGTCCAGAAAGAAAGAGGAAAAAAAGAAAACCAAAGCAAAACATATAAACTATTTGTAAACATTTAAGGTCAGTAGCAATAATAACCCAGCAGGAGCTGCGTCTAGTTTCAGCTTCCACTTGCTCAGAATCTGTGTCTAATCAGTGACTAACATTGCTAAGCACTGGAAACCTCATTTGCAACAACACAGCTGCAAAGGAGCTGGCACAAAAAAGGCAAGCTTAGAAGACATTGGAGTTTATGCTTAAAACTTAGGCTTCCACTCAGGTTGTTGGATCGCTTTACATCAGTCTAGTATTCAGGTCTCAGCTTGCTAATGGTGATAGCAATAAAAAAAACCTCTTTTGTTTTTGTAGATGATTTCTTGCAAACAAGCCATTTTGCATCTATGGCAGTGAGGAAAGGGATGCCAGGTAAACAGAAAGCTAATTTGCAGCCAGACAAGTTACTGTAAGCATAGGGTTCCTGGAATGGTGTTACACTCTTTACTCCTTGCTTGTTGATTATGTAGAGCTCTAAAGCCAAGAATACTGAAATTGCTCTTCTTTTCTACTAGGGCCCACACTTTAATACCTTATTTCTTCATCTGAAGCAAACTTACACACTGGTGTAGGGACTTGCACAAAGGAAGCACAGATTATTGAACAGCGATGGGTGTCCTTGATCACTACTTAGTTCCAAGTTTCAAACACACAGACAGGAGTCAGGTAAAGCACTGTACTGGTTTTGTCTGGGATAGAATTAGTTTTCTTCGTAGGAACTCATATGGTTCTATGTTTTGGACTTGTGATCAAAACAGTGTTGAAAACACAGGGATTTTTGGCAGCTGCTGAGCAGTGCTTACATGGCATCAAGGCCTTTTCTGTTTCTCACACCACCCCACCAGCGAGTAGGTTGGGTGGGAGGGGACAAAGCTGGGACAGCTGACCCCAGCGGACCACAGGGATATCCCAGACCATAGGACATTGTGCTGAGAAATAATAGCTGGGGGGAGATGGAGGAAGGGGGAACATTCAGAGTCATGGCATTTGTCTTCCCAAGTAACTGTTACGCATGATGGAGCCCTGCTTCATGGCTGAACTCCTGCCAGCTGTCGGGAAGTAGTGAATTAATTCCTTATTTTGCTTTGCTTGTGCATGCAGCTTTTGCTTTACCTATTAAATTGCTTTTATCTCAACCCATGAGTTTTTGCACTTTTACCTTTCCGATTCTCTCCCGCGTCCCATTGTGGGGGAAGTGAACAAGCGGTTGCGTGGGGTTTAGCTGCCTATGGGTGTTAACTCACAAAAAGCACTTTTATAATCTTCCTCAAGCTTTCTTGAACTCCTTTTTACACCTGAGGGCATATAAGAGTGCTAGTTTTACTCTACTAAGCCTCTGTGGTGGGTTTTATCTCAAGGGCTCTTTTGCTGATATCCTGGTGAAGTTCTCATGGTGAGGTTCTCCAAGGTGTTGCAGGTGAGAAGAGCTCAGATGATTTGTGCTGTACATCCAAATGACAGTTGTTTGTTAATTCTGCCTCTGAAACACAGTGCCTCAAACTTACACTTTGTATTCCTCCTTTTGACTTGTGTTTCTCGTTACTGCTGGCTAACCTCATCACTGGGACAATGATGTCCAAGTGCAAGGGTGTGAGGATGGTTGTTGGGTTGGCAGTAGTGAGACTCATGCAAACAGTACCAGAACAAGATAGAATTGGTTACACAAGAAATCAAAGTTAATGAACAATTAAGTATTGGTACGAAAATATATAGAGAGATTTGACATCTAGTGATTGAAAATGCCAGTGAGGGAGTTTTCAGTGGATGTGCCTGTAGTCTCAAATCCCTTTCCCACAATTGGCCTGCCACAACCAGAGTTCACTGAGCCTCAGGGAACAGATGAAGGGAGATTCTTTCCTGAGTTTGTTTGAGAATGACATACGTATGAAGGATCTATCACTGAAAAGAAGCTGAGAACCACAGTTATAATATGGGCCAGCTAGCTCCTTAGACTCACATTTCTAAGGGTAAACAGTGTCTTGAAATTACATACTTAAGGAAAAAAAATAGGACACGATATTGTTTTAAAGAGGTAAATTAAAGGACTGAATAAGAGATGTGTCTTTGATCATGATGTACCTGAGATGCTAAAAAATTAACCATATAGATGGGTTAGATAACTATTTTTTGCAGTACTAGCACAGGTTTCTCAAAATGCATCACATTAATCATTCCTTCACAAGGGAGCATCCTCAGTGGCTGTGAGGAAGCACAATGCAATCACTACTGTAATTCTAAATTATGACCTTATAGAAAAGGGAGCAGTGAGGAAAATTCTAGATGTTCTTCTCAAATTGCCATAACTCTTACACCCATCTCTGACGTGCTCACGCGTCTTCAAGGAACTGCCCTTTCACTGACTGGCCCGGAGTCTCAATTATTCTAATCCCCATTCACTCCTTCAAAACCAACCATGAATGGAATGCCTTTGTAAAAGTACTTTCTCTATGGGTTGACTTTGGTTGATAATTTAGTGGTCTGAAGAAGAGTTGAGACAGACAGAAATCAATATATACATTCCATCAGGCATCTGTGCCACTAATGAAATTTGGTTTAAAATAAAACCCAGCATACTTATTAAATGTACGGTCTGTCCTGATCCTGCTTAGAGGGAACATATATCAGACATCCTAACCTAGAGACTCCCATTTTGAACCAGACTTATTATACTTGGCCATATGTCATTTGATGGTGGCTGCTCCAGGATTTGTCAGGTGAGCAAAAATCTTCACATCAAATAGATATGGGATAATTTGATCTTTTTCTTACAAAAAAAATAATTACAAAATAAATCAGAAAGATTTATATTCCTGCTAGGATTTTTTAATAACATTAATGTTTTCAATTTGGACTTGTACAAAATGGGCCATTCTTTCTATCAGTATAAATCTCTAATACCTCCTTAAATGTTGTTAAATCCTTGGCCCTTGCGCTATCCTGTGGCAGTGAGTCAAATTCAAGTTCAGATCCACAAGCTCAGGACTAGTGGGAGCTGAAAGAAAAAGGCAGAAAAAGGAAAAAAGAAAACATCATATAATGCAATTCCTTCATTAGTACATATCTATTTCTTTATCAAATAAATCAGTAAAAAGTTACTGGAACAAAATTGCCATGAACATTTGTTCTGTTGGATATTGGGTCTTCCAGGTAACAATTATTTAGGAAAAGATTGAAATATCTTTATGATTTCCATAGCTTGTGCTAGTCCACTGAACTTCTTAAAGGGCAAAAAGCTAATCAATGTCCTAATGTAATCGTTAAAAATATTTAAGGGTCTGTGAGACTTTCTATACTTGTGAGGCAAGTCTTCAAGCCTTGTTATAGTCAGGGGAGCTTTTTGGATTTATACAAAGCATAGATACAGTGTTTGTACATAATATGTCTTTAGGAATAAATCAGCTTTTTAAAATTAAATAAAAGAAATAAAATCAAAATTGAACAGGTGAAAACCAGAAGCAATTACAGTATCCTTTGTTTTATTTTTGAAATTTTGTGATGACTTTAAAATGAACTATAGATTTGCCCAGAATAACTCCAAAACATCTGCTCATATGCTTTACTAATTATTTAAAGCCATTTCACATTTTTTAAATTACTTCTTCCCATAAATATGCAAAGTAGTGTTGGACACAGTGTTAGAGGCTGAAGACAAGTAGATTGACATACAGCTAAACACTAAAATAAGACTTTGCTTCCAGGGAAAATATGTAACTTTTTATGCTTACTCAAATCTTCTATGCTTTTATACTAGCAAAAAAGTAAATTACCAGCCATTTTCTTATCTTAGACATAAAACTCTGGCATAAAATGCTTAAAATATAAACAGGAAAATGAGACATATACTACATATTACAAAAACATCCTATCCAGTAGCAAAAGCTGATGGAACTAGCCAGAAGGCTGGAACAAAGATCAAAAAAACCAGAATGTAAAATAACATGCAAAAAGTTTTCTCTCTCATCATCTTATGTATGGGATCATCGCATAGTAATCCAAATTTCTGACTTGTGATGCCAAGGTCACTGAGGAACTGGAGTTCAACAGAGGCCACTGAGATGGTTGAGAGGCTGGAGCAGACCCTGTGAGGAGAGGCTGAGGGAGCTGGGTTTGTGCAGCCTGGAGCAGAGAGGGCTTCAGGGGCACCTCAGAGCAGCCCCATCAGTGCACGTTATCAAGGAGGCAGGTATTCAGTGAGGTGTGTTGCAGAAGAACAAGAGGCAGTCATTATAAATTGAAATAAGGGGAGGTTCTGAGTGTAAATATGGAAAAATGGTCACTATGAGGATAATTACACAAGGGACCAGGCAACCCAGGAAGCTCTGGGATCTATGTTCTCAGAGGTCTCCAGAATAAGAGTAAAAAAAACTCTAGGCAGCATGGTCTGAATTTGATGCTGACCTCGCCTTGAGGAGACACTTGAGCTAGATGACCTCCCAATGTCCCTTCCAACATGAATTGTTCTCTGAGTCTCTGCTTCTAGGATCTGCTGCTTCTTTCAGGATTGCTGAAAAATACGCTGCTGCATTTTGCATAATACTTCCTTAATGCATTAAGTCCCTGGAGTAAGGAACACAATTCAGGTTTCCCCTAGTCCCTTGGGGTTGCTCTGTACTCTTCAGGGAGTGGGAGAGTTGTCCCAAAAGGCATATTATGATAATTATGTAATTAAAGTCTGTGACTTAATGCAGACTTTCACATTGATTTGCGTAAGAAATCATGGTTCTTCTTGACTTCCTAACTTCAGTCAGCATGTTTTTAATATTTTTATCTAATGTCATCTTCCTGGGTTCAATTTCTATGTTGTTGAAACAGAAAAGCCTAAGACCAGATATTAGGGAATTCCCTGAGTAAAATGTGATTTGCGAGAGGCCATCAGCTTCCAAGCACAGACCTTGGTCACTTCAGCTAATTAAAAGGGTTGTTTTGCTGACAGCCACTAGGAGGTGATGACACAGGTTTTGCCATTGGGTTTTACAGTGCTTTACTGAGAGCAGAGAAACAATGACACTTGGAACAGTAATAAATCTCACACTTGCCAAATGCTAAATCCATATGTCATAAACATGGTGGCATTAGTTTAATGAGAATATGATTTTCACAGCCTAACAGGATTTTGAACACTATATTTTCCTAACTTCAGTTTTTGAAATACTGGGCTGCTTTTTTGCTGAAAACTTTCAGTAATACTGCTTTTGAGGCTCCATGGGAAATCTTATATTGGATACTCTAAGTGCAAAAAGTAGGAACCAAATTCTAGGATTTTACAATGGAAATTTTTAGACAGTATAAGCATAAGCAATACTGTCTCCAGCTTGAACTTAAATGGTTAAACAGGTGATATGCCAGAAGATGGCATTCAATAACGTACAAAACTGTTTTGGAGTTTTGCACCAGTTAAATATGTGCATGAACACTGTAGGAAATTCTCCGCTGTGGGTTTTACATCTGCTTTTGACAATTTCAATTGTTAATTACAATTTTTCTTTTCACTGACAATCTAGCTCTATACTGCATTAGGACTCTGTTATGATAGGTGTTTTATGGTCCCAAAATAAGGCATTAGGTGAAAGAAAGTGAGAATAAGGGGGACAGGATGGGATAACAATAGAATGTGAACATTTCTTTTAGAGACTCATTCACCAGAGAGACGTACAGTCTCAGTGGATGAATTTTAGTCCTAATTAGGGCATTGTCAGTGGAACAGTTATTGTCCTAATCAGGAACTGTGGCAGACAGGTGGGTTGTTAGACAGGTTGTAAAGGATACACAGTGCATAATAAAGTCACCAGAGACCAAACGGTACACTGATGTTGATCCTAGTGCTCTTTCCAATGCTGCCCTTTGCACTGAAATTTGGGGCTTATCCCTCTGATAAATATTGTCCTAACTGTATAACTCTGACTTTTGAACACCTATGTTAACATACAGCACACTGCCACTTGATGCCAGGATAACATAAAGAGTCTTACAAGAAGCGTGTTATTATTTTTGTCACCTGCAGAATATTAATGCAAATATTTATGTTGTGCCAATAACTGTTAAGTGTTGAGTGGTTTATGTGCTGACCACTTGGACCCGGTTTTACAAGCTATTATGTGCCTGTATTTCATTATAGGAAGAATGTACGTACCTCACAGTAACAGAAAAAAACATTAAAATTCTTCCAATATCCATAGCAGTTGTATTTTTCATCACATGGTTTCCATAAGCAGAAATGTCTAAGTCTGGGTGAGCCACGATCCTGTGGGGCAAGAGACAGTATTTGTCTTCTACTTAAGACTGCCTGAGATTTTTCAAGATCTCCTTACAGCTAAGGTCTCCAATAGCCTAATCTGCTCAGAGCTTGCTTAGCATACATTAATAATGATAATTTCAGCAATTGCAGTAGTGAGAAAACTCAAGTAGTAATATGTGCCAGGGAGAGTGGATTCATGCCCTTTTTCATCCCGAGTACAATTGTACTACAGCTACCACTGTCCTGCACAGTGCTTACATACTGAGTCACAGGTGGCACTGGCGACAGACAATTCTTCCTTCCTTTTTGTGAAATTGTGTGATTATTGCTACAAATTGCATAAGATGTATTTGGCATCAGACAGAGAGAGTAAACAAGAGAAAATGCAGTTTTGTGGGCTACTGGGACAAAGTTGAGGAGTCCTGGATTCACAGGGATTCTTTTATTAAAACTTTACAGAAAGTTCCTGACACAGAAATATAGGAAATTATTTAGTTTAAAAACTTTCTATAGGAAATACTATTTGTGTGTGTCTATTTTTTTCTTTGGTCTTCTTTTTCAGTGCACTTTGTTTCTTTTTGCCTTATTTACCTTTTTCTTCCCCTGCCCTGTGTCAGAAACTTATTTTTAATAGGTTCAGGGGCTCTGAATCTAATAATAGGTAATGCCATCTCAATTTGGCATTGAGAATACTACTAATTCATTTTTAGCATCGCTACTGTTCTTCTTTGCTACTCACGCTTAGCTTTCTTCCCTCTGCCATATTCATATTGTGCTGAATTAAGAAAGGAGCGTAGGTAGGGTGGACCCAGCAGAATAGGTTTGTCTTTATCCTGGTAGTGTTGCAGTGAACATTCCCCATCCTGCCTGCTGTGCATAGAAGAGATGGGGACAATTTAGGGGGGAGCATTTAGTTCAGGAAAGTTGTGGGCTTGAAATCAAGTGGTTCACAGAGATTAGACTCCCATATCCCGCCTTGTGACTTGTTACTCATCAGGTTAAGATATTACAGATGCTTGCACATTTATTCTGGAGTAGCAAAACACTTGACAAATAAATATTTCAGATAGAATCATTGATCGTGACTGGGAATATGGTTACATAGGAGCTTTCAGAGGTCATCCTCTGAACAAGAATGAATGAACTGAGGAGGACTTCTTCAATATATCAAAATCTAAAAATGTTGAGCCAGTTGTCTTTGTTTTATTTCTGAAATTATTTCATGCTGTCCTTAGTTTGGTATGTGCTTTCCCCCCTCCTTCCCCAATTTCTCAGTGCTACATTAATAAAACTGCTGCTCGGCATTCTGTCTTCATGCTGAGACCTATGGGAAATCAGTAAATTGCCTAATATGACACCAAACCATTCAACTAATGTAGGGGAACCCTTAGGTGACATAGATCCAGCATACCTAGTTCTGATACTTGATCTGGCTCACATCCATAAAAGATGACGTGTAGAGAGTATGGTCTTGCAGACAGCTGTATCCAAACTGGTGGAATCATTTTAGGAACAATTCTTCTGAGATAAATGACACCAAGGGCTGAATGAGAAACCATATGTTGTTAGAATTATGGAAGGCAGACAAGGAACTGGGAGCCACTTTTTTAGTGAATTCTGTGAGACTTGTGCTAATAGCAGTTTGGAGCTGAGAACTATGAAGCAGAAGTAGGTCGATCTTCTTACTGAGACTGATATAATCAAGGTTGTTAGAGGGGATGTGTCTAGAACTCAGGGTCCAGATCAGTCACACATTCAAGGAAAAAGTTACAGATAAGTTTTCACGCTGAGATGGATTCATAAAAAGCTACAGGGACTGTGTGGCATCCAGAAAACTTGTCTTTACTGTGAGAAACTGAGGAAATCCAATCTATTTAATTTATCCTCCTGGGGTTTGAAAAGTAACTTGTTAACAGTCTACAAGTGTTTTCTCTACTGACCAAAATTTTCTCCCTTCTTGACATGTAAGTGTGCAGCCTAGAAAATCAAAAGTGTTTGTATCTAAGAAGAGAAAACATTTCTGATGTAAGACATATTTTTGAAACAGGAAAGTAATAGGGCTAAATCTGATGTTTCATTATCTGACACTAGAAAGAATTCAAACTGAAATAACTTCAAGCTTGTCAACACTAGGAAAGCCATTTTTTTCAACCAAGACTGACTCCCAGTCATGATTTCTTAAGGCTGTGTTCTAAGTTAACCAAAAGTAATTCAGGATCACTAGGTCAAATCTTAGATGGTTAAAGAATGACATTTTAATGTCAGTATTGCAAATACGTAAGTGATAAAAATACTTAATTTGTTCATTTTGATTTACTAGTTATAAATACAAAGTCATATAAGCAGTTAGCGGTCAACAGACTTTAACCTGCCACTGCCTGCCAATCACCCACATAGGGTCCCATGAAGTCCTTCCCATTAATGTAGGTGTTATTAGTAAGTAGTATATAGAAGCAGAGGAGTAAAAATTAAGTCCTGTATTGTCTTCAGAGTCAATGGTCAGATGGACCTTAACACGGAAGCTGACAACCTCACCTGCTGTGATTGCCAGACAGTTGTTACTTAGGTACAGGTCGTTTCTGCATGGTGAAAAATCTGACATGTGGTTGTGAAGGTCCTTCTAGTGGCTCAGTGGCTATGAGATAGGAGGTTTTGCTTTGATGCAGATAATAAACAGCTGTTTACACAGCATGTTTGCACATGCTCTAATAGGATCACTTTGCTTATTTGTGTTTTTTTCCTACTAGTTGCACTGTGTTAACATCTGTCAAACAACAAATAGCAATACCTGAAATGTATGAATACTAATGAAGATGCTCTTTACATCAAGGGGAAGACATGAAAGTAAATCTCGTAAAAATCTTTTTAATTTAATATATTTTCTCATTTGAGGATGATTACCTATTCCTCACATGATTTCTTCACCTATATGTACTTGTGAGATATTTTATCCCTTAACTTGAAAGCAGAGTTAGTATGACTAAACCCTAAAAGTTTTCATGATTTCTTACGTCTTGAGGCTACATGCTGTCACATCTGACATAACACAATCCACGTAATTTGTTTAAGTAATTCATGGACTTATTTATGTCTTCTGACTGATTTAGAGCATATCTGTTGAAAAAGTTACAGCCAAGCTGGTGTGAAAGGTCTCAAGTGAGAAAGAAAACACTGCACCCATAACAAGTTGTTCCAGTGCTTAATCACCCTTGAAGTTTAAAAAGGTGCATCTTAACATCTTAATTGCAGTTTGAATTTAGCTCTGCTTTCAGTCATTGAATCTTTTCTAAGGCCTTGATCTGAGGGCAACAAGTTAGAGCACGTGGTGTGTGGTGATACAGTTGGAGGTGCATCATAGCACCTCTATGCAGCTTTTTGGCATTGTATAGGAAGTTTTAGAATTGTAACTCTTACCTACAAATCTGCCTGGAATCCTAGTGCAGCTACAAACACCCTGTGGACAGCGGGTCACTAAAATGCTTTCTAGATGTCTTATCCAAATGCTTCACCATCTATACCATTTCAGCAGTATTATTTCTCATGAACACTGTGGCTATAATCAGCCTCTGCCCAATATTTATTTGTTGCATGTCAAGTAGAAATGTTCACTGAGTGCATTAGCTCTTGCCCATTTGGAGCTTTACATGAGCAGTTTAACAATATTCCTGCTTCAATGACTTTGATATAAAAGCCTGATTCTGTAATTCTTTGCTGCTATTATAGGATGATAACAGATACAAAAAAAACCAAACCAAACCAAACCAAAACAATGCACGTATGTTTTCTTGAAAATAAGTGTCTGTAGTCATTTAATACTGTACACAGTGAAATTGTAAAATTATCTTACTTTTATGTAACATTTATGGCTTTCTAGAGCTGAGAGACCTAAAGTAAGTAAAACAACAGCTTTTTCCTTTTTTCTTATAAGAGCTCCCGTTTTTATTCCTGTAGCCTCTTTACATTTTTCTTTTTAGACAACACAATCTGTTTGTAGTGTGCCATTTTTTCCTGAAACTCTACTGAACTGCAGTTAACGAATAATTACTAAAGACTAGTTGAAATTTTTTGACTTTTTAAAAATGAAAAATAAGTTTTAAAGCATTGGTTTTTTGTTTGTTTGTGGTTTTTTAATTGAAAACAGTATACAAATATCTATATATATAAAAATCTAGAAATGGATTAAAAATCAATTTTTTTCTCAGTCTCTCTTCTTACCTAACAAACCATAATTTGGTTTTCTGATAAAGATACCTGGAAATTTTTAAAGAAATGCAGAAAATGGTAATTAAAACGATTTTCCCCAGCATGTCTCTTAATAATGTACTTATTAACCCTGAAATAAACATTTCTGGTCACTTTGGCCTTATTAATTGCAGGACATCTAGACTGGTGACCATTACCTCTTTCTAGACCCAAAATATCTCATGCCATGTAAGAACACACCAAGGCAACATTTTCCAGTTTATTTGAGTGGATATTTCCAGCTGCCAGACTTTTTGACATCTCAGCAATCTCCAAAAGTTAAACAGACTATTTGAATAGACTTACCAGAAATATATGAAGTTTAGATTTTTTTTTTTTAATATCCATGTTCCAATATGAGGATTCCAATATATTGCTTCAGGATATTTTATATATCACTATACAAAAATTAATAAACGTGGTGAAAAATTTATTAGGCAGAACTAGAGGCTTGTCTACAAGCCTTTCATTTTTGGATTAGGGTAGGGTGTGAACTTTAAGTGTGATAGTTATTTCTGTCCACGTGCTGACAAGTGAGGGTATGGGGAGGTTGGATATTTGGCCACAGTATTTCCTTCTAAAGCTTTTACTATAACAGTATCATGGGTTATAAAGATCTTACACAAAGTAGCTACAACTTGAGTCAGTACCAAGACTGCTTTTTGTCTGCTTTATTAAAAAAATTTTAGCTGATTGCTAAAAGGAAGTGATATAAATATCAAGATGTTGCAAGATGGATATATGTTTCTACAGCACATTTAGCTGATGACTTTGCCCTGTAACAAAAACAGGGTATAGTTGGAATTATCTATTACATGGAGACATTGTATTTCTTTTATTATTCTGGGATAAACCATAAATCAGTCTCTTACAAAGCATGGAAATGATGCATAAAGAAATGGAAGAACCTACTCTTTTTTTTTCTTTTTCTTTTTTTTTTTTTTTTTTTTTTTTGTATTTTATAGCAAAAGAGGCTGCAAAGAGACGTGTTTTGCAGAACATTTTAAAATTTAGTATTTTATCAGTAATATGTTGTGATGGTGCAATTTTACCCTATTTCTCAAGGTTGAACTGAAGGTTGTGGAGTTAAAAACCTCGTATTTCTAGGCTCAATACAAAGGTCAGGCAATATGATAGCGACCTACAGCAGATTCGGATAAAAAGTACTACTTGAACAGTTTGTTTGCTGTTGGGTTTTTCTTTTTTCTTTATTAGCTGGTTTCTGGAAGCATAGTTCAACATTTTACAACTTTTGACCTTTCCTCTCTTCACTGTTTTGGATGCCTCTGATAACTTGAATAATAACTTGTCTCTGATAACTCTGATAACCTGAACGCATTATAGTTGCAAGAATCTTGAATTGTCTGCTGTCTTGAAATAGCAATGCAGTCTGGGCTAATCAGAGGAAAGTGAATGGCTTTCAGGAAGAATTTCAGTGAGCACCACGTTGTGTTCAAAGCAGGGGTCCAATTCCAGCTTCAGTGGAGTTTGGCAGGAGCTGGGAGCATCTCAGTGGTGCCCTGAAGCTGTGAGTAACCAGCTCTGGAATTAACAGGCAAGTCCAGTGCTAATGCCAGATTACAGCCCCCTCCCCTCCCCACTGAGTTCACCTGGCATGGCTGGTCCTTGCTGTGGTGCAAGGAGGGAAAACATCTCCTGTGACGAGCGAGAGTGGCTGCCGAGGAGAATCAAGATCTCCTGCGTTCTGCTGGGTATGGTGACTCCAACACCCAAGAGCAAAATCTTTACTTTCTGGGTGGACTTCCAGTGAGCCCTGAGTAATGCAGGATGCGGTACTGGAAAGCCAGCATGGTGGAGAGCCAAGACACTGCTGACTGGAGGCATATCTTGCAGTTGTGAAGGACGGCACCCATGGAGATAACAACTTCATAGTGCAGTGGAAATAACAGTAAGAGTGACCTAGTGTGTTTTCCCTTAGTTTGTCTAGCTCCCTGCTTCAGGCGTTTGCCTCAGGGATAATGCAATCTGTTTTGATACTGCAGTAGTCACCAAAATAAAGACCTTATTAGGAATCACTGCAAACTTCCAAAAATTATAGCTAAAACTCCCAGACTGTCTTGCAGGGAACGTTGCTTCCACATGTCTTGGTGTTAGTCTTAGCTGCTTTTGAAAATTTTGAAAAAATATATTCCATTCTTAATGGGCACTAATCTCTGACTCTCAGCTGTAGTCAGGCTGTGTGCTTGAAGCAGACATTGCACTGTATGTAGCGTTCTGAGGTGTCTTCATTGAAGGTATATTTGGCTGTTACATGCACAGAATGAGCTCTTCAGATAATATGACTGGATAGTTTGCAAAATACTGGCTGTAGCTACACAGTCTGTCCTAAGCAAAAAGTAACCCAGGAAGAAAATTGTGTTTCCTAGTTTCCTAGAAACTAAGGAACAATAAACTGACATAATTGTCTCACTGATTTCAATGAAGAGGAAAGTTGACAGCAATAAGCAGAGCCCACCTGCTTCTCCTGTGACACTATCTCAAGTGAAGGAAGACTGCATCAATTTACCCTCTTTTCCTGAGGTAAGACTAGGCAGTGACTTGGCAGAGCACCTACTGCTTTCCTTTTGTTACTTTGGTGTACAAAATGAATGTTATGAGTCAGAATTGATTTTCTTATTAGTAACATAACTTTGTAATAAGGAGACAAATAGCCTAGTTTTCATAAAAAGCAATGATGCATCTCTAAAATTATGTACAAAGAACTTACACTGGCTAAATGTCTTTTTTTGGTGCTATGTGTCAACTTTCATTGTGTTGCTCTTCTCTTTGTCTAAATTGACTCAAATTACTTTTACACATATTGTATAATAAATTTCAAAATAATTACATTTTGCTACAGCATTTAGTGCCAAGTACTTTTCTGCACAGTGCAGGCTCTGTTTCTGTAAAAACTATGTCCCTAGCCACCTGGCAGCTCATTCTTAATTCATGTGCATTTAGTTACAGCTGGCACAAAAAGCAGAGTTTTCCAAGGACACTCTGCAGACTTGCCCAGTGGAAATTATAACCTCTATAAAATTGTTTCATGATCAAATTCTGTTTTCTCAGGCCTGTTTTGTCAGATCATGGCCATGGGTAGAAGTACTGGAACCACTGAGCTGCCAGGATGACATGGCTAACTAGAATTACACTGAAGGTAACCAAACAACTCTTAAATAGGACAGACACTTCCATCTGTTGATTCCATTGCAGGGTCAACATTTAGGACATTCAATGATTCTCATAGAGACCCACTACCTTCCCCTCCCCCCAATTTTTGTTTTTAAATTTCTAAACAAGGAGTGGTTGTGGTTTGTTGGTGGAACTTTTTTTTTCTACAATTGCAGATTTTAAAATAATGTTTAAGTCATTCGAAATTATGATTTGTCTGACAGATAGATCCAGAGACTTCAACTCTTGAGAGTCTGCTCAACCTCTAAATACATATATAATGTAGTTAAATATAATGACCATTGCTTAAAAATATAAAATACCTTCTGGCCACAGAATATGTTCTTGTCACATGTAATAATGTATTTCTTCAGGCCTGTAATTGCAATAATTCTGTCCAGCTGCCAGAGGAAGGAAACTTCTGCCGAGGAAGGTGATGTGGTCTGGGAGGATGGTGGCAGCTGGAGGTACAGAAGAGAGGCCTTCAGAGCTCCAGGTAAGTGTCCCAGTAATTCAATAACAGAGATTGTCCACAATCCCTCTGACCTTCACAGGAGCACTCAGGGAGTAAGATAATGTGCAATGCAACCAACAACACAGTAATGTAGTCTTCAATAATTAACTAAAGGTATCAACAAATATCTACTATGTTCTGCCACAAGTATCTTCTTATAATAGTCTGTCTTAAACCAGCTGATATTATAAAGTTTAGATTGCTTGGATTATTTTGTATATTAAAGGATACAATTTGAGATAGGAAGTATTCAGGTATGTAGTCTGAAAATATGGATATAGGGTCCTTCAGTCAGAACGTTCTCAAGTTGTACAGATCGGTCAGGATGCTGGGTGTAAGGTGTTCATTTATTCATGCCAGTAGCCTGAGATTCTTAAATGAACAGCTAAAGCAGAATTTGAACACACGCTAATGATTTGCAGTCATTAGCGTGGGGAGTGTAAATTTTTGTTGCTCACTTGCAATACAGTATGAGTAAAAAAACCACACTTATAGTTTGTGCAAGAGGCTGCATTTACAAAGAGAAGTGCAAGAAAGTTTTAAGTGCTTCATAAGTCAGAGAATAGAATCAAACCAAATTAATGAATTAATGAAAGCAGTCACACTTCTGTAGATTTCTCTGCTCATGCTACAGTATTATAGTAATCATGACAGAAGTAGTAACGCTAACTGTATGCAACTGAAAATTAGAGTGAAAATCTGCAATAGAATGTATTTGCAAAAATGGACCTATTGGAAATCATAAAATCAAGCTGAAGTTTGAAGATGAGCAAAGAAAGGATAGGATTTCCTGCAAATGCCTTGTAAGACATTGTTCTGACACTTTCTCCAGGCAGTAACCTAAAAAACCATATTATGCCACAATGATTTGCTTTGTGCTTCAGTATAATGAACCTCAAATTATCAAACCTCCAAATTAGCAAACAATAACCATTGGAATTTTTTTAGCTTGAAATGACAAATTGGATTAATATATACATTACTAAAACATCTCTCAATTACTGCAAATGAACACTCAATGTGATTTTTTTGCACTTGGTACTTTTTTATATATAATTTTCAAAACTGTCTCCATATCAGTTTCTCCACTCAGTTGCATAGATGCAAACCAGAAGTAATACAGACAGAGGAATAAAGTTACGGAGCCCCTTTCTCTTCCATCTTATAATGGAGTAAAACCATTGCAAACCTATTGGCTTAAACTGGAAATCTATGTCATTTACATGAATATGAATACAGACTAGACAATTTGTTTTTATTTTCAATAGCCATGATAACTGAGGCCATATGTCCTACTATATAAAACATATGCTCTCCATAAATCCTGTCCATACAAAATTGGCATAAATAAATTACAGATTACAGTTCCAGTAGAAGATAATTGCCTTCCGCCTTCTCTTTTTCTACCAAAGTAGTTTAAGGGAACAAAAGGTTTATTTCAGCATTTTGCCAGTTACAAAACCTGGTCAGATCAATTTCAAAATCTTGAAAGGAAGTAAAAGGTAAAACTGAACAGAAATAGAAGATGGTGTTGCCTATTCATCAAAACACAAGACTCTTTTATACAATACTAGCTATAACCTCTATAAGTGGCCACTACCGACCCAGGGCTGTGATTCACAGTCAGGCTCTTAAATTTAAGAAGTGACATGCGCACCAGATGCTTAAGCTCTGATTGCAGTTATTCAAGAACTAGTCGCATGGTCTATGGACCCTAAAGAGTTATTCAGCTGACCAGCCGTGAGATACCTATTTTACAGTGAGTAGAACAGCTTTTATAGTCTGTAATAGATCTGCACTGAGAAATATAGGTGTGTAGTCTGAAGTTAATCCCACCCCAGATGACTTCATATCTAATATTCTGAGGCAAGTGTCCATCAATAGCACAAGACACCTTTCTAGAATCAAAGTGAAATGTTTCAGAGACACGAGGAACCATTGCTTCCACTTGATCCTGCCAATACTGGTGCCTTTGAAAAGGCCATTTGAATAAGTAGCTAGAGCTTGGAGCTCATGTATTTTTTGTCCTCCTCTTCTGCAGATCACTAAGTCTCTTATCAGTCACCCTCACCTTCCTGCCCAGTTGCCTTAAAGGGAATGGAGTGGAGAATCCAGAGAAGGAATAAGAAGGGAGGAAGAGGCTTTCAAAGACCTTCCCTCAGAAAGCAAGTCTAGCTAACATTGGTCCATACATTCTTTACTCACTCCTGTGAAAGAAAGAAACTGTCCCCATATCAGGAATATTAGGAAATTATTCTCTTTCATGGAATATTAAATATTGATGAAAGGGAACTGAAGCCACCCTGGATTAGAAATCACTTTGGAAGAAACAGGCTTAATGATTAGGTATTTTCATATATATATACTTATATATATGTATTACTTTGTAAATAATACTAATAATGTCTAATATTAATAATAGCAAAAAACACCTTCATTAGGTTCCAAGAAATATATGGAATTACAATGTTTTTATAGCTTACAAATTAAATTGGAATGCACAAGAAATGTGAAGACTCTAGTGTGAGAAAGATTCCAAAAACCTGAATGTGTTTGCCCAAACTGTCTATCCCACAAACCTTAAGATTGAAATGGTTAATTATCAGGCTATTTATTTTAAATATGATTCGCTATTCTTGGTTGGGCTTCCTCGTCCATTATTTCATGTGCTGTTGTTGAAATGTTTCCTTCAAAGAGCATGTACAATAATTGCTGTGTATGAAGTGACACTTCTATCTCTTCTTTTTTTTCTTTTTTTTTTTTTTTCAGTTCTAAGAAAAAAGACTTTGATTCATGATTTTCTGATGTAGTTATTTGTTCATTATTTCAGGCTTCTCATGTTCCTTCCACTTTCCATAACATTTTCTATGGAGGGTATGGATGCTATGGATGAGTTTTCAGTGCTCTTCAAAATTATTTGCTAATTATCTGTTTCATAAAAAAGTTTCCTAAGGCTGTGATAGTAAAGTCGCACTACCAAGAGGGAAGTTTTACTTTGACCTTTTCAGTGTTTACAAAATTCCTCACATGTCCACATGTAAATGTTCAGGTTTATCCTTGTCTGAATGGCTGTTAACTAACTTAATCCATTTGATCCATCCTTTTTTCTTCAACGTAAAATTCAGCAATCAGAGTAATACTCTGGCCTCCACTCAAACTGTGGAGTTCATTGGGGAAATGGTTCAACAGCCAGAGCAGTTGCTTTCTGTAACACTGGTTCAAAGCATGAGAGAACAAGTTGGAGAACTTAGATCATGTCTCATCCTGCTGTCAGCAGCATGCAGACCACAGGCACAGCACAGCCTTGTTGGTCATGGCTGTTTGAGAAAGCCTAATCTCAGTCTATAATTTCAGAGATCTACTTGTTTGATGCTTCACTCTTCCCTGTTGGTTGTGATGGATGCCACACTGCACTTAAGAATGACGAATTTGTTTTAGATATCTCAAGAGTCAATGGTTATGCTTTCTACCTAAAGTTGATTCAACATGCCAGGGCTTTCTACGTAAGTGTTAGATATCACCTTGCTGATACTAAGATTCAATTTATCAGGAGAGTGATAAAGATAAGATCTTTTGGACCCTGTGAACATCTTTAAAACCAATGCATACTTTACGTTGCTCTGGTAATGTTTACGTATCATATTTACAGAATATCCTTCTCAAGGATCACCTCAGCAGGTACTTTAAAGACAATAATGAGTAACACTGCATAGACTCCATACAGTCCAACTTGTCTGGGTTTAGTCCTGATTGTGTCAACTATTCAGTTCTGACTGATCCAGGAATATATTACAGTTTGTGTCTCCTGTTACAAAGATATATGAAGGACTTTTTTCATGTCTCTCTATGTCATAATTCAGATGAAAATTTCAGAAGAGGTGGAAATTTGTTCCAAATATTGTGCAGATACTTCCCTCTGTTTTCAACATTGCCACAATCCCAGTGTCTTTTTTTTGTTTGCTTGAAGATTAGTTTTACTTTATAAATGATAATCCAGACAGTTGTTTTATATATAAAAGAAATGGATTTGCTGCACCAATATAATGTGATCTTAATTGTATTAGGCTACAAAGTCACAGATAAAAGCATGGCTGCTTTATTCAGATGAGATTAAAGTTCTCTTTCCTTTCTTATGGTAAACCCAATGACATGGATATTTTGCAAATGTATTTGCCCCCAGCAACTTCCTTTTTCAAAGTCATAAATACAGTGTACTGCTTAAGAAAAACAAAAAAAAACCCCAAAAAACCCAAACCAAAACAAAACACAATTTGGCCCTGTGCCATACAGTAGATATAGTATACAGGGTCCTGTGGAGGTCATCTGAAGTGCATGACCCATTTTGAATTCCTTCAGTTTGCGTGACTTTGTCAGTCTTAAACTGATGATTCTAACATTTCTCAGCATCCCCTCCTGAACGTTTAAATCTGGCTTCCTACTGCTTTTCATACTGATGCTAACTTTCAACTTGATGAAATGAGGTCATAATTAAACAAAACCCATCCTATACATAATTATAAAATAACAGCCTATCATTTAAGCTGCCTGCAGGCATTTTTAGATACTTGTTTTTATTTGTGTTATGTGGCTTTTCTATGATACTAATAACTCTACTTTTCCTGTACATCTTTCTCTAATTCCTCGCAGATGATGTCACTTTACGAGATTAGTTTAATTCTCTTAGATGTCTTTCCAGGACTCAGTGACCTCACTCTACAGGAGTGGACAGTTGGAATGTGCAAGTGTGCAGTAAACTTCCTGCCTCTTTGTACCAACTATTCTGAGATGCTTTCTGCAAGTCCTAATGTGCAAGGGAAGGAACTGCAACGGTGCCAGAAAGCTGCTCTGAAGTCCCTGATGATTGTCAGAATCTGTTTTGCTTGTGGGGTCATTAAATTATGTCTGAAATTAGTTCAGTTATTCATTTTGGTTTGCAAGTGTAAAAATAGAAAATATTTTGAAATCTAGGGCTGTATTCAAACTGTAATTTGAATACATTGAAGAATGGTTCTAACTGTGGGGTCTGGGGGCTGTTCCATTTTTATGTAAATGCTGAGATTGCAGACTTGTGTCAAGACCTCCCTGTTGAAAACTTCAAAGGCATTCCTTCCAGGCAGAGAGTTTATTCCAGAATAGTGGAAGTTCTTCCCTGAGGTTCAAAGGGTCATTGCTAGAAAACTCATTATCTGTAGGGACTGATGACTCGAGTAAAAATCTAAAATAATAGTATGAATATTGACTGTGCTCACAAAGTGACAGGATGTGGGAATTAGTCAACAAATAGACGAAGGTGAGTAGATGTTTGGGGAGGAGTGGGTGTGTGCATGTGGTTAGAGTGTAAAGAAAGATTTTTCAAGTACGACAAAAATATTTTTTCAAAGTCTCTAAATTTGCTCTCAAAATCAAACCAAGGCTGGTGTCAAAACTGTATTCAAAAGAACTATCAAGGAATGAGAGAAGATTCCACCCTGTTGGAAAAATATCCAGAAGTGGTGTAAAGTCAGCCAAGTATATTTCTGTATAACTTCTTTTTTTCCTGTACTTTGTACAACGGACAGATAGGATATCAGGATGTAAGATGCCAGATGGGACAAGATTGGAAGAATGGAGCTAAGGCAAAAAGCTGTCTAGACTTTAGCTGGCAAAACTGTGCAGAGTGATGGTATTTTAGTCACTTCAAGGTCCTGCAGGACTGGGTTATCTTCCCCTGTTCTTGTCTGTACCATTCTTGCAATGTGAGTGTTTAGTATTATATTTCCTGACAGTACCCACCAAGGAATATTGCTGGATACAGACTGTTCAGTACTGGGAATACTCCTGCCTCTCTAGAAAATCGTAATTCTCTTCTCAGTAGCACTGGCTGCTTCAGATATTTGCAGTTATCAATTGCTTAGTCCTTGTATTCAATGTGTTCCTCTACTCAGACCCACATATGCCAAAAGATTAACTAAAGTTACAGGGTGGTTAACTGTGGCTGTTGGGTACCACCACATGCAGTTCCAGAACATAAAACAGTGAGACCGTAACTTGCTTGTGAGAAAAGCAAAACTTTCTCAAAGGTTGATGCCAGCCAAGAGCAAGGCACAGCACGGCTGATACTGACCCAGTTATTTGACCTTTCTTCTTGTGCATATTCTGTCATGAATACATTTCAGCAAATGCACGCATGTATGAAAAAATATCCTCAAAAACATTCCAGCAATCTGTTTTCTCACAGACAAGGACAAGAAAGCAAACATTTGACAGGCGTCAATCACAGTGCCTGTCACACAGTAGAAGTGAAATGTGTGAGAACCTCTGGAGGTGAGGACCTACATGTAGCCAATGCCGGGGCCATATCTGTTACCTTCAATCTACCTATCCGTGCCAAATCTAAGTACAGGTTACATTTAGCAGTCAGTGCATTTAAGCAGTCAGTATGAATCCAATGAGATGTAACCCCATAGAGGAATAATTTATATCTCTATTAGTAAATTAAGCATTTCCAGGTACTGTTGTCAGTACTACAAAGTTTCTGGAATGGCTGCTGGCACGCTTTTGGCCTGAATGAACACGCAATCTCCCCAGAAATTTCTTTGCAAAATTTGAGAGTTACCATAGGGTAGGAACCATTCCCAAAAATCAGACTAGGTATTCTGGAGTGTTTAATAGTTGAGCAAAGACTGTTTTGTCCTATTTAGCCTTGGGAAGAGAGAACGGGTGCTGCCACTGTGTCAGTTAGCCAGTAGAAAGAAGTGTATTCTCTGAGTACACAGGGCCACTGGCCCAGTACTGAATCAGGAGGAAAAGTATCAGCCATTCAATTTCTTGCCATATTTCATGTAGAGATGTATACTTCCTGCACAGTTTGCTTTCCTTACTAGCACAAAATGGTTGAAGTGGTATTTTTTTTCATATTTTTATTTTGTTTGAACATGTTACTGCATTCAATAATTAACTGAAGATGAAAAGAGCTTATGGACAAAATATGTGTGTGTGTGTGTGTATAGTTTGCAGTTAAGTAAAAGCAAAGATGTAAGTAAAAGCAAAGATGTAACTAAACCTGTTATTTCTAGACTTTTGCTGTCAATGAAGAATAAAGGCTAAAAGGTTGCGTTTAAAAACAATGAATAGTAGGATTGTTTTTCTGACTGTTATATTAGTAAGTAGCGTACCAGTAATTAAATGGGAAGGTATCTGGCTTGCAGATTTATGTTAGCCTTTCATCCTGTTAGTATCACATCTTTTTAAACAAGAAATTAAGCTGAAAGTGTGAGTTCTGATTGAAATGAATTTAAATATAACTATTATCATCCATGTGAGACAAAAAGTGCTTCTCACCATACATATTTTGAGTTGGGAAGGAATAATTTTTCTTCCACTCAAGTTTTCTTACATTCCCCCTACATGAACATAATTACACCGGAGGGGATCTTTCATCCACTATATTTTGGTCCCTCAACTGCAGCCGTTAGTTTGATGTAATTTTAATAATATTTGTGCTATGTAATGGCTTGTAATAGGCTCCAGAATGATTTTCCACTCTAATATGTGCTTCCCCAAAGGATTCAACTGCAAAGCATGACTATCAGCTATATGAAAAGTAACTGCCATAGAATCTGAAGATTTCAAAGATAATGCAGCACTACTAAAATATTGGAGTATCTCACTCTATGACATCAAAAGCTTTCAGTTTATGTACAGTACTTTAATCCCAGATATTTTTTTTTAGCTAAATGAGTATAGGTGCTGGCTGTCATTGTTGCCTGATTAGACGTTTTACAACTTTATTCCAACCTTTATGATTTTTTATTTTATACTTCTTTTCCACCTACTAAAGAGTGTGAAAAGAAGTATAACTTAAAATCAACAAATTAAAATAACTGAGCTATAGTCTGGCTGAAATACTTTGGACTTTTAAAACTCAAATATTTCCCATGTGACTTGGGAAGTTACCTGGGAAATGTAATTGCAAGTGACCTGGATATAAGATATATGACCCACCTGCAGCCAGTACAAATGTCCTTTTCTTTTAAGTAATGAGATTTAAATATTCATGAAGTTTTGATTTTTAAAAATATCCAGATACACTTGAAAGGTATTTTGCATTGTTCTGAAAGTAAAAAAAATATTTGAATCCAGATTTTTTTACTTGTTAACTCTCTCTTTTTTTCTTCTTCCTTCTTAGTTGTTCATAAATTGACTCAGAGAAAGGAAACTTTATTTTTTTTCCTAATTCAGCTAGGAATTTATGAATGAACAGAGTATCCAGATATTAATGATTTATAATACAAAATGATGTAGTGTCTGAAAACTAGAAGTGTGGTGCAGTCTATGAGATAAGATATTTTAAAACAACTCTGTAAATACCAGCAGATCAACCATGATATTTCTAAAACTTTTGACTCTTAAAAATCCTGGATGAGTTTGAAAGCCATAGGCAGAGCTGATATCAACATAGCTGAAAAGTTTATTGTAAAGGATATAATTATGAAGACAGATTTATGGGGAATCCTCCTAGCTGAAGTCTTAAAGAACTGAAAGACATAACTCCATGCAGATACATGGCTGAAAATTGCAAGTATGTGACGTTTCTATCTTTGATCTGTAATTAAAGGGTTTGCTTCTTTTCATTCAGCACTAGTTTCCTTCTCAATGGCCTGCAGTCATTCAGGTTGATCAATGATTTAATCATGTTATCCTTCCTTCAGTTTAGTCTCAAATCCTTTTGTGGGATCTTTTACAGTTTAATAGAGCTTATTTTCAGGTTAGAAAGATCTGAAGAGTTCAAGATTAAGATCTAACCAGACCCCACATAGCCATCCAGTATTGATTTGCAGTCTCAAATGTAAGATCTCTAACTTTCATTTGAGAACTTTCTATCCGTTTTCATGGAGGCCTTCCTGTTATAAGTTTATTTGAGGAACTTGTTTAGGGAGATCGTTTTCCCTTTGTTTTATTTCTCATTTTCCATGACAAACTTCAGTGTAGTAGCAGCAGGATCAAATCTCCAATAACATTCAGAAATTACAAATTAAGTCTTCAATTTTACGATTTGTTCTGAATGCTCAAAATATGCCTCTGTATCTACTCCATTAAAGTACCTTTAAAATCTCTTGTCTGAATGGAACAAGATGCAGGACTTTCAATTTGCACTTATTTCAGCCACCCTTCTTATAAACAGTCTTCCTGAACAACACAGAGCAGGAGGAATGAGAAGTTACATACACTGATGCAATTGTTTTAAATAGAATTAAATAATTCTGAAATCATTTATGTGAGGCTAAACAATTCTCAGTAAGAGGCATTACTGGGTAAATGGCTGTTAAACTGCTGCTTACCTTAGCTTTAGGTCTTCCTTTCCCATTTGCTTTGACAACGATTTTGATCTTTTTCTGTACCTTTTCAGTCTTTTCTGTATCTTATTAGTGAGACAGAGCTAAAAGAATTACACATAATATGCAAGATGTAGTTGTGTCATAGATTTAAACAGTGTTGATACTGATGTTTTCTGTTTTCTTCTTGGCTTTCTGATAATTCCTAATATTCATTTTTTTAATTGCTAATGATTATTAAGTTGATGTTTTAATAGAACTATTTTTAATATAATTATAATCTCATTCTTGAATGGGAATAGTAAGTGTAGAGCCCATCAGTTTGTAAGTATGCCAAAGCTTGTTCAATTCCTTCTGCATCACTTTGTATTTATCACCATCCAGTCTCAGCTGTCAAATTATTGCCCAGTCACTCAATAATATGAGAACTTTCTGGAAACTTCACACATGATTTTTTGTTTTATCATCCTGAATAATTTAATATATCAACAGACTTTGTCACATCACTGTTTTTTCCTTTTCTAGCACAAGATAATAAAAACCAGATCCAGGTATAAATGCCACTGGGACCTAACTAGAATCTCTATTACAGAAAACAGCCATCGATTCCTACCTATTGTTTTACCCTTCAATCTGGAATTAATTCAATTTGATTTTCAAAAATACTCTTAACAAAAATAATCTTTCAAGATATAAAAGAACCTTTTGAAAATTTAACAGCATCTTCAACTGGAATATCAGAGGTTACTGTTGCTCATTGGTTTTTTTATCTCTTCCAAGAACTCTAACACACCTGCATGAAGTCATTTGCCACTACAGAATCCAAGTTATTTCTCCCCTGTCATATGAGCCTGTATTTTCATTTAATTTAGTTTCAATTTACCAGATAACTTGATGTGCAATATATTTCTATGATGTACAGATCACAGACTGCTTATTTGTTAAATTGAAGCTTCAACAGATTAAATAAATTGCCTAGATGTATGTAAACCTTTAGCATTGTCAGTAAAAGTTATAAATACTTATGACAGGAAGTTTCCTTCAAACTTAAAATCTGAAATGAGAAGTCCAGAACACACTGATTAAGGAAAACAGATACCAACAAGTCTAGCTTACACGTGAATTGTAGTTTTGAAAAAAATTAGTTAAGCCTTTCAGGATTGTTCTTAAAGGATGGCAATTTCCTCTTTAAGGAGTCCAAGAAATTACACTGGCTTTTGAGACATCTCTTATCAAAATATTTCCCACAAGTATTTTATGGAACTGTAGGTTTCTCAGGCTGTGGCGCCTGCATTTGAGCTTTGCTCTGACTCCCTTAGGCCAAAAGCTCATGAATCATTACACTACCTGTCTTCTGAGGAAAGGCAAGGGG
Source organism: Numenius arquata (assembly GCF_964106895.1). Classification (NCBI taxonomy): domain Eukaryota; kingdom Metazoa; phylum Chordata; class Aves; order Charadriiformes; family Scolopacidae; genus Numenius; species Numenius arquata. Next base: position 43,451,254 of record NC_133584.1, read on the forward strand.
GACTAACTGAGTAGTCATGGGATGATTCATCCTCCCCTTATTCCCTTTCTATAAATAGGCCCAATGGTTTTGTTTGCTCTACTTTCTTCTCAAGTTTTCCCTGTAATCCTTTAGATTTGCTCTTGGTAGAGGAGGAAATTGAAAAGGACAAGAGGTTGGCTTGTTGGGTTGGGTTTTTTTAAGAAAAATAAAAGAAGGGAGAGGTGTGCATGTGCATGGAAGACTGAACAGGAGAGAAGAAAAGCATCAGCTAATGAATAACAGGAAATTTGAATAGTGAAGAATGGCAGAGGTAGCTGGTGACTACAGGTGGTTTCTGTGCAAAGCTTCAGAGCTCCAGACAGCACAGAAGTGCCATGGGGAGAAAAAAAAAAGGAGAGATCACTTAAAAAAAAACCAATAAAAATCTCTTTCAGGTTTGAATGAACATTTTTCAACATGTGCAGACAAAAAAAGCCTAATCCTTTCCAGCATCCACTGTAGTGTCTTTTCCATTTCATTTTGTTTCTTAAACTTTTGAAATTGTTTTTTTTCCTGTTCCTCAATTCAGACACAGGAAGTGAATAACTGCTAAAGACATTGTGAAAGCTTTAATTGGCCATTAGAAGACAAATACGCACAGTTTGAAACAACACCATTTAGTTGTCACTGTCTTTTTGTTAGTTTCTGTTGTATGTAGTTTGATTTCCTATCCTTGTCTTCCTTAACATACAGAAAGATCCCTCTTTCTGTCTTGAAGGATCTCTTTTTTCTTAATGAGTCTTCCATGTTTCATAGAAATTATTATTTGAAGCCACAGTTTGTTTCTTCCTGTGCAGTGTATGGACAAAGGTTTCATCATTAACAGGTGTGTACGCCTGCATAGCATTAATCATAGAATCCTAGAATCATAGAATTGTCAAGGTTGGAAGGGACCTTTCAGATCATCAAGTCCAACAATCAACCTGGCACTGACAAAGACATCACTAAACCATGCCCCTTAGCACCATGTCTACCTGTCTTTTAAATTACTCAATTTGGAGTAAGAAGGCAAAATTCACCGTCTTTTACAGTTCCCGGTTTTGAAGGTGTCCCTCTGGGGTGTCACTGGAGTCTTTAGGACTGGTGTCACGTATGCTTTACCCTGTGTGGTGTTGTTAGATCAGAACACCATAGGTTTTCCTACAAATGATTTAGTTGAGCAAGCTGAGAGTAGATCAATAGAAAAATTTCTGTATACCAATTAAAACATGTTAGGTGGATTCGAGTATGTTTTAAAAAGATTTTTTCTTTTAAGATGCAAGTAATATCATAGACTTCGGCAGAATATAAGACTATATACATAAAACTATGTAACACTAGGCAGCCTCAGACTCTTTTTCTTTCTTTTTAGATTTTGCTTTGAAGATGATGCCAAAGAACACTTGAAAACAATTGATGAGTGCAAATTTGTGCATCTTTTTTTCCATAAAACTAATTAAGAGTAATCTCTCACTTTAGAGCCAGCTGTCAACACTAAGAAACAAATAGTACTCCAGATTTGTCATGCTGTCCAATAAATATAATTTTTGTATATTTTAAAATATATATAAAAATGTAATTTTTCAAGTGTTAATTTCAATCATTAGGTTTTGAAAGTCCTGTGAAGAAAGCTACTAACTAATGTTTTTGTAACGACAGCGTCCCATGTTTCTTTTTTTGTTTTCAAGGAAAATACAACCTATGCTTCTCTTTATACACTGTTGCTTTTTTTTTTTTTTTTTTTTTTCTGTGTCTAAGAGATTTTCTTCCATAACCATAGATTTGTTTCACAGGAATTATTTTTAGAAAAGAAAAATACCTTGAAGATTTTGTGTGTGCTGTAGACCACACTGGAATTTTGTCACACCTATTAGCTGAACTTGGGACCTCACAAATTCAGAGAAACCCTCTAATAAAGAAAATATTTTCTGCTTTAAAAAGAAATATGTACCATATACTATTACAGTCATCTCTTCTGTTTTTAGTGCCTCTTGAATATTTCTGGTAAATGATGTCATTAATACCATCTGAAAATATTAATGATGAAAGCTCTTTGAAACAGTGACACTCTTGTCCTGTTCTCATCAGCCTCCTGGCAAACGCTGTTGACACAAAAGTCTAAGTTATTTCTTATGCTCATTTTTCTGGCATATTCAGTTTTCCAAAAAGCAAAGTCAGATTCTAACCTTCTATTTTTAACACTAAGAACAAAGGTAAGTTTGAAGTCAATAGCAATAATCTCATATTTCACACTGTACTTTAGGAACTGTAACTGAAATGTTTAAAAGGAGTTGGTTTTGGTTTAACATATATGGAGTGTAAAGGAGAACAATGAGTACTTGGAATTTTCAATTTAAACTCTGCTAAGCATGTTGTGTGATAGATATCAATGCAGAAAAAGGACTTTGTTTTTGTCTGTTATATCCATGGATGCTGATAGGATGTACCTAAGAAAAAATATACACAAACCTTCTGGAATTTTTAAGATTCAGAAGGATGTAATTTCAGGCTGTGCATCAAGGTGACTTCCCAATAGGAGAAAGATCTATTGCTTTGTAAAGATATTTAATAGGTGAGCTGCCCACCCTTGCTCCTTTGCAAAGTCATCAATTTTTAAATCCCTCACTCTGGTGCTAATCAAGTAGTCCTAACTCCACTCAGCTTAGTAGAAATACTCTCCACCTCAAGGCCACCAGTGAGCTGACTAGCTGAGGGGTAGAAACATGTTTTATTTGCATCAGTTGTATTTGCTACAGGATGAAGGTCATTTTTCAAAGCTACGGGGAGCACATAGGAAGAATCTTTAGTCCCACTATCAGTGTTGGGGAAGGACTACAGTGCTGGGAAAACTGAGGATACATCCTAAGAAGGCTGACCTTGAAATGAAAGAGCGTTCCAAGGGTGGAGGAAAGAGAGTAATGGGAGCATGCTGAAGGTTGAGTGGTGTCTGTCAGATTCATCCTGCCTGATATTGGGCATTTCTATAAGATGTTATAGAAAATAGTTCACAGTCAATGTATCAAAGTACTTATTCAGCACTTATATGATGGATGGGATTAGTGGGCCCCCCTGCCATGTTTCCTAATGAGCCCCCTTCTCCATCACAGAAGAGAAAGACACCTATGTAAATAACCATTCTGTGGGAGAGAAGTGAAACAGGGTCAAATTACAGGTTGATGACTTCTTTTTTTTTTTTTTTTCTTCTCTTTCTTTCCAAGATTCCACTTCCAGTTAGCTGCCCTTAGGCCTGTCTGCCTCCTTAAACCTCTTTTCTGACTGTCTGAGGTGACCGTAAATCAGACGGGACCTTGCCAGCATATTGCGGAACACAACTGGGGCAATGAGGTAACTGCTGTTAGCCAGAAAGGCTGGCTGAGAAGAGGGCTAGACATGGCTTCCAGCTCCCCGACCTTCCCAGAGGCAGTGTGAGGCAATCGGCCTCGCAGGGCGTGGAGCCATCTTTTCTGTCAGCATGGCTGTCTTCAGGACTAAGCAGCGGGATGCAGAGACGAGTCAGCAGTGGGGCCTGGTAGCCACAAGGTCAAAGCGCATCCCAGGGTGCATCAAACACAGCATAACCAGCTGGTCAAAAGGTGATTAGCCCACTGTCTTCAGTGTTGGCATGGCCTCACCTTGACTGCTGCAGTTCAGTTCTGGGCCTCACAATTTACGAAGGATGTGAACGTCCTTGAATGTGTCCAGAGGAGGGCAACAAAGCTGGTGAAATGGCTGGAAGGAATGTCCTATAAGGAGTGGCTAAGGACTCTGGGTTTGTCTAGTTTGGAGAGAAGGAGGCTGAGAGGCAACCTTATTGCGCTCTACAGCTTCCTGAGGAGGGGAAATGGAGAAGCAGGTGCCGACCTCTTCTCCGTGGTATCCAGTGGTAGGATGTGTGGGAATGGTTCAAAGCTGCATCAGGGGAGGCTGAGACTGGACATTAGGAAGCATTTCTTTACTGAGAGGGTGGTCAAACACTGGAACGGGCTTCCTAGGGAGGTGGCTGATGCCCTAAGCCTGTCATTGTTTGAGAGGCATTTGCATTTGGACAATGCCCTTAACAACATGCTTTAATTTTTGGTCAGCCCTGAATTGATCAGACAGTTGGACTAGATGATCATGTTTGGTCCCTTCCAACTGAATTAGTCCTGTCCTATTCTATTCTATTCATGTGGAACAGCTAAATCCCAGGCAAAAGCCACACGTAGGCTACTGAGGAGTACAGCCTTGGCTAAAGAATCCTGAAAACCCAGAAAGACTGTAGCTCACCCAGAAAGGCTGTGGGCTGTTTGTTATCAATGCCAAGTCTACAGAGCCAATTAGATATACCTTTTAGTCTATGTCTCGTTTGATGGGAGGCTGTTTATCAGCCAGCAGAGACTGAATGCCAGAAAGACCTGTTTTGAACAGCAGGAGTGAGAAATAGGAGTGTGATCCTACAGCCTGTCTTCTGGGCAATACCTACCTACTTTGGCCACAAATACCTTCTTGGCCTTTTGATAAAAACTCATCCACCCTCAAAAAAATAATAAAAATGCTCCCTGAGCTCTTTGTCTCTTTATTTGCTATTTCTGACAGAAGCCAACAGACATTACATGATGATGGCTAGAGGAGGCATGCTTTTCTGTAGTTTTTTAAAGAGAATTCACAGGTCTGGGTAAAGTTGTGGAAAATTGGATGTATGTTGAAACCTACTGCTTCTTTTGGCATCCGGGAAGCATCCAAATTCATATTTCTTTTACTGTTATCCTGTACACATGCTAGAGCAGCTCTGAGCCCTTGCAGATCTATTAGTCCAGTTTGCTTTTATGACACTGGAGAATCAACACCACCAGAAATGTCATTACAATGCCAGATTTCTAAAGGTCGAATATTTAAGTTGGAAGGGACCCTCTGGAGGCTACCTAATCCAGCATCCTACTCAAAGCAGGGCTAGCTTCACAGTTAGGCTGGGTTTCTCACACTGTTGTCCAATTAAGTATTGAAAATCTCTGAGAATGGAGATTCCAAAATTTCTCTTGGCGCACAGTGTTTAACTACTCTCATGTAAGTAATTTTTTCCTTATATCTAATTGTTATTTTCACTGTCGCGACTTGTAACTCTTGCGTCTTGTTTTTACTTCTGAAGACTTTAAAGTACTCTATAGATAACATTTGAACACCTTGTGATGGAAAAGGCTCTGCTATTTGGTTATGACAGTTAAATGACTTATTCAAGACCAATCATCAAGTAAAAGACAGAATCCAAGGTCAAGTTATGTAATTATCCAGTAGACAACTGGACATTTCTCATTCTGTTATAAAAGAAGGGAATAAAAACAATAAAGAAACTGCAACACGAGTGACTTGTTTTTCTTGAGACATCTGTGATTACTTATGGTAAGAGTTGCTCAAAGTGTAGTTGTCAAACCAAAAAAATGTTTGAAATGTCAGCTTTTCTTTTGTTTACTCTGGAATAATTTCCAAACCATTTCCATAAGCTGAGAATATATTTGGTATTTGTAAGTATTTGCTAAGTCTTTCAGACTTAACAAATTGGCCAGACTGCAATTTGTTTCTGAACTGTTCACCTCACCTTTTTACTTCTGTCGATGTCTGATTGTTTTTTCTGTCTGATGGCTGTCAAACTTTGCAGACAGTAAGATAAGACTGGCAAACAGACTGCAGTGAATAGGAAGGCAGTGACATCCATTGCAAATTCCTGAAAGTGCCAGGATTCATAAACATATTCATGAATGTTTGGCTGTTATCTGAACACCTACTAACTGTATACAGAATCATTCTGTGAATCACTAAACATAAATCAGTCTGGTTTTCGTGGTCAGAACCATTACTGTCACCAGCAGAGTACTGGCTTGAGGTGCTGGCTGATCCTGGACTTACTCTGTAAGTGGCTCAGCCTAAGTTCCATCCAAAGTGAAAAAAGGGCTTGAAATTTTCTCTGGGAAGACAAGGCAAATGCTGATAAATAACTTGCTCAAAAACATCCAGGAAGCATCTACCAGATCTGAAAACTTAATTCTACTGATCCCAGCCCAGAGCCTTTGCAAGTGATTTCAGATGCAAGTTGTGTTGTCCCCAATTTTTAATAGCTTTCTCCACAACATTATGCCAGTTCTATTTACAAAAATAAACACAATCAACAGATTTCCTGTGGACTGTACCTAGCTTTCTGAATTTGTCAGACAATATGTTACACCCCATAGTACAAGCCAGCAGTTTCCAGTCATTTACCTTCAGGAGTAAATCAGCATTGCTCTATTTTTTTTGCCCAGGGAATGGGAAGGAAGCATTATAGTGCACTTGCTGGGATAGGAGGACAGAGATCGGTGGCAAAACATTAATGCTTCCAGGCAGGGTACTTAAAGGCAAACAAAGGCTCTTTTCAGTCTTTTAGATTGGAGTCCAGTGTCATGCCTCATAAGTCCCTCAGGGTGGGGCAGACATGCTGCTGCAGAACTGCACTCTGTGGCTGAACACAGAATACCAGAGAGGTACTCAAGAAAATGAGTGGAGAACAGGCAGTAAAAAAAAAAAACAAACCAAAAAAAACCCCAAAACCAAAACAAACGGTCACACGAATTCTTTTGTATGAAATTGCTCTACTACTACATAGTGACGTTTAAACTTGCTGCAGTGTTCCGAGTTGAGATGCAGTTTGGATTTTTTCTTTAAGTTATTGCAGTAGCTTGAAAAAAATGAAATAAAAAAAAAAACAGGACTGCATACATTTTGATTTCCTGCTTTCTGATAAGTACTGCAGTGTAATGGTTCTGTCCTGCCCAGCTGTGTGCATAACACACACAGCGTAAAAGCCAACTGCCATTTGTTTAAGACAAAACCTCCTATTCCTTTGGTTGGAAATATCACAGTCAGGGCACCTTCAGGTCCTGATTCTGTCACATCTGCGGCAAGACGGGGCCCAGAAGTTTAACTTTTACTATGTCTACATGAATTCAAATTCTGTGAAGAATTTCATCTGTGGTCAACTTTATTAACACCTAATTCTGAATTACTTTTTTTTTGCTCCTCCAGCAGACATGAACACATACAGTAACGTGCAATTGTTTTAATTCCTTTCATATTAGAGAGCCAAGTACAAAATCAAAACAGAAGTCTAAGTGAATTCAAGCTTTGTCCACATAAAGATCCTAAATTATGGGTTGTAGAATATAAAGAAGAATTTAATTTCATATTCATATAAAGAATGTTAACTAGTAATATCACTTTGTTTCAATGTGGAAATAATATTTTTCAGGCTTTTAATATTTCTTTGATATTGTGCAAAGTCAGACACCACAAAGAAAAGATACTTGCTCTCTAGGTCACAAACATTTTCAGGCAGTAGCAGAACCTCAGTTCCTCCGTTGTGCCAAAGCTACAAAAACAAGCCCGAGCTAAAGGATGTTCTAAAACAGCAATATCAGTTATAGGTCACTTAACAGCTTCTGTTGTCAAGATGAAAGAGGTCTGTGTCACACAGGCATGCATACACAAGCACAAGTGTCATGTCATCATAACCTCTTTATATGCTATGCCTGGAATGAAGAACAAATGTACCCATATTGCATCCTTTTTTCCCTGAGAAAAGCACAAAGGGACCAGAGATACTGTAAAGTGAGAAACTGTTACCACTGCTAGGTAGATTTGACTTTCCACTCTGTGTTTCTTTAACATTAAATTAGTCCTATCACTATGATAAATAATTCTTCTCTCTTGATGGCTTTTACACCTTTCAAATATTTGTAGATTTATTTCCCTGCTCAGTAGTCTGCAAGCCAACCTATACGTACTTAGGCATTGTAATCATTCCTGTATGAAGACATGAGAAATGAGAGGCATCAAGCTGCCCTAGGTAAGGCTGCTAACAGAGTACTGATGTATGGTGACCCACATAGGGAAGGTCATCTAATGCACAACACCTGCACATTTCTGCTTATCATCTGAAACTGAAATGCCTGTGATTTTCCCCCTCTTCTCCACCCTCTCTTCAGCTCTATGTTGCTCTGTTATTAAAGGCAAATAAATTACACTTCTTGGTATTTTGAGCTGTATTTGTTTTCTTTTTAATAAGGATTTCTAGCCCCAAATACCAATTACCAAGAGTGTTTATGCAGGGTGTGTTGTGTTGTGCCTTCTGCTCTCTCACTGATGAGGAGCTGCCTTCAGCAGAGATGAAGCTTTGGCAGGAACACCATGCAAGAGCTATTTTCCTGCAGACTGCATTCACTATCTCCAGGTCCTGGCAAAAAAAAAAAAAAAAAAAAAAAAAAAAAGGAGAAATGGAATAAATGACTGGCCAGGGAAAAACAAAGCATCTCAGCTGCTTGTCTCTTGCCACCTGGCTATCACAGCAGGCAGAAAGCTTAAAAAGAAGAAAAGCAAACAAAATCAAACAGGAGACATTGCTGGGAAGTGAGGGAGCTGGACAGCATAGGTAAAAGTCTGAGCCTCTGGCTGTTAGTCAAAGGTTAGGCGTGTTGGCACCTGCTGCAGATCAGCTAGTGGAAAAGAAAACCTATCATTCTAATTTACAGCTTGAGGAAATGTAGCAGGCACCATCAGGCTTTGCATCATGATGTCTGGAGCTCTGGTTTTGATCAGCTTCCATGTCACTTGTGAGCAAGCATGCTGTTATCGGTTTGTAATCCCTGTGCTGTTATTTGTAGCTCTTGCATGGGTCTGTTTTGTAGTCAAGTAAGAAGCTCTGGGGTCATCACCTTGTTTCTGTATATTTGTATATTTTCTATACGCTGACAGTCTTTCAAGTACTGGAAAGCTATGCAAAATGGTTAACCTGGAGACAACAGCAAACTCACTTGTAAGCAAAGGTAAAACTGAGGAAGGAGATAGAATCTCACATTAGAACAATTGCACAGGTTGTGACAGGTATAATATGCCCTTTCCTCAGCTTTGGCACCTATTACAGGCATTAGTGTTGTCTCATGGCATGCTACAGACAAATAAGGCCTAGGGAGCTACGAGATGTATATCTAATAGAAATCAGAAATATCTTCCTATCACCTACCTACAGTAAATGGCTAATCCAGACAAAATCTTATTTGTTAATTATCTATAGTATAATCACCGTCCACAGATAACTGACTACCACATCTGGAATTTTAGTTTTAGCTGAAAGTTTCAAAAGATTTCTAATACAAGCCTTCAAATATTATTTTGAAATCTGTGTTTCGTGGCATCATAAGATCCTTTATAGTTTAGCTACTTGAGCAACAGTGATTTATTTGTTTTTTTTTTTATCATCTCTTGCAAACACATTCAATTACCTGTCCAGGATATTTTTTCCTCTTATTCGAGTTCTCTCATTTGATCAGCACCCAAGCAAGTAAAACAGTTAGTGACCTGCTCAGTACCCACAGCTTACCCTGTTTTTTTTTTTCTCTCAGCTTGCTGTAAATCAGCTAGTATTGTTTTCAGTAGAGTTATAGTAGCTTAAAAGAGGTGCAGTATCTAGAATCAAGTTCACTGTTGCACCGATACCTTTGTAGGAGAAAACTCTCATTTTCTTCTCAGGATCTCTTGCATGTTCATTTAGATATGCTTCTCACATCTTAAATTACTGTTTCAATCAGCTGAAAGTAGTGATGAATATATATAGATTGCCTAACATTGAGCTGGGCTTGTTTTTGGGAAAAGTTCCAACCAAAAATACTTGTCCAGCTTTACTCAGAATATTTTATGTCATGCTGCCTTTATGTATACATCTATGACAGGTATAATGTTATTAAATACATATTCTGCATGCAATAAAGCAGGAAAGGAGCTGATGGATAGTAAAAACATCCACAGGAAAAAGAAAAAAAAAACAACAACAAAAAACTGAAAATGAGAGCAGAGAAAGGAGGTGAGCAAATACGAAAAAAACATGAAATCTGAGAGTCTGGACACACAAACAAACTTTTGTTAACTGTCTATGTTAACTGTCCGTGTGTGTGATCTAAGCCCCAGCAAATGCAAATAGTGTTTCAGTAAAAGAAGGCTAAGCCAACTTGAATTAACTTGAAGTATGAGATCATCCACGTGGAAGGTCAGCAAAGATTAGCCGATATACAGGATTTTTTTTCCTCCCTGTTTACTTATTAGGATTTTGCTTCATCCACAAAGGTAACTGACACTGAGATGGCTTAAGAGTTTGCCTTCTTCAGCTGTACAGGCGGTTTAGCTGCAGCTGATCAGCTCCAGTTATGCTGCAGTTTGTGACCTGACATGGTTTAAGTACGATCAGTACCGGTTTACTTCAGGTTGTTCCTGCTTATGATTTGGAGTTTAGCATCTGTGTGGGTGCCATCTGAGGAGATGGTTGATCTCATCTAATAGCTTCTTCCTGGTAAAAGGGTTGTTTTTCTTGCTCCTAGCAATGTACTCCTGCCACTTCACTCTACTCTGGCATTGCCTGACCCTTTGACAAGCCAATTCAGGTCAGTGGGCTGGCAGAAGATGAATCAAGTAGAAAGGATGGAATATTTTTTCTGTTGGCTTAATGAACAAAATTGAATCAGCAAAGAATTTGCTGAGTACAAGTAGAGCTAGTGCAGCCAGAGAAAAGAACGGGATCACGCAATCAGGAGAAGGGCAGAGGAGAGAAGGCAACTCCTTTTAGCTGATAAATCAGCTCACCCTGTCTTGTTGAACTGCATGGTCAGTTATCAAAAAGCATGACAAAAGAAGGGGAAAAAAACCTCTTTTTGCTGCTAGTTGTAGATACTAAAAGTGGAAAAAGCACTTTGGAAACTGAGGCTTAGCAGCCTCAGAACTTGATCAGAAGCAATGCACAAGCTATGTTTGGTTTAACAGAATTGCAGCAAAACACCATTTCAAGTCCCCACCATCAGACTAAGCTGCCTGGTAGTCAATGAGGTAATTTTCTTTTACTAACAAATATAAACCATATGGCTTAACAGGTGATTGCATTACTAAAAATAATAGAAACTCTATATATGCATTTTAGGAAGTATTTATTGTTGCCCTGTTTAACTACTACAACAGTCTGTTTCTTGGGGAGACAACAACAAGGCTGGGCAAATTACTTTCCTCTTCCTGGCTTAATCTTCATTCACTGCTTGAGTTTATTACAATTACCCAGGTAGCAAGGTCTGATTCATTCTGAGTTGGTTTCCACTAGCTGCTCCTGCTATGAAAGCAGCACAGTATCTCCTGCATTGGCCACACCAAATAGTTGTGCCTCCTGCTATTCCTTACCCCATTAGCCACACTAGCAAACTGCTGCAGCTCTGGTTCTGCTATTTCAGCCCTTGGAAATGTACAGACAGCTCTGAAACTAAGCACTCTTCCATCTCAATTGATGTTCATAAGTAGTTTCTTCTCCTGCCTCTCCACTTACAGAATTCCTGTAAAGAGATTGTTCTGTCTCATATCTTTCAAAAGACCTTTGTACAAATCCCTGACCTTTTGTTTTCCCACCATCTTCTAGGTGCTAACTTTTGTACCTTACTGTTCATCTTAGATTAGGCACGTCAGTCACATTAGGCAGTTGGTTGACCATGATGTCTATGCACTATTGTAACTGCAAACTTTACAATATGACTCCCTCTTAAGAGAAATAACTCCCACACAATAGCTCAGCATTATCTAAACAAAGTTTGCCTCAGGCCTGGTGACTGGTACCTTCTATTTATCTCCTCTTCACTCAACCAGATGTCAACAGAGCATCCAGCCTTAGCTCAGCTTCCCTCCCCTCTGCTGCTCCTGGAGGGGTTTGCTTTCACATTTGGCTTTAGCTATCAGACTTACACTTTTCCCCCGAAAACACTTTGACAACACAAATCTTATACTACCTTGCGATTCTCCTTCTAGAAATGAGATCTTTTAATAAGTAAATTGCTGTTTCCAGTTTTGTTTGTTTTAATATCAGGATTGCTAAATTCTCTGGTTTACACCGTGACAATGAAGCAGTGCAGATATAAGAGACAAGAGAAGTAGTTACACGTCAGCAGCTGAGAGCACCTGCTTGTGATAAGCCAATTTTGAATAGGGTTAGTGGGCTTTAACTTCTGTTTTTCTGAGCAGGATTAAAATCAGCCTGAAAAGGGTCTTTCAGTGCACTGACCAGCAGAAGTTGGAGTTTCAAATTACAGCAAATGCAAAATAAAAATAATCCAGCTTTTTGAATGTGCTAGGCACTCCTTAAACTAGAAACACTTGGGTTGAAATAATCTACAGCTTTGTAATGGCTTTGTAAACATACTCGATATTCTTGGATGACAGAACTTTGCTTTTATTTTACATACGCCTCTCCATTTCCACTTTTCATTAGGAGGAGTCTTTCTTTACACTTGCCTGAATACAAATTACTTCTGTTATGATAAAAGAAAATAAGTGGTATTTTTGGTCCTGTTATCTGATATTCACATGTGATTAAATGATGAAAGAAAGTCACACAAATGAAAATTCATGTAGCTTTTGAAAGAAAGTTTGATGACCTAGAAAACTCCTCCTTTGGAGATCAGAATTGAAGTCATTATATATCCAAGATTCAGAAGTGACAGGGTTAAGAGGAAGATATATTTTGATTTGGTGCAAAACATTAACTAAAGCCAGAACAAGTAGCACTACCTCCAGAAGAGCTTCCTATTACAGTGTCCTTTAACCATATGTCCCGGTTTGAAGTAAAACTGAACCAATTTTCTGTTCTGTAACTTTACATCCTAGCTAGGCCTCCTCTAACTCTCCGAAATTAATGGCACATTGTGGAGAAAACTGCTCGTTCTCAGAATGATAAGACCAATGTTTGTGCTCCATGCCAAGGAATGGTATGCAGGGAGGCCCTTGCTTATACTTATTGCTATAACAACCAAGGTCAGCCAATTTCGTTATTTGCCCCCTTAGAGGGTCGGAAACGGAAAAAACGTAAAGAGGTCACATCAGTGGGGAGGAGTGGACAGGACAGGTGACCCAAACCTGACCAACTGGGGTATTCCATCCCATCTGCCCCATGCTCAGTATAAAAGCTGAGGGATCAAAGGGTCAGCCCCCTTCCTGCAATGGCCGACGTCCAGAGAGGACTCTGTCTGTTCATCTGCCTTTGGTCCCGATCCGTGTGTTCCTGACTCCAGAGCTGGAATCCAGTTCCCATTCGTCACTGAGTCCAGTCTGGGACTTCCCCAGTGCCTGCCGGTGACGTGACTGTCATCCTGGGAGCTTGATACGGTTTTGTATATATTGTATCTATTTCATTATTTTCTTCTTTATTTTTATTTTAATATTAATTCTTCATTAAAGTAGTTTAGTTCATTCTAAACTTCTGAATCTCCTTTATCTCTTTCTCCTCCTCTCTCCTCTTTTTGGGGGGGGAGAAGGGGGGGGAAAGGGCCATCTGTTGGTCCGGTTTTGGTAAAGTCGGCCCAAACCACGACACCATATCTTAGAAATTAGTTATCTCAGACTCCTGAAGTAGACTTTTACCTGGATTAAGAAACAGCCATTTGCTATTTCCCTTCTTAGACTTCTACAGACAAGTGTTTGATTTCCGAGAAATTGTCAATGTTGTTTACCTCAGGACTTCACAGGTCCCATCAAAAACGTTCAGAGCTAGCTCCTAAGGTGCTGTAAATTGGCATAATTTCACTGGGGGAAAACATATATATATGACCAGTACTGATTGATTACCTTCTCTTTTAAAATACACTTGATTATTGCCTATGTTTGACTAAGGGAAAAAATTTGCTTATAATTGATTTCACATTTCACCCGAACATCCTTATCTAATGCAAAAACTAATCTAACCCAATCCAGGACCAGATCCAACAGTGCTTGCTGGACTAATCACTGAACGCCCATCAGCTTTAATGAAGTTGGAAATAGGCCCATGAAAACTAATAGCTGATTTCTTAAATCATTATCATTTTACTAAATAGATACTTTTTACCCATTCTGTGTTTATCTCATGTAATTTAGCATCATATTATTATAATTCTGCAGCACATTATGATTCTATTAGAAAAAAATGTATATATTTTTCATCACTGGTTTCACTTTTTCCCTTAACATAGTCTGGGGGACAAGGCTGATGCAAAGGTCTGCCAACTTTTTTTGCTTCAGCTCCAGTATTCATTATGTTTTTTTCTGAATCCCCTTCTTTATTTCTCTATCTATTAATAGTGCTGGAAGCATTCATTTCTTTTGGCTGTTCCACCTCTTTATACTACTACTACTGTGCATCTGAATTGGAAGGCCAACTCTTACTCCTGGCAAATGTTGACCCTAGGGCTAAGCGTTTGAATTTGCAGCACTGAGTGTTAGAATGAGTGTGAGACCAACCTTCACACTTCAGAAACTTGCCAGTTGGCAGGTTATACTGCCTGTCTGTTTCCCATTCTGTTGTGCCCTCTGCAGTCTGCCACCCTACATCCCACAGTCTTTTTTGTCAACAATTTGTCAACCTAATGGTTTGTACCTGAGAAATTGCCTTCTGACCCATCAACAAGTATTGAAAGCCACAGAAGAGTTGTCCCAATGAGATGAGTTTCCAGTATGTTTGGCCAATGAAACATAATTGGAAATATTTGTTCTAGGCTAGCAAACACTAATGAAAAAAAGGGGGTGGAGATGGGTTTGCTCCATGTAGTTTTGTGTTTTTCTATATGATTCCATGATTTTATACAAATCAGTAAAATAAATTGAATATAAGTGATTTTGTAACACAATAGAAGAATGTACTGGATTTCTTCAGGTTCTTCCAGCTTTATATCTTAATGATTTTTAAGCAATAAGCTGGGAAAGCTAAATCTTACAGGGTAGCGAACCTCCATTTCTTGATGCCATCTTCTCTACAGTATAATTCTGGAATCACAGTCAGGAAAAGATCTTGTAGGGGCCTCTAAGTGTTGCCATGAAGCAAGCGGCTGGATAGTTTTGTTAGGGTTTTCTGTAGAGAAAGTTCAAGACTATATATGTATTAAACTGCTGGAGCTTGGAGGGTGAATCAGTTCACCTTGAATTAGAAAGTGAATCAGAAGACTTGTTGTTGCTAACTGCTCAGCTGATTCACTCTTAAGGTTCTTTTGACTGTATCTTCAACAGTGCTGATGGAGCCTTTTGCAGTGGGGGTGGTTGAATGCTGCAACAGACTGTCAAGAAAGATTGCAGAGTCTCCATCCGTGGAGATATTCAAAATCTGACTGGACATGGTCCTGAGCATCCTGTTCTGGTTGATTCTGCTTTGAGCAGTGGGGATTGGATTAAATGATCTCCAGCGGTTCTTTCCAACCTGAGTAGTACTGTGATTCTGTGAATCTAATCTACTTTGTTGTTTCCCTGTCCCCCACCAAGAAATGCTGTGTTTAGACTTTTAGTACAACTGGGTTGATATGCAAAAAGCAGATCTGGGGCAGAATTTAAAGGATTTTCCCCAGAGTGAAGGACCATGGTACCACAGGGGATCCAGACCAGCATCTGGAAGCAATTCAGCTCAGCAATTCTGCCTGCCCGGCTGAGGAGAGCCCTCAGTGATTTACCAGGGTGTTCAGGGTTTTCTATAATTGTTTTTCATCCTTACACACAGTGCCAGAGTTCATGTGCCACCACATTAAGAATATTTATTTTTTTCCAGATTCCTTTTCATATTTTGCTTGGTTCTTTGGTTTTTGTTTTTCTCCAGAGGATGCTCTGTAAATGACCAGAACACTTCTGCCTTGGACCAGGTGTTACTTAGTGCTTCTCTGCCAGATGTGCTTCCTGACGGTTTTAACAGGCATCCAGTTTCTGTGCTTTTTTCTGGCTTTTGTAGCAACAATAACTGAAGATCTGCACCAAGTAAGGGCTCTTATAGAAAGATGGTTTCTAAAGAGTCCTTCCAACTACACCAAGTGTAGGAAAGTTGCATTTGTGAATGCCAAAAAAAGCCAAGAAAGAGGTAAGATTCACAGTTGTCTTCAATAAGGACTTTTGGTCACAGTTTCTAGTTTTAGGCAGAACTTCTGAAGCCTTGGATGTGTACATAGCCAGGAGAACATTGCAATACAAAGTAGCTTGCACCAGCTCTGCTTCTACCTCCCTGATCGGCTTTCCTTTCAGAAAAAAGCAGGAAAAAAATCTCCCTGATTGCATTCAAAGCAGCTGATGAACCAGTTCCAGCAGGTTCCAGAAAACCCTAATAATCCTTTTGTAAAAAGAGTCTATGATCCTTTCTCGTTCTGAAATGCTCTTAACAAAAGAAATAAAAGAGAAAGGAAGGTAATCACTTGGCCTTGAGTAGGACACCTTACAGCCATTGCCCTTGTAACAGTGAAGTGTGCTGCATGTGATGGGTGTGCAGCTTTACTTGGGGAAGTTGGCTGAAAATACTTTAGCATTTTGCATGGGCAGATGGAATATGTGGCCATTTTTAAAACAGGAGCAAATGTATGAATTTAATTACAAAGTGATTTGACAGTCACTTGTTCGCTCCTTGCATAATTCTCTAAAGAAACTTGGAACAATTAATTGTTTCAGAGACGATGTTAAGTAGTTTTATTGACGCCTTTTTGTTGTCATTTCAGAAGTTTTATTACAAACTTCAAGAAAAGCATTTTTGTTTTCTTCTGCTATTGTATGCTGACCATTTTGGCAGCCTCCAAATGCCCCAAATATGCAAACATATTTAAAAACAAACAGGAAAAAAAGCAAGCCTAAAACCAATTTATTGTATATTTTACTAACTACAGGTGTTTTGTCCAGATAGGGCTCATTGGTGACAAGATAAACCACCTAGACAATCATGAAAATCCTTGCCTTGACTGGAAGTTGATGCATCTGTGAGCAGAGCACCAAAGTTACAATTTGAAGTATATGTGGTTAAAACCGGACCTTTTGAATCTATTCATGTAGGTACATAAGAAAATGGCTGCACTTTGAAATACGTCATCTATTAACAACTATTAACTCTTCTTAGGAATGCCTGATACTGCCCAACCCTATGTTGGCCACTAAGAAACCAGAGGTGCTGCTCAAGCATTTCCTCTCAGTGAAATAGGTGGTTCTGGATTTTTTTTCCTCATTAGAATCATAGAATCATCCAGGTTGGAAGAGACCCTTGGGATCATTGAGTCCAACCATCTACCCTACACTACAAAGTTCTCCCCTACACCATATCCTCCAACACCACGTCTAAACGTCTCTTAAACACATCCAGGGATGGTGACTCAACCACCTCCCTGGGCAGCCTATTCCAATGCCCGACCACTCTTTCTGTGAAAATTTTATAATTTTTTTGAATTTTTTATAAATTCATTGAATTTATAAAAAAAAATAATAAATCAAAATGTAATCGGCAGTACTCTTCTCACTTTTGAAAAGTGAAGTCTTGTTTAGACCTTGCAAATAACAGGACTATGCCTCTCATTTGTCATGCTCAGACTCTCTGAGAGCTTGTGAGGTATTTTCATATATATATTCGTTTGCTTTAGTGTTTTTACCTTCTTACTCTTTCTAAGTTAGCCTTTACAAAGCTGGTAGCAAAATATATTAAAAATCTATTTTAACAATATCTGTTCGATTATACTGAAATTTCTTTCAATCTATTTTTCTAACTGTATAATCGGGGAAAGAAGGACTCTTCATAAACTTGTTCCTATTTTATCAATATTTTCTTATCCCCTTATCCCTGGAAGTGTTCAAGGCCAGGCTGGATGGGGCTTTGAGCAACCTGGTCTAATGCGAAGTGTCCCTGCCCACAGCAGGGCTGTTGGAACTAGATGGTCTTTAAAGTCCCTTCCAACTCTAACCATTCTATGATTCTATGATCTTCCTTAGTGATGCAGAAGCAATTTCAGCCTCATTGTATACTTCATGTGTAGTCAGAGTAATCTTTCAAGTGAAATACCTACTAAGACTTCCCCTTAACCATATATCAAAGAAAATAATCTATTTTCCCATAGTCATTTTGGGTCATATATTAAAATATTCCTGAATTAAACCTATTTATTGGCAGATCATCTCAATCTTGATCTAGAGAACAGCAACAGTTTTTCAAAACATTCACAAGGAAAACTGAAATAATGCAAACTTCAATTGCTTTGTTTCATAAGGAAAGAAAAGGAAAGAAAATGCCGACTAGGTTTATCTAAAGCTATAAAAAAGGTAATGAACCTTTACGTTCAAACCTGGAACTAATTTCATGTTAAATAAGGCACAGCTTGTAATGTTGCAAATTCTTCAGCACAAAAGTAATTCAGCTCTTCAGGGACACATTTCCTTCTCTGTTTTTGGCACTTTTAGTAGAGAGTTGAAAGTGTCAGGACCCTGAGAGCACCAACTGGCCTTCGCTGGCCTTTTCAGCCCCAACTGGGATACGTGCACACACACAAATGATGTGAAGTCCCCTGAGAGGACGGACATACTGCAGGCATATCAGGGTGCCATGCTGAGGACCTGGGCAGTTTTGGGGCCAGAGCTCATCACTTGCTCCCACTGGCTTACAGTGTAGACAGAACAAACGTGCTGGATTGAACCTGACAGTCCAAAGTACTCGTTATAGAAGTTTACAAGTGGAACGAATCTGATATTTTTAATTTTTTTTAATAAAAGAAATTAGGAAAGAAGTTATCTTCTAAGTGTCCCACAAGCAAAGGTTGACTTTTCAATGACAACTGCTTTCTTTATTTTACAAAAATTATTTTATTACCAAAAATGTTGTTTTAAAATCAGCTAAAACCCAACTGTATACTTTCCAATTTTGTGGTTCAATATCTAGTGAAACCTTATGATTTCAGCAGACACTTTTTTGGTTCTTATTTGAGAAAAATCTTACTTCATCAATAAGAAGTTTTGGCAAAAGTTTTCCAATTAATTGTGGTAAATTCTGCAATTTATTTTTAATACAAATAAAAGGAACAAAATAAACTTTTTGTTTGTTTGTTTGTTTTAAAGCAAAGCATTGGGTTTTTAAAACCAGAAATGTAGAGATGTTAAAAATTATGTATCTGACAACTAGATATAGAATTCCACCATGTGGATGGTCATATGCATGACTATTAAAGGCTTTTATTTTGGAAAACATAAAGTCTTGACCTTCACAAGCATTTAGTTTGACATACTGTATAATGCAGGACATGGATTTTCCCCATATTGATTTCTGTATGAACTAAACCGTCCCTTCTTAGAAATAAATAATGTGCATTTGATTAAAAATAAAGTCCAGGACAACCTTCCCAGTAACAGAGAATTCATGGAAATCAATACTGAATATTTTTATTTCTTATTTAACCTCATTACAAAACAGCAGAGTTTCTTTTTGGAATGGGTATGAGTTTAATGTGACTCACGATTTTTACATGACTCCTTTGAACTCTCCCTAATTTACCATTTTGATAAAGCACTCCAGTGTTGTGTTGTGGCAGTGATGAGAAATACAGAGGTGATAGTGCCATTTTTCTATTTTGTGTCCTGTTTATACAGTTGATGATCATGCTAGCTCTCATACAGTCTCATGATCATGCAGCATTTGGTATAGGGATCTCAAGTTCTGCACATAATTCACAGAGATCCCTGACATCTTGCCATGCTATCTCAGGACAGGGTCCCTATCCTGTGTGTTTGACCTGCACTCTCTGTGTGACCTCTCTTTTTTGTTTGTAGATGGATAACTTTACACTTGGTAGTAAATACATCAAATGATAGCTAATCTATCACACCTTTATGTAAACTGTTCCAATGATTGATTACTATTGATGTTAAAAATGTTTGGTTTATGTCCAATCTGATTTAATCTGCCCTCAGATTCCAGCCTCTACA
Organism: Numenius arquata; assembly: GCF_964106895.1. Lineage (NCBI taxonomy): Eukaryota > Metazoa > Chordata > Aves > Charadriiformes > Scolopacidae > Numenius > Numenius arquata. The sequence goes on from NC_133584.1 coordinate 43,471,000, forward strand.
GATTATGTCAACTGATAATTCAAATATGCTGTTAAATCACATCTTTTTCTCTCATGAACAATTTGTAGAGCATTTGAAAGACGTCTTTTGACATCCCCTTAATTTAAAAGAGTGAATTTAATGAGGCATTTTTTTGTCATAGTTGTTTTGCTTTTTTTCCTCTTTTTTGCACACTTTGTCAGTGGCCTTTTCAAGTAGCTGATACCAGAGCTAAACACTGCATTCCACTAAGGGTCTTCCCGTATACAAAGGTGTCACATCTCTCTAATCCTGTATATAATTTCTCACTTACACTGAGGGATTGCACTTGATTTTCTGTCTGAACCACTCCATTGCAAGTTCACATTAAGTTTATTATCCACCGTAACTCTTAAATATTTGTGAATCGTTGCTTTCCGCAAGGCAATCTATCAAGTGGGGGTAACCTGTAATCTTTATTCCTACATGTGGCATGTCACTGTATTAAACCTTATGAAGAAGTTGAATGAGGGCTGGTCTTTGGAACTGTTATAAGACAGTAATAGGATTAGGACTGTCTACATGCAATTACTTTTTGAAGATACCTCAGTGAGTTTTCAACTCACTCAATACCTGTTGATTGATCATTTTCCTTTATTTTAAAATGTTAAAATACAATGAACTAGAAAAAGTTACAATTAGAAAAAGATGAACTAGTAAAAGATACGAGGAATTAGAAAAAGTCAGTGTTTATCAATCAGATTGCAGATTTCATTAAAAATATTGTATTTCCTGGCTAAAACCCAATTACCATCAAATAATTCCCCATTTAAATCTATTCTGTGTTCAGCTTGGGACCTGCTGGTTTTAGCTTGCAAGTTAAGTTACCTGTCTTACAAGTGCATTGTTCACCTGCGAACCTGTTTAAGGCTATCATCCTGTTGGCGTCTCATTGCCTGGAATTTAATGTGTTTTCAGCTCTTTGAAAGTCACTTTAACAGCATGGAGACCTCTTTTCCTAGTTCTTCCTGAACTCTTGAAACTTCGTAATAAGATATGTTGATTTTGAACTGTACCATTCTAGCCTTTGTTGCAGAATCACTTTTTTTGCCTGAGTCTTGAAGACTCAGTGCTGTCTTGGCTTGGAGATCTGCCTGCTGCCAGTAAGACATGGTAACATCAGCAAGCTCTTTCTGACCTTCTAATTCAATATCAGCCTAGTCCCTCTGTCAATTAAGATAGGCTAGGGGGTTATTTGTTTCATGCTAACAGTGTGATCCCTCTCCTATCTGCCATGCATTTCGACTGCTTCCAGTATATTTTCTCCTAACTGTGTGTGAGAGCATAAGTAGAGGCTCGGAGTTGAAGCCATCCCCTGAGCAGGCAGTAAATCTCTATAAAGTTTCTTTGTTATCTTTTTAAGGCCAGAGATTGGTTCTTTCAATAGTCCTGACTACAGTGGGTAAATTGTCTGCTTGTATTGCATTCAAAGATTTGCAATTTGACAAGCCTTGTTAGATATCGACTTGAATGATATAGGATCTTGAAACTTATGTACACAAAATATGCTCATCCCATATTCTTCCAACAAATATATGGGTAGCTCTGAGCAGGCAAACAGAAGTTCAAAACATGTAGTCAAGTATGAAGAACAAGCACATTTTATTTGCAGAATGAATGATAGATGCATAATAGTGTTAAATGTGAAGATTTGATATGACAATAAAATGAAACTTCTGGTAGTGTTCATTCTCTCAGAATTAATCAGCAGTGTGAAATTTAAGTTGGCTGTCTGCAACCTGTCTGTTCTGCTGATTTTTTTAATTGCCTATTGGTTAATGTGAGGAATCAGAAGGACATACGGAGACAAAATTCAATAGTCAGGTAAGCAGCTTCCTTTCTGTGATTTAGATGACACAGTGGAGTGAGTGATGATAAGTGAGAGTGAAGTGACATTTTAAGAATTTTTTTAATGTTAAAATGTCCCCCAAGTAGGCTAGATTCATACATACTCCTGGCTGTTTGACGCCTCTTCTGTGAAGGAAATCTGTGGTATGTCTTAAATGGTGAGAAAGTTGAGTTTAGTGTTGTCTGGCATCACTGTTGCACTGCAGCGTGATTGAAATACGGTAGTGAATCTGGCCCTGAGAGTGCATTATTTGCTACAGACAGTTTAAGTGGACTGAAATAGTCTTCTAAGAAAGATTTTTATGCATTTTAAACTTGACTGACATCATGTGTAGTTATCTACACCAAAATTTTCATCAACAACCAAAGTCCACCAACATGGCCTTCCCTCTGGCACTTAAAATATTTGTACCTATTTTATGCAAGTATGACTATCTTAGTTGTAAGGTGCCCCCACACCACATTTTTTTAATTATTAATGTAAAAATTTAGAGTTTGAATATGGAGTTTGGAAAGGGGTCAAAAGAAAGTAGGCACAAATTTGTCACAGGGGTTGTACAAAGAAGTGATTGTGCCCCTTTCTGGATGGGAGTGAAATTTCATCAAATTGAGAAGGTGAACTCCCTGTACACGTGGAGATCTTGTTACTGCACTGCTTCAGCTCCTACCATTGCGGACCACCGGGAAGGGAGCTCCAACTCACTGTCCACTGGGCCCTTTGACCTTCCTGCTGACTACAGGTGAGTCTATGCTTTCCACATCTGTGCATGTGTCTTTTTTTTTTTTACATGCACACCGAGAAGTAAACGTAGGCTATAATATCCTTTTAGTTTTAAGAAGCATTGAGATGGGAAATATGAGAAACAATTACCTAGAATTAATTTCACACTGTGTTAAGCCTGATTTAAGAAAAGAAATCTGTGTTTAAAAAACACTGGGATTTCTATTTGAAAATTATTGTATGGTAGTTCTCACAATTAGTCTTTATATTATCACAGTAAATAGCAAAAATAATTTTGAGACAGAAAGGGTCAGAATAGCATACTAGAATTTTCTCTGCGTACGAATCACACTGCTGTGTTTTTGTTTTATTCATTACTGTTCTAGCATCTTTTCATATATAAAATTACACTTGATATATGGTAACACAGTAGGAAATTAATTCTTGAATAAACCAAAATAATTCAGAAGTATCTCCAGTGGGGACAGTGAAGCAATGTCATTGTTATTAAGCTGAGAATCAGGCAGAAAACATCTTCTCCAGAAAGGTGTAATTTATTAGCCTGATCTTTTGAATATTTATGGTACAAGTAAGATTATTCATATGCATTTGGTTTTAATCTTGCAGCCATGTTCACCTGAATGAAATTAATTGCTTGTGTAGTAAGCGTAGTGAGGATAAAAATGTTAGAATGATAGGGAAATTAGGAAACATTACAGAAATCATCCATTACAGACTGAATAAAAATAAGATACACAGTTGAAAGGAAAAGGGAGATAGAAAGTGAATCAGGGAGAGATTGTAAGGATTATGTACTTGAATATCTATTGTTCTTTCCTCGATATACTTAGCAATTTCTACATTAAATGATACTTTGGTACAAATGATACAAACTCATTGTATTTGCAAAAGATTTTCTAACCTTTGCTCAGTTCTCCAAAAAACGTGCAAAGAAACAGTAAGAATACTTTGCTTTGCTCAACACACTATCTTCTTAATTTCGTCAACTTTAGAAAATTATATTAGATGCTATTTCTTTGCATAGCACACAGCATTATGGGTGAAATTTGGTCTCCCTGCACCTAGAATTTTCAGTACGCATATTTTCAGTTCATAGATGAGAAATGCTATGGTATTGACATGATGTGACCTTCCAGACTTCCTCAGGCGGTCTTATGAAACCTAGGTACTTATTTCACGAGACCTTTGCTAGGTACCTAACATGTAAATAGGTACTAGATCCAAGGCAGACTGGATTGCTAACACTTCCTATTCTGTTAGGATCTAGAAAGTGCAGACTATAACCTGCTGCCTGGGCATGTCTTGATAAATAATAAAGTCTGTGCCTGCAAGACCGTTTCTCCTCACAGGTTCAGGGTTGACTGGGTTGACAAGGTAGCAGAATGAGTAGAGAGGAGTTTGGAAATTGCAGTTACCTTTATAATTGTCCCTTGCTATGTTTGGCTTAATAATGAAAAGTTAAATAGGGAGTTTTACTTGAAAATCACAAGTCAAATACGGAAGTTAAGGAAGAAACTTTTACTAATGTATCCCTAATATGCTAGTGCTGACTGAAACACTTGTCAACTCACACAAAGAACTATTTTTTAGATAACAATTACCTGTACATCTTCAAAGCAGCAAACTGGGTAGAATAGTCCCAGTGTATAATATCATGCAAGCCAAACACTAAGCGTGAATAGAGTACATGTCCATATAATTATTGTCACCATGTACTAGTGCATTTGCACTTGCACACATGAACATTTACATTATATGACTACCTGGAGTGCTAAATTATCTGTTTGCGTGTGCTTTTTCTTACCAGTATGGCAGTGACTATGGGTTTTCTACTTATTTACAAAACATACAAGTGGTTTTCACTTAAACTCTGTACTTTCCTACCAGAGACTTGCAGATGGATGCTAAGTGTTTTTACTTAATTTTAAAAAGCACTCTTGAACTGTTTGGGAGTTCACCTATGAAAGAGAAGATTTTATCAGTGCAGCTGGATGTTTGGTATGAGGTATGAGGACCTTATGCTATGTTCAAATCGAAAAGTAGTATGTTATCCTGACTGGAAAGAAAAGTTCTTGTACATACAATCCAGCATGAGGGCCTCCAGCACTGTCAGACAGCAAAGCCCTCTGGCCTTTGTAGCACAGAGCTCACCATTGTCTGATATCCTAGAAACAGCCCACCGAAGATGAAGACTCAAGCACCCTTTCATTTCACAAACATTTTTTTTTTACCTTTTGCTCCTTCCTGCAGATACTTTTCTGCCTTTCACCCTTGAAAGTCCTCTACTTAGGCATCCTCTACTTTAGGACAACTAAATATCAGAATATAGTCAATGACATTTCATTCATATGGCTTGAAGTCCTCCCAGGATGTTTCACATCGTTCTCTTCCTCCACAAATCAATTTAATTTAGTGGCAATTTTACCCAATTAAGGGCTAAAAAAGTCCTGAATAAGAATCACAGTATCTTGCCTTAACTATTCTGCAGAAAATGCTTTGATTGAATGACTTCTCAGTTTTGGCAGTATGTATATATTTGTTAAGACCCTTCTTTCATTCTTGGTAGCGTGGTACGCACAGTATTGATTGAAAGGTGAGTGGGCATTGTGCTGTCACTCAGGATTTTTGTGGGTGGTCACCTACTTATTCACAAAAAGTTAATTAGAAAGTAGAATGGCTAACACTGGAGTGAGGGATAAGCCCTGAAAGATGCAAGCAAAACAAATCATGTGGCTGTTTCTTTGCTTGTCACCATTTTTTCAGAACTAGCGGCATGGGAGTTGGTGAGGCTTTCAGTAACCTAAAAGCAATTCCTTCATGAATTGGAGAGATGCTGCAAAGGAAGCAGCCCCATCAAGGAGAAACTGCAAAGCATGGCAATTATAAATGTCCTTGACTAATGGCTGGTGGTGAGATAAATGTCTTTTTCCTTGCCTCATTCTGTGCATATACCTTTCTTCTAAAAGAAAACTGCTTTGCATGGCAGGCAAGGGGTACAGTGTGTTTTGCTTTTTGCAGCTGAAGGATCAAGTTTATGTTGCACATCTTTGCTTGGAAATCAAAAAAGTACTAGGCATTTGCTAAAGGTCAGGGATATGAATAGAAGAAAACCTGGCAAATCTGCTAAGACTTTGCCAGTGAAGAGGGATCTTTTAACATTTAATTGTTGCTTGCTTTCATTACACAGTCTCTGCAGATCTTTCTGCAGATCAATATTTGAATATTACACTAACAGATTTATGAGAATTCATGCTGTATTCTGCTCCATCCAGCTTACAAAAGATCTGTGTTGCATTTATAGTAAAACCTCTACTCACTTCTGAGATCAGAATTTTAAAGCATACTAGGATTTTTAAAAGTTCTTTCTAGATTTAGATAGCTTCTCTTGAAGTAGACAGAGGCTGTCACCAAGAAGAATGAACCTCAGATTCCAAAAGCTACCTGAAAATCTGATACTTAATTCCTCAGGAATCTTTTATGCGGCTGTCACTGGCATGTACTTTATGTGTTCACAGCCTGTATCAATAGTATGGTAGCTCATAATTTTCCTTCTTTAGGACTAAAGGCTCCTTGTGCATAATTTATTGTATGGACCTGGAATATAAGAAATTTATTGTATTATTATAGGGTTTGGGGTTTTTTTCCCTTTAGGTGGAAAAAATATAAGTAAGTTTTGTCAATCTTTCCTTTTTTTTAAAACAAATAGGCATGAAAATGCATGAAGAGGAGCTGAGGCTGTAGTGAAACATTGTCTGATGGGAGGGGGATTGCATCACAGTATAAATGTGTATGTGTGAGCAAATGGGAAATACAAAAGGGTCAGCACTGTTTGAGATGAGGTGAAATAGATTAATAAGGGAATATATCAAAGCAGTGGATGCAAAGGAGAGGAGAGTGGAAAGGAAAAAGGACTTCCAGAGCAGAAGCCTTCAAAATACTGAAAAAAAAATAGAAAACAGCGCATGCATGTTTTATGGTCACACTGTTGTGCATCTCTTCAATGGATGGTATTTAATAGACAGATGGGGCTGTTGACCAAGGCCAAAATACTTACGACTTTCTTTCTAGTAAATAAAGTGCTTGCTCTTTGGGCTTGATTTTTATTCCAGTTATAATGAGGCTTCCTTTCAGTGATGTCAAGATGTGCTTGATTTGCATGTGTAAATTCAAGATTAATATGAGTGAACTCTATTAGATTTATTAATCTGTTGTTGCCTTTATAGAATATATTGCCATTTTTCCTTCTAGGTTTTTGTGTTGTATCCTTAGACAACTTAAGTACACAGGCTATTTTTGTCAGCTGTGATTACATGTTTTTGCATGATTTTAAATCAAGTATTAAAAATAATTTTATTTTAAGAGAATCCATAAACTTCCATGTTTTTTTCCTTCTTTTTCTTTTTGCTTTTTTCCTCCTGGGCTTAAACAAAAGCAATGTAATTGTTTGTGTTCAGTGAATACGCAGTATTTTGAGACTCTGTCTCTCAAAGTAGCTATTCAAATTGGAATCCTGTAGAATTTTATAATTGCTCTGGACCTCTGAGTCATCTGCAGAAATATTTTTAATGATCAATCGACCATAAAACTCATAACTTTCATTTGAGGTCCCTCATCAACAAATTGATTCTATATTTCCATATGATTAAAGAAAATATCCTTCCAGTTAGGGATTTGCTTTAAAAGGTGAAGAAATAGAGAAACAAAGAGCCATTCATATTTGTAAGGGTGAAACACCCTACACTAACAGTGCAATAAAATCATTAAAAGTGAATGTTTGATTAATTTCCAGTATACCCCTCGTACACATCTTCCATCACAGCTTCCATCTTAGGAAGTGAGGGATAAAGCAATTTCCTCCCTTGCATGCAATTCCCTCTTAGCACAGGATTAAAGGCTTATACAAAGAGGCAAGGCAAAATTCATTAACTTGGCAACCACACAGTTTTACCAAATGCTTCTGATGCTGAAGCTGGACTATGTGTATGTGTAACAGAAACAAATTTCACATTTTAGCATTAGTGGCAGGTGAGCTGCATTGGTAATTCCATCCTTTGCAGCCAGTCTAAAATAACTATATGTAGCTATTCATGCATGTAATTCAGCTACCTGATTCATTAACATTTAAACAGTCTGTTAGGCAACGACCATAAATTAGATGCCCTACAGATCCTTGGCAAAATGATGTTTAACAGCCATTGATACACTAAAGCCTTGTCAAGAAAAAATACTTACACGCTATGCAGTAACAAACGTGTGTTTTATGTTACTCCAGAGTATGCTCTTTTAAGGATGACATCTAGTATCACTGGGGCCTATCATATAGAAATATGGTGATTATATGGAAGGAGGCAAACACAACTACACTTAATTGCAGGATCCTTCTCCTTAATGTCACTGCTCCTTCATGATTGTGCCTCTACTACTGTGTAGTACTCCACACTTCGAACTGATCTTGTTAGGACCATTCACAAGACCTTCATCTTCCCTCATTAATATGTTCACTTCTGGCAATGAACCCTAGCACCAGGCTGAAGGTTATAGAACTGGTCTTGCATACTTAACAAACTGTGTGTATATGCTGCATACGCTGTGTATTTGTCCTGTGGCTGGAGAGCATGTGAAGGAGTCCAAGGACACAAAAATCTGATGGGGTACTGCTTGAAATATGACAGAGGGAGTCAGATCTGGAATCGATATCGAATACTGTAAAAGACCTTCAAATCAGCTATGCTGAAAACCATACTGTGGTTCTTTTTGAGGAAGAACTACTGGGGTCGCTTCAAAAGAACCCAGGATTGATCAAATATCTTTCCAACATGGATGATGAGGGAAATGGACCAGGTCCTTGGACCTCAGGCTAGTGCAAACTTTGACTCATGAAAAGAGTAATGTGAAGGTTTTCACCTTTTTATGCCCATTGGGCTTTAATATGCACATTACTTGATACAGTAAACACAGAAGCAACACTAGTTTAAAGGTAAATATGCAGAAGAATAATTTCAGAGAAACAAAAAATTCTGTCATTCCTCTGTAATACATATGACTATATTTTTGTGACTTGCAACCAACAGCAGAAACTCTTCATACATACACAACAGGTGCTACCACAGTTCTAGGCCTGGAAACAGTTTCTGTGTATTTCAGGAGCCTAATAATGGTAACTGTAATGATAATTGTTTTGTTACCAATCACTCAGTCAAATATATCTTGCTTGGCCAACTGGTATATTATTATCCCACAACAGAATTTCAACTTTATTTTTTTTCTCAGAAAATGAACTTGTGATAGGTTCAGTGTCTGGTTGTGTTTTTTTTTTAATACTGGAAGAGGCTCCCACATAGTTTTCCCATGGCTGTGTTGACCAAGCTGAAACTCTGCTTTCTGAACTGAATTAACTTTGCCTTTGGAGAGATGGTTTTGGTGCTGGTCATGCAATGCAATTCCATCTTGTGATGGCCAACCAGTGGATCAGTTACGGTCTAAATAAGCCAAGATCCTACGGGCATTTCAAGATAAGATTTTTTAACTATTCAAAGAACAAGCCTGAAAACATGTGGTGGGAACCCAGCTGACTGGCAGCTTAATGCTCTGTTCCAATGTCATTAACAGCTCAATGTGTTGCTGGTCATGTGGACAGACAGACTGTCCCACAAGCTACGTGCAAGGCCCTTGGTTGGACTCAGGAAAGGCAGATCTAAAAGAAATACGGGCTCCTCAGAGCTCCCAGGAGGTCAAACGAATTGATTTTACTGATATCCAGAGCAATCTTTCTTGGCAAACTCTTTGGGAAAGATAGTCTCTGTGGATTGGGGCTTGATTCAAATACATATTAAAACACCCAAATTAGGAGTTTACTATTGCCTTTAAAACAGAAATTACAATGAGACTCTGCAAAAGTCCTCATCGTTTTTTTTATAATCTCTTAGATGCCATGTTTTAGACTTGGAAACACTAAAAGAGAGAATTTTTAAGAGCATAAGTGATTTTTATTTTCAGAGTCTTTAGGATTTTTCCACAGTCCTTTAATTCTTTACTGTTACCATGAATTTGCATAGCTCTCTTTGACTGAAATTTTTTGAACCATTTCAAAATATAAGAAATGAAACAACTTTTTAAATTATTAACTTTTTAAATTATTCTGATGTTATTGGACATCTTCATTGTCTTGAACACTAAAACTGCAGATTTTTTTGGAAACTGCTCTGGAGAAATAGAAACAAGTTTGCAATAACTTTCTGTGACTTCTTTTCCTCTTTGCTTTCCTATCTATTGTAATTACAGTATTGACTAACTCTGTATGATTAGTCCATTTCTAAGTGAACATAACCTGTTCTGACTGGTTAAATCTGTAATCATGAAGTGCTTACTGACTTCTTAGTATTTTGTACTCATTAGAAAATAATCTATTTAAAAATAATTTGGTCCTTCTGTAGACATAATGCATACATGGGTGCTGCCTTATTTTAAACTTCATCTCCTTTCAGACAGCTGACGTAGTTCAGTGAATTCTGGATTAGTCATCACATTTGTTTTTGACTACTGATGAATACAACCCTTAAAAAGGTGAAACATTAGAAAATATATTTGAGAGGCTCATATCGACTGATTTTATTTTAAATTTATTTTACATTAAATTTCAATGCTTCATTTGTCATCACAGACATGATCTTTGTGACTTATAAAATTGTATTTTAATAGACATGGAATAGAGAGGTTCACCTATGAACGTTTTCTAATCTATTTTGTATAGTGTTTTAAACTCTCTTAAGCATCATTGTATTTTTGAAGGTACGTCTAACTGCTGATATTTTTAGAACTCTTCACATAAACAGTGCTTTGCTAGTAGCAAAAATCTGTGAAATAAAACACATTTATTGCAAGAATAATTTTGCCTAGGCTAAACTAGCATATTTCCAGTGAAATAAGTGGAGTTTTTGCAAAATACTTCATAATTTGCATTCCATAATGTTAATACAGGCTCCTTTGTCATGATATATTATCCAGTTTCTAAAATTATTGCTCTTTCATGACAAAAACCAAACACATTTTCCAGTCTATCCTTAGCTTTGGGAAGAGGAAGGCATAGACTGTTTATTTATTACTGGATGTTCTTGTTAACCCTTAACATATTACAGTTGTTGTATCTCATCATGTATGGAAATACATAATAATGCCCCCAATCTCTCTTAAATCAAAATATTATTTCAGCTATTGAAAAATAAAGATCATATGGGAATAGGGTGTAGGAATCCATTGTATCTGAAGCCTATTCGGTGGGAAGGCTTGGCTTTTTGCATCATCCAGCACAACTTCCTAGTTCCTTAAAGACTTCCCTGTTAGTTTGTTTACGATGTTGGCCCGGAAGGCCTGTCTCTCTCTTATCTGGATTGTTTCGATTTTCATATGTTTACCAGCTGAGAAGTTACTGTGAGCTCATTAGAGAGATGGAGGTAGGACTCCCAACTGAGCGACTGCAGCGTCATCCTCAAAGCGTTGCTGCATATATGGTTCTCCGAGCTCTCTGTGTTTATGGAAGCTGTGAAGTCTCATAGCTGTGAACACATCTTGTGCCCTACAAGTAATGAGAAAGGAGCAGTCCTTCTACACATCTCTCTCCCGTCTTTCATGCTGAAGGAAATCAGAAACTCTTTTCAGTCCATGTTCATTTAACTTCAGGTTTTGGGCCCATACAAAAAGACATAGTAGTGCCCCATGACTAAGAACAGGACTCTGCTGTGGAAGGAGAACAGAAGAAATAGCAGGTCCACGCTAGTAAGAGTGTATGTTCAAGTACATAGGATGGATAAAGGCTGGCAACATGGGCACACAGGTGAACTGATTTGCCTATTTGGCCAGTGGAACTTGGTACTCCTTATCTAATACAGTATGAGTGTTTCAATAAATTAAGTTTTCATAAACTGGAATTTGAAGTTTCTTCAGAAACCATCACATCATAACCTCTTCATCATGACACGGAGACTGCATAGAACTTTCTGACTAATTCAGCCCTGATTTACATTTCAGTACATATTCCTTTATGAGTGCTCAGCTCATCTCTACATCTCATGGGGTTTTCAAGTAGCTTTCCAAAGTAGTCTGAGAAAAGCTGTATGAATTTTCATCTGTTGCTTTCTTCACTTAAATACCTCATTATATTTCTAGTTTCATATTTTAAAATGACTTGTTACTCAAAAGTCGCTTGTAAAGTTGTTTTAGTTTTAAAGTGGGAATAACTTTCCACTGTAAAAAAAAAGAAAAGAGAGAAAAAAGTGGATTCATGCCTATATCTGTAAGCACAATACCTAAATTAACAAATCAAGACATGGTCAGCTCACACACTGAAATTAGGAAAGCTGCTGTTTTTTTTTTCTCCCCCCTCCCCCTTTTATAGCCTCAGATCTTTTTCAAAGCTACAATAAATGGTTTTGCACAATGGCTGAGTCTTAATTTATTCCATTTGAATTATTTAGCATTCATTTATACAATATTGGAACATTTTATTTCAGAATTTAGCATTTATCATGGATTTTTTTCAAGGAGAAGCATATAAGTCTCAAGACAAACATATTTGTTACACAGTTTTTTCCATATTTAGCTTGATAAATCAGGCATTAGTGTCTGATTGTTATAGTAATACAGACTGCAGGGGCCCTACAATATCAGATAACTTTGAGTTCTGTCAAAGCCCATGGTGTTCAGAGGAATCCTTTACAGAGTGTAAAAATAAGGTCAGTGTGCTAGCTATATTTGGCATTCACTACAGGAGAACCCATGTAGCATAGAACAGATGCTCTAAGCGAGAATGACATTATATGTCTGCAAAGGTAAGATTTCTTTTTGCTTTTAGACATTTCTTGAGACATGAGAATTTATTGAAATGCCTATTGTTTCAAATGGCTAAGAAGGGAGATCAGCTATTACAGTGGAAACAAGATAAATACTGAAAGAGATCAAAAAGGGAGCAAGGATATCTTTAGGAGAAAAAAGGAAAAGCAAGACATATTTTTATAATGAAAAAGGTGGAAACCAGTAATAGAGCCTGTCTGTTCTATCCACGTAGCTCAAGGGAACCAAGGGAGAGATGGGACTGAACTTGTCCCACACTGGTGAGCAAATCAAATCCTGGTGCATTTTCATCAACTGTCAGAAACAGACAGATATTTCTTTGGGGCCAGGCAGGAAATTAGGCTATTAAGTTACAGCTTTTTCACAGAGCCCTTGTCATTCTCTTCTCCTATCCTACAGATGTTCTATCAAAGCAAGTCATTGTAACCATTTATCTTTCCAAACTTAAAATACTTTTTCCAGAACTAATTTTTTCCCTCAGTACTTGAGGTCTTTGTACTCTGTGTCTTGCTTCCCTGATCTTCTATGGATCTAAGATTAATTTGCACTAGCAAGGAGTTCAACAACAAAATCAATTTCAATTGGGTCAGGTGAGGTCACTCCCAGCTCAGTAGTGTGAGGAGAGAAATAGATTATTATCATTCTGGGAACACTACTACTTCAGTATGGAGGAAAAAAAAAAATTCCATTCAAGACCTTTACAATAATTTTCGTAACATTAGAAACAATGAATTTTTTGGTTACTCTCTTCGACATTGGTAACGCCATCTACATACGAATAATTTGTGCTACAAAAAGCTTTTGTATTCCTTAAGAAGAATGGAATAGAATTTAACTGACTGGTCGCATTTCACTAAAAATGTGGCACTGTCAAACTGATACAGCAATACCTTTGATAGATCTCTTTATATCCTCGGCACGTAGCAGGTGTAAATTAAACAACAACATTCCCTCTGTTAGATATTCCGTGCACCATATCACAAAAGGACAGTTATAGTGAGTATTTAAGCTATGCATTAAAAAAAAGATTTTAGGTTAAGAAAGATGTTTAAATGTTTAAAATTTAATTTACAAGAAAAGGAAAGAAAACCTGTCCTATCTACAGGTCCTATCTACATTTAATGTCTATCTTATCTTACAGCTTTGAAGGACAAAAAAAAAAAAAAAGCAGCATCAGCTTAAAATGGTTAATAAACCATTAGTATTTAATGTGAACTGAATTTTAATTATTTCTTCAATCAGATACAGAATAATAGTTAAGAAAATGCATTGGGTCTGTCTGCAGCATGTGTTTATTCATACAGAATCAGATTTTCAGGTGAGTTAGAGCTGTACAGTTCCTTTAGCTTCAGGACAGCTGTACAAACCTGTGCTAGCTGAAGATCTGGCCCACACAGGCTAAGAGGAAGGTAAACCTGTTTGGCTGAAATTGCTGGCCCATCTCTTTGTTTCTGCTTTGTGCATCTTAATTTTTTGTGTAATCTGAGCTGAAAAGTGACATTTATGATCTTAGGTTTTTTAAGTTAAAATATGCATTCTGCTCTCTGTGAAATAACATTATTTCGAGTTAAAGGTTCCATACATTAATGTTGAATAGAAAACAGGAAGTGGAAGTACTTTAAGAAGATTCCTTTATCGAAATCCAATTTTAAAAAAAAAAAAAAAAAGAAAAGAAAAAACTACTGGAATAATTTCGTTTGTGGTGTAGCAGCCCTGCCTTCAGGTGTTGACCTTAATCAGTTTCATTATATGCAAAAAGATTCATATTTTCTGGGTCAAATTCTACCCGAGTGTATTTTCCCTGAAACCTGTGGAGTAACATCAGCAATGAATCTGGCCTAATGATCTCAAATTTCCTCCATTTCCTCTTTGTGGGATCGAAACATGGAAAATGAAATAATCCTACTAATCATTCTTTAGAGAAAAAGATACAAGATATATATTCCTTTATCTACAAGAGTTTGAATTAAATCCGCTGTCAATATAGACATAATTTTACTCTTTTTGCAAATATGGGTTTAGATGATTAACTACCTGCACATCATTGTAAAAAAACTAACCTCAAAAAGCCTATAGTTAAAGTTTATTTTATTGCAAAAAATAAAATCCTTTCTTCCTCTTAGTCAGGGCCAGAGTTTTTAACAATAGTTAAATTGGGTCTTGACTGTGTATTGGTAATAGACAAGGTTTCTTACAACCACATTTGCCTTCATTGCCATGTATTCGATGTTTAGCCAGCCACTTCCCTTTCAACATATCACCGATTACTACTCAAACTGTTGCACTGCACAGAGCACTGAAAATGTATTCCTAAATGCTAGGGTATTTGGCAGTAATACATTTTAGGTTTTACACTTACATAAGGCTTTTAAATTTTCAAAGGGCTGAGTGAAGACTCCCTGATTATTTTCTCATCAGTCTGTGAAGTAACAGTACTTCAGGATTAATCACTCAATATTACAGATTAAAAAAATGGAAGCAAAGCATATAAAGGCTGGATCTGTACACATAGTTGCCAAATTGCCCATTCAGGCCAAAACTATTATTCCAATGGTTCATAATACAAGATATTCCTAAGTTTGCACTGTAAAATGATGTAGCTCCTTAAAGTAAAAACTTGAGCCTACCTACTATGGTGGGTCAGCGTGAATGCCTTGTAAGCATATAAAAGTGAGACAAGCCTATAGCACTACTTCCAGAGAACACTTCTCCAGCCTATAGCCAGCTGTAACCTAAGGGCTTCCCAAGAAAGCACTTAATAGCCCTTATAAGGGCTCTTATAAAATGCAATTTTATAAGTTTTATGTATTTTTAGAGAATTTAAAATTTTTGAATTTTATATAATTTATATAAAATGTAATTGCAATTTTCAGCTTCTTAGTATAAACCCCACAATAGTATTTTTATTAAATCTAGATTAACTGATATCTTGAATTGTGCCATTCTTCCTTCAGGGGCTGATCCAAAGGCCATTTGTCGTTAGTTAGCTTTGGCTCAGATGCAGGAGAGATCATTGCAGCTCCTGTTACAGTTAACAAAAAGGATCCTCAGATTTTATTAGCTGTTAGATCACATCTACAAAGCAGAAGGTCATATAACAAGCTTCTGAGGAGGCAAAGGAGGTACTAAGGGCTTTAGAAAATAAAGGAATTTTAGGGGATTATTTCGAGCTGAAAGCTCTAGTGTTTAGTCTAGGTTCATGTTAATCATCTGAAAGTACCCAGACTGCAGTCTGATGAGCATGAAGACAGGAATGTAAAATGAAATTTCTGAATAGGTCAGGAAGTGGTTACAATAACCATGTCTATTTGAGTGACAGCGTACCTGCTTTTTCACAGCACAGATCTGTGCTAGGGACACTCTAACTCAGTGAGATCTTTGGGTCTCACTTGGCTTTACACTGCTGGAATACAACTGGGTTCAGTGAAGCTATTCTTTATTTACACTAGTGATCACAGTCCAGATCAGCCTTGTATTTTCCAGCGAGGCATGAAACTGCAGACCTGATTATTTGTGAGCAAAGTACTACTTGGATGAATAAGCATGCTTACTAATGGCCTGGCTAAAATGGCTAAACATGGATGAGATAAATTCCATCCTGCTCACTTAATTCTTGCTGTTTCAATTAGATGTGTTGTTTTTCTCGCTCTGTCTCAGCCCATTCTATTACTTTTCCTATTTGTATCACGGTACATTGCTGAGCAGTCTACGCAGCTATCAGTTTTGCTACTTGAAATGAGAACACTGCAAAAGATGATAGAGATGACTTCTTAATACTAAGTTGATAAAGTATATAAAGCTCTTTTGCATGAAATGAACTGTAGAGTTACTAATAATAGCTATACATCTTTCAAGATATAGGGTCTACTACAGATCTTGAATAAACGAATCTCTATTAACTCTAGATAATATTCATGAATTAACATGTTTCCACATAGTGAAGAAATTTATGTTTCCATTGGAATACACTGGGAAACTGACATCCATCTCTTTGGGACGAAATTGCTTAACCCAATCCACCAATTACCATTTGCAGAAGGAAAAAAAAAAAATTCTGCTCCCCAGCAGACATTTGTATTACTTTACCTTCAGAGCATGGCTTTATAAACTGATGACAAAAACCCACAAAAGGATAATGGAAAGGCATGGTCAGGGAAATGATATGGTAAAGGGGAACACATCTCAGAGGAAATACACTTTGGGGATACTTTTACTGAAATCTGACCCCAGTCACAGCAATAATTTCAGTGAAATTCAGTGAATTTTTTTTAGAGTTGGAAGGGACCGTATAGATCATCTAGTCCAACTCCCCTGCTGAAGCAGGATTGCTTAGAGAATGCTACTCAGGACTGCATCCAGGCGGGTCTTGAAAATCTCCAAAGAAGGGGACTCCACAACCTCCCTGGGCAGCCTGTTCCAGGGCTCTGTCACCCTCACTGTGAAGAAATTCTTTCTCATATTCGAGTGGAACCTCCTATGTTCCAACTTGTGCCCGTTGCCCCTCGTCCTCTCACTGGCAACCACTGAAAAGAGTCTGGCTCTCTCCTCCTTCAACCCACCCTTGAGATACTTA
Organism: Numenius arquata; assembly: GCF_964106895.1. Taxonomy (NCBI): domain Eukaryota; kingdom Metazoa; phylum Chordata; class Aves; order Charadriiformes; family Scolopacidae; genus Numenius; species Numenius arquata. The sequence continues at coordinate 43,488,027 of NC_133584.1, forward strand.
TAGGCATTAATAAGGTCTCCCCTCAGCCTTCTCTTCTCCAGACTAAAGAGTCCCAACTCTCTTAGCCTTTCTTCATAAGGGAGATGCTCCAATCCAATAATTTAGAGAGATTAATCTGTGTACAAGTGATCAAATCCATCTGCAATACTGTCTGTTTCAGGAGAATTAAAAATCTGTGGATGTTTCTGGTGATGGGAACTGATATCTATCCAGTTGTTAGATTTGAATTCATATTTTGCTTTTTTCAGGATTAGTGTTTTATAGTTATTTAACATGCACCATTTATATTATTTCCTGCTTCACCTTCTTCTCTTTATGCTGCATTTTAATTTTCAATATAATTAGAATTGACGTTATTGCAATTTTTTTTATTGATGCCTGGTAAAAACCTATTTTTACCCACTCAAGCTGCTTTTCTTTTAGTTTAATACGACTGAATTCTATGATCATGGGGTAAAACAACTAACGTAATAGATCTCTTGTTGCTATTGCTCTAGGCCTTGGATTCACCCCACTTAACTTTAGTAATCTTTAGTAATCTTATAAAGACACCAAAGTTAGAATTTCCATTAGCTATTCTAGAATCCATAGAAATAGATAGATGCATCCTGGGGAAGGTTAAACTCATTGATCTGGGTGGTTGGAGTGTAATTTATGTATTTATACAGAGAAAATGAGAATGGAGAAAAAAAAAGGACATATTCTGGCTATGAACAATACAAAGTAAGAAGTTCAGGGAAAATATCTACATAGATTCTACATAGTATCTACACAAAAATTATAAACTGTAATTTCAAAGAGATAGGTAATATATATACATTTTTCAGTTAAATGTATTAATATTTTAAGGCGATGTGTTTTCAAAACTTTGCTTGCTGGAAAGATCATTTGAGTAAGAAGCTGCCATAAGTTTAATGTTTGGGTAACTACTACTTTGGAGCATTTGAAATGTCAGCTTCATTTCATATATAGTTGGTAATGAACACTCTTCCATCCCCATGACAATTTCTGCAATGAAATTATTGAAAAATTGCTAAAATACATGCAAAAAAAAATATTGCTTGAAATTAGAGATGAATAGCAATGAGCTTTTAATGCACTTTTTCATTTTCTATTTTATTGCCACTATGTATGATGAATAATACTGATGAGATCAATAATGTTAAAATAAATAAAGTCTCACCTAAATGTCATGAAATATGGGCAAAAAATACTAATATTAGTTTAATTTTAGATGTAGAAATCATTTGGATGTAATCAAGGTTTTTTCCATCTGTGTACTTTAAATAACTAATTTTGAGGGCAAATTTGCGGCTGTGCCCACAGAGGTGTTTCTCTCCCTTCAAATGCTGTGTTTTCTCAAGTTGAACTCAGACAGCCGGTTTCCATTCATGTGAATGTCAATTCTTATCATTGATATTTAGTAGCATTTCCTTTGCTGAGCTCTGACTCGTATCTCCTGACTACCTTATGAATTCACCTCCAACTCATCTGTTCAGTGTCACACCAATGGACTTTGAATGACCTTCTTAGGATTCTTATCCTTGCAACGCACTTGGCAGCCATCTCTTATGCTAATTTCCATCAACTTCAATTTCTACCTTTTTCTATTATCAGCTTCCATAAGTGTCCTTCTCAGTTTATCCATGAAATCTTGGTGCAGCCAGTGACATTTGGTATATTATAGAATATTAGAGACAACCCCAGAGATCAATTGGAGGCTAAATAAAGCATTTAAAAAACAACAATTGTTTAGCTAGAACCTTGTTGGTATGATCCAGTCAAAGAAGAAGACTGAACACTTTGAATCGGGGATGTTGCTTATAGTCTAACTAATTTAAATTTGTTATTTTTCGGTTCAAATTGCTGATGCTGATAGGTTATTACTGATCACTACTACCTTATTTTGACATTGAAGATTTTAGATCCTTTCATCTTTGCAAGTTGCTAATGGAAAATAGTTTTCCTATAGATATAAAATTAATGCAAAAGGACAACGTAATTTTTTTTTTTGTCTTATGCTAAGTAGTTTTCGAGAATAATTTTCTTTTTTTTATGGAGCATATAAAGATGGAGCACATAAACTCATTTATATATTTTACCCTTCTAAGACTACTCAAATGAGCAGTTTAAAACATAATAATTATTGTTTAGGTTTTATAATCTTTGTTTCTCTTTCACGGCTTCCTCTGGTTTGGCAAATAAAGCTAAACAAGCTGTTTCACTTCAGTGTATTTTGGATACGTGTTTCTTCTGCTTTCCTTTTCTAAATCTTTCAGAAAAAAGTCATTTTTAATAACTTTAATCTGAGGTCAGAATTGACCTTTCATTGACTCTTGAACCTTAAATGACTGAAATAACTCTTGAACCTGAATTACATGCAGAAAAAAAAAAAAATCAAAATCTGACTCTGGATCTAGATTGCTCCAGTTGGTATCTTATATAAGCTTTAGGTTTGGCCTAAGGCAAAAGTCCGATATTCATGATGTTTTGTTGACTTTCCCAGCTAGCATCTGCTCCTGCCAAGAATATGTCTCTTCATTCTTGCTGTTGCTGGATGCCATGTGAATGCATTCACTTTTCTCCTCCCCGTGTTTCATGAAAAAACTCAGGGTCAGGGCCAGTTCCCATCAAAGATGCAGCTAATTGTGAAATATATAAAAGCAAAGTAAGAATTTAAACAAACTACCATCCCCTTCCAAACTCTATCTCACATAAAGAAGATAGGATACAAATCCAGTGCTCTTAAATGTTTGAGAAATGCCTGCTGCAAATCTTCCTAGAATTTCAAAGGACTGTTTTGTGATTGAGCTCTGAAAATCAGAGTAGAACCTGATTACTGGAAAGGGAGGCCAGAATCTTTTTTTCACCAGAAATTAACCCAGTACAGCTCTCTTGCCGTTCAGTAACTTCTCAAAAGTTGTGTGCCTCCTTCTTTCCACCTTGGTTTTGTTTAGTGGGGGACACTGAAATAGAAGAAAAGGGGGCAAACTGTGATTTTCTGTTGCCATCCTTGGCAGAGTGTTTCTGCAGACTTATTTCTCCATTAAACCTTGGCTTTGAGATATTTAGACTACTTGACCTTCAGCTGTCTGTCCCTGTATGTTACTGGGGCGGAGCGACAAACAGAAGTTAGTACTGTCAGTCCTAAAACTTCTACAAAACATACTGAACAGCCAACTTAAACTTCAGACTTCTGGGTATATCTAGTTCACTCTAAACACTCTCAGAGACCTCTGCGTAGCCTTAGTATGGTTACATCTACACCTTATTTCATTAAATAGTTCGCTCTGGTTTTTCTACTGAATGCCTGAACTGAGACAGGTCTTTAGTGCAGTCACATGAATGACTAAAGACAATTAAGAAGAACTGGGACTGTTAATCTAACAAGAAGAAAAGACTTTCAATGTGACAACCTTAAATAGATCTTGGAGTGCCTAGCGAAATGTACCTCCTAAATATCCACCTTTGTTTGCTACTCAAGGACTTTCACCTCAATATGCTTTTGACTAAGGCCACCTTTCTAGTGCTGTGGGGATATTTACTTGTCAAAATCTATTCGTGTCCAGAATTTATTAACAGTAAAACAGGTTTGTTTTTTTCTTCCTCTTAAACATTCAGAATCAGAATCAGAATCAGAATCGTAGTGGTTGGAAGGGACCTCAGAGATCATCGAGTCCAACAAACAGTAAAAAAAACAAAAAACAAAAAAACAAAAAAAAAAACCAAAACACCACAAACAAAACCACCACCCACCACCTGAACACACAACAACAACAACCAAACCCCTTATGTAGCCAAGTTCAGCTGTGTATATGAATTCACCATTTTTGTAAAGAGGAAGTGTTTCTGTTAAAACGTTAATCTGCAAGAAAAAGACTGGAGCTTGTTCGGTGTTACAGAGTTCAACTGAAGGCCAATAATCCAATATATGTATGTCGGGGGAGGGGAGGATAAGGAGGAAGAAACCTATCTTTCCCTGGAAAAGAAATAAAAATAGCAGCAAACGTTATCATTTTCAGATTGTTACTAGCAACAGGGAGACGTGATCCAAATAACAAGTGAATGACTGCATACGCTGGTGCAAGATAAAGACTCCAGATAGGAATTTGATTAAGTATTATTATCAGTCACTGTACAGAGAATGGCAGGCAGTCAGCAGAGCATTCACTTTTCTGTCCATCTCTGCCTTTGGCTGACTGCTTATGCAGGTTGTCATAAAGGTAACCTGGAGATAGGACTGCACGTCAGATAGCAGTCATCATTTTCTCCATACAGGGTCTCCTTAAACATTACTCTCGCTATGGCAGAGACAAAATTAGGCTGGCAGCTTAAACAGTTCTGCTTTATTTGTTGTTTCATATTCTTAGATTTTTGATTATTACCATTCCTCCTTCTAAAATTTGAGATTTGCAGCCTATGTAACCTCCATCGTATCTACCATGTGACCTTTCTGCACATAAAAGGAAAAACTGTGATGTTGTAGTGAAAAAACAGAGATACTTCTCCACCATCCGTTGACTCTTTATGATTTGACCTTTTATCTAAATTTGGATTGTGGATAGCAGTTTGCAATCTGGATAGAATATTGAGTTATGATGCACTTTTTTTCTGATGCAGGTGTAAGGTGAATAATACACGGATCCATGTTTCCTCCACTTTCCAATGCATGTATCTGTATATGCTGTAAAGGATAAACAAATACACATAAGAAGGACAGAAGCAATTTCATTCATCCTGGTAAAAGGGAAAAGAGTAACCTACGCTTTGTTTTGGGAGAGTAACGCTACTCAGGTCTTGCACTTCATTTAGATCGATCCTGCCGTCACAATATTTACAGGATACTTACAGCAATGTCTGTAATCAAAGACTGAATAAATTCATATCAATTTGACATAAGAGAACTGAAAACAGTGAGAACATTGTGAAGACATTTGTTCAGAATATGGCCGGCTCCAGGAATTTTTTTCCACTCTCAATCTTGTTACAAAACATCTTAAGAACAACTATTGGGCAGTGATGCAAATGAATGTTCTAAACTGAAGTAATGATGTCATCACCAACTTAACAATCATGATTCACCTTTGACATAGATGTTTCCACTTGCCTATTTAATAGAAATGAGATGGGATATAGGCAGATGTAAAAGGAATCTATTAAATTCTATTCAATTACGTAACCAAAATGTAATACTAAAGTAATGTGTCTGGTGCATACATTTCCACAAAATTCTAGTTGTACAGATAAATATTTGTTGTGCTACCATCAGTTCTTGCTTGAGCAATTCAAATTAAAAGTTTGTTGTTTGCTTTTTTTTTAATTTATCCATGTACACTTAAAAACAAAAATTGGGAGAGCCGGTTTCAGTCTGTTTCCTGGCCTAGGTCTGGGTCATTCAGCTGCACCTTTGTTCATAGTAGCTGGAAATGGGGAAAGCAAGAGGACATAGATGAACTGATTATTTCAGCTGGGTGCCGGTTCATGTGAGAGAGGTTTAGTTTTGTCTGTGTTTGGCTATTGCCTGTTGATTGCATCTCATGATGTTCCCTGCTCTACTGTGACCTTTCTCTCTGTGTTTTCTGCCCTGTATTTCCCAGTGGCTGATGACAAGAACCTTTCCAAATAAAATGAAATTTGTTTATGGCAACTCTATACATAGTTATATTATGCCTACCAAAAATGCCTCAAAGCTTAACTCCAAAACTAAGTCTTCACAATGCTTTGCAGATGTGCCCTGAGAAACAAATGCTTAACTTTATCATGTACGAAAACTGCAATATTTTAATACATAAAGGGTGACAAAGGTGTCTCAGCAGGAGATAAGACTCCGCAAACATTCTCTCACCCAAACAAATGCTTCATGACTCTGCAAGAAGTTGGCATAAGGCTAATAGCTGATACTATAAGAAATAGATCTCAACTAAACCAGCGAAGCAAGGTCTAATGCTATCTCCTGTCACACATAATAACAAAAGACTTCATTTTAGTTTGAGCCAAAATATTTCCTGCTTAAGCTGTGATTGCCCACCTTTCATCTGGAGCCATTTTGTAAAGCAGCCACTAACTTACAAGTTGCTACCTCCACAAGAAAAAAGCCAGGTACAGCAGCAAATTGCAAATTTATCCATTATATAATGGATATCTATCCACTCCTCGGGACACAGCCAATGAACTAATATCTGAATTTTTTTCTCAATGTACTTATTTAAATATGACCAATAAAGCAGATGGGAAATTGTAAAATAATAACATTTTCAAATGGAAAGAACCACACTCAACATGCTTACACATAGATATGGGTTGAAAATGCTTTTATAGTTTTCATAACACCTCAGGATTGACCTGGTGAAGCACTAAACATTTCAGTCTTTCCATCAATCCCTGGCAAACATGTTCTCTTAGAAGAATAAGACCTTTATCATCATCCTGGTCCAAAAAATGCACTTCTATGCTTCATTTCTGGTACTCAAAGTTGTATGTTTGGTCCTGAATAGTGCATCTGAGAAAGACAAGTGTAGGAAAATCTAGGCTGGAAGGGGATCTTCTCAGGAGATCCCGAGACTAGTCGCCTTTGTTTAAAGCAGAGCATCTAGGAAGTCACACTAGGCCAGATAGTCAGCTGATAGAAATGAAAATACAGACTCCATGATGGCTCCATAGGGTCTTCCAGAATACAGCAAGAATCAGAACTACAACTACTGTTTTAAATTTAGACTTTTTGGAAAATCTAATTTCATTTGGACTGTGAACTATGGCCTCTTTCCAGAGGCCTCTGCTTACGCCAATTAACACCTTATATAGAAATGCCCTGTTTCAGGCACCTGGGGAAGTTTCTCAGTAAGATCCTGCTTATTTTCAGAAATAAAATCTCATGTTGTCTACATGCTATGTGCTATTGCTGTATTTTCTGCAATTTTCATATATTCAGAGCTATCAGCATGGATTTCATCACTGAAAAACCACAATAGAAGGCAATTCAAAAATCAGTGAGTCATAAAATGAATGCAGCTCAGTAGTTTTTGTTTTCCTTTTGTTTCAGCCTAATGGGCACCAGTTTTATTTAAGTGGATATATCACTTCTGTCACAACATTTGTGACAGTTGTAGTATTCTTGGAGAAAATGCTTTCATGTAGTTGTTGAAAGCTGTTCTTTTCCCTCACATTAGACCTAACCACCAGCTTCTGGCACACAAGTTCTTCTGCAAATAAGTCTTTGTAATGTCTCTGAAAGTTGTCCAGTGCTTCTTAAAAAGAGTCCCCAGCAGTTGGTTTAATTAGTGGTGTTCATCAACTCCAAAAGATGTCCAAAATGTGTAAATTTAGCTGCTTTATGTGCATTTAGTTTCTATATGTGCATGTCTCTCTGTACTGTGTAACTAATCAGACTTAGGTTGCTTCAGAATCTGGGTGGCAGGTATCAGGACACTTGGGAGCTTGATGCATAATGGCCATGCATCATTAAGGGTTTCTTTTTTTCTTAGAATGTTATAAACCTTGACCCCATGTTGAATTATTTGATTCCTGTAGAAGGAAAAAAAAAAAAAGAAACTAATATTAGCTGTGGTGATTTTACTAAATGTCAAGCTAGGTAAATATATTGTATCTTTCTAGAATCCTACTCTATATTGTAATTTATCAGCGTTCCCTGCATTGTTCCACAGATTTTTATTATACTACTGTGAGTAACTTAATCATCCTTATATTTCACTCCCAATGACTAAATTACAGTACTGAAAGGAAAAATCTGCAAAACTCTCTCTCTATATATATCCCCCTCTCTTTGTATGTGTGTTTCTCTGTACAAATAGATAGTAATTTTTAATATGGAGAAAATCATCAATTCATGATTATTTTGGTCAAAGAAAGGAATAAAATTGATGCAACCCTGAAGAAGATCAACAGAAGGAAAAGGCAGAAGCTTACTGAAACAGCAAGAATATTTGTGGTGTGTTCTGATAGCAGAGATCACAAAGGAGCTTCATAACACTTTCGCTGCAAATTGACCTAATTAATTCTCTGTCATAATCTTCTTAGGCTGACAAGGTTTCCACCTATCTTCAGGCATAAAATGTAATCATTCCTTTCTAGCTGATAACCAGGATGTTTACTACTCATTCTAGTTGCTTAAAGACAGTATTTTCAGAACTAGTCCTGCACTACTAATGTCATCAGTGATATTGGAATAACAAGGGAATAACCTCAGTCTTTGCTACAGGAGCTGTTTAACAAACCTAAAAATGTTAATCATGTTCAGGGCATTGTCACTTTCAGGGAACAGAGATTACTTCTAGTGACGTGCCCAGAAGCAATCTATTTAGTCTTCTTTTCATATAAAGTTGGGAAATAATGAGGGTTTTATTAAATGAAACTTAATTCACCACAATAGGGACTTCAGATCTACCTGTTCCTACTACCAGGGGATGCAGTATAATTTAATAACAGTCTCTTTAGATTAGCTCTGTCTATTTGCATGTCACATTATTAACCAACTCCATGCCATAGAATGTAGAGGATTTCAGAGACTGCTGTCTCAGCTTTTTTTATTAGAAAAAAAAAAAATCCTATAATGACGATTTGTAAACTACATTATTACAGTAACAAAACCGTAGGATAAGAACTGCTAAAAGGGGTGATGTAAGCTTTTTGGCTGTGGTCCAAGGCACTAAGACTTACTAGATTGCCAATGCTGTCTAGCAATGGTGTGTTTTTCCTGCCACAGTGACAGCTGCTGAGAGATTTTCTATTATTATCTTACTATTTTTTTAAGCATTAAAGTGTAATGATTTACTAGCCTATAATGTGGTAGCAATGTGTGAATTACTGTGGATGCATTTGTATGCTCAGCAACATCTGGTTTACAGGTGTGAATATATGGGGTTTGCTAATTAATACTTAGTGTCCCAGTTTCTGAGTGAAGATATAGAGATGGAAATAGAGAAATGTTCTCATCTATGCAATATTATTTCAGCTCCCTGGGAAGTAAAAAAGAGATAACACATACTTGGGTTATTTTTTATTGTTGTTTTTACTGGCTACTTCTTTGGTTTGTTTTAACACCTCCATAATATCTCCCTAGTACCTAGCCAGGAGACGTTTTGCTGAGGAGAGTTGTAAAGAGGTAGTTTAAATAAAGTGTTTTAATCATATATGTCAGCAAAGCTTTGTGATTTTTAATAAAAATTTCAGCTTACAATCTCAATCACATCGTTAAGTAATGTAATCATGAATGACCAGTCCTCAGCTGAGTCCCTGTCCCGGTCCGTATGCATGTTCTCACTTCATGCAGTATTCAGGACTTGGTGAGCCCCTTTACCCTTGCTGGAGGCTGAGGCTAAGGATGGGAACCATTACCAAAACCCTTCCATTGTGACTATTTTAAACTCCTCCATTCTCTTTCAAAAATATATATTTCCCTGTGTCTGTCCTGTAGAACTTAATAGAGTATCAGATTCCTACTGTGCATCTTTGTAGAATGATTTAGAAAAGCCATGCAGCTCTCTGCTAAAAAATCTATGCCTTTTAAGTACACTCCATTTAGTTATATAGGTTTAGTCTATATTCAGTTCTGTGAAGCAATATCCTTCACTTCAGTATTTCTGAAGCTACAGACAATGACCTTACACCATAGACAGTATTTCTGGGATTTACAGCTGTAAAGGTCTAAAGTGGTAAAGTTATTGTCTGCAGAAGCCCATAATTATCAGCTTCCAGAAGTTTAGTCTGTGTGCTTTACACAGGATTAAGAAATTCAGTCAAAAATCTCCAATTGACTTCTTCACACTGAGAACACGGATCATAGGCTCTCAGGACAGTTAGTTTCAAAGGAACCTTTAGGGTTCCCATGGGATACCGAACCCCTTCTCAAAGGGGGACTAATTTAAGGTCAGGTTGCCTATGGCACTGTCCAGGTGAGTTTTGACTGTCTCCAAGGATGGAGAGATGATGCAACCTGGACAACCTGTTCCAGTGTTCGACAAACAGTGAAGAATTTTTTCCTTAGACTCTACACAATAGTAAAGGTAAAAGAAATATTTAGTCTGGAAAAACTGATGTAATTTATTACAAAAAAAATGGTGGAATTAAACTGAGTTTTTTGACAACCAAGATATGTAAGAGTTTTTCATTATAAAAAAGAAATGATGCAATTGCTTGCTAGCAAATAAAGCAGAAGGAAAGAATAATGAAATGTGGGTAGCAATGTTAGATCCCTAGCTTCAGACATGGGAGGTGCAGGTTCAAATTCATCCACATTTCCTTTGTGATCCTGGGCAAGCAATGAAAAATCCATGTCTTACTCCACAGCGTTCTTTCTTTCTGCGTAATTTTTGAACATTGTTGATTATTTCAGTCTGATTTCTTTTTCCTTCACTACTCTGCAGAATCATGACGTAGACACTTCTACAGTTAGAAAGTGTATTAATCTAGAATCATAGAATCACAGAATCAGAATCATTTAGGTTGGAAAAGACTGATGAGCTACTGGATCACTCAAACGTAAGAGTTTGATGTAAAGCAGGCACGGGCTCATGGCTGGTAGGTGGTGCATTATCTAGAATACACAGTATGTAATTTATTCCAGATTTATACTATCATCCTCATTTTATAAACTATGAGAAGACATATGGCAAATGATCTAGCGCAAAATTAGTGTTACAGATGAAAAATACATGATTTGACATTGAGTCTGACAGTACCGATAGTCAAACATTTTTTTATGCAGACTTGAACAAGAGTGACCTTACAACAGATGTCGTATGACTACAGTAATTTTAACCTGATGCTACAAGCAATAGCTCCAGATTTACCACACCATAAAACTATGATTTCAACAGAATTCTCTCTTTGTGTGAGACACTGCTGGCCAAAGTGCACCTGACTCTGTAATCTAGGTTTTGGGACATTTGGACAGCGAGACACATGCCCAATCTTTTCTGTTTTCAATCATTTCTGGTTTCTGGAGTGCTGGAAGTTATTTTATTTATTTTTTCTTAGCAGTATATTCCTTTATACGAAGCCATTTTAATAACAATAATAGCAATAATAACAACAGTAATAGTAATAGTTAAACTAATCAAAGAGGGGAAAAAATCACTTTGGGCTATATATTTATTTATTCTTCCACTGCATGAGATTATAATTAAATTTGCAAGCACATTGTGCTTTTTTAAAAGAAAAGACATTCAGCAAAATAAATTGATTGCAGCCTCCATACCCAAAAGACATGTTAGATGACATTCTTCTCAATAATATCCTGTTATAAAGTCACTCCCATGAAATCTGACCTTCTTGCACCATGGTCAGCCCTGCTAGTCTTGTTAACAGGTAGCAGAATCCTGTTCTGTATAAGCCCATTCAAATGAGATGACTACCACTGCAGTCCACCATCTTTCTTAAATTAAGGAATATTTAGATGAGAGCCTTACCTGACCAAAACTGCAGTCATGATACCATGAACAGAGAACTTGTCACAAGTAGGTAGTCTTTACTAAAATAACAGGTTGGCTGGTGTTCCAAACTCACCCTGATTTTCAAGCTTTAAGTTCTTGCCCATGTAACCTGCTTCCATAGTCTTTCTTTCCATCAGCAGTGACAGCAGAAAGTGTGAGATAGTAGAATGTGTTCAGTATCAGTTCAGCTTAAGCTTCAAGTGCAGTATGAGAGACTATTTCATAAATCTGTTCGGGAGAAAAAATGGATACTTATGAAGTTATTATTAATTCAGCATTCAATTTGAATCAAAGGCATTGAAGAGCCATAATGTTTTAAATAGAAAAAAATCCCACTGTTCTGACATTGTTGAGACGTTTTCAGCCAAAAAAAAGGAGTTATATTTCTTTTCATTTTATTACTGTTGTCATAGATTCAAGAGGAGGGAGTGGAAAGCAGGAAGGGAGGCAAGGACTTCTTTTTTAGTGTGTTTGCTTTGAAATCAGAAACATTAAATCACAGAATAAAAGAAAATATGTAAGCTATAATGTGTAGAGACTGAAATACCATATGACTGGTAAAGAAGAGTAGAAGGGAACTTAGTACAAATCCACAGTTGACAAATGAAAATGATAGCCATGAAATGGAAAGTAGATAAAAGAGAGTTGCTAATAGTAAACATGCAGAACTGACTTTTCTTCCAAAGTGACAGAACAAACAAGAGTACTGAACAGCCAAAAAAAATTTTAGTTATATATTTTTGGCATTTTTTCTAGGCTGACACCTTTTCATCACTGTCAAAAAACCAATGAGAAGGGAACCTTGCAAAATACCAGATTTTTCCTAAGACATACTGAATACTCATGACCTTTTAGGGCAGCTTTCACAATGTGTTAAAATGAGTCTAGAGACAGAAACATGAAAGGGGGTAGGGGAAGGCACTGACTTACACTTCCCAATTTATTCTTGATAGTTGAGATACAACAACTTAATCTAAACATTGTCTTCTAATTAACTAATAAAAACAGGACTTGTTCATTAGAAAGCTCCTCAGGCTGAGTTCTTTAACAACCTCTATCATTATGATATCTTAGTGCCCCATAATTTGTAATGTATTTATCCGCTATGTCGTGCCCCAAGGGAGGAAAATGTTATGTCCCATCTGTGTGTATGGAAAGGGAAGCACAGAAAAGATAAAAGTGATATCCTCAGTTTTGTTACTTGTATCTCACAGAACTTCTGATTTCAGTAAGAATCTAAATATCTTTGAATAGCTGACCTGAAGCTATTTGCCCAGTATTATACAGGATGCTTATAGCTTAATTTTCAATAGTATATGATTCTTAAAAGTGATCACTGACCACAAGGTTCGCTATAATAGGAAGTTCACCTGAAGCTGGTGATCCAGACACAGATGCTGTATAGCTGTGGTTGTAACACAGCCAGCCTCCACCACGGCTGTTGAAGCTGGCCCAAGCCTTTCAAGGAATGAAAAATTTATCGCTCCAGGAAGTCATGAACATGCAAGAAGGAACTTGACTTGCCAACCACATCAAAGAAATTACTTGACTATGACAGAAGAAGGGAGGCATGAGGAATATTTGCTCCAGAGTCTGTTTATACATTTTACAGTAAAGAAAAAACTCCATCAGATATGGTGTGAAAGCAGCAGGAACAGAGAGAAGAACGCAAGGCTACCCTTCTGCACAGGAAGAGTACTACTGCAAACTTGCAGTTTGTCTTCCTGTTGCTGTCCTGGTTATGTGGTGGTTCAGACTGTGAAGATGGAAAGAGTCTAATTCTAGTTTAAAAGCTTCAATGAGGATTAGAAATTCCACTATAGCAGTTAAAAACTGAAGTTTTGGCTTGTGCTATACTCCGCATTCGTCTACCTGTCTGTGAATTCAGGGCTTGCTGATTTTGACTAAATTCTGCTCATTCTAACAGTGTTAAGTCCACTGGCTTTTTTTTTTTTTTTTTTTAATTAGCATTTCTCTTTACTGGAGCAACACCTGGGAATAAACAGTATATCCGTTATTGCAATTACTTTAAATGCCAGAAAGTGCCTGAAGCAAAGTACCCATAATTTATGTTCTACAATGTATCAGAAGGCATGTTCATTCTATGGACATATTTAATATATATTTCAGATGATTAGCACAGCTATTAACTGTTTTCTCTCCTCTGAACAAGCTAAATCTTACCCCAAATTAAGTTCTACTAAACAGCAGATACGTTAGTTATAAAGTGCTGCAGAGTTGTAATCCCCCTAGCTATTTAGCATTATTCTTGGCAGAGAATTTTTTTGTGAAAAATGACCCAGTGCTCATAACCTCTGATTGAGAAAAGAATTACATGACTGTGGGGCTACCTGGGAAGCAACACAGGACAGAGTCAACACAGATAGCATAACATTTTAGGCCTATAATATAAGGGAAAAGCTCCAAAGATGTAAGGCAAGACATGGGTATTACAGCACTGAAGAACCCTCCACAATCAAGTGTTATCAATCTTAAGGATTTTATATTTTTAAAAGTCTTAAGGGAGGAATTTTAAAAATTTGCTTTGGTCCTAAATAGAGAGAAAGGATTAAGAATGAAGGAACTTGTGATCTGGGAAGGGCAAATGATAACTAACTCAGTCTCATGAGGGAGAAGGTTCACTGAGTTATTCATTTGTGTCAGTCAATCACCTTGCAATCATTACATTCAATATGAAGTAATGGTTTAGATTAATTCCTCTGAAAACTTTGTCAGCCCAAAATTACTTATATCTCATCTACATTTAGTTTGTATGGATCTTTTGCAGCCAGATGTTAATCATATGGTTCTATGAAGGAGGCATAAAACTAACAATTACCTGCATTGCTGTTGACAGCAAAATTCATGGCTTATGATTTTCTGAATGGAGTTAATCTATTTTTTGAATAGGATGAGAGAATGCTACTGGAAATGAGGTGAGCACTACTAAGACAGAAAAGTGATTCCCCACCAAGTCTTCCAGAGGGTATTTCAGGGAGAAGGTTTGAACAAGCTATACACTGATTTATGCCAGTCTTGAGACTTCCGTACTAAAGATATCACTTCGCTCTCAATTTTATTAAAATGGTAAGGGTAAGGCTTTTGCAATAGAAGCTATGCTTTAAAGGAGAGGGGAAGCCTTCCATGGTTACACTTTGGAGCTTTTGTAATGGTGCATATCAAACTGAAGCAAAAGATAACACCTGCTTCAGAGTACAGTAGATTGGAGAAAATCTTGCTGCACAATTTTGAAGAGTAGATTGCTACAAAAATCTTTATGATGAGCCAACGGTAGAGAATCCAATACTAACCTAAAAGGCATGGAGGCACATGGCTTTTTACAATAAGAAGCATCTAATCTAACTTGAGATATTTGTTATGTAAAATTCTACCTTTGAGCTTCCTTTATTGTACACAGAGACCTACAGTGTTTTCTAGAGAGCAGTTCACCTGAATTCCACTTTGCACATGAATTTTTTTTTACCACTAGCTACAAAGTACTTAATCAGTTCTGGTACAGATATGTAAGTTGTAGCCTTCTCAGTCTGGGTTGATGTCACTTGCTGCGGAGTGTAGAATCATGTTGAGAAACTGGTACCTCATACAGCATCTGATTTATTAGCAGTGAAAAACACATTAAAAATATCTGAATATTTATGCTAACATTTTAACATATGTAACTAAAGTAAGTTTGTAAAATGTTTCATACACTTTTCAGGGCTTGGTAAGTGAAAGATCAGATGTTAATACTTTAAAAGAAAAACCTGTCCACATATTTCATCATCACTGGTGTGCTCTAGTCTGAATACATTTTGGCTTGCACAACAGTCTGAAATAAAAAAGTTTACTTAAGGCCTTCCTGATAAAGCAATATTTAAAGCATATGTTCCTTTGCAATGTGAAAAGCTGTTTTCATTCTTTGGGTATGAAAATGATACAGTGTGTAGCTAAACCTAATAATTTTGGTTGGGTTTTTTTTTTATTTTTTTTTTTTTTTTCCCCAGAACATATGAGTGAAACTGAGGAGAGGCAGCAGAGAATTACTGCAAACGTCTATGTCAGTGCAACAAACAATTCCACAAAGCAGACTCAATTCAGGGCAGTAATAGATTGACCTGTTAGATGACCTGGCTTCAGAATAAAACAGACAGGCTGTCAGGTATCCATAAAAAAGGTAGAAATAGATAGTTTGTTCAAAATGGGAAAGGAAAGTGTTTCTATCTGCAGCTCTTAGATAGCTGTCATCACTGGTAACTTCCCTCCTTTAATTTTCTCCAGTCTATTGGAAAAAAACTGAAAAGCAAAGTGAGATATTGAATGTTGGAAGAGGTGATAATACCTTCAAAGATTAGGTAAGGCAGAGAAACTTCCATAGGAAAAAAGATAATAGAAATCAACAGGACAATAAGTGAACTCAACAAGAATTTTAAAAAATCTAAATTTGTATGATTTCAGTAATGAAGTCACATTACAAGACTGAAGTGAAGGACTGCAGAAAAGGGATTTCTTTGGCATATATTTTCAGATTTGAGAAAACACAGCTGTTCTACAGATTCCCCGATTAAAAGATGAGAAAAAGAATAGACCTTACTTCTTGCACATTAAATCTCATGTGGAAGGGGAGAGAAAACTTGTAAAGTATTTGCAGTACTAAGAGCTCTAACCCCTGCCAAGATTAAAAGAGTGAAACTGAGAAGTTGGTAATGTTTTGTAGCTCTCAAAATACATGGATAGAAGCTCCTTTTCAAGGCTATTTCAAGCTAGACGTAAGAAAGAAAGAAAAATTTTGCTATACTAATGATCACATAGATCTTTCCCACCTCTAGTTGTGTGATTTGATGATTTATCATAATGAAGTAATGACAAATGAGAAGAAAAAGTAGGAAATATAGTAGTTAAGTGTCAGCTGCATGGAGTGAGCCCAATAGCTCAGTATGCTAATGATAAAACTATTTTCATGAGAATTTTGGCTGCTGCCACCAACATAGCATTGCTATTTAATAGGTGTCATAAGAGGAGAAAACTTTGTTGGTGTTTGACACTAATGAAAAATTATATTCTAAGAATCTGACATAAAATAATCGCTTTCTTACCCTAGAAGATAGGAGTGCACATGGGCTTTGGATCGCAGGGATGTTGCGACTGAACCATAGCACTGGAGACTGTTCCTCAGCAGTCAGCTTTGTTGGACACAAAGCCACACCAGGGTAGTACAGCCTTGATTGCTACAGGACATAGAAAAAGAAGAAAACAAGAATCATGAACAGAAAGGCATTAACCTAAATCTGAACAACCTTGTATTGTGGTTCCCTGGATATGTATGTTTGCATATAGACACACACGTTTAAGGGTATGTCTATATAAACATACAGACCTACTCTGAGGTTTGGCAATATTTTGCAGGTGAATAAACACTTCAGACTTTTTGCCTTAAGGAAATAATGTGGAAGTTGATACATAGGTAAATTATCTAAATATAATTAGCGTAATATGTAAATGGTTAAATGTCGACACAATAAGTAACTATTCTCTTGCTAGTACTTGCACAGTACATATTGATCAAGCAGTTCTAAAAATAGGCAAGTTCTTAATTTCATATTTTCTTTCCTGACATCTTGCTTTTGACTACAGAATTACAGCCCTATTCTTGCACTCTTCTGAGGAGTAAGGTAATAGTTTGCCTTCTGGAACACGATGCTAATGTTGCCTTTAAAGGCTTTGAAGTCACACCTTTGTTTATCATGTGCTCAACATTATAAACACTGAATTTAAATGCTGCTCCAGCACATATGTAAAATAAAGAAATTATAGAATTTATGGTTTAAATGTGATAACTGTGCCAAACTTGCTATGACCAGTTTGGGGAAAATTCATGGTGACTTGTAGAAAACCACCATCTAATAGTACACATTGGGCCTTTCTCTTCTTACTTCCAGTCTCAGAATGATGCTGATGCACTAGTATCTATGATATAACACAAGACTACAGTAAGGTTTGCATTTCTCAGCCCAGCTTCACTTATTTCCTTCCCAGAGTTGTAAAAAGGCAGGAAAAAAATAGTTCTGGAAATCCCTTTCTTTTTGTTTCACTCATTCGTAGAGCTCACTTTATATCGGAAGTTGAATGATTCCTGGTGTTTTAACAATCCCAGTACAGGATTTAATAGCAGTAAGATCTTACAGAAGACAAAGGATAACCTCAGTCTTATAGTATCTGAGTAATGATACCACTTAAAATCAAGATTCACTTTTTAGAAAGTGGAGAGTCTGTTCAAAAATTCAGTTTACTTGTCAGTTCCATATAAAGTACAGTATTTTAGCTGCTAATAAAAGTTATGTATTGTGTGTGGACATAGATAAGGCAAGTTACTGTACCAGACACTAATTAAAATGAACTCAGAGGGGAGCTTTTTTCCAATGTCTTGTGCCATGATTCATTGAAAAAATGACTGAATTTGGATAAATAGACAAAGGATCTGGCTCTCTGAGGTCAGCTGAAAGACTTAAATTAAATCAGTGTCTTCACTAATTTTGAACATTGCCTAAAACAATCTTCCTGTGTGATATTTACAGGAACTGATAATACTATGTAAGATACTGAGCTGTGAGGTTCTTACTTTCATTTTTGTGGAAACTGAACAGAGATGTTCAAAAGAATTCAATCCTACCAGTCGAGGTAAGGACCAGCACATGGATACATGAACAGATGTTGTGCTTCTGAAGTACTTTTGGGTGCAGAATGTTGTATCCCATCACAGAATGGAAATGAAAGTCACAAGTACCCAACACAAAAAAACAGAAAAGCCATCTTTTTGTCACTGATACAGTAATTAACTATTAATTTTTAAACTTTGAAAATTCAGCAAATTTATTGCAATGCTTTCCATCAAAAGCACGTTTTTGGCTTATTATTCACATCCTACGGCACAGCAATATGAATATGAGCCAGCACATTTAATTGCCCTTGAAGAGTAACTTCTGGTAATAGAAATTATTCCTACTCTCAGATACTTTTCCTTTGACTTCATTTGGGCTAATGCACATATGACAAAATCCCAGTGTGCCACTCCCTTGAATTTCCTTAACATCTGACCTCACGCAGCTGTTTATTATTAAGAGACATTTGCCACTGCTGTGCATGGTACCATACACTGTCTCTATAATCAGCGTATTTTTATCCCAAATACTTGAATTTACAAATAAGCTAGAAATGAATGCCTTGCATCAGCTTTAATTTTATAAGGCAGTGACCCATTCTACTACTGTGTAATAACAGGTCCCACTGTGACAATTAAAACAAATCGCCCTACAGAATATGCCATTAGATACATTCATGCCTCATCAGTAACTGAAGCGTCTTTTATGATGTATTTCAAAGAAAGGTATATAACTTTAGCCCAGTTTCCCCAAAGCACAAAATGATTTATAACAAATCTCCCTTCTTTTCTATTTACTATGAAAATGAAATATGGATGAAATGAAATAAAAACTTTAATTATGACTAAAATAGCTGTGGGCTACTAAATAAAACACAAGTGTGTAGATAATTTTGATCCAATAACAATTGATCTAAAATTAAACTAAGTTCCCAGACACCACTGCAGCTATTATTTCTTAGCTTTTCTATTTTGAACAAAGTAGAACTAGAAAGAAGTAAGTGGAAAAATGAATTCTTCTAGCTCATATTACATGCTGATCGTTTTACCTAATTGGAGAACCTTTTTTACAATGTATTAGATCTCAACCCATCAGGTGACAGTACTACGACTGTCAGAAGGGCACAGAGTTTCCTCCAGGCCCAATCCCATCTCTATGAGTAGTGCTGTGCACGTAGCAAAAGTGCTACAAGAGTACCGACAGTACTGTCAACTTGTCAGTGCTTTTTAAGAGGGGTTAAACTATTTCTCTGCCAGATCTTTATATTGTCGCTGCTGGGAGCACTTGGAATTAAAGTGTTGTAAGTGAACAACGTTTTCATTTGTATATTTTAGTAAGCTGCTTCCAAACTCTTTTTCTGTTCCCGAGTGGGAAGGACACTTATGGTTGAGATTCATCTCATTAACTTTAGACATCTGCAATGTAGACATCTACATCTGAACTAGTCACTTGAGGCTTACTTTGTAGTCAACAGAGAGATATAAACACTTTTAAAGGGGGATTCAGCTGACCTATTTGAGTCACTTGGTAGCAGGGCACCCATTAAAATAACCAGTTCACGATTAGATGAGTACATTTAGATGTCTACGCTTGGTCAGATGAATCCCACTGAGAGTTCAAGACCTATATCTAGGTGCTTTTGTAAATTGGTCAGTGGGGAGAATAAGAGATGTTTTGCTCCCACTTATCCTGTAACTAGCAAACTCAAGCTGTGCACTGCATCTTTTGGCTTTTTTCGTTTGCCTTTAAACCCATACCATGCCCATAAGTAATCAGGTACTTGCTCAATAGACTGGTCCCTGGAGTGACCCAAGGATGAGCTTGCCTGTTGTCTTCATGTGACAATATTGAAGCCTGACAGCATTTTTCTCGCCTGTCTACTGTTCCATGAGATGGTTCCTGAGAGCCATCCCATTTACAGACAAGCAAGTACAGGCTGAAGTCACACCTGTATTTCCTACACTCTGGAATCTCTTGGCTTGAACATGTAACATGCAAGCCATGAACTCCCAGGGCATATCCCTTCCAACTCTTGGTCCTGGCTCATCTGTCTCATACACAGCTCATATCCCTACTGTCCTACATAAGAGACCTGCCTGGCCCTCACCACTGCTCTCCAATGCCTTGTACTGCAGGAAAAGGGAGAGGGAGGCCAGGATAAATATGGTCGCTCTTAATTGGAGTTATCGAATCACATAATCCACAACTGATGTCACTACCTGTATCCCCTGCAACAGCTCTACTGGATATGACAGGTCTTCTAAATAAACCCTCCCGCTGAAGAAAAATGGCATTGCAGTCTTTGTCTTTAATCAGGCTTTGCCCATTGGATTGGATTTCCTTGCCTTTCTGTGTACAAAGCACCACAGGCCACACTGCAAAGCCTGAAAGGAAAGTAAGTCAAAACTGTGAGCTTTTTCCCTTTCACATCTGTGCATCTCTCTCTCTTCCTAAAAAAAGCAAACTAATGGGTAGTCTAATGCTGTCAATGACCTAACTAATAACTGGATTTACATTTCTGTACCTTCGGATGAATTAATTTAATTCCTTTTAAAACTCTGATTCTTACTGTAGATAAGCCATCAGTGTGCTTAACAGGATATTAAAAGTAGAAAGCAAGTGTAGAATAGCAGGTTCATTAGACAACACTTTTTCCAAATGTGGAAGCTGAACACCAGATGCCGTTTTGCATAATAAAAGCAGTCAATGATTAGCCCTTAGAGGTCTGTGATCCCTGAATAATAACCCATTTTTCAACCTTGTCTTACCCTAAATTTTCAGCTTTAGGACTAGATGAGTTTAATAATCACATTACAAAAAAAAAAAAAAAGTGACTTGTAATTCCTAATGCTGTTATAAAATTAAGTGTGATTTTCCAGAATTTATTCAAAAGGGAAAAAAAATCCTACAGCAAACAACCATTTATAGGAATAATGAAAACTTGGGACACAAAAAAATTGAAAATAGGAATAAAATCTCTAAGTGAAAGGAAAACGCATGGATGTTGGATCACCCCAGCTGGTATAAATCCAGAGAGACTTAAGAATACACAGTGTCAGGCTCTCCTGACAATGAATTCCTGGCTTTGAGTCCCAGTAAAGAAAAATGGAGCATCCAGTTATTTATCTCCAGGGTAGATGCTATAACCATTACCCTCCCTGAGCTCAAAAAGGGGAGTTTAGGCATATGGGCTACTGATTTCTTTGAAGAATGGTGGCTTTCTAATCCGTTTCATCAGTTTTGAGTTTGGGAGTGGGGAGCAGCAGATATCA
Source organism: Numenius arquata (assembly GCF_964106895.1). Classification (NCBI taxonomy): domain Eukaryota; kingdom Metazoa; phylum Chordata; class Aves; order Charadriiformes; family Scolopacidae; genus Numenius; species Numenius arquata. Next base: position 43,509,402 of record NC_133584.1, read on the forward strand.
TAGCATGATCGAATCCGGATGATTTGGCTCTTAGCATTTATATCAGCTGCTGAACCTACCCAGGTCCACCTGCTGTTCACGGATGCTACTTCAACAGCAGACCTCTATTTGGCTCTTCTTCTGCATAAGGACAAAAGTGAGACTCCCCACCAGGGGTGGGGATACTGCCTGTCTTCAAAAAGAGCAAAGCAATAGTGTGAGTGCAAGGCAAAATTGTCACAGAGGTTAAAAAAACCCCAGCCTTCAGGGACTGGAAGTTGCTGGGATACCTCTGTAAAGAACTTTTATTTTAAAGTCAATATGTCTTGTTTGCCATTTCTAATGAGCACTGCTCATTTCAGACTGATGCTATACAAGACCAACACTGTACAAACAAAGACAGCAGAGCACAAACTCATGGCCCAAGAGGACCCTATTATGTTATCCTTTCAAGATTCTGCAGTTACAAGAAGTAAAGGTTCAGTTCAATTATGGACAAACAGAAACATACTGCAGCAACAGATTTGGTACAATCATTTGAAAGCCAATAAGTATTTTTGTTTTAGTGACAGTTATCTGTAGTCTGTTGTGTCTGCAAGCTGGTGGCAAGACACTAGAACAAACTTACCAGCCCATCTGGTGCTTGGAATGAAGTACTTCTGTGCTTCATGTTATTACAGCCAAGGCTGAAAGCAAGAAAACCTCCTGTGGTTCAGATGATGCTTCCATGTGAGGTCAAGAGGGTTGAGATAATAGGAGTTGTAATAACATTTTAATAGCTGATGGTCACTTCTTGCATATATTTTGTGTGTCTGTGTATGCAGATATATATAGAGATACAACGAATATATAAGTGAAATATAAATCCAGGGTAGCTGACTTGAGAAGGAAACCACCTTTGCAAGAGGAAATTTTATTCTGAAGGTACTGTAGTAGAATAATTAACTAAAGTCCTAGTTGTCAGCTGATACTAGACTTTTGCTGAATTTGTTCACTCTGTGCTTTCCCTCACACTTTTCCAGTACCTTTGTTTCAGTAGCACACAAACATTTATATACTTTTGAATTGGTGACTAGATAATAGGGCCTGTAATGAAAATGTTTCAGATATTAGCAATAACACAAACCAGAATCATTAGTTTAGCAGCACTGTCTATAATTTACACAATTTCAGAGCTTTTCCTCTATGTTTTCAGTACAAACTAATAGCAATTCCCTCTCAGAATAAATTACAATTAAACCTGATCTTGTTGTAAATTGCAGTGAAAAAATGGTAAAGAAGGATGTAGTGGAGTACAAGGGCTGAAACAACGTATTATCATATGCTTAATATCATAAAATATGTTGATTCCTTTTGGTTGGTTGGTATTTTTCATTGCCTGTTAAATCTTTTGTTTTGGCAGGTAGCACCAGGTGGCACTGTTACATAAACATATACATTTTTTTTTAGCAGGAGAACAAGGTTCCAATGTTGGGAAGACATGCTTCAACCAGGGCAGGTGCTAGGCTTTATGGAGGGAGAAGCTGAGGCAGGCAGCAGAGAATTTTGCTTTGTACTCACACTTCCCTTTCATGAAAATTTTTATATTCATTTATTATATCATGCAGATCTACGCCCAGGCAATAACAGGAAAGCCAAGATTTCCAGAAAGTGGCATTCCCAGCATGCTGTTTGTAAGTAACCCTGTATGAGGACTTGTGCGTGGCTAAATAAAACAAGATTTACTTAGTGTTTACTCAGTTACTTCATCACAGTATTCTACATTAATAGCCAGTTTTTCAAAGCTCCAAGTGTTTAATAGTGCTTGACAGAAAGATGAGAAATGGAATACAGGTATGGAAAGAACCAGTCACGTTGGGATTATCAGATTAATTCTGTCACTTGGAGTCATCTGAGTACTAGAGTGTTTTGTGATACTGAGCACTGTGACATTGAGTGCTTTCAGCTTCCCATTTCTGAGGATTCTCACAGCTTTGGTTTTTCCACTTGCACTTACATCACTTTTAACACAGGCTTCAGTTAGTAAAAATAAGTAAGAGTTCTTTTTAAAAAATTCAAGGCAAATAACTTTCCTAATGTTGGAAAAATCAGGGCACAAAGTAAGATATCTACTAATATTTACCTCTCCCGCAAGTATAGCAAGAAAAGCTTTTCTGCCTTTCTGTTACCTGTTTCACACATACTTCAGGTGCTTTTCGAGCTCGGGACTTAGTTCTTATGTAAATTTTCCATTTTAGAGGGGAACCCAGTCTGGGAAAACAGCCTTAACTTTGTATCCTGTTATCCTGTTCTTTTTTTTTCCTTTTTTTTTTTTTTTCTTTTCCCCCTCTTTATTTTTTCTTTTTTCTCTCCAGGTACTTATATTTCTATCTTGTCTTAACAGCTGTTAGTTTTGTAATTATCATCTACATCGAATCTTTGACTCTAACTGCCCAACTCTGTCAGCAAGTCATCAAGGTTGAATATTCTTACACAGAGCATTTCAAATCCCGTGTTGAGCCTCCTCACATGCAGAACTTTGCTTTTCATTCAATACTTACAACTTGGCACAACAAGTTATGCATCTGTGGATATAGTCACTACTGGCTCCTGTTTGAGATCATATATTGCAATATTTATTGTTTTGACTTAGTAATGATTTTGGGGTGCCAAGAATAACTGTCTTTGGATAGAGTATGACAAGAATTCAGTGCCTCAAATGTAAAAAAGGTATGTCGTCTGCCACGAACCCATATACATTTTACTTTGTATACACTTTAATATAGCCTTGTAAAATTTCAGAACATCTATCTTCCCATTCACATTTTTTCATGAAATGTTAGTATAATGAATATAGGAAGTGAAATAATACAAGACAAGGAACCAAATAACATGGCACGTCACTTGAGTCAACCATTTAACCAAAATAACAGCTCAGAAAAGGAGAGGGTGGAGGTACCTTAGCTAATGGCTAAGGTGTCTCTAAGACACTCGTAGATACTGGAAAATGATGGATAAATTAATAACATGTGGGAATGGAGAAGAGACATAAAACTGGGTTTGTAAAATTTGTCCCCCTTACTGGATTATGTGACATTCATCAACTTTAAGGAAATGATCTAAAAGTGTGAGGGCTACTCAAGCCAGAGAAAATACAGTCAGCCAGTTGATCAGGATCACTTTTCATTTCCATCAGTACAGCTGAGGTTTGGCTCTACTGAACTTTAGATTTACAACCGCCCTATTAAAGCCTAGAAGTTGGGGTAGTGGGGCATGACTGAGTATAGATAACCATTGCAAGAAAAAGTGTGGTGCTTAAAATACCTTCTAGTTCTTTATAACAGCCTCTCTGACTGAGTTTATTGATCTCAAGGCAAAGCTAGTGGAAAGAACCATGTGAGCATTTCTTAGATGCCTTATAATCCACCAGTAAAAATTAAACCTGGTGTTGAGGTTAAATGGAAATCCAAAGTAGAATTAATGGGACTCTTGCAATTAATTTATTACAATTTTCATGAAAAGCTGTGTTTCTTGAGAGAATCTAGGATCTGATAAAATGTATGGCAGAAAAAGATGATAATGGAGGAAAAATGGGGAGCACACACACACAAAAAAAAAAAAAAAAGGGAGGGGGTGAAATTCACAGTTAATGATTCCAGGAAGAATCCCAGTCCAAGAAACAGAATACCTCATATTCCTTCCCCTGGCTTTAGACCAAGGTTTCTGAGAACTTGTCTACTTGTCAAATATAATCACCCCATTAATACATAAACAGATATCATCACAGTTTGCCACACTGAAAAAACATCAATATCTTTAAAAGTCTCCTTTCTAATATCCATCATAGCAATGCAGCAAAAAAAGTGAAATAATATTTGACCTATTCAATCTTCTTTCCCTTTGCCCAACACTGGAGTCACTTTATGAACTTGTTTGTCAATATTTTGATTAATTTGACTGTGGTGCAAGAAGTCTATATTTTTATGTAAATTCATTACAAATTGTACCAAATAAAAGGACAGATTAATATCAGAATATTCCCTTCTCAGAGTGGGTGTGTATATGAAGAGTTATGCAGCATGCTGGAGTGGAGTTGAGCAAATGTATGATGGAACCCATGGGTGGCTCTCCTTGATCAGCCTGCTGATTTGTCTTTTCCTGATGCATCTCCAATCAGGCAGAATGGGCAAAACTGTGAGATAAGCTTATATTTTTTGATTTTGAGTCTGCTGGCCTATCTTCTGGATCATATCACAGAAGCTATTATATACTATTACTATAATGCTGTTGAAAGTCAATGGGAGGGAAAACTGCACTGGAAGTGCGTTGCACTGGCAAGTGTCACTAGTCAAGAGGAAGAATAACCGCTTCCTGCAGTACCTGTTATTCCTTAGAGCTCTCTCAACCATGCTTAGCACATAAAATCTGACAAGATTAGAACCTCAGGTGGCATGGCTTCAGGCAAAGGAGAAATTCAGTTACCTGTCAGTAGTAATAATAAAGAGATGAGTGAAATCACCACAACGCTGTCTCTATCTTTCCCCTGGATTACCTCTCTTTTAAGATGCCCTTACTGAGCAGTTACTCCCTGTGTCGACTGATGAAAGGACAAGTTAATGTTGTCCAAAGAAAAAGCAAGCCTTAAATCTATTTTACAGGTTGACTAAGTTTCTTTGAATATTTTTATGACATTTTTACTTTTCTGTTTGCTCACTTTTAAACTGAGCTATAAAAAAGTAACAGCTTCCAATGTTAGTAGCAGGTATATGATACCCAAATGCATTCCTTATTTTCTTTTGAGTAACTTCCATCCTATGAGGTAAACTACAGATTCCAATTGAACTATACAAAAGGTAAGACTGGTCACAGAAACATATGACAGATGCTCTCCCCTACCACTCCCAGAAGGAAGAGGAGGAAGAGAGAGAATGAGACTTATGAGCTTAGAAAAAAACTAAACTACTTTAATGAAATATTAATAATAAAATAAAAAGAAAATAATGAAATATATACAATATATACAAAACAAGAATTGAGCTCCCAGGATGACGATCATGTCACCGGCAGGCACAGGGAAAGTCTCAGACTGGATTCAGTGATGGACAGGAACTGGATTCCGGATCTGGATTCAGGAATGCACATATCGGGATCCAAGACAGACGACCAGACAGAGCCCTCCTTGAATGCTGGCCATTGAAGAGAGAGCTGACCCTTTGATCCCTCAGCTTTTATACTGAGCATGGGGCAGATGGGATGGAATACCCTGTTGGTCAGTTTTGGGTTACCTGTCCTGTCCGCTCCTCCCCGCAGGTACAACCCCTCTACGCTTTTCCGCTTCTGACCCTCCACTGGGGCAAATAACAAAGTTAGCTGACCTTGCTTGTTATAGCAATAAGTATAAGCAAGAGCCTCTCTGCATACCATTCCCTGGCATAAATTATAAATAATCAGGTTTTATCACTCTGTGAGTGAATAGTGTTTGAACAATATGCTGCTAATTTCAGAGAGTTGAATTAGTTAGAAGAGGCTTAGCTGCAAAGTAAAATTACTGGACAGAAAATTGGTTCTGTTTAACCTCAAACCAGCTCCCACTGAAATCAGTCTCATTATTTTCAGGTATTCCTACATCAATATCTATTTCCTTTTAATAGAGACTCTAGACTACTTACTTGCTGCAGCTGTGCAGAAAGGCTACAACTAAACCCTATTGCTTAACCACCTACATTATCATTTTCCAAGAAAACACATATAATGGAAGGAATCTAAATATATTCTTCAATACCTATATTAATACTATACATTTTAAACTCCATTTGCACTGTGTTTTCAGATTAAATTGTTTTTGTTTTTCCCAAGTAAATCCTCTCAGAATGTTCTGATTTTTACCCAGTTGGCTGCAAAACACATCATTTGTCATAGAATGGACTGGGTTTTTTTCTGAAAAAAGAATAATAGAAAGTAAACTTTCTCCTGTAGATGGATCAATAATCCTAAAAAGAAAAATCAGAATTCCCAATCCTTTAAGATGACAGTATTTTCATGATACAGAGTTTGTTATGAATTTTTGGTTTTGTTATATGCCTTTAATGCAGTAATGACTGACAGGCAGAGAACTAAAAAATGCAATGGCCATATGACTGCTACAGCACATTTACAACCCTTTGAAATGAAAGTTGTTTTGCAAAAACTAGGGAGAAAGATTTCAAGCTAGAGATCCATTTAACATGTCCCTACAGGAGGTGAAAGGATTCCTCCAGGTGGAATTTGACACATACCTTGTCAAGTATTTAAATGGTAAGTCTGGTCACTTGCATAGCAAATACTCAAAGATAAATAAGGCACATCTTTGATGTAGGCCTTAAAAAAAAAAAAAAAGACAGATTGTGGACCACTTAACCAGATGCCACAGGGTCTACGCAGGGCCTCTGTAATCTTGTTTTTCTAACTGCTGCATCTATTAAAAAGGAAGAGAGGCCAGAATGCTTGTAAATGAGAACATCATCTTCTCAACACAGCCTTGCTTTTGGAAGCTTTCCATTTGCTTATTAGTGAGTGAAATCCCTCAGTCATCAGTACACCAACATTTTACCAAGGTTTTTTTTAAATTTCAGTTTAAAAGTTTCTGTTTTTTTCTTTCTGGTTGGATCCCAGATATATATTTATGTTATTTTATTTCTTCTCCCTGAATTACACAGTGAAATCTGTGATTCTTTGACCTTAAAAGTCAGGTGTAAAAGTGTGAGTCCTTTGTACAGCATTTTGATGGTAGACTTTATCTTCTAATAGTGTTAGATGAATAAATGTGAGAAATCCTGTCGAGATTGAGACTAACATTACAATAAGTACTTGTGCTGTGCAAAGCCTTAGCTAAAGCACAGCTTCAAATGTGTTGGATTGTGTCGAAACAGTTTTGAAACTGTGTTAAACTAATTTATATAAGCAAGCAGAATTTTAAAATACACCTGATTTTGCTTGTTGGCCATGTGGGTTAATCTTCCCATTCCTGCTTGGGATGAGCAATAAGGGTACTCATGAACTGTAGTGTGATTCAATGTCAGTAGGAGTACCAGAGTTCAATGCACAGATGTTTTCAAATACCAGTTGTAAAGGCCGCGATTTTAAGTATATCTCTGAATAAGAAGTACAGAATAAACTACTAGGGGTGCACATGTGCATACATTCATGTATTTTGCTTCTGGCCTGTCCTAACCTTCAGATTGCTTCAAGCCCTATTCTCTGACTGAGCTCAGCACGATGATATGTTATTCATTCATCTTTTTTCAGGTCTTATCTATTATCAGTGTAAAACATACAGGACAAGAGGTGCTTTATATATATTGCTGCACACACCTTTTTACTTCTGTACCCTGGCATATTGTCTAAGGCGTAACCTTTCTCCAGAGATACTTCCATCCAAGCTGGTATTTTAAAAAAATACACAGAAAATTTGGAATATTCAGTTAAAGAAATACCTGCTGTGGTGCACTGGTTGGCTGCCAGATACCCACCCAGCCTCTCACTCAATTTCCCTCAACAGGACAGGGGGAGAAAATAAGGTGGAAAATCTCATGGGTCAAGATAAAGACAGGGAGATCACTTACCTATTACAACTACAGTCAAAACAGACTTAAATTAAAACTCATTTATTATCAATTAAAATAGATTTAGATAGCAAGAGATAAATTAAAACACCACCTTCATCCCTTTTTTTCCTCAAGGCTCAACTTCCCTCCTTCACTACCAACTCCTCTGCTCCTGCCTAGAGCAGCGCTGGGGGATGGGGACGGGGGTCAGTCAGTAACAGCTCCTCTCTGCTGCTCCTTCCCTCTCATATGTTTCCCATGTTCCAGCCTGGAATCTGTCTCCATGGGCCACAGTTCCGTCAGGGCATACGCACCTGATCTGGCATGGTCCTCTCCATGGGCTGCAGTGTGGATATCTGCTCCGCCATGGTTTCTCCACAGCCTGCAGAGGAATCTCTGCTCTGGCGCCTGGAGCACCTCCTCCCCCTCCTTCTTCTCTCACCTTGGGTTTCTCAGGGCCATATCTCACTTTTTGTTTTCCTCGTTCCTCTCTGCCAAGCAGCATTTTGCCCTTCATTAAATACATTTTCCACAGAGATGCCACCCTCTTGTCTGAGAGGCTCAGGCATGCTGTGTGTGTGGGGGGGGAGGGGGGCGGCTGGAGCTGGCTGGAACCAGTTGGAACCGGCTGGAACCAGCCCAGAGCAGCCCCGGCCTCTCCTCACAGAGGCTGTCCTGCAGCCCCCACTGCCGGCACCTGGGCACACTCACCCCATACACCTGCAAATGTAAAATAACTTTGTCATTTTTTCCTGCTGACATTAAGGCTCCCCCTCCCCGAATTTTTTTCTGTGAAATAAGGTTTTTTAAGTACAACTATATATCTCCTAACAGCTAGTCCATTTAGGTTTGGAAAAGCCAAAACATAGCCTGTGAAAAGGTTGCGAGTTTTGCATGCAGTTTATAGACCCGAGACAAATGTTTGTCAGATCACTGTGGAGAATTTCCAGCAATTATTTGCCACTTATAAAATGTGTGTCTGTCTCCGCTGCTAAGCAAGGTCTGTCTTTGGCTGTGTTCCTTTCATAGGCAAGTTTAGCAGTAATTCTAATCTTTACTAATTCCAATTATTTTCAAAAGTTCTGATGGTATAAAGACCTCTTTTCAGAAGTCTGATACAGTTTCTGGACCCAGAATATATAAACTGTAAAAACATTTGCCTCTGAAAAAATAATGCAATTGTTTTTTAGTTCATAATCACAAAATGTGATTAATAGACACTGGATGTTTCTTCCTCCCCCCAATAAAATCAATTTGACTTTGCTTATATTTAGCCATTTTGGGATACAAAAAAATAAAAAAATAAACTGTCATCTCTATATATTTACTACAGAAAAAATGTTTTTCAATAGGCTACATGCTAATAAAGACAGACTGCTGAAACATTGGCTGCCTTGCTCAGCTGCTGTAGTATGGTCTTGGCATGGCTTCCCCTGTCGTTATTCATTAGACATAACACTAGATTACATCATCCAGAGTGGATTTTTTTTCCCTAAACATGACTTAAACTGTAACACCTATCAGTTTTGCCATTTATTTTTCACCATGGGAATGGAAGGGACTTTTCCATTTCCAAGGCTGTACAAAAGATTGACTCACTGCACCATTTATATGGGGCAGCTGCTTCTCAAAAGAGTTTGCATGAAACTTTCATCACCAAGTTAAGCCCATGATTAATGTTTTATGGAAGCCCAGTCATCAACTAAGAATCCCAAATGATTCTTCAACTTCACTTTGCTAAAACTTTCTAGGATATGGGGCAAGTTCAATTGCTCACTTGATGGCATCTTGGAATATGAAGTGCAGCTAAAGGTATTGCATCTTTAGCCAATGGATAAAAATATGGTTTTTTTTTTTAAATATATATGATGTTTGACTTATAATAGCTTTAAGGAAGAAAATAAAAATTAAGCCAATGGCAGAAGAAGTAACCACTGAGAATGTGACTTAATTCATAGCTGCTTGGAGAATTAAAGAAGCCATAAGGTCTGAAGACGAGGAGAATAATTGTTTGCTTTTAAATGAAATCCAGTGCTCCAGGAGACATGAAGATGAAGACTGGGACCCAGGAACTGACATTAGTGCATAATCAGCACAGAAAAATTCAGACATTAGGTAATCACATTGGCTCCCTGAAAAATCTCTTAGTAAATAAAGGTGTGTATGAATGTGATTCAGAGAAGCCAGCATACACAGCCAGGATCACCTGAGCTAACCAGTAGGAAACACTGAAGGAGAGCGTCTACATTAATGCTATCCGGAACCTTCATGTCAGAAACTGAGCTTCAGACACTTAATGATTAAATAATGCTTGAGTGCGGATGCAAAAGTTCTAAATTGGAACCTAAAGAAACCTAAACTAGACTGTATTCCAACAGCCCACTATAAAAGGATAATTCAGACTATGTGACTACTTCTGTCTATTGATTGCATGGGGAATCACACCTGACTACCACAGAAGTAGATGATTTGAGATGGTGTGTACTTCTGAGCTCATTAGAAGCATCATTTTGAAGCAAATCCCCCAATAGTGTTTACTTAACTGCACATGTGTTTGGTATGCGGTATCTCAGTTCTTTTCAGAGGAAACTGAATCGAAACTGCTTGAAGGGCACACCCAAGACACTGCAAATCCGTATAAGGGTCTGATCCATTGTTTGGTCCTCTGGATTGTTTCAAATCACATGTGTGATGGAGTTGTTAGATTCTGGTCACTACACTAAATCTCATCTAGGTAAAACCTCCAAGACACATACAGTGTAAGTAAAGAAAGATGACTCAGCACTGACTGTTTTGGTCTGCTAGGGTAGTCCTGTTGCTCCAAAAAACTTTTTATTGCAAACTTAGCTCAAGTTCCCTTGGCTCTCTTGAACTGTGTTGCCATAGTAGGATAAAAATAAAATTTGTCAGATTTCGTAGCTGGTCTAACTACATTCTCTAAATCCTTATTTTTTAATCTAATCCATAATGACTAACATTCAAGAGGATGTTGCTCACAGATACTGTAAACTTCAGTGATATTCAGGGCATGAGCTAATATGGTGAGTGGGGAAAAGAGGGCAGATTCTTTTGGTTTGATCCCACACGTCCCCACCATAGAGCTGCTGCTTGTCCACCCTCTGGGCTGCTCCCAGAAGGGCACAGTGGCATGAGGACAGCCATGGAACCATCGCTGTCTCATTGCTCTTCTCACTCCTGCAACTTCCCTGGATTAATGACCCTTCTCTACGTTGCTGCCCTAAGCTTCTTGGTCAGTTTTAACCCAAACCATCCACTAAGAAAAATCCCTATGCCCCATTTGGAGAGAAGCAGAGCTTTCCTGTGGGCTGCAACCCCTCCAGCTTCAAATCAAAAAAATCCATGGCTCCAGGCTCTTCCCACCAAAGAACAGGCACCCTTGGCTCCAAGTGCAAATTTTACGATATTATTCTCTCTTCTGGACTGAACGAGTCCCAGGAACATTGCAAGATTAGTAGAAAAATGCCATTGGTAGAAGATGGCTTGAGGTCACTATTGAGGGAGGTTGTTGTGTTTCTTTGTAGCAGAGGCTGCAGGGGTGCAAATGTTAATTTGGGTAATTCACCCATTCCTCATGTCCAGGAGAGGTGAAACAAAGGAAAAAAAAAAAAAACACCCCAACTCTTGAGACATCACATTGCATTGCTTTTCCTAGTCGGAACTGTATCTACAGGCTCAACCAGAGAGCAGGAGAAAACAGCACAAGAAATAGCCCTGTTACTCTGTTCCTACTGAAAAAGAAGAAAATACCAGAAACAAGCCACTACATAGTCTAAATCCTCCCCTTTTTTTCTTTCTAAATGGGGGGTTTCATTTTTTTGCTGGAAGCATGTCACCCATGACTTCATAGGTAAAAAAAGTTTTTGTCTTTTTATAAATATTATTTATCTTTGGCGGATAAAGTGTTTTCCTAATCAAAGGAAAAAATAACAAGGAAAGTCTCATTTTCAGATACATTCTAGCAAAACCTAAAGAAAAAAAAATTCAGGGGAAAAATCCTCTCTAGCATATCCTGCCTTCAGTTTTCTCTGGGTTAAATTATGAGCCATCAAAACTTTAGCTGAAAGATTTCCAAATGTTTTTTTAAGTAGAGGGAGGTCATTCAAATATTATCCATATACAGTGTCCTGTGTGGCCCAAGAGCGACATAAAATCTAGGGCAGGAGGACAGCCTATTTTTTCTGACCGCTCTTTTGCTTGGCAATTTGGAACACAAATTAGTGCTAATTTTTAACAGCAGCTCTTGTAATGTGCAAATCTGTTTAATTGGTTTGAACTAAGACTATTGTGAGTTTGGGAGAGTCTTGAGGTGTTCTTTATACTGCAGCAACTTTCAGGCTCTTCACATCTGAGCTTTATTTAAACCTGTGCCTGTGGTACGTTACCAACCACTTCAATTCCTCTTGTTTTTCATTTATGTTAAATGGTAATAAGACTTTTTACACTTTTAAAGGCTCTAAAAATGTTTTGAGGTGTTCATATTTTCCCTTTATATATTATTTTTATTGTTTGTTGTTTTCAGACTGTCCTCTCAACACTGTACTATACAGCAAAAAAAAAAAAACCCTGAAGTGATATGCTTTGAACAGCTTATACAGTAAATGAGGCAGAGAAATCAGCAGGGATGGTACTACAGGAGAATGAATAGCTACAGCTTCTTGTTTGAATAGTTGTGTTAATGCTGCATTTCTCCCCAGGATTGGATTTGACCTTTTTCATGGTCAGCTTGGCTATATTTTTATGTATCTGCCATTGTAGTTGGAGTGTAAGGTCAGCCACGGGTCTCTTTATAACTTCATCTAGCAAAGTTGGATAGTCCAAATGTGTTTGTCATCCTAGTCACAGGGAGGGTCTTTCTGTTTGTATCCATTACCGAGGCATTCTGCGTTTCTCCTTTTTTTTTGTTATAGGGATAGGAAGGACCATTGCAGCAGTCACAGGGGAAAGCCAGCCTGGCAGGACTGCTTTCAGATTATAACTGGAGTTTGGCTGTCAGCTCAGGGCTAGGTCTCATCTTCTGATGATAATGAGAGAGGTGCTCTTTCATTTTAACATACTGCCCTGCTGAGTCTTGACATGTTTCCTCCCAGAAGCGTATTCAATCTCCCTATCCAGTCGCCTTTAACAGTCTCCTGTGGAAATATATTTCGCAACAACAAAGAAAAAAAAACTTAAAAATCAAGTTTAATTTACTTTTTTTCTTATTGTCCCATAGCATTTACATGCCATTCATACCAGTTGCATAAATGACTTACTAACCTTTACTTACCCTAAGTTTGAGCATAGCCCTGGCTTCACTTCTTTGCCGTTTGGGTCAGCAGGCAGTTAGAGATTTCTCTCAATGCCTGCTGTAGCACAGCTGTCTCCTGCCCTTTGGCGTGCACACGCTTTACCTCTCCTCCCCAGAGCTTCCACTGGGGGAAGGGGCTTCCCGTGCCCTGGGCAGCGCTTCTCTTTCAATTGACCACGCTGCTTGGGGAGTCGTGTCAGAGCTTCAAAAAGCTTCCCACAGCTTTATCATAGCGACGCTACTGCTTGGCTTGGCTTTCTCCAACCGGCTGCTTCACAGCTCCATTTCTGCAGCTGTCCATGCCCTACTGAGGCACAGCTTGCAGCCTTCTCTTCCTCTAGGTCGTCTGCTTTGTGATACTGCTCCCAGCTGTGTTTTTCTTCGTCTGACGGCTGAGGTCACAGGAAAAAGCATTCTTTTTAGATGCGGTTGTATCTATTTAATGCCTCCAACTGAATACACAGTTAGCCCCTCAGAAAATACAGTGTGCAAGTAATTGAAATTCTGCTTCATTCTTTGAAATAATTGTGCAAAAGTTTAGTTACAGTGCAGCTCTTCTACTGTTGCAGGGAGAAAACACTCTGAACAAAACTCTGACATAAGGCATGAAGTCTGACAGTCGGCAGTGATCCCAGTACAGAATCTAAAACAAGAGGCTTTCTTCTGCCTTTGTATTAAAGGTCTAGGCACTATTTAAAACACTAGGATTTATGTTAAGATAAGATTTTTAATTCTCGCTTGTTTCTGCTACATGCTTAAAGGCAGTTCTGCATTCACTTTCACTCCTTATGAAATGAAATTTAATAATTTAGATACTGATCAGTAGCAAAGCATTTGTGTGTAAAACCAGCATATTTGTTCTCAAATATTTGTCACAGGTAGATGAATGTGGCTTTGTAGCATGGAATTTTAAGTTGTTTTTGACCTAGTTGGACTATGGCCCAGTTCATTTTGAGTACGGCTAGACTAAACTTTTGGTTTATTAAAACAAACAAACACAACCCAGAATAAAATATTTTAGTTATTTCTATTGATATCTCCTCTTCTCTCTATTATGTAGCACCCCAAATATGTGCAGTAATATTATAAATTCATGTACCACGGTATGCATTGTGGTGGGTCCACATGGTGGACATGGAGCATTACGTTCAATTTCAAATCAAGGATTAGATTTATGCTGTTTTCTGGGTTACTGTTAAATAAAACCACAGCTAAGATATGTTTTTTTTAATTACATGTGATAGTCCTTACTGTTAAATTTTTAACATCTTCCCTGGCATGGCTTTGGCCTCTGCCAACCAGCGAGCACTCTTGCAGGACATGCAAGGCATGATTTAGGGTAGGCAGTCTGGACAAGGCAATCTGCTGCCTTTTATCTGACACATATCTCCAGCATCAGCAGACTTTATACCTTCAAACACCTGTGACTGTCCATGGGAAATAGCTATAAAACCACCATTTGTATGCGTTGTCCGCAGCTTTCAAAGCATTTCAGATCCTTTAAAATGAAAAACAAAACCAAAACCAAGAACAAAACCCCAACCGACCAAAACCAAACCCACAAAGAAGGCTCTCTTCCCATACTAGTAGAAGTTTACTGTCAAGTGCCTGTTCACTGTGGGTGAGAGTAATGTAACACAAAGGTATGAGTGATACTGTCATGGACAAGTTGTTATAGAGACAGAATATTATCAATAAATAAATACATATTTTACTTGTATTTTTACTTTTCAAGGATATTTAAGCATGGCCAGTTGCATGCTAGGTATATTGTAATTAATGGAAGTTAGTGTCCTATAAGAAGAGAGTTTATGCACAAGTAAGATGGGGTCGGACGACAAAGAACTATTGTGCCAGTCGCAGTAATCCCTCTTGCCCTGCAATTGGAAACCTGGCCAAAGAGGTTGTGAACAAGAAGCTACTTGTCCTATATGTAATGTATATTTTTTTGTTACTTAGTTTTATTTAATCTGGCAACAAACCACTTCTTTATGAAAGGAAATGTTTGGGATTCATTTATTATTACTCCTCATCTACCTACAATTATTACTGTAAGAGTCTGAGGACAGCACTTACCTTATATCTCTTCAGCAAGCCCAGCAATTACCAGTTACTTGTGTTCTTAAACTCAGAGGCTACTTTGGGCATCCTACTTGGCTGTGGAGTTCATGGTCACCATATCTTCATAATCATCACCTTATACAATCATTTGCATCAGTATAAAGCTGTAGAAAAGTATCAGAGGTTCTTCTACACGTTTTGTTGTGGCTGAATTAATGATCTGAGGTGGAAGAAAACTGCATTTGCTCCATAGTAAGAAAGCTTATAGTAGATTATAATTAGTGTGTTCTATTTTAAGACTCAAAACCAAACAATGCTCAAAAGCAAAGAAAACAAAGCTAAATTAAATACCTAGCCAAACCACTGTTCTGTTGATTTCAAAGATGGATAATTATAGCAGTAATATATTTAGAAGGTTTTTGTTCATCTTTTTTTTTCCATCCACATATGAAGGCACTACACAAATCATGGTCCCATACAGTAATTGTTATTATCATTTTACCAGCTGGGAAATGTCACAGAATAGTGAAAAGGACTTGATTTTGTTACACAGCCTCTGAGTTATGTTTGTCAGCTGCCTCTCCCAGATCTACTTCTACAGAACTGCTGCTTGCTCTACTATTCCTTGTTTTACTTGTGCAGTTATTCTTGCAGAAGTACAAGGTTTTCATTTGTACTTGTGAAACTTCATCCTGTGTTTTGAACCCTTTCTAGAGTATTTCAAGGTAGATGAAATTCTAACCTGGCAGCCCTTCCCAATTTGACTTATCATGTTTCATGTAATGTAATATTTGTAGTCTCTACTCAATCATGTAATGAAAATAATGAATAATAGCAGACCTACCTTAGACCCCATTTGACACATCTGTCTGGTTGGAAGTGTGGACCACTGATAACTACTCTCTGAGTATTACTGTCCTGGCACCTGTGCATTCACTTTATGGTAAATTCTTTTCTAAACTACATTTTGTCTATTCTTATGAATGCATCATCTGAAACAGTGTAAAGCCTGAAACAGTAATGTATGACATCTGCTGTTTCTGTCCTGTCCACAAGACTTCCTACCCTGTTATAAAAGTAAATCAGCTTGTTCTGACATGTTATGCTTTTGACAAGACCACCCTGGATGCTATTCACCTCCTTGTGGTCTTTGAGTAACTTATTTTTTTTCTCTGAAAAGTTCCTGACTCTTTCCAGGAACTGAAGTTAGGATAACTCCTCTACAATTTCCTAGACTATCAGTCTTTGGAATTTTTTCTGTCTTCCACAATTTCTCAGAGAAAATTACTACTAATGGCTCTGAAATTACTTCAGCCAGTCCTTTAAGTATACTAGAATGAATATCCTCAGGTGATCCCATTATGAAACGATTCAGTTTATCTGAGATTTGAATTTGTTCTTTTTTTATCTTACCCTGAATTGTCACCCTACTTTAGCTACATATAATACATTAGAGGCACAATGTGGGTGAGAGTGAAAGAACAGATTTCTGAAGGCTATATTCTGCCAAATTTAAATATGCTTAGTTTTTTACCTATGGAACATTGTTCCTTAATTCAGTGTAACTTCTTGTAGAGTAAGGGAAACACCTCTGAAAGAGATGGAGGGACAAGGACAGTGGCACAGATGGCACACACAGAGGTTACCAAGCCAAGCACATCTATACAGGAGTCATTTGCATGCATGGATATAGAGATACACACTTGAAAAAGTGGGGAGAAAAAGTGATCACATACACAAGAACATAAAAACCCATTTGGAAGGACAGAACAGTGTGTGCAAATCTGCACAACTATAGCTTACTGTGCGCTGTCTGGTTAGTTTGTACCACTGAGTATTTTCAGAACTACCAATAACAACACAATTTCTTAAAACCTCACCATCAGGGAGACAGAAGCTTAATCTTACATGAATTTAGGTATTTTTTAATGCAAACATTCATCCTTAACACAGTTCTCTTAATCTTTCTTTCCGGCAGCAGGGGGAAACACCGATGATGTACTTCTGCTTTAGCCATCTATGTCAGGGTGAGACGAATCATGTTTGAAAGCTGTTCAGTTCTCTCCATGGACTATAAAGGGAGCATAGGCAACTGAGGATATCCATAGTTCATGAGATTAATCCCGCTCACTGCTAAAGGTCCATTGTTGCTAATGGTTCCATCAAGCCTCTCATTCCTCTTGCATACAGGAAGCGTCCATCTAAACACATTAGACTTTTAGTGTAAGCTTCAAAGGGGAGGCTGAGGCTTCCTATCCTGAGCAACTGGTGGCCAGGTAGAGGACAAATCTGATCCTCCCTCTGTAGGAGAGGATTAAAGGCCTGTGCTCCTTATTTGCTCCAAACACGCACATACGCACAAGCACGCACATCTCTGTGTATATGTATATACATACCTATTAACTGTGTTTAAAGAAATACTTTTCTCGCACATACATACATATACACTACACTTAGCAACGGACAGGAAGTCCTCACTTTCCTTTTTTATGTATAAGAGCTTCTGCTTCCATCAAGCCTCCTGTCAGCACAACTGAACAGAGCGCATGAAAACCTCAGCTTTAGAATTATTTTCTCCCGCTTTGCCTTTTTCCACATTTTCAGATGTTCCTCACTTCATTTTGCATGGTTTAAATATCCTTGAAGTTTTACTTGGAATTTCCAGTTCTAAATATATGTTCAGATTTAGTCAAATCCCTTCCAAAACAAACACAGTAAATAATCACATTAATGTTTTTTGGGAGAAATTTCCCTCATTCCCCACTCTCCTCAATTTCTTCTTATTCAAACACAGTTTGGCCCTGATTAATATTATAATGTCATAGGTTTTCATGACATTTTCTACTGGTAACAAACGTGAAGTCTATTAAAATATTCCTAGTGTCTGTTCTGTTATAGGTCTTTTTATATAGCTCTTGTAACATCACATGACTTTGAAATAGATTCAATTTTCCTCTTGCTTCAAATAAGCTTAAAAATATTAACAATGCATTTATTGCTCATATCATTAAACACACTCTGTAAGTCCTATTAAACCAGTCAAGGGAAGATACCTCAAAATCAAATAATACCTGCTCTTCAAATTCACTAACTAGCAACGCAATTGCAGAGCTTCCCTCATTTCAGTTTTAAAGTCTAAAATGAAACCTCTCTTTAAAAAACTGTTCCTGACAGCAACAAAATCTACTTCACATCAACTTCACTTTTAATAACATTAACTGAAACCTTCTCCATGTTCAACTTCAATGCATTGGAATCAAGAGTAATGCCACTTTTAATTAAACTAGGTATTGCAAAGGATCTGTGGTCTCTTACATTTATCCTTATAATCTTATTTCATATTTTACCCACTGAAGTATGTTTATTAATAGTGCTACAGAGATTTTGGCAGCAGGGATTCTTAGATCTTCTAATAACCTTTTGAGCCTAAGATTGCTTCCTTTCATACTGAACCAAATCCTCTACCTTTAAGGAATGTTTCGCTTTATTCAAAGCCTTTCTTTTTTCTTTGACTACCCTTTAATAATTCTTCTGCTACAAAGTACTGATGAATTGCTTTGCTCTCCACACAATCTAGAAATAGCCAAAACAGGCCACAGACATACCCAGAGAGAAAGCTTCTTTGTAGTCAGTGACAGTTTCCATAAATTCCTTAAAATAGAGAGAATAAAAGGGGATCCAGACAACCTTTTGAACTCTATCTTTTCTCTACCACTGTATCAATTTAGAAGGCAGCTGTAGATGAATAAACATTGGAAAATAGTCACTCCACCTCTAGTAAAATCGATTTTATACTGTAAAGTAATATTTACTCCCAAGTTTCTGCAATTTTGTGTCTTGTTGATACTTGAGTGTTTAGCAGTAAAACTGTTAGAACTACTCCCTACTTACCATTTCAAGTGGATCATATTATAACCATCTATTATTTTTTCTCCTTGAAACATTTTTCCTATGGATAATTTTGCTCACAGTCAAGAGCTAAGTTTATCCTGTGGGCAAATGACATTTGGTTGGTAAGGATTTGCTCTCTTAATAGACAGCTTCTCAATTTAAGTTTGTTTTAATATCATCATACAATAATCTCAATAATTTTTCATCTTCCATAATGAGCAACCTAATCAATAGATGTATTTGTAACAACTACTGAAAGTATTGACTTATCAATTTCGATTTATTTATGACAATACATTTATTTAAAATACTAAAATACTGTTAAAATCCTAGTCACTCATTTCTGACTATAAAAATTCTAGGTTTAGATTCCACATCCAGACTTTCCATTCCCACTTTCATTGCCCAAACCAGTCAAGACCAATTCCAAGGCTTTTCTTCACTGCCTGGCGTTTTTGATGAATGGTGGCCAGGTTCTCTCTCAGCGCTTCTCTAGACCATGCAAATCCTGTCCCCAGGAAGAAACAATGACAACAGCAGTAGCTCAGTATGTCCTGTCTCTTCTAGAGGTGTGTTCTGTCAGCTCTGGGCAATTCATGGCAGGAGGAAAGTTTTCTTGCATTTTGTACCTGTTAGTCTTCACACAGGAAAATAGGGACCAATCACATCTGTGCTTCAGAAAGTCCATGATGTTACAGGGAAAAGAGAAAGAGAGAAAAAGAGAGAGAGGGGGAGAGAGAGACAAAGAAAGAAAGAAAGAAAGAAGGAAAGAAAGAAAGAGAGAAAGAAAAGAAAAAATGAAAGAAGGAAAGAAAGAAGGAAAAAAAAAGAAAAACCAAGAAATGATTCATGACTATACTATAATTCCTAAGTAATGATAAATGCTGGTATGAGTTGAAGATTTCTTTCCTTTTCCTTCCGCAGAGGGAATTCTTAGGTGGAAGAGAGCCAGTATAACTGTGTTTCACCACCATGTTACCATCCTCCCCTGTAGGAAGGAAAGGAGCTCCTGAGACGTATTTCCTGGGCAGGCAGAAAGACCCCTTAGTGTCTTAGAGTGCCAAGGTAAATATTCAGGTGACCTAAACTGATGAACAGCCCAACCTCTTGTTGACCTCAAAACATACTCTCATAAAGTTTGTTTAAAGCCATGTTTGTCTTCCCCTATGACCCTGCTGTAGACCACAATGACTACAGCATTCAAAATGCAAAAGCTTTAAGACCATTACCCTCAGCATACTTTAAGAGAGCAAATGTGGTTCTCTGCATTCCTGAAAGCAGTACAGAGAAGGAATGCTTTCTACAAAATGCCAATCTAAAATCTGTTAAGCATTATAATCTCAAACAATGAAATGAACTCAAATGAACAAAACGGGGGTTGGAACTAGGTGATCTTCAAGGTCCCTTCCAACTCTAACCATTCTATGATTCTATGAGCAACCTGGTCTGATTTCAAAGCTGGCCCTGCTTTGAGCACTGCTTTGGACTAGAAAACATCCAAAGGTCTGTTTCAACATAAATTATTCTATGAATCCATGATTCTGTAAACTACACATTTATATACTAGTATGCAGAAATGTCTTGCACTAATGATAGCTTGGGGGCATCATCTCTGGATTTTATATCCTTAAATCTCTATTACAGCTCATACAGCTACTCTGTTTTACAGTGACATCATAAATCATCTTTCCTCTTCTTTAGAAACCAACCATGTCTTCCTGGGAGGACAAGAAAAAGAAAGAAAACTTATTTCAAAAGAAAATAAAGCACATCAGTGTTACATGAAGAGGGAATCTCTGTCTTCTCTCTTTCTGGGATTTAAAAATATCAGTCTGCTGGTCCTACACAGAAAAACTGAGTGAATTTTCCATTGTCTCAAAATTATTTCTGGGCTCATGGGGCATGATGTCATTCTTGTGTGTATCCTAATGGCTTTTCTCATGAGGCGTAACATGGAGGTCCTGGCTTCAGCTAAAGTGGAAGAGACACTTATTCAGCTTCCAAACAACTGAATAATGATTCCCTGAAGGAATCATTCAAGGATAATTTCAGCATGAACCCACCTGTTGGTCATTTTGTACATGTTTCTGAGCTCACCAGACATGAAGATCTCTATTTCTGTAGTTGGTATCTCCTTAAGTAAATGCAGATAGATTTGGTTTGGTTTTTTGGTTGTTTTTGTTTTATTTGTTTGCTTGTTTTTTAAGTTTTGTAACAAGACTAAATGCTAAATAAACAGGATCTCAGATTATAGCTAACTTTAGGCCATTAAAAAGTGTTTATATGCCAGTAATACAGTTATATCTTTTACAGGAAATTGAATTCTTGTTCCCTTGAATTTTCTTTACCACTTAAATGTTATTTGAAATCCTCATTCTCAGAGTAGCTGTGTTACAGTAGAGTCTAGAAAGGTACAGATACACATACTCAGGATTTTTAACTGTAGCTTCTGGGGAGTAAA
The DNA here is from genome assembly GCF_964106895.1 of Numenius arquata. Lineage (NCBI taxonomy): Eukaryota > Metazoa > Chordata > Aves > Charadriiformes > Scolopacidae > Numenius > Numenius arquata. The sequence continues at coordinate 43,530,664 of NC_133584.1, forward strand.
ACAAGGAATGGAAAAACATCCTGAAGTATGTCTTAAATACAAAAAGCTTTTCAAAGAAAAGAAAGAAGAGTGCAAAAGTCACCAAAATATTATGTCTGCCACCAGCTGCAGAGATGTCTTAAAATCTGTGGAGCTCTTAGCTTCAGGTCTTGGTAAAGCCAGCCCAATCTCACGTTATTGCTGCTAAATACAGAAAGGCAATATTACTCGGCTTCAGGGCATAGAGAGTCAAGGATCAGCTCCTGTCCCAGGCACTGATCTGTTCTGTCACTTTCCAGCTTTTTGTGTGCCTATAAATCTTCCAACCCCTTGTCCTTTTTTACTGTAAACTTGTCGGTGTCAAGATGGTAACCTGCTGTTCTTCCCAGTGCCTGGCATAGAGGATACTGATTTGGGCTGGGATTTCTAGGCACGCTGTAATGCAAATGATAGTATTACTGCTTTGTAAATATTTTCCACATCTGTAGAAGTGTTCCTATCCAGCATTTTTATGCTACTGCTCCAGTACCAGTTGAACAAGCCTGAGCATAACGCAGAGGACAATAGGAGTTTAAAAACAACTCAGGAAACAAGTGGTGTGCATACACTATACCATAACTGTCATATTATGCTGTTTTAGGAAGAGAGAATGAAGAGCTTGAATTCAATTTGGGGATGATAAAGGAAACAGTAGAGGTGACCTAAGAGTGAATGGATGCAAAAATAAAATCATAAAAGGTAAGTGATTTTTTGCAGCAAAATAGAATGAGTTTCCATATACTTACCATTGACAAAAGCCAAGGTCACTTGTTAAGACATGTAGCATTAACTGGGCAAAGAAATTTTGTTTGGCCTTAATTTTCATAGTGTTTAAGTAAGAAATGTTAGACAAGCTTCTGATGGTGGGGGAAATCTCCAGGAAGGAAAAAACTGGCTGCATTTTTGGATTCCTCCCCTTGTTATGTACTTTATATTCCATCTGAAACAATGAACATGCAAATTTGATTATTCATGTGACAGTTGAGTGGATTTAACAGTAACATGACACCAACATCACAGTCTTAAAATGTTTAATGAGTGACTTCACAGTATAATAAGCCTGTGAATTAACGAGTCATTCTTACTTTTAATTTCTGCAGCTGGGTAACTGAGAACAACTTCTACAAATTGCTGATATCTTGTCAGCCTGTCAGGACTTGCCTACGTGGGAAATTAGTTCTCAGGAAGTCCAGGTGATAATTTACTGGAAACTAGCTACACTGAGCTAGTCTCTGTGCCCGTGCCTAGGTTCTCATGCAGTGTGCAACATGTAAGGTGTGTCTGCTTTCAAAGAAGAATAAGGTAATTTACAGAGAAATCCATCATACTATGCTAGTTTAGAAGATGGGAATGAAAAGATACAACAAACTAGCCAGAAGGAGAGAGCTACTGTCTGGAAACCATGCAATTATTTTAAAGTGCATCCATTTACGAAGAAAGCTTTTTAGCGTGGCCATAACCCTGCACTAACACCTCTGTTTAACATTTGGAATGGAATTGGCTTGTCTGTAGCCAGTTCGGATTATGGACAAAAAAATAAATCTTCACCTACATCAGTCCTTGCAGAAGTACCCTCAGACTTCAGTAAGGGCAGTCACAGGAGGCAGAGAAAAGGAAAGTTAACAAGATAGAGTAGCTAAAATACTATAAATTCATACCTAGTTGTATAGACAAATCCAAATTTATTCTTAAATGCAGCAATCCAGAGTCTATGCTTCCCATTGCAGCTGTTGTTTGTTATGGTAGTTAAGGATTTAAATGCCACTTTATCATTGCTACACATGAGATGAATTAATAAACTGTTTAGCCACAGGCATCAGTGCATCCAGCAGTCTAGTAATATAAAATCATCATATTTAACTCTTCTGATAAATTAGAGAAAAAAAAATATAAAATAAATGTACTTTTGTTTCAACTGTGAGGAAACCAGTTAAAGACATCTGTGAACTAAAACTCGTGTATAATTTCATAATGCATATTTAGGATCAAATTCATGTTTTAACTCAGTGAAAACACTGCTGTTTTGATGTCCTGTTGTCTTTGAAACTTGAGAAATGAGATTCAGGAGACAAGGAATAGAGACATTTGCACTGACTGAAAAAAAAGGCAGAAACTTCAAAACAAGAATAAAACACAAGCAATTGGAAGAATCTAAATGACAAACACAAAAGATGAAAATGTAAATATGAGATCTACTTGGCTCTTTTATAAAGTCCTGTGTAGGAGGGATTTATTTATTTATTTATTTATTTATTTATGTTACATGCAAAGAAGTTATATATTGGTTAATAGAAAATTGCTCTATTTAGTTCCAAGACTATCAGCATTTCTGACACAAAAACAATAGATCATTGCAAATGTATAAATGAGCCTTCATAAATTATGTATTTTGAATATGTCTTCACTTCTCTAGGCAGATAGTAATACTGTATACTTCATTGCAGATTATACCTGGGTACATACAGAAATAAAATAGAGTTGTAATTTAGAGACATGGGTACCTCAGGCAGAAACAGAAAGTAATTTTTGTTCTACAAAGAAATCTAAAACAATTTTTTTAAAAAATTGAAGTGGGAGAGCAATTGAAATTTTTATTTAATTTTAAATATTTATAGTGTCTTTGAAAATAGTATTCCAAGTTACAAGTGGAGCAGGTCATCTTGAGTGCCATCAAAACCCACATAATGGGCAACCAGGGGATCAGGCCTAGTCAGCATGGATTTATAGAAGGCAGGTCCTGCCAGTTGAACCTGATCTCCTTCTATGACAAGATAACCAGATTATTGGACGAGGGAAAGGCTGTTGATATTGTATACCTGGACTTTCGAAAAGCATTCAATACTGTCCCCCATACAATTCTTGTGGAAAAACTGGCTTCACATGGCCTGGATGAGCATACGATCTGCTGGATCAAGCAAAGGCTGACTGGAAGATCCCAAAGAGTGGTGCTCAATGGATTTAAATCCAGCTGGCAGCCGGTCACGAGTGGTGTGCCTCAGGGCTCAGTGTTAGGACCGTTTCTGTTTTACGTCTTTATTGATGATCTCGACAAGGACATAGGGTGTATCATCAGCAAGTTCGCAGATGACACCAAGTTAAGCAGGAGTGTTGATTCCCAGGAGGATAGGGAAGCTCTACAGAGAGACTTAGATAGATTGGATCATTGGGCCAAAATCAATGGCATGAGTTTCAACAAGGGCAAGTGCCAGGTCCTGCACTTGGGCCACAATAACCCCATGCATCGGTACAGGCTTGGGGAAATGTGGCTGGAAAGCTGCCTGGAAGAAAGGGACCTGGGAGTTCTAATTGACAAGCGGCTGAATATGAGCCAGCAGTGTGCCCAGGTGGCCAAGAAAGCCAACGGCATCCTGGCTTGTATTAGAAATAGCGTGACCAGCAGAAGTAGGGAGGTGATTGTGCCCCTGTACTCAGCACTGGTGAGGCCACACCTCGATTATTGTGTCCAGTTTTGGGCACCTCAATACAAGAGAGATATCAAGGTGCTGGAGCGAGTGCAGAGGAGGGCAATGAAGCTGGTGAAGGGCCTGGAAAACAAATCTTATGAAGAGCGATTGAGGGAACTGGGACTGTTTAGTATGAGGAAGAGGAGGCTGAGGGGAGACCTCATCACTCTCTACAACTACTTGAAAGGACACTGTAGAGAGGTTGGTGCTGGTCTCTTCGCACAGGTAATTAATGACAGAACGAGAGGGAATGGCTTCAAGCTCCAACAGAGTAGGTTTAGACTGAACATTAGGAAGGAATTTTTCACAGAAAGAGTGGTCGGGCATTGGAATAGGCTGCCCAGGGAGGTGGTTGAGTCACCATCCCTGGATGTGTTTAAGAGACGTTTAGATGTGGTGTTGGGGGATATGGTGTAGGGGACAACTTTGTAGTGTAGGGTAGATGGTTGGACTCGATGATCCCAAGGGTCTCTTCCAACCTAGACGATTCTATGATTCTGTGATTCTAAGTGGAGACTTTTGTTCCAAAAGCTAAAATAGAAATAGAATAGACATTTTATTAAATGAATAGAATAAAAAAAAAATCAAAATTATTAAGTTCCTCCTCCAGCAAATATGTTTATATTATATTTCCATAGTAAAAATTATTTCAATTAAAAAATTTTACTCTAGTACACTGAAATGAGATATTATTGCTGAAAATGAGACTTTAAAAAGCCATGAATTTTAGCTAGATTAAACATGAGATACTTGTATTCATTTTCAGGCCCCATCATGCTTTTCTTCATAATCCTTGTTATCCTGTGTCTGGTATCAAAAATGTAATTTCCAACTAACTGATTTTGATGCAAGACAGAATTTAAAAATTTCCTTATAGCTTTTCTTGTGCTCTGTAAATATTTTTACAGGTGTCTTACTTTCCTGTTATTTAAATTTCACAAATTATCATAGCTTTTTTTATAACAGTCAATATGACACTTTTGTCATGTGTCAATGCAATATTGCTCCTTAATCTATGTTCCCTACTTGTCCATCTGCTGAATTTCTGACACTGTAATCACTGTAATTAAAAATAATTAATTATAGCCATTGTAGTAAAGTGGCTAAAAAATAGTGGATAAAAGTAATTCTATATGACATTGTTTTGTAACCTTATAAATGGATAAGAGCCAGAAAATCAGATATTCTACTAATTCAGGATCCTTCAGATTCACACCTACAAAAAGAACTCCCAAAACCAAAATCACATGCAACATCATAAATGTTGTTGATCTCTTGGGTCAGAACTAGCAGAGAGGAAAGACGTGAAGATCTTCACAGATCAGCCTGTGAGCTTGCAATTTGAAATATGGAAGGAAAACCAAAAGAAAGTTTATAGCGACGATTGTTTCATATTACAGGTGTTTGCGTTTCTGTGGTAAGTAAAGAGATTCCTACGTAGTGGGTATATGTTTGCACACACAATCAAGAGAAAGAGAGCCTGTTATATAAACGTTGTTTGTTGTTCAGGATGCCATTATTAGAATGAGTGTGGGACTTCAGGTAATTCAGCTCCATTGCCTTATTCCTAAATAATAGTTCTAGATGAGGGTTGAGAGGACATTCTCAGGGATTTGAGATCAAAGATATAGAATTTTCAGAAATCAGAGTGGGATTTAAGTGAGACATACCTGCCAAGGCTCATATATTTTTGATGCAGGGTGCCTGTGCCTCAAGTACCAGGCATCCCATTGAAACAAATACGTCGCTTTCATGAAATAAGAATAACTGTTGGAAGTTAGTTATTTTCTGTCCCTATTTTTCCTCTGCTGATAACTCAGCAAATACAGAAATTACACTAAGAGAACAACAAAACACTTTGCTTCCCTAATAGTGTGGAGCAGTGGTATAAGTAACTACGGTTGGTCCTTTCTTTAATTATTCAGAGTTGCCTAACAAAGATGTAAGATAATAAGATATTACCCTTCCTGTGGTAAATTGTATGGAGTAGCTTTTCTGCTGTAGTCCTGTAGACACTAACCACATGAATAGAAATAGATTCTTATTTTTGCCCCTATTATTATTCTGTTCCATTAGAGGAACTTGTCTGTGTTTACAATATCTTATTTATTTGGAATGCATGTAGTGAAATAAGTACTTTTAGAGGGAGACAGTGGAAATTATTATCTACATGTGTATGTGTGAATCTGCGTGTACACACTTCTTCTAAAGTTAAAGTAAATAGCATATTTGTGATTAGAATTTTTATGCTAGGGACTGGTGTGTGTGCTAGCTGTACTAGGGAGAATGTCTTTTACCTAATTGTAAAATACTCCCATTTTCTAGGTCTGTGAGGTTTTCTAGCCCATCTACTTTAGGGTGATTTTTGCTCTGAAGCCCTCAGGTTTATATCTCATCTAAAAATCATTTGACTCTATCTAGTGGAATCATGAATGTTCTCATTATCTGTATAAATACTGATGCAATTCAAAGCCTGCAATGCTTCTGGCCTTTAAAACCATAACACAATTAAGGAGAAAGTTACTCACTTTCTTTGAAATAATTTATCAGCTGGGTGTTCTTTGAGTGTGATGGGTTATTTAGACACAATCATTTCTGGTTTTTTGCAGTCAGATGGCAATGTTTTGGTGCTAATTATATTCTGTTTAGGTCGTTATTGAATTTCTTTACTTACTTTTAATACATTATTTTTACTCCAGGGTACTTATATTTCTTCAGGCTTTTTTATTAATTATTTATTGTTATATAGTGGCATTGTTAGAATTACATTAATTAAATTCTATGGTTATTGTAATAAATTCAAAGTTTTATGGTAGGAAGAGGCAACACATAGCAGTAAAAAATACTACTAGACTAGGAAGGTTAAAATTAAACTGAAAGTACATTGTTCCTTAGTGTCTAATCTGCTAAATCTTTAATGTTTTTCCAGACAGCTTAGTTAAAACTTAATCCATTAAAAAACTGTTTAATTCAGAAACTTATAATTAGACAGGCTAATAGTGTTAGTATACTATTAAGTTTATTTCTTGCAGCTGGTCTGTTTGAAGTTCCATTTACTTCCAGAACAGAGTCTGGGATAAGAATGCAAAGATCAATAACTGATAGATTTACAATTTGCAACAATAATTGATTGGAAAAGAGGGCTATAAATAGACTTATGCTAGTGTTAAATACTACCAAAACATTAATAAAATTGATCACAACTTCACAGCTCCCAATTCCCTTCCATAATTACACCTTTCGAGACACGTGCTCACTCTTTCTCTCACTGGGCACGGATAAAAAACCCAGAGAAGGAAAACAGTATCTTTTTTTGATTTCTTAGCTAAATGATTGCTTCAATCACTGCAGGAATGTGGATTTTCAGGACCAGCTGAAGAAATACTGCACTGTGAATCACTTTTTAAAGCTCTTCTCCCTTAGAGACCCTGCTGCAGTAAGTTCTCTCACAGGGATTTCTGCCCCTTCCATTTGGCTCAGCAACGGGTGGTGGTGTGTCTGCAAATGGGTGAAAGCTTAAGTGTAAGGCCAAGGTATGGCTGTGTAATCTCCTGAATATAAAGTCAGTGTCTCAGCAGCTTTAGCAGCATAAAAGCATGTCTACACCTTCACCTACAAGCTCATGCAGTTATTCCATCAAGCAGCAGCAGCAGCGTGGCTCTGCTAGTATGATGGTGTGCCTGAGCAGGAAAACCCTACCCCTTACGTGCTGTCAGAGCCATAGTGAGTGTTTATAAATTTTCTGACCAGTGTAGCCAGATTGAATTTGTGTCTCTCTAAAAAAGGCCTGATAGATATATCTTTAATCTTACTGAAAGCTTTTGGGCTATAGGTGCTCTGGGGATTACATCAACTTTTCAAAATAAGATGTATGCTCCTGTATTAGCTGAGTATAGTGGAATAGATTTGTGACCTTGTTAGTAGCGCTTGAGTTCAAATGCAGTTATATGATGGTAAGCATTATTTTTAATGGCTGTGTCTGTTTTAGTTTGAGATTTGACTGGGTAAGCTTATTTTAGGAGCCCCAATTAATTTGTTGAAAGTAAAGAAAATTATATTTTTCTCTCCTCAAGTGTGACTGCAGGGCACGATGAATGCAACTATGTTTTTTCCAATGAAGAATACACATCTACATGTTTTGAATTCAATAATTCTTGTCAAAAGCATAAATGCTATATTTTAGTTTTTTAGTTTAGCTTAGTTTTTAGTTAGTTTGGAAAATGAGGAATTTTGGATTTTAAAGATTTTCCTAACTGGAAAAAATAAAGAAATATTTAAGGATCCTATTCAAACTGGAATTTTATTCTCTGTGCCATTATCTAAGTCTGTCAGTTCCTGATGGCCAACTGTTTCCAGGAGAAAATCTGGTCTGATGCCTACTACGGAAGGTGATAGTGGGCACCTGACCCCAAAATGAAATGTCATGTTTGAATGCATCACATCATGTTGAACTACATTATATTCAGCAAAAACCAGGGCGCAGTGTTATACAGTATCAAGTGAGAGTTAGCAATAAGTGTTTTTCCCACCCCTCCCTTTCCATTTCCATTAGGTTTATGGTACTGTTGTAGTTAGAGCAACTTCAGGAATCATCTGTTCCCATCCTTTTCTGAGTGACAGACACAAAGCAGACAGCAAGCTGCCTGCCCGCATTGCCTGGTGTGTGCTCACATTATGATGACTATTCACTATGAGAGGTCCAGCAGTCCCCTAGAGTATGGTGTACACTCAGCAGAGCCTCATTTCTCGTGGTCACCCACTCTGCATGACAATGAAGGCACATCTAGTGTCTAGACAAAGACACCAGATTAGAAAGGCATACACAACTTTTATTAAAAACATTTCCTCTGCAAATATAGAAGATGATAATGATGACATCTGACAACAATATCTGATTTTGATGTGGTCTTAGAGCATTAGCCTTTCCTGTATTCTTATT